>NW_022681468.1:46711625-48063625 GCF_009764315.1 Trachypithecus francoisi
TTTTTAGTAGAGACGGGGTTTCACCATGTTGGCCAGGATTGTCTCGATCTCTTTACCTCATGATCCACCTTCCTCAGCCTCCCAAAGTGCTGGGCTTACAGGCGTGAGCCACCATGCCCAGCTGAGAATCTTTTTATGTGCTTATTTGCCATTCATATATCTGGGTAAAGTACTGGTCCAAATCTATTGCTCATTTTAAACTTGATTGTTTGTTTTCTTAATATTGAGTTATGTGAGCTCCTTATATATTCTGAACACAAGTCTTTGATCAGATAAGAGATTTGTAAATATTTTCTCCCAGTCAGTGGCTTGCCTTTTAATTCTCTTAACTGTGTTTTGAAGAACATAAGTTCTTATTTTTGATAAGATCAATTTAAAAATTATTATTCATAGATAGTACCTTTGGTATCATATCCCAGAAATGTTTGCCTAATCATGGACACAAAAAATTTTTTTATACAGAAGTTATTAACAGATACTTTTTCATTATTAATTAATTTTTCCTAATCATTGCTTGGTCACAGGTTGGTAATACTGAACCCCACATAATCATGTGTTCCACAAACTTTATCTTACATATTTTTTGGTTTCATCCTTAACACATGTACTGCTGCACAATACCATGAAGACTTATTCATAAATTACTTCAAAATGAGTAATAAACTGCCAATATACAAATAAAAAACTATTTAATATTGAACTTCTTTAGATTAACATCTTGGTGAGTAATTAACCTATTTTTTCAGTACACGAGATTGCATGGGCCATTGGCTTCACTCAGTATTAAATTTCTTATGCAATACATTTCTTATGAAACACTTTTTACAAATTTCAATGTAAGAAACATTTATCAAGCACCTACTATGTGCAAATTACTGAGCTAGGTATTGTATGCAGATACAGAGATGTAAATGAAATAGCTACCTTACTTTTATATATATTATTTTTATGTTTTATTTATTTATTCATTTTTTTGAGACAAGAGTCTCACTCTGTCATCCAGCTGGAGTGCAGTGGTGTAATCCGCTCTCACTGCAATCTCTGCCTCCCGGGCACAAGCAATCTGCCGTCCACGTCAGCCTCCCAAGTAGTTGGAACTACAGGAGCCCAGCTAATTTTTGTATTTTTTGTAGAGACGGCATTTTGCCACATTGCCCAGGCTGGTCTCAAACTCCTGGACTCAAGTGATCAGCTGTCTCGGCCTCCTACAGTTTCTGGGATTACAGGTGTGAGCCATTGCACCTGGCCATTACTTTTATTCTTTAATTTAAAGATAGGGAATTAAGGCTTAAAAGGGGCTAATATGTTCAAGGGCACAGCTTGGGTGAACTAAGATTTATATTCAGGCTTGAGTTAGGAAATAAAGGAGGCATGATTTGAAGCTATCTGACTCCAGAGGCTTGGCTCTTGACCGGGTACCATGCTAAGGCAATATCGTTTCAATTCTCATTTTAAGTAAAATATAAGTGCTATTAATTTGGTACCTGGGAAAAATCTTCAGCGGCTACTGGTAAATTAACATCATTTTCTTGTAATGTCAGAAGTGTTGTGGGAAGAACAAGGTTAGAATTTGGCTCCAACTCCAATTCTCCCAAACTCATTGGACCATGACTAGCACATGAATCTTCATAAATACTACCTGTTATCAAAAATGTAAACAAAAAGTTAAAATAAATTGTTAAATTTATCTTCAAAAATGAACAAGTAGTTGACTAAAACTACCAATATGTCTCACCTGCTGAATTAGAACTAGCAGTGTACTTCAAACAAAAAACACCTGGACCAAGCCTTCACTGCAGTTAAAACCAAAACTCAAGAGAGAATGCAAAAAGTACCTATGTTCAAACAAATCCATGGAATATTCTACGTAAAGTTTCAATCAACAAGTTGTCTATGCAGTTCATCTGAAGCCTCCTTCCCACATATGAACTCTTAACACTCCTGCTTACCGTTCCTATCTCTAAGAGTCAATAGAATACTTTCTGTCTAAAAGGTAATCTTAAAGCAAAGGGCAATTTCCTGCCTGGAAAATGTTGGTACTGCCTAGCTCTATTCTGTGGATTTTTTTCTTAAAGTGATCAAGCTCTTCTTTTTTTTTTTTTTTTTTTTTTATCTAAATGGCACCTCTGGCCAGGCACGGTAGCTCATGCCTGTAATCCAGCACTTTGGGAAGCTGAGGCGGGTGGATCGCCTGAGAGGAGTTCGAGACCAGCCTGGCCAACATAATGAAACCTGTCTCTACTAAAAATACAAAAATGAGCTGGGTGTGGTAACATGTGCTTGTAATCTCTGCTACTCAGGAGGCTGAGGCAGGAGAATCACTTGAACCCGGGAGGCGGAGGTTGCACTGAGCTGAGATAGCATCACTGCACTCCAGTCTGGGTGACAAAGTAAGACCTCGTCTCAAAATAAGTAAACAAACAAACAAATAAACAAATGGCACCTCAGTCAAATCAGTAGAAAGAAGACAAGAGCAGAGGTATCTATATATCTAATAATAACATCAATGTACCTTTGTATTGCACTATATACTCCAAGCACTTTCATATATGAGTACATTATCTTATTACATTTGAACTTTACAATCATTCTGTAAGATAGACAGGTTACAGTATTGTAACTGTCTCTCACTGACATTACTAAGGTTCAGAGAAGTTAACTAACTGTCCAAAATCAGAGAGCTAGTAAGAAGCACAAAGGAGTTAAGTCACTGCTCTCTGTTTCACAGTCTTGCTAGATAATCTTTTAAAATATAATCAATAGAAATAGACCTGGAGTTATATGCAAATTAAGTTGTTTTAAATATATATATTTAAAATTCATATATATATTTCTATTTTATTTTATTTTATTTTATTTTTTTTAAAGACAGAGTCTCACTCCTGTTGCCCAGGCTGGAGTGCAATGGCATGATCATGGCTCCCTGCATCCTTGACTTCCCAGGCTCAGGTGATTTTTCCACCTCAGCATCCTGAGTGGGTGGGACTACAGGTGTGCACTACCATACCTGGATAATTTTTTGTATTTTTAATAGAGACAGGGTTTTGCCACGTTGCCAAAGCTCGTCTGAAATCCCTGGGCTCAAGTGATCTTCCTGCCTCAGCCTCCAAAAGTGCTGGGATTACAGGCATGAGCCACTGCACTGCACCCAGCCTGAAAAAATATTTTAAAGACGCCATAGATATTTTCCATTTAAGGGCATTCTGTTGACAATTTCCTAGATACAGCAAATAATCACTCTGATTGATCTTTTATGTTAATCTAGGTTTTCAGTGGGGTTTTACATAAAGCAAAATACATCTATTGAGTTTTAATTTTTTTTTTTTTTTTTTTTTTTTTTTGAGATGGAGACTCATTCACCCAGGCTGGAGTGCAGTAGTGCAATCTTGGCTCACTGCAACCTCTGCCTCCAGGGTTCAAGCGATTCTCCTGCCTCAGCCTCCCGAGGAGCAGAGACTACAGGCACATGCCACCATACCCATCTAATTTTTGTATTTTTAGTAGAGACAGCGTTTCACCATATTGGCCAGGCTGGTCTTGAACTCCTGACCTCAAGTGCTCAAGTGATCTACTCGCCTTGGCCTCCCAAAGTGCTGGGATTACAGGCGTGAGCCACCATGCCCAGACGCATTGAGTTTTGATTTTTACTATTATAGTATTAAATCTGTATAAAACAATTTATCAAAATTATTACCTGATTAATTCTCATTTAATTATCTAACATAAGATTAATTTAAGTAATGGTAATAATACCTATAATTTAAAGTAACTCATGTTCCAGGCTTTATTTGCCTCTTTATATTCTATTATGCCTTTTTCTATTCCTATGTGACTTCTTCGACATTTTTCTAAGATAAATTAAGAGAAAAGAATTACATATAATGTTAAAAACGAAGATATTGAAAACTCTTTTGCTGATAATATGGTATATGCCTAGAAAACCCCAGAGACTCTAATGAAAACAAAAGAACTCTATTAGAACTAATACGAGAATGTCGTAATGTGACTGGATATCAGATAAATAGATAAAAATGATTAGCTTTTTTCTATAGTATAGCAACATGATTAAGCCATGAAAGCACAAAAAGTATAAAAGATAGAAATATCTATATATAAATTTTTAAATTATATGGCAAAAAAAGATCATCAACGTCAGTGACCAAAATATAAATGTGGATAAAAATGTTTACAATACAAATAGTAGAAAACATCTAAACTATAGAAACAGCTTTAAAAATAACAAGAAAAATTGAGAACCTCCCACATGGGAAAAGAACCTTATAGGAGCACATACAAATGGCCAACAAACATATGACTGAAAAGACACATAAACTCATCAGGAGTCAGAAACATATCTTCATATTTCTACTGAGGCATATAAAAAAACTATTCAACACAATTTCAGGAGGGGATATAAGGAAAGGGCACCAATAAATTGCTGATAAAAATATATTGGTTTAAACTTTCAAGAAAGCAACTTGGCATTATTTATTTCTAAACTAAAGATACATTTGGTCATGTATAGAAGAGCTTCCCAGGAGTACATACACTGGAGTAAGGAGGAGTATATAAAACACAACAATCTGGTAGGATACGTGTGTGGATACTTACTCTAGCATTGTTTATAGTGCAGGGAAATGGTAATAAACATCCATCAATAGAGAAACAACTAAATAAATTATTGGAAATCAACACTATGAAGTTTTATGCAATCATTAAAATGAACAAATTTAAGTAATACTAGTTGACCTGGAATAATCTACAGGGTTTACTGGTAAAACACAAAATGCAGGCAAGTGTGCAAGATATGATTTCAAGTTGTAAAATAATGGCAATCACACACACTATATATATTGTACATGCATGTGTGCATAAAATTATATGTGTGAGGTAAAAAACAGGAGGGTTATATGCCAGAATCTTAACACCGGTTACTTGGGATAAGGCATACATGGGACAGGAAAAAAATGGTGGTGGGGAGCACTCAAAAAGTGCGTAATAGCTTTCACATCATACACCATCCTATAATTTAACATATATTTACTATGATCTGTATACTACATAACCTGCTAGGTGACAGGGATATGACAGTAAACAAGATAAAGTCCATACCCTCACGTGAGATTACCAGTGTGATAAGAGCAACATTAGGCAGGTGACATTAGAGAATTATACAGAGTACACATGACAGGTATTTAACCCAGTGAAAAGGGTTAGGAAAGGATTCCATGACAACAATCATAACAGTGCTGAATTTGCTGTGTCTTCTAACAAGCAGGCTCACTGAGTGTGGGTGTCTTACCTGTATAATGCAAGTTAGACCTTTAAAAGAGGGATATTTAAAATATTATTTCAATCAAGTCAAATTTAATTTAATTTAATTAATCATAACTAGAAATCCCTAATTTTGCTTTCCTAGGATTTTATTGTAGTGGAGAGCAACCATGGCAGACTTTTAGAGAACACCAAATTTGCCTAAAATTGCCAGTCCAGCAAGAATTTTTGGTCTGGTATATCTAACGGATTTTTTTCATTTGTATGAAAGTCAAAGGCATCACACATGATGTATAAACCCCACTCCACTTCCTTCCTCCTAATTCTGTCCTTCCTCCATATTCACTCTCTCTCAGTGACTGAGATGACCATCTATTCAATAATTCTAGCCAGAAACTTAGGTATTTCTTAGACTTTCTGCTACTTTTTTACTGCTCACACTCAAATGAATTCCTGTCCATCTCCTTAACTCTCTCTCAAATCTCCCTTTTTATATATCCTCCCTACTGAATAATATCTCATCGGGTCAACTTTAATGGTTGTCTAATCAGGTTCCTTGCATCCAGTCTTAACTCTTCCAATCTACCCATCACATTGCACCTCAGATGATCTTGCTAAATAAAAGGTAAATATGATCATATCACTCATTTATTTATAATCTTTAGCAGACTGATGAATATCACACAACATTCAGAATTGACAGAAACTTAAGACTGAACTGTTTATGGGAATAAGTATAAAGTAAGACTTACTATTTCCCATTTTGTATACAAAGCGATCCTTACTGTACTCCTTAATCGATCATGCAGGGCTTTTCATGACCTGGTTTCTGCTCCCTGCTGCAATTTCATTACATCTTAAGCTCTACTTCTTTGACAAAAACACTGCATTTCTGTGATTAACCCTTGGTTTTTTTGTTTTTTGGGGTTTTTTTGGCCTTTGTTCCCTGTCTTATTGCATATTCTGCTTGAAAGGTCCCTCCTCACTCACCACATGGCAAGCATTTATTCATCTTGGAGGAGTCACCTCAAACAAGACTTCCCTCATCTATGAAGTCTTTCCTGAATCCCTTCAACTACAATTGACCTGAACATCCATCCTATATGGACTTCTTCACAATAACTACCGTAATTTATTGCATGTTTTGCTTTCTTATCTACTATGTCTACTAGAGAAAAAACCATCATTGTGAACAGGGCCTTACCAACTTTCATATTCATAGAACTTAGCACATGCTCAGCACATAACAGGCACTCAAAAATGTCTTCTGAATAAGGTAAATGAACAAACTGGGATATTCTTATAATTTACCATCTGGCTAATTCCCTTAAGATTCAATTTCACATTGGCTCTTGCAGAAAACCTTTTCTAAGCCCGCACAAATGAGTTGAATTCCTCCTCTGCACTCCCACAGCCGTATGTTGTACTAGTCATACAATATTATAATTGTTATTTATTTCTCCCACACTAGTTTGTAAATGTCTTGAGAGCAGACATCTATCATCTTTGAATCTTGAGTGCTTAATGTAGTACTTACACAGCTCTAGGTATACAGTGGGTATTCAATACAGGTTTTTTGAGTAAATAAAAAGCTGTAGTTCGTAGTATATCCCAGGGTCCACATATAATTCATTCAAATTATAGGTTACATTTTCAGGTCCCTAAGACAACTCCTCAAAACCAATTTTGCATCATTCAGTTACGCAACCCAACCCGAGAGCCTAAGGAATGGAGACAGTGATAGAGAACTACAGGAAATAAGACATTTCCTGAAAATTAGCAGGGGTGAGGAGGGGCAAAGTAAGAATAGATGACGCTCTGTAAGCAACGTTGATGAAAAGCAATACGGGGGGGGGGGGCGCGGGGAGGAGCGGAGCAAGATGGCCGAATAGGAACAGTGCCAGTCTCCAACTCCCAGCGAGAGCGACACAGAAGACCGGTGATTTCTGCATTTTCAACTGAGGTACTGGGGTCATCTCACTAGGGAGTGCCGGACAATCGGTCCTGGTCAGCTGCTGCAGCCCAACCAGCGAGAGCTGAAGCAGGGCGAGGCATCGCCTCACCTGGGAAGCGCAAGGGGAAGGGAATCCCTTTTCCTAGCCAAGGGAACTGAGACACACAACACCTGGAAAATCAGGTAACTCCCACCCCAATACTAAGCTTTAAGCAAACGGGCACACCAGGAGATTATATCCCACACCTGGCTGGGAGGGTCCCACACACACGGAGCCTCCCTCATTGCTAGCACAGCAGTCTGCGATCTAACTGCAAGGCAGCGGCGAGGCTGGGGGAGGGGCGCCGCCATTGCTGAGGCTTAAGTAGGTAAACAAAGCCACTGGGAAGCTCGAACTGGGTGGAGCTCACAGCAGCTCAAGGAAGCCTGCCTGTCTCTGTAGACTCCACCCCTGGGGACAGGGCACAGCTAAACAACAACAACAACAACAAAAAGCAGCAGAAACCTCTGCAGACGCAAACGACTCTGACAGCTTTGAAGAGAGCAGTGGATCTCCCAACACAGAGGTTGAGATCTGAGAAGGGACAGACTGCCTGCTCAAGTGGGTACCTGACCCCTGAGTAGCCTAACTGGGAGACATCTCCCACTAGGGGCAGACTGACACCCCACACCTCACACGGTGGAGTACACCCCCGAGAGGAAGCTTCCAAAGCAAGAATCAGACAGGTACACTCGCTGTTCAGAAATATTCTATCTTCTGCAGCCTCTGCTGCTGATACCCAGGCAAACAGGGTCTGGAGTGGAATCTCCAACAGACCTACAGCTGAGGGTCCTGACTGCTAGAAGGAAAACTATCAAACAGGAAGGACACCTACACCAAAACCCCATCAGTACGTCACCATCATCAAAGACCAGAGGCAGATAAAACCACAAAGATGGGGAAAAAGCAGGGCAGAAAAGCTGGAAATTCAAAAAATAAGAGCGCATCTCTCCCTGCAAAGGAGCGCAGCTCATCGCCAGCAACAGATCAAAGCTGGTCAGAGAATGACTTTGACGAGATGAGAGAAGAAGGCTTCAGTCCATCAAACTTCTCAGAGCTAAAGGAGGAATTACGTACCCAGTGCAAAGAAACTAAAAATCTTGAAAAAAGAGTGGAAGAATTGATAGCTAGAATAATTAATGCAGAGAAGCTCATAAACGAAATGACAGAGATGAAAACCATGACACGAGAAATACGTGACAAATGCACAAGCTTCAGTAACCGACTTGATCAACTGGAAAAAAGAGTATCAGCGATTGAGGATCAAATGAATGACATGAAGCGAGAAGAGAAACCAAAAGAAAAAAGAAGAAAAAGAAATGAACAAAGCCTGCAAGAAGTATGGGATTATGTAAAAAGACCAAATCTACGTCTGATTGGGGTGCCTGAAAGTGAGGGGGAAAATGGAACCAAGTTGGAAAACACTCTTCAGGATATCATCCAGGAGAACTTCCCCAACCTAGTAGGGCAGGCCAACATTCAAATTCAGGAAATACAGAGAACGCCACAAAGATACTCCTCCAGAAGAGCAACTGCAAGACACATAATTGCCAGATTCACCAAAGTTGAAATGAAGGAAAAAATCTTAAGGGCAGCCAGAGAGAAAGGTCAGGTTACCCACAAAGGGAAGCCCATCAGACTAACAGCAGATCTCTTGGCAGAAACTCTCCAAGCCAGAAGAGAGTAGGGGCCAATATTCAACATTCTTAAAGAAAAGAATTTTAAACCCAGAATTTCATATCCAGCCAAACTAAGTTTCATAAGTGAAGGAGAAATAAAATCCTTTACAGATAAGCAAATGCTTAGAGATTTGGTCACCACCAGGCCTGCCTTACAAGAGACCCTGAAGGAAGCACTAAACATGGAAAGGAACAACTGGTACCAGCCATTGCAAAAACATGACAAAATGTAAAGACCATCGAGGCTAGGAAGAAACTGCATCAACTAACGAGCAAAATAACCGTTAATATCATAATGGCAGGATCAAGTTCACACATAACAATATTAACCTTAAATGTTAATGGACTAAATGCTCCAATTAAAAGACACAGACTGGCAAACTGGATAAAGAGTCAAGACCCATCAGTCTGCTGTATTCAGGAGACCCATCTCACATGCAGAGACATACATAGGCTCAAAATAAAGGGATGGAGGAAGATCTACCAAGCAAATGGAGAACAAAAAAAAGCAGGGGTTGCAATCCTAGTCTCTGATAAAACAGACTTTAAACCATCAAAGATCAAAAGAGACAAAGAAGGCCATTACATAATGGTAAAGGGATCAATTCAACAGGAAGAGCTAACTATCCTAAATATATATGCACCCAATACACGAGCACCCAGATTCATAAAGCAAGTCCTTAGAGACTTACAAAGAGACTTAGACTCCCATACAATAATAATGGGAGACTTCAACACCCCACTGTGAACATCAGACAGATCAACGAGACAGAAAGTTAACAAGGATATCCAGGAATTGAACTCATCTCTGCAGCAAGCAGACCTAATAGACATCTATAGAACTCTCCACCCCAAATCAACAGAATATACATTCTTCTCAGCACCACATCGCACTTATTCCAAAATTGACCACATAATTGGAAGTAAAGCACTCCTCAGCAAATGTCAAAGAACAGAAATTATAACAAACTGTCTCTCAGACCACAGTGCAATCAAACTAGAACTCAGGACTAAGAAACTCAATCAAAACCGCTCAACTACATGGAAACTGAACAACCTGCTCCTAAATGCCTACTGGGTGTATAACGAATCGAAGGCAGAAATAAAGATGTTCTTTGAAAGCAATGAGAACAAAGACACAACATACCAGAATCTCTGGGACACATTTAAAGCAGTGTGTAGAGGGAAATTTATAGCACTAAATGCCCACAAGAGAAAGCTGGAAAGATCTAAAATTGACACTCTAACATCACAATTAAAAGAACTAGAGAAGCAAGAGCAAACACATTCAAAAGCTAGCAGAAGGCAAGAAATAACTAAGATCAGAGCAGAACTGAAGGAGATAGAGACAAAAAAACCCTCCAAAAAATCAATGAATCCAGGAGTTGGTTTTTTGAAAAGATCAACAAAATTGACAGACTGCTAGCAAGACTAATAAAGAAGAAAAGAGAGAAGAATGAAATAGACGCAATAAAAAATGATAAAGGGGATATCACCACCGACCCCACAGAAATACAAACTACCAACAGAGAATACTATAAACACCTCTACACAAATCAACTAGAAAATCTAGAAGAAATGGATAATTTCCTGGACACTTACACTTTTCCAAGACTAAACCAGGAAGAAGTTGAATCCCTGAATAGACCAATAGCAGGCTCTGAAATTGAGGCAATAATTAATAGCCTACCAACGAAAAAAGGCCAGGACCAGATGGATTCACTGCTGAATTCTACCAGAGGTACAAGGAGGAGCTGGTACCATTCCTTCTGAAACTATTCCAATCAATAGAAAAAGAGGGAATCCTCCCTAACTCATTTTATGAGGCCAACATCATCCTGATACCAAAGCCTGGCAGAGACACAACAAAAAAGAGAATTTTAGACCAATATCCCTGATGAACATCGATGCAAAAATTCTCAATAAAATACTGGCAAACCGGATTCAGCAGCACATCAAAAAGCTTATCCACCATGATCAAGTGGGCTTCATCCCTGGGATGCAAGGCTGGTTCAACATTCGCAAATCAATAAACGTAATCCAGCATATAAACAGAACCAAAGACAAAAACCACATGATTATCTCAATAGATGCAGAAAAGGCCTTTGACAAAATTCAACAGCCCTTCATGCTAAAAACGCTCAATAAATTCGGTATTGATGGAACGTACCTCAAAATAATAAGAACTATTTATGACAAACCCACAGCCAACATCATACTGAATGGGAAAAAACTGGAAAAATTCCCTTTGAAAACTGGCACAAGACAGGGATGCCCTCTCTCACCACTCCTATTCAACATAGTGTTGGAAGTTCTGGCTAGGGCAATCAGGCAAGAGAAAGAAATAAAGGGTATTCAGTTAAGAAAAGAAGAAGTCAGATTGTCCCTGTTTGCAGATGACATGATTGTATATTTAGAAAACCCCATTGTCTCAGCCCAAAATCTTCTTAAGCTGATAAGCAACTTCAGCAAAGTCTCAGGATACAAAATTAATGTGCAAAAATCACAAGCATTCTTATACACCAGTAACAGACAAACAGAGAATCAAATCATGAATGAACTTCCATTCACAATTGCCTCAAAGAGAATAAAATACCTAGGAATCCAACTTACAAGGGATATAAAGTACCTCTTCCAGGAGAACTACAAACTACTGCTCGGTGAAATAAAAGAGGACACAAACAAATGGAAGAACATACCATGCTCATGGATAGGAAGAATCAATATCGTGAAAATGGCCATACTGCCCAAGGTGATTTATAGATTCAATGCCATCCCCATTAAGCTACCAAGGACTTTCTTCACAGAATTGGAAAAAACTGCTTTAAAGTTCATATGGAACCAAAAAAGAGCCCGCATTGCCAAGACAATCCTAAGTCAAAAGAACAAAGCTGGAGGCATCACGCTACTTGACTTCAAACTATACTACAAGGCTACAGTAACCAAAACAGCATGGTACTGGTACCAAAACAGAGATATAGACCAACGGAACAGAACAGAGTCTTCAGAAATAATACCACACATCTACAGCCATCTGATCTTTGACAAACCTGAGAGAAACAAGAAATGGGGAAAGGATTCCCTATTTAATAAATGGTGCTGGGAAAATTGGCTAGCCATAAGTAGAAAGCTGAAACTGGATCCTTTCCTTACTCCTTATACGAAAATTAATTCAAGGTGGATTAGAGACTTAAATGTTAGACCTAATATCATAAAAACCCTAGAAGAAAACCTAGGTAGTACCATTCAGGACATAGGCACGGGCAAGGACTTCACGTCTAAAACACCAAAAGCAACGGCAGCAAAAGCCAAAATTGACAAATAGGATCTAATTAAACTAAAGAGCTTCTGCACAGCAAAAGAAACTACCATCAGAGTGAACAGGCAACCTACAGAATGGGAGAAAATTTTTGCAATCTACTCATCTGGCAAAGGGCTAATATCCAGAACCTACAAAGAACTCAAACAAATTTACAAGAAAAAAACAAACAACCCCATCAAAAAGTGGGCAAAGGATATGAACAGACATTTCTCAAAAGAAGACATTCATACAGCCAACAGACACATGAAAAAATGCTCATCATCACTGGCCATCAGAGAAATGCAAATCAAAACCACAATGAGATACCATCTCACACCAGTTACAATGGCAATCATTAAAAAGTCAGGAAACAACAGGTGCTGGAGAGGATGTGGAGAAATAGGAACACTTTTACACTGTTGGTGGGATTGTAAACTAGTTCAACCATTATGGAAAACAGTATGGCGATTCCTCAGGAATCTAGAACTAGATGTACCATATGACCCAGCCATCCCATTACTGGGTATATACCCAAAGGATTATAAATCATGCTGCTATAAAGACACATGCACACGTATGTTTATTGCGGCACTATTCACAATAGCAAAGACTTGGAATCAACCCAAATGTCCATCAGTGACAGACTGGATTAAGAAAATGTGGTACATATACACCATGGAATACTATGCAGCCATAAAAAAGGATGTTTGTGTCCTTTGTAGCGGCATGGATGCAGCTGGAAACCATCATTCTTAGCAATCTATCACAAGAACAGAAAACCAAACACCACATGTTCTCACTCATAGTTGGGAACTGAACAATGAGATCACTTG
This sequence comes from Trachypithecus francoisi, assembly GCF_009764315.1. Taxonomy (NCBI): domain Eukaryota; kingdom Metazoa; phylum Chordata; class Mammalia; order Primates; family Cercopithecidae; genus Trachypithecus; species Trachypithecus francoisi. Next base: position 46,724,707 of record NW_022681468.1, read on the forward strand.
GACTCGGGAAGGGGAACATCACACACTGGGGCCTATCATGGGGAGGGGGGAGGGGGGAGGGATTGCACTGGGAGTTATACCTGATGTAAATGACGAGTTGATGGGTGCAGCACACCAACATGGCACAAGTATACATATGTAACAAACCTGCACGTTATGCACATGTACCCTAGAACTTAAAGTATAATAAATAAATAAATAAATAAAAAGAAAAGCAATACCAATCACTAGCATATATAGTTGATTCTCATCTATGGACCACAGTTATATTCTGTGGTCACCAGGAGAAAATCTTGAAACAAGAGGAACAAATTAGTTTTCTATAGGCAAAGTCCTTTTAGTCAACTGTTGATAGTCTCTGATTCTATGAAGTACATATAAGATAGTACTTTTCATGCTCCAAGCATTATTAAAGAGAACAACACCATGTGCCAAGCACTGTGCTTACTACTTCACATGCATTGTCAAATACATGTACCTAATAACTGTAATGAGATAGACACTATTACCTCCAAGATAGCCCCCAATGATCCCTGCCCTCTTGGTATTCACACCTTTTTAAACTCATCTCTTAAGTTGTTCCATGATTGGTTTGTGTTATCAATGGAATATGACAGAAGTGATGGCATGTCACTTTAGAGATTAGGTTATAAAAGACATTATCAGCTGGGCGCAGTGGCTCACACCTGTAATCTCAGCACTTTGGGAGGCTGTGGCAGGTGGATTACTTGAGTTCAGAAGTTTGAGACCAGCCTGGCCAACATGGCAAAACCCCATCTCTATAAAAACATACGAAAATCAGCCAGGCATGGTGGTGTGCATCTGTAGTCCCAGCTACTCAGGAGCTACTTTCTCTCAAAAGAAAAAAAAAAAAAAAGACAGTATTGTTTCCATTTTGATTGCTTACTTTCTCTTGGGAGATGCCTGCTACCACATCATTCATGGCCCTATGGACTGTTTAACATGGTGAGGAAGTGAAGCCTCTTGCTAAAGGCACATGAGTGAGCTTGGAAAGTGGATCCTTCAAGCCTAGTCAAGCCTTCAGATGACCTCAGTCCAAGCCATCATCTTGACTGCCACGTCAGGAGAGATCCTGACAACCACCCAGGTAAGCCACTACCAGATTTGTGACTTTCAGAGTTCTGTGAGATAGTATTTGTTGCCTTCAGCTGTTAGATGTGGGGTAATTTTGTACATAGCAATATTATCCCCACTTGACACATGAAGAAATTTGGGTTCAGGAACATTAAGTTACTTGACCAAAGATATACAGAGCTGGAATTCAAACCCATTTCGGAAACTCTCAAAGCCTAAACTCTTAACTATTTTGCTATACTGCCTTACATATGTGCTCAGTCTTATGTTATACCATGTTACTTATTTTTTCCAATCAAACAAATACCTACAATGTATCTAACATTAAAAATGCACTGTCCTATAGGTAATCTGCTAGGGTTACCAGAAATTTAAGAAAGGACCAGAGAGGCCATCTCCTCAGGGAGTTTATTCCGTAACATTTCAACTAAGTGCCTAGTTGCTCTCAGGTACCTAGTAGCGCTTAAGTACCTAGCAGTTCAAGTGATCTGCGAGAGCCACCTAGTGATAACTCTGTTTAATTGCATTCTGCACATTTAGCTGGACATTAAGTCACATTTCATGCTATTTGAATCCTACAAATTTTAAAGACTGTAAAACATTTAATACTCTCATTATGTGTACAAAATGAGAAATGAGGCCAATCTTTACATTTATTCACATGGGAAATTCAGTCTTGAACTTCTCCCAATTCTTAACGATACAAGGTATTCACTCAGTATGAAACTAAATACTCTAACTTCAGGCTTTTCCTTTTCTGATTTCTGGCAAATCTGCATGCCTCCAGAAGTTTCTTTTCACTTAAGAGAAAGAAGCAATGGGCATTTAAAAATCAATAGTAAGAATATAGCAGATCCTCATTTATTTGTAAATTACATATTTGCAAATTTACCTACTTGCTAAAATGTATTTATAATCCCCAAATCAATACTTGCAGCACCTTTGTGGTCATTTGTGGACATGTACAGAGTGGTGAAAAACTTAAATTGCCTTATATGCATTTTTCCAGTTGATGCTGAACAAGGATACATTCCACCTTATTTCAGCTCTCATACTGTAAACAAGTGACCTTTTCACAATATATGTAAAGCTGTGTTTTTCACATTTCATGTTTTTGTTTGTTTGTTTTTTGGTGATTTCACTGTTTAAAATGGCCCCTTAGAGCTGAGGTACTGTCTAGTGTTTCTTTCTTTCTTTCTTTCTTTTTTTTTTTGAGACAAAGACTCGCTCTTGTTGCCCAGGCTGGTGTGCAGTGGCGCGATTTCAGCTCACGGCAACCTCTGCCCTCTGCACCTCCCGAGTTCAAGCAATTCTCCTGCCTCAGCTTCCCAAGTAGCTGAGATTACAGGCGCCTGCCACTATGCCTGGCTAAGTTTTGCATTTTCAGTAGAGATGAGGTTTCACCATGTTGGCCAGGCTGGTCTTAAACTCCTGACCTGAGGTGTTTCACCCACCCTGGCCTCCCAAAGTGCTGCATTACAGGCGTGAGCCACCGCGCCCGGCCTGTCTAGTGTTTCTAAGCACAAAAAGGCTCTTCTGTTGTGTCTTATGGAGAAAATATATGTGTTAGATAGGCCTCCTTCAGGCACAAGTTACACTGCTGGCTGTGAGTTCAATATTAATGAATCCAAAATATATATTAAATAAGATTTCTTTAAACAGAAACATAAATAAAACCAGGTTATATATTGATTAGTTGATAAAAATGTTATGATCAGAGGCTCACAGAAACCTAATCCTGTATTTATCCTAGGAGCAATGGTTCAATATTTGTTAATATGTTTGTGGTGACCACAGAATATAACAATGGTCCATAGATGAGAGTCAACTATATATGCTAGTGATTGGGATTCTCTATTCTATCCTTATTTCCAACGTGTCACAACAGAAAGTTTATTTAAATTCTAAAATAGTCCTGAATACACTAAGTACTACTAAAATCCATATAGTATAAGGAATAAGTATCTACAGTATTATCTAATTTAACCTTGTCCTAAAGATCCGTTATGTCAGTTTTCATGGATTTGTTATATTTTTCTAGTACATATTAAAATAAATGCATCGGCTGGGCACGGTGGCTCACGCCTGTAATCCCAGCACTTTGGGAGGCTGAGGCGGGCAGAATACCTGAGGTCAGGAGTTTGAGGCCAGCCTGGCCAACATAGTGAAACCCTGTCTCTATAAAAATACAAAAATTAGCTGGGCATGGTGACACATGCCTGTAATCCCAGCTACTTGGGAGGCTGAGGCAGGAGAATAGCTTGAACCCCGGAGGCAGGGGTTGCAGTGAGCCGAGATTATGCCATTGCATTCCAGCCTGGGCGACAGAGCAAGACTCCATCTCCAAAAAATAAAATAAAATAAAATAAAATAAAATAGGCCAGATGCGATGGCTCACACCTGTAATCCTAGCACGTTGGGAGGCCGAGACGGGCGGATCATGCGGTCAGGAGATAGAGACCATCCTGGCTAACACAGTGAAACCCCGTCTGTACCAAAAATACAAAAAATTAGCCAGGTGTGGTGACGGGTGCCTGTAGTCCCAGCTACTTGGGAGGTTGAGGCAGGAGAATGGCGTGAACTCGGGAAGTGGAGCTTGCAGTGAGCCGAGACTGTGCCACTGCACTCCAGCCTGGGTGACAGAGTGAGACTCTGTCTCTAAATAAATAAATACATAAACAAATAAGCAAATAAAATGAAATAAAAGTATCACAGTTAAAAAGTTTTAAGTGTATGTATGTGTATTACCAAAATTAATTCACATACCACCCAATGGTTCAAGTACCAACATTAATATATGAATCACATTTGGGGAAACACTGCTATATATACTATAAAAAAAGTTATCACCAAACTTTTCAATTATTAAAATCCCTTTTAATAAAGAAATTTTGCAAGCCCCCATCTGAAAATAGGTATACTTTTCTCAACTCAGATTAGGGATACTACTATGACACATCAAGAAAAAATATTTTGGTGTATACCTGAAACTGCGTCAAATTGCCGAGGTAATGGTTTAGGATCACACTGTTGATCCAAAGACTGTGCATTAGTGACAGGTGGCTGCATATAGAGAGAATGTCCCATTAAGATGTTCTCTGCTGCCGCTATTAGCTGGGGTCTTTGTCCTTCACTAAGTTCACCCACACTGTTTTCCAAGTCCTTTAAAAAGTAGAAACAATTGTTAAAACCATTATATTAAAATCAAGTCAAAACAGGAAATGTTTGCCAAATATCATGAACAATACCCTTTGACTCCTTGGAAGGTATTTTACAAACTGCCTTCTATGCCACATATACGTTACAAGCAAGAAAAGTTCAAGAAGTTAGTCTAATAAGCCTAGTGATAGGCTTTGTTTTCAACATAATAATTTCATATATTTTATGAAATTAACCACTATTTTTCAAGTGCCAATTAAATAGCAATAAAACAAAAGAAAAATTATATTACAATTTAAAATACTCAGTGGGGCCAGCACGGTGGCTCATGCCTATAATCCTAACACTTTGGGAGGCCAAGGCGGGTGGATCACTTGAGCTCAGGAGTTCAAGACCAGCCTAGGCAACACGGCAAAACCCCATCTAAACAAAAATTACAAAAATTAGCTGGGCATCATAGCACACACCTGTAGTCCCAGCTACTTGGGGGGCTGAGGCAGGAGGCTAGCTTGAACCCAGGAGGCAGAGGCTGCAGTGAGCGAGATTGCACCACTGTACTCCAGCCTGGGTGACAGAGTGAGACCGTGTCAAAGAAGACAAAAAATCAAAACCACTAAATGCTGGTATGCATTACACATTGTTCATACAGCTTAAAATGGGAATAACAGAAAATTTCTCTCATTCTTCACGAATAAAAATTGCCGAAAGTTTGTTAGTGGAAACTTTACAATTAAACAACTGATGAGAATAATATACTTTAAACAGCATAAAGGTTACCCCATATATCAATAATAAGATTTTTATCAAAGTATAGAGGCCTGGATCACACCACCCAGAATTTTGGGAGGCCGAGGTGGGCAGATCACAAGGTCAGGAGTTTGAGAACAGCCTGGCCAATATGGTGAAAACCTGCCTCTACTAAAAAAAAAAAAAAGTTAGCCGAGCGTGGTGGCAGGTACCTGCAGTCCCAGCTACCTGGGGGGCTGAGGTAGGAAAATCGCTTGAACCTGGGAGGCAGAGGCTGCAGTGAGCCAAGATCAAGCCACTGCACTCCAGCCTAGGCGACAGAGTGATGCTCTGTCTCAAAAAAAAAAAAAGTATAGAGATTATAGAAGACTACTTTAGTCATATTTAATAATGTTCTTTTCCCTTGGAAAAATAAAAAATACAAAAAGCACAGAATTGTTGGCCGGGCATGGTGGTCACGCCTGTAATCTCAGCACTTTGGGAGGCCAAGGCGAGCAGATCACCTGAGGTCAGGAGTTCCAGACAAGCCTGACCAATATGGCAAAAACCCGTCTCGACTAAAAATACAAAATTAGCAGGCGTGGTAGTGCATGCCTGTAATCCCAGCTACTTGAGCGGCTGAAACAGGAGAATCGCTTGAACCCACGAGGCGGAGGTTGCAGTGAGCCGAGATCCCGCCATTGCACTCCAGCCTGGGCAACAAGAGTGAAACTCTGTCTCAAAAACAAAACAAAACAAAACAAAATTGTTTTAAATGAAATCTATGAAATAAATGAACAACTGAAAAAATATAAGACTCTTATTTTCTTTCTGTATTAAAAAATTATATGTCCTAATCACTAGTACATTTTATGACTTGAGATACTCTAATTAATGAATTTACTAATTAAGAACTGAAGAAAAATTCCAATATCTGAAAGCTCCCATGTTTCTCATTTAAAAGGGGTTTAATTTCAACCAACAAGTGTTTTTTTTTTTTTACTAGAATATATGAAGAAATCACTGCTGAAACATCTTTGATGATTCCATTGACTATAAAATAAAAGCTAAACTTCTTAGCTCAACATTCAAGATTCTCTTCAATGTGTCTTCATTCTCCTATGTACATCTCTATCTCTCCTTATTCTCTTAGCCTGATTCTTCTTTAGGAATACTGATTGTCTCAACATCCTTTAAATTAAAAAATACTGTTTCATAATTAATATGAAATCCCTTGGAGACTCTTGGGCAGTGTTTAGAATGACGGCAATTATGTTTTCCCCAGAAATTGAGAAATATTTAACAATGCCTATCTTACTCTGACAATCTACAGTAACTTCTCTGTTGTGAATCTGTTTTCTAGGATACTTGTAACTGCTGAACTATTTAACACCTTAAGAATACTCTATGACCCTACTGAAGACTTATCTTGCCTATTTACAAAACGCTCTCATACTCACAAGTTATCTTTGAGTTTTGGATTATACTCAGTGCTTAAACTCATGTCAGTTTAAGTCAGGCTGCCTATAATACAGAGTAATATACCTAGCCCATCTACATATATGTACAAATTACAGTTTGCCATCAGCCAGCTCTCACTGACCTAATGCCCCTCTGAGCAAGAAGTTTCAAGCACAAAGAAAAGCCACTATCTTCTTAGCAAAACAATATTTTAACTTATAATGTATCACTGTTACTAGTTCTTATTACAAACAAATGTAATAGTCCTTTAGACAGGAAAATATGCAAAATGTCACTGTTAATCCGACTGGCAAAAATTTCAGATTAAAAACATTATGTGTGACATGGGAAAGGGATCTCATACACTAGGGCAATTTTTCAGTGCCTACTTAAATTATGAATGCTTATATCTTTGAGCCAGCAATTCCATGCCTTAGTATCTAAATCTAGAAAAATAATTTCTCATGAGTACAAAAAAGGATTTTATACCTAGTATAGTTTGATTAGGGAATAACTGGAACCAATCTAAAAATCCTTCAATAGGAGAATAATTAAACTATGGTATACTACATGGTAGGTAAAAAGAATATAGATCCTTCAGGATTTATGTTAAATTTTACAAAGGCTTGCAACTGGCTTTTTAAAATTTTTAATTGCACAACAAAATATACGCACACCTCAAAAGTATATACTAAGCCAGAAATGGTGACTCACGCCTATAATCCCAGGACTTTGGAAAGCTGAGGTAGGAGGATCACTTGAGGTCAGAAGTTGGAGATCAGCCTAGGCAACAGAGTGAGACCCCATCTCTACAAAAAATAAAAAATTAGCTAGGCATGGTGCATGCCTATAGTCCCAGCTATTCTGGGGGCTGAGGTGGGAGGACTGCTTGAGTCCAAGAGTTCGAGGCTGCAGTAAGCTGACTGAGCCACTGCACTCCAGCATGAACAACAGACTGAAACTCTGTCTCAAAAAAATTCATACATATATATACACACATACATATACATATACACAAATATATTTTATACATATACAAATGGTTAATGCTTGGAAAAAGATCTGGAGAAAATAGAATTCTAACTTCTGCATTGCTGGTCTAGCCAGGACAGCACAATAACATAGGCTGATAGCTCTCAAAATCAACACTGGAATAACTACAGAGGTGAAAAAGAACCCACAGATTCTGAGAACTAAAGTAAAAGTTGTGAAAAACCGCTGGAAAGACAGACAGTTAACTTAAACGGGTATGTGTGGAAAGAAAGGGGCTGCATCCTAGGGAAGAGGCTGTGTGGAGGAGCTTCATGACAGCAACGACTGGAGAAAAGTGCTTGTTTCTTCCTCCATTAATTTGAGATCACTGCTTGCCCTTCAACCATAAAAGTCTTCCTGTCAACAACCCCAGCTGCAAATGCTGGTGCCCCAGAGTAATATCAGGGAACATGAAGGCCTAGCTATGGTGACAACTATAGATGAAATCTGTCCAGAAGCCCATCCGTGGGCATTCATTCCTTCACCTTCTTCCCCTCCAAACCCCAGGACTAGCGGATTATAAACCCTCTCAAAGCAACTTCTTCCTAACGGCTTAAAGACACAATAATCACCAGAAGAGCTATATAGTGGAGTAACAGCAAACAGCAGGGACAGTGACCAAGGGTGGTTCTGTGCTGCCTGAGGCTCTCCTCCCTAGGGCTCTCTCCTCCCCTCTTCTTCAACTCTCTGAAACAGACCATGGACTGGTTTTATCCTTACCCAAATTCTCAGACAGAATAGTTGATCCCATCAGTGAAATATGAACTCACAGGTCAAAAGAACCAGATACCTGAGAAGTCAATAAGTTTAAAAAAGAAAAAAAAAAAACAGACAACAAAGTGAATGATATTAATCAGACAGACAGACACAGAGTAGGCGATAAGAAAATACATTAAAATGCAAAGCAAAAAAAAAAAGAAAACAAGAATGTTAAGTACGAAAAATACAACGGGATAAACAGTATGGTAGAGAACAAATTAATAGTTAGCAGATCAGATTGGGGAGCTCTCCCAGAATGGAGAAGAAAAGAAAGAGATAGAAAATTTAAGGTATAAAAATAGAAATAGAAGTGTCAATATCTAGAAATAAGAGTTTAGGAGGCGGGGGAGGGGTGGAAATGAAAGGAAGAAAAAAAAAAGAGAAAGAAATAATGAAGATAAATTTCCCAGCATCTAAAAGATAAAAAGGTCTGATAAAATCGAACAAATAAATACAGATATTAGTGATTTCCAAAAAGAAAACTGGGATTAGTCAGTGGAATTTATAAATTATGCAGACACTTCTGCTATTTGCCACCTCTTTTTGTACCATTTGCTTGTCTCATTCTCTCTCCCTCCTTCCCTCTCCCGCTGTCTCTCTCCTTTCCACGCGTACATGCACTTTCTCTCTCTCCCCTCCCTCCTTTCTCTCTCTCTCAACTTATTGGTTTCGATACTACGCACCTTAGTTTCCGCAGCTATGAGAGTACGTTTTTGAATTTAGCAACACAGACATCACAACTAATATTTTTCCGGTGAAATCAATTTTTGGTCTGTTGCTAACTAAAGTTACAGAAAATTTAATTATTTTAAATTTAGAAGGAATATGTTAAGAAGGAATATGTTAAGCTTTCATTTTTTCCCATTACTAAATTTTATATCTTCTCCTACCTTTCCTAATCATTTAAAGTTTTCAGAATAAAAATAGGAAATAAAACCAACCATCTCCTTGGGCCCTATATAGTCTTTAGATCTCCAGCTCATCTAAAGCCAGTTGACATTTGTTCATGCAAAGACAACCAGATATGATAGAAACAGCACTATAGATCAAGAATTCTAGTCTCAGCTCCACCATTAACCAGTCTGAATGACAATATTGTATATTTCTACCTGGAATTTCCTTAAGCACCTTAAATTTGATGTGTATATCAAACTCATTACTTTACCCACAAAATCTGGCACTCTTCTCTCTGCACTTCTAAGCCAACAACTCTACAATCACCTACCCAGGCTCCCAAGGTAGGAACTTCAAGATTATCCTTAAAAAAAAGCTTCTTTACCTCTCTCAACCAATGACCAATTACTGTCAATCCTATGCCCTTAAATTTAAATCTCTCTACTATTTCTGCTGTAACTGTCTTTGTTCATATTATCATTCTCTCTTGCTGGGTCTACTACAGTGGTGTTCTGACAGATCCCCCATGTCTCCCTCATTTGTTTATGGCTTCATACTCCTTCCTAAGGCAACTCCCTTGCCCAAAAACCTTCATGGGCTCCACAGTGCCCAAGCCTTAACATGGCCTAAATAAAATGTTCTTTATGATCATCTGGTTCAATCTACTTCTCCAGACATAACTGATTCTTTATCTAAAGTTCTAGCCACACAGAAATTTTCAATACTTTCCAAATATGCTTTAATATTTCTTGGCTCTCATCCCTTAACAAATGGTATTTCTGCTTCTGAAATGTCCTTTTCATTGCTGCCTGCAAAGTCCTACTCCATCTTTAAAGACTGACATCAATGTAATATTGTATATGAAGTGTCATCTAACTTCAAGCAGAGTCTTTTCTCCTGTGTGTTCATATAGTACTTGTAAATACAGCTATTTGATCAGTTATTGCACTGTTGAATAATTACTTGTGTAAGCCCTTATCTTCCTTCATGACTGTAAGCTGCTTAAAGGTAGGGGTCATGTCTTATTTATCTTTGTATCTTTTCCCAGGTTGTATCTGGCATATAACAGATACTCAATAAATAACTGCATAATGAATGAATAATCCTCACAAAGCTTTAGCTTTTTTAGCTGTAGAACAAGGTGGTTGGAACAGATGGTCTAAATTCCTTTCAGTTATAAAACTCTATAGTTCCATGACTCCAAGTTAAAGTTGCTATAACACTGACCCTTGAAAAAACAAAATACTAGCATGCTTTAACTAGTAGTAAGAATATTTTAATTTTTTTCCTGTATTTATATCTAACCAAAAAAAAAAAAGTCATTAAAGTTAAAAAGTACCTCTGAATGACAGACTGCTTGCTGTGAAACTGCTGACTCCTGGTTTTGTTTAGCAAGAACAGAAAGAACTGCATCTGCATGAAATTTTTTATGGGGCATCCTTATCACTTGCCCTTCACTAGGAGGATCATCCTCCTAAAAGAAACATAAAGACAATTAATAAAAATAAATTATTTGGAACAATTGCATTTTTCTCAATTTAAGATTAATAAAAACTTAGCAGTCATGAAATGACGGTATTAGCATTTGGAAAGGAGATGAACTCTATTTTCATCCAGTTCTCATTTCTATTTGTCTATAATAAAAGCCCTCTACCTTTGCCTCAAATATAAACCACAGTGTAATTCGGTAACACGTAAACTGGAGATTATAAAAACATAAAAATCAAACCGTCTGTCCCATGCAGTTGAGCTACTATGAATCTTAAATGTTTTTTATGATATCACTGTTTTTGGGTCACAGCCTTCTCTTCATATTTCTGCAGTAAAGTAATGCCACAGTGTGGCAATGGGGGCAAAGCGTTGTAATGCTGCAACCTGGACCACAAGCAAAAATGAAAAACTGCAGAAGTACGCTATGGCAGCGATAGACCTCAATGTCCCTTTGCCTTTGGGCTGACATCTGGCTTACTTGGCGAGGGCGTTGGTATTGAAGACCCTCACTGGAGCATCCTGTATAGGCTTCTTCGTGCCTCAAAATAGGCTCGTCTCAACAATGAGGAACAGTGTGGGCCTCAGAGTCCAATAAAGTAGACTATCTTGTAAATACAGGTATTAACATGATTTTAAATTATAAGTACCTATCCCCTAGCTATGTATAGATAAATGCCAACTGGTACATGACTTCAAGTTATTTGGGGTTTTTCCAGATTGTACTTTTGTATTTGACTTTATTATGAATTTGTAGCATATGTGATTTAGGCGTAGTAAAAACATCAAAATTAGAATTTAGTTTCAAATGTAGAAAAAGAGAAACAAGTTATAATTTAGTCTTGGTTCGGTTTAGCTATTTACTTTAAATAAATTTAAACATGCTTTGCCACTTGAAAAAGTTCAAAGAAAGGAGAAAAATGCTATCATGGTACACTAAATAGGCCAAATGTTAGTAATGCTTCTCTGAAAATAAAGATATCTCATTTATGCCTTCTTCCCATATTATTTCATAAAAGTGATTGCTGTGCTCTCCTCACAATTAACTCAACCAATTACTTGCAATAAATAATTACTGTTTAAAAATTGTTTCATTAAAATCTTATCAAAAAACTTATTAATGAAGCATTTTCATAGGCCTATGTGAAATAACTTAAAAAAAATGCAACAATGCTTTAAAAAGATGTGAATAAATATAGATGATAGTTGAGTACAATTATCTTTCCTTGCTTAGGTTGTTTAAAAACATATAAAGTAAAGATTTCTATTCCTTAACAGTTTTTACAAAAGAAAATTCTTACTATCATTTCTATATATTTATATATAATGTGATATTTTTAAATACCAACTTTTGCTTCTACAGAGATAGATAAAAACTAGAAAGGGTTAGCATCCCTGGACCTCATTTTTCTTTTTAAGCCATTAAATTTAAACATTTATTAGCACAAAGAATTATAATCATGGTTAGGGAAAAATAACAAATGTATTATAAGAGAGTTGGTTGAAATAGATAAGATCTTGCTTAAATATTGTAAAGACAACATACAGAGGTAACAATTTGCAATCAGCTAGATTTTATTACCTAATTACATTAAATGTATTTTTTTTTCCTAGAGCCACAAGGGTGAATAATAACTTTTTTTCATTCTCACAATTATAAGATTATATAATGAAATATGCAAGAAGCCCTAAATTATTTCATGGTTATTTTACTAAATTTTGTGTCTATAACTCAAAAAATTGAGAAAAAACCTGATCAATGGCAACCAATTCATAAAGATATTCTTCCTATCAGAATTCAGTGTTGGAGTCGATCGTTACTTACCATTTCAACAGCATCATGCAGAGTGCTGGATAAGCTATCATTAAGGTTTGTCAGGTATAGTCCTACATCTTCTAAAACTAGAAATTAAAATATAAAAATTTAGAAAAAAAAAAAGAAACACAAATTTAGTAAACAATCTGACCATAAAGCCATAGCATATTAGATTCAAAATTATACTGCAATGGAAATATTGGCAAAGTTTATAAATAAGTAATTCACAAACCACTCAATCTTACCAGTTTTTTTAAAGTACAATTTACAACAAAGATGAGAATTTTGTTTAACCTACCAGTTTGTTAGAAATTAAAAACTATAAATATCAATTGTAGTTATGAAATTGAGAAACAGGTACTCTCATATACTGTTGATATAATTAAACAGATTAAGAGCTAAAAATTCTTTCTAGAACTTAAAGCAAAGAAAAAAAAATCCTTTCTAGAGAGCATGTTGGTGATACATCTTTAAAGCAGACTCAGCAATTTCACTTTAAGGCATGTATTCTAAGGAAGAGACTGGATAAGTGCACCAAAAATATATATACATGAAAGGATGGTAATTAGCCAGTTGTGTATAGACTGAAAGCATTGAAAACAATCTAAATGCCCTCTATTAAGGGAGTAAAGAGACTACACAGCCATAAAAGAAAAATAAGAAAACTATGGAGTCATATTAAAAGATATCCACAATACATTATTAGGTAACAAAAATTCAGGTTTCAGGCTGTGTGTGGTGGTTCAGGCCTATAATTCCAGCCCTTTGGGAGGCCAAGGCGGGCAGATCACTTGGGCTCAGATGTCTGAGACCAATCTGGGCAAAATGGTGAAACCTCATCTCTACAAAAAAATATAAAAGTTAGCCAGGCATGGTGGCACATGCCTGTAGTCCCAGTTACTCAGAAGGCTGAGGTGGGAGTATTGCTTGAGCCCGGGAAGTTGAGGCTGCAGTGAACCATGATCACGCCACTGCACTCTAGCTTGGATGACAGAGTGAGAACCTGTCTCAAAAAAAAAAAAAAAAGTCAGGTTTCAAAACAATATGCATAATAAGATCCTATTTTTAAAGGTAAACATACATCCATAGACAAAAAAGACTGGAAAGGTCTACCCAAAACCATTAATAGTGATATTATTTCTGGAGGGTGGGATTATAAGGAAGATTTTACTTTCTGAAGTTAAGACCCAGAAAAGTTAACTAAATTGCATTGAGCCCCCCATTCTTTCTACTGTACCATGTTAAATCTTGAAAGTTAAGTAAAAACACTTTAAACAGTAAAGTATTACTTAGGGGATTACCATAATCTAACAAGTGAAATCAATTAATACAAATTAACTTACTTTTGGGGGCCAATTTTTGACCACAGCTAAATAAAATCTCTCCTTCAGAGACAGGTTTATCTAAAGTTTCAGTTTCAGTGACAGTAACACTCAATGTGCTCTCCGGTGTTGATGAATCAGAACCTGGCATCTGTGAGGGGGAAGGGGCCTTGGTGCCAGCAGGAAATGGCATAAAGGGAACTGGCTCTGGAGGTGGAGGCTGAGCAGGGAAATCCATACTCTCTGGTTCTTCATCCTTAGCCACAGACATTACACTAAGAAAATAAACACATATTTTGAGCTTGTTAGGTCACTGAAGGCCTGTATTCTTTTTGATATAAAAAATAGACTTGAAGACTATGTCTCCTTTAGCAAAATATTTTCTTAAATCTGCACTACTATAATTAACAAGATTTTTAAAAATCGTTTTCATGCTTTAATCATAAGCCATCTTGAAAGCTCTTCCAGACATCAAATAAATCTACATAGAAATAGAAATAAATCTACATAGAAATCTAAATAGAAATAAATCTATTAGATTTATTTGATGTCTGGAAGAGCTTTCAAGATGGCTTATGATTAAAGCATGAAAACGATTTTAAATTTTAAATTTAAATTTAAAGTTTATTTATTTACTTATTTAAATTTAAATTTTATTTAATAATTTTAATAAAATAAAATTTTATTTAAATAAATTTAAATTTAAATTTATTTATTTATATAAAATATAAAATTTTATATATTTTAACTTATATATAAAAATATAAGTTAACTGATGATAGTAAATAATGACCCACAATAGTGAGAAATTGTTTTCTATTTTATTAACAATGTAATAGATACCTTTATTTCTATCTGTTTCAAACCTTTTAAGAAAAAAGGTGAAGGTATAATTTGATAATTTTTCAAAACTCAAAATTTATGAAAGTTCTTTCTTTCAAAGTATAAGGTAGTCTGTGGTTTATAAAGCTTTGTATAATATTTCTATGTTTTCAATGGATTACATAAGTCAAACGTAAGTTGAAATGTACAGTTACTAGTGAGTATGTTCTTATTTACATAGCTCTTGGATGAAGTTCTTCTTGAGGTGAGTTAGGGTTCTCTTCTTCCAGTGGCAGGTCTCCATCACCCCATGGCTTGGGAAGCTCTGGGCTTGATACCTTCAATTTATCAATGGAAATATCTGACAAAGTTGGGGTAAAAACTGCCACTGCTGGAGGAGGTGTAGTAGTAGGGGTAACTGTTGGAGTTTTAACAAGCATGATGGCAGGCATATCATCTCCTAAAGATTTTTTTTTTAAAAAAGACAGAAAAAGATAGTAGTCAGTAAAGAACTCCACAGGATGGCATGATACATTGCTTCAGATATCCTTTACCATTTTAGCACACAAATAATGGCAATTATAATTAATAATGACAATGGTGGTAGTCATTAATGTGAAAATTCCTAAATTTAATAAAGCATTAAAAAATACCTTGAGAAGATATCATTTTTAATACTTAAAGTAGTCTAAGCATCTATTCAATTATATACTTTTTTTTTTTGAGACAGAGTCTGACTCTTATCACCCAGGGTGGAGTGCAATGGTGCGATATCGGCTCACTGCAACCTCTGCCTCCCAAGATCAGGCAATTCTCCTGCCTCAGCCTCCTGAGTAGCTGGGATTACAGGCACATGCCACCAAGTCTGGCTAATTTTTGTATTTTTAGTAGACAGGGGTTTCACCATGTTGGTCAGGCTGGTCTCAAACTCCTGACCTCGTGATCCACCTGCCTCAGCCTCCCAAACTGCTGGGATTACAGGTGTGAGCCACCATGCCTGGCCTCAATTACAGACTTAAAGAAGTTGCAATCAATTCCTAAATTTCCTTGCGAGAAAAAATGATTTACTAAAACCTAGTAAGCAACAAGTACATATACAATAATCTCATAAAGCATCTTATAAGACAATCATGAAATTGTATTTAATAGTTGCTAATATTAACACTGAGTTATAGAAATAAAGTTTCTACCTTTTTCAGCACATATTTCTTTCACAGGAAAAGCCATATCATGATCTGAATCACAGGGAGAAGAATCTGGAGTCTTTACCAAAACACACTCCTTAGTAGATAATGAAGGTGAGCAAGGAGGCGTAGGCTGTGGAGTAGCCAGTGGGGTACACACTCTTGCCTAAAATAAATTAATACAAGAAGATAAACTGTGTTTATAATCACCCAAATAAAAGTAATTTGAAATAATAACATGAACTCATTCATAGGCTACATATAATTTAAATTGATGGTGGGGTTAAGGACCCTACCTCTTGAACCTCTACCTGTTAGTCTACAACTGGCCTGAAGAAAGTCACAGGCAATTGAAATAACTCTGCCTCTGAAGTGGTCTCCACAGAATTCTAAGGCACCCGCTTTTAAAATACAGAAAAGGTAATTTACATTCCTACCAACAGTGTATAAGCATTCCCTTTTCTCTGCAGCCTCACTAGCATCTGTTGGTTTGTATTTTGTTGCTATTTGTTTGTTTTTAAAATTTTTAATTTTTAATTTTTGTGGGTACATAGCAAGTGTATATATTTATGGTGATGTTTTTTTTTTTTTTGATTTTTTAATAATAGCCATTCTGACTGAAATGGTATCTCACTGTGGTTTTAATTTGCATTTTTCTGATGATTAGTGATGATGAGCATTTTTTCATATGTTTGTTGACGGCTTGTATGTCTTCTTTTGAGACCATTACTGGGTATATACCCCAAGGATCATTATACCAAAAAGACATATGCACTCATATGTTCATTGCCCCACTATTCACAACAGCAAAGATGTGGAGTCAATCTAGGAGCCCAACAACGGTGGACTGAATAAAGAAAATGTGGTACACATTCATCATGGAATACTACACAGCCACAAAAAAGAACTAAATCATGTTATTTGCAGCAACATGGATGGAGCTGGAGGCCATAATCCTGAACAAACTGAGGAAGAAAAAAACAAATACCACATGTTTTCACTTATAAGTGAGAGCCAAACATTCAGCACACATAGACATAAAGATGAGAAAAATAGACACTGTGGACTATGATGGCAGGGGGCAGGAGGGAAGAAGGGGGGAATGGGTTGAAAAACTACTTTTGGGTACTATGCTCACTATCTGGGTCCAATATATCCATATAACAATCCTACACATGTACCCCCTATACCTAAAATAAAAGCTGAAATTTTAAAAATAAAGAAGAAGATTAAACAGACAAAGCTGAAGATCAAACCCAATTACAAACATGAAGGAAAGGCATAAAACAGAAAGGAAGCATTTTAACTGATTGACAAAATACCAAAAAATCAGCCTTTTAGCACACACAAAAAACTGAGTATATAAAAAGTAATGAAAGGATAAGAAAAAGTGGGAGTTAGGGAGAAATGAAGACAGCAGGGAGATGGAAAGCACTGGAGAAGGAAAAATGTAACAATTTAATATTAATTTGTAGAATAGGTAATCATTCAAATGGTTCAAACTTCAAAAGGTACAAACGGATAGTGAAAATTAAGTGTCTCTCCTACTCTTGTCCTTTCTACCTAGAGCCCTTCCTCAGAGTTATCAAATAATCTTGACTTCAGTCATTTCATGTGTATGATATATGGATATATCTATGGAATAAGTTCCCAGAAGTGGGACTGCTCTATTAAAGAACTAATTATGTTTTTAATTTGAATAAATATTGCCAGACTTCCTGCTACAGGATTTTACTATTTTATACTACCACCAGAGGTAGGAAAATGACAATGTCCCCCAAAATCATCAAACTTTTAGAGTTTTGCCGATCCGGTAAGTAAAAATGGAATTTCAATAAATTGTTTTCTTATTATCTATGAGGTTGATCATCTTCATCTTTTTATATCTACATGGGTGATTCGTATTTCTTTGATGTGTATGAACTGTCTGCTCCTGTCCTCTGACCATTTAAAAAATATATTATTTGAAGGCCGGGCGCGGTGGCTCAAGCCTGTAATCCCAGCACTGTGGGAGGCCGAGACGGGCGAATCACGAGGTCAGGAGATCGAGACCATCCTGGCGAACACGGTGAAACCCCGTCTCTACTAAAAAATACAAAAAAAAAAACTAGCCGGGCGAGGTGGCGGGCGCCTGTAGTCCCAGCTACTCGGGAGGCTGAGGCAGGAGAATGGCGGAGAAGCTCGGGAGGCGGAGCTTGCAGTGAGCTGAGATCCGGCCACTGCACTCCAGCCCAGGCGACAGAGCAAGACTCCGTCTCAAAAAAAAAAAAAAAAAAAAAATATATATATATATATATTATTTGAGCTAGGCGCGGCGGCTCACGCCTGTAATTCCAGCACTTTTAGAGGCCGAGACAGGCAGATCATGAGGTCAGGAGTTCGAGACCAGCCTGGCTAACATGGTGAAACCTCATTTCTACTAAAAATGCAAAAATTAGCTGGGTGTGGTGGCGGGCACCTGTAATCCCAGCTACTTAGGAGGCTGAGGCAGGAGAATCATTTGAACTTGGGAGGCAGAGGTTACAGTGAGCCGAGACAGCACCACTGCACTCCAGCCTGGGTGACATGAGCAAAACTCCGTCTCAAAAAAAAAAAAAAAAAAAAAAAAAAAATATATATATATATATATATATAAATTTGACTTTTTCTTCATTCTAAAAAGTCTTTATATAAGGTGATTACCCTTTATTTATTCTGCATTATGGGTTGCAAATTAAGATGCAATTTAAAACCATGAAGCACATTAGAATTTCTATAGCATTGCTTAATAATTAGTGTACTCTTAGCCTTCATTTTAAAATGAAAGAAATACATTATGTCTTTTTTTTCTTCTTGACTGCATAAACACATAGCATAGAAGTGTTGTTTTCAAATATAACACTATATTTAATGTATATAACTCAGCATCATTAAGGATCTGAAGGTATTCTTTTAGTATTGGTAATGGATAATAAAAATGATAAACTATTAGTAACTGAGTGTTTATTTACCAAGTTCTAGGCACTAGATTAAGCTCTGTCCATATATCATCTCACTTAATCTTCCACAAAACTTTGGCTAAGAAAACACAGTACCATAAAGATGTCACTCCTTCTTAAATTAAATCAGTCAAAATTGGTTTAATCCCCACTGAAATCTCAACAATATTTTTTATGGAACTTAAGAACTAACTTTAAAATATACGTAAGAGATTAAAAGGCCAAGAAAAGCCATGACAATTCTGAAGATAAAGAATGATAAATCGGCCGGGCGCGGTGGCTCAAGCCTGTAATCCCAGCACTTTGAGGCCAAGGCGGGCGGATCACAAGGTCAGGAGATCGAGACCATCCTGGCTAACACGGTGAAACCCCGTCTCTACTAAAAAGTACAAAAAACTAGCCGGGCGAGGTGGCGGGCGCCTGTAGTCCCAGCTACTCGGGAGGCTGAGGCAGGAGAATGGCGTGAACCCGGGAGGCGGAGATTGCAGTGAGCTGAGATCCGGCCACTGCACTCCAGCTTGGGCGACAGAGCGAGACTCCGTCTCAAAAAAAAAAAAAAAAAAAAAAAAAAAGAATGATAAGTCACAGGCTGGGATTAGTGCTTGCCCTACTAGATACTCACTAAGCAGATTTTGGCAAAGCCATGGTCATTTAAACTAAGTATTCTATCTTTATTACAGAGATAAAACTAAAGTAGTGGAGCTTGGAATTCAAATTCCAAGTTTTACCAACCCCAAAGTCCAAGCTCTTTACCCTGGTTTTCCCACATTTTCTCATCCAATCACCCTCATGAAAATATATGCAATACATAGGCAGAAAGCAAACCAAAGTAATCGGCATAGAAAAAACCATAACCCTGACCACATCTGTACTGCATATATTCCCAATGAGCTAATAAAGCACAGATCAAAACTACAGATCAAATCTTTGGCACACTAATCACATTATACCACAACAATCTCTACAAAAGTAAAATACAGTATATAACTTTATGTTTATACATTGAATGATGTTTAAATGTTTCACGTATGTAAAATGATGTCCTTGTGATCTATAGGATCAGAAGTAACTGCAGTTTTTTTTTTTTTTGAGACAGAGTCTTGCTCTGTCACCCAGGCTGGAGTGCAGTGGCCCATCTCAGCCCACTGCAAACTCCGAATGAATGGTTTATGCCATTCTCCTGCCTCAGCCTCCTGAGTAGCTGGGACTACAGGTGCCCACCACCACGCCTGGCTAGTTTTTTGCATTTTTTTAGCAGAGACAGGGTTTCACCGTGTTAGCCAGGATGGTCTCGATCTCCTGACCTCGTGATCCGCCCATCTCCGCCTCCCAAAGTGCTGGGATTACAGGCTTGAGCCACCACGCCTGGCCGTAACTACAGTTTTAAACAACTGGTAATACAGAGTAAATTTTGGCTTTGTATAATTTCATATTGCTATAATAGATTATAAATTCTTTTTAACACAAGTAATGTTGATTAAAAAAGCAATAAAAGTTCCTGAAATGTATTTTCTTTTAAAGATTAAAAATATCAGTTTATATAATAATGCAAAGCAATAAATGATCCTTGGCTATATCTTGATTTAAAAAAAAACTATAAAGGATTTTTTTGAAACAATTAGGGAAATCTAAATATGGTCTCTATGTTCTATATTATTAACATGTCAATGTTAAATTTGGGGGGGTTGATAATGGTATTTTGGTTATGTAAGAAAGCAACTTGTTCTGTGGTGATACTGCTGATGCTTCTGAGGTAAAGTGTTATGATGTCTGTAACTTTCAAATGGTTTTTAAAGGATACATAATATATAGCAGATATAAAGACAGATTTTTATAAGTGTGCCAAAATATTATCAATCAGTAAATATGAACGACCCTTGAATAACTAACTAAATAAAAACTTAGGTTTGAACTGCGAGAGGCCAATCATACAAATTTGGTTTTTTCAACCAAATGTGGATCAAAAACAGTATTCATGAGACAAGAAATGCATATATATAGAGGTCTGACTTTTCATATTCTTCGGGTTTACAGGGCCAACTATGAGACTCCAGTATGCAAGGATTGGCCAGTTCTCCACGTATACCAATGGACAACTGTGTAGGTAAAGGGTGTACAGATGTTCATTGTATCATATTTTCTTTTTTTTTTTGTTTTTTTGAGACGGAATCTCGCTCTATTGCCCGGGCTGGAGTGCGGTGGCCGCATCTCAGCTCACTGCAAGCTCTGCCTCCCGGGTTTACGCCATTCTCCTGCCTCAGCCTCCCGAGTGGCTGGGACTACAGGCGCCAGCCACCTCACCCGGCTAGTTTTTTGTATTTTTTTAGTAGAGACGGGGTTTCACAGTGTTAGCCAGGACGGTCTCGATCTCCTGACCTCATGATCCGCCCGTCTTGGCCTCCCAAAGTGCTGGGATTACAGGCTTGAGCCACCGCACCCGGCCTGTATCATATTTTCAACTATTCTATAGATTTAAAAGTTTTTAAAATAAAATGCTGGGGGAAATGTTACTTTAATCATAGTAACAAGGAAAAAAATTCTATCACAAGTTGGGCATGGTGGCTGGTGCCTGTAATCCCAGCTACTCAGGAGGCTGAGGCAGGAGCATCACTTAAGCCCAGAAGTTCAAGACCAGCCAGGGCAATATATAAAGACCATGTCTCTAAAAATGATAATAATACTTCTACCACAAACCATGATCTTATGGTATGTGGCTTAAAATTCATCTATTTTACTATTCTTCAATAAATGTATCAAAAATTCCCCATACCGGCAAATATGTTTCATTTGCTGAAGCATTCCCAGAAACACCTGTAGCAACAGGACATTGCTTCTTTGCTTCTCTGTCACCCAGCATGACTTCAATGGTCTCAGCAAGGGCTTCGTTCACAAAATGGTTAATCACGTCTGAGTTCACAGGAACACCAGCATCAACAAAAAGCTGGAGGGCGCCACTGCTTGTTCCTTCCACTAAAAGTAAAAAAAAAATCAGAATAAGTGGGCAAGAAACATGCTTGCAATTCAAGCTTTCATTATTATTATTATTATTATTACTACTTTTCTCGAGACGGAGTCTCACTCTGTCACCCAGGCTGGAGTGCAGTGACATGATCTTGGCTCACTGCAACTGCCACCTCCCAGGTTCAAGCAATTCTCCTGCCTCAGCCTCCTGAACAGCTGGGACTACAGGCATGTACCATCACGCCTGGCTAATTTTTGTATTTTTAGTAGAGATGGGGGTTTCGCCATGTTGGCCAAGCTGGTCTTGAACTCCTGACACCAGGTGATCTACCTGCCTTGGCCTCCCAAAGTGCTGGGATTATAGACGAGAGCCACCGCGCCTGGACCAAATTTTCATTCTTAAAAGTTTAGAGATGCCAATATATGTGTATGGAGGTGGGTGGGGGAGGGTGGAAAGAGGAATAAAAATGAAAATACAAACATATCTACTTATTATGAAAAAGACTAAGAGGACAACTTACATAACAAATATTCTCTGTAAATAAAAAAAAAAGGGAGATGAAAATTTACTCAGGTGGCCTCTTCTCTACTACTATAGAATTTAGTGATAAAAATGAGCACATTAAATGCCCTCATCTGAATATAACTCACATTTCCAAGAGTATAACAACAGGAAACTCTGTGACAGATCTCAACTAAAACAAAAGAATGCACTAAATATGAAGGCAAACCTCCCTTCCTTCTAGTTTCAGATACATCAGTTATTAACATCTACTGCAGTTGAGGTGCTTGTTATCAGATGTCCTATAGGTATATTAATTTCTGAATGGGTTGTACTTTTCACTTACATTAATGTACATCAAATTAAGTAAAACTTCCCGAATAGACTTTACTTGACTTAAAGTAGTGATATTTATAAAGCTCCATGTGGAAAATAAGTGGATACTAATCTGTACAACTTGATGGAGATGTGACCTCACCAAAGAGTACTCCTTAAGTAATACAACTATAGTAACAATATCCAGAATTCCCTAAAAAGTGGGTAGAAGTGTAGTGGTATCACTTGTTGATGGGGTAAGTAACAGCAATTTGCTCGAGTTACCATAGCAGAGACTATCACAATCCCAAATTTATATTCAATAATATATGTTGATACATCTCCTTTTTAGTTTCCATAATTCATTCTTTAAGCATGACCAAAAATCAGAACATCTTTTTTATAAGGCCCCAAATCCCTACCCAGACACTGGCAAAACAAAAGCAAACACAAATCTTTTACAGGGAAGAAAACAGGATCTAAATGCCCAATTTGTAAATTGTCTGATTTTCACCAGGAAAACAATTTTCTCATAAATTTGTTGTTCATTTTTGTCCTTCCTTCAAAGATGAGATGATGAAAGAAAACCAGGATAGTAACAACAGAAGGAGGCATGTGAGCTATGCTAAACAGGACAAATTAACCAAATGCAACTATAAACTCTATGAAGCTGGGATATAGGGTATAGCTGAGTGGGGAATGAAGAAGAGTAAAGCAAAGAAAATAGAACAAATAATAACTCCAAGGCTTTAGAGATTATGGGTGCTGGGAGAATTGTGATATCAAAAATGAGAAGCATTTTAGACATACTAAGGATGAGATGCCAGGGGAGCATCAAGCAGAATATTCACCAACGAGCATAACTGCAAGTTGTCGGCCCAAATACATGGCTCAGGGTTCATCAACTGACACAGGATAACTAATGTCAGGAGGAAACTGGAAAAAACAGAAAAGAGGGCAAAGCATGGGAACTAGTGAAATAAATTTATTCAAGTAGCAGAAAATAAAATGAGAAAATGAAGGTCTTAAAGAAGTTAAAAAAAAAAAAAAAACAAAACAACAAGAGGAAGAGTAACAGAATGAAGTTTAAGAAGCCAACACCAGAAGAATTTAAGAATCAGAGATGGTCAATAGTGCCTATGCTTGAGCCATTCGCTAAAACAAGGATTTGAAAAAGGGAAGCATTTTTCACAAGCAAATGCTATGAGAAAGGAATTTCCTGAAGGGGAGGGCAAAAGAAGGCCAACCCATAAGGACTAAAGAGGAAGTGAGTAATGAGAAATTAAAGTGGTGGATATAGACTCTGAAGTCTAGGATTCGGGCTGTTAAAGGATAGTCTATGAGGGAGAAAGAATAGCTTATCCTGAGGCTGGAAAGAAGAAAAAAAGTAGAAATAATGGTAAACAGGAATGAAAAGAAAAAAAAAAAGTTAGAAAAACTTTCACTATCCAATTTCAAGTCTTACTATTAAATTACAGTAATCAATAAGTATGGTATTAGTATAACTTGCAGGTGAATGGGATAGGATACAAAGCCCAAAAACAAGATACACACATACATAACCAATTGATGCTCAACCAAGGTGTTAAGGTAGTTCAATGAAGTAAGGATAATCTTTTCAACAAATGATACTAGAACAGCTGGATATCCATAAGCCAAAAAAACACCCAAACAAAAAAGAACTTGATCCTTACTTCACACCATAAAACTTAACTCAAAATAAACTAAAACCTAAATGTGTAATCTAAAACCATACAACTTCCAGAAGAAAACATAGGAAACTATCTTAGTGATCTTGGGTTAGCAAAGTTTTTTTAAAAACAGCATGCAAAAATCCCTACAAACTACTAGAAAAAAATCTGATAAATTAGTCTTCTTCAAAATCAATCTTTTTGTCTTCAAAATAGAATACTGAGAAAACAAAAAGGCAAAACACAAAGTAGAAGAAAATATTTACAAAACATATCCAATAAAGGACTTGTATCCAGAATAGATAAAAAACTTCATACTCAGTAATATGAAGATACAACTCAAACTTAAAAATGGTCAAAAGATTTAAAAAGATTTCACCAAAGTAAATATACAGATGGCAAATAAATACATTAAAAAGTTGTACATCATCATTAGTAATGATACTACTCAGTTATTAGTACAGTTAAGGAAATACCTCCACATATGTTCAGAAATGGCTAGAATTATAAACACTGACAACAGCAAGTCACCAAGTGTTGGGGAGGATGTGGAGCAACTAAAGTCGCATACACTGCTGGGTGGAATGCAAAATAGTACACCCACTTTTGGAAATGTTTAGCAGTTTCTTAAAAAGTTAAACATTTACTTATCATATGACCAAGCAAAATTAAAAGATTTCTACACAAAGATTTGCTTACAAATGTTCATAGCAGCTTTGCTCATAATAGCCAAAAACTGAAAAGACTACGAACGTCCATCAACTGGTAAATGGATTGACAAATTATGGTATATCTATACATTATAGTATTACTACATGCAATAGCATGATTGTCAAAATATTGTGCTAATAAAAGAAGCCAGCCAACAACGGGCTACATATTGCATGATTACATATGTATGAAATTCTAGAAAAGGTAAAAATACAGTAATAGAAAGCAGGTCAGTGTTGTTTGAGAACAGTGCATGAGTGAGGTTTAGGAATTGACTGCAAAATAGCATAAGGAAGCTTTTGGAGAAGACAGAAATGTTTTTCTATCTTATGATTATGTGGCTAATATATAGCTGTGTGAACTTGTCAAAACTTGTCAGACTGGGGCAGGTGCAGTGAATCACTCTTGTAAACCCAGTTCTTTGGGAGGCTGAGGCAGGAGGACCACTTGAGGCCAGGAGCATGAGATTAGCCTGGGCAATATAGCAAGACCCCATCTCTACAAAATGTACTGATTGACTGATTGAGATAGAGTCTCGCTTTATTGCCCAGGCTGGAGCGCAGTGACGTGATCTTGGCTCACTGCAACCTCCACCTCCTGGGTTCAAGCAATTCTCCTGTCTCAGCTTCTGGAGTAGCTGGAATTATAGGTGTGTGCAACCATACCCAGCTGATTTTTGTATTTTTCATAGAGACAGGGTTTCACCATATTGGCCAGGCTGATCTTGAACTCCTCACCTCAGGTGATCTGCCCTCCTTGGCCTCCCAAAGTGCTGGGATTACAGGTGTGAGCCACTGTGCCTGGCCCCAAAATTATTTTTAGCTGGGCATGGTGGTGCATACCTATGGTCCTAATTACTTGGGAGGCTGAGGCAGGAGAGTTGCTTGAGCCCAGGAGTTAGAGGTTACAGTGGGTTATGATCATGTCACTGCAGTCCAGGCTCTAGCCTAGATGACAGAAGGAGACCCTGGCTCTAATTAAAACAAACAAACAAAAAATTTGTCAAACTGTACACTTAGAAGTGGTGACTTTTATGGCAAGTAAACTTACCTCAAAAAAACAAAAAGGACGTGGAAAGGAAGAAAAATATGAGGAAGAGTGAGAAGGAAAAAATGGGGAAGAGAATGGGGAGAAGAAGAGGGAAGGGGGGAAAGAGAAAAAGAAGAGGAAGCAAAGAAAATGGGGAAGAGAAGGGGGAGAAGAAAAGGAAAAGCGGGAAGGAGAAAAAGAAGAGGAAGGAAAGAAAAAAATGGAGAAGAGAAAGGGGGAGAAGAAGAGGGAAGGAGGGAAGGAAAAAAAGAATGGCATAGGCTCCATAAAGAAAGGCTCATTTTAACCATTCAATGAATAATTAAACTCTTGTTGGGTTTCAGGCAAGGACTAGGCACAAAAGGAGAAACATCCTTAAATCCTAAGTAATTTATAATCTAAAGGGTGAGACAGATATGGAAACCAACTTTAATACAATCTGATAATTACTATAACAAAAATATGTACAAAGTACTAGGGGGATAACAGAGAGATTTGGGGTGGGAGGTATGAAGAGTGGTTTAATAATCTGAAAGCTGCAATATGAAATAAGAGGATGAGAGAGAACTAACCATCACCAAAGAAGTACTAGGAAGTAAGGTTAGAAGAACTTACCTTTTGTTACTGGAGAATTTACTTGACCTCTGGAATATATAAATCCACAATGAACTAAAGCTTTTGTCTTTTAATAAAAACAAAAAAGATTCCATTTCACTTACCAATGTCAGAAGTCAGTGGTTCACTTGTCTCACTGACTGAAACACTGATATTAGGTGCAATCTGTTGCTGGATTGGAAAGAGCCCAGAGATAATTCTTGACATTATTTCTTGCTCTACCCTGAGGGGATGGTGGGGTAGATAAAAGTTAAGATTCCTCAATTTGATTGAAATGTAAAAAATGTCAGACATACCACCCTTAAAAATAACCTTTACCAATGTCACAAACATGTTGGCGTGAAAGTAGTCATTCTGAAAGTTAAATCTGAAAGAAAAAAAATAAAATGGGCTGGACATCATGGTGCACACCTGTAATCTCAGCACTTTGGGAGGCCACGTTGGGCAGATTGCTTGAGCTCAGGAGTTCAAGACCATCCTGAGAAACAGGGCAAAACACTATCTCTACAAAAAATACAAAAATTAGCTGGGCATGGTGGTATGTGCCTGTAGTCCCAGCTGCTCAGGAGGCTGAGGTGGGAGGATGGTTTGAGGTCAGGAGGTCGAGGCTGCAGTGAGCCATGATCACACCACTGCACTAAGTCTAGGCAATAGAGTGAGACTCTGTCTCAAAAAAAAAAAAAAAAAAGTGCCTCTGAAGAAGATAAACCACAGTAAACAGAATCTCCTTGTGGGAGATAGTTTATGAAATCAAATTAAAATCTTCCAGATTAGTCCAATGAAAAGCTTAAAAGAACTCCTAAACTCAAAATAAGACTTGGACCAATGACTCTGGCATATCATGTACCTAAACTGTTTGATTTCCACTCTGAGCGCACACATAAAAACCATGTAAGATCAGAGCTAGAAAAGAAGTCTAGCTGCCCTCTCTTCAAGGCAATACACATATAGGCTATATTATAGGTAGTTTTCCTCTTAAAATGTAAAGAAAAAATCTATTTCCAAGGTCATCTTCAGGAAGGGAAAGGGGAACAGGAGACTTCTAGAACATATCTTTAGTGCAACTAATAGACTTCTTAAAAATTATTGTATAAATAATAGGCGTTCATTATAGAAAATTTAGAAAATATGTAAGAGTTTAAAACATTGATAAAGCTTGCCTATAATCCTAGGTTCAGGGATAAACACAGTCAATTTGGTATATATGCTTTTTCAAACTTTTGTTTTATGCACACTTTTTTGTTTTGTTTTGCTTTGTTTTGAGACAGTCTCACTCTTTCACCCAGTCTGGAGTGCAGTGGCGCAGTCTCAGCTCACTGCAACCTCCACCTCCCAGGTTCAAGCAGTTCTCCTATCTCAGTCTCCCGAGTAGCTGAGACCACAGGTGTGCGCCATCGCACCTGTCTAAATTTTGTATTTTGTTTTTTCAGTAGTGACAGGGTTTCACCATGTTGGTGAGGCTGGTCTCGAACTCCTGACCTCAGGTGACCCACTCGCCTTGGCCTCTCGAAGTGCTGGGATTACAGGCGTGAGCCACTGCACTGGCTGTATACTTACTTTTGAGTAAGATATTGTAAACTGGGGTTACACTGTTAGTATCCTGCTTCGTTTATATGCCAGTACGTTATTAATATCTTTTTATATCACTAAATTTATTCTAAACCTAATTTTCATAATTATATTAATATTCAGCCATTTTACTTATTCCATAACTTCCTTAAGGTTTCTTACAAGTAAAAATACAAATAATAGAGTTCATTTCATATTCATATGTAACAAGTTACAATTGTTATTGTAATATGTAACAACAGTAACATATTACAACTTGTTGTTATCAGAATGTAACAAACCTGAACAGTGCCTTCTTTGTAGTTCTAGGTATTATATGGCCTAGTATAGCAGTCCCAACCTTTTTGGCATCAGGGATTGGTTTTGTGGAAGACAATTTTTTCACAGACCAGGGCAGGGGTGGTGGGGTAGGGGATGGGGGCATGGATTTGGGATGAAATTGTTTCAGCTCAGATCATCAGGCATTATATTCTCATAGGGAGCATGCAACCTAGATCCCTCGCATGCACAGTTCACAATAGGGTTTGTGCTTCTATGAAATCTAATGCCATGGCTGATCTGACAGGAGGTGGAGCTCAGGTGGTAATGCTCACTCACCTGCTGCTCACCCCCTGCTGTGCAGCTTAGTTCCCTAGTTCCTGACAGGCCACAGACCGGTACTGGTTCGTGGCCCTGGGGTTGGGGATCCCTGGCCTAGTAGCAAACCATAATTACTTCCTTAGGATAAGTTTCTGGAAATGAATCACTGGCTTAAAGAAATGTACATTTTTTAAGGTTTCCTAATAGTCTACTTTGCCAGAGTAGACAGACTGAGTACAAATATTCAAGGACAAAAACAATTATCTCCAACAATAGTTAAGCCCTCAGCATTATATCAAACACTTTCCAGTGACTAAAGCAAAGAAAGTTTAATAAACAAAAGAAGACAAGGAATACTTTCAGCCACAATTTAATACTTTCCATTTATATTTGCTACTATGGTTCTATTCATACCAAAAACATTGTAAACTTACCATTGAATTAAGCTATTTTCCAATGTTTCTTTTCTCTCAATTACTTTATCCAGAATATTGGCAGTGGGCTGAAAAGTAGAAGCAACTGGTGGAAATGGAGGACCATTATATTTTGTAGAATCAGCTTTAACACTTCTGTTAAACTCCAGAATTGGTTCAGAGTCTGGAATTTCATCACATTTTTCCTCTTCCTGGTAGTAACAAAACCAAAACTATTATATTCATGTATTTGTTCAACATTTACTGAGTATCAACTATAGGCAAGGAACTAGGTGAATTAAGAAACACTTCTAAGTTAACCAACAGCATTTCTAATTAGGTGGTATCACATTAATTATAATATACACATTAGTCATACATACCATATTGAGGAACCCTTAATTACACAATCAGTTTGTCTTTTTAGAACCCAATATTGATTTTATGCAATCATAAAATAAACTAAAAAACATAATTATTCCTGCATAAAACACTATTACTTCTCTCAAGAAATGTATGAACTTAATAATTATCATTAAAAAACTGATGCTTCCTGATATGGTCTGGATATTTGTCCCCTCCAAATCTCATGTTGAAGGGTGATCCCCAGTGTTGGAGATGGGGCCTGGTGGGCGGTGCTTGGGTCATGGGGGCCGATCTCTCATGAATTGCTTGGTGCCCTCCCTATGGTACTAAGTTAGTTTGTGAGAGAGAGCTGATTGTTTAAAGGAGACTGGCACATCCTCCCCTCTCTCTTGCTCCCTCTCTTGCTTTGTGACACATCTGGACCCTCCCAGCCTTCTACCTGAGTAAAAGCTTCCTGAGGTCCTGACCAGAAGTAGTTGCTGGCACCATGCTTCTTGTTACAGCCTGCAGAGCCATGAGTCAATTAAATCTCTTCACTTTTTTTTTTTTTTTTTAAGACATAGTTTCATTCTTGTCACCCAGGCTGGAGTCCAATGGTATGATCTCAGCTCACTGCAACCTCTGCCTCCTGGGTTCAAGCAATTCTCCTGCCTTGGCCTCCCGAGATGCTGGGATGACAGGCACCCACCACTATGCCCGGCTAATTTTTGCATTTTTTGGTAGAGACAGGGTTTCACCATGTTGGCCAGGCTGGTCCTGAACTCCTGACCTCAGGTAATCCACCTGCCTCGGCCTCCCAAAGTGCTGGGATTACAGGCATGAGACACTGCGCCTGGCCTTAAATCTCTTTTCTTTTTAAATTACCCAGTAATTCCTTTACAACAATGCAAAATGGACTAACACACTACCAAAATCACTATTTGCTCTTATATAAATTACAATTTACATTTAAATATGCAATTAGGTCAGTCATCTTACAAATTATTTGTATTACCACATCATAATCAATAGAGTTATTTCTGGAATTGTTAAATTTTTTATTACAAAATATATCATATGTGTTTAAAAGTAAACAGTGTCCATGTACTGTATCTGTTACATAAATAACATGAATTGCATTTATCTGCTCCCCAACTTTAACAACTATCAACTTATGGTCAATCTTGTCTCATCTAGCCACTTTCCCCTTCACATATCATTTTGAAGCAAATCACAGATATCACATCATTTTATCTATAAATAATTCAATCAAAAACACTTTGGGTCTCTCTAACTACTACAACTCAGTAATATTATTCCATTGAAAAATGAAGTCCCCAGCTAATAAATGGCAGAGCTACTACAGGAACACCTGTCTTTGAATGCTAAATCCTCTGCTACTTCTATAACCGTTTCTTTCACTTATATATTGCATAAACAATTACCAAGTACCTTTGCTAGGCATTAGGAATATAAAAATGAATAAGGTCCCTGCCTTCAAAATTCTCATGTGGCTACTCACATAAGAAAAGACACGTCGGTGAGCAAATAACATTAATATACTGCACACCTCTGTATATTCTAAAATTGGATTTCATTTTATGATTAACAAAACTGATCTTAGCTCTAAAAGTCAAAGAAACATGATCAAATGTCTTCTTTAAAGTCTACTGACATAATAGTCAAGCAGTTTCAATGTTCTATGATCTTTTCTCCCACCCTTTTTAATTTACTTCTGCCTATTTTTCCCTCTATTTCATTATTTCTATCATTTCTATAACTCTTCTTTCCATATGGGATATTCCTTTGGATTGTAGATTCCTCACAACTTTTTTTCTCAATATTAATTAACTGGTCACTTCACCACAAATCCAAAAATCAAAATAGATAAATGTAATAGAATGAAAAAAAAGACAAATTGGAGGAAAAGAAGCCAAAGGAAGTGGAAAGAAAGAAGAAAGCAGGAAACTAGATAGACAAAATCTAGGTGGGAAACGGCAGATAATCATGAAGCTTCATGAAGGCAGATAGGTGATACAGACAAAAGACATTCTAGAATAACAACTTTATAATTTTTAAAATAAAAGTATATTTAACTCAAAAGTAAAAGAAAGCATCTCAAAGCACTGTAACATGATATTGATAGTTCAAAGATAGTCAACAACCTGGAAAAATACTGGTAGAAAAATAATTTCTCATGGTTTCTAAGCTTTGTTACCTGTATGACATCGATTATTTCATCAAAGTTAGTTCCTGGAAACTTCACCTCTTCTTCTTCTAGCTTCATAATTTCTGGAGTCTAAGAAAGCATTTTCAGAAAGTGTTTGTTGTGCTTAACACTTTTAAAATTTATAAGTAATTTATCATATTTCTACCTCTAGCATAAGCTTATAATTACATGGTCCTTTTTTATCATTTTAATACCCTATTCAGAATTGATTTAATTAGTAAATGAAACCCAAGCCATTAGGTCAACATTTCAATAGCTTTAAAAAATTAATCAGCTGTTTTTCTGTAAAGGACTCCATCAGCAATATCACTTAATTGGTCAACAGGTTGATATAACTGAGACAAAGAAAAGTGTTTACATGTGTAGATATCTAAGTATAAACAAACACAAACTCACACGAAGACAGATACAGAATCAAATAATTCAGGAAAAAAAACCAAAATAGTCATTTTACAAATCTAACCTTTAGGCCTCATTATATAAAATGTAGTCATGCAATAGCCTCTTACTGAGAGCAGAATGATAAACAGTCTAAAAATTTATTACTTGCTATCACAGAAGTTTCAATAAACAGAAGCCTAAAAAAATTACTGATGAAAAAATTCAATTAAGCACAAATGTCACTTAGGGTCAGTTCCATTTCATTACTTGTGATCATGAAAGATTGCTGGTGTTCTCTCTCCTTTTAAAACTGTATCATCGGCCAAATTTGCTTACAATAAACAAATTAAATAAATAAACTTACCTGGGGTAAGTTACAGTGCTATTTTGCTGTGTAGTAAAGCCATAACTTCATTATTCAAAAGCAAACAAATACCAGAAAGAAATGTG
Organism: Trachypithecus francoisi; assembly: GCF_009764315.1. NCBI lineage: Eukaryota > Metazoa > Chordata > Mammalia > Primates > Cercopithecidae > Trachypithecus > Trachypithecus francoisi. The sequence goes on from NW_022681468.1 coordinate 46,757,234, forward strand.
TATTTTTGTATCATGTCAACAGTAGGATAACAAGGTAACATTCCAAAATATAAACTCCACTTGTCACTATAAAATTTACACTTAGAAAATCTATAATTCCCATGTTAATCAAAGATTCATCACCAAAGAGACAGAAATTCTTTCTTCACATGAGAGTTTCACAACTTAAATTACCAAAAAGTTTACACTAAAGATGATCACTTTCCAAATAATTACAAATGTAAGGATCTGAAACAAACAAGTTCATAAACAACTCAAAATTTGTTTTGGGCTGGTGTGGTGGCTCACGCCTGTAATCCCAGAACTTGGGAGGCCGAGGCAGAGGGATCACTTGAAGTCAGGAGTTAAAGACCAGCCTGGCCAACAGGGTCAAACCCTGTCTCTACTAAAAATACAAAAATGAGCTGGGCATGGTGGCAGGCACCTGTAATACCAGCTCTGAGGCAGAAGAATTGGTTGAACCCAGGAGGTGGAGGTTGCAGTAAGCCGAGATCTCACCACTGCACTCTAGACTGGGCGACAGAACAAGACTCTGCCTAAAAAAAAAACATTGTTTTGAATCTTTCCCTCAAAATATAAATTATTATAATAAGTTATCATTATGATAAAAGGCTTTAAACGGAGTAACATTAGCTAAAATCTACAGTCAGACATTACATTACTCAAAATAATATGATAAAATTCTGAAATATACCCTTATCCAAGCTTGCACAGGAGGAAGAGATGCTTCTTTGGGACTAGACAGAGGTGAACCAACATCAGTGCTACCATTTGAAATGCTGTCAATATCTACACTGGGTAATACCTAAAACAGAATACAACATTCAGTTTTCTGTTTATCATTTTTACTCAAATATTTTTATAAGTATGTGTATATACATGTACATGTATGTGTGTATATATACATATACATAAAAACAAAGCATGCCCTTTAAGTTTTTATTGTGAAGCCAATGGATAACAAAACTTTTAAATTATGAAAGCATATTTTATAAAATATGAAAAAAAGGAAAACACAAAATTCTATCTGGGCCGGGCGCAGTGGCTCAAGCCTGTAATCCCAGCACTTTGGGAGGCCGAGGCGGGCGGATCACAAGGTCAGGAGATCGAGACCACCCTAACACGGTGAAACCCCGTCTCTACTAAAAATACAAAAAACCAGCCGGGCGAGGTGGCAGGCGCCTGTAGTCCCAGCTACTCAGGAGGCTGAGGCAGGAGAATGGCGTAAACCCGGGAGGCGGAGCTTGCAGTGAGCCGAGATCGCGCCACTGCACTCTAGCCTGGGTGACAGAGCAAGACTCCGTCTCAAAAAAAAAAAAAAAAAAAAAAAAAACTCTATCTGAAGATAACTTCATTTTCACTATTCCCTTTGTCTTTTACTATCTACTTATATATAACTAAAATTTAAAATAGTTTTCATTCTTGATTTTTCATTGTGATTACAACGAAGAACCATAAACACTTATCATGCTTTTGTATAGACTTCATAATTATATTTTTAAATGACTATATAACATTTCAACAAACATATCTTAATTATTTAATTATGTTTCAATTAGAAAAATTTAGGAAATTTCCAATTTTTCCACTATTTATATATATATCACTACAAAAAAAACTTACACACACACAAGCACAAAATTTTCTTCCTAAACTCTAAACTCTAAATTAATTCACTATGCTAGAAAACCAGATATTGGATTAACTTTCTGGGCCACAGGACACAAATACTTAAGATTCTTGGAAGTACTGGTGAAATGTAATCCTAACAACCTCTACTTACATCATCAAAAACATAATTAATTCTAAGTTTTACCCAACCCTCACCAAAATTAGATAATATGATTGTTTCAGCAATAATAGTTTTTAAATGGATGCATATTACTGTTATTTTAATTTGCATTATCTTGGTTACTGGCAAAATTTATTTAGTTTGCTTGCTGATAAACTGTACTTCCTCTTTTGTAGAGTCTTATGTCCTTTGAACATTTCTAGACTTGGATCTGTGTTTTCTTATTAATTTATGGAGATCTTTATATTTAAAAATTAATGCTTTACTAGCATCTTCCTTTCATATGTTCTTACTTTTAATTTAGGATTTTTTTCCCCTGATCTAGATCCTTTAATTTCCTCCATGAACTGACTGTGTTAGTGATGCTCATTCATTCAATACACATTGACTGGGTTTGCACTTGGCTCAGGTTGCTGTCCAGGCTAAAGTGTCCCCAGGTTTCCCAAAGCCTCCATAGCTGCTGCACCGCTGAGTTAGTGAGCCTACACTGTCAGAAGGATGCCCAAAGACTGCTGTAAGTGAGGAACACATTTAGGTTCATGTTGGGAGTTCCCTGCCCTGCAAAAATGACTGGGAGTTGAAAGGTTCTGCTCCAGGCCAGGGCTTTATTGTGCGTTTGCTCCTCTCAAGCACAGGGCCAGGAATCTTCCTGAGACCCAATGGCTGCCTCAGCCCTAACAACTTGGCTGTGAAAACACACTGTCAATTTTAGCTGCAGGGCAGAAGTCACTCTATGAGAATGAAGTGTTTGTAGAGCTACATGGGTGATTTCTAAGTCCCTGGGAATCTCTCAGGCTGGTGGGTTGAGGCTGTTCTGTATAAATTTGTGCAGAAGAAATGGATGGTTCATTTGTTCAGGGAGGAGTGTCCAGTCAAAAATCAGTACTAAGAGGCTGTTGACTGTTCATGTGGTGGCATCTGACAGCTCCAGGATTATCTTCTCCTCAGTGGTCAGGATCCAAGAATGAGGCAAGTCTTCTCTCTTCCCAGAGGGCATACTAAGTTGCCCAAGAAAACTCATTTGTCCTGGCTCAATCACAAGAGAAACCCAGGAGCAGTCTAAGGACTGGAGTGTTCTAATTATTTGGAAGTAAGCAAGGATGGTAAGATGAACACAGGGGTTGGAGTAAATCAGCCAAAAAGTTTACCATAGTTCATGAACACTTTCCTACAGTTGCCTCCTGACTGGTCAATAGAAAGTCACATGTAAACACCCCTGTTCACTTTTGTCCAGACCTGGTGAAGACCTCAGCTTCTACAGCTGGATCCCAGGCTGAAGGGTAGATGTTTGAATGTGAAATGTCAAAGGGTTTCTTCCCACATGAGGCTGTTTAAGTCTTGTATTCATTCAAATCTTCTAACATATGCTAGTGTAAAGTTTGAAGTATTAATTATATAAGTCACATATATTAACTCTTTAAAATTAATTATAATACACGGTTAAATTGTTCCCTTTGGAATATCATCAAGTCACTTGTATATAAGTCATTGGCCTAGAAGAGCAGCTTAAATCATGGAAAACAGGATAGAAACATCACATTAATATTACAGTTTAAAAAGTAACAGAGCTGGCTGGGCACAGTGGCTCATGTCTGTTAATCCCAGCACTTTGGGAGGCCAAGGCAGGTGGGTCACCTGAGGTCAGGAGTTTGAGACAAGCCTGGCCAACCTGTGAAACCACATCTCTACAGAAAAAAAACAAAACAAAAAGTTAGCCGGGCGTGGTGGCAGGTGCCTGTAATCCCAGCTACTCGGGAGGCTGAGGCACGAGAATCACTTGAACCCAGGAGGCAGAGGTTGCAGTGAGCCAAGACTGCATCATTGCCCTCCAGCCTGGGTGACAAGAGCGAAACTCTGTCTAAAAAATAAAAATAAATTTTAAAATAAAAGGAGCCATGATAAAAAGCAGTATTTTCATGAAGCAATATAATGGATTTCTGTACTAACGTTAAGTAAAAAAATTTTGTCTTCCTTAAAATTTTCTACTCATGCACCCTAGCATACCTGTACAGTAAGCTGAGGAGGATCCTTTTTTTCTGACTTCATTTCTACAACAGCTATGTTAGGTTTCTTTACTCCAGTTTCTACTTTTCGAGATGGTGGAGGAATAGAAGTAGTCACAGTTACAGGGTGTGGCTTGCTGACAATCACTCCAGCAGGTGGCATGGTATCACTATTACTTTGGGTTTGTCCTAAGAAGTTTAGGGGAAAAAATAAGTCAACTAGTTCAGAAAAAAAGGGAAAAGTCTAATACACCAGCTGGATCTTAATGGCTATATTCTCATATTAAAAAAAGCCCTATCTGACAATCACCTCTCCCTCCATCATCAGCATTGTCGACATACTCACCATACCCAGTGACTTTTATTAGGCATTTATACGTACTAAACACTTCACTATCTAATTTAATCCTCAAAATAAAGGCTAATAGAAAGCTATTAATATTATCCACATTTAAAATGTCAACAACTTTCACTTCCAAAGTCCCATTTGTTTTGTACATATCAAAGTAAAGAGGGGTAGTACAGTGTACTTGTTGAAAACACAGACTATAAAGCCAGACTGTCTCTGCCTGGGTTTGAATCCTGGCACCACTCTAGCTGTGTGGCCTTTGACAAAGTATGTAACCCTTTTGTGCTTCAGTTTCCTTAGGTATACAATCTGTATATTACCATGTGCTTTATAGGGTGGATTAAATGAAAGAATATATGTAAAATGCTCAGAACTGTACCTGGCACACAGTAAGGACTTTAAAAGTGTTAGCTATTTTATTACTAGAAGATATGTTTAAACAGAGAGCTATTATGTTGACATGCCATTAACCCATAATATCAAAAATAAAAAATTCTCTTATGTTAAAAAATATTCATACTTACTGTTAATCAAAACAAAAGAACAGCAATAACACTAAAGGGGAAAAAAAGCTAATTAGACTTGAAGAGCTGGTGTGAGGACAAAAATGATCTGTTCAATTTTTAACATGATGACTCAGAGAGAAGGCAAGTAAGTAAATAAACAACTATTGGCTTAGATTACACACCCACACAGCTTTCACTTATGATAGCCTAGTTCAAAAGTACTCAAAAAAGTACCTTAATACTTCCCCAAAGACATAATGATATTAACAAGACAATCAAACTTCTTGAATTATTATGAATGTCCATGACATATTTAACCTTTTTTTTAAGAGACAGGGTCTTGCCCTGTTGTCCAGGCTGGAGTATGGTGGCATAATCATCACTCACTGCAGCCTCAAACTCCTGCGCTGAAGGGATTCTCCTGCTTCAGCCTCCAGAGTAGCTAGGAGTACAGGCGTGAGCCACCAAGGCCAGCTATTTTTTTTTTTTTTTGAGACAAGGTACTTGCTATGTTGCCCGGGCTGGTCTCAAACTCCAGGTCTCAAGCAGTCCTCCCATCTCGGCTTCCCAAAATACCGTGATTAAAGGCATGAGCCACTGTGCCCAGCCAAAACATTGTTTAAAATTTCATTTCATCTACAATAATATACTATAACACACCAAAAGAATTTTTCCTGTTGGTGAAACTATAGCAGGAACCCATCATTTCAGAGATTGCTATTACACAGCATAAAACATATTCTGAGGCCCTCCCAAAAAAACAAATAACATTTACAGGAAAAGGTAGATGACTATCATATTAGTACCATTTTGTAAGTTCTGCTACTGCTGATAAGAATTTAAAATTCACTGGCTGGGCATGGTGGCTCGGGCCTGTAATCCCAGCACTTTGAGAGGTTGAGGTGGGCAGATTGCTTGAGTCCAGGAGTTCCAGACCAGCCTGAGCCACATAGTGAAACCCCGTCTCTAATAAACAAACAAACAAACAAACAAACAAATAAATAAATAAATAAATAAAATAAAATTCATCCCACATATTTTGTTGATTCTTACCTAAAAGAATTGCCATAGGAATCAGATGACCTTCCAGTGTACCTGAAAAAGTAGGCATTTCTCTACTTGGGCTGAACAAATACTGCTGATCGCCATGAGGTAACATAGGAACGGAATGTTTCATTTTAGAATCTATCTTCATAGGTTTTGTTGCATAGGAGTCAGTCTGTGTTCTTATTGACTTTACCTTAGTGCCTAAAATAATCACCAATGGCAGATATTTTAAAATATTGTTAGAATATCTACTATCCAGACATCTAGAAATAAAACAGCTCTTCACAGAAAAATCTGAATTCTATATATAAGGTTACAAGGCCCCAAAACAGAAGTAATATATAGACTAGAGGTGGCAAACTTCTTAAATGGCCAGATAGTAAATATCTATCTGGCAAGCCATGTGATCTCAGCTGTAATGATTCAGTTCTGCTGTTGTATCATGAAAGAAGCCATGGACAATATATACATGAATGAACACAGTTAGAGGCAAATGAAACTTTATAAAAACAGGCACCTCACGTGTAGGCCACAGTTGCCAGCCCCTGAATAGATATACAACTGGTACAGCTACTATGACAAAATAGATACAACAACTAGAAAAAAATTTTAAACATTCTGAAGAATATTCCAACAACGTTTGAATTCTTTAAAATTTTTTCCATAGGTACGAAAAAGTTAACGATCATTTTTGGAACTGATGATTTTCATTTTCTCATTACACCTTTACACACAACATAATTCTGAATAACCAGCTTTTATCCTTTTAAAATATGTACAGATAATCGGATTCTATACTTACTTAAACCTTACTAATATCATTATACAGTAGTCTCTCCTTATCTGTGGTTTCTCTTTCCCTGTCTCAGTTACCCAGGGTCAACCCTGCTGGAAAATATTAAATGGAAAATTCGAGAAATAAACAATTCATAAGTTTTTTAAATTTATTTATTTATTTTTTAGATGGAGTCTCACTCCACCCAGGCTGAAGTGCAGTGGTACGATCTCAGCTCAATGCAACCTCTGCCTCCCAGGCTCAAGTGATCCTGCCACCCTAGCCTCCCAAGTAGCTGAGACCACAGATGCGTGCCACCACGCCTGGCTAAGTCATAAGTTTTACAGTGTACGCTGTTCTGAGTAGCATGATAAAATCTCATGCCATCCTGCTCCATCCTGCCCAGGACATGAATCATCCTTTTGTCCAGGGTCTCTACACTGTAGACACTACCTGCCCATTAATAACTTAGTTGCCATCTCAGTTGTCAGATTAAAAGAACATAGTACATGTTAGAGCTTGGTACTATCCACAGTTTTAGGCATCCACTGAGGGTACTGGAACATATCAAAAAGGGGGACTACTATACATTTTTTTTCTGTTCCTATGATGTATACATACACATATAGCCATTATATCCTAAATCTTAAAAAAAATAAAAATTTGATTTTATTTCTCTTTGGAGAAGTGGATAAATGTCTATGGAACACACACACACACACACAAAATAAAGAATAAAGTAAAAGGGCAAAGGAAAAGAGGCTAAAATATTTTCTAAATAATTTCCTAACATTACATTTTTACTTTTAACATGTGGGTGCTTTATTTTTTTTTAAAAAAATGCAGGAACTGCCAAAGTTTTAGTGTTTAATAATTAATAGCACAACTGACCAAGGTCCAAGATGTGAAGATACCATGTTCAAGAAAGTGGTGGGTAAACTGCTCTATAAACTGACTATATAGTATGTGATAAGAATATATGCTTTATAATATAAAACCTGTCTACACACAGTAGTTAGCTGAAAAAAGTCATTCAATCTTCTCTTGGCTCAGAAAAATGATATTCCAGATTCCATTATAAATTATTAGCAACTCTCAACTCTTGTGTGTGGCAGGTATCTTGTTTTCACCTTCCAGTTCTTCCACCCCAGCCTGTGTCATGGGGTCTGTAATGTTCTTCTCCAGATCATCAATGTGACTACTCATATCATCAATTCTCCCAATGATCTGGTCAGACATAGTCTGAAATTTATCTTGCGTCTGCTGCAGGGGTGTCTACACCACCGAGGTGAGGTCCTGCAAGGTCTTGGGGTCAGTCTTCGCCATCTCCCCAGTGCCCAGGTTGGTGGTGATGTCTCAGACTGTCATCTATGCTTCCACTTTACATGTCGGTGTTTTTATGTATCTAATTTTTTTTTAGAGACAGGGTCTTGCTCAGTTGCCCAGGCTGGAGTGCAGTGACACTATCATAGCTCACTGCAAACTTGAACTCCTAAGCTCAAGTGCTGAAGCGATCCTCCCACCTCAGCCTCCCAAGTAGCTGGGACTACAGGCATGCCCAGCTAATTTTTTTAATTTATTGTAGAGATAGGATCTAGCTCTGTTGCTGAGGCTGGTCTTGAACACTGGGTCTCAAGCAATCTTCCTGCCTCAGCCTCCCAAAGTGCTGGGAATACAGGCATGAGCCACTGGGCCCAACCTACACACCCAGATGTAGTTTTAAATATAGTTTCCTTTTGTTTATGATCCCAGGAAGAAAAATTGTCATACCATGTCTATATTCTTTCATCTTGTTCTCTGATACTCATTTATTCTATTGAATGAATATTTTTCTTGAGTGTTTATTTAAAATGTTTGTTCAGCATCTAATATGTGTTAAACATTGTTTCAGGCACAAGGAATACAGAGGTGACTAAACCAACTGTACTCATAGAGCTTATAGTCTAGTAGTGACAAATAAATAAAATAAATAATAAATCAAACAAATAAAAATATAACACAGGAAGTGCAAAGTGCTATGAAGAACAATATGGCAGGGTGAGGAGATAAAGAGAAACAGAAGATAATTCTTAGAATAGAATGGTCAGGGTAGAGCTCTCCAAGGAGCTATCATCTAAGAGCAGAGACGGAAGAATTGAGAGCGAGAACCATGTAAGTGCCTGAACAAAGAGCTCTCCAGACGGAGGAAATAGCAGGTACTGAGGCCCTAGGATGAGCATAAGTCCCTAGGTTCTGATATGGCTTGGCTCTGTGTCCCTACCCAAATCTCATCTCAAATTGATCCCCATGTGTCACGGGAGAGACCTAGTGGGAGACGACTGTCTCACGGGGGCAGTTTCCCCTAATTTGTTCTTGTGATAGTGAGTGAGTTATCATGAGATCTGATAGTTTAAAAGGGCATGGCTTCCTTTGCTCCTTCCCCCCTGCTGCCATGTAAGATGTGCCTTGCTTCCCTTTGCCATTACTGTAAGTTTCCTGAGGCCTCCCCAGAGATGTGGAACTGTGAGTCAATTCCACCTTCTTGTCTTTATAAATTACCCAGTCTCAGGTAATTCTTTATAGCAGTGTGAAAATGAACTAATACAGGCACTCAATCACTTCTGATCATTAAAAGGGTTACTGAATAAAGTTATTTTTGGATTTGAAAGCATTTTAAAACCTCAAATTATTTTTTGCAAAGACTTTCAAAACCCCACATATAAATTAATAGCAAAGCTACACTAGGCCAGGCACGGTGGCTCACTCCAGTAATCCCAGCACTCTGGGAGGCTGAGGCGGGTGGATCACCTGAGGTCAGGAGTTCAAGACCAGCCTGGCCAACATGGCGAAATCCTGTCTCTAATAAAAATACAAAAAAAAATTTGCTGGGCGTCATGGCACATGCCTATAACCCCAGCTACTCGGGAGGCTGAGGCAAGAGAATCATCTGAACCTGGGAGGTGGAGGTTGCAGTGAGCCAAGATCGTGCCACTGCACTCCAGCCCGGATGACAGAGCAAGACTCCATCAAAAAAAAAAAAAAAAAAAAAAAAAAGCAAAGCTACACTAAAGAGAAAACTTTAGGGTAAATATCATCCATTAGGATAAATATCACCCATAAGCTATATGCTTTCTATTTTAAATTAGTAAAATTTCTATATAACCTGACACTCTATATGATCGCATAACCTTTAGAAAGGAAAGGGAACCAAAGTAACCACCAGAGCTCCAACTTCTAGAAAGGATAAGAGAGGAAAATGGGTTTGTATCTACTAGTTATCACATATTGTCAGCTTTACCTTACTGATTGCTAAGTAGAAGCTGAGAAACTATAATACATAACCAAAGTCAACAGACTTAGTATATAACCAAGAGTTGTATTTAAATATACAGTACCAGTGAAACAGTAGATGTGACTCAAAACACACAGTGATAAATGAAGATGTTTTCAGTTGTACACAAAAGCAAAACAGTTTTCACCTTTCTACCTAAGTTTCTTTGAAAACAAACAAAACTGCAAAAATGCTCATCCACACTTTTATAGTAACAAACAGTATATGGCTGATCTTTCTGTTAATAATGGACCAAGGTCTTTGGGGAAATGTCTCCTTTCCTAGATTATAATTTAGATGCTCAAGATTCATCATCACCCAGCCTGGGCAATGTGGCAAAACCCTGTCTCTACAAAAAAGACAAAAAAATTAGCCAGGCGTGGTAGTGTGCGTCTGTCATCCCAGCTACTTGGGAGGCTGAGGAGGGAGGATCGCTTGAGTTCAGTAGGTTGAGGCTGCAGTGAACCATGATTGTGTCACGGTACTCCAGCCTGGGTGACAGAGTGAGACCCTGTCTTTAAAAAAGAAAATCATTTTCTCCTAAATAAAAACTTTATGATGCTTTATCTGAAGATGCCACTTAATTCTACATTTCTTCCCAATTATACCTATGTTGTGTCTGATTTTTAAATGTTGGTGTATTTCTTCCCACCTCTCCAAAGAGGAACTATTTTTCCATCCCCAAGCATTATATAATTTGAACGGCAAGTATAAGCTATAAATATAAAAAACGAAAAGAAACTTTATATATTAAACTGATACTATTAAGAAATGAGATTAAACATAAAAAATGAGATTCCTTACCTTTAACTCGTTCTATTACTTTTGGTCTCTGTGGTTTGGACTTAGGAGATGGAGAATTAAATCTGAGATATGGTCCTTTTTTAAGAGTGCTTCGATGGCCCTGATAAACTGGCTTTCCATAGACTTGTAACATATAATCTTCATCTTGTATTACTGTGGTTGCTTTCAAAAGCCCCTATGTGTACAAAGTTATTCAACTCACCATGAAAATAGTCATCAAACACTTATCTCATTTTTCTAAAGCCTCCTTTTGCTAGCTTAAGTATTATCATAAGAATGATTAGGTCAAATATAATCTCTATTTTAAACAGCCCTTAAATTCTAGATACAGGTCTCAAGCATTAGTTTGAAAAGCTTTAAATACAAAAATCATCCACCTAAGAAAAATGAAAATTTTTACATTACTAAGTATATTTTCAGCACCAACAAGAAATATTTAAACACATTTTACATAGTCACTCCAGTACAATAAAAATACAGTAACCTTAACCTTTAAATAATTTTATATATTTCTGAATCCACCTTCAACCATAATCTAAATGTCACAGAAATGTAGCATTTATTGAGCATCTACTAAGTACCAAGCACTGAATTAGATGCTTTACTGATCTGCTCAACAATCCATGTTTGGCACTCAGAAACTTATAGCTTAGGGCAGTCAAAAAAATGTCCTCCGTACCATCTAATACCATGCCTTGCATATACTAGGCACTAAACATGCATTTGCTAAACTGAAAAATAAACTATACACACACACACACACAAATGAAACACAATTCTGGGTACCATAAACTAGAGAATCTAGTTTTTGGACTAGATGACCTCTAGATATACCTTTATACTTGCTATAACTACAAAATGATGATGTCAGGGTGTGAGATCTCAGAAGAAAGGAACTATCTGTTTTGTTCAGTGCTTTTCACATTATAAATCCAAAACCCTAAATATCAATAGTGTAAAGATACTTACATTTGTATAGTCCTTCATGTTTTTAAAACACCTTTAACATTCGCTTCATTATCTCTTAAAGGAAATGATCGACTATAACACAACAATTATGTTAAAAGAATAGATTAGGATCTTACTTCCTTTCTCTCTTTCTGTAAACTTGAAGCAGGCATGCCCCTCATAGGTAGATTTCTAAAATGGTCTTCTATTTGCTTTTGAGAATGTTTTCTTGGAATTACAGATTTGTTTACAGTTTTATCTTGTGTGTTGGTTCTAATATCTTTAGCCATATTCTGACCTTTCTTGGTTCTCTGATTCTTCTGATCAAATCTTTTTTGTTCATAATCTGTTCTTGACAGTTCATCCTTAACATAACCAAAGTTAAAATTACTTAAAATACATACAAATAGTAAAGCTTTCACATCAGAAACTATTAGAATTTATTTTTTGCTGTTATATAAATACAGTTTAGCAGTTTTAAATGCATTAAAAATAAAGGATATTGGCTTTATTGGATATATAAACATAAAAATTCTCTGGAAAAATAAACAAAACCCTAAAAATACTAGTATCTTTCGGAGGAGGGAATGGAAATAATAGAAGGCTTGCAGGGATAGGAGGACAACTTTGCATGACAAACCTTTTTACACTTTTTGATGATTGAACCATATGAATTTTGCTAACAGTTTAAAAAATTAAAAATACGTTTCAAAAAAGGCAAACAATTTTGTAACAAAACTCTGAGATAAATATAAATTAAAATTATGTGAAAGTTTAAACAAATACATTTTACATGGGATTCATGGCAAAAGAGTAAGATACACTGCCAGTTAGCTGTAGAGCGCAAACTAGACTCCAAATCTTCCGACTCTTAGTTCAACTTTTTTGTGTGCACCACATAGTACCTAAAATAAACTTTTCGTAAGTTCATTAGAAACAGATATTTTTAAACGACAAAGTTTTAAAATATATTTCTGTGTTTATTGCTGTGGAAACAGTACTGATACTTCACCTTGCTACCATTGTAAGTAGCATATAAGCACATCTACAGTCAAAAAAACACACTTTGCACCCCAGGACAAAATAACAGCTTAGTCTGTCTAGTTCTGCTCATTCAAATATAAAAAAATTTTAAATTTCCTTTACATTATGGACCCTCTAAGAAAGATAACTCCCAGACTTTTTCAATGCGGATGTTTGAAGATGTACTATGCCCATTGTGGATGTGAGAAAGAGGCTGTTTTTCCATCTGGTACTGACTTCTGTAAACTTAGTAAATCTAGTTTTTTTTTTCTCTTTGCATTACTCTGGTATTTTTACTTTGCCAGGCCAATGCTTCTAAATCTGTTGTTTTCAAATATCTTTGAAAGTATAATTCTTTTTCCAATCACTTTTGCTAAATTTTTTTTCAGATTATTCACGTTTTAGTTTTTGCCCAACAATTTGCCAAATAAGAGCCAGAATAGAATTGGAGATAATGTACTTGTTAAACAAAGCTAAACTTATTACTAAGTAAATATAAAGAGTGACAGTGAAATTAAACATAAGTAGATTTTTATATAAGAAATATTTTGAGGCCGGGCGCGGTGGCTCAAGCCTGTAATCCCAGCACTTTGGGAGGCCGAGACGGGCGGATCACGAGGTCAGGAGATCGAGACCATCCTGGCTAATACGGTGAAACCCTGTCTCTACTTAAAAAACTAGCCGGGCGACGAGGCGGGCGCCTGTAGTCCCAGCTACTCGGGAGGCTGAGGCAGGAGAATGGCGTAAACCCGGGAGGCGGAGCTTGCAGTGAGCTGAGATCTGGCCACTGCACTCCAGCCTGGGTGGCAGAGCAAGAGTCCGTCTCAAACAAAAAAAAAAAAAAAAAAAAAAAAAAAAAACAAGAAATATTTTGAGAACAAATGTAATGCCTATAAATTGGAATCAATATTATCTTCTGAGAATTCACTTAATTTTCAGTTTTTTTCAAAGACATACCTGAATTTCCGCAGAAATAGTTTTAATCCATTCATCCACTGTCTTTCTGATCCTAATTTTCTCTGACATCTCTCTACGAAAGAGAAAAAGGAATTTTCTTAAATTAGCACTTACTGTCCTGAGCAGGACTTGGATCAGATCTAACTCTTATGTAGTTGTGAACCTGCTATCCTAATATCCTTCATCTGAAAAGGAAAGGATATTAGGATAGTAGGATGAGGGTCGAATATCCTTCATCTGAAAAGGAAAAACCAATGGTATTAGTTTTCATCAAACATTTGAAGGATAAATGTTTGAAAAGCACATGTGGACCCAAGAAGATATGTACCAAAGAAAGAAAAAATCAAAAGAAAAATTCCCACCAGAAAAAAGTAGTACCACCATATATATCCAAATTCCAACTTTATAATAAGTTCCAAAACATATTAAGGAAAATAAAGTGCTTAGAAAAAAATTGTGAAGAAAGCAGAACTGGCAGACTCATAAATAGCCTTGGCTGCCAACATCCTCTTACCTGTTGGTAGATAAAGCATTGATAAGCGAATACATGGCAGCTCCATCTTTTGCACGAATAATAGCTTCCAGGTTTTCTTCAAGTACTTTTTTATTGTTTTGTACTCCTCTCAAAATCTTCTCAGCATCTTTCAATACAGATCGTGTTGTATTGGTTGTGTGAAGCTTAACAGAATTCTGTGGAAGATCTGGAAGCTTCAACATACTCAGAGATTCTTTTGACTTAAAAGAAAAAAAGACCAGAAAGTTACTAAACTCACACTGATTCCTTTAATCAAAACAACAGCTATCACTATTGTTGAGGCCATACATTATACCAATATATACTAAGGACTCGATTTGTCAAACTGAAGACTTACAAAAGAATACTTGGCAATCAAAGTGTTTTTCCTCCATTTAGAAATACTAATATGGGCCAGGCATGGTGGCTCATGCCTATAATCCCAACACTTTTGGAAGGCCAAGTTGGGTGGATCACTTGAGGTCAGGAGTTTGAGACCAGCCTGGCCAACATGGTGAAACTCTGTCTCTACCAAAAATACAAAAATTAGCCAGATGTGGTGGCACACGCTTGTAATCCCAGCTGCTCAAGAGGCTGAGGCAGAAGAAGTGCTTGAACCCGGGAGGTGAAGGTTGCAGTGATCCGAGATCGCACCATTGCACTCCAGTCTGGGCAACAGAGTGAGACTCCATCTCAACAACAACAACAACAAACTAATGTGAGTGTTAAGTAAAATAGAGGTGGGAAATCCATAGCAGTGCTAAGCAGTCCAGCGACCAATAATAATTTTTCTCTCTGCTGAAGAAAGCTAAAATAAAATAAAAGCAAGTTGGCTCTTTATGTATGGAAGGTAGGGCAGATATTGTGGACTGGATAAATGATGTCCATTCATTCACAGGTCTCTTTTCCCCTTCCTCCCTTTCCAATAGAAGCTGGGAAGCCAGAGGTGGCTATATGACTCAGTCCTGGTCAAGGAGCGATAAGCAGAAATCACTTGGTGAAGGTCTCTGGAAATACTTTATAAATGGAACAGACATGGCTGACATGTCTTTTTCAGTGCTTTTTCTTCATCCTTCCTCCTAATTTCTATCTTTATAACTTTTTTATTCCTTTATAATTTTTATCTTAACTAATCATCAATTTTAAGACCATTCCCATTTTACCTGGACCATGCTATTTGTTTCTTTCTCCTTTTGGCCAGGGTCATGAAGAACATCATCGGACTTCTGCAGAGTCACTTTAGTTGTTCCTAGCTCTTCACAGGAAGGAAATCTTTGAGAAGGTAGAGTTTCAACGCTATAGAAGATTTTTTTAAAAAGTTTCCTAAATTGTTGTAAATTCAGTAAACATTTCATTACACAAATCTTTGATACAGTCTTAGCTATAGTACTAAATGATACCCTATTAAAAAATTGAACCATGGAATTAATCAGTTATGTGATTAAACAAACGAAACAGAAAATCACAAGAGACAAAATGATCTAACCAGAAAAGTTTAGACGTAGCAGAAAAGGAACAGGAAAAGGTTATGCTTTCAAGAAGCTAACATCCAGAAGCACTTCCAGATTGGTGAAGAACTTCTGAAAATCTGCTTCTCCATAAGCACAATGAGAACCCTAGCAAAAATCATCGAAATCAAGTTTTTCTAACCTCTGGAAATTAAACACTTGCAAGAACCTGAGGAGCATTTATTCAAGAAAAATGGCTGACTCTAGGCAAGAAGAGCAAGTTTTATGGAATTTTTTTAACTTGCCTCATCTTCAGGACCCTATTCCCAACTCTGTGATGGCCTTGAAAACCAACAGCCTCACAACCATTAAAGACAATAGAATGGTTTCAAGCTCTCCTAAAAGTCTCATTCATAGTATTTGTCTTTATTTGACCTGACTCAACTTTAGGGCAGTGAGAAAGTATCCCCAGGGCATTTTTCAAAAACAGTGGCAACTGTTTAACATCTCAGCAGCCTGAGGCAGTGATACTAGTTGGGGCAAACAAGACTGTGGTCAACAGATGTTAAAAATCTAGGTAATAAGATGTCCATAGTGGAGTTTTGAAAAGCTCCAACATATTGCTAGGAATCTAGAAAGTCATGCCTTCTAATCCACGTACAGGGCTATGTACATGTCCAAGAGAGACCTGGGAAGTTCCTAATCACTCACTTCTGGCTGACCTTGAGGCTCTGTGCAAGTAGGAAGTGAAAGGCTAAAACAGATTCATAATCTGCCAGGCACTGGAGGCATGCTCTAGCACATGTGTGTGCACACACGTGCGTGCATGCATACACACACACACACACACACACACACTCCATGGCAAAGAGAGGGAGAGTTATCAGTTCAAGGCAGTTAAGGAAATCTCTTTCCAGTCATTAGCAGACTAAGCTAACAAAACAGAGACTTCGGTGGCAGCACATGACAAAGAACACAGAATCCACAGAATTAGTCCAGGAAAGTCACTAAACAAACAGCAACAACAATAAACTCTGGGAGGTGAAAGAATCTAATTTCCAGAGCTGCCACACTGTATTATTTAAAATGCCCAGTTTTCAACAAAAATTTATGAGACATACAAAGAAACAGGAAAGTAGAGCCCAAACACAGAAAAAAGCACAGTCAAAAGAAACCGCTGTTGAGGAATCCCAGATATTAGACTTACGAGGTAAAGACTATAAATCAGCTATTACTAAAAGAAACCAGTTTTAAAATTAAAAGAAAGTATAAGAATGAAGTCTTGCCAAATATAGAATGATCAATAAAGACATAGAAAATATTTTTAAAAGACAAACAGAAATTCTGCAGTTGAAAAATATAATAACCGAACTATATAATTCACTAGAGAGGCTCAACACCATATTTGAGTTGGCAGAAGAAAGAATCAACAAACTTTAAGACAGGCTAATTGAGATTATCCAGTCTGAGAAATGGAAAGAAAAATGGATGAAGAAAAATTAACAGTCTTAGAGACCTGTGGGACACCATCAAGCACACCAACATACAACTCCTCATCAGAAACCATAGAGTCCAGAAGGCAGTCACGTGACATATTCAAAATGCTGAAAGAAAAAGAACATCTATCAAAAATTCTACATGTAGCAAAACTATCCCTCAAAAGTGAAGGAGGGGACACCAGGGGTGTGTGTGCAGAGAGGGATGACCACGTGAAGAGACAGCAAGAGGGAGGCCACCTGCAAGTCAAGAAGAAAGGCCTCAAAAGAAACCAACTCAGCTAGCACCTTGATCTTGAACTTCCAGCTTCCACAACTATGAAAAACCAAATGTCTGTTTAAACAACAACAAAAATTGAAAAAGAAATTAAGACAATACCAGATAAACAAAAACTGAGACAATTCACTACTAACAGACCTACCCTATAAGAAATACTATCAGGAGTCCTTCAGGGTGGAATAAAAGGACACCAGGCTAACCTGAATCCATATGAAGAAATAGAGTACTGGTAAAGATGAACTATACAGGTGAATATAAAAGCTAGTATACATATTTTTGTTGGTATCTCTTTTCTTTTCCTATCTGATTTAAAAGACAGCTGCATCAAGTAATAATTATCAGACTACATAGATGAGCTCATAATGTATAAAGATGTAATTTGTATGATAATAATAGAAGAAAGAAAAGGGGAGGGAACGAGGCTTTACTGGAGCAAAGTTTCTGAATAACACTGAAATTAAATCACTATTAATCCAAATTAGATTGCTTTAAGTTAATATGTTAATTGTAATTCCTAGAGTGACCACTAAGAAAATAATTCAAAAAATAATAGTAGGCCGGGCGCGGTGACTCAAGCCTGTAATCCCAGCACTTTGGGAGGCCGAGACGGGCGGATCACGAGGTCAGGAGATTGAGACCATCCTGGCTAACACGGTGAAACCCCGTCTCTACTAAAAAAACATACCAAAAAAAAAAAAAAAAAACTAGCCAGGCGAGGTGGCGTGCGCCTGTAGTCCCAGCTACTTGGGAGGCTGAGGCAGGAGAATGGCGTGAACCCGGGAGGCGGAGCTTGCAGTGAGCCAAGATCGCGCCACTGCACTCCAGCCTGGGTGACAGAGCGAGACTCTGTCTCAAAAAAAAAAAAAAAAAAGTAATAATAATAATAATAGTACATGACAAAAGAATTAAAATGGTGCAACTAAAAAATGTCTAATACAAAAGAAGGCACTAAGGGAGGAACAGTGAACCTAAAAGACCTAAAGCATATAGAAAGCAACATGGTAGACATAAATCCTACCTTATCAGTAATTACATTAAATGCAAATAGACTGAAATTATACAATATCTCCATATAAAATTACTCAACATATGGCTCCTCTAGTTTTTATTACTGTAGTTTTCAAGATGTTGAAGATAAATATAATTATCATGGCCCAGATTTGATTTTTTTAAAACTTTTTATTATGTAAAATTTCAAATATATACAAATATATAGAAAATACTAAAATGAACCTCATATACCCAATATTTAACTACAAAAATCATTAACTTTTGGTTGGCCTCATTTTATCTATACTCCCCAACCTACTTGCCCCTACCCTATATTGGATTATTTTTGAAACAAATCCTAGATATCATTTAATCAGAAATGAATAATCTGCATACATTAGAAATTAATAATCTGCATTTTGAAAAAATGAGATATTCATTTCATAGCTATATTATAGAAAGGTGGAAGATATATTAGCATCAGAAAATAGTAACTAAATATAAGTTAAATTTAAGAAGCAATGCTATAATTTATTAAAAGTCCCAAAGAAATGTGAAAAATCTGAACAAAGCTCTTTTCAGTCTAGTTTTCATTCCAACCTCTTGTTTTCACCTGTTTGTTTTCTCGGGAGTCCATCCTATTTTTGACCTAGTTAGTGAGGTGGTATTTGATGATTCACTTTTTCTTGTCAAAGAATCATTATTATTCAAAATTTGTTCCAATAGTCTTACATTTCCTGAAATAGAAGAGATGTAGTATCATTTTCCAAATACTCATTCATTTATCTTGTATATAACATCTCATATATTCGTATTCTGGCCTAAGTTAGCTTCCTATGATGATTATCTACTCAATTTATAGCCTACAAGCCAGGCGTGGTGGCTCACACCTGTAATCACAGCACTTTGGGAGGCTGAGGCGGGTGGATCACCTGAGGTTGGGAGTTTGAGACCAGCCTGACTAACACGGAGAAACCCGTCTCTACTAAAAACAGAAAAAATTAGGTGGGCGTGGTGGTGCATGCCTGTAATCCCAGCTACTTGGGAGGCTGAGGCAGGAGAATCGTTTGAACCTGGGATGCGGAGGTTGCAGTGAGCCGAGATTGTGCCATCACACTCCAGCCTGGGCAACAAGAGCGAAACTCCATCTCAAAAAAATAATAATAATAATTTATAGCCTACAATGTAGTCTACAATTTAGGCTATAAATACACTCATCAAATAAAACCAAATATTTATACCTCATAAAAACTATACCAAACATCACACACCGGGGCCTATCATGGGGAGGGGGGAGAGGGGAGGGATTGCATTGGGAGTTATACCTGATATAAATGACGAATTGATGGGTGCTGACGAGTTGATGGGTGCAGCACACCAACATGGCACAAGTATACATATGTAACAAACCTGCACGTTATGCACATGTACCCTAGAACTTAAAGTATAATAATACAATAAAATAAAACAAACAAACAAAGAAAAAAACTATATCACAACCAGGCGCAATGGCTCATGCCTGCAATCCCAGCATTCTGAAAGGCCGAGGCAGGAGGATTGCTTGAGGCCAGGAGTTTGAGACCAGCCTGGGCAACAAAGCAAGACCCTGTCTCTATAAAAAAAAAATACATAAACAAGTAAGTAAAAGTTTGAATTAATAGAAAACCCCTAAATTTATTTCCATCACAGAAAAAAGGAATTTGAGAAGTGTCATCATCACAAAGTCCAGTAAAATAGATTATTTTTATAAATTAGTAAAGAAGAGATTTATCTATTTCTTCAAAGTACCAATTAAGTGGATCTATCCTTTAGCCTTGTTTGTATGTAGTAAGACTACATAGTAATTTTTGGTGTGAGGTTGCCTTCTTTATTAAAGATTTTATTATTTTGTGACTTTCTTAAAACTCTTTAAATGTGCCTAAGATAAGACTTGCATGCATTTAAATGATTCCAAGAATAAAAGTGTTTAATATTTCACTTACTTTTGTTAGAAGGCGTACATTTTAAGACTGTAATATACTACTTTCTTTTAATTTATTTCCATAGATTTTTGGGGAACAGGTGGTATTTGGTTACATAAGTAAGTTCTTTATTGGTGATTTGTGAGATTTTGGTGCACCCATCATCTGAGCAGTATACACTGAACCCAATTTGTAGTCTTTTATCCCTCACCCTCTTCCCACCCTTTCCCCGCAAGTCCCCAAAGTCCATTGTATCATTCCTATGGCTCTGCATTCTCATAGCTTAGCTACCATTTATGAGTGAGAACATATGATGTTTGGTTAATACACGTCCCTTATAAAAGTTCCTGTTCTGTGTTTAAAAGTTCATATATGGCCGGGCACAGTGGCTCATCCCTATAATCCCAGCACTTTGGGAGGCCAAGGTGGGCGGATCATAAGGTCAGGAGATCGAGACCATGCTGGCTAACACAGTGAAACCCCATCTCTACTAAAAATACAAAAAATTAGCCTGGTATGGTGACATGCACCTGTAGTCCCAGCTACTCAGGAGGCTGAGGCAGGAGAATCGCTTGAACCTAGGAGGCGGAGGTTGCAGCAAGCCGAGATTGTGCCACTGCACACCAGGCTGGGTGATAGAGAGAGACTTCGTCTCAAAAAAAGTTCATATATTAGCACTTTTTCCAAGTGAACATGGTGATAAATGTTGTTTCTCTACATTTTATTATTGAAATTCACACCTAAAAACAATATGAGGAAGCACACTCTAAAAATGATCAGCCTTACCTTCAGCAAAGCATTGTTTTTTGTTTATTAATAACAAAACTTGGCCAAGTGCAATGGCTCACATCTGTAATCCCAGCACTTTGGGAGGCTGAGGTGGGCAGATTGCTTGAGCCCAGGAGTTTGTGACCAGCCTGGGAAACATAGTGAAACCCCATCTCTAAGAAAAATACAAAAATTAGCCTGGTGTGGTAGTGTGTACCTGTAGTCCCAGCTACTCAGGAGGTTGAAGTGGAAAGATCAATTGAGCCTGGGGAGGTAGAGGCTGCAGTGAGCCATGATCACACCATTGTACTCCAGTCTGGGTGACAGAGTGAGACTCTTGTCTCACAAAAAATAAATAAAAATTAACAAAACTTGTTCATTAAAAGTTTAAGTAACAACCTGTAAGAGATAGAATAATTAATTATAAATGTATACCTCCAACTCCTTTCACGAGGAATCTAAAGAAGCTTGATTTTCCCAGCAAGTATCATTTAAAGTAAAATATTACAAATAGAGATCCCACTTCAGTTTCTACTAGGCACAGAAAATCTCATGACAATTTCCTAATTTGGGGTAGGTCTAGTAAAAGTCTCTATTACCTCTGTGACAGGACACTTCCATATTTTCTTTTTCTTCCAAAAGATTTTCCCTCTTTGATAGTTCATCATCCCTTGAAACAGGTACAGGAGCAAATCTGCGAGGTGCTGGTGTCTCCAAAGGAGATTTCTGTTTATCAAAACTCATATCTTCAACTTCTTTTAAAGATGCTTTAACAGGAAAATTTTTTAAAAATTAACTTGCTTTTGAAAAGCTCTAAAAATTATAGCATATTACTCTTCCTTATACTTTAAAAATAAAGCCAAAATTATAAATGATAAATTATTAACAAGTGTAGAGAAATAACTTCACCCCCATTAAAAATCAAAAGAAATGAAGACTACAAACATTTTACACTTACATCTAGTAAATATGAATCTATATGATAATATTCAGAACTATTGAAGCAGTGATGAAACAGGAAGAGCCAGATACTTTTCATGGCAGTGAAAACTGATAAAGCATCTGGCAACAAGTATAGAAAGAATTAAAGTTTTATATAATTTAACTTAGTAATCTTAATCTTGTGAAATTATTATAAGGAAATAACATAAAAGAAAATGTGTTTAAAATATGATGATGTTTATCACAGTATTATTTATGAAGATGCAAACCTAAAAACTGTCTGAGTATCTGAAACAGGGTAACGGTCAAGTAGATTGTGAAATAGTTATTCAATAGGCCAACCTTTAGTCATTACAAGTTAAAATTATGAAGACAACTATATAAAATATGGCAGACGTTTTTATGTGCTAGTAAAAAAGCTGTATAAAATGCTACAGTTACAATTATGTAAACATGATATATGCCCAAGAAAAAGCATAGAAAAATTAACAGTTTAATTTACTGAATTTTTAATTTACTCATTTCTTTTATTTGTTACTGTAACATATATACAAAGAAACAAATTCAATTTACAATCAATAAAATAGACACGTTTTTCATGAAAACTCAAGTTTAAGAAAAACAAAATTATAAGCAAGAAATTCTCTAGAACTGAGTTATGAAAAAAGTGTCCACTGCTATTGAAGGCACTCAGCTGGGTCATACTGAAACATGAGTTCTGGCCCTAGCTCTGACATCCTCCCTCTCAAGTCAGGTAACCTTGAGCAGGCAAGTCATACCATTCTATGCTTCATTGTCCTCTCTTCATAACTTAAAAAAGGACTCATTACTTCACAACAGTTCTTTGTTGTTGTTGTTGTTGTTAACAATGAAGCACAGAATGGTATGACTTGCCTGCTCAAGGTAAGTCATACCATTCTGTGCTTCATTGTCCTCTCTTCATAACTTAAAAATGGACTCATATTACTTCACAACAGTTCTTTGTTGTTGTTGTTTGCTTTTTTGTTTTTGAAACAGCGTCTTGCTCTGTCACCCAGGCTGGAGTGTAGTTGCATGACCACAGCTCACTGAAGCCTCAACCTCCTGGGCTCAGGCAATCCTCTGACCTCAGCCTCCGAAGTAACTAGGACTACAAGCATGTGCTACCACACCTGGCTAATTTTTTTATTTTTACTTCTAGAGACAGGATCTCACTATATTTCCCAGGTTGGTCTCGAACTCCTGGGCTCAAGTGATCCTCTCACTTTGGCCTCTCAAAGTGCTGGGCACAACAGTTTTGTAAGGACCACTCATTTACTGCAAAATGTAAAGCACCTTATAAGCATGAGCAATCTTTAATGACTGTAATACAACAATGTTCTAACAAATCAAGTGTTGAAATATTGTACTATATAGAGTTGTATATTATTAAAGGGATAGTCCCTCGATTTTCTTTAGTTCATTATTCAAATATCAATAACTTAAAAACACATTTATTCATTTATTTTAAATACTAAAGTTTTAACAAATAAGCCACGTATTCCTTTGTTAGGTAGTTGCTCTGACAGAATCAAGAAACAGCAAATATGCAGTTTGTCAGAGAACAGGAGAACTGATTTATTTACAAGCATTTTTGTAGTAAATAAGTAAATTTTTCCTAAATTTATAAGTGCTTCTGATAATTTACGAAGGTTATTAATTAAAACCACAGATAAGAACATAATCCATAATTTTTAAAAATTTCAAAATAACCTAAAAATTACTTGAGGTAAAAAAAAGAACTCATTTTATCTAAGACAAGGTAGCCTGAGAAAGAAAATTTTAAAAAAAAGAACATTAAAAAAAAAAACAAATAGTTTTATAAAACAAAAACTCCTATAAATAAATTTTATAAAACAAAAACTCCTACTGCTCAGGAAATACGTTTTCAGTTTATGCAGCACAAAGAAAATTCATAGCTGATATTTTTTATTCATAGAGAACTACATATTTTTACCTTGTTTGGAAGCAAATGTGTTATATAAAGATGCATTACAGCTACCAAGATTAGGGTGTTCTGGTTTTACAGAATACTTTTCCACTGCTCTGGAGGAGGGCATACTAACAGGCTGAAAACTACTAGTCTTGAGTGCAGCACTAATAAAATGCGTCTAGAAGAAATAAGATTATTTCATTATTTTCAGAGATCATTTGAAAGAGTTAGATGATAAAATACATTGAAATATTAAACATAATTTACTACATTTAATAAACAATGAAAAAATATATATTACATGGCAACTATCCACTATAGTAGCAGCAGCGATGCCATTGGAAAGATGTAGAATCACAAAGATCTGACTAAGCCTGACTCTGCTGTGTGACCTTAATCATTTTCCTTAACCATTCTAAACCTCAGTGCTGTTCTTTCCACCTTAGACATGGCTCAGGGGCTACTACAGCCGGCTAAGAGAAGACCAGGAAGGAGAGGCCCTTGCCCTAAACCTCTACTTGAATCAGAGAATTTTAAACCAAAACATCCCATCTTTTATATCCTAAA
This sequence comes from Trachypithecus francoisi, assembly GCF_009764315.1. NCBI lineage: Eukaryota > Metazoa > Chordata > Mammalia > Primates > Cercopithecidae > Trachypithecus > Trachypithecus francoisi. The sequence continues at coordinate 46,781,665 of NW_022681468.1, forward strand.
TGGTAGGATTTTGTTCGAGGTCAAGGTTTGAAAATCACTGATAGTGAGTACTCAAATAAATATCCATGCTTAACAGCAGCAATAAAATACGTGTTTGTATATAAATGGAAACTACAGTGACAATACAGTTTTCAGCACTATTTATTAAAATACCTGAAATGAGGCCAGGCACAGTGGCTCACGCCTGTAATCCCAGCACTTTGGGAGGCCAAGGCAAGTGGATCACCTAAGGTCAGGAGTTCCACCTGTCTCTCCTAAAAATACAAAAATTAGCTGAGCGTGGTGGCGGGAGCCTGTAATCCCAGCTACCCAGGAGGCTAAGGCATGAGAATCACTTGAATCCGGGACACGGAGGTGGCAGTGAGCCGAGATGGTGCCACTACACTCCAGCCTGGGTGACAGAGCGGGACTCTATCTCAAAAATAAAATAAAATATCTAAAATAAGCAAGTATCTTAACTAATAAAACTGGTTTCAAAAGAGAGGGTTTTATTGTTTTAATTTTTGTGGGTACATAGTAGGTGAATATATTTATGGAGCACATGAAATATTTTGATACAGGCATGCAATGAGTAAAAATCAAAACAGAATTTTATGCGAGGCCAAGAAAAACTTAAAAAAATTCATAGTTCTACAGAATTTCTAAAAGTGTGTTGAGATCCCTCTACATAAAACAGATGAAACAGACTCAACTAATTTCATTTCATTAAGCATTTACTGAACAACTAATATATCTAGTATGTAACCAAAACTTCAACTCTCTCTGTAATTATAAGCTTTATAAGTAAGACATCTAAATTAGCAAAGATTCCATTCTTCTAAAATTAGAAAGTCATTAAGTTATAGATTTAGTTATGGCAGGACGGATGATGGCAGATAAGTACTTAGGACTAGTAGGAGTCTCTCCTTAAGGAATCAATGTGCTTTTCAAATGTGTCATCTCGTTTTATCCTGAACAACAGAAAATATTTTCTAGGTAAAGAAATTGAGGCTTAAAATAGTAAAGTTATCTATAAACTAACAGATAATTTATAGACTCATTCCTGTTCTCTCGCTAGATAATTTGCTGCATACTCAATTTTAGTCATGCAGGGAGTACTTACTAAACTTTACTTGGTATGCATATAATCATTCCAATAAAATAGTATCTTTGACCACATGAAAAGCTCAAGATAAACTGTGTTAAGTCTTGAAAATTATAGCAAATTAATGTCTACTTTATGATGACATATTAAGTATTATCAACTTATTTTAGTACATTCTTCTGAATTTTTGTCTTAACAAAAAATATATAATTTAGAAAATCATTAATAGACATATACATATATGTATAGATATACATGTATATCTACATATATAGAGATATAGATGTATATATATGTAGAGATATACATGTATATCTATATCTATATCTCTTTATATTATATATCTATATCTCTCTATATATGTATATCTACATATATAGAGATATAGATATAGATATACATGTATATATCTCTCTCTATATATATACATTTGTTGCTGTTGTTGTTGTTAAGACAGAGTCTCGCTCTGTCACCCAGGCTGGAGTACAGTGGCGCAATCTCAACTCACTGCAACTTCCACCTTCCGGGTTCAAGTGATTCTCCTGCCTCAGCCTCCTGAGTAGCCGGGACTACAGGCATGTGCCACCGTGCCCAGCTAATTTTTTGTATCTTTGGTAGAGACAAGGTTTCACCATGTTGGCCAGGCTGGTCCTGAACTCCTGACCTCAAGTGATCCACCCACCTTGGCTGCCCAAAGTGCTGGGATTATAGGGATGAGCCACTGTGCCCGGCCTGAAGGTTATATTTTAATATTTTAAAGTTTTTAAATTGCACAGTAGGCTAGGTGCGGTGACTCACGCCTGTAATCCCAGCACTTTGAGAGGCCAAGGCAGGCAGATCCCCTGAGGTCAGGAGTTTGAGACCAACCTGGCCAATATGGTGAAACCTCATCTCTACTAAAAATATAGAAAGTTAGCTGGGCATGGTGGCGGGCATCTGTAATCCCAGCTATTCAGGAGGCTGAGGCAAGAGAATCGCTTGAATCTGGGAGGTGGAGGTTGCAATGAACTGAGATCTCACCATTGCACTCCAGCTTGGGCGACAAGAGCGAAATCCATCTCAAAAAAGAATAAATATATAAATTTCATATTAATTAGAAAAAAAAGTAAATTAAAACCAACACATTTACAATGCTGACCATTCCCCCACGCACTCAAAAAAAAAAAAAAAAAAGTTTACTGAGTGCTAACTAGTGTTCTAGGAATTAGAAATTCCAAAATAGGCTGAGCACAGTGGCTCACGCCTGTAATTCCAGCACTATGGGAGGCCAAGATGGCTGGATCACGTGAGGCCAGTGGTCTGGCCAACGCAGTAAAAACGTGTTTCTACTGAAAATACAAAAATTAGCTGGGTGTGGTGGTGCAGGCCGGCAATCCCAGCTACTCGGGAAGCTGAAACATGAAAATCACTGAACCTGGGAGGTGGAGGTTGCAGTGAGCCGAAATCACACCACTGCACTCCAGCCTGGGCAACAGAGTTAGACTCCGTCTCAAAAAAAAGAAATTCCAAAATAAATACGAAAGTATGCTATCAGCTCCTCGTGAGGATAACACTTTTTATAATAGCCCAGTGCCTTATTCTCAAAAGGCATTAAAAAATGTTCATTATTTCAATTAATTAAATGCAAAAGCAAATATGTACACCAGGTAGTTCTTATCCAAGGGTGTGCATCAGAATCATTATGAAGCTTTCAATGATTGCCAGGCACTACCTCAGAATCACTGGCTCAAAATCTCTGAAAGGCCTAAGCGTGTGTGCTTGTGACTGTGTATATGTGTGTGTGTGTGCATGCATGTGTGTGTGTGTGTATATACAATTTTTTTTTTTGAAATAGGGTTTCACTCTGTCATCTGGGATGAAGTGCAGGTATATTATCATAGTTCACTGTAACCGCAAACTCCTGGACTCACGGTCTCCTGCAGTCTCAGCCTCTCAAGTATCTGGGATTACAGGCACATGCCACCATGCCAGGCTAAATTTTTTTTTTTTTTTTAAGAGATGAGGTCTTGCTACATTAACCAGGCTGATCTTGGACTCTTGGCCTCAAGCTATCCTTTTAGCTTGGCCTGCCAAGATCCCAAGCACAAATATTTTTAGAAAGCTGTTCAAGTAATTCTAGTGCACATTCCCAGACTAAAAACTGCTGATGTAAACCAATAGTTGCAATGTGATATAAGCACTTAAAAATGCAGCTGGGCATGGCAGCTCACGCATGTAATGCTAGCACTTTGGGAGGCTGAGGAAGGCAGATCATTTGAGGTCAGGAGTTCGAGACCAGCCTGAACAACATGGTGAAATCCCACCTTTACTAAAAATACAAAAATTAGCTGGGCGTGGTGGTGTGCGCCTGTAATCCCAGCTACATGGGAGGCTGAGGCAGAAGAATCTCTTGAAACCAGTTGAGTGGAGATTGCACCACTGTACTTTAGCCTGGGCAACCATAGCAAGATTCCATCTCAACAAATAAATAAAAATAAAAAATAAAAATGATATGAACAAAAATAGTGTAAAAGGAGGAAAAGCCAACTAGAGGGAGAGGTCTCATACAACTAGTAACATTTGAGATATAAAATGCAGAGTTACGCACATTACAGGAGAAGAAAGATAAGCAAATCATGATTTCAGAACTAAAACTGTTACAATCTAATGAGCAACTGCAATTATCAATGAATATTAGCTGAGAGATCCAAATGATAAAAGATTACGGAATCTGTACTGGCTTTATTACAGATACCTGAATATCTATTTGTTGTTGTTGTAATTTTTCAAGATGCCTTATGTGCTGCTCCATAAACACATTCATTTGCTTTTCATGATCATGACAATGTAGTTTCTCTTGTTTACGCTGAATGCTTGTTTGCTGCTCTGTAACACGTTGCAGGTGTTTATCAGTCTCCTGTAATTTACTAAGTAATTCTGTAACAGAATTGACTTTTGCTTCCAAATCACTCTGCACCTAAAACAATAAAAGTATTTTTAAAAGTTCACATTATAGGATACCAGAAATATGTCTAATTACTAGAAATGTTATTTAAATCAATTGGCATTGAGAAGTGATCAAAGTTGAGCCTTTACCCACTAAATGTCTAATAATTTAATGCCTTTATTTTTAGAGTCACAGAAATGAAAGGGAGATGATAGCTATCCTTAGGTAAATGTTTCCTCTCAAAATAAATAAATTAAATAAATAAATAAATAAATAAATAAATTGGCCAGGCGCGGTGGCTCATGCCTGTAATCCCAGCACTTTGGGAGGCTGAGGCGGGTGGATCACGAGGTCAGGAGATCGAGACCATCCTGACCAACACAGTGAAACCCCGTCTCCACTTAAATACAAAAAATTAGCTGGGCATGGTGGCGCATGCCCTGTAGTCCCAGCTACTCAGGAGGCTGAGGCAGAGGAATCACTTGAACCTGGGAGGCGGAGGTTGCAGTGAGCCGAGATCGCACCACTGCACTTCAGCTTGGGCAACAGAGTGAGACTTTGTCTCAAACAAATCTGCCACAAAGAATTTTATGATGCCTAAAACAAGATACTTAAATGGAAATTAAAAAGAAGAAAACAGAAAAGCAAAGTAGCTTTTGATACTTTACTAACTTAAGGCAGAGTTAGGTCAGCAGCCTTGAGTTCTAGTTTTGGCTCTGTCAGTTACTCGTACCAGACTTACGTGCCTACTCTGACCTGTTTCTCTGCTTCCCCAATTACAAAGGGACAGCTAAGGCATAGATTATCTCCAAGGTTCCTAAGGTTCCTCTAGCTCTCAAATAAGAATAACCGATTATCCAGGTTGCCAGGACCAAGGTGTTTCCCAGGATGTAGGACTCTCAGTGCTAAAACTGGGGAAGTTCTGATTTCGCTAGTGCCATCACAGTATTAGAGGGTAACTTTCACAATTCCTGAGAAGTAACACACAGCCACAAATGGGAAAATTTTTTCAAATTGAGAGCAACAATGTTGCTAGTCTATAATTAATACAACCATTTATAGAATCAGTTCTTAATAAGTACTTCTATATTTCACAAAGTAGTTATGAATATCTGGGATGAAAAATACACCTTTATCAATGGAGCTGCGGTTGCAATGGCAGCAGCAGTTGCTGCAGCCACGGTTGTAGCTGAATCAATTCCACTGGGTGAAATTCTGGTCTCCTGAGTAACAGCATCCTTCTCTATGCCTGCATCTTCTAACAGATGTACCTTTACTTCCTTAACAACAGGCATGCTTTGAGCTCTATAAACAAAAAAGCAATAAAAATGTATTCAGTAAACTACATTGAACCATTTCAAGAAATACTTAACAAATGGTAATCTGCTAAGGTGGTTTGATTTTTTTAAATTAAATCACCTATCAAACAAGGTCATTTGGTTAATAAAATTTATCAACGTCCAGGTCACTAAGGGCTAAAGAAATAAGAAGATAATTCCTTGAAGGGAGCAATATTATTTTGGAAAATAAGAATTAAACATATGAAAAAGATATAGCACAATTATAAAGATACATTATCAAGAAGTACAAGTTTAAAACACTCAGAAGGCTGGGCACGGTGGCTCACACCTGTAATTCCAGGACTTTGGGAGGCCAAGGCGGGAAGATCACCAGGTCAGAAGTTAGAGACCAGCCTGGCTAACATGGTGAAACCCCGTCTCTACTAAAAATACAAAAATTAGCCGGGTGAGGTGACATGCGCCTGTAGTCCTAGCCACTCAGGAAGCTGAGGCAGGAGAACTGCTTGAACCCAGGAGGCGAAGGTTGCAGTGAGCCGGGATCGCACCACTGCACTCCAGCCTGGGTGACAGAGCGAGACTCCATCCCAAAAAAAAAAAAAATGACTCAGAAAAAGCTCCAAGAATTAAAGTACCAAGCTTTACTCCTAAAGGCAGACAACCCAAGAAACACTATGGTTTTCTTTTTTCTTTTATTATTTTTTTAAAGACTAATCAAGTACAGTAGTGAGAAGGGGAGAAAAAGTGGAATAAGTTTGGTCTGGGCCAGGTGTGGTGGCTCAGGCCTACAATGCTAGTACTTTGGGAGGCCAAGGCAGGTGGATTGCTGGAGCTCAGGAGTTTGAGACTAGCCTAGGCAACATGGTGAAACCCCATCTCTACTAAAATACAAACAATTTGCTGGGCATGGTGGTACACGCCTGTAATTCCAGCAACTCGGGAGGCTGAGGTAGGAGAATCGCTTGAACCCGGGCAGCGAAGGTTGCAGTGAGCCTAGATGGCACCACTGCACTCTAGCCTGGGTGACACAGTGAGACTCTGTCTCCAGAAAAATAAAATAAAAAGAAAACTTTGTTCTGTAACTTACTGTGAACAATCCATTGAGATAACGTATTACTTCCAGACAAGCTGCTGTGGTTTTTAAATTATTGATAATTTTATCCTCCAAATATTTATATAAGAATTACAAAATTATTGGCCAGGTGCAGTGATTCACACCTGTTATCCCAGCACTTTGGGGGGCTGAGATGGGCAGATAGCTTAAGGCCAGGAGTTCAAGACCAGCCTGGGCAATATGGCAAAATCCTGTCCCTACAAAAAATACAAAAATTAGCCAGGCATGGTGGCACACACCTGTAGTCCCAGTTACTCAGGAGGCTGAGGTGGAAGGATCTCATGAGCCTGAGGAGGTAGAGAGTGCAGTGAGTCGTGATCACTCCACTACACTCCAGCATGTGAGACAAAGTGAGACACTGTCTCAGAAGGAAAAAAAAAAAAAGAATTATAAGAATTATAGCACTATTGATGTACACTTTGTGACTATTTTTTCTCCTACTTTATTGAGGTATAATTGAAAACAATTGTATATATTTAAAATGTGATATTTTGATATATGTACACATTGTAAAATGATTACAGTCAAGCTACTAGCATATCCATCACCTCATATAATTATCTTTTTATGTGATGAGAACATTTAAGATCTACTGTCTTAGCAATTTTCAAGCATACAATTCATTATTATTAACCATAGTTACAGGCTGTACAGTAGATCTCTAGAATGTATTAATCCTGTTTAAGAGAAATTGTACCTTTTGACCTCTATCTCCCACTTCTTCCCCACGACCAGCCCCTGGCAACTACCATTCTATCTTCTGCTTCCATAAATCTGACTTTTTCAGATTCCACATGTAAATGAGAATACATGATATTCATCTTTCTGTGCCTGGCTTATCTCACTTAGCATAATGTCTCCAAGAGGGATTGTTAATAATGCTGAAAAGAATTTTCTAAATTCTAGCTCATTTAGATTTACTTAACAAATGTCACTCAGGCAGGCCGGGCACTCCCAGCACTTTGGGAGGCCAAGGCAGGTGGATCACCTGAGGTCAGGAGTTTGAGACCAGCTTGACCAACATGGTGAAACACTGTCTCTACTAAAAATACAAAAAATTAGCCAGGCATGATGGCGAGCGCCTGTAATACAAGCTACTCGGGAGGCTGAGGCAGGAGAACCGCTTGAACTCAGGAGACGGAGGTTGCAGTGAGCAGAGATCGCACCATTGCATTCCAGCCTGGAGAATAAGAAGCTCAGTCTAAGGAAAGGACAAGACAGGACAGGAAAGAGGGAGGGAGGGAAGGAGGAAGAGGGAGAGAGGGAGACAGAGAGAGAGAGAAAGAAGAGCAGAGCAGAGCAAAGCAAGACAGAAAGAAAGGAAGGTCACTCCATTTATTAAAATGTTCACAAAATACACTATTAAGAAGCCTGAATTAGCTGGGTGTAGTGTTACATGACTGTAATCCTAGCACTGTGGGAGGCCAAGGAGGGAGGATTGCTTGAGCCCAGGAGTTCAAGACCAGCATGGGCAATATGGCAAACCCCGTCTCTACAAAAAAAAATAAATAAATAAAAGTTAAAAATAAAAAAAGACCCTGAAATAAAAACAAGTCCAGTAAATAGATACATATTTGCAATAAGGCATTTAATTAAATACTAAAAGAAAAAAGAAGGCTAGTCCATTTGCTTGATATGTGGCCTCAAAGAAAACAATGAAAGGAACCACTGACAAAACTGAAGAGTGCCTAAGAAAGCCTAAGCAAAGTCGTTAGCAATATGTTCCATCTCCAGCTGCTGAACTTCCCCCTTGACTTTTAAAAGCATTACAGAACTATTAAACTTACTCCTCTTTGATATTTCCCCATTTCTATTAAGAATAACATTTTTCTCTCAGTCTCCAAATGTTGAAGTCACCTTGACTTCTCTACTTGCTTACCTTCTCATATCCAGTTGAGTCATAAAGTGTTGTCAATTATTTCATCACAATTGCATGAAGAGTGTCACAGAATTATAGAGCTGGGAGAAACTTATAGGTCAACCATCCTAATTTCCTAATTTTATAGATGAAAAAATTGCAGTCCACAGAGGTCACAGGATATCCTAATTTCCTAATTTTACAGATGAAGAAATGGCAGTCCACAGAGGTAACAGGATTTACTTGATCATTGTCATAGAACTATTTATTAAGTGGTAGAGTTAGGGCCCAATTCCCAGAGGTCTTACCATGACATCAGAGCTTTTTTTCTCAGTTTGGCACTTTTCTCTTCTCACTTTTCTCTCTCAACTGTAAAGTTTCACCACCCATTACTAACTATTCCATTCTTCCAGTTTCTACTTGCTTAGAAGCTTTCTACACATATGTCACCATTCAAAAATCTAAAATTATTCCTTAAAAACAACTGAATTGGCGGCCGGGCGCGGTGGCTCAAGCCTGTAATCCCAGCACTTTGGAGGCCGAGACGGGCGGATCACGAGGTCAGGAGATCGAGACCCTCCTGGCTAATACAGTGAAACCCCGTCTCTACTAAAAATACAAAAACTAGCCGGGCGAGGTGGTGGGCGCCTGTAGTCCCAGCTACTCGGAGGCTGAGGCAGGAGAATGGCGTAAACCCGGGAGGCGGAGCTTGCAGTGAGCTGAGATCCGCCACTGCACTCCAGCCTGGGCGACAGAGCGAGACTCCGCCTCAAAAAAAAAAAAAAAAAAAACAACTGAATTGGCTAATTTTCTCTGTTTGGCTTTCCATACATAAGTCTCTCCTCACTAACTACACATACCATGTCATGCCCACAAGTGACTCCATGCTTGTCCTCACTCTGCTCTCTCACCCTTCTTCCACCCAACTTATTACATCCTTCTCCTCCTTTAAGGTGCAATGCAAGTATTACCTTCTTCAAGAAGTCTGTGCTTCTAACACTTCCTCTTGATCCCTCCCTTCATTAACTCCTTTTGCATTTACTACCTATCAATGGAGGCTTGCTACTCAGCCACCCCAGGGTTTACATATCTGTACGGGACAATTTAATAATATATTGAATGTAATTAATCACTAATTCCTCCGGGGTTGGGAATGATAGCGGGACTTCTTTCATAGCAAACAGCAACTAACAAAGGATTAGGTATGTAGTAACTGCTCAATATATATATTTAACTGATTGAGGCGCAGAGTATGAAAATATAATTCAGGAATTCCTTATCTTTAATGTTTCTGCCTGAAGTCTGAAAGTGACTTACCTTTGCCCAACAAGATAAACAACATTATAAGGCTAGACATAAATTTCCTTAGAGGCTTTTTAATTTTATTTTTTCAATTATTAAATTAATAAATGCTCAATGTGGCAAATATAAAGAGCTATGAAATATAAATGTCAAAAAATGCACATAACCCTACCATTAAGAAGCAATTATTTCATTATAGTCTTCTTTTTTAGCCAGTTTTTCTTTATTCTTAAACCCACTGAAGATCCCAGTGCTGTGCTGCAACTATTCTCACCAAGGCCACTAAGAATCCTGCTTGCTCAATTCAGTGTACATTTTTCAGTCCTTACCTTCCATTACCTTGGATCAGCACATCACACTTGGAACCTAATTCCCCTTGGCTTTGTTAACGCCATACCCCCTATATCTCTGGCCAAACTTTCTGAGCAGCATTTAGAAGCTAGCTTGCTTTCTCCACATCCTCCTTCAATGTTTGGTTTTCTGAGTCCATCCAGCCTTAGCCATCTTTCTTTTCACTATCATAACCTCATTGAATCACTTAAACTATTCCCAGAGCTTAGACTTAGACTGCCACTTACATAATGATGACTTCTGCATCTTAATTTCCAGCTTGGATCCCTTTTGTGAACTTGGCCTTTTTTTTTTTTTCGAGACAGGATCTCACTGTCACCCAGGATGTAGTGTAGTAGCACAGCCACAGCTCACTGCAGCCTCAACCTCCTAGGCTCAACTGATCCTCCTGCCTCAGCCTCCCAAGTAGTGAGGAGTACAAGCACATGCCACCCTGCCTGGCTAATTTATTGTTTTTAGAGATGGGGTCTTGCTATGTTGCCCAGGGTGATCTCAAACTCCTAGGCTCAAGCCATTCTCCCACCTTGACCTCCCAAAGTGCTGGGATTATAGGCATGAGCCACCGCTTGGCAACTTGACCTTTATATTCCATTTTTTCCTGAACATTTCTTACCCACATTTCTCATAGGAACCTCAAACCCTTGACCATGCCCAGAATAAGCTATACCCCACAAGAATCTCCTTTCTCAATGAATATACTACTGACCATGTATTTGTGAAAGCCAAAAATCTGGGATTCAACCTTAGTGCCTTCCTTACCTTCGTATCCAATTAACAGTTCCTGTCAATTCAATCTCCTAATCATCTTCCAAATTTGTCTTTTCCTCTCCAACTGAGCATGATTCCCACTACCATACCACCACTTCCCAGTGTACTCAGGACCAATCTAATTCACTCCTCCCCGAAAACTCCAGAGCCAATTCATTTGCTGGACTATAGTCTAGCCCTCTTTCAATCCATTTTTTCATATGGCTACCATAGTGAGTATTTTAAGAAATATATCTAATTCTTTAAAACTTTTAAATGATTTGCCATTTATCTTATATTAATGACCAAATTCCTTTAGAGGAGTTCATAACCTAGTCCCTTGCTTATCTCTCCAGTCACACATAAGGGAGTTTTCCCCTTGTTCTAGACACACTGGCCAGATTCTTCACTCCTCTAAGGCTTTAGAGTATATTATAGTATCAATTAAGGCAGGTTCTCCATCATTCCATTTTTGTTTTTGCTTTTCCAAATTCATCTTAGCTATTCCAAACTGAATGTATCCTATATGGATGTATTCTTAATTTTGTGTGTATGTATATACACACACATATAGCATAAATATATACATACAGTATACACACAGGCACACACATTTTTTTCTCAACAGTATGTTCTTCCAGGTAAGTTTTAGAATTATGTTTCCAGTTTACGTCTACCACTTATTCTCAAAATAACAAAAAATTTTAAGACTGACCACAGCAAAACATATGCTAATTTTGTTATAACTTATATTTTTACAGTGCTTAGTCTTCCCATCCAAGAACATGTTGAGTCTCTTAATTTATCTTATCCTTTGGTTATTTCCCTTGACAAAATTTCATACTTCTTCAGATAGATTCTACAGACTTTTGGTTATGAGTATTCCCAACTTTTTTGGGGGGGCGTGGGGACACTGCTATGGTAATTGTTATTCCACTTTATGATTGAATAATATGCTGATTATCTGGTCACCATCCTGAACTTTCATTAGTGTAAAAACTTCTGAGTTAGTGGTCTCTTGGATATGCTGAATACACAATATTTTCTATAAATTATAACTTTGTCTCCTCTTTTTCAATATCCATACCTGATTTCATTTTCTTATCTAACTGCTCCAACTAAGGCTTCCAAATTAAGTTTAAAAAATAATGGACATCTTGTCCTGTTCCCAATTTTACTGTTAAACAGGGTATTGACTATAGGTTTACAATAAACATCGTTCTTCACGTTAAGAATGTATCATTCTGGCTGGGCACGATGGGTCAAGCCTGTAATCCCAGCACTTTAGAAGGCCAAGGTGGGCAGATCACCTGAGGTCAGGAGTTTGAGACCAGCTTGGCCAATGTGGTGAAACCCCGTCTCTACTAAAAACACAAAAAATCAGCTGTGTGTGGTGGCACATGCCGGTAATACCAGTTACTCAGGAGGCTGAGGCAGGAGAATCTCTTGAACTCAGGAGGTGGAGGTTGCAGTGAGCCAAGATCATACCATTGCACTCCAGCCTGGGTGACAAGAGTGAAACTCCATCTCAAAAAAAAAAAAAAAAAAAGAATGTATCATTCTATTCTTAAAGAAGTTTGTGGGTATTATGTGTGTGTGTGTGGTGACTGAGTATAAAATGGGTATGGAAGGGAGGCATACGGAGAGATTTGTGAAAGGATACAAAATTACAGCTACACAGGAGGAATAAGTCAGGAATACGTTACAGCTAGATAGGAGGAATGACTATAGTAAGATGAGTATAGTTAAGGATAATGTGTTACACGGTTTCAAATAGCTAAAAGGAGGATATTGAGGGTTCCTAACACAAAGAAATGATAAATGTTTCAGATGATGGATATGCTAATTATCATGATCTGATCACTATACATTATAAGTACAGCACTATGTACCCTACAAATATGTACAATTATTTGTCAATTTAAAAAATAAAAAAATTAAGAAGATACGGGCATAAAATGTCACTAAATGTGATTGTAGTGCTTGTCACATATACTTTCTTATTTGATCAAATGATACAAATATATTAATAGATCATGAATTATTATAGTGGCGCAATAGTTAAGAGCACTATCTCTGGAGACAGACTGCATGGGTGACTTAAACCCTTCTATTCCTTATTTGTAAGCTTGAAACGTTATTAGACATGCCAGGTTTTTGTAAAGATTGAGTAGTATGTAAGAAGTGCAGCCAGGTATGTTGGCTCATGCCTGTAATTCAAGCACTTTCAAAGGCTGAGGCAGGAGGACTTCTTATGCCCAGGAGTTTGACACCAGCCTGGGCAATACAGTGAGACCCTATATCTACAAAAAGTAAAAATGTTAGCTGGATGTGTGGCAAATGCCTGTAGTCCCAGCTACTCTGGGGTGGGGTTAGAGGGACCTCAGGTGGGAGGATTACTTGAGTCTGGGAGGTCAAGGCTGAAGTGAACTGTGAACCTGACCCTGAACTCCAGCCTGGGTGACAGAGCGAGATCCTGTCTCAACAAAATAAAAAAATAAAAAGTAAAACAAAAATAAACTAAAAAAGTGCAGAGAGGCCAGGCGCGGTGGCTCAAGCCTGTAATCCCAGCACTTTGGGAGGCCGAGACGGGCGGATCACGAGGTCAGGAGATCGAGACCATCCTGGCTAGCACGGTGAAACCCCGCCTCTACTAAAAAAATACAAAAAATTAGCCGGGCGAGATGGCGGGCGCCTGTAGTCCCAGCTACTCGGGAGGCTGAGGCAGGAGAATGGCGTAAACCCGGGAGGCGGAGCTTGCAGTGAGCTGAGATCCGGCCACTGCACTCCAGCCTGGGCGACAGAGCGAGACTCCGTCTCAAAAAAAAAAAAAAAAAAAAAAAAAAGTGCAGAGAACAGTGCCTGGTGCATAAGCATTGTAACAGAATTTGCTATTACCATTTTTAAAACATTGCTGCATTCCCGGGCTAAACTCTACTTAATCATTGCATATTATCTTTTAACATATGATAAGATATAATTTACTCATAACTTATTTATAATAATGATATATCAATACAATTGTATCTTTTTCTTTAACTATTAGAATAGTATTAGATTTAATCATTGTATTTCAAGAACTACATTTGTTTAAATTACAATAGTATGATGAAAATATCTCTGATGGAACTAATTATTAGGTATGGATACTTGGGCTAGGTTAGCATCATAAAATGACATGAGTGGCATTCTTTACTTTTCATTGCTCTGGAGCAGAATATATAGCATGATCATAATCTGTTTCTTAAAATTTTTCAAGAACTCAAAGAAAATCATGACTGCTTTTGGAGATTGCTCTTTGAAGGTTTTTTTTTTTTTTCAATTTATTTCCCAGTAACTGGCCTACTAAAATCTTCTTAGTTATATGGTTATTTTTGGTGAGTTATTTCTTTCATCTAGATTTCTTAATTTGTAGCATTCAAGTACACAATATTCTTAATACTTTCTAAGTCTATCATTATGTCCTCTTTTTATTTATAACATGCATTTTCTCACTAGTTTTCTAACTTAGACTTGTCTAGGATTTGCTTATTACACTGACATACTTCTAGAACTAGTTGAAAACATTCTACTGTGTTTATGTTTTCTCTTATCTGATATACTTGATTTCTTCTGCTTTCCCTGCCTTTTTTTCCTGTCATTCAGCATCTGTCTGACTGTCTGTCTCTCTATTTTTCTGTTGAGACGGGGTCTCATTCTGTCACCCAGGCTGGAGTACAATGGCATGAATATGGCTCACGGCAGCCTCAAACTCGCAGGCCCGAGTGATCCTTCCACCTCAGCCTCCCAAGTACCTGGGACTACAGGCACGTGCTACCATACCCAGCTAATCAAAAAAAATTTGCTATATGGCCCAGGCTGGTCTCAAACTGCTGGGCTCAAGTGATCCTCCTGTCTTGGACTCCCAAAGTGCTAGGACTACAGGCATGAGACACCATGCCCAGCTTCCTTTAGCTTTTATAAGAAATTATCTTCCTGCTAAATTTCTAAAATTGACTATTTAGACTCTTTGTCCTCAAATTTCCATATGCTGTAATTTGATACAAAAACGTGGTGTATTAACAGATCAATCCTAATTTCACAATAAGAGATATAATCAGACATCTGTGTATCCTGACGTATTACACAGGAAGTATATAACATCACCTATCAAGCATTCTTGCCATTTGACAGAAATTCAAGGTTGAGAGAAACATGTTAAAGACAAAAAAAGGATACATTCAGCAAAATCCAGAAGGTAGAAAATTTCTTAAGACAAACAAATTATAAGAAAAAAAAATGAGAGTAAATATGTAAATTAAAACAAACTGAAGGCTCAGCATGGTGGCTCCCACCTGTAATCCCAGCACTTTGGGAGGCCGAGGTGGGAGGGATCACCTGAGGTCAGGAGTTTGAGACCAGCCTAATCAACATGGTGAAACCTCTTCTCTACTAAAAATACAAAAAAATAGCCAGGCATGGTAGTGCATGCCTGTAATCCCAGCTACTCAGGAGGCTGAGGCAGGAGAATTGTTTGAACCCAGGAGGTGGAAGTTGGAAGTGAGCCAAGATTGCATCACTGCACTCCAGCTTGGCAACAGAGCGAGACTTTGTCTTAAAAAAAAAAAAAAAAAAAAAACTTAAGAGACATATCATTCAAATGTAAAGTGTGGCTCTTCCTTAGATTCTAATGCAAAATTAAATTAACCACAGGGTGCCGAGGCTCACGCCTGTAATCCCAGCACTTTGGGTGGCCAAGGCTGTGGATCACTTGAGCCCAGCAGTTCGAGACCAACCTGGGCAACACCGTGAGGCCAGTCTCTACAAAACATAAAAAAAAAAAAAAGAGCCAGGCATGGTGGTGCATACCTGTAGTCCCAGCTACTCAGGAGGCTGAGGGAGGAAGACTGCCTGAGCCTGAGGTTTGAGGTTGCAGTGAACTACAATCACCTCACTGCACTCTACCTTGGGTGATAAGAGTTTGAAACCTTGTCTCAAAAAACAAAAACAAAAACCAATCCCAAAACAAAACAAAAAGTAACCATAAAAAAATCATGAGACAGTGACAGAAACTTGAATATTGACTCAACATTTTATAATATTAAGAAATTATTAATTATTATGTTTCAGTATGATAGTAGTATTATGGCAATACCTTTTTAAAAAATTATCTTTCAGGTATGTATATTAAAGTACATAAAGATAAAATGAAATGACTTCTGGGACTTGTTTTATAATAATTCATGGGTATGTGGGGCGGTTATGAATGAAACAAAATGCTAAAAATTGAAGCTAAGCTATGAGAACATGGGAGTTCAACAAATTATCCTCTCTACTTCTGTAAACATTGAAACTTTATAAAGTAAAAAAGTTTTTTACGTTTATGGCTGTTATATAAATCAATACAGAGTAACTATAATTAGAGGAAGGGAGAAAAAGTAACTTAAGACAGCTAAAGCGCTTATCATAGTAGAATAAGTGCAGTTTACGTTTATTCGTTGTTGTTGTTTTTTGTATTTTTTCACAACCCAGTATAGACAGATTTTTTTTTTTAAGAGAAGGGGTCTCACCACGTTGCCCCAGCTGTATATAAACTCCAGAGATCAAGCGACCCTCCTGCCTCAGTCTCTCAAGTAGAGAGGATTGCAGGCATGTGCCACTGTGCTTGACTTAAATTTAATAAATCAAAGATAGTACTGTAAGCATATTACTTTGATTTATGAAATCACCTCTCAGAGGAAAGAGGTAAAAGAATTAAAAGCAGGCCGGGCGCGGTGGCTCAAGCCTGTAATCCCAGCACTTTGGGAGGCCGAGACGGGCGGATCACGAGGTCAGGAGATCGAGACCATCCTGGCTAACACGGTGAAACCCCGTCTCCACTAAAAATACAAAAAATTAGCCGGGTGAGGTGGCGGGCGCCTGTAGTCCCAGCTACTCGGGAGGCTGAGGCAGGAGAATGGCCTAAACCCGGGAGGCGGAGCTTGCAGTGAGCTGAGATCCGGCCACAGCACTCCAGCCTGGGCGACAAAGCGAGACTTGGTCTCAAAAAAAAAAAAAAAAAAAAAAAAAAAAAAAAAGAATTAAAAGCAGCTGCCACTGGGGAACAGGCCTAGTGGTTAAGGAAATAGTGGGGTAGAAGATGGTGGTTTTTCATTATAAGCTTTTCATAGCATTTGGTTTTTTAAAACTCTTTACATTTATTATTTATTTTTTGTTTTGTTTTGTTTTTGAGACAGAGTCCCACTCTGTCCCCCAAGCTGGAGTGCAGTGGCACAATCTCTGCTCACTGCAACCTCTGCCTCCCCAGGTTCAAGTGATTCTCCTGCCTCAGCCTCCCGAGTAGTTGGGACTACAGGTGCATGCCACCAAGCCCGGCTAATTTTTGTATTTTTAGTAGAGACGGGGTTTCACTGTGTTTGGCCAGGCTGATCTCGATCTCCTGAACTGGTGGTCTGCCCGCCTCAGCCTCCCAAAGTGCTGTGATTACAGGCGTGAGTCACCGCACCTGGCTACATTAAAGATTTTTAAAATTAACTAAAAAATTAACTTTGCCCAAAAAATTGGTCCTATTTAGTCTATTTCGCAGATATGCCTTGAATTTTACTTCAACTAGAATTAATATTGCTAATTCTTATTTCTTTTTATTTGTTTTCTCCTCAAAATACTTTTGTTGTATTTTTATTTTCAGCCTGCTTCATTTTAAAGGTATATCTCTTGGGACATAATTAGACATGAGAGTCATTTCTATAGTTTGATTCAGTTATTATTCTCTACATTGTAATTACCTTCCCATAGAGCCTCCTTAGTTGTTTTGTCTTTTAAAAAATTTTGTTCAGGGCCGGGCACGGTGGCTCACGCCTGTAATCCCAACACTTTGGGAGGCTGAGGGAGGCAGATCATGAGGTCAGGAGATCGAGACCATCCTGGTTAACACAGTGAAACCCCATCTCTACTAAAAATACAAAAAGTTAGCCAGGCATGGTGGCGGGCACCTGTAGTCCCAGCTACTCAGGAGGCTGAGGCAGGAGAACGGCGTGAACCTGGGAGGCGGAGGTTGCGGTGAGCCCAGATTGCGCCACTGTACTCCAGCCTGGGTGACAGTGCAAGACTCCATCTCAAAAAAAAAAAAAAAAATTACGTTCATTCATCCTTAGTTAGGGAGAGATCTAGCAACAGATAAAAGAGGCAGTGTTTGCAATTTTCTCTCACTGTCCACTTGTTTATTAACAACTTCTCCCTCTCAGATTTGAAAGTTCTGAGAAATTTTAGTTCTGAGAGTTCTGACTGGAAGGGAAGTTTATAAAGTTCCTCTTGTGGTTGCAAGCAGCTACTTCGTCCACTAAGGGTCTGCTGGATAGAAGTGGTGATTGCTTTCTATCCAACTGAGTCAGACGTAATCTGCAATTTTTAGTTCAAGTAGAGAAGATGACAGATAACACCATGCCCTCACTAGGGCTTTTTCTTATATATTTAGAAACCTTCTGATATAATTTACCATCCAAATGCCTCTCCTAACTGCTATATTATGTATTGAGAATTTTAGTGTGAACAAATATAAAAAGTAAAAACCTGATAGGACCAAAGAACCAGCTGCGAAACTCTGGCTGGCTCAGATTATACCTTGCAATTTAGGGGTAGTATTTATTTTTTGTTATTCCGGTGCTTCCCAGAACATAATATGTATACCATGGAAAACTGTTGGTGGAAAAAGAATAAATGTTGTATTTTAATAGTTGTATAGTTATTTAATTAATTTATTTGAGATAGGTCTAGCTCTGTTGCCCAGGCTGGAGTGCAGTGGGGTGAGTGGCACCATCTCAGCTCACTGCACCGTGCTCTGCCTCCCAGGCTCAAGAAATCCTCCTACCTCCTGCCTCCTAAGTTACTGGGACTACAGGTGCATGCCACCATGCCTGGCTAATTTTTGTATATTTTTTTGGTACAGATGGGGTTTTGCCATCTTGTCCAGGCTGGTCTCAAACTCCTGGGCTCAAGTGATCCACCCACTTCAGCCTCCCAAAATGCTGGGATTATAGGTGTGAGCCACCATACCTGACCTGTGTATTTATTTTTAAACGTATTCTAAACAATACAGATTTTCCATTTGCAGAACTAATATATAATTTCCTTTTGAATAAAATGAGAATTCAAAAGTAAGTAAAATTTTTTTCTATTTCCTAAGGGGCCGTCTGCAGTGCTCTGGTTCAGGAGTAGAATACATCTAGTGTAGGAATATGATAAAGATAACATTAATTACCTCCAGACTAGTGAATTTATTCTTCCTTCATGTTTCTCATGTGCTGTCGTCAAGGTTAGTTTTGTATTTCATTGGTGTTTAAGATAAAGTTGGGAGGGGGCATTTAAGTGGAGTAACCATGGTCTCTCTTCACTGCATCCAGGTGCTCAGGTGCTACACTCATCTCTTTCTGAGATTTTGACCAGGAAAAGTCTAAATGTCTTTGGATAATAAATAATAAGTATTATGTATAAGGAACTATTGAGCGCTGCTATAAGCAGTATAGTAAAGTGGTCAAGAGAGATGGCTCTAAAGGCAGACTTGCACATTCAAATCCCAGTCCAGTAACAACCTGGACCTTGGGAAAATCAATCTCTCAATCTCCCAATGCCTTAGCTTCCTTATCTATAAAATGGGGATTCTGGCCAGGCATGGTGGCTCACGCCTGTAACCCCAGGACTTTGGGGGGCTGAGGCAGGTGAATCACCTGAGGCCAGGAGTTCAAGACCAGCCTGGCCAACATGGTGAAACCCCATCTCTAGAAATATACAAAAATTAGCTCGGCATAATAGCAGGTGCCTGTAATCCCAGCTACTTGGGAGACTGAGGCAGGAGAATCCCTTGAAGCTGGGAGGCAGAGGTTACAGCGAGCCGAGATCATGCCACTGCACTCCAGCCTGGGCGATGTGAGACTCCACCTCTAAATAAATAAATAAATAAAAGAAAATGAGGATTCTATAAAATTGGGATAGTAATGAAACCTATTTTATAGGTGTGTTAAATAAGTTAATACTGTAGCACTTCCACAATAACAACTGCTAACTGCTACTGAGTATTTTAAATGTGTCTAGCACCATGAGAAATGCTTTATACATATCATCACACAATATATATTTCACATAGTGAAAAGACAGTTTTTCATATGTCCAAAGTACAAATGAATCTGATTTTAAACATAAGAAATGGTCCAATTATTTTCTGTACATGAAACTTACTTTTGCTTTAAAACTGTTCTTACAGCATCTTTCTGTCCCATTGTATACTGAGAAATGAAGATGTCATTTGCTGCAAAATCAAGACACAAAAATATATATTAAATTTCTGAATATTTATTAAATTTTAATAAGCTACTAAAAAAATCTTCTTTAACTAAAAGAATGTTTAGGAACTCGGCCATAGCACTCCACAATTGAAAAGGACAAGGAACAAATTAAGTGATTAAGTAATAATACAATCCTCATAATTCCAAACCCACAGCCAACATCATACTGAACAGGCAAAAGTTTAACACATTCCCCCTAAGAACTAGAACAAGACAAGGATGCGTACTCTCACCACTCTTTTCAACATAGTAGTGGAAGTCCCAGCCAGAGCAATCAGACGGAGAAAGAAATAAAAGGCATCCAAAAAGTAAAAGAGGAAGTCCAATTATCTCTGTTCACTGATGACATGGTCCTATACCTAGAAAACCCTAAAGATTCCTCCAAAATGTCCCTAGATCTGATAAATGACTTACGTAAAGTTTCAGGATACAAAATCAATGTACAAAAATCAGTAGCGTTTCTACACACTAATAATGTTCAAGCTGAGAATCAAATCAAGAACTCAATGCCATTTACAATAGTGGCACACAAAACATAAAAATTCCTAGGAATACATTTAATCAAGAAGGTGAAAGATCTCTACAAGGAGAACTACAAAACACTAATGAAAAAAAAATCACAGATGACACAAACAAGTGGAAAACATTCCATGCTCATGAATTGGAAAAATCAATATCATTAAAATGACCATACTGCCCAAAGCCATCTACAGATTCAATGCAATTCCTATCGAATAACCAACATCATTTTTCAAAGAATTAGAAAAAACTATTTTAAAATTCATATGGGGTCAGACACGGTGGCCCTATATTTCCAGCACTTTAGGAGACTGAGGTAGGCAAATCACTTGATGTCAGGAGTTTGAGACCAGCCTGGTCAAGATGGAGAAACCCTGTCTCTACCAAAAAAAAAAAATACAAAAATTAGCTGGGTGTGGTGCTGTGCACCTGTAATCCCAGCTACTCAGGAGGCTAAGGCAGAAGAATTGCTTGAACCTGGGATCCGGAGGTTGCAGTGAGCCGAGATCACGCCACTGCACTCCAGCCTGGACAACAGAGGGAGACTCTGTCTCAAAAAAAAAAAATCATAAACATATCTAATACTAAACCAATGCAATAGATTGGTAATAACAAGATAACCTTCACCATTGCAAACCTTATTCTGGATTTTACAGATTCTAGGAATAGCTTAATTTGGGAAGAAAAACTAATTTAAAATGAAAATAATAAAAACTGTAAGACTATGTAATAAATGCTTAAAAATAAATTCTACCCTTAAGAAGAAAATTCTGACACATGCTACAACATGGATGAACCTTGAAAACATTATGCTAAGTGAAATAAGCCAGTCACAAAAGGTCAAATACTATATGATTCTACTTATATAAGGTACCTAGCATAGTCAAATTCATAGAGACAAAAAGTAGGATGCCCAGGGCTGAGGGGACGAAAAATGAGCAGTTAGTGTTTAATGGGTAGAGTCGGGAGAGATGACAAAGCTCTGGATATGAAAGGTGATGATGATTGTACAACAATGTAAATGTACTTACCGTCCAGAAGTGTACATTTTAAAATAGCTAAAGTGGTAAACTTTACATTAAGTATATTTTATAACAATAAAAAATCAATATTATTCTTTTACCTTTTTGTTTGTTGTTCTCTTCTATTTTATCCAAAGGCAACACTTGCACTGCATCATCTTTAGAAAAATCCTTTGGGATATGAAAGGAAGAAATAGGATAAATAAACTTCGGATTTATTATTTATCAAGAACCATTTACTAGCTATGTGACTACTGTGTTCTGGGAGGGCAGGACTGTGTATTTCATATGCTTCATTTCCATCACCACGCAATGCTGATGTACCTTAAAGCTACTCAAAGATTTGTTGAATGGGTGAGTAACACACTATCAGACAAGCAAATGAATGAGTAAATGAACCAGCAAGCAAATGTAGCACTGAGATTCAGACTCAAACCAGTATGCCACTTCTAGCAGAGCAAGTCATTTAACATCTCAGTTGCTTCAGTGCAACGTAAAAATCTGACTCACTGTGAGTCAAATGGAGTAGATAAGGATGGTACAATATCATGAAGATCACAGATTTATCCTCAATTATACAATAACAGTGTATCCATACATTTGAGAAGTTTAGATATCATTAAATAAGGCCTGCTTAAAAGAAAAAAAAAAAAGACAAAACAACAACAAAAAACCACTCCAAAGTCTAGGCATTTACATAGGGACCAAGTACAGCACATAATTATACATTTTATTGTGAGCTTTTGACAAAATTGTCATATAGTTTTAATTGAATTACTAGTTTACCTGCTTCAATTTTCAAAATAGTATATTGTGAAACTCTCATTATACGGACTTATTAAACTGACAATACATAGGTCAACACTATGATTAGCTATCAAAGTCTAATTAGATCTCATAACCAAACATTGTATTTATCAAATACGCTCGGCATTATAAAGTTAAGATGATAATTTCATGTTATTCTTAAAGAACCTCCCTTCTAAAAAAACCAAAACACCTCACAAGTGTTAGAATGACATGCAAGCACACCTCATGTTAAAGAAAATTGTACTGTTAGTTGATCCTTTTCTTTTACCTAAGAATATGTTAAGTCTCTGGGCAAGAACACCTTTTCCCTGAATAGTAAGAGAGCTTCTTTTCAGTTATCATATCTCTTTCAGCGGTCATTATTTTAATAATGGATATTTTTGATTCTAAGGAAGGCCTTTTGTTTAATGTCTCAAACACCATTCAAAGTCACAATTGTAGTATATAAAACATTTGTTTTGGCAAGTGATATTTAAATAACAACAAGGCATGTTGCTAATCAAACATTATTTAAGAATACATTATTTGACAACACTGAAAATGTTAATGTGAGCATAATTAAGAATCCTTTTGCTTACACTTTCTGACACCATGGGATTTTCTTTTAGAGGCTGGTGACAATTTCTAGCAGAAGTTAAGTCTGATGAACCTAACAAAACAAAGGAATAGATTTTAGTGATTTTAAAATCAGATCCTTAGCTTTAGAAACTGTATAGGCATGATTCAAGACCTATAAACTCCATATAATGCAGATGTTGCAAAGACAATTTGCATGCCAAGAAAGTTAAGAAAATGTATTTAAACATATCTGAATGAAGCCTTTTACAGTTGATATTTGGGAAAAGAAGGTTCGGTACTGACAATAAAGTGAGATAAGCATGAAATATTTTAAAATATAACCATACACTATTGGATGTGGACAGTCTATGGGTAGAAATACGTATACAATGTAAAGGTCTAATTTAACAGCAGGACTATTTGAGTGTCACCGCTGTATCCCCCAAAAAGCAGCATTATAAAAGCATTTTGCTGTTTTTGCTCACATATTCATTAATTTGATCCTCACAATTAGCAGCGAAGTGGGTAAAGCATATATTATCCTTATTTTCACTGAGGTTTAGACAGAGTAAGTGAATTGGAATATAGAAGCCATCAACTGGCAGAAGTCCTGCTTTTCCCACTATTAACAGCAAGTAGTGCATTAGGTAAACAGCACTACTTTGGGGGGAAACTATAAAAAACACTAGCGGGGAAAATAAAGCACATTATACAAGTGTATCCACCACAGATATAAACAAAAACAATATGCAAAAGTCAATGCCAAAAAAAAAAAGCACAACAGGAGACATTAAAGTTTCATTCATTAGATCTATTTAAACATTTTATAGGCTTCCTGGCCATTTTCCCGGAAAACAGGGTCAGTTTTCAAACATCTGTACAAACTAGACTTATATCTTACGTCTGGGAATTTAAACAAATAAGGACTAAAGATTTACTAAACTAAAAGTGGTTGAAAAACTACATGGAATCACATACCACGTGATGTTCCATTCAAGCTAGTCCCCGTTCCAACAGGAAGACGTTTATTTGCAGACAATGCCGGAGGAACACAGGGCAAGTCATCTTTCAGCAAAACCAAATGATCTCCACGATTTTGAGAAACTACCTCACGAAGTCTCTTCGCTGGCATCTTAATCCTTTTTTTCTTCTCCAAGCTGACCTCAGAGCCTTTCATATTGTTGGTCACAAAACAAGTCCCACACTTATGGACGGAAAAACTTTCTCTGTGTCCTTAAGACTTCAGAACAAAATTTTCACCTCTTTGCAATGAACTGTTCTTAAAATGTCGAAATAGAACATCCACAAAGCTGAAAATCTAAATTTTGGTATTGAATCCAGGATTAGAGATGACTATAAAGTCCTATTTACCCATTAATCCCATTTAGTCTTTAATACACCATGCCAAAATGTGAAAGTGGGGATGCCAAGAGAATGGCCACAGGAGCAACAATAACCATTAACAGTGCACTCCCCAATCCCAGAGCTGGTAGGGCAAAACCAAACAGATGTAGAGGAGGGCTTAAAATTTGTTAAGAGGCAGTCAAGCAGATAAAACCGAAATGCTATTTTTAAGATAATGACCCACATAAGAAGCGTAATAGCTTTCTTCAGCCACAGAGTCTTACACACCCCTCCAGATGCAATCGTCGGAAACATAAATTCATCCCTACGTGTCTCCAGGACGCCCGAGACCCGCGCCGTCACGGGTACAATCTGACAACTTCAGTTGCCCGCAGGTCAACACCCACTTCCCTTCAAACCCGCCCTTGTGACACAATACGCATGCGCGCCAAGAAACTCACCCAAAACATCCAACCACAAAGCTAAGCGCTCGCTGGTGCTCTTCCATCCCTCTCCGGGTGGAAACAAACTCCGGACATAACGGAGGCTTATTTATTTATTTATTCATTCATTCATTCATTCATTCATTCATTCATTCATTCATTCATTCATTCATTTAAAGGTAGCACATTGCCGCACAAGACCGCGCTACAGTCTCATCTGAAACTTGAAGAGCTCCCGACTTGTAATACTACTTGTGTTTTTCAGGGGCTGTTTACACTGCTTCGCTTCCGAAGACCGTTAGGGACGTGGGATTAGGTAAATTAGGCTTCCAAAGAGTTTCGACAGATTCGGGTCATTATTGGAGAGGAAGTCGGGGAATAAAAAGCATTGTCTAAGCAGACAATCACAGAGGTCAATCCTTAGGAGATTTTAGAATTCCCTGATGGTACGTGATTTTTCTTCTAGAGTTCCTCGTTATAACGAATCGGCGTCTAAGGGTTTAAGTGTCACTTGACATCACTGCTCCCACGTGTTGTTTCCCATCTGGCGGCCGCGGCTCCTGTCCTGACCCTGACCCGCCCTCCCGAGGTTCAGCCGTCCCCCAACGCCCCCCAGCCTTACACTGATGTCGGATGAGAGAGCCCGTGCTTAAGTATGGTGCCTGTTCTCTGCTGTGAGAATCTGGGGTTCCTGGGCGGGGGGTGGCAGGCTACGCTCCAGAAAATTGGCGGGGTCTCCCGAGGAGGCCGCCGCATGTACTTGGGGCAGTGGGGGGTGCGAAGCGGGACAGCGCTTCGCCAGGTCCGGTGCAGACCTTCCTGGGGATGGTGTCACCTGGGCGAGGGTAGGAACTTTAGGCCCTGAGCCACCCCCCACCTGGATCTGGGGAGTCGGGGGTCTTGTTTTGGGACACTGAATTAGACTATGAGATATTTACGCTGTGACCTTGAGCTGCCCGGTGGATGATCCTCCTTTAAATGAAAATCGTCTCTAGACATACCAGGTCTAACGGCCCTTACCTGATCTGTTCATTTCCCAGCATGCGCTACTTAAGAGTTTTCCCTTTATGCCTTACTAGAGGCTTTAGAATAAAGCAAAAAATGTAATCCGATCTAAAAGCTAAATAACGAATTTTATTTCTGTTACATCTCGGCGGTCTAGTTTCATAGAAGTCTAGACTTAAAATGGACTTTAAAGTCCGAGCACGGTAGCTCACGCCTGTAATCCCAGTACTTTGGGAGGCCAAGGCGGGGGGATCACCTGAGGTCAGAGGGGTTCGAGACCAGCCTGGCTAGCATGGTGAAACTCCGTTTCTAATGAAAATACAAAAAATTAACTGGGCATGGTGGCGCGCGCCTGTAGTCCCA
Organism: Trachypithecus francoisi; assembly: GCF_009764315.1. Lineage (NCBI taxonomy): Eukaryota > Metazoa > Chordata > Mammalia > Primates > Cercopithecidae > Trachypithecus > Trachypithecus francoisi. The sequence continues at coordinate 46,807,726 of NW_022681468.1, forward strand.
GCTACTCAGGAGGCTGAGGCAGGAGAATTGCTTGACCCCGACAGGTGGAGGTTGCAGTGAGCTGAGATCGCGCCATTGCGCCCCAGCCTGAGTGACAGAGCAAGACTGTCTCAAAAAAAAAAAAAAAAGACTTTAAGGGCTTAGCGTTAAAGAACCTTTTAATTATTATTTTCTGTACCTTGCTGAGTTTCTCTAATTAATGAGTTTTTTTTTTTTTTTTTTTTTGGAGACAAAGTCTTGCTCTGTTGCACAGGCTGGATTGCAGTGGCGCCATCTTGGCTCACTGCAACCTCCGCCTCTCAGGTTCAAGAGATTCTTCTGCCTCAGGCCTCCTGAGTAGCTGGGATTACAGGCGCCCGCCACCATGCCCAGCTAATTTTTTTTTAATTTTTATTAGAGACGCGGTTTCACCATGGTGGCCAGGCTGGTCTCGAACTCCTGACTTGGTGATCCACCAGCCTCGGCCTCCCAAAGTGCTGGTATTACACGCGTGAGCCACCGCGCCCAGCCATTACTTTTTATTTTAGTTACATTTTCCCTTCTTAATTGGGCTCATAGCTGGTACCTGTTTGTTCACAATTTATTGCATATTATGAGTGTACTGAGAGAACTACAATGTCACAGCTGCCAGAGACCGTGGAGATAGTTTAACTCTTACTTTCTAGGTGATACTTATCTGAAAGAAACAGTGACCTAAGATCTGAGTGTAGGCACTCTGAATTATTAAGATGACAACTTAATTTGGATCTTACAGCTCTTTGGCATGACTCTTTAGTTCCTCTTCCCCTCCTCCCCACCACCCCCACACCCCCACCCCCCCACCTCCCGGCCCAGAGACAGGGTCTTGCTCTGTCATGATCATAGCTCACTGCAGCCTTGAACTCCTGAGCTCAGGCAATCCTCTTGTCTCAGCCTCCTGAGTACCTAGGACTACAAGCACTTGCTACCACACTGGCTAATTTTTTACTTTTTGGTAGAGACTAGGTCTTGCCTTATTGCCCAGGCTTATTTTCTTTTTTCTTTCCTTTGTGTGTGGTTTTTTTTTTTTTTTTTTTTTTTTTTTTTGAGATGGATCTTTGTCGCAACGGCTGGAGTGTGGTGGCACAATCTCAGCTCAATCTCAGCTCACTGCAACCTCTGCCTCCTGGGTTCAAGCGATTCTTCTGCCTCAGCCTCCCAAATAGCTGGGATTACAGGCACCCGCCACTCCGCCCAGCTAATTTTTGTGTTTTTATTAAGATGGGGTTTCACCATGTTGGCCAGGCTGGTCTGGAACTCCTGACCGCATGTGATCTGCCCACCTCGGCCTCCCAAAGTGGTGGGATTACATGCATGAACCATCGTGCCTGGCCTTATTTTCTTACTCGAAATCAGCCCTCTCAACCCCTTTTCTTTATGACTGATACTTTTCAAAAGACCAGTCAGGTTGTCTTACAAATTGTTTCATGTTGTAGATTTTCCTAATTATTCCCTCATGATTAGAGCGTATCAAACTTTTGGCCAGAATACCACATAGGTGATGCTATCTTACTGCATCTCACCAGGAAACACCTAATGTTGGCACCCAGTTTGTGATGCTAGGTTTTATGACTTAGCTTATACTTTTTTTCTTTGAGACAGGGTCTCTTGATCTGTCACCCAGGCAAGAGAGCAGTGGCTTGATCATGGTTCACTGCAGCCTCGAGCTCCTGAGCTCAAGTGATCCTCCTGCCTCAGCCTCCTGAGTAGCTGGGACTGCAAGCGCACACCACCATGCTGGCTCATTTTTGTATTTTTCGTAGAGATGGGGTTTTGCCATGTTGCCCAGGCTGGTGTAGAACTTATGGGCTCAAGCTATCCACCCAACTCAGCCTCCCAAAATGCTGGGATTGAGCCACTGCACCTGGTCAGTTACTTAGCTTATAACATATATTTGGCTATTTGGAAAATATTTTTAGATAGATGATATATGCCATAATAGCTTATAAGACATTTTATAGGTCTTAAATAGGTCATTTTATAGGTGCAATGGGGAAATTACTGGATTTTGAAGTCCAAACACTTTAGTTAGGCTGCAGCTGCCCAGTTACTATCTGTATAAGTGACCTCATGTAAGTTTCTTAAGATTTCTGAACCATCCCTCCCAGAATTAGTAGGAAAATCATATGGGAAGTGTAATGTATACTTATGCCTGGACAAATAAGGATAGCATGACATTAAGTATTTTTTTTAATAGTAACACATATGACAAAGAATTGTAACCTCAGACTAGAGGAAACTAATTTCACTTACTAAAAAGGAAGAAACTTTAAAAAAAAAAAAAAAAGATTAGCCAATAGAAGTTTACATTTCATTGAAAAGACTATTAGAACTTGAAGGGGACTTAGTAATCATATTACCTCATTTTTCAGGTAAGAATCAGGCCTTACTGGAGACATTCAAGCAAAGGTTGGACAACTACTTTTCCAGAACAGAAAGGAAACTCATGCATCAGAAAAGGTTTGAGCTTGATGACTGAAAAGATCTCCCATTATTCTTAAGTTCCCTGGTTCTATGATATATTTTGTTTGCCACAAGAATAACAGCATCATTGTAGTCATTCCTGAGATCTAAGCCAGTGATTCTTGAATTCGCTTATTTCTTCTCTCCTTCTCCAAGTTTCAGGGATATAATCAGAAGGTAACCCCGATGGGTCTTTGCCGCTATAACAACAAATATTTGCTGTAATATCTGGAAACTAGGATCAAATAAAAGGAAAACCACATTACTGCTATCTGTTCTTACCATCAGGTGGTTTATGTGGCTGGTGGAATTTGTCAGTCTAAGCTTACTATTAAATAACTGCAAAGTGAATAGTGAAAGATTTATAAGACCTCAAATTAGCAAGTAACTCTGAAAATCATTTATTTACTCAGTCATCTCCAGTATTTTCTCTGAACCAGTTGCCTACAATTATGTATCCCATAATCTTTTTTTTCTTTCTTTTTTGAGACAGAGTCTCACTCTATCACCCAGGCTGGAGTGCAATGGCACAATCTCGGCTCACTGCAGCCTCTGCCTCCCAGGTTCAAGCAATTCTGCCTCAGACTCCTGAGTAGCTGGGACTACAGGCGCCCACCACCATGCCCGGCTAACTTGTATTTTTAGTAGAGACGGGTGTTTTACCATGTCGACCAGGCTGGTCTTGAACTCCTGACCTCAAATGATCCACCTACTTCAGCCTCCCAGTGGGCTGGGATTACAGGTGTGAGCCACTGTGCCTGGCCTATACCGTAATCTTGATAGATACTGGTGACTACAGAGGACAGCTTTAGAGATTTAAGCAGACATAAGAAAACTGCTGATTGTTAGCTCTTGAGTTCAACTGTAGGTCTGGAAAAAACAAAAAAAACAACAACAAAAATGAAATTGGTCTGGGCGCGGTGGCTCATGCCTATAATCCCAGCACTTTGGGAGGCTGAGGTGGGTGGATTACCTAAGGTCGGGAGTTCAAGACCAACCTGGCCAACATGGTGAAACCCTGTCTCTACTAAACAAAAATTAGCCAGGTGTGGTAGTGCATGCCTGTAATCCTAGCTACTCAGGAGGCAGAAGATGTAGTGAGCTGAGATTGTGCCACTGCACTCCAGCCTGAGTCACAGAGTGAGACTCTGTCTGAAAAATAAATAAATAAATAAATAAATCTCAAAAATAAATAAAATACATAATTGAGTGATTCTAAAGAAAATAAATCATAATGTTAACATAGTGGTCTGTGAACGGTAGAACTATTTATCTTTTGTTTTTCAAATTCTCAATAAATATATTACTTTTATAGTATGATAAACTTTATTTCACTGAAAAGCGGAAACATACACTGTTTAAGTAATATATATTAATACATTATCTAATGAATAAAGAAGATCCATACCAAAAGCACTTGGGCATTCCTCATACATGTCTTTTCAGATTTTTTAGTTAACAACCATCATTTGTCACCATGAGGTGTATAATAAGGACAAGGTATGTGTAGAGGCAACAGAGGGTTCCAGTCTGAAACTTAGAGAACATTTAAAGATTTCACACTTTCGGCCAGGCATGGTGGCTCATGCCTGTAATCACAACACTTTGGGAAGCCAAGGCAGGAGGATCACCTGAGGTCAGGAGTTCGACACCAGCGTTATCAATGTGGAGAAACCCCCGTCTCTACTAAAAATACAAAATTAGCCAGGTGTGGTGGCGCATGCCTGTGATCCCAACTGCTTGGGAGGCTGAGGCAGGAGAACCTGGGAGGTGGAGGTTGCGGTGAGCTGAGATTGTGCCATTGCACTCCAGCCTGGGCAACGAGTGAAAACTCCGTCTCAAAAAAATAAAATAAAATTTCATACTTTGTTTCTCTGACCTCTGGTTGATAACCCAAAGAAATACAAGGATGGAATTTTTTTTAAAAAACAACAAATTTTGGCATTATAGGAAGGAAATCTGTGAAGGAAATCAAATCTGTGTTCTTTTTTGATGTGAACTATAGAAAGGGAAAGGGAAGGGAAGGGGAAAGGAAAGGGAAGGGAAGAGAAAGGGAAGGAAAGGAAGAAGGAAGGGTCTTAAATCAGTAATCCAAGCTCCTCCTACCTCAAGCACCTAAAAAAGAAGAGCAAAATGAACCCGATGAAGGAAATAAAGAGCAAAAATCAATTTAAATGAAAAGAGAAAAAAAGAGCTGGTTCTTTGAAAAGATTAATAAAACTGACAAACTTACTAGCAAGAGAGAAGTTACAAATTACACTATCAGGAATGAAATGGTGTACATTATTACAGGTTTTATAGACATCAAAAGGATACAGGAATATTACAAACAACCCCTCCTGGGTTCAAGCAATTCTGCTTTAGCCTCCTGAGTAGCTGGGATTACAGGCACACGCCACCACGCCCAGCTAATTTTTTTGTATTTTTAGTAGAGACGGGGTTTCACCGTGTTGGCCAGGCTGGTCTTGAACTCCTGACCTCAGATTATCCACCCACCTCAGCCTCCCAAAGTGCTGGGATTACAGGCGTGAGCCACAGCACCCAGCGGGATTGAAGAATTCTATTTTCTGGCTTCCAATTCTTTGATTCCTCTGTCCCCTCCATTCTCCTATTGATTTTATTCATTTAGTTTATTTTGGTTATTGTATTTTTCACTTTTTTTTTTTTTTTTTTTTTGAGACGGAGTCTCGCTCTGTCACCCAGGCTGGAGTGCAGTGGCCGGATCTCAGCTCACTGCAAGCGCCGCCTCCCGGGTTCACGCCATTCTCCTGCCTCAGCCTCCCAGGTAGCTGGGGCTACAGGCGCCGCCACCTCACCCAGCTAGTTTTTTGTAGTTTTTAGTAGAGACGGGGTTTCACCGTGTTAGCCAGGATGGTCTCGATCTCCTGACCTCGCGATCTGCCCGTCTCGGCCTCCCAAAGTGCTAGGATTACAGGCTTGAGCCACCACGCCCGGCTATTTTTCACTTCTTAAACTTTCCATTTGGGTCTTGATATTTCTATTTCTTTGCTGAGACCTTCTATTTTTTCATTTGTTTCAAGCGTGTTCATAATTGCTCACTGAAGTATTTACAAGGTTCTGTTTAAAAATCTTTGTCAGATAATCCTAACATGTTCCTCAATGTTGAGCATCTGCTGATTGTCTTTTTTAAATTCAGTTTGAGATCTTCCTAGTTCCTGCTGTGATGAGTGATTTTTTAATATATTGCATCCTGGACATCTTGCATATCATGTTATGAGGCTCTAGATTTTATTTAATCCTTTTATCTGGCTCCTTTCGACAATGCTCCATGAGGGGAAGTGGTGGGAGGTACCACTTCATTACTGCCAGATGGAAGTAGAAATTCATGTTCCTCACTCTGACACTTGAGGGGAAGGGCAGGGAGTTTCTTGTTACTGCTGGGTAGAGTGGGCATTCTGTCTCACCAGGCTTCCATTGGTAACTCCCTGACTGGGAAGGACTACGGTGCTTCATTACTCTCCCTGTGTGGCCTCCACTGACATTAGTAGGGTATGTGGCCTAATTGTCATAAGGCAGTAATGCAAGTCCTGAATGTCAAGTAGGCCTCCTTTGATACCACTCCAGAGTAGATGGGAGATGGGCACCTCATTACTGCCAATTGGGGTGGAAACCAGGCTCCCTGTGTGGTTTCCACTGACACTCACTGGGGAATGGGGAGGCTTTTCTGTGCATATGAAGGAAATCACATTTTTTAAAATGTCAGTAGTTATCGTGATTTTTTTTTTTTTTTTTTTTTTTGAGACAAGAGTCTCACTATGTGGCGCAGGCTGGAGTGCAGTGCTGCAATCTTGGCTCACTGCAACCTCCACCCAAGGGTTCAAGCAGTTCTCCTGCCTCAGCCTCCTGAGTAGCTGGGATTACAGGCATGAGCCACCACGTCCGGCTAATTTTTGTATTTTTAGTAGAGACAGGGTTGCACTAGGCTGTCCAGGCTTGTCTCAAACTCTTGACCTCAGGTGATCCACCTGCCCCAGCCTCCCAAAGTGCTGGGATTACAAGCGTGAGCCTAGTTATTGTGATTTTATAGGATAAGGGAAAAAGAGGAGGGAAGAATAAATGCAAAAAGGAGGAAAGTATAGGTATGATTGAGACTGGTGGAACGGAATTACTGTTGATTGTATGTGTTAATCAAAAGCTGAATGTTAATTTTTTTCATGATGGTGGCATATGCTTTGTTCTAAACTTGAATTTACTACTAGTTTCAACAAAGCTTCATAAAAATTTTATGTGTTTCACAGACTTTAATAATTGATAAGCTAATAAAGATTTGCACATCCAGTTTATCATTTTTGTCTTGGTTATCAGAAAACTCTGAACTAAATAAAATGTGTAGCATTTATGTTAGTCTACAGTGTACATGATTCATGTTTTCCTTTTACATGCTGTTTAATTTCTATTTTAAACAGCTTTATTTTATACAAATCTTTTTTTTTTTTTTTTTTTTTTTTTTTTTTAAGACGGAGTCTGGCTCTGTCGCCCAGGCTGGAGTGCAGTGGTGCGGTCTCAGCTCACTGCAAGCTCCACCTCCCGGGTTCATGATGCCATTCTCCTGCCTCAGCCTCCCGAGTAGCTGGGACTACAGGCGCCCGCCACCACTCCCAGCTAATTTTTTGTATTTTTAGTAAAGATGGGGTTTCACTGTGTTAGCCAGGATGATCTCAATCTCCTGACCTCTTGATCTGTCTGCCTCAGCCTCCCAAAGTGCTGGGATTATAGGCATGAGCCACCATGTCCAGCCTGTACAAATCTTTTATATGAAATGCTCAACCTTTTTAGAACTAGCCAGGATATAGTAAATAAATAATGTGATACACATTCTTACATCTAGATTAACTGAACCTAAGTCCTACATTTAGGATATGTGAAAATCTCAGTAATTCAGAAAGGCTTTTTTACTTACTTGTCTTTTCTTCCCTGTTGCCGCCAGGTTAGATTATAAATAGAAGTTTCTGATTAGTCTCTGTGATTGCCCTTTCTGAACTATAGAATGTGTAGTAGAATGTATAATTCCTGTAACTTTCTTTTAAAACTCTGAATATCTTTCATGAGGGTTGTCTATTTCTAAGCAAATGGTGTTTGTTAACTGGTGTTTGTTTAGAACGTCTGTATTTATATTGTAAAAGGTTCATTAGTAGTAAGGGTCAGAGTTAAATTAGCAACTAATTTTAAGTGTATTTGGAGTGGCTCAGATATGTGAATCCACTTTTTCAACTATAGATTTTATTAAACCTAAATATAGGCCAAGTATTTGTGATGAAATTTAGCATTCAAATGAGATGTGGTATAAGTGTAAAATGCTCACCAAAATCAAAGACTTACTACAAGAAAAGGAATGTAAAATGTCTTATTAATACTTTTTATGTTGATTGCATGTTGAAATGTGAAAATTTTTGATATTTTTGATATATTCGATTAAGTATAATAGTAAAAAATTTAAAATAAGCAAATTGGTGACTAGTGAAATAGTTAAGTAATTTTATGAAAACAGCAAAAATCTCGATTTCCTTTATTTTTATTATTATTATTATTATTATTATTGAGATGGAGTCTTACTTTGTTGCCCAGCCTCTATTGCAGTGGCGTGATCTCGGCTCACTGTAACCTCTACATCCTGAGTTCAAGTGATTCTCCTGCCTCAGCTTCCCGAGTAGCTGGGACCACAGGCATATGCCATCATGTCCGGCCAATTTTTGTATTTTTAGTAGAGATAGGGTTTCACTGTGTTGGCCAGGCTGGTTTTGAACTTCTGACTTCAAGTGATCCACCTGCCTCGGCCTCCCAAAGTGCTGGGATTACAGGTGTGAGCCACCACTCCCAGCTTTTTTTATTGTTTTTTTAAGCCCAAACCTCACCATCTTGGTTTCCTTTATAATCCTCCTAGGAATGGGGCTTTAAACAAGTAGCTTAGCAAGGTAGCAGAGCAAACTATCTTAAAACTGGAAATTTCGATAGACAGGGCCTTTGAGTCCCAAACTAGCATTAGAAAATATAATTCTCGGCCGGGCGCGGTGGCTCAAGCCTGTAATCCCAGCACTTTGGGAGGCCGAGACGGGCGGATCACGAGGTCAGGAGATTGAGACCATCCTGGCTAACACGGTGAAACCCCGTCTCTACTAAAAAAATACAAAAAACTAGCCGGGCGAGGTGGTGGGCGCCTGTAGTCCCAGCTACTCGGGAGGCTGAGGCAGGAGAATGGCGTGAACCCGGGAGGCGGAGCTTGAAGTGAGCTGAGATCCGGCCACTGCACTCCAGTCTGGGCGACAGAGCCAGACTCCGTCTCAAAAAAAAAAAAAAGAAAATATAATTCTCTGGCCGGGCACAGTGGCTCACGCCTGTAATCCCAGCACTTTGGGAAGCCGAGGTGGGTGGATCACGAGGTTAAGAGATCGAGACCGTCCTGGCCAACATGGGTGAAACCCCATCTCTACTAAAAATACAAAAAGTAGCTGGGTGTGGTGGTGTGCACCTGTAGTCCCAGCTACTCGGGAGGCTGAGGCAGGAGAACTGCTTGAACCCGGAGGTGGAAGTTGCAGTGAGCTGAGATCACACCACTGTGCTCCAGCCTGGTGACAGAGTGAAACTCCGTCTCAAAAAAAAAAAAAAAGAAATCTAATTCTCAGCTGTAAGGTTCTATGGTCATTAATGATCTGAGATATTGGGGGTGGCATACAGTTACATACACAGATTTATAAAATATGAGCAGTGATTCCTTAACTTCAGTTAGACTAAAAATATCTGTTTATAGATTGACAAACTTTTTTTTGAATTTTTAAATTAGGTGACTAATAAAGGTACCAGAAGAATATGGCTGCACAAATACCAGAATCTGATCAGATAAAACAGGTAAGGTATTCTTAATAAGGGGAAAATATTTTGCAAAAAATGTAAGATGCTATTAATGCCACTGTGTCAGGTTGGGTGCAGTGGCTCACATCTGTAATCCCAGCACGTTGGGAGGCCCCGATGGGTGGATCACTTGAAGTCAGGCAAGACCAGCCTGGCCAACGTGGTGAAACTTCCGTCTCCTAAAAATACAAAAATTAGCTGGGCGTGCTGGCGCACACCTCTAGTCGCAGCATACTTGGGAGGCTGAGGCACGGGAATTGCTCGACCCAGGAGGCAGAGGCTGCAGTGAGCCGAGATTGCACCATTGCACTACAGCCTGGGCAACAGAGCAAGACTCCATCTCCAAAAAAAAAAAAAAAAAAATGTCAGTCAGTGGTTTCACAAAACAATTGTTTCTATTTCATTTCCAAAATGGATATTAAATGTTATAAAGTGTGTGTATTTTTTTCTTTTCTTTTCTTTTTTTTTTTTTTGAGACAGTCTTGCTCTGTCGGCCAGGCTGTAGTGCAGTGGCACAATCTTGGCTCACTGCAACCTCCATCTCCTGAGCCCAAGCAATTCTCCTGCCTCAGCCTCCCGAGTAGCTGGGATTACAGACATGTGCTACCATGCCCAGCTAATTTTTGTATTTTTATTAGAGACGGGGTTTCACCATGTTGGCCTGGCTGGTCTCAAACTCCTGACCTCAGATAATCCGCCCACCTCAGCCTCCCAAAGTGCTGGGATTACAGGCATGAGCCACCACGCCCAGCCAAGCATATGTATCTTTCATTTAACTGATAATCAAGAAAAAATTAAATATTCAACTAGAAAATAAAACTGTTCTGTAGATCATATTGTACCCATTTAAGTAGCATAATAACTATGATTTCAAGTGTTATGGTATATTTTGTCTAAATATAAAATACTAGTAATTGAAGTTTCAAAGCATCTTTGTTTTAAAAACCAAATACTAAAGAACATTCTGGTTTGTTTGTAGTTTAAGGAATTTCTCGGGACCTACAATAAACTTACAGAGACCTGCTTTTTGGACTGTGTTAAAGACTTCACAACAAGAGAAGTAAAACCTGAAGAGGTATGAAAAGTGTTACTCACTGAAATTCTCCAGGCCTGTCATAAACACTATAAGTAGGAGCCCCTTAAGCATTTTACTTGTTCCTACTTATTACAGGAATTTAGACTACCTTTTATGTTCCATTGCTTAGAAGAACTGAAGCAGCCACTGAACCACGGCATTGAGTTTAACAGTGCCAAATTTAATATGATAGTTACATTGTACCAAGTCAGACCATTTTAGAGAAGATGCCTGCAGCTGCTGAGTTACTGTTTCACAACAAAGATTCTTACTAATTAGCTTTCAGTCAAGATGGCCTACCTAGAGAAATTTGGCACAGCCTTTCTGTATGGCCCTGGGAATTCTAGTTGGCTTTGGAAAAAGCAAAGCTTGACTTTGATGGCTCATATTGAAAACCTAATCCTATTAGAAGTCTTAACTTTTTTTTTCTAAGACAGGGTCTCGCTCTGTCACCCAGGCTGGAGTGCAATGGCATAATCATAGCTCACTGTAACTTTGAACTCCCAGCACTTTGGGAGGCCAAGGCAGGTGGATCACTTGAGCCCAGGAGTTCGAAACCAGCCTCAGCAACATGGTGAAACGCTGTCTTTACAAAAATTACAAAAAAAAAAAAAAAATTAGCTGGACACGTTGGCACATGGCTGTGGTCCCAGCTACTCTGGAGCTGAGGTGAGAGGGTCACCTGAGCCCAGGAGGCAGAGGCTGCAGTGAGCTGTGATTGCACCACTGCACTCTAGCCTGGGCGACGGAGCAAGACCCTGTCAACAAAAACAAAAACAAAAAAACCAGTCCTTGTCTCTACTAAAAAATAAAATGAAATACTAGCCAGGCATGGTGGTGTGTGCCTATAGTCTCAGCTACTCCAGGGACTAAAGTAGGAGGGTAACTTAAACCCAGGAGGTTGAGGCCGCAGTGAGCCGCTGCACTCCACCCTGGGCAACAGAGACAGAACCTGTCTCAAAAAAATAAATAGGCCAGGCACGGTGGCTCATGCCTGTAATCTCAGCACTTTGGGAGGCCAAGGCGGGCAGATCACGAGGTCAGGAGATCGAGACCATCCTGGCTAACACAGTGAAACCCTGTCTCTACTAAAAATACAAAAAATTAGCCAGGCATGGTGGCAGGCACCTGTAGTCCCAGCTACTCGGGAGGCTGAGGCAGGAAAATGGCCTGAACCCAGGAGGCAGAGCTTGCAGTGAGCCAAGATCACGCCACTGCACTCCAGCCTGGACGACAGAGCGAGACTCCATCTCAAAAAATAAATAAATTAATTAAATAAATGAAAAGTAAAAGGTTGAGAATTAAGAATGTTGTTTCTCATTAAAAAGGAACAAACTTACTACTGGGTCTACATTTTAACAATCGAAACAAGAGGATAGGAATGTGGGCTTTCACTTAATACACTTGCAGAAAATCTAGTCCAGAAGCTTCTTGAAAGCAGAGACTTACCATTGCTCTTAGTGACTACAAACTGGCAGGCATTCAATATATATTAATGCTTGTCAGTGGATGAAAGTATCAATTAAAAGCTATGGTCAGTTGCTGCCAATTAATACTATTTAATTCTCAGATATATTCAAAGAAAAGCAAACTACACACTGTTCTTTTAGAATACATGCATTTTTAAAAATTCATATTTTTGTGTTGCCTCTTATATCTTCCCTTTTCATTCCTAGACCACCTGTTCAGAACATTGCTTACAGAAATATTTAAAAATGACACAAAGAATATCCATGAGATTTCAGGAATATCATATTCAGCAGAATGAAGCCCTGGCAGCCAAAGCAGGACTCCTTGGCCAACCACGATAGAGAATTCCTGATGGATGAACTTTTGATGAAAGATTGCCAATAGCTGCTTTATTGGAAATGAGGACTCATCTGATAGAATCCCCTGAAAGCAGTAGCCACAATGTTAAACCATCTGTCATGACTGTTTGGCAAATGGAAACCACTGGAGAAACAAAATTGCTATTTACCAGGAATAATCAAACTAGAAGGTCTTATTGTTCAATGAAATAATAAGATGCAACATTTGTTGAGGCCTTATGATTCAGTAGCTTGGTCACTTGATTAGAAAAATAAACCATTGTTTCTTCAATTGTGACTGTTAATTTTAAAGCAACTATGTGTTCAATCATGTATAAGATAGACAAATTTTTATTACTAAAAGTAAAATAAATGGAAATATCACTGAGCAGTTGTTTATACTGTATGGTACCATAGTATTCTCACTGGACTGTGGATACGTTGAAATGTTTTTCAATCAGGATCATCCTCCAAGCATTCCTGTTCATTCATGTCTGCCTCAAATTGCTGGTGAATACATAAAACAGTTACTTGCTAATCATTTCAATGCACAATCCTTTTCTTGCCTCCCTTGTGTCAGGGTGGGCATTATTCCTTTTTTTTTTTTTTTTTTGAGATGGAGTTTTGCTTTCGTCACCCAGGATGGAGTGCAATGGTGTGATCTTGGCTCACTGCAACCTCCACCTCCCAGGTTCAAGCAATTCTCCTGCCTCAGCCTCCCAAGTAACTGGGATTACAGGTGTGTGCCACCATGCCTGGCTAATTTTTGTATTTTTAGTAGAGACGGGGTTTCACCATGTTGGTCAGGCTGGTGTCAAACTCCTGACCTCCAGTGATCCGCCCACCTCAGCCTCCCAAAGTGCTAGGATTACAGGCATGAGCCACTGCGCCTAGCCACATATTCTTATCTTACCTACATTTTCATATATCTTCAGGAAACCATCCCATCTGCCCTAGTTTGGGAATGTTTAAGAGTCACTGTAATGGAGTTCATGTTTGTGTTTTGTTCAGAAGCTGACAGTTAAATATGATAGATTCCAAGGCTTGCCAATGATAAAAAGTGAACCAAAGTTAATGTCTTATGGCCAATGAATCCTGAAATGAATCCAAGCATTTGCAGGAAATTCTAGTTGATGCATATGTATACCAAGTAGTTTAGTAAAATGCAAGTGGACTAAAACTTACTAATCAACTGGCTTATGAATGGATTTCATTCAATACCATTTTAAACCTATAAGAGAATGCTAATTAGCCTGTATGTTTAAATTTACCAAAGCGATTTTTATGTTTTGTATGTTAATGGAAGTAGAAGTATTGTTCTGCTTTAAAACTGAAGTGTTGAAATACAGGTAATACTCAAGAAAATACACAATTTATTATAATCAAAGGAACCTGAAAGAATAGGCTTGCTTCATGTTAAAGCAGCCAAAAAGTCAGAGATTTCACTTATTTAAGATTCTGGGCAATTCACAGATATACTTTGATATTTCTGCGTAGTCAAGCATAACATAGCTATTTACTGTGTACATTTCACAAAGATAATTAAATATGTGCTCACCTGGCAAATAAGGGGAATTTTGTGCAACAGCATCTCAAATACCTTGGGAGGGAGTGTGTGTCTGAAAACCTTCAGAAGTTCCTGTGGTTGCCCACACACTAAAAGGGCATTGCTGAGGTGTTGAACCCCCATTCTATGCTCTCCTGAAACAGAATGACAAGTTTTGAGCAAAATTTTAAAGTTCTTTAAAACAGACATTCTACAAATCCAAGAAAGCAACAAGATTAAAAATTAAAAGCATATCAAGCTAAAGACTACTTAGACAAGTCTTGTGAAGAGTACAGTACAAATATGAGGGAAGACGTTGAGTTTCTTAGTGGTGAAGCTGCAATATTAATAATTTTGAGCCAAATTACAGCAAGTATACTCTTACTGTTTAGAAGTGCACTTTTGCATTGGAAATGCTCGTGTTCTATAATTTGGGTATGGAGGGAAGAGGATACTGAGGTTTTTTGTAAGCAGTTGTCTGCTTTTATTAATATCTGAAGGTTATCTTTACATGTGTGATTGATAAAATAGGATAGATTAAACATGTTCCAGCTAAATGGAACTTAAAAAAAAAAGATTTCACTATCAAAGAGTTGAAACAAGATTTAGTGTAACATGAATTACATACCCTGAGGAAAAAATAAGAGATTTATGAACTCTGATTTTTAAGCACAGTTTTAAAATGAGTTTTAGGATAACTGGCTTTGAAGTAACAAAGAATGAAAATATGTGAAGAGTGAAAATCATAGCATTTCTGTTTAAGTTAGAACATGGAATGACTTTAGTCTCCCTTGTTTTACTTTAAGGAAACTGAGGCAAAGATCAGTGAAATGATGTATAGTTTCAATGCTGATTAATGTCAGCATTAGGAATATAATCTAATTTTTTGACCCTCGAGACTAGAGTACTGCCTCTCTTCAGGTATTCGGTAATCACAGGAGTTGAAATCTTGACATACTTCATATAACTAGGTAGAAAATAAAATACGGCCCTAGTAAGTATAATAATACATTTTTATTAGCTGAAACTAGTTTTCCATTTATCGGTTGAAATACATGGTCATATGAAGAGAAGAGTGCATGACAGAAAAAAATGCTTTCCAAAGATTCATATTAAGCTTAAACTAAAAAACAACAGGGATATGTCCTGACTTAAATACATTAATTTTACATTTTCAACATAAGATATAATAGTGCCTGTTCTCAAGATTGGTGGTGCTAACAATACAAAACAATCAATTTGGTCAAATAATTTAACCAACCAATAAATTAAATCATACCAGCTCCTCAGAAATTTCAATCAAAATTATTGGCCCTATGGTCTTATACAGACATAGCCACCACTGAGATGGCTACAGAACTATATTTTACCTGACAGCAAAA
The DNA here is from genome assembly GCF_009764315.1 of Trachypithecus francoisi. Taxonomy (NCBI): domain Eukaryota; kingdom Metazoa; phylum Chordata; class Mammalia; order Primates; family Cercopithecidae; genus Trachypithecus; species Trachypithecus francoisi. Next base: position 46,822,885 of record NW_022681468.1, read on the forward strand.
TGATGAAAATTGTGGGTGATGTCAAAGGGGAGTGGAGAAAGTTAAGAAGACTGCAGAAAACTGGGTGAAAAATTGCCACATTGGATAGAATACTGTACTGGTTTGTTTTCAATGTTTTAGAAACCTAGGGAGATTTTTAAAAAAATATTGACATCTGGGTTCCAGCCCCATAGATTCTGATTTAATTGGTTTGGGGTTTGATGAAGAATTAAAGAATAAGCAGCCAAGACCGAGAACTGCAGTGTAAGTAAAATATGGAAGTATAAAACTTCTGTAAAGAGCTATTAGGGGGCTGGGCGTGGTGGCTCACACCTGTAATCCCAACACTTTGGGAGTCTGAGGAGGGCGGATCACTTGACGCCAGTTTGAGACCGGCCTGGCCAACATGGCAAAACCCAGTCTCTACTAAAAATGGAAAAATTAGCCAGGCATGGTGGCACACACTTATATAATCCCAGCTACTTGGGAGCCTGAGACATGAGAATTGCTTGAACCCAGAAGGCTGAGCCAAGATCACACCACTGCACTCCAGCTTGGGTGACAGAGTGAGACATTGTCCCCCCAAAATAAAAAAGCTATTAAATAGCAGTTAAAAATTTAAAAACCCAAGTTTGCAACATGTGTTCAGATCACCTCTAAATCTAATTGAACATTACATCTTAGCTCTTAAGCATAAAGTGAATAGGAATAAAATGTGATAAAATATGTTATCTTTTTTCTTTTGACTTATAATCCAGAACTTTCTTTCCCACAATTTGAGGGTCCTTGTTTACAAAAAAGAATATAAAATTATGAATACAAAATTACTAGGGGTGGCTGGGCATGGTGGCTCATGCTTGTAATCCCAGCACTTTGGGAGGCCAAGGCAGTTAGATCACTTCAGGTCAGGAGTTTGAGACCAGCCTGACCCACATGGTGAAACCCTGTGTCTACTACTCATACAAAATTAGCTGGGTGTGGTGGTGCATGCCTGTAATCCCAGCTACTTGGGAGGCTGAGGCAGGAGAATCGCTTGAACCTGAAAGACAGAGGTTGCAATGGGCTGAGATTGCGCCATTGCACTCCAGCTTGGGCAACAAGAGTGAAACTCCATCTCAAAAGAAAAAAAAAAAATTGCTAGGGGGCCTTAGAGGCCTATGCATATAAAGGTCTTTAGACATAAGCTTCACTGGTTTATGTAAAGTCACTTCTGTTTATATCATTTAAGTCAGTTCTAACTGTACATTTTGTCATCAATATTTAGCATGTATTTTTAGTCCATTTCAAAAATTACTCCATCTAAAAGCAAAAATCATTAATATTTAGCAGGTATTTTTAGTCCATTTTAAAAATTACTCCATCTGAAAGCAAAGATCAATACTAAATAAAATACTAAAATACAAATTATAGTGATTAATGTGCAATGATTTTGAATGCCCACAACTTTTTCATTTCTCAAAACCTTTATAATAGTTTTAAGACACTGAATAAAAATCTTGGCTATTGCTGTGAGTTGTCTAGGATTTTGACTTCCTCTTTGTTTTTATAAATCCTGGAGGAGGCTGCTTACAGATTGAAAAACAAAACCTTTTAAAAAAAAAAAAAAACAGAGGCAAAAACAGGTACAGGCACTGTGATATGCAAGGGAGTTTGCAACACTTAAAAAATATATATACATTGTACTAATGGGTTTTGTAATACTGATTTATCCAGCAACATCAGTTACTTCTTAAATTAAGAAGCCTCAAGACAAATTTTCCTTTCCAGGGTTTAACACCAGAATAAGGACATTATGATTATAATATTTATACAATAATAATATTATCTACCATCATTTTGCCTAACAATATTATGAAGTTTTCTCAAATCCACCTGGAATTAGGTAGGAATAAATTATAACTCAAAATATGACCATTAAGTGTAAGATAGCCCCGACAGGCATCACTCCATTAAACATAGTAAAAGAATGGACATTCATAGGGAATTTATTTATCAACAAACTAAATAAGTATTAAGAATATTCTAAGAAAGCAGAAACATTTTTATAAAGCAGTTAGAATTTTTAAAAGTTGTTTTGTTTGTTTTCTTGAGACAGAGTCTCTGTCTCCCAGGCTGGAGTATAGTGGCAAGATGATGGCTCACTGCAACCTCAAACTCCTGGGCTCAAGTGATCCTCTCACCTCAGCCTACTGAGTAGCTGGGACTACAGGCACATGCCATGGTACCCAACTAATTTTTGAAGTTTTTTGTAGAGACAGGGTCTTGCTTTGTTGCCCAGGCTGTTCTCAAACTGTTGGCCTCAAGCAATCCTCCTGCCTTGGCCTCCCAAAGTGTTGGGATTACCAGTATGAGCCACCACACCTGGCAAAAAGTTTTTATTCTTAACATTTAGTCACTTGGAAAACTCACTGACTTAGAATTTTATATAACAATAAATGAGGTGTTTTTGTATTTGACTTTGCTACTCTGTTTGCCCGCTTCCAAGTCTGCAACTTGAACACTAAACTCTAACATAATGCAGTAATACAGTGTGATGAAGTGAACATGCTGGGATAGTTTTTCTTTAGTGAGGGAAGTTGGCTAACACATCCAGCTAGTTATTTGACATACAAATACTAATAAATATTTCTTAAGAATAAACTGTCGTAACTCACAAAAGAACATTTACATTCTTACCTCTAGATAACCAAAGTTCTCCCATCCGTACCTCTTGCAAGAAAAGTTCTTGCAATTTTTTATTCTTCGCTGGATCCCACAACTAAAATATTCATAAAATATTTAACAATGAGTAATGAATGTAAGGAATATGGTTACTGATCAAATTATTTTTTATTTATAAAGGACATCTTGGGCTAGATGCGGTGGCTCACGCCTGTAATCCCATCACTTTGGGAGGCCGAGGCGGGCGGATCACCTGAGGTCGGTAGTTCGAGAACAGCCTGACCAACATGGAGAAACCCTGTCTTTACTAAAAATACAAAATTAGCAGTCGTAGTGGCGCAGGCAGGAGAATCACTTGAACCTGGGAGATGGAGGTTGCAATTGGCTGAGATCACACCATTGCACTCTAGCCTGGACAACAAGAGCGAAACTCTCTCACAAAAAAAAAGGAAGAAAAAAAAAATGACATCTTGAACCTAGTCTCTAAATCCAAAGTTATGACAAATGTAGTTGTTCTTTAAATATTATACCAATTTTCTAAAATGGGATTTTAAGTGATTTTTAAAAAATGACATATTTGTTAGGTTGAGATGCTTATAATAAGTAACTCTCATCCCATATTTTACCCACCCACATATAGCAGAAATCCTACTGTAATTAATATAACAAAGGTAGTTTTGTATGTTGCAAAATTATGTTCTTGCCAGGGATATTAACAGTGCCTGTTGATTTGGTTGCAATGATTTCTCTGGCTTACAAGGTCATTTTGGTCTTTTTAGTAGTGAAACCTGTTCATGCAACAGTAATTCTCTATTAGGGGAAACAAGAAACTATGCTAAGCCTTCTGTACTCACACCCTCAAAAGGAAAGGGACAAAGGACCTGGTGGGGGGTTGGCAGGGGAGTGAGTGTTCAGAAGGATGCTTTGGTTTACTGCGGTTGGTTCATGAAGGCTACCATGGCCACAAGATGGCATCATCATTGGTACTACATCTAGGGCTAGTCTTTCAAGGTACACTGTGCAAACCCTAGCCCAAAATATCAACTCCACTGCCAGTTACTTCAGCTCCAGTGTTTCAAATCTGTAAGGTTTTTGTTTTTGTTTTCCCCCAAGAATTTTCTTTTTAAAATGCAATGAGCCTGGAAAGGGGTCACCTTTTTTTTTTTTTGAGACGGAGTCTCACTCTCTTGCCCAGGCTGGAGTGCAGTGGCGCAATCTAGGCTTACCGCAAGCTCCACCTCCTGGGGTCAAGCCATTCTCCTCCTTCAGCCTCCCAAGTAGCTGGGACTATAGGCACCCACCACCACGCCCAGCTAATTTTTGTATTTTTAGTAGAGACGGGGTTTCACCTTGTTAGCCAGGATGGTCTTGATCTCCTGACCTTGTAATCTGCCCGCCTCAACCTCCCAAAGTGCTGGGATTACAGGCATGAGCCACGGCGCCCGGCCAGGGGTCATCTCTTAAGCTTGTATCATCAAATATACTAATAATCAGTAACATCAGAGGTTTTACTCAATAGATGTTTAGTGAGGACTAGCAAGGGCAGGACACTACAGGAAAAGCTGGAAGGAATTGGAGACCAAGAACCCTGTGCCCATCCCCAAGGAGTCACAGTCTAATAAAGGGAAAGGGATCATGTAGGTACAACAAGAAGTCCAATGTCCTCTGGGGCTCAAAGTACAGAGACATCACATCTAGTTGGAGAATTGTCAAAGGCTTCTCAGAAAAGATAGCGTTTGAGATGTGGAGAGGTTCAGTGAAAGTCTGATGAGGAAAGTATAAGCAACGCAAAATTGCAGGGAACATACCAAGTGAACTTAATTAGCTGGATTATGGTAGGGTAAATGTTTGTTTGCTGGAGTGCAGTGGCACAATCTCGGCTCACTGCCACCTCCGCCTCCCGGGTTCAAGTGATTCTCCTGCCTCAGCCTCCTGAGTAGTTGGGATTATAGGTGCACACCACCATGTCCAGCTAATTTTTGTATTTTTAGTAGAGACGGGGTTTTACCATGTTGGCCAGGCTGGTCTCGAACTCCTGACCTCGTGATCCACCAGCCTCGGCCTCTCAAAGTGCTGGAATTACCGGCGTTAAGCCACTGTGCTGGCCATGATAGGGTAAATGTAGCAACAATATAACCATTATTGAAGGCCAGCTATAAACTAGGAACTTTTCATATATTATTTCCAATCCCTAGGAAAACAAGGCAGTCAATTGGAATAGGCACCCATCAAAGGCATAGCACCAAGCGGAGGCTGGTTTTGTTTTTTGTTTTTGTTTTTGTTGTTTTTGAGACAGAGTTTCACTTTGTTGCCCAGGCTGGAGTACAGTGGCATGATCCTGGCTCACTGCAACTTTTGGCTTACTGCAACCTCCGCCTCCCAGGTTCAAGCGATTCCCTTGTCTCAGCCTCCCAGGTAGCAGGGACCATAGGCATGTGCCACCATGCCCGACTAATTTTGTATTTTTAGTAGAGATGAGGTTTCACCATGTTGGCCAGACTGGTCTTGAACTCCTGACCTCAGGTGATCAGACCACCTCAGCCTCGCAAAGTGCTGGGATTACAGGTGTGAGCTACTGCGCCCAGCAAAGCTGGTCTTTAATCTGTAGAGTAGGCAGCTACTGCAAGGAATTACATATTCAGAGCTGCCATTTAGAAGAAATTTACTCTAACAGCATAAGAATAGAGGCAGGGCGACAAGTTAGGAAACTATTTCAATAACCTGGGTAAAAGGTAATAAAAGCCTTTAGTCGCAGGGAAGCAATAGAAATAGACAAGTGGGATATATATATATATATATATGAAATAGAGCATTTGAAAATAAGAATTGGTCATTGTTTATGATGGATGAAGCTGATATTTAAACAAGATGAGTCAGGGTCATAGCAGGGAGGCTAGTGACACCAGGAGCATAGTAAGGAAACAGGAGTAGGTGCAGTGGTAATGGGGGAGATGATGAACTTACTTCTGGACACACTAAGGTGAGGTGCCAACAGAACGTCCAGATGACAGAGTCTGGTAGACAGATGAAACTTGGGACACCAGGTCTAGAGTAGCACATTTGAAATCACTTTTGGAGAAGGCAAGGATCTTCTAGGCAGAGGGGGAAGAGTACAGAACCCAAGGCCCATGTTTCACAAAGCATCTGTTAAAACTGCAGTTTCTTGGGCTCCACCCAGACCTACTGAATCAATCTCTGGGAGTAGGGCCCAGGAATTTGCATTTTTAAACAAGCTCTTCAGGTGATTCTTATGGATCCTAAAGTCTGACAGTCACTGTGCCAGCAAGAATTCCCCAGGCTACTGGATCAGAATTGCTGGGATCAGGGTCAAATAATCCATATTTTAACAAATGCTCCAGGTAACTCTAATGCAGCAATGGACCATACTTTGGGAAAGTCCTGGGAAGAAGAGGAAGAAAGACCCTAGAAAAGGTGGTGAGAAGAGACGACTTTCTCTGCTTTGGTTTATTCATCTGTAAAATGAAAATAGAGGCCAGGGCCGGGCGTGGTGGCTCAAGCCTGTAATCCCAGCACTTTGGGAGGCCGAGACGGGCGGATCACGAGGTCAGGAGATCGAGACCATCCTGGCTAACACGGTGAAACCCCGTCTCTACTAAAAAATACAAAAAACTAGCCAGACGAGGTGGCGGGCGCCTGTAGTCCCAGCTACTCCGGAGGCTGAGGCAGGAGAATGGCATCAACCCGGGAGGCGGAGCCTGCAGTGAGCTGAGATCCGGCCACTGCACTCCAGCCTGAGCGACAGAGCAAGACTCTGTCTCAAAAAAAAAAAAAAAAAAAAAAAAAGAAAATAGAGGCCAGGCACAGTGGCTCCCTCCTGTAATTCCAACACTTCAGGATGTCAACGCGGGCAGACTGCCTGAGCTCAGGAGTTTAAGACCAGCTTGGGCAATGTTGCGAAACCTGTCACTGTACAAATACAAAAACTAGCTGGACGTGGTGTGCACCTGTAGTCCCAGCTATTTAGGAGACTGAGGTGAGAGAATCACCTAAACCCAAAAGGGTTGAGGCTGCAGTGAGCTGTGATCATGCCACTGTACTCCAGCCTAGACAACAGAGTGAGACTCTGTGTCAAAAAAGAAAAAAAAACAGAATAGAGTTGTGACAATTACATGAAAAAACATTTGAAAAATCCTGCTTGTGCTGCTTCCTCAATTGAAATAATTTATTTCCTATATGGGAAATAATATATTAACAATTTATTATTAATAATTATTGATTCATATCAATAAATTACAGTATGACTTAGTTATGGCTTAATACGAATATAATTAAATTATATTGTAATTAAAATATGATTATATTAATATAAATCATTCATTATTTCCCATATGAACTGTCATTGACTGATTTTCCTGTCTTCAACTTCCTTTCTCCACACTAGAACCAGAATTGTCTTATTTAAAAAATAAAACCAAAATAATTGTGTCTTTTCTCTGAAATAAAGTCACCATCATTAGTTATCCACCACAACAGAAAAATGTCCTGACTTTTCAGTTTGGCATGCAAAGTCCTCCACAATAAGACACTAAACTGACCCTCAGCTATCTCTCTGGCCATAACACTCCTTGAATATTACAATTTCATGTTCTGTGCCTCTGCACAAGGTATTTCCCTCTGCCTACAATGAATAACCATATTCAACAAACATTTGCTGGGCACCTACCGCACTAGACTCCGTTCTAAGCACTGGAAACAATGGAGAGTAAAAATCAAAGTCTGCCCTCACAGAGTTTAGTGTAATAAACAGAAGGCATTAATTAAATAATTACATAAATGTGCAAGTGAAACCATGGACAATGAAGAGGGACATGCAGCTGTATCAAGCTCTGTCCCAGTCAAGTCAGGGAAGGCATCTCCACTCCCATGTCCAGCTCTTTGGACACTCCCTACCCAGCTAACTATGTCAAACGGGCTTTTATTCTCTACTGTGATTCCATTTTGAAACCCCAGAAGTGTCTTTGACTCTGCCTCTCCATTACCCTTTACTCAGTCGGCATGAACTGTATTCTTCCGAGTTACCACTACCACCACCACAGTTCAGGATTTTTATTACCTCTCATCTAAATCGCTGCAATAGCTTGTTTTCTCTTCCTGTCCATTAAGTACACTCCTGCCTGATCAATCTAAGAATGGTTGTCTTCTGCCTTTCTTTCCTTCTTTTTAAAAAATTCCTGCTTAGAAATCTTCAGTAATTCCTCCATTGAATCTCAATTCCTTAACCTGGCCTTCAAAGCAAGCCTTCCTTAATTCAATCCCTACTTTCGCTCTCCAATCTTACCACCCACTATTCCTCAGTATGACTCCTTTGCCAAACTGGTTTACTGAATGTGCTTGGCAGATGCCCCACTTTGCATCTTTATGCACATGCTGTTCCCTCCATCCTGTGTCCTATCCCCTGAAACCAAGCCACAAATTCATCATCCTTCCAGGCTCAGTTCAATGTCACTTCCGCTACAAAGTCTTCTCCGGAAAAACTGCACGTTTCAAAAATGGCTACCGCAATATTCCCGGTCACACAAGTGCTTTCAGAATCTTGCCATCCCTGTTGAGAGGCAGAATCTATTTCCTCTCCCTTTAAATTGAGTAGGCTTCAATGTTGCCAAAAGTGGTACCATCTGCTCTCCCACATGAGCACATGTTCTAGTTCACATGCATGTGCGTGCTCTCTCTCTAATATGCGTTTGCTTGCCCCTTGGGACACAGCCCACCACACAAATGAATCTCAGATCACACAGACACGTGTAGGTGCTCTGGCTAACAATCTCAGCGAAGGAAACATCCAGAATCAACTGCGGATTGCTTGTGGCCAGGAGTTCAAGATCAGCCCGGGCAACACAGGAACACCCTTGTGTCTGTCTTTTTTTATAGGCAGTGTCTTGCTCTGTCGCCCAGGCTGCAACTGCCGCCTCCTGGACTCAAGCAAATCTCTTGCCTCAGTCTCCCGAGTAGGTGAGATACAGGCACACACCACCACTCCCGGTTAATTTTTGTATTTTTAGTAGAGACAGGCTTTCACCATGTTGGCCAGGCTGGTCTCGCACTCCTGACCTCATGTGATATGCCCGCCTCGCCACCCAAAGTGCTGGGATTACAGGCGTGCGCCACCGCGCCCGGACCGTCTCTTAAAAACAACAAAAAAGGGACTAATCAAATTCTGCCGCAGACTTAGAAAACACGAAGATGCCTTCTGCTTCCGAGCTACAAGAAAGGCCCTGCGGGAGAACAATCTAGAAGTTACCGCCATGTGACCGTGGCCAGTCTGGGTTTCTAAGTGTCCTGCGCGGCTCAGAAAGGGCAAAAGCCTCCTCTTCCTTCTTCCAATTAAAAGAAGTGCCTGTTGTACAATGTTTTGCTTTACAGCTGCCCTTTTACAACTCCAACTTCTCCCTCCTTCCCTCCCTTTTGTGAGAGGCGAGTGACTGAGCCTGAGGCGGTGCTTTGGGCGGTGCTTGGGGCGCGAGGGCAGGCCTCTTCCCCGGCGCGGGCGGCGGGCGGCTGAGGGAATACTTGCTGCTGAGCCCGCCGGGAGCCAAGAAACCCAGCGAGCCCGGACCTGCGTCTACTGAGCTACCTGCGTGGATCGAAAGCACTGCACCTGCGTGCCCCGCTCCTCAGGCTTTTGAGGCTCGGCTCTTCTTTCTGCGAACACAACACGGCACGTGCTGGCTGGGAGGCGTGGGCCGAGTGGTCCTCCCCGCCCGGGCGCCGCGAGCCCCTCGGCAGAAGCTGCGGCACTCACGGCCCGGCCTCTCACAGGGGGGCCCTCCCGGCCGGCAGCCCGCCCGCGCTGCCCGACCCGGCCGCGCCTCCGCCTCGGTCCCACTCACTGTCCCGCAGGCGGCGCTTGAACGCGGGGTCCCCGCGCCGCTTCCGGTCGAGGTAAACACAGTAGCCTAGGAAGGCGAAGGCGCCACAGACCGCCGCGGCCGCCAAGAGGCCGAGGAGGGAGCGGACGGAGGGCATCCGGCCGCGGGCGTCCCACAAGCGGAGCGTTGGGCGCGGGCCGGCCGGCAGGGGGCGTCGGCGCGGCGGCCCATCCGGCCTCGCGGCCTCTTGCGCACTCAGCGGCGCGTTGACGCCTCGCGCCCAGGCTTGTGGACCGGCGAGGAAGCCGAGCGTTCGGGAGGATGTGTGCGGGAGCCCGCGCAGCCACCAATTAGCAGAGCTCTGTTCGAACCTACGTCTGTCGCACTCCAAATTCTGAGCCCTTTCTCCAAACATGCCTCTGCCCTGTGTCTACAACACCGATTTGGGCAAAGCACAGTATGCTGCGAATCTGCTTTACTGGGAGCCGGTGGTCGTTTAGGCCTCTCTTCCCTCACCTGCAAAATTAAGTTGACTCTAAGGTCAACTTTGGTCACCTCCTAGTTCGCATTGTCTAACACTAGCCCGTACTCCCCAACCTATGTTTAGTTTTATAAGAAACTGAAGGCTGGGCGCGGTGGGAGGCTGAGGTGGGCGGATGACGAGGTCAGGAGGTCACGAGGTTGACCATCGTGGCTAACCCGGTGAAACCCCGTCTCTACTAAAAATAGGAAAAATTAGCCGGGCGTGGTGGTGGGCACCTGCAGTCCCAGCTACTCGGGAGGCTGAGGCAGGAGAATCGCGTGAACGCGGGAGGCAGAGCTTGCAGTGAGCAGAGATCCCACGAGTGCACCAGTGCCTGGGCGACACAGCGAGACTCCATCTCAAAAAAAAAGAAAGAAAGAAAAGAAGAGAGAAAAGAAAAGAAAGACTGAAGACAGCCACACTGTCTTCCAAAGTGGCTGTAGCATTTTTGCATTCCTACCAGCAATGAGAGTTCCCGTTGCTCCACATCTTCCCCAGCATTTGGTATTGTCAGTGTTTTAGTTTTTTGCATTCTAATAGGTGTGTAGTAGTATCTCAGTGTTTTCATTTGCAGTTCTCAAATGACATACACATATGATATTGAACATTGTTTCCTATGCTTATTTGCCATTTGTATATCTTCTTGGGTGAGATGTCTGTTGAAATCTTTTGCCAATTTTTTTTTTTTTTTTTTTTTTTTTTTGAGGCGGAGTCTCGCTCTGTCGCCCGGACTGGAGTGCAGTGGCCAGATCTCAGCTCACTGCAAGCTCTGCCTCCCGGGTTTACGCCATTCTCCTGCCTCAGCCTCCCGAGTAGCTGGGACTACAGGCGCCCGCCACCTCGCCCGGCTAGTTTTTGTATTTTTAGTAGAGACGGGGTTTCACCGTGTTAGCCAGGATGAGTCTCGATCTCCTGACCTCGTGATCCGCCCGTCTCGGCCTCCCAAAGTGCTGGGATTACAGGCTTGAGCCACCACGCCCGGCCTTTGCCAATTTTTAAATCAGGTTTGTTTTCTTAGTGTTGCGTTTTAAGCTTTGTATATTTTGGATAACAATCCTTTATCAGGTATGTCTTTTACGAATATTTTTTCCCAGTTTGTGGTTTGTCTTCTCATTCTCTTGATGAACATCTTTTTTTAATGTGCATAATTGCCATCCATATATCTTCTTAGTTGAAGTATATGTTCACATCCTTGGTCTATTTTTTAGAAATTGCATTTTTTCCCTGTTTTGATAGTTCTTTATATATTCTGAAGTCCTTATGTGATGTGTAATATGCAAATAGTTTCTCCCAGTCTGTTTCTTGTGTTTTTATTCTTTTAACAGTGTCTTTTAAAGTACCAAAGTTTTACATTTTGGTAAAGTCCAATTTATCAATTTGTTACTTTATGCTTTTGATGTTGTATCCAGTAATCTTTGCCTAACCCAGTTAGGCAAAAGGTCAGAAATATTTTCTCCTATTTTCTTTTAGACACTTTATAGTTTTAGGTTTTCTGATCCATGTTGTGATCTATTTAAGTTTGTGATCGACTTTGTTTTCATATATCTTGCAAGGTAGGGATCCAAATTAATTTTTTTGCATATGGATGTCCAACTGTTTCCCCTCCCTCCCTCAATTTATTTTGCATATGGATGTCCAACTGTTTCCCCTCCCTCCCTCCCTCCCTCCCTTCCTTCCTTCCTTCCTTCCTTCCCTCCCTCCCTCCTTCCTTTCTTCCCTCCCTCCCTCCCTCCCTCTTTCTTTTTCTTTTTCTTTTTGAGGCGGAGTCTCGCTCTGTTGCACATGCTGGAGTGCAATGGCCTGATCTCAGCTTGCTGCAACCTCAGCCTCCCAGGTTCAAGTGATTCTCCTGCCTCAGCCTCCTGAGTAGCTGGGATAACAGGTGCCCACTACAATGCCCGGCTAATATTTGTGGTTTTTTTTTTTTAGTAGAGATGGGGTTTCACCATGTCGGCCAGGCTGGTTTCTAACTCCTGACCTCAAGTGATCCGCCTGCCTTGGGCTCCCAAAGTGTTAGGATTACAGGCGTGAGCCACTGTGCCCGCCCTGCACCATTTCCTTAAAAGGCTGACTTATCTTTACCATATTGCCTGGGCACCTTTGTCAAAGATCACTTATCCATATATATGAGAGCTTATTTTTGGCTATTCAGTTCTATTGCTCTATTTGTCCATCTTATTCCAGTACCACCCTGTTGTTGATTACTATAGCCTGATGATGATTATTGAAATTAGGTAATGCTAGGCTTTCAACTTAGTTCTTATTCAAAGTTCTTTTCGGCTCCTCTAGGTCCTTTGTATTTCCAAAAGAATTTTATAATTAGCTTGTCAATTTCTACAAGATGCCTGCTGGTATTTTTATTGGCATTGCACTGAATTTGAGGAGCAAAGAATCTCAACAATACTAAGTTTTATGATCCATGAACAAGGTATAGTCCCTCCTAAAGACTGTCTTTGTCTCAGCAATATCTTGCAGTTTTCAATAGAGGTCTTTCCCATCCTGTCAGATTTATCCCAATATACTTCATATTTTTATGGTACTGTAAATGGTATTTTAAAATTTCCAGTTATTCACTCTTTATTGCTAGTGCATAGAAATCCAATTGATTTCTGTATATTAAACTTGCATCCCACAATCTTGCTAAACTTGCCAGTCTAGATACCTATATGGTTTCTTTTTCTTACCTGAATGCTCTGGCTAGAACTCCTAGTACAATGTTGAATGGAAGTGGTGAGAGGCCAGGCGTGGTGGCTCATGCCTGTAATCTCAGCACTTTGGGAGGTCAATATGGGAGGATTACTTGAGCACAGGAGTTCAAACCCTGCCTGGGCAACACAGTGGGACCCTGTAACTATAAAAACTACAAAAATTAGCCAGGCATGGTGACGTGGGCCTGTACTCACAGGTACTTGGGAGGCTGAGGCGGGTGGATGGCATCAGCTTAGGAGATGGAGGCTGCAGTGAGCTGTGATCCAACAACTGCACTTACAGCCTGGGTAACAGAGTCAGACCCTGTCTCAGGGAAAGAAAAAAAGCAAAAAAAAAAAAAAAAAAATGCAGCAGCCAGTTAGAGTAGGTATCTGTCTAATTCCTAATCTTGAGGAAGGCCTGGCATGGTGGCTCATGCCTGTAATCCCAACTCTTTGGGAGGCCAAGACGGGCAGATCACTTGACGTTAGGAGTTCGAGACCAGTCTGACCAACATGGTGAAGCCCCGTCTCTTCTAGAAAAAAAAAAAAATTAGCCATAGTGCTAAAAAATAGGGCGTAGTGGCAGGTGCCTGTAATCCCAGCTACTTGGGAGGCCAAGGCAGGAGAATCACTTGAACCAGGGAGGTAGAGGTTGCAGTAAGCAAAGATTGTACCACTGCCCTCCAGCCTGGGCAGCAGAGTGAGACTCTATCTCAATCAATCAATCAATCAATCAATAACTTGAGGAAAAACATTCAGTCTTTCATCATTAAATATGATGTTAACTATAGGTTTTACATGGGTGTCCTTTATCAGTTGAAGAAGTTCCATTCTATGCTTGCTTACTTTGTTGAGAGTATTTATTGAGAACAGATAGATTTTTTTTTTTGAGACGGAGTCTCGCTCTGTCGCCCGGTCTGGAGTGCAGTGGCTGGTTCTCAGCTCACTGCAAGCTCTGCCTCCCAGGTTTACGCCATTCTCCTGCCTCAGCCTCCGAGTAGCTGGGACTACAGGCGCCCACCACCTTGCCCGGCTAGGGTTTTTTTGTATTTTTTAGTAGAGACAGGGTTTCACGGTGTTAGCCAGGATGAGTCTCGATCTCCTGACCTCATGATCCGCCCGTCTCGGCCTCCCAAAGTGCTGGGATTACAAGCTTGAGCCTCCGCGCCCGGCTGAGAACAGATAGATTTTGTCAAATGTTTTTTCTGCCTCATAAGGTTTTTCTTTTTTAACTTATTAATATGGTAAATTACATTGATTTTTATTTTGTTTTTGAGACAGGGTCTCACTCTGTTGCCCCGGTTGGAATGCAGTGGCATGACCATAGCTCACTGTAGCCTTGAACTCCTGAGCTCAAGCAATCCTCCTACCTCAGGCTCCCAGGTAGCTGGGACTACAGACATGCACCACCACACCTGACTAATTAAAAACATTTTTTGTAGAGACTCATTCTCATTATGCTGCCCAGGCTGGCCCTGAACTCCTGGGCTCAAGTGATCCTCCTGCCTCAGCCTCCCAGAATGCTGGAATGCCAGGCGTGAACCACTATGCCTCACTGATTTTTAAAAAATATTAAACCAATCCTGTATTCCTGGAATAAATCCCACTTGGCCCATGTTGTATTATCCTTTTAATATGTTGTTGACTTTTATTTACTGAAATTTTGTTTAAAATGTTTGCATGTATTTTCGTGAAAGATACTGGTCTTTAGTTTTCTTCTCTTGAAATGCCTTTGGTTTTAGTGTCATAGTAATGCTGATCTTGTAGAGTGACTTAGAAGCAATCTTCTTCAGTTTGAATCACATTATGCCTTCATTAAGTGTTTGGTAGACTTCACTACTGAAGCCAGCTGGATCTGGAGTTATTTTGTGGGAAGTTTTTATTAACATCAATTCCATTTCTTTATAGATATAGAGCTATTCAGGTTATCAACTTCTCCAGTGAGCTTTGGTAATTTGTGTCTTTCAAGGAATTTTTCTATTTCAGCTAAGTTGGCAAATATATTGGCATAAAGATGTTCATGACATGATATTCCTTTTTTTTTTTTTTTTTTTTTAAGACAGTCTCACTCTGTTGCCCAGGCTGGAGTGCAGTGGGGCAATCTCAGCTTATTGCAACCTCCACCTCTTGGGTTCAAGTGATTCTTGTGCCTTAGCCTCCCAAGTAGGTGGGACTACAGGCACATGCCACCATGCACAGCTAGTTTTTGTAATTTTAGTAGAGATGGGGTTTTGCCAGGTTTGCCAGGCTGGTCTCAAACTCTGCTCACCTCAGGTGATCCGCCTGCCTCAGCCTCCCAAAGTGGTGGGATTACAGGCATGAGCCATCACGCCTGGCCGCCCTATCTTTATAATAGCTATAGGTACAGTATGTAGTGATCATGACCCTCATTCCTGATACTGGTAGTTTATGTCTTCCTCTTTATTTCCTGATCAGCCTGGATACAGGTTTATCAATTTTATTGATCTCCTCAAAGAACTATGGTTTATTTTTGAAGTCTATTATTACTGCTACATTGAGTCCATTGTGCTAAAATGCTACTATGCCAGAGCAGTGTATGTATATAGAAAGCACTCTATCAGTATTCATTGAAGGAGCCAGTGAATGAAAAAAAAAGGAACCACCGATTTCTCCATGTAAAGTCCTTTTATTAGGACTGTCTTAGACAACAGCAATTAGTTTTTAGACATGAGACCAATCGGTTTTGAAATCAGTAATTTCCTTATCTATGTCTTTATTACTAGTAAGATAGAGCTCAGTAGAACCTTCAGAGGCCAAGTGAAATGAAAGGTTTGAGGAAGTGCCCCAAGAGAAGACTAAAAGGAGATGAAACTTGCTACGGGCAATGAGGGAGGGAGGGAACCTTGAGAAGAAAACAGATGGGGAGGCTGGAGACACAGTGGATCAGAGAAAGCGTAATAAAACTATAACACAGTAATCTTGGGATATTAAAGGTATATGAAAGAGTTTAATAACAAATGAAGGTCATACCCAAGAGTGATGACTACCTCAATCATTACAGTAAAAATTTCAACTTAATAGCATTGGTGTTTCAAAAAGTTACATGAGAAATGCTCAAGATATTAAAGGAGAAGGGGTACATAACTTGACTTAGGTAAATTGTTAAAAGTAGGATTTCCATTTATATTTAACACTGAAAAGTAATATACTGGGCCTATCTACTTCCTGACCGATGTTAAAGGGAAGATTTTAAGATTTCTAGTCAAATGAAGGGAGTGCAAAAGGGCCATGACATACCTAGGTGGAGAAAAGTAGAAATCTCTCATTGTATTCACCAGGCTAAAAAATCACCAACTTGATTAAACTTGAGTTCTATTCTCAGTACCAGCCAACCACAGTGGCCTTGGGTTTGCACGTCTCCTATGCTGTTTGTATTTTGGAAGGTTTTTTTCCTTTAATGTTCAAACTGCACACATATAGAAGTATATACTTTTTTGCCCCCTACCTTCAGGTATTTCTTTATAGAAGTACATACTTTTTAAATTTTCCTATATGTATTCACCTATGAAACCACATGAATCACCCCCAAGGTTTCCTCGGGCCTCTCTGTAATCTTTCCCTTCCATTCCACCTCCTCCACATACCCCACTCCAAGTTTCCAGGGAACCACTGATTTATTTTTTTACTATACATTAGTTTGTATTTTCTATTTTTGTATACATGGAATCAGAGTGTATACTTTTTGTCTGACTTATTTCACTCAGCATAAGTATTTTGAGATTCATCTATTTTGCTGCTTATGTTATCAATTTGTTCCTTTTGTTGGTGAGTTGTATTCCATTGTATGGCTATGCAACAATTTACTTATCCATTCACTTGTTGATGGAAATTTGGTTGTTTCAAATTTTTGCCATGATTTATAAAGCTGCTATATGTAGACATATGCTTTCATTTCTTGGGTAAGTACCTAGAAGTGGAATGACTGGGTCACATGTTTAACTTTTTAAGAAATTGTCAAAAATTTTCCAAAGCGTTAACTCTTCCCTGAATTGAATCAAAAGGAAAACAAAACAACATTTTCCAAAGTAGTTGTACAATTTTGCAGTCTCACCAGCAGGCTATGAGAGTTCTAGTTCCTCCACATCATCCTCAACCCTTGGTATAGGCAAAGAGAACCTTTGGGATCTGGGATTCTTCTTATTGGAATTTATAAATACAGTCATTTATAACTTAACTATTTGTACATGGACAAATCACTTTACCGCTGTGTCAGTTTTTTTATGTAAAGTGAAAGGTTTAGATTCTAAAATTGTGTTTTTAATTATTGTTTTCATTTCAGTGACATTTAAGAAGTTTCAAATCTATTTTTGAGTGGATAATACCTTCTTTTTGTTCAAAACATAAAGGACACAAATGACTACAATGAAAATTCTCCCACCTCTGTTCCCCAGTTAGTTTCCCCTTCCCAAAGGCAACCAGTGTTATCAGTTATCTTTCTACAGATACGGTATGCTTTCTCATTCTTTTTTCAGATACATAGCAATCTATTTTATCAGTGTGCCACAATTTATTTAGGTATCCCTGTAGAGATGCCATTTTGGTTAATTCTAATTTTTATGACAAACAGTCCTGCCACTAATAGCCTTGAACATATATTATTATACACATGGGTGAGAATACCTATAGGATAAATTCCTGGAGGTGGAATTACTGGATCAGATATATGTGCATTCTTAATCTCAGTAAATACTGCCAGAATATCCCCCACAAAGGTACTCTAAATTTATACTCCCATCAGTACTCAAAAAGTTTCAGAAAATACCATTAGAAGTTTGCATACTTTTTGACTTGGTAGTAATTCCACTCATATGAATTTATTCTACAAAATGCTGAAGAATGGATGGTTCAAAGAAATACCTAAAAGTTGGTAACCTAGAATTGATTTTCAGGGAAATGTAAATCAAAACACAATATGATACCACCTCACTCCTGCAAGAATGGTCATAATCAAAAATTAAAAAAAATAATAGATGTTGGCAAGGATGTGGTGAACAGGGAACACTTTTACACAGCTGATGGGAATGTAAACTAGTACAACCACTATGGAAAACAGTGTGGAGATTCCTTAAAGAACTAAAAGTAGAACTACCATTTGATCCAGTAATCCCAGTACTGGGTATCTACTCAGAGGAAAAGAAGTCATTATATGAAAGATACTTGCACACGCATGTTTATAGCAGCACAATGCACAACTGCAAAAATATGGAACCAGCCCAGATGTCTATCAGTCAACTAGTGGATAAAGAAACTGTAGTACATACATACTATGGAATACTACTCAGCCATAAAAATGAATGAAATAATGGCATTCGCAGCAACCTGAACGGAATTGGAGACCATTCTTTTTTTTTTTTTTTTCCTTTTTGGAGACACAGTCTTGCTCTGTTGCCCGTGTTTGAGTGTGGTGGTGTGATCTTGGCTCGCTGGAACCTCCGCCTCCCAGGTTCAAGTGATTGTCTCACCTGGGCCTCCCAGGTAGCTGGGATTACAGGTATGCATCGCCAAACCTGGCTAATTTTTATTTTAGTATAGACAGGGTTTGACCATGTTGGCCAGGCTGGTCTCAAACTCCTGACCTCAGGTGATCCACCTGCCTCGGCCTCCTAAAGTGCTGGGATTACAGGCGTACACCACCGCAGCAGTCCTGGAGACTTATTCTAAGTGAAGTAATTCAGGAATGGAAAACCAAACATTGTATGTTCTCACTCATAAGTGGGAGCTAAGCTATGAGGATGCAAAGGCGTAAGAATGATACATTGGACTTTGGGGACTTGGGGGAAGGGGTGGGAGGGGGATGAAGGAAAAAAGACTATACAATGGGTACAGTGTACACTGCTCAGGCGATGAGTGCACCAAAATCTCAGAAATCACCACCAAAGAACTTATTCATGTAACCAGCCACCACCTATCCCCCAAAAACTTATTGGAGAAAAAAAAATCAGTGATGGGCTGCCCATGCACATTCATTCCTGGAAACCAAGAGAAAACCTGAGCAATTTGTTACCCTCCAACTGGGACCAAAAAAGTTCTTTAAGGATAATAAATATATGTTTTGTGTTATAGCAGAAGGGCAACTTAGTATAGGGTTTACAAATAAAATACAGGATACCTAGTTAAGTCTGAGGTTTTTGTGTTTGTTTTTGAGATGGAGTCTTGTTCTCTTGCCAGGCTGGAGTGCAGTGGCACGATCTCAGCTCACTGCAACCTCCTAGTTCAAGCGATTCTCCTGCCTCAGCCTCTCAAGTAGCTGGGATTACAGACACGTGCCACCATACCCAACTAATTTTTGTATTTTTAGTAGAGACGGGGTTTCACCATGTTGGCCAGGATGGTCTCAATCTCCTGACCTTGTGATCTGCCCACCTCGGCCTCCCAAAGTGCTGGGATTACCAGCGTGAGCTACTGCGCCCGGCCTTTTTTTTTTTTGGAGATGGAGTCTTGCTCTATTGCCCAGGCTGGAATGCAGTGGCACTATCTTGGCTCACTGCAATCTCCACATCCCAGGTTCATGTAATTCTCCTGCCTTAGCCTCCCAACTAACTGGGAATACAGGCATGCACCACCACATTCCACGAATCTTTGTATTTTTTGTAGAGATGAGGTTTTGCCATGTTGGCCAGGCTGGTCTTGAACTACTGACCTCAGGTGATCCACCTCAGCCTCCCAAAGTGTTGGGATTACAGGCATGAGCCACCACGCACAGCCTAAGTGTGTTTTAATAAATAACCATTTTTACATGGGATAGCTTTATGTAAGGAAAGTATCTGTTTTCTGAAATTCACATTTAACTGGGTATCCTGTATTTTTATTTACTCACTCTGGCAACCCTAAAATGATGGGATTCTTGAATCAGATTGTGTTGCTTAATGTAATTTAGCCTCGAGAAGAAATCCAATTACTTGTACAGAGTAATCATTTATTTTATCTATGTGGAAGTTCCTTAAGCTTTTTACAAAAGAACTTTTCAACATGAATTCTGCATGACACAGATTACAAAATGAAGATAGCTTCATAATTATGTTAAGTACAAACACCAAAATTATAAGCACTGCCCTTGTTCTGTTTAAAGAGATACATAATGGAGCTATATGAATAAAAGAAGTTTTTTGTGCTTGTCAACATGGAAAACATTTGATTTTGTAATAAAATTTAAAGAACTAAAAAAATTTCTACTCTTAAGCATGTATTTGTTACAAATTCCGCATTAGGGCGAACTCCATTCTAAGAGTCAACCAACCTTCACTAATGATGGATGTCATCACTTACTGTACTCTTCCTTTAATGTGATAAAAATCCGTGTGTTACCACATGAAAGTAATGGGAAAAGGAAGAACAAGGAGAGAAGGAAAAAAAAGCTCATCAATTTAGGAATATTTTCAGATCAGACTGTTAAACAAATCTACTTTAACACTTTTGAAATTATTTTTTAAAATTACTTTGTGAAAAGAACGTTGGCTGGCACAATGGCTCACACCTACAATCCCAGCACTTTGGAAGGCTGAGGCAGGTGGACTGCTTGAGCCCAGGAATTCGAAGACTAGCCTGGGGAACATGGCGAAACCCCGTCTCTACTAAAAATATAAAAAAATTAACCAGGCAAAGTGGTGAACGCCTGTAGTTCCAGCTACTTGGGAGGCTGAGGTGGGAGAATCACCTGAGCCAGGGAAATAGAGGCTGCAGTGAGCCATGATCACACCCCTGCACTCCAGGCTGGGTGACAGTAGTCAAACGTAAGACCCTGTCTCAAACAAAAAAATTACCCTAAAGACCTCTTTTAAATCTCTGGCTTTAGGAGGGCATGGTGTGGCCGGGCGCGGTGGCTCAAGCCTGTAATCCCAGCACTTTGGGAGGCCGAGACGGGCGGATCACGAGGTCAGGAGTTCGAGACCATCCTGGCTAACACGGTGAAACCCCATCTCTACTAAAAAAATACAGAAAAAAGCTAGCCGGGCGAGGTGGCTGGCGCCTGTAGTCCCAGCTACTTGGGAGGCTGAGGCAGGAGAATGGCGTAAACCTGGGAGGCAGAGCTTGCAGTGAGCTGAGATCCGGCCACTGCACTCCAGCCCGGGCGACAGAGCGAGACTCCGTCTCAAAAAAAAAAAAAAAAAAAAAAAAAAAAGGAGGGCATGGTGGCTCACACCTGTAATCCCCACACTTTGGGTGGCCAAGGCGGGTGGATCATTTGAGGTCAAGAGTTTGAAACCAGCCTGGCCAACGTGGTGAAACCCTGTCTCTACTAAAAAACAAACAAACGTCTGGCTTTAAGAACTCAATCATCTAGTAGGGTAGAAACACACATGCACAAGTAAACATCAGGTAAATTGTCAAGTAAAATAACACAGATTGAAGAGGGCACTATTCTGGTGGTAGTGAGAAGTCAGCAAAAGCTTCATGGAAAAGTGGCTCTTGAGACAGCTCCGGATAAGTAGGGCTGAGAGTGGTAGGGAACTGCTCAAACCTTGACCACCTGTCCCTTTTGCTCCTGTTCCCCTACCACTCTCAGTCCTACTTGACTCGGATCCTGCATCAGGTCTACTCTTGCCTTGGCTCATTACCTGGACTATTTCTACCAATCTCTCCTCCCCCATGTTCTTGGAACACTATACTCTCCATAGCTCTCCTTCTACTTCCCCAGCCAATTCATAATCTTCACTGGAGTTCAGTTATACTGTTGCTTTCTCTGCAAAGCCTTTCCATACCACCCCTGCCTTCAAACTAGTGGGCTCTGTATCATTCTCTCACGGCACACCATAACTTCATATGCTTATTATACCTGCACTTACAATTACATGAGTTTGGATAAGCAGAGACTGTAATAAAAAAATAATAATTACATGAGTTAACTGTTTACATCTATCATTATACCATGATTATACATTCCATGAAGAGAAGGACTTTATTCTGTCTTGTTCACCGTTGTGGCTCCTGGGCCTTAAGCTTATGCCTAGCACATGGAAGATACTCAATAAATCATCAATGAATGAATTCTGTTAATAGGTTTTATACATGGTTGAATATAGCTTTGAATGCTTTCACAATCTTGATAGCTATGTTAAATTACAGGGCTTAAGGGCGGGTGCAGTGGCTCACGCCTGTAATCCCAGCACTTTGGGAGGCTGAGGCGAGCAGATCACGAGGTCAGGAGATTGAGAACATCCTGGCTAACACGGTGAAACCCCGTCTCTACTAAAAATACAAAAAATTAGCTGGGCATGGTGGTAGGTGCCTGTAGTCCCAGCTACCTGGGAGGCTGAGGCAGGAAAATGGCATGAACCCGTGAGGCGGAGCTTGTAGTGAGCGAAGATCGCACCACTCACTCCAGCCTGGGCAACAGAGCAAGACTGTCTCAAAAAAAAAAAAAATTACAGGGCTTATAAGAAAAGAAAGGTATATAAGCAAATTAACTGGGCAATCCACATAGATTTTCATAACTTAAAGCAATTTCATAGAAGGCATAGTATGTAGTAGTCTTTTAATATGCTAAGTGCAACCATCTTTCTTACTGAAAGAGAAGAAAACTAGAAATTTAACACAAAATAACAAACAATAAAAGCACACAATGGCCAGCTGGGCACAATGACTCACGCCTATAATCCTTGCACTTTGGGAGGCCGAGGCAGAAGGATCACTTGAGCCCAGGAGTTCAAGACCAGCCTGGGCAACATAGCAAGACCCTGTCTCTACAAAACATTTAAAAATTAGCCAGGTGTCGTAGTGCATGCCTGCAGTCCCAGCTACTCAGGAGGCTGAGGTGGGAGGATCGCTTCAGCCCAGGAGGTCAAGGCTGAAGTGAGCCGTGTTCACACCACTGCACTCCAACCCAGGTGACAGAGCAAGACCCTGTTTCAAAAACTGAAATAAAAGCATGCAATGCAATATTAAAACAGAAAGCTCCATCATCTTTTAAATAACGATTTTATAGATGGCAACTTCCATTATATTAGAGTGTCTTTATAGTTTTACTTTTTTTTTTTTTAGACAAAGTCTTGCTTTGTCATCAGGTTGGAGTGCGGTGGCACGATCTGGGCTCACTGCAACCTTCATCTCCCGGGTTCAAGTGATTCTCCTGCCTCAGCCTCCTAGGTAGCTGGGACTACAAGCGCACGCCACCACGCCCAGCTAATTTTTGTATTTTTAGCAGAGTCGGGGTTTCACCATGTTGATCAGGATGGTCTCAATCTCTTGAGCTTGTGATCCACCTGCCTTGGCCTCCCAAGGTGCTGGGATTACAGGTGTGAGCCACCCCACCCGGCCTATATTTTTACCTTCTTAGTCACATGTAAGAGGTATCTATTCAAAGTTAACCTAAACTCAAAATATGCTCAATATTTGAAATGTCATACTTAGTCAATATTCAGTTAGTTTCATAATCCTTTCCAGCCTCCAGATAAAAGGATTTTAACAGTGTGTATCTATTCAATGAATATACAGTTTTGTTCTCTGTAGCAACATCCCAATGCTTCATGACCAAATTTGTATCAATTAGAAGGGACAGTACTCAAGCTGATAACTTATTTATCTCCCATTTATTGAATTGCTACAGAAGGAAATCATTAAAATATTTAATGTATAAATCTAAAGTTGCCTCCTAGGTCCAACTGGATTTAAATGACACTTTTCTTTTCATTTTTATAATTAGTAGAAATAACTTATTATAAAGGCTGAAGAATATACTAAAATGCTTGGTTTTGTGACATCTGATTTTCCAACTGTAAGTTATTAGCACTTAGGAAAAAAGCAATCACTTAAAATAAAACTAAAAGTATAAAGCCTATGTTTAAAACATGGCCTTTATTAATACTGCCCACTGAGCTCCATTTTTATTTTACATTGAAATACTTCTGCTTTGCAAAGAAAAGACAGAAAAGTGCATTTTACAAGAGTACTTTTTTGTTTTTAATTCTCTGAGAAAATGGAATCTGAATCACAAGTTCACAATGTGGTAAAATGAAATTAAGAAACAATGATTTCAGTAATGCTATGCCATCACTAGTGTTTAGCTCTGACTTTTTCTTGTAAATCAGATCCTGATATACAGTCTAGAGCATCTAGGTTATTATTCTACAGCATATTAAACACAGAAAAGGAGGTTTTAAAAAAAAACCCCTTTCAACGTACAAACATGAATTTAAAAATTGCTTTTAAAAAATCACCTTTTTACATAATGTATATGCAAAACTGCTTTAAATACATGATTTTGGAAGAATTATTTACAAAATGTATCAGTCTGTGGAACAATTCACAGACAAAGCATACATAGTTGCTTTACTTAGTTGTTGCATCTCAACTTTGGGAGATATAAATTCATTCGGCAGTATAGCAAACATAAAAACTGTGACAAAGTATCTTAAGGGCAACCAAAAATTTGATCCTCAAAACAGTTTAAATACTAGGACTGCCAAAGTTTCTAAACAAGGACATACTTTAATGATCCAGATGCCCATTTATAGTTCTATACTGTTTGATGGACTGAGACAGACTCCCTTTAACACAGGCAAGGCTGCAGGATGCAACCTCCTGTAAAAAGGACAGCTGAGAGCTATTGTCATCCAAAGAGTGAATTAACCTAGAATTTTCTTTTTTTCAATTTTATTAATATTTTAAAAAATACATAAAAATACAACATCCAATGTCTGAATAAATATATTTAACAAGTTGCAAGATAATACCTTATTTTACACAAAATTTTCAGCTTTAGAAATCTTGTTAAATAACTTCATTGTTGTTATATATTTCATTTTTGTCTTTTTGTAACAAAATAAAAACTCTGAAATTACATAGAAAAAAGACAAAATATTTTTGTCAAGGGATAAGATAGTCCACTGAAAACTTATTCACAATTCCACTGTAAACATTAATAAACATTAAAATATTTGCATAATTGTGTGCTCAAAAATCCTATAAAAAGTGGAAGACTTATTACAACTGTAGTTTTCAGTCAACTACACTTCCTTTCACAATTTATTTTGTCCCATTTACACCTTTAATCCTGGGCACACTGCTGAACATATACTTTGGCAGTTCTAAATAGCAAGTGCTTCCACAAAAAAAAAAAAAAAAAATAATGAAAAAAACACAACATAAACCCCCTACTCACCAAGTGTTCAAATACATCTTAGTGAAAGTGCAGCAGTAACTATTCAGCTGGGTAATATTTTGATGTTTATCATGTGCACTTGCTTGTCTATGATTTCTATAACACCTGAAAACTTTATTATACAAATTCAAATTTGCTAAGTGCCCTTTGTTCTATATCACAACAAACGAAAAAAAAGTAAAGAGGAAAAATTATGACAAATATGGCAGGCTGCTTAACCTTCACTTATTAATCAGCTTATTTTTTGCAACAAGAAAAAAAAAGAGAGAGGGGAATAGATACAATCCAGCCTGGAAAAGTATATAGGATATACTTAGCAATGTCAAACCAGTTGAGTGCTTTCTGTGGTTGTAATTCAGGGTCTGGGGATTTATGTCCATGGCAGCAAACTGCTGGGAAGGTAGAGAAAATGTTTATCACCTGCATTCTACAGCAAGTACATTTTGTGGGGGAGATGATGATGAGGGACTCATTCCAGTGTCTGATGAAGCAGATGACATGGAGGCTCCCGCATGAGACACTGTGGAATCAAAACAACTATGTTAGATCCAAAAACTGTTACACAAAGATACCTAGCTAACAGCAAATTAGAAATAAAATTCTTAACATTATTCACCGTAATCACAGGCCTCTTATATGTCACATGAAGGAGTAACAAATTGTCAGCAAAAATTTTGTTTGGCTCAATTAAGTGGAGTTAGTCTTTGGTCAGTTAGGTACTACTCAACACTTAAAAAGACATCATAAAATATAAAGATTAAAGAGACAAAAACTCTTAAACCTCTAGTTGGGAGATCCCCTGAAGGAACTTAGCTCAGTCAGAAACAAGGTAAACCTGAGTGAGATAAACACAGAACCATAGGGAATTTCTGCTTTATCTATGGGTCATAGGACCATAAAAGAATTAACTTAACTCAGAGAATTTCCTCTGACAGGTATCAGAATCATGGAGATCAGGACGAAGTAATGTGTTATAAGCAAAAAGTCCTCAAATGGTTTTAATGTAATTTTCTCCAGGAGGACATAACACAGATTAGGGATCAGTACTTTGAGCATTAGGTGTTTTGCCACTTTTTAAGTTCTTTGCTTTTATCTTCTCTTTCCTTGCAAAACTCTTGTCTTCTGCCAATCTTTCCCTGATTGTTCCTATTTTATTTGAAGTTTTAATTTTTGTTTATTCAAGTATCATTACAACCTCCGGGGCTCAAGCGACACTCCCGCATCAGCCTTCCAAGTAGCTGAGACTATGGGTGCATGCCACTGCACCCAGCTAAATTTTTAATTTTTTGTAGAGATGGGATTTTGCTATGTTGCCCAGGCTGGTCTCCAATTCCTGGGCTCAAGCCATCCTCCTGCCCCAGCCTCCTAAATGCTGGAATTATAAGCGTGAGCCCCATGCCCAGGCAACAAATTCTTATATATATGCCAGAAATCACTCAAATTTCAGTTTAATAACTCATTATGAAAACCTAAGCAAATAAAAATGGAGAAAAGACTATAATAAGCTGGGCATGTTGGCTCATGCCTATAATCTCAGTACTTTGGGAGGCCAAAGCAAGAAGATTGCTTTAGAACAGGGATTCGAGACCAGCCTGAACCACATAGTGAGAATGTGTCTCTACAAAAAAAAAACTAAAAAATTAGCTGGGTGTGGTGGCAGGCAACAGTGGTCCCAGGCACCTGTGATACCAGCAACTTGGGAGGCTGAGGTGGTAGAGTCGCTTGAGCCCAGGAGTGTGAGGCTGCAGCAAGCCGTGATCACGCCACTGCACTCCAGTCTGGGTGACAGACTGTTCCCCTGCCCCCCAAAAAAAGATGGTAATAAAAAAATCTTTTTGGCCGGGCGCTGTGGCTCACGCCTGTAATCCCAACACTTTGGAAGGTCGAGGTGGGTGGATTACTAGGGGTCAGGAGTTGGAGACCAGCCTGGTCAATATGGTGAAACCCCATCTCTACTAAAAATACAAAAATTAGCCAGGCATGGTAGCGGGCACCTGTAATCCCAGCTACTCGGGAGGAGAATGGCTTGAACCTGGGAGGCGGAGGTTGCAGTGAGCCAAGATCGTGCCATTGCACTCCAGCCTGGGCAACAAGAGCAAAACTCCGTCTCAAAAAAAAAAAAAAAAATTTTAATTGTCTGAAATGTATGTCACCTTTAGGAAACTGACCCCAGAGCAGTGGTGGGCTCTCTGAAGTAATTTTAATTTGCTAATTTGTTCTTTTCTTCTTTTGATATTCAAAAGTTCTATAAAGACATCTTGGTATTTACAGCTTTTAAAAGGATGAACACGAGAAGTCTGATCTCTTTCCATTTGTTCCACCCTGTTCCTATTTGTAGGAATTAAAAACTGCTGGACTTGGAGCACAATGGTCAAGACCACACATGACAGGTCACTCTACCACAAAGTCATCCTCTAAATCTCTACTAGAGGCAGAAAACTTCTCTCAACATGATCAACTCTATCAGGTAATTTACCTTTTATTTGTTTTTTAAGAGACATCCCTTCTGGAGCTTTCACCTCCTGTTCCATCCTACTCCCGGAATAGTTGCTTTCTAAGTCTGCTATGCAGTGGTCATCCTACAGCTTCCATTCACCATCACCTTCAGATATTCCTTCTCTATTTTCCTACATAGGATTCCTTGTTTGCCAGATCCCATGTCGTCTTAGCTTGGCTTCTAGTGTCTAGTACTACCATTGAGAAATCAGATGTAAGACTCTTGATGCTGTTCTAAGATCCATTTCTTTTTATATATGTATCTTTATATGGTAAATTTTTCGAATCTTTTTGTTTTTTTTGAGACAGAGTCTCACTCTGTCACCCAGGCTGGAGTGCACTGGCGCGATCTCGGCGTTCACAGCAGCCTCTGCTTCCGGGTTCAAGTGATTCTCAAGCCTCAGCCTCCTGAGTGGTTGGGATTACAGGCATCTGCCGCCACGCCCGGCTGACTTTTGCAGTTTTAGTAGAGAGGGAGTTTTGTCATGTTGGCCAGGTTGGTCTTAAACTCCCAGCCTCCAGTGATCTACCTGCCTCCGCCTCCCAAAATGCTGGGATTACAGGCATGAGCCACTGTGCCAGGCCTAGAATCTACTCTTTATCTACAGGATTCTGAAATTTCATATGCTTTGGTGATTTTCACTCCCATTATTTATAGAGGGCACAGTGAGTCCTTTCAATTTTCTAACTCACATCCTTCAGTTCTAGAATTTTAAAACTATTTCTCTGATGACAACTTCCTCTTGTTTATTCAACTCTCCTTCTAGAAATCCTATGATTCAGAAGTTGGAGCTCCTCACCAGTTTCCATATTTCTATTATTTCTTCTCTCCTATTGTCTTTTTGATCCTCTAGTGGAATTTCTTCAGCTTCACTGCCTTATTAATTTTTCTAAATTCCTGCTATCATATTTTAAAGATATCCTTCTTGTTCTCTCAGTTTTTAAAATAGTTACTATGCTTTTGTTTCAAGGTAGCAGTATCTTTCCCTTTACCTCTGGATACAAATCGAACATCCCTAATCCAAAAATCCAAAATCTGAAACTTTTGAGCATCCATGTGATGCCACAAGTGGAAAATTCCACACATAAGCACTTACCACAAACTTTGTTTCATGCACAAAATTATTTAAAGTATTATATAAAATTACCTTCAGGTTATGTGTATAAAGTGTCTATGAAACATAAATGAATTTTGTGTTTAGACCTGGGTCCCATCACCAAGATATTTAATTATGTACAAATATTCCAAAATCTGAAAAAATAAAAAACCCAAACACTTCTAGACCCAAGCATTTCAAATAAAGGATACTCAACTTGGATTAACTATTAAGAATAGTAGTGCTTTTTTTTTTAAAATATGGTATATTATCTGTTTTTTTCCAGTTCCTTTTTTTTACTTTGGCTTCTGCCTTTATGTAGGGGTTTTCCTCAAATGTCTGGTCATGTGGCTTCCATATTTAACATTAAAAAGCTGACTGAAAGCTGTGTATGAACATCAGGGCTTTTAAATATGGACAGTGCACATGTAGTGATTGTCAAGGATCTTGATTTTTGTTTCAGGAACATCCAAATAGTAGGTAATTTTTCTTGGGCTGGTCATTTTCTTTAGAAGAATCTTCCAATCTCCTCCCAGGAATAAGCATAAGCTTAGCTGCCAGCTTTCAGGAAGCCAAGAGGACTAGGCCTCTTCTAACGAAGAGGCACAGCAATCTAACTATTCAGTACGCAAACTTTCACTCCATCCACTATTTTGGCTTAGCACTTAATCATTACCCTCAGCTGTGGCTGGTGCCCCCAAGTCTACAAGCCTACTGATTTCCTCATTCTCCGTTAAGTTAATCTATTTTCTGCTTGAGTTGGGGGTGAGGTAGACTTGCTTCACTGATGGGAAGAGGAGATCCAATTTCTCCTTCCATTTTCAACCAATCCCATTTCTCAGCATTGTCCCATATCCCTTCTGAGGGCTTTTCTGGGGTTACATGGTATGAATTGTCTTCCTTCTTGTTATTTTGTCTCACTATGAGGACAAGCAAGCTTAGTTTCAGCAGTATCTCATCTGCTAGGACAGTTATAGTAGTCCATCAGTTATGCAGCTTCCAAAAGATATACTGTTGACATTTCTTGTCTGCTGTGGTCATTCTCTTGTCCTTTTGAGTTTAGGGCTCTTAATTTCCTTTACTGTTATTTTAACAGGGCTTGGGGATGGATTGTATATGGACATGTTCATGTTTAACTAGAAGTTAATCCTATAAGCCCCGAAGGGCTAGCTCAGACACTACTCCCTCTCTGTGATTACTCCAAAGTAACCTCTCCTTCCACTAATTCCTATACTTGCTAATATCATTCTTAGGGCACACACTGTTCCACTAGATGTTAAGATCTCTGAGATGAAAGTCTGTGTCTAACTCATTTCTGCACTTCCACCACCTGGCAGTGCCTGGCGCACGGCACATGCTCATTAAAGTTGCTGGGCGGCACTATCTTATCTTTTAGTTGTTTAGGGAATGATTTCTAATCCCAACAAGATAATCTCCTTGAGAATAAGCCTTATGATTCATTCATTTTGGTGAACCCCACAACAAATACAGTGCCTATTAATAGGTGCCAATAAATGTTTGAGCAAAGAGTGAATTTCAGAAGGAGTATGCTCTACCTGAGAATCCATCACATTTAGTACAACCACACATTTTGAAAGACAGTTCATACTCCCTTTTAAGGGTGTCATTTTGATTAACTCAGTTGCTGACCTACTCATTTCAGCAAAAGAAAACACTAGGAATTTAAAAACAGCACTTAATAAATGTGTGCTATATTCAAAGAGTATCAAATTTAAATCTTCTAAAATGATAGGATATAGTTTTGAAATATAAGAGGAGAAAAATTATAATAAAATTACCTTCCCTGTCTTTCTTTTTTAATCTTTTTCTCCTCCTATCTATGGTTGCAACTTCAGACTTCAAAGACATATAATATTTTCTGATTTCCTGTAGTTTTTCTTGGAGAAATGAGATTCTCTCCGTACTGTTCATATTATCTAATTCATCTAAAAGGGGGGGAAAAAAGTTAATTTGCATTTTAAAATAATTCTTTGAGAACAATGATGGCAGTTCTATCAAACATCTAACTCATAAATCAACAAAAGCTTTAGTTTATTAAAACCTAGTACAGTAAGCTAAAAAAGATTGTAAACAGGGAAGATGTGAATTAAATTCATGATTAAGAATTATTTTTAGATCCCAAATGTTCTATACTAAACATTTATTACTTAAATGATCAGAAAAACATAAGAAAACATCAACACAAACCAACCCTGACCTATCTATAATTATAGTTATCAGAATAGTTTCCCTGTATTGACATTTTCTTCACTACTACTAGTTATACAGTAGTTAGTGCTACAAAGGGCACTTCAGTTTCACTGATTTATATAAATCATACATGTCTTCTTAATGGAGACCTTCCTGTAAGTCAATATTTATCAAGTTAATTTTATGGAAAGACACAGATTTATACTTAAGACAACACGTAGTGATTATTGCTAAGGCAGTATTTGGAATATCTAAATAGTTAATCATTATTCCTTATTTTATTAACATTAATCCAAGTTGATATTTTAAGATATATTCCACTTTACAGTATTCATCTATCAAGTTTTCTATAAGCTTCTTACTGAGTTGAAAGCTCCATTTATATGTCCTAGGGGATGAATTTGGATGTTTTTCTCTGTGTTTATCTTTCTCTCCATCTTTGATGTGTGGGGATATTCTTGCAGGAGATCGTGCAGGTTTCTGTGGCTTAGATACATTAAGATGCTTTACTGGGGTACATTTACTTGAATTGTCTAGGACAGGAAGATCTTCACTATCACTGCTTTGTCCTATAAATAATAAAAAAGATTAACTCAGATTATAAATGATAAAATTCTTAAATATCAAAATGCAACAGACCTAACAATTACATTTTTGGTATCCTACAGAAATATGTGCACAAATGCACAAAGTTTATAACAGTATTAAAAAAAAAAACAAAACCTAAATGCTCACCAACGAGAAATGGTTAAAAATGATAAACTTTTTAATACTTTCCTAAAGTTGTTAAAAAGAATGAACTAGAGTTCATAAGAATAAAAATAGCAAAATATGTAGTATAATACTGTTAAATGAAAATGCAAAGTTATAAAACAATATAGTATTGCTCCATTTATGTTTAAAACAAGCCAACAAACTGCTAAAAATACTAACACTGTAAGACTAAAGCTAGCATTGAAAAACACCAACCTGTTCCATTCTTTTCATTTTTGGCTGCAGCATTTGTTCGCTTTGGGGTACGCTTTTGCTTTTTTGCCATTAATCCACTACTGCCATCACTTGGTCTTTTCTGACCTGAAATAAGATGAAAAAGAGAACGTAAAAAAAAAAAAAAGAGGAAGTATATTTATTCAACAGACTACACTGACATTTCTTTTTTTAAGAAGAGAGAAAAGAAAAAGAAAGTACTTTACAGATCAACAGTACCTAAAACTCAACAGTTTTAATTTTTGGTTTACATATAAACACTAACTTTTCCCTAGAAAGTCCTTACCCTTCTCTCTGCTCTCTCTCTCTTGTACAATTATACTACAGGTACCAGAGGCAACATTAGTTTCAAATCCATTTGCCGATTCCCTCTCACAAAGACCTTCTTGAGATTCTTCAGCAATACTATCAACTTCAATCGTTATATCACTCTCACTTTTTACGCTTCGAGACTCATCTTGACTAAGAGTAAGTGGTGAAGCTACTGAAAAGTTATGTTGGACTACAGGAGGTAGGGCAGGTGGAATAGAAACAAGAGAGTTAGACTCAGAGCTTTCAACTGCTACATCCTCAATGCTGGTCTTATCCTTTTCATCCAAATCATCCAAATCTACTTCATGGCAAACCAAGGTTTCAGGCCCAATCAGAGGCATTGCATCCTCATCTTCTTTTAGTGGAATATTTACAGTTTCTTCAGCTGGACTATCAAATCTTTCACTAGTCAGTTGTTGGATGCATTGGTTTGACTCTGCTATCAATGATGGCATTCCTTCATTTTCTCTTTCAAAGTGCTGTTCAAAATTTAACTTTTTCATTCCCTCAGATCCAATACAATCACTGGTCCTTTCTTGAGATACAGTAGTTGTCATTTCCATTCCATTCTCAATTCTTATTTTTTTCTCTGGTGATGATTGTCCTAGTATTTTCCGTTTCAACTTCTTTTCTTTCACACATTGGTCAATTTCATCTTCTGTAGAAGAAGAGAAGTTTTTATTGTCTAATGAAGACAATTCAAGACTACGAGCCTCTATATGAGGTTCACTTCCTGCTTCATTCTGGCCAAATGATGAAATCTTTATAATTTCTAAGGAAAGATCTTTTGTCTTGCTTCGTCTTCCCTTTCCTTTTGGAGATTTTTCGGCTTCTTTCTTAACTTCTTCTGCTTGTTCCATTTTGTTTCCAAAAATCTGTACTATTTGTTCATTCTCTCCAACTTCTAACTTCAGGGTTTCTAAAGGCTGCATCTGAGTCCTATCATTTTCTTTTAACATGTGTGCAGAAATCTTTGGATTTTCTTCATCTAGCTTATCATCATTCAAATTTTCATTTTTTTCTAGTTCATCTTTAAGAGAAAGTTCTTCATTTATTAGATTCTTTTCTAAAGCATCTTCTGCTTCACTATCAGATGAACAAGAGTCTGTAAGAGGAAATATTATTATATTATGCAGGCTTTTATATTACCAATGTAATTTTATAATAAAAATCTTACCAAAAATAATAATAAAAATATTAATCATGTACCTCTGAATACCTCCCTGTAGAAATTTCCGATATAAAACAAATCATAACATTTGTGCCAAGAATTTGAGGGGGAGGGGAATCTACATTAAGCTCCAAGTAAAAATATATTATATTGCGTATTACTAACTCAAATCTATATGAAAAGCTATTTTGCAATATTCCCCAGTATGATATTTAGGTACAAGAGTCCTTAAAAAAAAATCAAAGGATTAGTACCTAGACATCCTAGACATGAAGTTAATTTGTTAAGTGGTTTGAGATAGTATCTAGGAGGGACATGTGATGGGCATTTTGTATCCTAAGAAAGGAACATGACATTCTACTTAAAATAATTGTGGAAAGAAAAGTTTTTTTTCTTTCCTTTCCTTTTCTTTTTTTGTTTTTTTTTTTTTTAAGACACAGTCTCACTCGGTCGCCCAGGTTGGAGTGCAGTGGCGTGATCTCGGCTCACTGCAAGCTCCGCCTCCCAGGTTCAAGCCATTCTCCTGCCTCAGCCTCCTGAGGAGCTGGGATAGACGCGGGCCACCATGCCCGGCTAATTTTTGTATTTTTAGTAGAGACGGGGTTTTGTCACGTTGGCCAGGCTGGTCTCAAACTCCTGACCTCAAGTGATCCACCCATGTCAGCCTCCCAAAGTGCTGGGATTACAGGCATGAGCTATGGCGCCCAGCAAGAAAAGTTTTTAAAATGGGCAACTGGAATCCTCAAAACTTTAAATATTCTTAACAAACAAGAAAGTATAGGAAACAAAAATTATTCCCTGTAAGTAAGGGAACTTGTAAAATAATAAAGTAGGGTTCTAAGACTGTATAGGATCTAAAAAATATAAAAATCTTGTCCACATGGTGCTCATATTCTCAAGAAGTTCAAAACAGCAAACACGAATTTTTAAGTGAAAAGGTGTATACAATTTTATTTTGTGGTTTTATCATAAACAGAATGTAGAATTCATTTTCATGTTTTAAAAAATCCCTTTCAGTGGTAGTTTAATAAGGCTGGTATGTAGTTTTGTAAACTGGACACTAAACAGTTATGCCTTCTAGGTACCTTTCACTTTGTGGACATCTTTCATTTGTCAGCAGATGGCAGTAAAGAGGAAGGATGTCCTTTTATAATTTGCACACAAGCACCACATGTACTAATAGCAAACATGTAGTTCAGTATAGCTTTTTTCTTGAAAGAAGAGAAATTTTTATGTAAGACAACCATTTAAAATTTCTTTTTTCGGGCCTGGGCACAGTGGCTCATGCCTGTAATTCCAGCACTTTAGGAGGCTGAGGCGGGTAGATCACTTGAGGTCAAGAGTGCGAGACCAGCCTGGTTAACACAGTAAAACCCCGTTGCTACTAAAAATACAAAAATCAGCCAGGTATGGTGGTGCACACCTGTGGTCCCAGCTACTTGGGAGGCTGAGGCAGGAAAACTGCTCGAACCCAGGAGTTGGAGGTTGCAGGGAGCTGAGATTGCGCCACTACACTCCAGCCTGGGCGACAGAGTAAGGTGGGGTCTCGCTCTGCTACCCAGGGTGGAGTGCAATGATATGATTACACTTGCTGTAGCCTTGACCTCCCAGACTCAAGCAATCCTCCCACCTCAGCCTTCTGAGTAGCTGGGACCACAGGTGCACACCACCATGCCTGGCTAATTTTTAAATTTTTTTCGTAAAGATGGGGTCTCACTATATTGCCCTGGCTGGTCTGGAACTCCTGGGCTCAAGTGATCCTTCTGCCTCAGTCTCCCAAGGTGCTGGATTACAGGCATGAACCACTGCGCTCAGCCTATAATTTCTTAATTACATTTAAAAGTATACAGAGGTAGAAAAGTGGGGAAAATGAGTACAAGCAGAATAAAATATGTTCACCTATACTCATTATAAAACATGCCTGTACCACAGTAGTCTGTATTCTCTTAGAACCACATGGTTTCAGCTTTGCTGAAAGATCCCAGGTGAACAGCATTGAATTTATAGGAGACACTGGTACAGACTTTGAGGGAAAGTGTAGCACACATTAGGATGCATGGATTGTCAATTCACCTTCTATTAAAATATATTATTTTTAAGATATTTATGAGAAAAAGTATTCCTAAATGAAAACATCACTGAATTTCAAATAAAAATGATACAGCAAAATATTTTCTTCAAATCAAATTTTATAGTTTCAATCATATGAGATTAAAAACCTAGGTGATTTACAGGTTGAACACCCCTAGTCCAAAAACCTGAAATCCAAAATGCTCCAAATTCCAAAACTTTTTGGGCACCAACATGACGCCCCAAGTAGAAAATTCCACACCTGCATCCAAACACAGGTGCACAACTGTCTTCGGCAGCCCCAGGCTAGTATACAGGTAACCTTTTAATGAAAACACGGCATCGTAGGTGGAGACTGAAAGCCTGCTGTTTGTTGTCATTGTTGTTTAGCAGCCAGTACAGATATTCTGGTGATGCTACCTCGCTGCTTAGTTTCCTTACACACACTATTTTTCCACTGTATTAATTGTAAGTCATGTTTTACTGTTATGTAATTATGTGTAAGTGTAAGAAAATTACTTATCAGTAGGTGGCATATAAATTCAGAGTCAAGAATAACAGTGATGCCAAACAATCACAGACTGTTCACATGGGTGGCTGAGACAGTTATACCTTTGATTTCTGATGGTTCAAAGTACACAATCTTTATTTCATGAACAAAACTATTAAAAATATGGTATAAAATTACTTTCAGGCTATGTGTATAAGGTATATATGAAGCACTAATTTTCATGTTTAGACTTGGGTCCTATCCCCAAGATAGCTCATTATGTATATGCAATATTCAAAAATAATTTAAAAAAAAAAATCCAAAAATCCAAAACACTTCTAGTCCCAAGCATTTTGGGCAAGGAATACTCAACCTGTACTGTGAATATTTCACACAATGGAAGTTTTATTATTTATGTTATTTCTTTTAAAGTCAGCCATCCTCAAAATCGAGCACCTTCCATTCCATTTGACAGAGGTGAGCTGTCTGGTATATTGCTGCGAGCACTTCTGGTACCTGATTTTCCTTCACTGTTTGCTGTCTTAGATAAGCCATACGGCATGTTTGATGAAAGGGTTGATTTTAAAGGAGGTCGTCCCCGTTTTGACTTCTGCCTCTCCTCATCTCTCTTTTCGTCCTTTTCACTATCTTCTTTATTCTGGGCAACAACAACAAAATGTATGAGAAGGGCCAATGCTTTATGAAAAATGAACATTCTACTTATCCAAAGAAAACTACATCTCAAAAAAGGTTTGATATTTTATATGTCACTTCCTAGTCTGTGCTTATAGAAGGATCAAGAGTTTTCTGGCTGGTCTGAGAGGTTATCGGCACTTATTAACATTAGTGTCACTGAAATTGGTATATAATCCTCCACTTCTGAATTTCTAACGTATTTTGTATTTACATAGATACAATATTGTACAATTTGTAATACTGGAATTATATTGTGATGGTCAGCGTCAGAGTATTAGAAGGCTATACAACCATTCAGCACTCCCCACTGTTCCCGACTATCCCCTGCAGAAAGGAAAGATATCTATCATCCAGTAGACAAAACCATGGGCAAATCTCTACAGCAAAGCTTGACAACTGAGGGTGTGGGTGAGGGCACAACTGGCCAGTATATATGTGTTTTAAAATTTTAGTATTGGCTTCTAGCATTTAAAAGTCAAATTTCACATTTTAAGAAATATAGTGGTCTTGAAAAATCCTAAAATCTGGCAACCCTGGGTCTGCATTCCCACAGCAGAGTGGTTAGTTCCATTCTGTCTAAATGAGGAATGTGTCCTCTCGTTTGTCACGGTTAGTCCTACTTCATCCTTCTCCTATAAAGCCTCTACGGGAATATGAGTTTGAAAGTCATGTCCTAAGGGTTGCTGATTTTCACTTTTGCCAAAACAATGTGGTAATGTGTTACTTTTAAGCTCCTGGGTTATAAAGAAAAGATCACAACTAACTTTCAAGAATCAAGATTTTTTTTTTTTTTTTTTTGAGACAGAGTCTTGCTCTGTTGCCCAGGCTGGAGTGCAGTGGCGCGATCTCGGCTCACTGCAAGCTCCGCCTCCCGGGTTCACGCCATTCTCCTGCCTCAGTCTTCCGAGTAGCTGGGATTACAGGTGCTTGCCACCACGCCTGGCTAATTTTTTGTATTTTCAGTAGAGACAGAGTTTCACAGTGTTAGCCAGGATGGTCTTGATCTCCTGACCTCGTGATCTGCCCACCTCAGCCTCCCAAAGTGCTAGGATTACAGGCGTGAGCCACCACACCCGGCCAAGATGATTATTACAATAAAAAGATTTATTAAACAAACACAATATCGTATATGCATATTACTAAGCAAAAGAAGCCAATCTAAAAAGGCTATATGGTGTATGATTACAATTATATGATATTCTCGAAATGGAAAAAACGATGGAGAGAGTAAAATGTCAGTAGTTGTCAGGGGTTGGGGTGGGGTTAAGAATAAACAGAATATAAAGGACTTTTAGGGCAGTAAAGTTACTCTATATGATACTATAGTGGTAGATCCATGTCATTATATATTTGTCAAAATCCATAGCATACACACCACCAACGGTGAACCCTAATGTAAATGATGTACTCTGGGTGACAATAATGTGTCAATATAGGCACATCAGTTGTAACAAATACCCCACTCTGGTGGGGGATGTTGACAATTTGGGAAGACTATGCAGGTATGGGGCAGAGAGTACATGGGAGGTCTATATACCTTGTTCTTAATCTTGGTATAAACCTAAAACTAAGAAGTCTTAAAAAACACACAATACAATTTGAATAATTCCTATACATATTATAAGGGACATAAATCTACAAACATACTTTCGCTTTTTTCTTCTGTTTTTTCTTTGGTCCACCTTTGTCCAAAGGCCAGATTATCCTGTCAGCCTTCACCCACTCATCATACCTTAAAAAAAAAAAAAAAGAATAGGTACAAGCTTCATAAATTATAACCTTTTTGAAATGTATTCACCAAACAAAAACAACAGTGAGACAGACTAAATAGTTTGTTCTTAGTGTTGGCAAGAATATGAAGGGCACAGGGGCTGGTTTGCTGGTAACATGTGCCAATAACTCTACTAGGTATTTTGTATAACCACCAGGGAAAGGCAAGAGGATTTAAGAGTTAACAGGTTTAGAAGGAGGTCTTGGAAAGCAAACTCTAGATTCAAGACAATCTGAACTGCTTTGTTTTCTACAGCTTTTACAGACCTGAGCTTATAATCAGATTCTGCACTAGAATTCGTTCTATTGAATGAATAATAGAAAGCTAGTCAGATAAATTCAGATTTGCAAGGTGATCAGTTTCAGGTTATTTTATCAAGTCCATTTCAACTTCCTTTTCCTCCTCAACACTCTCTCTAGTCTCTAGTAAAAACATAAAAAATTAGTCTCTAGTATTTCCAATAAAATTTTCTTCTGAACTACATTGCCTTTAGGACTCTGAAATTTTTTAGAGGTATCTGTATTTCACCTCCTTTATCTAAGTTTATTCTGTTTAGCTCAAGTTGAAAACTCATTTCCCCTAAACTTTTACTTAAAATTTTTATTTTTAAATTTATTTTTAATTTAATTTTTATTTTTTGGGGGACAGTTTCAATGTTGTTGCCCAGACTGGCATGCAATGGTGCCATCTTGGCTCACTGCAACCTCTGCCTCCTGGGTTCAAGTGATTCTCATGCCTCAGCTCCCGAGTATCTGGGATTACAGGTGCCCACCACACCCAGCTAATTTTTTATTTTTCGTAGAGACAGGGTTTCGCCATGTTGACCAGGCTGGTCTTGAATTCCTGACCTCAGGTGATCTGCTCACCTTGGCCTCCCAAAGGGCTGGCATTACAGGGGTGAGCCACTGGACCAGCAATTTTTTTGAGAGGGGGTCTCACTCTGTTGCCAGGATGGAGTGCAGAGGCATGATCCCCTGGGCTCAGATGATCCTCCCACCTCAGCCTCCTGAGTAGATGAGACCATGGGTGTACACCATTGCACCAAGCTAATTTTTGTAATTTTTATAGAGACAGGGAAGTTTTGCCATGTTGCCCAGGCTGGTCTTGAATTCCAGAGCTCATGTGATCTGCCTACCTCAGCTTCCCAAAGTGCTAGGATTATAGGTATGAGCCACTGCATCTGGCCTTCTCAAATGATTACTATCACTGCTGAATGTCTATAGTCCAAGTGACTAATCAGGGGCAAATAAGAAATTAAGTTTTCTGGAACTAAATAACAGTTTTTACATTATATAAATATACAAGTATTTATAGAATTAAGTCAAAATCTAAAAATATGTACACTTAATTGAAGAAACTACAGGCAGTCCTTGCTTTAGACCAGGAGTGTCCAATCGTTTGGCTTCTCTGGGTCACAATGGAAGAAGAAGAATTGTCTTGGGCCACACATAAAATAACACTAATGATAGCTGATGAGCAAAAAAAAAAAAAAAGAAAAAGAAAAAGAAAAAATAACCACACAAACAAAAAAACTCTCATGTTTTAAGAAAGTTTATGAATTTGTGTTGAGCCACATTCAAGGCCATCCCGGGCTGCATATGGCCTGTGGGCCACGGGTTGGACAAACTTGCTTTAGACTGTAGCATGTTAACAGAAACTCATGTATCTGGAAACGATATTCTTGCTTTGTAAACCAGTTACCATGGAGATGTACAAAGTAAGGACATGGTTCCTGTATGCATGTATTTCAGCTGACATGGTACCATGACTACCTATACAGATGCTCCTTTACTTATGATGCCATTATGTCCTGATAAACTCATCACAAATTGAAAATATCCTAAGTCGAAAAATGCATTTAATACATCTAGCCTACTGAACATCACAGCT
This sequence comes from Trachypithecus francoisi, assembly GCF_009764315.1. NCBI lineage: Eukaryota > Metazoa > Chordata > Mammalia > Primates > Cercopithecidae > Trachypithecus > Trachypithecus francoisi. The sequence goes on from NW_022681468.1 coordinate 46,862,874, forward strand.
TAGCTTAGCCTACCTTAAACATGCTCAGAACACTTATATTAGCCTACAGTTGAGCAAAATCATCTAACATGAAGTCTATTCTGTAATAAAGTCTAAAATATCTCATGTAATTTATTGAATACACTGTACAGTATTGGTTGATTAGTCTCATGGTTTCTTCGCTGCTTGATGTGGCTTGCCACCACTGCACAGTCTGATGAGAGAGCATCATACTGCATATCACTAGACCAGTAAAAAAAAAAATCAAAATTCAGGCCGGGTGCAGTGGTTCACGCCTGTAATCCCAGCACTTTGGGAGGCCGAGGCGGGCGGATCACAAGATCAAGAGATCGAGACCATCCTGGCCAACATGGTGAAACCCCATCTCTACTAAAAATACAAAAATTAGCTGGGCGTGGTGGCATGCATCTATAACCCCAGCTACTTGGGAGGCTGGGGATGCTGAGGCAGGAGAATCGCTTGAACCCAGGAGGCGGAGGTTGCAGTGAGCCCAGATCGCACCACTGCACTCCAGCCTGGTGACAAAGCAAGACTCCGTCTTAAAAAAAAAAAAATCAAAATTCTAAGTATGGCTTCTACTGAATGCATATAGCTTTTGAACCATTTTAAATTTTAAAAAATTGAAGTTGAACCACTGTAAGTTGGGAACTACCTGTACTATGATTTGAAAACTATCTCTCACCTCATTAACACAGTAGCTAGTTTCTAAAATGGGACTGGCTATGAGCATTGTACTAGGCCTTTAAATATCTGTACTTTGTTAACTTATATGGAAATGTTTATTCATCTGAACATATACTGAGGGCCTACTAGTATGCACTGTATCAGGAAGTACGTAGAGAATAAACATGGCCCATGCTCTCATGCAACCCATAGTCTGTTATAAAAGACAGACATAGGGTAAAATCAAGTACAGTCTGGTAAGTGCAATAAGAGAGTTATGTATCTGATCCAGGGCTAACAAAGGGATAACTCTATCCAATTCCACAATTCCAAAGAAGGTATCAGACAACCAAGAAGCACAAGCCTGATTTTTAGTGTACTTGGTCCTGGCGACACTGGACAAAGCAGTATACCATGTAGGTACTTCTAGCACTAATACTACTAACCAAGGACAGTCCCAGGATTTCTCAGTGAGAGACCAGGACTCTTCTCACACTTCTTACACTTGCAGATACTCCCTTTCAGGAATCTGGCTAAATTCTTTAGGAACCATGGTGGCTTCATCTCGATGAACAGGCCAGAATTATACCAGCTTTTAGGAGTAGACAAGAACAATGAAAAACCATGAACCAGGAGAGTACCAGTTAAGTAACGAATTAGGGAGATGACCAATCCAAAACCTGAGTGTATAATAAAATGACTGCTGAGAAGAGTCATAAAGTAAAACATTAAAGAGATAAGAAAGAAAGATGATATGGGAAATTCTAGAAAGCAGAACACAGACATATACAGATGTGAAACAGGAGTGGATAGTTGTGAACTAAATAAGAATCTGAGGAAGAAAGAAGGCTATCGTGATGCAACTGGAAATATAATGACTGAAAGTTGGTAAGATATAGTCCTTTTCCCCTGAATTCAGCAATATATTGTAAAGAAAACAAAACAGTTAACATTCATGGAGCACTAAGTGCCAGGCATGATTCTAAGCATTTACATCTTAATACAAATATTATCACTACAGTAGTCCCTGCTTAGCCACAGCACAGTTCAATTATCCATGGTCCAAAAATATTAAGATATTTTGAGAGAAAGACTATATTCATATAACTTTTATTACAATATATTGTTATAATTGCTGTATTTTATTATTATTGTTAATCTCTTACTGTGCTTAACTTATAAATTAAACTTTATTGTAGGTATGTATGTATAGGAAAAATGATAGGATATATAGGATTCAGTACTATCTGAAGTTTTAGCAGCCACTGGGGGTCTTGGAACACATTTCCAGCAGATGAGAGGGAACTACTGCATTATATAACACCTCTACAAAATAGGAACTGTATTTTTCCCAGTTTAGAGATGAGGGATTTGAGTCATAACAGAGCTCACATCTAGTGTATAGAGAAACTCAGGAGCAGTCTGGCTCCAAATAAATACAGGGCAACCAGAGATATTAAACATGCCAGATTTTGTAAAAGAGAACAAGAAAGGCAGCCTCCGACATTTAGGAATTTGCCTGGCACTATCAGTTGGGCCTTGGTGTTGCTTGGAGCTAGTCTGGCACTCATAGCTAGGCCACACTATCCTGCTATTGAAACATGAACAATTTCAAAGAGCATCAACATCAGACAAGTCCATTCTGTGACCATGATGTATCAAAACAAAAACAAGACCACTTCCTAATCGTGTCTGAACACAGAAAAAACAGGAACATTGTCCAAGTCACAAAAACGACATCTTTTTTTTCTTGACTAATGTGAGTGATTGCTGTTTCTTTACCAGTTATAGTGTTACCTTGGTCTGTCTCTCCTTCTAGATAAGATTTATTAAGAAAACCAATTATAATTACCCCAGCTTCCTGACAGGATCCAATATGGAGCAAAATCCCTTTTTTTTCTTTTTCTTTTTTAATAAGAGACAGGGTTTTGCTCCATCATCCAGGCTGGAGTGCAGTGACATGATCATAGCTCATTGCAGCCTCCAACTCCTGGGCTCCAGTGATCCTCTCACCTCAGCCTTCTGGGTAGCTGGGACTACAGGTACGTGCCACAATGCCAGGCTAATTTTTAATTTTAATTTTTTGTACATATGGGGGTCTAACTATGTTGCCAGGTCTGGTCTCAAACTCCTGGCCTCAAGCAGATCTTCTGCCTCCACCTCCCAAAGTGCTGGTATTACAGGCATGAACCACCATGCCCTGCCTTTCTTAAACCCTCCCCAAAATAATCTAATGGAAGACCAAATCTAAGTTCTAACATTCTGTTTTACTAATTAGTCGACTTAGAATTATTACAGTGCTTGACACAGGCTTGATTTCTGATTAATGAAACAAATACTGCACAGTTGGAAACTGTGGGCGTGGCTCCCTGCTCATATTCAGTAATATGTCTCCACAGAATTATGAATTATTGTTTTCCAAAGGTGGTGCCTTGAGCCTCTGTTGATTCATTTAACACCTTATTACTAAGGTGCCCTATGGTTCCTCTTGCTGTGTGTTCTTCCTCACTATAAATGAGTAATAAATGTAACTTGTTCTAACTACAGGTGTGATCCTGGTAGTCTCTGGCTAGAAGCACTGACACTGCTAGTATAACAGCAGGAATGTCAAAGTCTTGGAAAATTCAGAATCAAGGTGTGCTTTGTAAATATATACCATCACTTGCTTTCACTCTTCACAACATTAAGTTGATGTTCTATTTAACCACTGAAAAAATTTCAATAGTAAGAAAATACTTTCTTGCTTACCTGACATTCCATCCATAGTAATGTACCAAATATAAAACTTCTCCATCATCAATTTCAGTGCTTTTAATACTGGCTTCATAAATTTTCTGAGTCTTCCCTCGTCCGTATTTTACTTTCACTTTGGTTCCTGTTAGGCAGGGTTCCATGTCTTCCTCATCTTCCTCTCCCTCAGAGTCACATTTGCTTTCAGTTTCTTCCCTGCAGTAAGTTATAATATTGATAATGCTACTAACAACTTAATGGAGAATAAAATATGCTAAAAGAATTCAACAGGTAGATTATTCACAACCTAAATATTACCTTAATAACATATCAGTGGAGGAGGAGAAGAAGGAGGAGAAGGAGAAGATTTCTGTGGCCTACTTACTAAGGAATTATTACGTAAAGGTGCACCAAAGTAAATCCATACTTTTTTTTTTTTTTTTTTTTTTGAGACGGAGTCTCGCTCTGTCGCCCAGGCTGGAGTGCAGTGGCCGGATCTCAGCTCACTGCAAGCTCCGCCTCCCGGGTTTACGCCATTCTCTCGCCTCAGCCTCCCGAGTAGCTGGGACTACAGGCACCCGCCATCTCGCCCGGCTAATTTTTTGTATTTTTTTAGTAGAGACGGGGTTTCACCGTGTTAGCCAGGATGGTCTCGATCTCCTGACCTCGTGATCCGCCCGTCTCGGCCTCCCAAAGTGCTGGGATTACAGGCTTGAGCCACCGCGCCCAGCCAATCCATACTTTTTAAAAGCCAATCAAGTCACAGCTAATGATGATCTGTAATCAAACAAATCACTTCTGACAAAACAAAGAAAGAAAAATATGCTCTGAAAAAATTATTTAGAATTCGTATTTAAGTGCCAGCTAATGATGATCTGTAATCAAACAAATCACTTTTGACAAAACAAGAAAAATATGCTCTGAAAAAATTCTTCAGAATTCATATTTAAGTGCCACCTTATATGTAAAAAAAGATTTAAGGATATTTTGTAACTTCCTGCAACTGAATTTTCTTAAATCTGCTTTACTACCATAATTAGAATAGTTCTTGGCAAGACTAGTTTTTTTAGTGGGCAAAATAATAAGCAATGGCTATCTACCTTAGTAACCATGTCTTTTAAACTAATTTATATTTTAAAGGTTTCCCAACCCTAACAAAGAAAAGAAATTTGAGTATTAGGTCACTTGCTGACACTGTAGGATAGCACCACAACAACAAAGCTTTACATTTGTGTTGAATTCTATTTGTTTACTCATATTCCATCAGTTTTTCTTTGTATTGATAATAAGGTATAAAGAAGATTAACACAGGGAGGTCTAAAAATACTTTTAATATTTTTATAATAAAACATTGTGTATCAATGCTGTAAAGACTCCAAGAGAACTGCATCAAAGATCATTCTAGTGTCACAAGCATTAAAAGCTCAACAAGTAGTATTGTTCTCTGTAATAAATATAGGGCATTATTTTGGTGACCCCTGGGGGTCCTGACATGAAGCTTTGACAGCCCATTTGCAGTAGGAATGTTTTCTCTTGGAGGACACTTTCCAATAATAGACTGATGAGGTAAATTCAAAACATTATGAGAAAAACTACTTTAAGATAATATTGTTCTTCATATTCAAGTCTGTGAAATTTTCTCTAAAATAAATCTCCATTTACATAGCAGTTATAGTCTTTTTAAATCACATTTTACGTAGATGTATTATATGTTTTAATGTGTTATATACATATTTCAATATACATATTTTGATGTTTTTCACAAAAAGCTTCAAAGCTTTTCACAAAGCTTCAAACTATAATTAGGCCTTCCTTTTTTTTTTTTTTGAGACAGTCTCACTCTGTTACCTAGGCTGGATGGAGTGCAGCGGCACAATCTTGGTTTACTGCAAGCTCCGCCTCCCAGGTTCATGCCATTCTCCTGCCTCAGCCTCCCGAGTAGCTGGGAATACAGGTGCCCACCACCACTCCTGGCTAATTTTTGTATTTTTAGTAGAGATGGGGTTTCACCGTGTTAGCCAGGATGGTCTTGATCTCCTGACCTCGTGATCCGCCTGCCGCGGCCTCCCAAAATGCTAGGATTACAGGTGTGAGACACTGCGCCCGGCCAATTAGGCTCTACTTTTTAAGTGGTTCACCTTTGGTTAAATTTGTTTATCCAAATATTTAAAATTCTACACTCATATCATTATACTCAACTCCAATTATTTCCTCCTACTTTTCCTAATCCTAATTATATTTCATTACAGAACCTTTTTTTAACTCACTAACCTAGTTCACATGTAATTGTGATAGCTCCTGTGCCTATTTGTATTAAATCAAATTACCTCTCCCATTCACTAATCATACTATTTTTCCAAATATTTATTATCTCAATGGCAGGTCAGTTTTCCCAAATTTGGCTTAACAACTCAAATTTCTAGAAAAATTAACATCATATAATAATAGAAAAATAACTATGGAAGAGAGCTGGTATTACAAGTAAGTGTGTTATGTTGTTGCTCAGTTAAAATTCATTTTTAGTAGTGTCCTAAAATTAGTAAATCCATTTCTCAACGCTTACAGAAACAGCTAATACCTTGGTCAGAGACTACCTCGATCCTGTTGGACTGCCTCATCTTTGACTATTTTTAAGTCAGTTCAGTCCATACTTGTCTAATACATAGAAAAAAAAGAATACATGTTTTACTCAACAGCAAACAGGATGGACATTAAAAAATCTAAAATTTATTGTTGTGATGTGGGGCAAGAATGTATTTTCCAAACTAGAATCAGGGGTGCATGCCACTTAATCTAATACAATAACTTGAAAAAGAAAAATGTCTTAAAGCTAACACACAGAAACATCTGCTAGTACTGTGCACCCATGTGTTTGTTAGCTTTCCCACATTGTACCTTTTTTAAAATGGAATTTTTGCTGTCGCTGTTTCCTCTTGTCCACTTCCTCCATTTTTCTCCAGCTCCCTTCCCTGCTGTCAACTGCAGGACCTTTCTTTTGACTGGGTGGCGCAGCCTTCTTTGAGGCCACTGTTTAGGGCACAAGTGCTATTAAAATGGTGCGACCAGTATATTCTCCGATTCCGAAAGGCAATACACATCATCTTCACAATGTGTCTCACCTTCATTAGACAAGAGGAACGGAAGTCCCAATAAGAAAACATTCCCTTAAACCTGAATCTCTAAGCAGGAACAAAGTGCTGTTGTACCCCAGACAGGTGCTTCTGGAGAACAAACATAAGATAATGTACCTCTCTTGGCTTTTCTCTTCCTCTTCATCTGAATCTTTGTCAGAATCCTCCTGTTTTTTAATTTTCTTCTCTTTTTGCTTTGGTGTATTTTTTCTCCCCAGTAGTGGCTCATTTTCTTTTTTCTCTGCAGTTTCATAGTCATCATCTACATCCTTATTTTCTGTATCATTGTCTTTTAATTTGTCTTCTGTTTTCTCTTCTTCAATTTCCTTTTTAATAGAATTTACATCTCGAGCAATTCTCCTTCGTCCCTAGTAGAGGTGATAAAAACTTTAAAATAGCTATCACTATAAAGGGGAAAAAAGCAGGAAAAAACATCTTTTCCTTTAACCTTCACAGCAATGACTCTAGCTTGAAACACGGCCCTGAAAACCAACTCAAAGGTACATTTCTCTTCCTTTTGAAAGTAAAAGAATAACTAATATAAATTACTTAATTATGTCCAGGTCTACTTTGGCTACATACTACTTAAGAAATATCTGGCCGGGCGCGGTGGCTCAAGCCTGTAATCCCAGCACTTTGGGAGGCCGAGACGGGCGGATCACAAGGTCAGGAGATCGAGACCATCCTGGCTAATACGGTGAAACCCCGTCTCTACTAAAGAATACAAAAAACTAGCCGGGCGACGAGGCGGGCGCCTGTAGTCCCAGCTACTTGGGAGGCTGAGGCAGGAGAACGGCGTAAACCCGGGAGGCGGAGCTTGCAGTGAGCTGAGATCCGGCCACCGCACTCCAGCCTGGGCGACAGAGCCAGACTCCGTCTCAAAAAAAAAAAAAAAAAAAAAAGAAATATCTGTCAGAATCTGTTTGAGTGAAAAAAGGAAACAACAACAAAAAAGGAATAAAAATTGTCTCCTTTGTTTACTACATCATTTTATCTCATTGTTATTACTCCTCAACTGTAATAAAAATTTAAAATAAATTATCTAATGTTAATGATAAAACGTAACAATAATAAAACCAATCCCCTGAATTTTGCTTCTTTAAAAGCTCTGTGGTCTTTAATTCTACAGCTCAGTAAGACAAAATTTACACTGTCACTGTATTTGTGATGACTACATTTTAAAAGGACTGAATTCCATCAATGGCAAAAAAAAGTGAGGAGACTTATTTGAATGAGTATCTGGAGAGTTCGCTGGGACAACAGCAATATGTTTTACCCCCAGTAGCTTCTATCTAGCCCACTGAATGCTGAAGTGACCATGACTGGTGAGCAATTTCACTATCTCCTAGGTTATATTTCAAGACAACTTTTATACACTGGCAGAATTCTCCTCTTCTTGGAATAAAGCAGATAAACAGCCAGCAACTTAGGAAGCATTAGGATACAATTAATATCTCAGTAAACAAATGTTTTCCCTAGTTGCTGGCTATGTGCTATTTACACTTCAAAGGCAGAAAAAGAAGAAATTTTTTTCTATCATAAAGCACTAGCATGCAAGTTTCAAGACGGCACTTCCATCTCCTCAGATCTACACAGTGGCTGGCACATAGCAGGTGTTTTTTTTTTTTTTTTTTGAGACAGAGTCTCACTGTGTCGCCAGGCTGGAGTGCAGTGGTATGATCTCAGCTCACTGCAACCTCTACCTCCCAGGTTCAAGCGATTCTCCGGCCTCAGCCTCATGAGTAGCTGGGACTACAGGCGCGCACCACCACGCCCAGCTAATTTTTGTATTTTTAGTAGAGACGGGGTTTCACCATGTGGCCAGGATGGTCTTGATCTCTTGACCTCGTGATCCGCCCGCTTCGGCCTCCCAAAGTGCTGGGATTATAGGCGTGAGCCACCACACCCGGCCTAGCAGGTGCTTTTAAAATATCTGTAGGTAAATGAATGAAAACAACTGCTATAAAATTTGGGTCTCTCTATGCCTTTTTCCCAGAAGTACCATTTTTATTTATTTATTCATTTTTTTGAGATGGAGTCTCGCTCTATCACCTAGGCTAGAGTACAGTGGTGCAATCTTGGCTCGCTACAACCTCTGCCTCCTGGTTTCAAGTGATCCTCCTGCCTCAGCCTCCTGAGTAGCTGGGACTACAGGTGAGAAATGCTATTTTTAGAAGCCTGGCTTATATATGTGGATAAGTGATGAGGATATTTTTACAAGCAAATGTATTACAGCACTTTTTAAAATAGTAAAAAATTGGGAGAAAATTTTGGAGAATGTAAATTTATGGTTCATCTATATTAGACAGCACATTGCAGATATTTTATGTAGGACGAGGAAGGTTTTTAGGTAATGACAAGAAAGTATGTCCACAATACATACAATAAAATATTATTCACCTTTAAAAAGGAAGGAAATTCTGATACGTGCTACAACATAATGTCTTGCAGATATTATGCTGAGTGAATAAGCCAGTACAAAAGGACAAACACTGTATGATTTCACTTATATAAAGATACCTAGAATATCAAATTCATAGGTACAGAAAGTAAAATTGTGGTTGCTAGGGGTTGGGGGAAGAATGAGGAGTTACTGTTTAATGGGTACAGAATTTCAGTTTTGCAAGGTAAAAATATTCTGGAACTGGATGGTGGTGACGCTTATGCAACAGTGAGAATGTACTTAATGCCAATGAAATGTACACTTGAAAAGAGTTAAGGTGGCAAATTTTATGTTATATATACTTACCACAATTTAAAAAAAAATTAAAAAAAGAAAAGAAAAAACCAATTTGGAAACTTCATGACATTCACTAGAAGATTCCATTTACCACATGAAAGAATGAACAGTTTCAACAACTGGTTTCTGGACTATAAGACAAAGAAATTTCACATTCTTTTTCATTAAATATGATTCCACCAAAAAATAAGACATATTAAAGTAATTAAACTTCTTTGATGGTGCGGTAAATTCCTTTCTCTTTCTAAAACTTGATAAATCCTATATGTAAACATCACTGGACACTGATCCAAATGCTAGATGACAATTCCTAAACAGACTTTATATATTAAAGGAAAGAAGGAGCAGAGTTGGAAGATACAACCAGCGTACATGCACACATCACTAGAGCCACACAGTGTGCTATAAAGTTACAGACAAAGACAAGATACCATCTAGTTCAGGGCACAGGCGCTATAAAGAGGTGATTCATTTATTCAACATCTATTTAATAAGCTTTTATTATGTGCCAGGCACTATTCTAAATGCCTGGGATCTGTCAATAAACGAAATAAACACTAACCCCTGACCTCGTGGAGTGTGATTCTTGTGTAGAGTGGGGCAAAACAGATAATCACAATAAACAGAATAAGTACATTACAAATAGGAGCAACATTAGAGGGACTGAGAGTTCCAAAGAGAGGAGGCAGGTTACAATTTCAGATAAGGTGACCGAGATAGCCTTCAATGAGGTGATACTTTAGCAAAAGACTTGGAAAAGGAATATCTGAGATTCATCCCAGATGAGAATGACTTGATCGAACATAAACAGAAAACAGAAGGAAGGGTTTTCAGGTAGAGAAAATAATATACAATATATTTAGAAAAAAGTAGTTAGCTAAGCAGCATTAAATACTGGAAAATAAGCTAGGTTCACTGTATTTTGTGTATATATGAAAATGGCTATAATAAAAAATTTTAAGTAATACTTAAACCAGATAAAACTAGTATTAAGAACTCACCCTTGGAGATTTTAATTCTATCTCTTCTCTTTCACTTTCACTGTTTGAATCAATATTTTCCTCAGGTTCACTCTTCACTTCTGTTAAAGGCATTTCTTGATCTAATTTGAGAGCCTCTTCCATTGATTCTTCTAAGTCTTTTTTTTCCTCTTTTACTTTTGGTTCATGGTGATGAATAGTTCTGAACTGAATATTTGCCGAACGGCAGTACTCCTCAAAACCATACAGATACCTAAACAAACAATATTTCATTTAAGAAATCTTACAGTCTTTGCATTTAACTTGAATTCATATGTTATTAAACACATTTTTAAAAAGTAAAGCCCAGTAATTTAAAAAAAATTTTGTGTTGCTATTTTCTGTGTTACTATTTTCTTGGTGTTTTAGATCGAATTATAAACAGAAGAACTGATCATAAAATGCCATCCTGAGACGTCTGAGCTTGTGATAACTAAACATAACTATCGTAAGTTTTGATATGAAGGCTGTTCACCCCAAAAGATGTAGCTCTATAATATGTATCATAATCGCAGACACTGTCTGCATCTTGCTTTTGGAAAGGAAATCAGGACAACATAAGAAGTAAGTAAATAAGATTTGATGCACTGAAATAACTTTCAATCACAAGTATCTGTCAACCTAAACCTTTTTATATACTTTCTCTAACTTTAATGTTCCTAGATTGATGTATTCTTGTTAACAAAGTAAATGGAAAATATTTCCTATAAATATATATTCTTTGATGAATAAACTATACTACTTACTTTCTATAAGCAGTTTTTACATTGTAGGAAGCAGCTGAATTCAAAATAGGAATGCCAAGGTCCATATAAATTTGCTTCCATACAGCACCACTATCAATCTGGAAAATTAAGTTTTTATGTTAACATTTGCAAAGGGAATTAATCTTTGTTTTTTTCCTTTTTTTTTTTTTTTTTGAGACAGGGTCTCACTCTGTCGCCCAGGCTGGAGTGCAGTGGTGCAATTAGGGCTCACTGCAGCCTCGACTTCCTGGGCTCAAGTGATCCTCCCACCTCAGCTTCCCGAGTAGTTGGGACCACAGGCATGCGACACCACACCTGGCTAATTTTTGTTGAGACAGGGTTTCACCATGTTGCCCAGGCTGGTCTTGAACTCCTGAGCTCAAGCAATCCACCCGCCTCAGCCTCCCAAAATGCTGGGATTACAGGTGTGAGCCACCATGCCTGGCCAGGAAATAATCTTTACCCTAATATTCTATGTTCATTAAGGAAATGTATTTATTATCCAATGTGCATATAATGCAATATAAGATAATTTACCTTTTTATGACATCAATACATGTTTCAAAGAGCAGTGTTATACTTACATTGTCACATCCACCCTGATGATAAACCAGTCTGAAGAGTTTGAAGAGATTGAGATCTTTATAGCCCAAAACAGGTGGTTTGTTGATTGGAGTACCTTTTCAATGTAAGTAGGTAGAAATAAAATGTTTATTCAAATGAGAAATACTAATTTGAAAACAAAGCTGTCAACTTATAATTTCCCAAATTTCATTAATTAGAGGCACATATTTAAAGAGCCTTAAACAATGTAAGACAACATAAGATACGCTCTCCATTATTTATATAGCCTTTGTGGGGATCTTCAGATTTTAGGTGTTATACTTCTAAAACTAATAAAGCCACCTCTTTAACTGTGAATGAACTGAGTAAAACCAAACACTGCATGGTGTGGCCAACAATGTTGCTGGTTCAAGAAGCTTGGGCATAGGGCTGGGTGCAGCAGCTCACACCTGTAACCCCAGCACTTTGGCAGCCTAAGGCAGGAAGATCACTTGGGCTCAGGAGTTTGAGACCAGCCTGGGCAACATGGCGATATCCTGTCTCTACAAAAATTAAAAGGAAAACATTAGCTGAGTGTGGTGGTGTGCACCTGTGGTCCCAGGTACTCAGGAGCCTGAAGTGGGAGGATTGCTTGAGCCCAGGAAGTGGAGGCTGGAGGGAGCCATGTTCATGCCACTGCACTCCAGCTTGAGTGACAGAGCAAGACTCTGTCTCAAAAAAAAAAAAAAAAAAGTTTAGGCATAAACAAACACAATAGAAAAGATAAGATTTACACCTTGGTTTCATTTTCACTGCTTTGACACAAATGTTAAGACTGTTAGCAGTAATCTGAAGGATGATTTCTGAAGGCCACACAGAATGTTTAGGACCAATTTATCTTAAGATTTTCCAGGACTAACAAATGCCAAGGAGTAGGATGGTTTATAATTGTTCTATTATTCTACCGATATTAGAAATCTCATCCTTTTCAGATAACAATTGGTCTCCTATTATGTTTAATTTGCTGAGAACAAGGATCACGCTAGTTTATCCAGTTTATTTACCACGAATACAGCATTAGCAATTAGTGGATATGCAGATTAACATTATAACTGGTCACTTTCTATTTCTGAAATATCAGAATATTCTTTAGTTTTATAAGTGACAGGGAAAACTAAATTGTATCAAAATACTTTCTCACTTGTTTCTATGTAAATTAGGTATTCACAGTTTAATTCCAAATATTTTACTACTGTCAGGTGTAACTGATTCTAGGATTTATTTAAAATCCAAAACTAGATAGGCATGGTGGTTCACAGCTGTAATCTCAGCACTTTGGGAGGCAGAGGTAAGAGGATCACTTGAGGCCAGGAGTTTGAGACCAGCCTGGGCAATATGGCCAAACCCGTCTCTACAAAAAATAGAAAAATAAAAACTTAGCTAGGTATGGTGGCACATGCCTGTAGTCCCAGCTACTCAAGAGGCTGAGGCAGGAGGATCACTTGAGCCCAGGAGGTCAAGGCTGCAGTAAGCCAGGAGCAAATCACTGCACTCCAGCCTGGGCATCAAAGCAAGAACCTGTCTCTAAATAAATAAATAAATAAAATCCAAAACTGTTTATCTGCAATACTAACAAAAACAATGCATATACCTAGAATGTAAACATGTAAAATAAATGACTACTTTAAAATAATGAGCATGAAAATACCTCTGTCTTCCATAAACTTATAAAGCTGCTGGAGGAAGTTGTCCCTCTCTTCAGGATCAAGTTCTTCCTCAGGCTGTAAAGATAAAATATATAAATGTATGGCGCAGTGAACTGGAAAAGATACATGTCGACATTCTTTTATTTTTGTGAACCCAATGTAAAGTCATTAAGCTGAAAAATCTGAATTTTCTCAATATCCTACGATGCCACATTTTAAGTCATATTTATGAAGCTATAAAATATCTACCCTTCACTCCATTTACCAGTCTAACTCTACCTTTGAATATCACTGTAAGGACTAAGATTAGCCAAGAGGAAAACATTCAGGAATAAAATGGGAGTGTTACGTTTTCACCTCACCTGGTATTTTTTTCTAAGCCCATTAAAAGTAGTATGTGGCCCACGCAAATATACTGGCAGATGAGCACAATCATGATACATGTTCATTATATCATATATTTACATATAAAAGTAATTTTCATATAAATATGATAGGTTTTGTTATTGTCAGATGAATATAAACCAGGGATTGCAAAGTCACAGTGGCAAAGGATTTTTGTTTAGATGGCACAATGTTTTAAAGAAATTTGAATACATTTAAGTGAGTCACATATATTCTATTTTACCCCAGACCTCATCACGCCCTCATCTCACAATAACATGGTTGTCTCTTTTGCCTTTCTAGTATGGCCCCTGTAGTTGACTTTGCAACACCTAAAAATAAGATAACAAAATAATTCCAGAAGTAATTCTTAGGGAAGGAAACAAGATACATAATTACTGATTTAGCTTCTTTAAAAATTCTTAAAGTTTAGCAACACTACAGAGAAACAAAACACTGATGTTTCCTCCATATAAATGATCATAACTTAGAGTATTATTCTCCTCTGTTCTAAAAGAGCTCAGAATTTTTTTTTTTTTTTTTTTAGATGGAGTTTTACTCTTGCTGCCTAGGCTGGAGTGCAATGGGACGACCTCAGCTCACTGAAGCCTCTGCCTCCTGGGTTCAAGCAATTCTGCTGACTCAGCCTCCTGAGTAGCTGGGACTACAGTAGTTTGCCACTACACCTAGCTAGTTTTTTTGTATTTTTAATAGAGAGGGGTCTCACCATTTTGGCCAAGCTAGTCTCGAACTCCTGACCTCAGGTGATCCGCCCACCCCAGTCTCACAAAGTGCTGGGATTACAGGCATGAGCCACAGCACCCGGCCTGGATTTTTGTCTTTACAAAGCCATATTCAAAACAAAGGCAATGCTCAAGCAATAAATGTTGAGTCTTTGGTGTCCAGAGGGCAAGAGGCACTTTAAAATTGTGTTATCTAATAGCTGATAATATAGCCAGGATCAATAAGTATGTAGTTGATTAAAATATATAATAAAAAACCATGAGACAATCAAGAGAAAGGGAGTAAGATCTTTTATTACATTCTTTTTTCTTTTAGTACATTCATTCATAATGATTTATAACACTAAAATACTTTTACCAAATATGAAGAAATTTAAATCTAAGTTCTAACATGTGTCCAAAATCAGCAATTTACAAAGTTAATAATCACTATAAAGTAGTTAGTAGGGGTGATTACTTAAAGCTCAAATTAAGAGATGGCAGTTTTTCCCCATGTGAATTTAAAAATATTGCTTTTACAAAGTTAACTGCCAATGAGTTAACTCAAGAAAATAAGTAATTCAATAGCCCAAGAACCACTTCACGCATTAATTTTAAGAACTTCTAGTGTGGGGAAAAAAAAATGAAAACCAAAAACCACTTATGCCAGACTGGCTCTATGCTTTGCCTGTGCCCTGTATTCATAATATTCTCTCTTCAGATGAAAACTTCATTCCAGTATATTTTTTTTAAAGACAGAGTCTTGCTGTCACCCAGGCTAGAGTGCAATGGCACAATCTCAGCTCACTGCAACCCTCTGCCTCCCGAGTTCAAGTGATTCTCCTTCCTCAGGCTCCTGAGTAGCCGGGATTACAGGCATGCACCACCACATCTGGCTAATTTTTGTATTTTTAGTAGAAACTGGGTTTCGCCACATTGGCCAGGCTGGTGTCAAACCCCTGACCTCAGGTGATCCACCTACCTTGGCCTCCCAAAGGGCTGGGATTACAGATGTGAGCCACTACACCCGGCCTCATTCCAGTATTTACGATGTTACAGAATTCAGGGATCCCTTCTGTATCCAATATATGTAAAAGCAATTCTTTAAAAAGGCAGTAATTTAAAATCAAAGTTGCTCCCCAATACAAGTAAACAAAATTAACTCATCAATTGAAAAATTAGGTTGTACCCAACATTAGATAAATTTTTAATGTTAAGAATATATTTTTATAGATAAAATTTTATTTATGTGTATTTTATTTAAAAGTTAGTGGGTAACCAAGAGTGCTTTAGGTTTCATGAGAAACTATGGCCATAAAATTGTAGTTTTGATACAGTTAAACAAGACATAAATGAATAAAGAATTCTACTTACAGACATATGCCTTGAGGGGAAATTTATTTTCTACCAAGAATAAATAAAAGATGATGCTATAAACAAAGTTTTAAACTTATCTGATGTTTCTGTGAAACTTAAAATTGCTTCTCTTACAATAAGCCACTCCTCATAATTATTCTTGAAAATAGCCTTACTGCTAGTCACCTTGCAGTAAAACTGCATACGCTAGAAAATGCCTCCAATGAGAAGAATGTGCCTTTATGACTTTTGTATGGGGCTCTTAATTGCTATCACGGTTTGCTTTCTCTGTCCATGGCATTTTCATAGCAATTTCCCTCCTGGTCAAGGCCTGGGACTGTTGCATCTTTCAAGGGTTTTGGAATACAAGAGGGTTATAAGAATGGGAGGTAGAGGTCCACTAGACCATGCTGAGGAGACTTCTTCCCTTCATTTAGTCATTTACATTTATACATAAGAATAACTATGTACCCAGTAAAATGCCAGAGATCCAAGAGTCACATTCATGATCATAATTTCAAGAAATTTCCGATTTATTTAGTATTAGTATATACTGCCTAGTATTATAAGTAGTTGAATATCTATCTACACTACTAAATTGTGAATTTTCTGACTTTAGGCACGTCTTCAGATTAAGCTTAAACATCTACTGATGGTTACCATGAATCAGAGATTGTTCAAAAGCACTGTGGATTAAAATGAGAACACATGGTTCCTTTCTATTTTTGCTGCTCTGAGTTTGGCAGGAGGTGTAGAAAGGTAAAAGAAGCCAATATAACACGATGTGATAAGTGTTGTAAAATACATAAAAGAATACAGGAGGAGCAAGTGAGGAAATGAATGGTTCTCCTTGAGATGAACTGGCAGTGGTAGTATTAGGCAGCTTCAAAATATAAATAGTAGACAGCCCTGGAGCTAGAGCAAACAGCATAAGCATGAGACTGACAAAGGCAGGCTGGGATTAGGAAAGGACTCTGTAATAGTATGCTAAATAATCAAAACTTGATACTGTGGTTAGATGTGAAGTTTGAGACAGGGAAAGATAATTAGATCAGATTTGTATATTTAAAATGTCTCAGCTAAGAATGAGTTTGATGGATTGGAAGGGACAAGGAAGCCATTATAACAGTCCACAAGGAAGAGAATGCATGCCTGAATTAGTCTTGCCAGCTGGGATGGAAAGTTCACCTCTTCACATGAAAGGAAGAGGAAGAGAGAGAGAGAAAGACAGATGGATGGAGGGGTGGGGAGAGGGAGAGGGAAGGGAAGAGGGAAGAAGAGAGAACCACTGTGCCTGGCTTACTCATAATGACTGGCATTTAGTTTAGATACTCATGTGAATGAAAATGGTATCTGTGCAAATGAATTGTGTAGAGTTTTCTTGTTTCACATTCATTGAGTATGAGAGCTAAGATTTATGATAATATAAATACAAGAGTCAGAGAAAGAGAGGAAATAAGAATAGTTGAGGATGTTCTTAAGACACAGTTGGGGCTGGGGTGGTGGCTCACGCCTGTAATCCCAGCACTTTAGGAGGCCGAGGCAGGCGGATTACCTGAGGTCAGGAGTTCGAGACCAGCCTGGCAAACATGGCGAAGTCCCGTCTCTATTACAAAATTAGGCTGGGCGCAATGGCTCATGCCTGTAATCCCAGCACTGTGGGAGGCCCAGATGGGCAGATTGCCTGAGCTCAGGAGTTCAAGACCAGCCTGAGCAATACGGTAAAACCCCGTCTCTACGAAAATACAAAAAATTAGCCAGGCGTGGCGGCATGCGCCTGTAATCCCAGCTACTCAGGAGGCTGAGACAGGAGAATCACTTGAACCAAGGAGGTGGAGGTTGTAGTGAGCCAAGATTGTGCCACTGCACTCCAGCCTAGGTGACAGAGCAAGACTCCGTCTCAAAAGAAAAAACCAAAAAACAAAAAACAAAACAAAAAACAAAACAAAACTAGCTGGGCATGCTGGCGTGCAGCACCTGTAATCCCAGCTAAGACTGTGCCACTGCACTCCAGCCTGGGCAAAACAAGCGAGACTCCATCTCAAAAAAAAAGAAGAAGAAAAAAAAACCAAAAAAACCCACAGGTGGTTATGGCCCATGACTTGCTGGCATTCACCTTGTCCCTTGTCCAAATATATTAATCTGAAAATGAATGATTATGCATTTGAAAATGTCACAAATTCTAGTAAACAGACTTCCTACCATTTTAGTGGGATGGGAAACTGATATGGTTTGGCTCTGTGTCCCCATCCAAATCTCACGTTGAACTGCAATCCCAAATACTGGGGGAAGGAACTGGTGGGAGGTGATTGGATCATGGGGGCAGATTTCTCCCTTGCTGTTCTCATGATAGTGCGGTCTCATGAGATCTGGTTGCTTGAAAGTGTAGAGCACTTCCCCCTTTGCGCTCACGCTCTCTCTCTCTCTTTCTCTCTCTCTCCTGTTGCCACATGAAGATATGCTTGCTTCCCCTTCACCTTTTCTCCTCATTATAAGTTTCCTGAGGCCTCCCCAGCCATGCCTCCTGTACAGCCTGTGGAACTGTGAGTCAATTAAACCTCTTTCTTTATAAAATACCCAGTCTAATGTAGTTCTTTATGACAACGTGAGAACAGAGTAATACAGAGACAAACACAATTCGAAAAATAAGATCATATCTTATTTTTGTAGGAGCTATTAGCTTTCTTAGCTAGCAACTCTACTTTCCAATACACATTAGGAAGGTGGACAGCGTCCAAATTGTCAAAATATGTCAGTAAAAGATGATGAACTTTACCCAAAGCTCCTCAGACCCATGTAACTTGTACACAGTTCTAACTGGTGGCTTGGGATAGTTTCCTAGCGTGTAACATATTGGAGCCACAAAAACGGTCATTTTTAAAGTGAGGAAAGGTATAACTAAACTTGATCTTTGTGGTTTCCCTGTACTGTGTTTTGTATGTAACAGTACATATTATTGATGGGTATTCTTAGGTTTCAGGAACCCCTATGGGAATCCCTTAGAATTTTTGGTCAGGCGCAGTGGCTCCTGCCTGTAATCCCAGCACTTTGGGAGGGCCAGGAAGGAGGATCACTTGACCCTAGGGGTTTTAGACCAGACTGGGCAACAGAGCAAAATCTCGTCTCTATAAAAAAATAATAATAATAAATTAGCCGGGCATAGTGGTGCGTGCCTATAATCCTAGTCCCGCTACTCAGGAGGTTAAGGTGGGAGGATGGCATAAGCCTGGGAGGTTGAGGCTGCAGTGAGGTATAATCACCACTTACTCCAGATGTCTTCCCTCTGGTGTTTTCCCTTTGAATTCATTATCCATAAACATCTTTATAAAAAACATAGGTGGTTCCTGCTGGTAACCCTTTACTGGCTTTCAGCACCTTCAGGACGAAGTCTGGGTTTTTCATCACAGGCCTTTAGAAGTCTGCCCCATCATGATTTGACCCGTGCCCACCTCTTTGTTCCTACAAACATCTGTTGAATTTTTAAAATCTCAGCTGTTGTCACTTATTTTCTGAGTTTTTAAAACTTTCATTTTATCTTTCCTATTATACTTAATACTAACAAAGGAAATGGGCAACACAAAGGCAATATTCAATGTAATATACCTTACAGCTCAACAGCAACTTCTGAACAATATCTAAGTGGCAGCAGGGGAGATGTAAGAAGTCCCATATCGTGGAAGGGAGAATAAAGAGGTGTAAGTGGAACAAAATACAAACAAGGAGCACTGAAAGTCAAGAACTTTTACTACAAGTGACAGAAAACTATCCCAAGATGACTTAAGCAAAAAATAATTTATTTTATAAACTCACAAAATTATGCAAGAAATTGAGATTGCCTACAGAGTACACAGCCTGAGAAAACAGACACTATAAAGGGAAGTTAGATATCTTATCCCTTAGTTCCCCCGGCCAAGGTGAACTTTCTAGAACCTTATAACAAATTTCCCACCACCTTGTTTCAAAGAGTAATTTGCTACAACAATTACATAACCCATATTCATTCATTTAATGAAGGTTTAATATCAGCTAAGCAAGCTCTGTGTTGATAGCTGTTAGCTACATATACTGGTAGGAAAAGGAAAAAACAAAAACCCTGAAATCCCCTGCTTTCACAGATCTTACAATCTAGAGGAGGAGAGAACATTTTCTTAAAAGCCTGTAAAAAATTCTGAAACCTCTCTAAACCTCGGTTTTCTTAATTTTATATATATACACACACACACAAAGATATATATATACACACACAAAGATATATATATATATAAAGAGAAGGTTCTAGGAGATTTATTATAAGGTTCTAGAAAGTTCACTTTGGGGCTGGGCACAGTGGCTCACGCCTATAATCCCAGCACTTTGGGAGGCCAAGGTGGGCGGATCGCTTGAGGCCAGGAGTTCGAGACCAGCCTGGCCAACATGGTGAAACCTTGTCCCTACTAAAAGTACAAAAATCAGCTGGGCATGGTGGCGCATGCCTGTAATTCCAGCTACTGGGAAGGCTGAGGCATGAAAACCATCTGAACTTGGGAGGCGGAGATTGCAGTGAGTGGAAATCGTACTCCAGTCTGAGTGACGGAGTGAAACTGTCTCAAAAAAAAAAGAAAAAAGAAAAAAAGAAAAAGGAAGTCCACTTTGGGAGGAACTATGGGATAAGGTATCTAACTCCCCTTCATAATCTCTCTTTTCTCAGGCAATGCACTCTGAGGCAATTCCATGTGTATATATTTATTTATATATATATTTACATAGACTGTTGCAAGGACTAAACAGTCTTACTTTAAAAACCACCAAGTCTCCATGAATAAACTGAGAACATTATTTAGCGTGGTCATCTTTACTTGTTTGTATCTCCTACAAAAGGTAAACATTTTAATAGTGGTATTATGAAAGGTACATCTTGATGTATGTTCCGGTACAACAGATGTATTTTGTTGTCACAACACCTTAGTGAAACAGCAAATAAAGACGAATTTAAAAAGAAAGCTTAAAATTTTAAACTTTCAGTTAAACTTCAGGTTTAACTTTAGGTTTAACTTAAAGTGAAAAGCAAACAAAACAAATGGTAAGTCTGGTAACTCAGGTGAGCCATAGGTCAAAATGACTACGTAGGTTATCAATAAGACTCACCCCAAGTGGAATTCTGAAGAACTGTCCAGAAAGTTATCATATGTAAAAACTAACAATTGACAATATATAGATTAGAAGAAAGAAAACTGGGAAAAAAATTCACAATCTTTACAGACTTATGTCACTTAATGTAAGGGCTAAGAGCCAAGACAGTATGTGATTTACAAGAATGCAATAATTAAATCTTGAGTAAATATTACATTAAATAATGTACATTATACTGCTTTTAGAAAAAGGTGGTATTATGCAATATGCTTTAGAAACATTTTAATCCAAAAGAATAAAAACCACAACCTCTTTTGCTCCCTAAAATTATTTTATTCCTAAAAGAATCACATATATATATTTTCAGTTAGAAAAAAAAAAAAACAGAAAGAACAATTAAGTTGTTATTGTTATTGCATCAGACTAGGTAAAAGAGAACAGTAGCTTGGA
Organism: Trachypithecus francoisi; assembly: GCF_009764315.1. Lineage (NCBI taxonomy): Eukaryota > Metazoa > Chordata > Mammalia > Primates > Cercopithecidae > Trachypithecus > Trachypithecus francoisi. Next base: position 46,884,173 of record NW_022681468.1, read on the forward strand.
GTAAGACTGACAGAAAGAAGAAAAGAAACCAAAGGAAGTGGACAAATTTGAGAGCTATTCGAGTGGGTAGAAGAGAATGGACTGGGTATCTGATTGGACAGGGGGTTAAGAATAATCAAGGTGATTTCTGTGTATCTGGCTTGGACAGCTGAGGAGATGTTGCTTCTATTAAAATGAATTAAGGACAGCCAGGGAAAGGACAGGTTTAGGGGAAAAAGAAGATGAATGCAGTCTTGCACATACTGAGTCTGAATATGTACAAGTTAAGATGAAATCCTCGGCCGAGCGCAGTGGCTCATGCCTGTAATCCCAGCACTTTGGGAGGCCGAGATGGGTGGATCACCTGAGGTCGGGAGTTCGAGACCAGCCTGACCAACATGGAGAAACCCCATCTCTACTAACAATAGAAAATTAGTCAGGCATGGAGGTACATGCCATAATCTCAGCTACTCAGGAGGCTGAGGCAGGAGAATTGCTTGAACCCAGGAGGCAGAAATTGCAGTGAGCTGAGATCATGCCATTGTGCTCCAGCCTAGCTAACAAGAGCAAAACTCTGTCTCCAAAAAAAAAAGGAACAAGATGAAATCTTCATTGGCAGTTTGTTATAAATGTCCTGAGCTAAGAAGAGACGTCTTTGATGTACATATAGATATCGAGTCATTATATCATTTTAGATAGGAAGTAGGCCAAAAAACTGTGATGTCATGGATACCAAGCATTCTAAGAAGTTAGGTATGTCAGAGGTACTGACTACTACTCAGTAGTCAAGTAAGATCAAGACAAAAATGTGTTTGGTTTAGTACAAAAGTTTGTTGGAGTCACTGGTAACCTTAGTAAAACTGTTTTAGTTGTGGGAAAGCAAGACACACTATAGTGAATTAAGAGTAAAGGGGAGGTTACGAACAGTGTATGTAACTCTAAGCGATCTGGCCATGAGCCGATGAAGAAGAAATGTAGTTACCTGGAGAGGAAAGCACAGAGGTTGTCCGAAGACTCGTCGAGAAAATATGGAGGGGTTGTCAGAAGGCTGGGAGAGATGTAAGCATGTTTTACAAAGCTGATGAGAAGGATACAACTGAAAGGAGTAAGTTAAAGATGCAAGAAAGAAAAGAGAGAGTCGATAGTCTCTCTTTTCCTGTCGATAGTCTCTCTTTTCCTGAAAGGAGGAAGGGAATGAGATCCAGAGCATAACCTGAGTGACTCATCTTATAAAGGAAGACAAAACACTATCAATTGTGCCTCAAGCGAAAGAGAGCAGGCAAACAGGTTTACAGCATGCTCGCATCTGAAGCTCCCAATTTCTTTATAAAGTTGTGTGGAGTGGATATAGGATTATCAGTTTAATGGAGGAAATAATGATTTGCTTACAGAAATTGGGAATTGACCAATAGTGCTGAAGAAGGCCCAGTGAAATTTGGTAATCATAAAATTTAGAATGGTACTATTCTTCCCTATTGTACACCTACAGAAAATTTCAGGGCTCACATAAGAGATGATATATTCATAGTAAGGCACTTATAATTTCAGAGAACAGTTTTAACAACAGCCTGCCTAAAATAAATGATTACATGATTCTTATATTTTATCAGTTAACTGAGCCTAGTAATTTTTCCCCATTTGAAAAGGTACACATTTTAATCATCAAGATGTCATTTAAATGCTATCAAATCCAAGATTTTTAGTACAACTATCTCATATGACCACAACTAAAAAATGAATTGATATAAAAGTTTTTTAAATACATAAAAACATAGCTGTATGTAGCTATATTTGTGTGTACAAATGTGGAATCCTTATTAATCTGATTAGATGATCCTAATTGGGCTAGACTCTTACACTACCACCATGAAGCAAGACTCTGCTAAATACATAGGGGCATTTTTGTTTGTTTAATGGGCTAAACTTTAAGATTTTAGCAAGTCAGTTGTTATATGATTGCAAGCTAAAGTCTCAATTATTCCTGGAAGGTTGCCTTTTAGGATCTGCTTAGAAATACAAAATGTTAACATTACATTTAAAATATTCTTTAAATTCTACCAATTTAGCATGGTTTTCCTAAGTTATCAAGGATTTACTGTAAGTTTATACCTAAAGTAGTCTTGAATGACCATCAACAAATGCCTTTACCGTCTACAAAAAGGCATAAATATGCACAAATAACACGATTTAAACATCAAAAATAATATTTATGTTTCCATGAATAAACAAACTCAAGTACTTACGATTTTTTACAACAGTGGAATATAATCTTAGGCATTAGTATGTCAGTGGTCCCTAAACAATTCCCAATATCAGAGAAACGGCAGTAGTTATTTACAAATTCACTGAATTCAAATTTTCATTACTAAATAGGAAATTTTTAAAAGGGCCCAACCTATAAGCCTACTTATTATAAGCTAAAATGATTTAAAAAGCTAAGACTGGTCACATTCCCCTTAATGCTCAGTTTTCTAAACAACAATCCATTTTTTTTACCCTTAGAAAACTCTCCTATATTTATCCAAAGTAAATATAAATCAGGAATAAATGAATAATTGAGATGATTACTTATGTTTACATGAACTTTTTGATCAATTTTAAAGGTGAAAAATCCAGTAATATCTTTTCTAATACAAAACTTTCTTAACAAAAACATTTAAGTAATACCCATAAAAATATCCCCCAGGGATTTTTTCAATATAATTATTGAGTTCAAGTTTAAAGTAATCAATATAAAACCTACTTTCTGTCAGATCCTCAATCTTTTCCCACATAGTAACAGCATGAGATCTATATCTTGTACTCAAATCCTGAACTACCAATACTTAGGAATTCAAACTAATATTAAGGGGAAAAGGTGCTCTTTCTGTAAAGTCATAGAATCTCAAATCTCATTAAGGCTACTTAGGATACCCAAAGCATCAAATATAAAAACAATGTTCACTGCCCATTAACACTGCAGAAGTATCTAACACTTGTATGATTCTACTGCATAAAATTTGCTTGCTATACTAAAAACACCAAATGACAGACTAGAGTATTGTTACAGTGGTTTAGAGAATCTTACAAAAGATCTTTTTGATTATTGTAATGCAACATTGAATCTTCATGAAAAGCATAGCATCATTACATTTTGGGAAGACTCTGATCTGTAATGTAATACAACAGCGTGGCCTCACCTACATGGTAAAGGCCCATAATGACTAAGCCAGGTAGGCCATGGCTTATCAGATTTTTATTCATTTTATACCACAGTCATTCTCCTCCTCTTTATTGTATACAGTGCTTTTCAGTTTATCAGTATATTACACTTTTAAAAAATAACTGTTCAAGACAAGCTACAATGATTCAGCAACTAAATCTTAAACCCAAGAGCAAGAAATGCAGCTGATATTTTTCTAAAGCAACAAAATTTCACTCAAGAAAATCTTCCTGTATAGCCAGAGAAAAAGAATTAGTTCAATAATTCAATAAAACATATGCTATGAAATTGACCATCTGAAAAATAAATAATCATATGAATCAGTGCCTAAATTCTGTAATTTTGCTGTTATTTTTCAGTAGATGAAAAGCATCCTGATTCACTTAATTTTAACAGGCTCATAATTTACGTGACACATTTTAAGAAGATACTATCCTTATAAGCTTTCTTACCTTTAAAAATTTATTTACTATTACCTGCAAACAATAGGTAACAGAGCTTTGCCTCTGCTCTTCATTCTTTTATACTAATGTATACTCACAGCTTGAATAAAACATTACAATATTTATGAATCATTGTAATAAGACCACTACTTACAATTTACTATTTTATAGTCTCCCTCTGCAACTTTCTACAAAGCTCTTTTTACCCTCTTTGTTTAAAATTCCAGGGTTTTTTGTGGGGGGGGGGGGGGAGGGAAAATGCATTCTGGAAGGGACAGCAATTAAAAGTATTAGCAAAAATAAAGAGGCTAATCTTGATCTTCAATATTGGACAATATAAGATCCTAACTAATGTTAATTTAAAAAACAAAAGCTACATCACAGATTTGCAACAGTTCACACCCTGAAAATGTGGCCTAATTACCCTGAAAATATATAATCTATAAATAAATACAGATAAAATACAAAATTCACATTTAATATTCTGACTTTAAATCCTGAATTTTGGCAAACTATCTATCATTTTCATTTCAAAATCTATCTTGTTTCAGAAAAATAGCCTTCATCCATTGATATTCTAAAAATAGACTCCTACTGTCTTTTTTACAAGAAAGAATATTTCTTGGTTCTGAGTCCTTCCATATCAGCTACATCATCAATACCTAAAATTCTTATTTAATCCCGTCTTTGGCAATCAAACTGGTAACTATACATACAAAAAAAAATCTTACCTATATGCTGCATTTTCTTTCAAATGCAAAGTGGTTAGATTCCCCTTCTACTTAATCAGTACAGGGTCTGGACATTTTTCAGTCTGACTTGCAAATATTTGCTTTCCCTCTTAGGGCATAGCATCCGCAGGGTTATACAGCACTACTTACATTCTCTTCCACATAAAAATCAGACATTACATGAAAGGAAAAGAAAGACAGCCCATTTCAAAGCATCTGGCAAACCTCCATTGGCAACCTGCCAAGCCTCTGCTAAACCTTCCTGTCTTTCCGAGCATGCTCACTTAAAACCAACAGCATGTTACTATGGCAACTCTGTAGGCAGCCTGTAAGTATGAACCGCCATTCTGATTTCAGAGTGTAAAAAAACCAAATACTGCAGGGGAAGTAAAAGGAAAGAAATAGCGTATGCCCTTCATCACATTCGAATATACTCATTTCATTTCATAAATCCATATTTGTGTATTTAAAACAGAAGCATCCCACATTTTTCCAAATATTTTTCATGCTCAAATAGGTCCCCCTTTTCAGTAAATTCATTGTCTTTGTCTTGCCCCTAAGCTCTTTTACCCCATAACAACCAAAAATATACTAGACAGTTTACCCCATTTGATACAACATTGCAGAACAGACAACAGTATTCATATAAGCAATCATGCAGTATTCCATGGATGATTTCCTACAATTATATGCACATTATAAATGACATGGCAATATTACTAAGAAAACCATTAGCACTTAGAACATACAATCTAAATCTTTTCTATGATTTATCAAATTGCCAAATGAAATTGTCTTTGGGGTTTGGATAAGATTTTTTTCCCCCTAATTATCCTTGAAATATTGTGAAATGTCTGAAAGGGGTTTTAAACTTGAGACAGGCCAGACCTGGGTGCAAATCCCTATCCTTCCCATTTTAGTTGTGCCACCTTGGGGAAGTTACTTAACTTTTCTGAACCTCCCTTTCCTTACCTTTAAAGTAGGATAACAACAGTTACTTTATACGGTAGCAGTTTAAATGAGTTAACACATATAAAATACCTAAAACTTTCTTTTTTTTTTTCCTCCTGGGTTGTTTTGGAAAAGACCCCGAAAAAACCAGTGTGCACTTGTTGATTAACCAAACTGAAAAGTATTTTCTTGTAACCTCTTACTTCTGATTTACACACTATGCTATGAGCCAAAAACCTTCTCAACATCCAAATCAAGCAATGCTAGAAATGGAAACAAATAATAGAGAATCTAAACAGAGGGAAAAATATATGAAGGTATTATTTTCACTAGAGAATATTAAGATATTTTTATTTGTTACAAACATGAAATTATACCTACCACCTCTTCTTCTGTCTTTTTGACCTCCTTTTCCTTTTCTTCATCATTTTCTTCAGCTGGGCCATCTTCATCATCACTACTGGATGACTCAAGGATTTCATTTATATCCATTTTCCAATTATCAGGAACAACTCTAGTTTTTAAGAAGATGCTTGCTTTCTGAAGCCCTAAGAGTGAAAATGTACTTCAGCAGTTGCTTGGAATTAGCAGCACAGAACAATAGAAAAGGCATGGCATTCAGAATCAGAAGATCTGAATTCAAATTCAGCTGTCATTTATAAAATGATACAGTAAGCTTGAACATATTTCATAAGTTATAATGTTATATAAAATTTGTTATTACTTTACAGAATACTGTGAGACATCTTAATGGTAAAATATGAAAAATTAAACCTATCTAATAATCACACATCAAATATATCTAGACATTAAAAAAAAAATCAAGTAAGAGTGGTTATCAACTCTAAACACTTAAAATGGTGACACCAGAGAGTATCAGTCTTGCTTTATTTGCTATTTTCCATATAGAGCCACAACATAAAATAATAGGTTAATTCATCCTTATTTTACCTGGTTTACTGGAGAGCTCAGTTTCTGGTAGATTGAGAATGTCTACTTCCTTAATGTCCTTTCTTGCTATAGAGTAACTAATTATCAAGAAGAAGGGGAGGAAAATAACTTATTCAATACAAATTATTACTTAAATAGTACATGTTGACATATAGGAAAACAAAAACCTCAAAATCAAAATATTGCCTATAAAATGTTTTTAACTTACTCCTTAATAAAAGGTAAGAAGAGGTAATACAGGCAAAGCTAGTTATCTTAATTCTGAAGTTTTATATACTCAAAGTACATCGAGGGCCTCACATTCACAATATTTCAATCTATACAGTCCTGCTACAGATAGTACGGGGTAATTTATATCAGCATGATGTTTTCAACACTTGTAGATAACAATGTCTACTTTAATATTTGTGAAATTTATTTTTCATTTTAGTAAAAAAGCACATTTACTAGATAGTAATATTGAAATATTTTTACCACTGTAAGATATAGTATAGTATTAAATTTTTCACAGAGAACTGTAACTCAAAAAAACTTTTTTAATTTCACTTTTTTGATCACAAAGCAGAGATGAGGTTAGGAAAAAGTTTTTGTTAAGTCTGGATTTTATTTTTTTTGAGACAGTCTTGCTCTGTCGCCAGGCTGGAGTGCAGTGGTGCGATCTCGGCTCACTGCAACCTCTGCCTCCCAGGTTCAAGCGATTCCCTTGCTTCAGCCTCCCAAGTAGCTAGGACTACAGGCATGTACCACCATACCTGGCTAATTTTTTATATTTAGTAGAGACAGGGTTTCACCATGTTGGCCAGGAAGGTCTCGATCTCCTGAGCTCATGATCTGCCCGCCTCGGCTGGGCGTCAGCAACTGCGCTCGGCCCAAAAGTCTGGATTTTAATCATGAAAAAAGTCAAAATAATTGCCCTTGTAATATAGATTAAAAAATAAGCTTCAGGCCGGGCAAAGTGGCTCACGCTTGTAATCCCAGCACTTTGGGAGGCCGAGACGGGCAGATCACAAGGTCAGGAGATGGAGACCATCCTGGTTAACACGGAGAAACCCCGTCTCTACTGAAAATACAGAAAATTAGCCAGGCGTGGTGACGGGCGCCTGTAGTCCCAGCAACTCCGGAGACAGAAGCATGAGAATGGCGTGAAAACCAGGAGGCGGAGCTTGCAGTGAGCCGAGATCGCGCCACTGCACTCCAGCCTGGGCTACAGAGCAAGACTCTGTCTCAAAAAAATAAAATAAAATAAAAAATAAAAATAAGCTTCGGAGTTAATAATAAATGTCACATACTACACATGATAAAAATATAGACTTTTACAATTAAGAAAAAAAATCAATACCATGCTTCGCTAAAAAAAAAACTTAATACTGTTCTCACATAATGTTGTTCACAGATTTTACACAAAATGTATTAGTGAAAAATACCCTACATTACAAAAAGTCAAAATGTATTAGGTAGCAACTTCTCAGTTCATAAATGATTAGACTATAAAAATAAAGTTTTGGTGGGGGAGGGGTCTATCATTGTAATTCCATATTTTTTCCTCCCATGTAACATCATTAAAGAATTCATTACTCACAATTTAGAATCAATAAATGATCGAACTAAACACTGATCTTTTTTCACTGTGATGTCATCATTACAGCTGGGAGATATTACCTGAAATACAAAATAAGAACAGATTGATTCCTATTTCCTGTGCTCAGAAAAAGAGTATTTTTCAAAAGAACAATTCTGGATCCCCTAACTTCTCAGATCATCTTTTACAAAAAACAGCTTCATTATAAATAGCCCCTGTTATTAAGGAATTATATACAAAAAAGATACCCTTATATATTTTGTTTAGCACATTGGTTGTCTAGAAATTTATTTTATCCGTAGTCATTAATTATAAAATGAATAATTAATGAAATACAGGGCCAGGTCTAGTGACTCATGCATGTAATCCCAGAACTTTGGGAGGTCAAGGTGGACAGACAGCTTGAGCTCAGGAGTTCAAGACCAGCCTGGGTGGCATAGTGAGACACTGTCTCTACCAAAAATACCAAAAATTAGCCTGGTGTGGTGGTGTGTGCCTATAGTCCCAGCTACTCAAAAAGTTGGGATGGCAGCATCAGCTGATCCCAGGAGATGGAGGCTGCAGTAAGCCAAGATCACGACACTGCACTCCAGCCTGGGTGACAGAGTGAGACCCCATTTCAAAAAGAAAAGAAATATAAATTAAAATGTGACCAGCACATTAAAAATATCAGGATTTATTCTAAGCTAAATTATTGTCCAAAAAATAAATTGTATAATCTGTGATGAAAATTTGGCATATAATTTTTAAAAATATATTTGAATAAGAATCTTTTTTGAAATCTGGTCATAAAAAAAAAAAAAAAAACTAAGTTACCTTTTTTAACCAAAATATGTACAATCCTTAGTAATTAAAGCAAGTTAAAACATGAGCAAAGAACTTTTTAATTTCTTAACTTCTGAAAATAGTATCTTAACAGTATCATTGGTAAATAATCTCTGTATCCTTTATAGAACTTCATATTTTTAAAAAATTGCTTAAATGTATCTGTTCATGCTCTCCCTAACACGAACCTCTCTCTGCTACATTCCAGCACCATTCACAGACCTTTGTGCACTGATGGAAATGTTCTATATCTGCACTGCCCTATACAGTAGCAGTGAGTCTTATGGTGCTAAACACTTGAAATGTGGCTGGTGCAACTGGGAGACTGAGTTTTTAATTCTATTTTACTTTAATTAAGTTACATTTAAACTTAAATGGCCACACATGGTTCATGGTTATCATACTAAACAGTGTATATCCAGATAATTGAATATTCTTGGCAGTCACATCAGCTGTCTTAACACCAGATGGAAGTATTTTTTGTTTGTTTGCTAGGTGCTGGTAATTATTAGACTAATAATATAGCTGTGCCAACCCTCAAGGAGCTAACAGTGTACTGGAGGGACAAACATAAAAAGATAGACAAAAAGAACACAATGGAGGATAAGTACAGTGATACCACTAGCACATAATAATATGAAAACATTGAGGAGGGAGATTTTGCCTAACCTGGGCAAGGAAAAGGTGCGGCAGGAAAAGCTTAAAGTAAATTTTAAAGGATGAATAGGCATAATCCAAGGTCTAATTACCTCACCTATCAACTATTTAATGGCCTTCAAATAGATTCCTGCCACCTCCAGTCTTTCTAGTAACATGCCATTCTTCATTCACATTCCTAAACATGTAGCTCAAATAACATCACTCTTCTGGAAAATTCTCTGCAGAATTATGCCCAAATTCTTTAGGTGAACTTTTTTTTTTTTTTTTTTTTGAGATGGAGTCTTGCTCTGCCGCCCAGGCTGGAGTGCAGTGGCCGGCTCTCAGCTCACTGAAAGCTCCGCCTCCCGGGTTCACGCCATTCTCCTGTCTCAGCCTCCCGAATAGCTGGGACTACAGGCGCCCGCCTCGTCGCCCGGCTAGTTTTTTGTATTTTTTAGTAGAGACGGGGTTTCACCGTATTAGCCAGGATGGTCTCGATCTCCTGACCTCGTGATCCGCCCGTCTCGGCCTCCCAAAGTGCTGGGATTACAGGCTTGAGCCACCGCGCCCAGCCTAGGTGAACTTTTAAAGACCCTTCCGCCCTAGATTCAAATTATGTTCACAGGTATATTTCCTATTATTGTCTGACTCACATCTAATATTTAGCCAAAATGGATTCCCAGAGCAAATAGTTCCGTGAACAAACCCATTCCTTTTTTTTTAATTTTTTTTTTTTGAGACGGAGTCTCACTCTGTTTCCCAGCCTGGAGTGCAGTGGCACGATCTCGGCTCACTGCAAGCTCCGTCTTTCGGGTTCACATCATTCTCCTGCCTTGGCCTCCTGAGTAGCTGGGACTACAGGCGCCTGCCACCACGCCCGGCTAATTTTTTGTGTTTTTAGTAGAGACAGGGTTTCACCGTGTTAGCCAGAATGGTCTCGATCTCCTGACCTCGTGATCCACCCGCCTCGGCCTCCCAAAGTGCTGGGATTACAGGCATGCTATTTTTTTTAACCTATTTTTTTGTTTCCTCTAGTGAAGCTTTGCCTACTATCTTTAAATCCTTCAAAGCTCAGCTCAAAAGCACCTGCTTTGTGAAGACTTTCTGTATTTTCCTCAAATAAATGTAATCTCTCAGGCCAGGGAGTCCTAATATTGAACATACACTATTTTATATTACTGTTACTTGGATTATTCTGTACATTATACATAAAATCACCAAATGTAAGAATAGTGTCTTACTCATTTTTTATTTTCAATATCCCCTGGTAAATGATAATCTGAATAAATAAAAGAATTTATTAAAAAAAAAAAACTCTTGGCAAACCTAAAATCTGAATATTCTGCATCCAAATTACTTATTTTTCTATACAACTGAAAGGTTCAAGGGACTTTCAGATTTTCCCCATATAAATTTAATCTATTCTCTATGAACTGAGTAATATATTTACATGCACACAGAAACCTAAAAATATACTTTCAGCTCTTTACAGGATTATAATCTAATTTGAGATACATTTTGTGCCACAATTATTATTAGAGATAAGTGATACCAAAATTCAAAGGGGCATACTTATGTTAAGAGTATTTAGGGCCAGGCGCAGTGGCTCACACTTGTTGATTCCAGCACCTCGGAAGGCCAAGGTCATCGTTTGAGCCCAGGAGTTCGAGACTACCCTGGACAACATGGCGAAACCACGTCTCCACAAAAAATACAAAAATTAGCCAGGTGTGCTGACGTACACCTGTGGTCCCAAGCTACTCAGCAGGCTGAGGTGGGAGGATCACCTGAGCCCAGGGAGATGAAGGCAGCAGTGAGCTGTGATCACACCACTGCACTCCAATCTGGGCAACAAAGACCCTCTCTCAAAAACAAAACAAAAGAAGAGTATTTAAGAGAGACCCTGCAAAGAAGGTAGGACTTGAGTTGAACTTTAAGAGATATTTAAGAGGGGATGAGTAAGTGGAGGAGGAAGTGAAGGAGTAGGAAGAGAAGAAAACACACATTAATTTCCAATTATTTTTTACTCCTCTCCGAAATAATTCTCTTGTGTATCTCTTCTTCTTACTCCTTCTCTGTGTAAGCAAAAATTAGCTTTCTCTACCAACCCACCTAAAAGTTGTCATTTCTAAAATATTCCTTAAAATGTAGCTGAATCCCTCCTTTCCATACATCCTTTCTTACTCCATTCTGTACCAAATTTTTTTTTATTTACTATACAATCTTTAATAACTGTAATCTCTTACATGTCTACAGTAAGCTTCTTGAAGGCAATACATTTAAGCCTCTTCTAAAGAACTTTGAACAAAGCTGAACTCACTGCAGATCCTCAGTAAATGCTAATTAATTTAAGGCAGGGATAAAGACTTAGAGGAGTGATGTATCCTACATATGGGGCAGTTAAACAACTTTAGTATAGTTTACACTAAAAATAGGAAATAAACTGAGAGCCAGGGATGGCCTCAAACATCCATTTAAAAAATGCAAAACTGATCAACTAGGCAGACTCGTTGAAGGTTTTCTATTTCTGAGAATGGGACTATCATGACTAAATTTATATTTTAAAAAGATTTCTCAGCCAGGCATACTGGCTCATACCTGTAATCCCAGCCCCTTGGGAGGCCAAAGTGAGAAGATTGCTTGGGCCCAGGAGTTTGAGACTGGCCTGGGAAACATCGGGAGGCTACATCTCTACAAAAAATAAAAAATAAAAAATAGCCAGGTGTGGAGGTGCATGTCTGTAGTTGTAGCTGCTTGGGAGGCTGAAACAGGAGGAACGCCTGAGCCCAAGACGCTGAAGCTGCAGTGAGCTGTGCTCACGTCACTGCACTCCAGCATTGGCAACAGAGTGAAACCCTGTCTCAACAGAAAGAAAAAAATATTTCTCTATAAAAGTTAGTGCTGGAAAATTAGTCTGGATTCATAGAAAAGAAAGAATTCAAGAATCAAGTTAAGGGAACCCATGGTAATGGGAATAGAGTAAAAAGCCATTGGATATATTATGAGGGAAGAAATACAAAAGAGCTCAATAAAAGGCTATATAGAATTTAAAAAAGAATAACCAAAGAAGACAGTGAAGTATTCTGGACCTGACTATGATTATTCAATTTAAAAAATCTCCAATAAAGTCCAAATTTGTTTAATATTTTCAAAATATTTTAAATGCTTTTTAAAAATCCATTTTAAACAAATATTTAGATGGCTGATTAACTTTGCAAAGAAACTTTACCTACCAAAGCAGGGTACCATTCAGTCCTCTCAGTTGCAGACACCACACTTACAACTTTTCCTAGTAATTCATCATTGAGACGGCGCTTGTCTTCATCTTCCTCTTCACTACTTTCTTCTTCCTTTTCATCTTCGGTACTAAAAGTTAGAATAACTTGATCATTATCCTAACACAAATAATTATTTGATACAGAATATTGTGAATTTAATATAGTCAATTCAATTCCTAATGGATTACCCTGAAGTAGTGGCCTCTTCATTCTTATTATAATTGAAGACATGGGTCCTTCCTTAGCCTCACCGAAGTATGTAGTCCTGAGCTGTCTATGGTAACTCTGAGTCCACTTCACTAGATCAATGAGTGCTTAGACTTAGGCTCTCATGCCAACACCAGCTGGGACAGAAAAACCTAATTACAACACCATTAAATACTTATTATGCCAAATGCGCTTTTTTTCTTTTTAAGATTGCCTTTCTATTTTTATGCCAGATAACATAACTTTAATTTTCTAACTGGCTACAAAAATATCTGGCTATGAAAACACCCATAAGGGTTTACTTAAGGTAACTTATCTGGGTAACTAAAGTTTACCCTTAAGTGTCAACAAATTTTAAGCATACATATTTATATATATGTGTGTATATATATACACACATACATATATGTATATATATATATGTACATACGTGTGTGTGTGTGTGTGTATTTGGAAATGGAGTCTCGCTTTGTCACCCAGGCTGGAGTGCAGTGGTACTATCTCAGCTTACCACAACCTCTGCCTCCCAGGGTTCAAAAGATTCTCCTGCCTCAGCCTCCTGAGTAGCTGGGATTATAGGCACGTGCCACCACACCTAGCTAATTTTTGTATTTTTAGAAGGGACAGGGTTTCACCATGTTGGCCAGGCTGGTCTTGAACTCCTGACCTCGTGATCCGCCCACCTCGGCCTCTCAAAGTGCTGGAACTACAGGTGTGAGGCACCGTGCCCAGCCAAGCCTACACTTTTAAAATAAAAATTACTATGTATTCCCCATTTGAGCTTCTAATGAATGTATATTGAATTTGACATCTTCTTGAAGACATCCTGCAATATATCGATAATGTTGGAGTTTACTAAAGTACACAGAGTTATTAACTCTTATTAATTCTTAAATGGCTCAAAACCACTTAGTTCATTATATTTTTATGGTTTTAGTCCTCCTTTTCTTCTCATAGACTTCTCAGCTGTAAGACTCCACAGTTTTCTTTATTGACTGCATCTGCTAATTTTTCCTATATTTCCTTTTGACACATCTTCCAATCGGCTGCACTCTGAGAAACCGGATAACTCAACTTGTTAAAATTATAAAATAAGTATAAGGGAGTTTTCAGTAGAAGTCTATGGAGGTAGCTTATAGAGAAAATACTGGGTATTGAATTATTAAATATATATCTTGTCCTGAGTACTTATTACACACTGATAAATTTATATACATTATCGGCTGGGCGCAGTGGTTCATGCCTGTAATCCCAGCACTTTGGGAGGCTGAAGCAGGTGGATCCCTTGAGGTCAGGAGTTGGAGACCAGCCTGACGAATATGACAAAACCCCATCTCTACTGAAATACAAAAATTAGCCAGGTGTGGTATCACACATGTGTAGTCCTGGCTACTCGGGAGGCTGAGGCATGAGAATCACTTGAACCTGGGAGGCAGAGGTTGCAATGAGCTGAGATCACATCACTACGCTCCAGTCTGGGTGACAAAGTGAGACTCCGTCTCAAAAAAACAAAAAACAAAAACAACAACAACAAAAAAGAAAATTGTATACATTATCTAATACAAAAACCAGCAAGCCATTACTATTCCCATTTTCCTCAGCTATAAATTGAGAATATCTTGCAGGTTTTGTGAAAATTTGAGTTAATATACATAAATGCAGTTAACTATAAGAAGTTAAGTAATTTTCCAGAAGTGATATATCTAGTATATGGCTGAGTTAGGATTTCCATTTAGGGTCCTCAGAGGCGTTTTATTACTTTCTGGTTTGCAGCTTAGGTGTTATTTGACTTTGCCTTTAAAAAGACTCATTATATACTCCCCAGGAGCAGTGAGTACATATCTAATACTGGGATCTTGGTTTCTAAATCTTATTTCCCACTAAAATAAATGAGGGACCCTTGTAGAAATGGCCAATTCCAGGATTGGCGCAGGAAAAAATTAACATGAGCCTAGGATACCTTGTCATGCCAGAAGGTGAATAAGTGCTCAAGAAATGGTGAGGACTTATCAAAAGAACACAGAAGCCATCCTGGAAAGGCTTCCTTGGCTAAATCTGGAACAACCTGAATTATAACCCATTAAGTAAAATTAGAATCCATAGCATTAGGAAAAGAATTTCATTATAGCTAAATGATAACTAAAAAATGCAGCAAGAATGAAAAATTAGAAAAATCAGCATTTTGCTATCATAATAGTACCAACTGATCCAGGCAAGAATTATTAGTAGATAAACCTTGTAAATGGAAGTTTGACAGAGAATAGAATATTTAAGTAGTCTCAAAGTATCTCCACGCAGATTTACAAAGGGGAAAAATGGTAACTACAGTAATTCTGAAGTTGAAAAATTTGGCAGACACCACCTTAACCAGCTGATCAAAGTTAGTATCACCAGATATGGGACAAACTGATAATATTTCTTGCTGGGCTTTCCTTCAGGACACAACATCACTTATGGAGTATAATGTATAACCTGAATCTAACAATGAGAAAACAATCTGACAAACCTATATAAGGGAACAGATTACAAGACTATTGTCATGTATTCTTCAAAAATGTCAATGTCATGGGGAAAAAAAAGGCTGCATAATTTTTTCAGATTAAAGGAGACTCAAGAATCATATAAACTAAATGCAATGCATGATCTTGAATTGGATCCTGGAATCAGGGGAACTAGGGGATGCTATAAAGGTTATTATTGGAATAACTGGCAAAGTTTGAAATATTAACCACATGATAGTAGTCCGTCAATGTTAAATTTTCTAAATTTGGTATTCATACTTTGGTTATGTAAGAGCATCTCCTTGTTCTTAAATATTTAATGATAAAGGATCATGATGCTTGCCACTTCCTCTCAAATAGTTCAGCAAAATAAAATTATTATTAGAAAATATAAAAATAATTATTATAGGCTGGGAGTGGCCCAACACTTTGGGAGGCCGAGGCGGGTGGATCACGAGGTCAAGAGATCAAGATTATCCTGGCCAACATGGTGAAACCCTGTCTCTACTAAAAATGCAAAAATTAGCTGGGCATGGTGGCACGCACCTGTAGTTCCAGCTACTCGGAAGGCTGAGGCAGGAGAATCACTTGAACTCGGGAGGCAGAGGCTGCAATAAGCCGAGATTGCGCCACTGCACTCCAGCCTGGCGACAGAGTGAGACTCCATCTCAAAAAAAAAAAAAAGAAAAGAAAAAAATTTGTATATATAGAGAGAAGGAATCATAAAGCAAATGTGTGAAAAATGTTAAGAACTAGTAAATCTAGATAAAGCGTATACAGACATTAGGCCAGGCGCATTGTCTCACACCTATAATCCCAGCCAGCACTTTGGGAGGCCAAGGAGGGCAAATCACTTGAGGTCAGGAGTTTGAAACCCATTTGGCCGACATAGTGAAATCCCGTCTCTACTAAAAATACAAAAACTAGCCAGGTGTGGTGGCGCATCTGTGATCCCAACTACTCAGGAGACTGAGGCAGGAGAATCACTTGAACCTGGGAGGCAAAGGCTGCAGCGAGCCAAGATCGTGCCACTGCACTCCAGCCCTGGCGGTACAGTGAAACTCCGTCTCACAAAAAAAAAAAAAAAGGAAAAAAAAAGTATATAGACATTCACACAGACATTCGTGTATTATTCTTGCAATCTTTAAGTTTGAAATGTTTTTGAAGTAAAAGATAAAAAACATATACTCACTTAAAATAGAAAAATCATCATATCAGTTAAAAATTTTGGGCCGGGTGCAGTGGCTCAGGCTGGGCGTGGTGGCTCATGCCTGTAATCCCAGCACTTTGGGAGGCTGAAGCAGGTGGATCACGAGGTCAGGAGTTCGAGACCAGCCTGGCCAGTACAGTGAAACCCTGTCTCTACTAAAAATACACACACACACAAAAAGTAGCTGGGTGTCGTGGCATGTGCCTGTAGTCCCAGCTGCTCAGGAGGCTAAGGCAGGAGACTTGCTTGAACTCGGGAGGCAGAGGTTAGCCAAGGCTGCAGTGAGCCGAGATTGCACCACTGCACTCCAGCCTGGGCGACAGAGCGAGACTCCATCTCAAAAAACAAAATCCAAAACGAAACAAAAAAAACTTTGGCAAAGTAACTTAAAACAAAAATAATCTTTTTAAAATAAGAGTTGTTATCATTCCTGGGCAAATAATGGGAATAATCAAGAATAAGGTCCACTCAGGGTAAAATGTCTAACATAAGGATACAATATGCTATGGAAAGCTTACCCAAATGAATTTAGCCATCCTAAGAAAATCATTTGTTTAATGTTATAATTACTGAAATTAAAATGATACCATATACGAAAAAACTCACACAGGAAGAGAAGACCTCCTTCCCCTGTTTGTCTTCTTTGCAATTACTGGAGTTCCAAAATGCTCTGGATTCGTTAATGGAAGCTGGTCAAGTGTCTGTATAAGAAACAGATTAATTAAATCACGTTTTACCTCTAGATCAGTACCTGTAGTTCAATCCAAATAGTCCATCCATGTCACCCTACCTCACTCTCTGCAAAATGTCTCTCTCCTTTCAGACAAAGCGAGGTACGTCTCAATGTTCGCTCGTCACCATCATCAAACACTATAATAAGCACAAGATATCAGAGAATTTATGCACACTAATGAAATAAAAACTTAAAAGCACAGAATGCTATTATTGTTATTAAGTAGAGCTTAATATTTATAAGAACCATTATTTTAGTCATTTTTCAAAACCTTTACAATGAGCATACCATGCCATATTTTTCATTCTATAGATACCAAAAACACAGGTTAAATGGCTGCCCACAACTGCTTAAGTATCTCCATCGGCTTTTTTGATTTCTATCACTACAGAACCACCTTCTTAACTCATTAGCAACCTAGTCAAAGCATAAATATTAAATTAACTGCAATCCTAGGAGAATGAACAAAAACCTGATTTTAAAGAAAGTATGGATTTTTCCACAAAAGTTTAATATTAGAGTACCCCTAACTTCCAGAAACTGACTCCTGGTATTGCTACCGAATTATTCTACTGCTTCTATTTATTTGCATGATAACCTACTACACAGGTACTGGCTGCCAAATTCTAAAGTCATAAGATACAAGTTCTTTCTTTTGTTAGAAAAGGATATAAATAGTTTGTTTAAAAAAATTTAAAAAAAAAAAAAAAAAGACAGGGTTTTGCTATTTTACCCAGGTTGGTCTCAAACTCCTGGCCTCAAATGAACCTCCTGCCTAGGCCTCTGAAAGTGCTCAGATTACAGGCATCAGCCACTGTACCCAGTTGAGTAGTTTAGAAATAA
This sequence comes from Trachypithecus francoisi, assembly GCF_009764315.1. Lineage (NCBI taxonomy): Eukaryota > Metazoa > Chordata > Mammalia > Primates > Cercopithecidae > Trachypithecus > Trachypithecus francoisi. Next base: position 46,902,245 of record NW_022681468.1, read on the forward strand.
AGGTTGAAATAAGGAAACAGAAAGATAAAGTTTTTAGTGCAGGCATGGTGGCTCACCATGGGACCTGTGGTCCCAGCTACTGGAGAGGCCATAGTGGAACTATTGCTTGAGCAGGGAGAAACCAAGGCTCAACCATGGTTAGTGAGCCATGATTACGTCACTGTGTGACAGCAAAACCAGATTCTGTCTCAAAAAAAATAAAAACAAAATATAAAGGTTTTTTTAAAAAGAAACTTTAGACCACTTTTACTACTTTTTTTTTTTTTGAGCCAGAGTCTCACTGTGTCGCCCAGGTTGGAGTGCAATGGTGTGATCTCAGCTCACTGCAAGCTCTGCCTCCCGGATTCACACCATTCTCCTGCCTCAGCCTCCTGAGTAGCTGGGACTACAGGCGCCCAGCACCACGCTCGGCTAACATTTTTGTATTTTTAGTAGAGACCGGGTTTCACCGTGTTGGCCAGGATGGTCTTGATCTCCCGACCTCGTGATCCACCCGCCTCAGCCACCCAAAGTGCTGGGATTACAGGCGTGAGCCACCACGCCTGGCCTTTACTACATATTTTTAAAAATCATACTACTTGGCCGGGCACGGTGACTCACGCCTGTAATCTCAGCACTTTAGGAGGCCGAGACGGGCGGACCACCTGAGGTCGGGAGTTGGAGACCTGCCTGACTAACATGGAGAAACCCTGTCTCTATTAAAAATTCAAAATTTGCCAGGTGTGGTGGCATGCGTCTGTAATCTCAGCTACTCCAGAGGCTGAGGCAGGAGAATCGCTTGAACCCGGCAGGCAGCAGTTGCAGTGAGCCTAGATCGCACCATTGCACTCCAGCCTGGACAACAAGAGCAAAACTTCGTCTAAAAAACAAAAACAAAACAATCATACTACTTGACTATGTTTAAACATTTCAAGGAAATGGGGTAAGGAATTTTATAATTTATCCCTAATATTCTCCTAATCACTAACAATATATTATTTTGATAACTGTATAGGTTTAACTTTTGTGACTGTATTCTGATTTTAGCATCCAACATTTATAAAGTTTATTAAAAAGAGTATGTTCTCAGAAGGTACCTCATTGTCCCAGGTTATGAAGAAATAAGATACAATCTTTACTTCAAATACTTAACATCCATATTCATTCAACAAGAAAGAATATATATGTACCCAAAAACAATTATTAAGATTTAGTACTAATTTTCACAATTCTAGATACTTTTCCATTCTAACAAAATAAGTTAGTGCTAATAAAAAGAAATTCTACATTACATTCATTTGATATCTTAGAATCTTTTCATTGGTTACCTATGAAATTATAATCCTGGATTACTTTCTTAAAAGGTTGTTTTATTAGCAAACACTTTGCCTTCAAATCCTACACTTACTTTTAATGAATAAGTTTTTTAAAAGAAAATTATATAAAAGCTTTCAACATGTTAAATATTTATCTACTTCAATCAGTTCTCCCTCTTAGACTACAGATACCTACTTAGATTCTCTTACATGCAGGAGACAATGTGAAAAAAATTAAAAACTCCTGAAGCACATACTCAAAAGAACCACTATTCTAAAAAAACAGCTGTGCTATACACAGTCAATGATCCAGAAATTAATGACTAGCTGCAGGCACAATGACAAGTTAAAACACAACATCCTCCAATGATTACATCACTGATCTGCACTTGAGTAATAGAGTGCTAAATATTTGATATAAAAATTATGATTCATATAGTGTCAAGTCTAACAAATTAACCACTGTTCTCTTAAAATTTTTAAATCATGAAATTATCACAAACCAAACTTAATATAATTCTTGTTAGTATTAGTATCTGTAAGTATAAGATTTCAAAAAGAATAAAACCTGAAAGGTTTTCAACTTTTCTTAATGCCTACAATACCAAAGATGACGATACCAGACCCACATACATTTAAATGGAGGTATGAAGGAGGAAAATGTGAATGTAAGACCAACACTCCAAATTTATATAACAAAATATTTTCCATAGTGTTTTATCATTAATCAATGGCAGCCCTAAACCAAAATGTTCTGATGAAAAATTTGAACAATTTCAGCATTTCAAACAAAATATTTCAGCAATTTCTGTATTTCAACAATTTAAAATTTTCAATAATCACTTTGAAATAAAATCAGATTTTTGGAAGGAAAAATTCATTTCACTTAAATACACCTTATCATGGATAGAAATATTTTTTTAAAAAAAGGGATTTCTCAAAAGGGGATTATGATACAAACAACTATTTTACAGTTTTACATAGGAACCCTCCCAACTTTAAGTGAACAAAAAGAAATAGTGTAAGATTTATTAATTTACTTAGAGACACAGTCTCACTCTGATGCCCAGGCTGGAGTGTAGTGGCATGATCTTGGCTCACCGTAACCTCCACCTCCCAGGTTCAAGTGATTCTTGTGCCTCAGCCTCCCAAGTAGCTGGGATTACAGGTGCACATCACCAGGCCCGGCTAACTTCTGGATTTTTAGTAAAGACAGGGTTTCACCATGTTGACCAGGCTGGTCTCGAACTCTTGGCCTCAAGTGTTCCGCCTACCTTGGCCTTCCAAAGTGCTGGAATTACAGGTATGAGCCACTGCACCCAGACTAAGATTTTTTTAATTCACAAAATTATACAAATAGGTTTTTGAGTACTTTGTAAATTTGTTAAATAATGTAATTTTTCAAGATTTTCTGAAAGACAAACAGAAAACTCAACAATAGGGGGGTGTGATGGCTCACACCTGTAATCCTGGTGCTTTGGGAGGTCAAGGCAGGAGAATCCCTTGAGTCCAGGAGTTGGAGACCAGCCTGGCCAACACAGTGAGACTCCGTCTTTACAAAAAAAAAAATTAAAAATTAGCTGGGTGTGGTGGCATGTGTCTGCAGTTCTAACTACTCGAGTGGCTGAGATCACTTGATTCCAAGAGTTCAGGAATGCAGGGAGCTATCACTGCCACTGCAGTCCAGCCTGGGCAACAAAGTGAGACCCTGTTTCTATATTCCTATATTTTTTATAAAACCAACATTATGAACTTATTAATCATGACATCCCTGATTATCAAAACCATGAAGAAGCTCCATCTAAAATAAACTTCCTCTCTTAACTTGCATGTTAGAATTATCATCTAAAAGAACACAACATTTGTAGGCACTGAAGAGTATAATTTTTGTAAGAGTGAAATAATTAATGTTGTATATAGCAAGTCTAGCTTTTTTTTAGTTGTCTTCTACAGCATGCTAAGACCAAAAAAAGTCAGACTACAAGGATTTAATAATTCTATGAAATGCCTTGTATTTGCCAAAAATGGCTTTTGAATAGATTGCTCATTGAGTCTAGCAGAACATACATATAACCAAAAGTGGTATCTCTGTTATTATGTTAGGTATTTTGACAGTTAATTTTAGATGTGAACTTGACTGAATTAAGAATACCTAGAGAAGTGGTAAAGCACTTACTTCTGGGTGTGCCAGAGGAAACTGGCACGTGTGTCAATGAACCAAGTAGGAAGATTCACTCTCAATGTGGGCAAGTACCATCCAATTGGCCGGGGGCCCAGACAGAACAAAAAATGAGAGAAAGGGATTTCCTCTCTCCTGGAGCTGGGATACTCTTCTCCTCCTGCCCTTGGACATCAGAACTCCAGGCTCTTTGGCTTTGGGACTCTGCACCTTACACCAGCAGTCCCTCAGATTCTCAAGGCTTTGGCCTGGGACTGAGAATTATATCCTCAGCTTCCCTGGTTCTAAAGCTTTCTGACTTGGATGGAGCCTAGCTATTGGCATCTCAGGTCTCTAGCTTACAGACAGCCTGTCATGGTCATTCTCAGCCTTCATAATATCATGAGCAAATTTGTCTAATACTGGAGTATGCGACCCCCAGGCCACAAACCCGTACCAGACCATGGCTGTTGGTAACCAGACCGCAAAGCAGGTGAGTGGTGCCCAAGTAAGCATTACCACCTGAGCTCCACCTCCTGTCAGATCAGCAGTGGCATTAGAATCTCACAGGAATGCAAACCCTTGTGAACTGCCCAAGCAAGGGATCTAGCAATAGGTTGTGCATTCCTTATGAGATGCTAATGCCTGATGATCTAAAGTGGAAGAGTTTCATCCTGAAACCATCCCCCAGCACTCCCACCCATGGAAAAATTGTCTTTCACGAAACCGGTCCCTGGTGCTAAAAAGGTTGGGACCTCTAAGAAATCCCCTCTCATATCAATCTATCTATCTAGCATCTATCTATATCTTATTGGCTCTCTAGAGAATCCTAATAGGGATTAAAATATTAAAATCTATTAAGAGGAAAATGACAAAGCTGAGAATTTCACAGTGGCACCAACCATACTAAACACAATAGACAAAATAATGCCAGTGCAAACAAACACACAAATCCTAACCCTAAGCAGCTAGAATTCAAATGAAAGGATCTGATCAACTACTGAATACAAAAGACCCATTTCCCTGTTATCACAGCACTGATACTGAAAGATAGTAAAATAATAACAGTAAATTAATTTTATCTAAAATATAATTGGCTATCACTTATTAAGCTTCTACCATGTCCTAATCCTCACAACAGCCTCTACAAAGTAGGAACCACTATCCTCCTTTTATAGATAAAGAAACTGAGAATCAGAAAGTTAACTGATGAGCTACATTTTAGTTGGGGGGGTATCAAAAGACATAATAGGCATGAAACAGAAGTATAAAATGAAGTCAGAGAAGTAATGAATTCTGTCTTTGGAAAATTAAGTATCACTATTGTTATATCAGGATACAGCAGTTATGATGAACAAAATTACAGAATTCTTCATATAATGGAGTAAATTGCTTGAACCCTGGAGGTGGAGGTTGCAGTGAGCCAAGATCATACCACTGCACTCCAGCTTGGGGGACAGAGCAAGACTCCCATCTAAAAATAAATAAATAAATAAATAAATAAAAAGAATGGGCAAAGGACCTGAATAGACATTTCTCAAAAGCAGACATACCAATGGCCCAGAGGTATGTGAAGAAGTGTTCAACATCAGTAATAATCATCAGGGAAATGCAAATACAAACTACAAAGAGATTTCATCTCACACCTCCTAGAATGGCTATTATCAAGAAGATAAAAGGTTACAGGCACTGGCAAGGATATGGAGAAAAGGGAATCCTTGCCCACCATTGGTGGGAAAGTAAATTAGCATAGCCATCATGTAAAATAGCATAGAAGTTCCTCAAAAAGCTAAACAGAACTACCATATGATCCAGCAATCCCACTCCTGGGTATATAACCAAAGAATGAAACTAGTATGTCAGAGATGTATCTGTACTCCCATGTTTATTGCAGCACTATTCACAATAGCCAAGATATTGGATCAATTTAAGTCTCTATGAGCAGATGAATGTATAAAGAAAATGTGACATAACATATATACATAATGGAATACTATTCAGCTTTTAAAAAGAAGGAAATCGTGACATTTGTAACAACATGGTTGAACCTGGGGGACATTATGCCAAGTGAAATAAGCCAGGCACAGGAAGACAAATACCATATGATATGATCTCACTTAAAAAGTCAAACTCTTGTTAGAGAGTAAAATGTTGGTTATCAGGGGTGGGGGCAGCTTGATTGGGGAGGTGGGGGTGAGGGATTGGGTAAATGTTGGTTAAATGATACAAAATTTCAGTTAGAAGGAATAAGTTCAAGAGCTCCATTGTACAACATGATGGTTTTAGCCAATAACGATGCATTGTGTACTTGAAAATTGCTGAGAGTATATTTTGAGTGTTCTCACCACACACAAAAAATAAGCCTGTGAAGTGATCCACCTGTTAATTAGCTTGCTTAGCCATTCCACAATGTATACATATTTCAAAATATGTTGCATAACATAAATACATACTATTAATATTAAATAATTTTTTTTTTTTTGGAGATGGAGTCTCACTCTGTCACCCAGGCTGGAGAGCAGTGGTGCCATCTCGGCTCACTGCAAGCTCCACCTCCCAGGTTCAAATGATTCTCCTGCCTCAGTCTCCCAAGTAGCTGGGATTACAGGCATGAGCCACCACACCCAGCTAATGTTTTTATTTTTAGTAGAGATGGGGTTTCACCATGTTGGCCATGCTGGTCTCGAACTCCTGACCTCAAGTGATCCACCTGTCTCGGCCTCCCAAAGTGCTGGGATTACAGGCATTCAGTGAGCCACCACACCCAGCCCTTCGCCCATTTTTTAAATCAGGTTGTTTTCTTGCTATCGAGTTGTTTAAGTTCCTTATAAATTTTGGATATGAATCCCTTATCAAATACATAGTTTGCAAGTATTTTTTCAAATTCCGAAGGTTGTCTCTTCACTCTCTTCATTGTTTCTTTTGCTGTGTAGAAGCTATTTAGTTTGATGTAATCCCAGGTATCTAATTTTGCTTTCGGGGTCATTAAAAAAAAAAAAAAATCAATGCCCAGGCCAATGTCATAAAACCTTTTCCTCTATGTTTTCTTCTAGTGGTTTGACAATTTCAGGTCTTAAGTCTTTGATCTGCTTAGAGTTAGTTTTTGTATATGCGGTAAGATGAGGGTCTACTTCCATTCTTCTACATGTAGATACCCAATTTTCCCAACACTATTTACGAAGACACTGTCCTTTCCCCAGTATGTGCTCCCGGCACCCTAGTCAAAGATCAAATGACCATAAATAGGTAAATTTATTTCTGGGATATCTATTCTGTTCCACTGGTCTATGTGTCTGTTTTTATGCCAGTATCATGATGTTTTGATTACTATAGCTTTGTAGTATATTCTGAAATCAGATGGTATGTCTCCGGTTTTATTCTTCTTGATCAAGATTGCTTTAGCTTCAATAGTTTTGTTATTCATAGAATCATCTGTGATAACTACAGAAGTCCCTCAGCAGCTAAGGTTAAAAAAAAAAAAAACTCCAGGAATCTGTAAATTTAAGAAATTAACACTTAAATACATAATTACATTAAGAAAATATCATGGGAGAACTAAGTCTTAGGGAAGGCCATTTAAAAATGAGTTAAAGCCTATCATAGGACTACACACATTGTTTTTGCTTACTACTTTCTTTCTTTTTTTTTTTTTTTTGAGACGGAGTCTCGCTCTGTCGCCCAGGCTGGAGTGCAGTGGCAGGATCTCAGCTCACTGCAAGCTCCGCCTCCCGGGTTTACGCCATTCTCCTGCCTCAGCCTCCCGAGTAGCTGGGACTACAGGCGCCGCCACCTCGCCCGGCTAGTTTTCTTGTATTTTTTAGTAGAGACGGGGTTTCACTGTGTTAGCCAGGATGGTCTCAATCTCCTGACCTCATGATCCACCTGTCTCGGCCTCCCAAAGTGCTGGGATTACAGACTTGAGCCACCGCACCTGGCCTCCTTTTTTCTTTAAACATAACTAGAGATTTGGGCTCTATCCAGCCCAAATCTCTCATAGAGCCCATTCATCTGCTCATAAAGACTTAAATTGATCCAATATCTTGGCTCAATTTGACATCTTTTGAATGACTGAACAGGTAACACACTTCCATATATTACAGATTCCTTATCTTTAATGGCAAGGACAAGAACTATCAATGAATAAACTATGGTAGGAATGGTAAGAAGAGGAAATATTTCTATTGCTCAAAAACAAAAACAAAAAATCCCTTTCAGTTGGTGCTGTTTACTGTTCAACATTAAAAGGGGAAGCCGGGAGCAGTGGCTCACACCTGTAATCCCAACACTTTGGGAGGCTAAGACGGTAAGATTGCTTGAGCCCAGGGAATTCAGGGCTGCGGGGAGCTATGATAGTGCTACTGAACAAAACCAACAGAGCAAGACCTGCCTCTAAAACAAACAAACAAACAAAAAAACAAGAAATAAACCATCAGAGGGTAAGATATTACCAGATATTTTAAAAACTGAGTCATACTATATTCATAATCTCCTTCAAAATTGGTTAATCAAGTTTAACAGAAGGGAAACTGACACCTATATTATGTAAGAAGCAGTTGCTATAACTGATTCTAATAACTTTAGATCACTAATGATCATAACTCCTATTTGATCAAAATCAGCAATGTGGTATCCTATTGTTTTATTTTTAATAATCTGACATAATTTCTGGTATCTCATGAAACCAAAAAGGTAATGGAGGTCATAAACACTTTGAAAACTTTTCTGATTATACCCATATAATACTTTGCTAGAAACTAGAAATCAAGAAAAATTCCAGAAAAGAGCAATTAAACCCAATACATAGTGGGTACTCACTGAAAGAAAAATACAGGATGTTCATGAGCCAAGAGGTTTTACATTTCATTTTACCGTTTTTTTAAATCAACTGGTAACTCAGGTCATTATACTCTGATCATTCTTTATGTGACCCACTTCCTTCAATATCTAAATGTTCTTCATAGCAGTGCTATCTTGAGTTTTCTGAATGGAACAGTGCCTTTAAAAACCTTTTTATGGCCGGGCGCGGTGGCTCAAGCCTGTAATCCCAGCACTTTGGGAGGCCGAGACGGGCGGATCACGAGGTCAGGAGATCGAGACCATCCTGGCTAACACGGTGAAACCCCGTCTCTACTAAAAATACAAAAACTAGCCGGGCGAGGTGGCGGGCGCCTGTAGTCCCAGCTACTCGGGAGGCTGAGGCAGGAGAATGGCGTAAACCCGGGAGGCGGAGCTTGCAGTGAGCTGAGATCTGGCCACTGCACTCCAGTCCGGGCGACAGAGCGAGACTCCGCCTCAAAAAAAAAAAAAAAAAAAAAAAAAAAAAAAAAAAAACCTTTTTATGAATTTTCTTCATGCACGTAGCTGCAAAAATCTTTAATATTTTGAATTTGTCTCCCAAATAAATCTGTTTCTCCCTCTTTTTTATAAGTATGAACTACCTGCATCAGAATCACTGACAAGCTTACTAAAGCATTCTTGTATTGCCAACCCCAGGCCTACTATTTGGAGAGGCTTGGGGTCCTCAAATCCTCATTTTTCTAAGCAAGCACCAAGTGATTCTTATGTACACTAATGCTTGATACCTCCATTATATGCAATTAAGATTCTAAAGCTCTTTTAGAACAAGAATTATACAATTTCTTCTGTAATTATCCAACACAGAAAATCAACATAGAGAATGCTTAGTAGTGACTACTTTTTAGAAACACTAAAATGCTATTCATGTAGAGGACAAAGGTTGCTATTTATAATTGAATAACTACTCTGGGATGAAGAAACCCAAAATGAGAAAACTTGAAAAGTAATCCTTCTGTTGAGCATACGCATTTTATCAGTAAAGCTTCATAAGTAACGTGAGTACAACCTTTATAGTGAATACAATATAATGTGCAATATTAGTATCTGAATATCCATCATATATTTTCCAGTGATTCTACACACACCTGTAATTTTTATCAGGTCTTAGTTTAATACAGCAAAGGTATATTTACTTAATCTCTAAGAGTTAACATTAAGTTTAGTTTTTATTTGTTTGTTTTGAGATAGTTTTGCTCTTGTTGCCCAGGCTGAGTGCAATGAGATGATTTAGGCTTACCGCAACCTCTGCCTCCCATATCCAAGCGATTCTCCCGCCTCAGCCTCATGAGTAGCTGGGATTACAGACGCCCGCCACCACACCCAGCTAATTTTTGTATTTTTAGTAGAGATGAGGTTTTGCCATGTTGGCCAGGCTGATCTCGAACTTTTGACCTCAAGTGATCCACCCACCTCGCCCCCACAAAGTGCTGGGATTACAGGTGCGAGCCACCACATTTGGCCACTTAGTTTTTAAATATTTAACAAATATCAATAGCCACAACTAAGTTTCCTAAAAATATGTAGTTCAGAATAATAGCACCATTGTGAACCAACACTAAATTCTAGCAAGTACAGGAAGAACAAAAGAGGTTCGAAAAAAGTTGTTACACACAGCAAACTGGTACTACTAATAGAAGGCACAGGGAAAGACAGAGAAATTTTTAACCAAAGCATAGTTCTTCACAACATTGAGCATCAACTGGAATGATTTTTACCCTAAGCAACAAATCAAGTAAACTAAAAGTAAACCTAAATGGTCATTTCTTTTATTTCTACAAGAAAACCACAAAATAATTATACCTCTTAAATGAAGAAATAAGTATAAAAACCAACAATGCTATAGATTGGATGATATCCACAGGACTGTGTAGTTTGAAAGTACTGAGAGGAGATTTGGAAATGTTACCTAATGTTATTCTCATCAACATAATGACAGCAACTATTTAAGTACTACTTTTAGGTTTTAACTTACACGTATTATGACACTTGTTGCTTCTTACTATTAATACAATAAAGTTATCTAAAGACAGTATAAGATTATGAATGGAATGTTAAGAATGCATTCATATTAGGAACATCTATCTCTTTCTTGAAAGCTGCTTTTTTTTTTTTTTTTTTTTTTTGAGAACGAGTCTCACTCTGTCACCCAGGCTGGAGTGCAGTGACACTATCTGGGCTGACTGCAACCTCCGCCTCCTAGGCTCAAGCAATTCTCGTGCCTGGGCCTCCTGAGTAGCTGGGACTACAGGAATGCGTCATTACCACCTGGCTAATTTGTGTATTTTTAGTAGAGACGGGGTTTCACCATGTTGGCCAGGCTGGTCTTGAACTTCTGACCTCAAGTGATCCACCTGCCTCAGCCTTCCAAAGTGCTAGGATTACAGGCATGAGCCACCGTATCCGACCTTGAAAGCTGTCAATATGAGCACCCACATTGTGTCAAAAATCAAAAACTAAGTTACAATCACCTATTCTTGAATCTACTATGGTCAAGATTTTTTAAATCTGTAAATTGGCAACATCTACATTACCCTTATATAAAATACGTAGCAATACAATAAAGATCACAACTACAGAATTTTAATAGAAAAAGTGATCACAATAATGTGATCTAACCTTCTTGAAGAGAAACATTAAAATAACCTAAAATAGAAGTACATTCTTGGATGAAATAGACACAAGTGGCCAAGTTACTGTAAAAGATAATTATTTTTGTTACCTACAGGACATTCTTAGAATTTTAGCCAGCTATATCCAGTAAACTGATAGGAAATAATACATATTTCTCCACCAACACAATGATTTGGTCTATCCACAAAACACAGATACACGCAAAGTCCAAATCAAATCTATGTGTTAAATGTGTTAAATTACTTAATTACTTACCCACGGTATACCAACTAGCATCTGTCAACTTGCTGATAATAGCTTCCTGAAAAGATCCATCAGATGTCCTTGTTTCAACAATAGCTCCAACCTAAAATGTGAAATCCAAATTTCCTTACCAAATTTAAACAAATAAACCAAATCACTTCCACCAATTCTATTATCTAGGTAAGAAAAATAAATACCATACTTATGATAATTCTCTTACACTGTCTTAGATCTTTAGCATTCATAGTACTTATCTATGTATTATGCAATTTGAGCCCCAAAACACTGACAAAATTTAGGTAGCTATTATTACCCTTACTTTACACACTGAAAATTGCAGTTCAGAAAGAGAAAATAATTTGCAGAGTCCAGCATGACAGCCCAGTCTCTTAAATCTTACTTTAGAGCTTTTCCACTATATCACACTGCCTTCAAGAAAATTAAATAGAAGAACTGTAAAATTATAAGACAACCAAAATAGCATCAATTTTCTTTCACAGAAATACGAATATTGGATTCAGCATATTTAAGGAATCTTTTAGATAAAGGTTCACCTGGAGAGATAGGGATGGACCAGTTGACCTTCTCTCAGTTTCCAGACCTTTGTATATCAGATATTAACCAAAATGGTACTCTGATATAACAGATTTATTACATAAACAAATGGCCAGAAATGGCTGGAAAACATAATCTAGGTATTCATGAAATTGAATTAGGAAGTGAACATAGTTTGCTTGGTAAATTAGAACCACTGAAGATTGATGGTTATGATACTCAACTTAGAAGGCTAAACATCACCTCAGATACGGCAACAATTTGCAAAACAAAGCCAGGTAACCAGTTCAAGAATTCATAACAGAAAGGTAGGTGAAAAATTTAACATGTTTATATGTATTAAATTACCCTTCTAGAAGATGTTTAGTGTTCTAAAACTTAGAATACAGCCATTGCAATATCATAATTTATACTAATTATATTTAAACCCTTCATATGTATTGTTTTCTGATTAACGTTCTCATAAATGTTAAGTCTATGTAGAAATGTAAATTCAGTAAACACGGTATAAATCTATGATTATTTTAGATTTTAAACTGTACAACATACATACTCTTAAAGGACCCTTTACTTGGTCATCTTGTACCAATTGCGTGGTATTATCCTGTTTCAGGAGTACCTGAAAAACATTTTGCAAGATAATTTGCATATTACTTTTAAAACAAATACATTTACAGTAACACTGTAACAATAATGTCTTTAATTTATGCTTTCTTAGCACCGTGTGGTGACCTCTGCTATAATACTTACTACATTCTCTTATTAACTGTGAGCTCCTTGAGGGCTGAGTCCTCCCTTCATTGCTATATCCCCAACAGTTAGCAAGTGTCAATGAATATTACCAGCACTCAATAACTGTTTACTGAATGAATGAACTATATAATAATCTGTAGTGATTACTGTAAAAAAAAAAAAAAATGCCTTTACTGCATTTTATCAACAAGTCACAAAAGGTTCTGACTGTCACCAAGTACACAAAGAAAAAAAACCAGTATCAAACTGTATTGCCTATATGAAAGGTAAACAAATTAAAACCACAACTCTGATCCTTTATAAAGTGAAGCTAAACAATAATCATAATATGCAATGATACAAACAAGTGCTCCCTTCTAGGACACATCTAAATACACAGAGTAACCATCCATAATAGATGGCTGGTTACTATGGTCCAAATAAGAGATGGTCCAAATAAATTCAAAATCTAGGTAATGCATGGTAAGACCTCCTAAAACAATCATTGTATTAATTTTAAGTAAATAAGAACACACACACAATACTAATACCAAATTTGAATTGTTAAAGAATCCCAAATAAATATAGAGTAATCAAATCCTATATAGCTGACATGATAAAAACACTATATGAAACAAAAAGAAATGAATGTCAATTGACATCCTATCCTAATACTTGAAGGTTCATCAAGAAAATTGAAACATAAGTTTTATAATAATCATAGATACATCTATTTACTCTACAAATCACACTCCTCTAGTCAATGTTTCTCAAACTTTTTTTTTTTTTTTCCCCAGACAGGGTCTCAACCTCTGCTTCCCCAGCTCAAGCAATTCTCATGCCTCAGCCTCCCACGTAGCTGGGATTACAGGTGTGCACCACTATGTCTGGCTAATTTTTTGCATTTTTACTAGAGATGGGGTTTCAACATTTTGGCCAGGTGGGTCTCAAACTTCTGGCCTCAAGTGATCTGCCCACTCTGACTTCCCAAAGTGCTGGGATTACAAGAATGACCCACCGTGCCCAGCCTGATCCTTAAACTTTTAACATGCATCAGAAATATTTAAAGGGTTTATTAAATACAATTACTGGATCTTACCCCCAGAGTTTCTGATGAAGTAGATCTGGGGTGGGGAAAATTTGCATTTGGAACAAGTTCCCAAGTAAGGCTGATGCGACTGGTCTGGGGCCACACTTTAGGAATCACTGCTCTAGTTCATTGATTTATTCAACAAATTTTGAGTGTCCATTGTGTATCAGGCACTACTCTATGTGTTGGGCATAGAACAAGTCAGACATTTCCTCCTTTTATGGTGCTTAATTCTGGTAGGAAAACATCAGATACTTAAGTGAATAAAGCAAACTGCAATGTAGCATGATCCAATACCAATGACAATAATTTTACGACTGGCACAGTAAAAAAAATTTGGAAGACCACATCAAATCTCTTTGGAGTCATATCAAGGAGGACTTTCACAGTGTTCTACACCACTACAGGATGACTAGTTAACAATGCTATATTACATGGTTTCAAATGGCTAAGAGGAGGATACTGAGTATTCCCAACACAAATAAATGAAAAATGTTTGAGATGGATATGCAAATTATCTTGATTTAATCACCATACATTATATGTATCAAAACATGACTATGTAGCCAATGAATATATGAAATTATTAATCAACTTAAATAAAATTTTTTAAGAAGACTTCATGAACTTATATGCCTCTATGTTAAAAATGTTTATAATAAGCATAGATTACTCTTGTATTTAGTATAAAGTAACAAAGACTATTAAAAATATATTCATATAAGAAAATTACTGGCAGGAATCACCAAAAAAAGTTATTTCTGAGCAAAAGCATCTTTAAAAAAATTTTTTTTTTGAGACAGGGTCTTGCCCTGTCATCCAGCCTGGAGTGCAGTGGCACAATCACAGTTCACTGCAGTCTTAACCTCCCAGGCTCAAGCAATTCTCCCACCTCTGCCTCCAGAGTAGCTGGGACCACAGGTACCTGTCACCACACTTGGCTAATTTTTTTATTTTTTATTTTTCTGGACAGACAAGGTCTCACTATGTTGTCCAGGCTGGTCTTGAATTCCTTGGCTCAAGCAATGCCCCCACTCAGGCTCCCCAAGTGCTGGGACTGCAAGTGTGAGCCACCTTGCACAGCCAAAAATATGTATATTTTTTTTAGTCAGCCTCCCTCTGTCACCCAGGCTGGAGTGTAGTGGTGCGATTTCGACTCACTGCAACCTCCACCTCCTGGGTTCAAGCGATTCTCCTGCCTCAGCCTCCCGAGTAGTTGGGACTACAGATGTGCACGCCAGGTTAATTTTTTTATTTTTTGGAGATGGAGTCTCGCTCTGTTGCCCAGGCTGGAATGCAATGGCATGATCTTGGCTCACTGCAACCTCCACCTCCCGGGTTCAAGCAATTCTCCTGTCTCAGCCTCCTGAGTAGCTGGGATTACAGGTGCCCGCCACCACACCTAGCTACTAATTTTTGTATTTTTCGTAGAGACGGGATTTCACCATGTTGGTCAGGCTGGTCTCAAACTCCTGACCTCAGGTGATCCATCCGCCTCAGTCTCCCAAAGTGCTGGGATTACAGGCATGAGCCACTATGCCCAGCCCCAAAATAAACTTTTTCAATGCTTTTTTACACTGTCTTGAAAACATAATTCCCGTTGTTATTTATATTGTCCTAAACATTGAAATTGTCTCTACCTGAACATTAAATGAGGGGAGAAAATAGATTACAGTCCAAGTATGCTACCACAAATAGTAAAGATCCAAATGACAGGAAATATCATGAGCATGGTATATTGGTGGTAGCATTTTGGAATAATTTCTCCTTTTGAGTTCTTTATTTCTTGAATTTTGATGTGCTTTTTTCCTGTAAGTATAGTATATAAAGGATTTTTATATAATGACTCAATAAAATGCTGATTTGCAGTCTCTCTCTCCCCAAATTTCTACAATCTAGAGCTAATAAAACTATTGCATAAAAACAAATATTACCTTAACTTTCACCAGCCTTTTCACAGTCTTAATTTTTGCCTCACAGAAGGCACCCCGGTACTTGGCACTGACATCAGTTCCCACTGTCAGGTAGGCAGGCTCATCCGCCGCCTGGTGAAAGGAACATAAACTGTGAATGTCATTACTATGCCTCCCTACTCCAACCTCAAGTCTCATTAAAAGGTTGTGTTTGAAGCATGAAAAATATCAAAATGACTTGCTTATTAATATCATTGAAAATTTGAAAAATACCCGAAAGCAAACACTTGATGAGCAACCTTTCATTTTATAGACTGATGTCCTGATATGATAAAATGTTTTAAAGTTGTAATTTAAAATTATCAGTGAGTAAATATAATGTTTTTTCTCCAGATACAAAATTTTTCAAAAATTCTATTTATATAAGCAGAAAAATAAAAAAATCAGAAAAAATATTTCATATTACACATACCATAAAACTAAGTTATTCATTTATAGCTACCTGAAATTTTTCAAATTAAAATAAATATTGCTACTAAAATTAACACTAACCATACATAATTGTTTACTGACAAAGCTACATAAAGGTAACATCTTTTCATAAGGAGAGTATCAATTTGGAAAATTCATTTGCTAAAAGCTGCATTTGAAAGGTTTTAAGTCTGAATTCAGCCGATGAATGCAGAGATGAACCGATGGTTCAAGACTTGTAGACATACCTAGTTTACCATACTGATCTTCTTAGTATAAAAAAATAAGCGTTACTAAGAAACATCTACTTTCAGCAAATGGACATAACCAGAATGATACATTGAATGATGCAAGAAATTTCACTCTACCATTCATTTTAATCTTTACAGTAACAAGATGATTGCTATCTCAATCTGTCATTTTACCTTTTTTTTTTTCAGAAGTTAAAGTGTATCCATACAAGTCCAACATAACATTGTTAAGTGCAAAGTTAACAGTATACACTTTGGAGATATGTTTTTAAGTAGAAAATGATTTTTTGTTTTCTAATAAGTTTTCCCAAGTAATATTAAAGAAGGTTAAACATGTCATTTACTTGGAGAAAATAGAAAACCATGAGAAAGTTTGGGAAAATGCTATATTTCAGAGCTTAATATACTGAAATGGTAAATAAGACAGGAATTGGCTACCTTTTAAGAACGTTTACAAAAAATACAAATTGAATAGGAATGCTTTTGGCAAATAAAAATCTGACCTGAAACATTCAATGGCCACAGCATTCAAGAATGCTATATGAGATCCTTTCCCTTTAACCATCTACATATCGATATTTGCAGTCATCCTCAGTAGAATATGTATCTTTTTAGAATAAGTATATGTTTTAAAATATTTACTGGAAAGATTTAACTAAAACTATTATTATAGTTCAACTTAAAATATTTTAGCCACATAAGTTCACTTTACACACAGAAGAAATGATATTTTCATTACTTAATCCACGTACTCTTTCTTTTACAAAATCGCATTGGCACTGAGGAAGAAAAAAATTTTCGAAAAATCCCCCAAAGAACCAAAGCAGGACAAAAGTTTTACTTCTGCAAAGGTTGCTGCCAACACAGGAAGTGTTTAAAAATACTATCCGAATGGACAACAATTGAAAGGCTGCACCAGCCTTTCCAAAGTACTGCTACAGAGAGGGCCCAAACTCCGCATTTAGACACACAGATCATTTCTCACCCATTCAACACATCCTCCTATGCCGAAACTGCTGATCAGTAGGAACATCAATTTTGAGGAGCAAAACAAATGACATTCCACGGCACTAGCCTGACAACTGGCAGTGTCCAAGGCGCGAGGATCACGGCAGCGTTGACTCCACTTACCTTCATTTTTGTTGGTGATCTGTGGGGTTCCAGCTCAGCGAGCTATCTTCGCAGTCGCTAGAACTACGGGGAGGGGGAAAGAGGCACAGACAGAATCAGTCAACTGCAGGGAGCGACCAAGGGAAAGAAAGTAAACAAACGCCAGCGGGGAGGGGCAGAATCCTCACCAGCCAAGGGACAAGACCACTTCCGAGGGCAGCCAGGATGCAGGAGCGGAGGGGGCAGCGAGAACCCCACGCGCGCCAAAGGGCAGCCCGTTCCGCCCCGGAGCTTGCCAGCGGCCCACCGCGCCCCCGCCTCGCTGGCCACTTTGACCCGGAATGCTCAACTGGGAGCCCCAGGACAGATAGCTCCGGAAAAGGGCAGGGCGCCGTTCGGGCTTCCCCAGGTCCCCCGCGGAGGCGACGGCCGAGCCTCTGCTCCGCTGTCCCCCGGATACCCCGACTTCGGCCCGCGCCCCGCCTCCGCCGCTCGGCCCCCTCGGCCCGCCCCGGGCCCGCGGTGGCGGCAGCGGAGTGTCACGGCGCCATTGCTCTCCTTCCTTTGCTCTGCACCATGTCAGAAAGGAGAATCGCTCCTTCACCCAAAGGGGCAGGGGCCGCGGCCTTCAGCCGGGAGCCGCCAGAGCCCCGGGAGACCCGCGCGGGGGAGGGGGCGGGGGACTGAGGGGAGGAGGAGGGGAGGTGGCCCGGACAGGGTGTGGGAGGGGAGGGGAGCCGCACCGCAGCAGCCGCTGCCTCCTCCCAGCGCCCGCCTCAACTTTTTGTACAGCCTAGAGAGGTATCAGCTCGCAGCCCCTCGAGTCCTGCCACGGACTCCGCAAAGGTGGACGCGCCGCGGAGTTGGGGAACGGCTCCCCCAAGCAGCTGGCTCCTCACGGCGCGGAAGCAAACTTAGCGGCGCGGCCAGCCCCACAGCCATTTTCCCGGGAACCCGGGGAAGCGGACGAGGCGGCTGCAGCTGCGGCGACGGTTCCTGCAGTTGCTGCCGCTGCTCCATGGCTGGCCCCTTCTCTTGCGCTTGCCGCGCCACTTGCCTAGCATCACTCTCCCCACCTCCAAAGCTTCCAACTGCACCGGGACCCCGGGCAGCAGCAGCTGCTGCCACTGCCGCTTCGTCCATTCAGTATCCCCCGATTCCCCTCTCCCGACCTACCAACTGCGGGTGAAGTGCGCGCTGTCAGCTCCAGAGTCCTCCTCCCCTCTGACCTCCGTGGGCCCCCGTCCGGGCAGCACCACTCCCAACCGCGGCTGCAGTTCCTGCGCCCGGTTCCCCACTCGCCCCGATTTACTGCCACAATCCACCAAATAACAAGCTGTTGAGCAGACTCGCTTCTACACGAACTCCTATTGGCTGCTCATGACGCCGAAGAGCTTCGGATAGGACCTCGCTACCTGCCGTCCTCATTGGATGTAGCTCTGAAACTTCATGGATTGGTGCGAAAAACAGCAGGTAGGACATCTTCCACTTATGATTGGCTTTTGCCGAAGACCAACGTTATAGGAGAGTTGGTTATTGAGTAAGCAAGTCCTGAGAAATGATTGGTAGAGACGACTCCGGATGTGCTTGACTGGGCACTGATTGGCGAATTGAGGGGTCAGGAAGAGCAGTTCGGCATGAGGATTGGCGGCGGAGTGTCCCATGGAAACGGAACCCAGAAATGCAGCCAGGGGCTTGCACGGGGGCGGGGCAGGGTCTTTCCAAGGCGCCTGCGCTAAACCAGCTTCTCGGCGCCATTTTGTCTCGGCAGCGGTCGCCGTAGCTCCATCGCATTTTATGTTTCTGGCAAGAAGGGAACGGAGTTTTCATCAGGTAGATTGGTTTTTGTGCGTGCGTCCTTCACCGTTTCCTCCAGGACAGCACCTAGTCTTGGCCGGAGGAGTCTCAGAGCTGTCAGAAAGGTCAGTTGGAGGCTGTGGTTGTCCGATTGACTGGGGGGGATGGCGCAGCCCTAGCGGCACCGGCACCGGAAGTGAAGGGGCCGCAGGAAGCCATGGTAAAAGTTCTCCCTGCGGCGGGGTGGGGAGAAGGGGTGGGATGAATGGGGGCGAGGCTTCCTCTCCCGCCGAGAGAGAAAGAGGTGGAGGAGAGGCAAACGTCTTTCTTGGTGGTGCTTTTTCGGGCTTTCGAGAATGTGAGAGATTTTCTGAATTCTGCCTCTCTCTGAGCAGTCATTCCTGTCTTTGGAAGTGCATCTTGGATACTTGCCATATTCTCCACCTGATTGGCACAAGCTGTGGGAGTCTCCTTAGTTAAGACAGGGGAGAAGTGATTCTTAGAAACATTCTGCATAGGTAGAGGTTTCCGCGTGCTCCTCACGCGAAAAAGCTGTGAGGAAACTGGAGAAAGCGCTGGCTTTCTGGATGCTGAGGAATTTACTTGCCAGCACAGACGTTGCTTCTGTGACGTTAGACAAGCGTCTGTGTCACCCTGCGCGAGGCTTATGCTGCTTTTTGAAAGGAAAGAGTGGTTGTGCAGGTACTGAAAACATCTTAAAAGGACGTCCCCGATAAGATAGACGTTGATCTTGTTCTGTTAACATTTTGTATTCTGTTAAACGAAACGTATTTTTAAATGGTGGAATTGGAGTATAAATTGACTAGTTTTATAGAATGGAGTAATTTTTTTAATGTGATATATCGTCAGTAATCCACGTGGACTAAGTTTTCTCAGTAAGAAAACAACTAAGCAGAATCAGTTTTTTATTCGTAACAGTGATTTTGCTCAAAAGTATTCATAAAAAAGTGAAAGGCATGTTGGCATTTCTAGTGAGTGACCTAGTCGTACAGGATAGATCCCAATAGTTACCCTCAGTACCTCTGTTTTAAACCCTGCTGCTCTGTTGGTGGGGCCCAAGACTAGAAAATGATTGTGTGACTTAACAGTGACTGGGTTTTTTGGCAGTCGTGCTGAAAAAAACAGAACATCTCGGTGATTACTGAGGTGAGTCATAATGTCTGAAAATCCTTAGAATTGCGGGGGACCACCTGGAAAAACTTTCTGTGGATTAGTAAAGGAATACTAGAATGGGAAGAAGGGTAGTTGAAAGATGTTTTGTTTGGTCAAATTCAAATGAGTCTGTAATTAGCTTCCTGGTGTAATATTTTAGAATGAAATCGCAAAATTAGGACATCCTTATGGACTTGTTTACCCATTTACGTGGTTTTTATTTCTGGACTTTGAAGTACCTAATGTTTTTATCATAAAACATTATGCGTTATTTTTGAGATTCCCCCCTGCCCCCGCCTATTTGAAAATTTCTTATATAGAAAAGATCTTGTAAATAGGAGTGTTTAGGAGTGAAGCAGGTTTTTTTGTTTTGTTTTGTTTTGTTTTGTTTTGTTTTGTTTTTGAGGCAGAGTCTGTCATCCAGGCTGGAGTGCAGTGGCGCGATCTCGTAGGAGTGAAGTTTTTTAAAAGACCTTATAAAACAATGTATTACTGAACTTTTTAGAGGGTAAGAATCTATAATTCCACTATCAAAGTTTAAACTGTTACTATGGAATCCAAATAATGCATGGACATTTGGAAATTACTAAAAAGCCCAAAGAAGAATACAAAAATCTCTTCCCTCCACCAAAAGGTAGTTACAGGTTTTACTACAGTTATATATTATACAAAAGGCTTTGTCTTTTTTGTTTGTGTTGTTTTGCAAAATATTCAAGTTTTGTTCATGTTCTTACCATTATTTTTCTTTATCAAAAACATTGGGAACATTGAAAATATTTTATCGTAAAGCATCTTTTATGTCTTCATAGTGTTTTGTGGGATAAATATACCGTAATTTATGTAACCTGTTTATGTGTATATAATGGCAGTAATATGTCAGTGAATATCCTTGTACATGTTTTGCAAAATATTGTCTTAGAAGGTCGTTGCAAAAGTAATCGTGGTTTTTGCATTACTGGAGTTTGCCATTTGATGTTGGACTACGTTGTTAAATAAATGTGGTTATGTTATATATCATTTTAATGGGCATTTCTTGCTTTTTTTTTTTTGGTAATGACTTACTACTTGCTGTTTATTTTATTTTAGGGACAGTCGCGCTCTGTTGCCAGGCTGGAGTCAGTGGCGCAATCTCGGCTCACTGCAACCTCCTCCTCCCGGGTTCAAGCGATTCTCCTGCCTCAGCCTCCTGAGTAGCTGAGACTGCAGGCACGTGCCACAACACCGGCTAATTTTTTGTATTTTTAGTAGAGAAGGGGCTTCACCATGTTATCCACGATAGTGTCGATCTCCTGACCTCATGATCTGCCCGCCTTAGCCTCCGAGAGTGCTGGGATTACAGGCGTGAGCTACGTGCCCAGCCTTCATGTTTATTTTAGATTATGAAAATGATGTTAGACAAAAAAACAAATTGGAGCAGTTTTCTTATATGAGTTAAAAATGGGTTGTAAAACAACAGAGACACCGTATCAGCAATGCTTATGGCTCAGGAACTGTTAACGTACAGTGCGGTGGTGGTTCAGGGTTTGTTTGTTTGTTTGTTTTGAGATGGAGTCTTGCTCTTTCAGGCTGGAGTGCAGTGGCATGATCTTTGCTCACTGCAACCTCCACCTCCTGGGTTCAAGCCGTTCTCCTGCCTCAGCCTCCCTAGTCGCTGGGATCACAGGTCCGCACCACCATGCCCAGCTAATTTTTGTACTTTTAGTAGAGACGGGGTTTCACCATCTTGGCCAGGCTGGTCTCGAACCCCTGACCTCGTGATCCGCCTGCCTTTGCCTTCCAAAGTGCTGGGATTACAGGCTTGAGCCACTGTGCCCAGCTGGTTCAAGAAAGTTTGCAAAGGGGAGGAGAGTCTTGAAAATTAGGAGCATAGTGACTGGTCGCCAGAAGTTAATAACTACCAGTTGAGAGCAATCAGCGAAGCTGATCCTCTTACAACTACTTGAGATGTTGCTGAATAACTCAGCGTGGACCATTCTACAGTCCTTCGGCATTTGAAGTGAATTGAAAAGTGAAAAAGCTCGATAAGTGGGTACCTCATGAACTGACTGAAAAAAAAAATCATTGTTTTGAAGTGTCGTTTTCCCTTATGTTACACAACAACAAACCATTTCTTGGTCAGATGTTGATGTGCGAGAAAAAGTGGATTTTATATGACAACCGGTGATGGCCAGCTCAGTGGATGGACTGAGAAGATGCTCCAAAGTCAGTCTTGCACCAAAAAAAGGTCATGGTCACTGTTCTGTGGTCTGCTGCTGGTCTGATCCACTATAGCATTCTGAATCCCGGGGAAACCATTACATCTGAGAAGTATGCTCAGCAAATCGATGAGATGCACCAAAAACTACAATGCTTGCAGTCAGCATTGGTCAACAGAAAGAGGCCCAATTCTTCACAATGCCCTTCCGCATGTTGCACAACCAGTGCTTCAAAAGTTGAACAAATCGGACTGTGACATTTTGCCTCATCCACCATATTCACCTGACCTCTCTCCAACTGACTACCACTTCTTCAAGCATTGCCACACCTTTTTGCAGGGAAAACACTTCCACAACTAGCAGGATGCAGAAAATGCTTTCCAAGAGTTCGTCAAATCCTAAAGCATGGACTTCTACACTACAGGAATAAACAAACTTAAAAATGTGTTGGTTGTAATGGTTTCTATTTTGATTAATGAAGATGTGTTTGAGCCTATTTATAATGATTTAAAATTCACAGTCTGAAACCGCAATTATTTTTGCCCGAATGTAAATGCTGAATTTTAGATGCTGAAGTTTCTGGGCATCTAAATCTTCTTTCACATCCCTGATTATTTTTGGAATAAACTCCCAGAGGTGGAAATACAAGGCTGAAGGCCTGGTGTGGTGGCTGAAGCCTGTAATCCCAGCACTTTGGGAGAATGAGGTGGGCAGATGGCTTGAACCCAGGAGTTTGGGACAACATGGTGAAACCTCATCTCTACAAACAGTGCAAGAAACCAGCCAGCATGGTGGCATGCATCTGTGTTCACCCTTAACCGAGAGGCTGAGGTGGGATGATCACCTGAGTCCGAGAAATAAGGCTCCAGTGAACCATGATTGTGCCACTGAACTCCAGCCTGGGTGACGGTGAAACTTCGTCTCAAATATATATACGTGTATATATGTGTGTGTTTATATGTATATATGTATTGCACGTATATTTATATGAAAGGGTTATGTATTTAAGGCTAGGGATGCTTGTATAGTCCATCAGAAAGCTTTTCTTCTTACTGTACTTACATTTATTGTCCTTTTTGTCACTGCCTCCCCTCCCATCCCCTCAGAATTTCTGGTTTTTCTTTAGCTTTATTTCTGAACATTTTATCTTGGATCTCTCTTTGTTCAAGTAGAAATAATTGGCTGGACGTGGTGGCTCATGCCTGTAATCCCAACACTTTGGAAGGCCGAGGCAGGCAGATCACCTGAGGTCGAGAGTTCAAGACTAGCCTGACCAACATGGAGAAGCCCCGTCTCTACTAAAAATACAAAATTAGCTGGACATGGTGGTGCATGCCTGTAATCCCAGCTAATTGGGAGGCTGAGGCAGGAGAATCCCTTGAACCTGGGAGATGGAGGTTGCGGTAAGCTGAGATTGTGGTATTGTACTCCAGCCTGGGCAACAGGAGCAAAACTTGGTCTCAAAAAATATTAATCGCAGTCCTTAAGTTACACATATCATAAAATATATGAGAATTTTTCTTGGACCATAGGAGTGATTTTTTTTTTTTACTTTAATTTTTTTTTTCACTTTAGGTGAGCATTTGTACAGTGAAACATTTTGTTACACAGAAGTGATGTTTAGGAATACTAACAAATTATTTCCATGATCTAGTTAGTTGAGTTTAACTACTTTCTGTTTCCCTGTAGTTTTCTCTGAAGTTTCCCCTTCTTGTGTGTATTCTTTCTCTCAGTGCTTTTGTAGCCTGATAGGACCCTCTGTACATGTGCCTCACCACACTTACTTTGCATTTGTTTCACTCTTCCCAAATTTGAAACTATATTCCCAGAAAGCAGCAACTGTTTTATTTAATCACTGTTATGTTCCCCCACCTGATAGGTGCTCTGTTGTAGATATTTCTTCTAAATCTGTATGCACATTTGTATGCAAAATGTGAAATAAACCAATTTAACGTCTTTTGTTTTCTTGGGATTTTTTCTTCTTCTACTTCTTTCTGTTGTTTGGTTTTGTTTTTGAGACAGGATCTTATTCTGTCACCCAGGTTGGAATACAGTGGCACGATCATAGCTCATTACAGCCTCAAACTCATAGGCTCAAGGGATCCTTCTAGTTTGGCCTCCTGAGTAGCTGGAACTAAAGGTGTGTGCCATCAGGCCCGGCTAAATTTTTTGTTTTTTCGGTAGAGATGGGGTTTTGTTAGTTGCCCAGACTTGTTTTTTCTTTTTTTTTTTTTTTTTTGAGACGGAGTCTCGCTCTGCCGCCCAGGCTGGAGTGCAGTGGCCGGATCTCGGCTCACTGCAAGCTCCGCCTCCCGGGTTCACGCCATTCTCCTGCCTCAGCCTCCCGAGTAGCTGGGACTACAGGTGCCCGCCACGTCGCCCGGCTAGTTTTTTGTATTTTTAGTAGAGATGGGGTTTCACCATGTTAGCCAGGATGGTCTCGATCTCCTGACCTCGTGATCCGCCCGTCTCGGCCTCCCAAAGTGCTGGGATTACAGGCTTGAGCCACCGCGCCCGGCCTTGTTTTTTCAACATAACAATAATTCTTTCTTGAAAATTAATGTTTCATAGATGCTGTCTTAACCTTTAAATTTTAAAATATTCCAAATACTTAGCTTTAATACCAAATTGATTTGTAATTGTTAATAAAATGTAGACTTAGAGGCCCATTAAGAATGTATGATGCTCGCTTTGGCAGCTCACCTCTTAAAATTGGAACCATACAGAGATTAGCATGGTCTCAGTGCAAGGATGACATAAGAAGCATTCCATCTAAAAATAAAACGAAGAATGTATCAGAGTATTAGTTTTTTCAGACTTCTTTTTATTCTCCAATCCCTTTTTAAGTTTTATAATATTTTAATGGTAACTATGGACGAATATTAGTAATTAGGAGACAACATCTTGGGTATAAATGAATGAAATTATGATGTAATTGTATTTTTGTAACCTATTAGTTAAATGAGCCCAAACTATTAGGAGTCATAATTATCAACTTTTTATTGTTTCTGTGACATAAAGCTATATTGAAGAATATTTTATTTCTTTGTTAAGAGTTTGAAAGAGAATACATAATTAGCTTCCCAATGTGGTATTTTAGACCGAAATCTTAAAAGTTAGCACATCCTTATGGATTTGTCTGCCCGTTTGTGTGGTTTCCAGTTTTAAGTTCTTGATAATTTTATCACAGAACCCCATGAACATGTATGTAAATTTTTTTTTTTTTTAACCAATCTTACCAATGAGAGTGTTTAGGAGGGAAGCAAATTTGTGTGTGTGGTTTTTTTTAATCAACACTCTGTATTCTGAATGTCCGAGCTATAACATACTCAAAATTTTAAAAAAGTCTTGTTTTTTAGAATAAGGCTGATTTTATGGGAAAATTAAGCAAAGTGTTCCTTGAAAAACCTGAATCTGCGACCTGTCTGTGGTAAGTAATTTTACTTAGCTCCTCTTAGGTAATCAAGACCGGTCTGTTGCTCGTGTGTGTGTGTGTGTGTGTGTGTGTGTATCTGTGTATCTTTTGAAAAATGATAGCTGGGCATGGTGGCTAATGCCTGTAATCCCAGCACTTTGGGAGGCAGAGGCGGGCAGATCACCGAAGGTCAGGAATTTGAGACCACCCTGACCAACAAGGTGAAACCCCATCTATACTAAAAATACAAAATCAGCTGGGTGTGGTAGCACATACCTGTAACCCCAGCTACCCGGGAGGCTGAGGCAGGAGAATCACTTGAACTCGGGAGGTGGAGGTTGCAGTGAGCTTAGATCACGCCACTGCACTCCATCCTGGGCAACAAGAGTGAGACACTGTCGCAAAAAAAAAAAAAAAACGTAGAATTTGTTCAACTGTGCAGTTGTTTATGTATGTTGAGAAGTGGAAATGATTGCTGTGTTGAACGTAGCAGCTTTCCTGAAGATTTAGTTATTTTATGGAAAGTTACATAATTTACTTATTTGTAACCAAAGCAGACTTTGCAATTTTTATATTGTTTTTTTGCCCTGTTCAATTTTTATTTATTTATTTTTTGAGACGGGGTCTCGCTGTGTTGCCCAGGCTCGAGTGCAGTGACATGATCTTGGCTCACCACAACCTCCGCCTCCTGGGTTCAAGCGATTCTCCTGCCTCAGCCTCCTGGGTAGCTGGTACTACAGGTGCACACCACCATGCCCAGCTAATTTTTGTACTTTTGATAGAGACAGGTTTCACCACATTGGCCAGGCTGCTCTCGAACTCCTGACCTCGTGATTCACCCACCTCATCTCCCAAAGTGCTAGGATTACAGGGGTGAGCCACCACGCCCAGCAC
The DNA here is from genome assembly GCF_009764315.1 of Trachypithecus francoisi. NCBI lineage: Eukaryota > Metazoa > Chordata > Mammalia > Primates > Cercopithecidae > Trachypithecus > Trachypithecus francoisi. The sequence goes on from NW_022681468.1 coordinate 46,929,025, forward strand.
CCTGTTAGATTTATCTGCTGATTTTATGGCCACATGGAGTCATAGATAATGGTTCGTATAATTCAAACTGGAATGACAGCGTATTTTAGGATTCGGATTCAAGCAGATATGCGTTAAATAATGGCTTTCCTACAAGGATCTGTGCTCCAGGGGCTTAAGATCAATAAAAGGGAGAATGTAATTACACATGTGGAAAGTTAATTTAAGTAGTTATTTCAAAAGATGTAAGCAGTCTATATAACCTTATGTATAGATTTAAATGGTACCTGATAATGGATTTGTCAAAGTTCTGTATACAGTCACATCCAGTGGTTCTTTTAAAACAAATTGCTTTAGAAAGCAGAGCAGAAAGAAATTTATAATGGTTATTAAAGGCTTTTCAAGGGTAGTGAGATACAATATGTAAAATTAGAAGGAAAGAAGGCATTCTATTTGGATGAAAGGTTGTGAGCAAGAATAGAAGGAAATCTGTATTTGGGACAGAGGGTAAACCAGCTCAGAAAGTATGATTGGCTGAAGATTATGTAGGGAAAATTGTATGTGGCCAACCTACCCATGTTTCTAGGGTTAGCTGCACATCAGAATCCAATGGGGTATTACAAGGTTCTAGAGGGTCTTGGAAGATTGGGTGTAAGCAGAAATTGACTATTATTTTTGTTTTGTCTTACTTCAAATTTTACAAATTATAATGGAACTAAACAAAATAAAGTGCAGCCAGGCGTGGTGGCTCACACCTGTAATCCCAGCGCTTTGGAAGGCCAAGGTGGGCAGATTGCTTGAGGCCAGGAGTTCGAGACTAGCCTGGCCAACATGGTGAAACTTCATTTCTACTAAAACTACAAAATTCAGCCTGGTGTGGTGGCACGTGACTGTAATCCTAGCTACTCGGGAGGCTGAGGCAGGAGAACCTGGGAGGTAGAAGTTGCAGTGAGCCGAGATTGCACCACTACACTCCAGCCTGTGCAACAGAGTGAGACTGTCTCAAAAGAAAAAAGAAATCACTTTTAATGCCACTCTAAGAGATTTTTAAAATTTCCTTCCTCTTTGTCTATATGTATTTTCTTTAGTCTTATAGTAGTTTTTGGTGTTCTTTGTTCCTTTAACATTATAACAAGCATTCAGTGTAATGGACAGCCTCTATAATGATTTTAATGTCTGAAAATATTCCATCAAGCTTTTTTATCCTTTTCACTTTTCTATTGCGTGACTATGTAGGTTTCATAGTCCTTCAGTGTTGTGCTTCAGTTACCTTCTTCATGCATAGAGTGTTTTCTCTTTTGGACTGTTCTTTTAGGAGTACATTTAAAAAGTCATTGTATGAACATTTTTATGACTCTTAAAATATTGCTATGTTGTTCAAGCTGGTTATAATAATTTACACTATCACTCTTCCTGTGAGTTTAGCTAGTGGCATTGAGTAATCTATAATTATCATTTTTACTAATTTAATAGGTGCAAAATATATTGAGCTCTTTTTTTCTTTGTAGGGTTTTTGTTGTGAATTAGTGAAATGGGACCTTGTTCTGTGATTTCACTTACTGATTCTTTTACAGGTTGTCTATTCACAGTTCTAGTTATGTATTAGAATCTAGATATTTTATTTCTTAATTGCTTGAGTTTATTATATAGTAGTGGTAACTTGCACATATTTTTCCATGCAGATTTCCCTTTTAATTTTAGTTACTTTTGCTGAGAGTTTTTGAATAGACACAGAAAGGCATGGCATAAACAAAATACAGTGTTGGAAAATTATTTAGAAACACTGCCCAGTGTAACTGAAGAAATGACACAGGAATTGGAAGTGGGGAGACAAGATATTGTTGAAGTGGTATCAGCATGAGATGACACTAGAGTAGGGTCTGGAGAGAGAAAGGAATAAGTGAGTAAGGAATTGTTTTTGGGGAAGGAAAACTTGACAGCGTTTGATCTCTGATTATAGAGGTAAAGAAGAAAGAAAAAACACACTCAAGATTTAAGAAAGAGGGAACAAGCAGTACCATTCACTGATTTGGCAAGTCAAGAAAAGCCGCTGGTTGGTAAAGAAGATGAAATCTGTTTTAAACATGCTAGTTAGAGCTTGAAATGTCCAGTAAGCATTTATTCTTCATTTTGTCAAAATCTTTATGGGTTCCTTAATTGGGACAACGCATTAAACCAAACCTTACCTTGTTTCTACATGGTGGCTTTTTATTCTATTCTATTAGACTTAAGTGTAACTGATACTGTAGTTCAACTTGAATTAAGAAAAACTAAGTTCAGGAAAACCAGGTGATTCTCAAATTAAGGAGAGATTTGTTTTTCATTATTGAAAAAATACAGTTTTGTGAGAACATAAATTTTTTTGCACCAAAATAAATTCATACTAACTTGTTATAACATGTCTGAACAGGATCTAGTTTGAGGCACTAAGAAGTTTAGGACATCAGTTTGCAAAGAGCCCCTATCAGGGCAAATCAGTTCTGCTAAAATTGTAGCAAGGACAAACATCAAATTGATGGTGAAAGTTGTGATGTGAAAGAATGGCGAAATCATTGATACTTTACAAGTACTTTATGGGGACAATGCCCCCAAAGAAATCAGTAGCAGTTTACAAATGCATAACTAGTTTAAGACGAAGCAAAGTTTTAGATGAAGCCTACAGCAGCAGACCAATCACATCAGTTTGCAAGGGAAAAGTTAATCTTGTTTATGCCAGTATCTCAATTGGTTCAGCTTACACAATTTTGATGGAAAAATTAAATTTGAGCAAAACTTTCCACTCAGTGGATGCCACAACTGTACACACAGATCTGCTGAAGACAACAGCAAAGCTTTCAATTGAAATTTAAACAAGTGTGAACAAGACCCTAAAGGATTTCTTTGAAGAATTGTAACAAGAGATAGAACATGGCTTTACCATTACACCTCTGAAGACAAAGCACAGTCAAAGCAATGGCCACCAAGAGGTGGAAGTGGTCCAGTCAGAGCAAAAGCAGGCTGGTCAAGAGCAAGGGTCAAGGCAAAACAGGTTTTTGGAATGCTCAAATCATTTTGCTTGTTGACTTTCTGGAGGGCCAAAGAACAACAACATCTGCTTATGAGAGTATTTTGTTGAAAAAATTAGCCAAAGCTTTAGCAGGAAAACACCTGAGAGAGCTTCACCAAAATGTACTCTACTCCAACAGTGCAGCCAAGGCCCTTCGTCAAACTAGGGCAGTTTTGCAAGAATTTTGATGGGAAATCATGAGACATCTACGTTGCAGTCCTGATTTGGCTCCCTGTGACTGCTTTGATTCCTAATCTTAACAGGTTTTTTTTAAGGGCACCCGTTTTTCTTCAGTTAGTGTAAAAAAGACTGCATTGACATAGCTAAATTCCCAGGACCCTCAGTTCTTTAGGAATGGACTGAATGACTGGTATTATTGCTTATAAAAGTGTCTTGATTTGATGGAGCTTATGTTGAGAAGTAAACTTCATGTTTTTTTATCATTCTATTTTTCCACAAATTTTTTGAAGTCTTTTCATATATGTATGTTTTAAAAGGGCTCAAATATATAGGGTGAAATATGTTTTCCCCTCTTCCTGAGTGGACTAATTTTTATGTATTCTGTTTTAGTTTATTTTTAAAATAATATCTAGAGGGAACAGATATGTTTATGGAACATGAATGTTTAGCCAAGATTCTTTATCTGAAATCCAAGTAAAGGTGTTAAGTGTCTTGTTTTTAGAAATCACTTTTATTTCAACAAAATGTTCAGTATAAGAAATTACTTTTAATAATTACGTGAAAACATGCAGTAGGTGGACTTTTGAGCTAACTCTGGAGAAAGAGCTGGATTTCACCAGTTAGCCTCCTGTGTATCTGCCACCACCATCACCCTCCCACCCCACCTCCACTGCCTTTTTTCCCAAGACTTTTTAAAAATGTTTTTTTGGCCGGGCACGGCACTTTGGGAGGCTGAGGCGGGTGGATCACGTGAGGTTGGGAGTTTGAGACCAGCCTGACCAACATGGAGAAACCCCATCTCTACTAAAAATAGAAAATTAGCCTGGCGTGTTGGTGCATACCTGTATGTAATCCAGTTACTCTGGAGGCTGAGGCAGGAGAACTGCTTGAATCTGGGAGGCAGAGGTTGTGGTGAGCCGAGATCGTGCCATTGTACTCCAGCCTGGCCAACAAGAGCAAAAGTCCGTCTAAAAAAAAAAAAAAATGGCCGGGTGTGGTGGCTCAAACCTGTAATCCCAGCACTTTGGGAGGCCGAAGCAGGCGGAACACCTGAGGTCAGGAGTTTAAGACCAGCCTGGCCAACATGGTGAAACCGCGTCTCTACTAAAAATACAAAACTTAGCTGGGTGTGGTCGTGGGCGGCTGTAATCCCAGCTACTTGGAAGGCTGAGGCAGGAGAATTGCTTGAACCCAGGAGGCGGAAGTTGTAGTGAGCCGAGATGGCAGCACTGCATTCCAGCCTGGGCAATGGAGCAAGACCCTGTCTCAAAAAAAAAAAAAAAAAAAAAAAAGGTTTTATTTGCTGCTCTCTTTCCTGATTTTGTTTTAGGAAAAAGTCAGTCTTTTACATTATCAATTACATACCAATCACAATATTAAATATATATATTTTTTTGATTCCACTTTTTAGTCTGCTTTTATAAAACTTAACTTTTTTGGAGCTTTCCTTTTGGGATAGTATGTGAGCTTATGAAATTTGAGCTGCTGTTTTATATTTATCAAGACAATCTTTGATTTGATTTAAATAGGTACTTAAAATGTTTTCCATTGTACTGCTAGCTTTGAGTTACACAAAGATACCTGTTTTCAGATTCAGGAACAAATTAGTATATTTAGAAACCTAACATTTGTGCATCAGTTTACAACATTCTGATTTTTAATGAATGTGTGGTTATGTGTATGTTTTTATTGCTTCACTTTTTATCTCCTGCCTTTGACACCTTTTGTTATTTTTTTCTAATAAAAAATGTATTTGCTTAGAAGCATTCAATGTGTCAGCAAAACAGCTGCAACTTTTTTTTTTTTTTGCAATTGCAGAATGGTATTCAGTTAACAGAACAACAATTATTTTGTATAAGCCACATCAGAGACAACTGAAGATGAAAAAACTACCATCCCCGTATATAACTAATTGGTGCTGTGCACCAACAAGAACCTGCTTTAAATGTCCATGCCAATTTACAACCCCTGTACTTGTACTAGGCAAGTTTAGTGGCTACTGAAAATATCACCAGGACAGGGCTATGTAAAGACACATTTGGTAGTGTGTTAACTATACAAAAAAAGACACTGTACAGTATTAAAAATTTTACACAGCCTTACATTTCAAATTTTTTCTTTGAAAGGAGTGAGTTGTGTGTGGGGAGTTAAATGCTTTATAGACCAAAAAAACTGCACTAAAACCAGCATATTCATCATCATCCTCTTCATCTTCCTCCTCATCATCATCTTCATTTTCCTCATCTTCCTTTTCTTCTTCTTGCTTTTTTCAGCCTTGACATCTCCCTTTTTCGCTGCATCGGGTTTTCCTTTAGGTCAATATGCAGCAATATCCTTCCTGTATTTTTCCTTCATCTTTGCAGCCTTCTTTTCATAAGGCCGTTTTGTCATCTGCAGCAGTGTTAGTCCACGTAACTCCCAGTTTCTTCGCAACATCACCAATGGACAGGCCAGGATGTTCTCCTTTGATTTTTGGGCGATACTCAGAACAGGAAAAAGGCTGAAGGGAGGCCTTTTGGGTACCTTGGGATCCTTGAACTTCTTTTTTGTCTCCTGTTTAGGGGGAATACAGGTTTTCATTTCCCTTTCATAACGGACCTTGTCTACCTTTGCCATATTTTCAAATTTTCCTTTCTCTTTAGCAGACATGGTCTTCCACCTCCCGGAGCGCTTCTTAGAAAACTCTTTGAGAAGTTTACTGAAGCATTTGGGTGGTGCTTCTTATGCTCCTCCCGACAAGCTTGCACAAAAAATGCATATGACAACATTTTGTCTCTTGGCTTCTTAGGATATCCTTTATCCATGTTTAGTTGTTTTTCCTCAGCGAGGCACAGAGTCACCTATTGCCCGTTTGGCTCTCACTTGACACCTTTTATTTTTTTAAGGATTCTTAAGTCATTTAGGTTACTTTGTAGGATTTAGGTTTTTCCTGTGCCCCCATAAGAATGATAACTTTAAAAATTATGCCGGGATAGCAAAGAAGATACTTCTAGCTTTAGAATATGTAGGTATGGCCAGGATTTTTATGAGGAGGGGTGATTTAGAGCAAATTTCTTATTCTCCTTGCCTCATCTGTAACATGGGGATAATAATAGATCTGACCTGACAAGGTTGGAATTAGTATTACATGGTAAATACATGTAAAGTGCTTAGAGTGGTGCCAAATATTTAGGAAGTACCTCATGGGTATGAGGTGGTGATGGTAGCGTATGTAATACTCTTACATGCATTTCATTCTAAGAGAGTTTTAAATGTATACGTTTATTGCATTGATACACAGAAATTAAGCATCTAGACTCGTTGATTCTGAGACCCTCCTAAAGGTCATATCCACCTCTCTCCAACCTTATTTTTCACTACTTCCCTTCAAGCATCATATGCAGCAGTCGCATTCAACTACCATGGTTCTCTTGTACAATCCATATTTTCTCATTTACTTTGGTTCATGTTGTTCTCACCAGTTTGAATGTTATCCCATCTCCCTGTGTTCAAATGCTATCTTTAAGTGAAATTTTCTGATAGTTCCATAGGTAGAACTATGTAGGTAATCATGTGAATTTCATGTTTCCTGTTACATGATTCTTTACCACTGTCTGTATTGCACTTCAGCCTTTTGTTAACGTAAGTCTCTTTTACTGTGTTATGTAATCTTTACAGGCAGAAAACTACCTTTTTCTTCTTTGTAGGTTTAGAACCTAACATAGGCCTTGGGATTTAGTAGGCATTCATTTGTGTAATGAAAATTTATAAAAGATATCAAAAGCTAAAAGGTCATATTTAATGGACAAATGCATGCCAGTAAAAATGTGTTTTGTCAGTGTTTGTACGTTCAGGAACGTCCTGGCCAGTCACTTAAAATGAAATCTTTTTTTAAAAAAAGATTGTGTCTCTAAATAACCACCAGAGAATTGTTTTTCTGCTTCTTGTTACTTCATTTTTCACAGATCTTCCTAATAATTATCAGTGGTACAAATCTGGGAAAAATTCATCCAGGGCTGAGGATTCGTCACGTGCCAATAGTGGGATAGATAAGCCACGTGGCTCAATAAATTATTGAACCCATAATCTCACCCTCCAAATACTTTTTTTTTTTTTTTTATCACAATACCATAATGCCTTTAGGTGTGAAACTGGGTATAGTCTGAGAATAGGAACTGGATGAGATATTTCATGAGGACACTTGATCCTTGCTGTGATATTGCTAAGGTGTGGCATCATGATTTGGAAGAAATGAGAATGGCAGGAATTGGGGAGATAAGTTAAAATATCAGCCTCGTAGTAGGCATTCATAGAGTTAAAGCAGTAGTTGTGTGCGCTTAGCTCCCAAATTCTCAGAATTTTTACAATAATTAAAAGGACATTGGATTGAGTAAGCACTCTAAAACACTGGATTTGAAAACCGGATGTTACGTGTTCTAGCCTTTTACTCTTTGGCTGTGACCTGGGATACATCACTGCTTTTGCTTTTAGAGAGAGAGGGTCATTGGGCTAGGTATTTACAGCTCTTAATATTTTAGGGTTGCAATCTAGCACCATATTTTTAAAACAAGAATTCTAAGCTTCTGATATCTACCTGTTCCCTGCAAGGTTAACTTTTTAAATAAACCCTGAGAATTAGAAGTTTTAGACATTTACTTGATAATTTTAGCATTTGAGGAATTGGCTGACATTCCTAGAATCAAATTCCGACAGAAACTTTAATGGCCCCTCTGTCTCACTGTTTTATTTAACAAGAGTTCTGATTGCTTTCATTGGTTGGTGTTAAAACAGATTATTTCAAGTAATAGCCACACTGATTAATTTCATTATGGTGACATTTCATTAATGTCACTATAGTGACATTTCAGTTTTATATATATGTCTATGCTGCCCACACACAAAAGTAATACAGTGTGATTCAGTATTTTCTTCTGTAGTTCATTTGTATAAAAAATCAGATGTGGGGCCGGGCGCGGTGGCTCACGCCTGTAATCCCAGTACTTTGGGAGGCTGAGGCGCGCAGATCACGAGGTCAGGAGATTGAGACCATCCTGGTCAACACGGTGAAACCCTGTATCTTTACTAAAAAAATACAAAAAATTAGCCAGGCGTGGTGGCGGGTGCCTGTAGTCCCAGCTACTTGGGAGGCTGAGGCAGGAGAACGGCGTGAACCCAAGAGGCAGAGCTTGCAGTGAGCCAAGATCGCTCCACTGCACTCCACCCTGGGTGACAGAGTGAGACTCCGTCTCAAAAAAAAAAAAAAAATCTGATGTGGATGCCGAGCTCAGTGGCTCACGCCTGTAATCCCAGCATTTGGGGAGGCCAAGATGGGTGGATCACAGGTCAGAAGTTAAGAGACCAGCCTGGCCAATATGGTGAAACCCCGTCTCTACTAAAAATACAAAAATTAGCCGGGTATGATGTCACACATATGTAGTCCCAGCCACTTGGGAGGCTGAGGCAGAAGAATCACTTGAACCCAGGATGTGGAGGTTGCAGTGAGCCAAGATCACACCACTGCACTCCAGCCTGGGTACAGAGCAAGACACCATCTCAAAAAAAAAAAAAAAAAAAAAAAAATCTGATGTGATCCACAGAAGTGGTTTCATGACTTACTGTGGGTCTCAGCCTGCTTTGGACGGGATGAGGAATCAACTAGATAACAACGTTTTAAATTTGTTTGGTACTTTAACATTTGCTAGTCACTTAGATATACTACTACACTTATGTATGATAGCTTAAAAGTTAGATACAAATTAATCATTATCTGAAAAATTCCTAACAGCAGTGGGTTGAGTGGGAAAAAAGGCATGGAGGATGAGTTCATTTTTTTTTTTTTCTTTTTGTTGGCTTTTGTTAAGTTTAATATATTATTGAGTCTGCCAGTTCAAACAGCCCACTTAGGGATCATAAGGATTTGTATTTATTTACATTTAGAGTTACCTCAAATCCTGTGGCAAGCAAAAAAATAAAAATAAATCCCCAATTATTTCCCTCAAATCAAACCAGAATTGTTAGTTTCTCAAAAAAATCTTAGTTCTTTAGTCTGTATATGCATTCATAAAGCTCCTTCCAGTGTTTGTATAATTTTGGTGGCCTAGATCTTGGTCAGATGGTACAGGGAGGAGGATTTTTGTATGAAGGAACATAACAACAACAAAAAAGGCACCACCTTCTTGTTTCTTATTCCTCTGTGTATCATGTGATACTGCTTTTAAGGCCTTAGAATTGCCAAGGTCTTGGTAACCCAAGGCAAACTTGCTGTCTTCCTCTCAAATTTGAAGTTCTGCATTTTGTTAGTCATGAAGAACTAGTCTGTTACCAGCAAATACTTAAGCCACAAAACTTGCTTCTCTGTGCTGCTGTGTACTTCCTGTTTTGTCAGATTTCCATTTAGGGAAAAGAATGGATTTTATGCTAGCCTAGCTTCTCCTGAAATTCAGTTTGGAAGCTGTCCAGATATCTAGGTCGGGTGGTGGGGGAGAATGGCATGTCTTGTCTACATATGATGTCATTTGTCAGAAAGATTCATTTGGCTGCTTATCATGAAAAAGGGTTGCCAGGAAGGAAGAGAAACTTTTTGCTGTCAGACTATTTAGTGTATGACTTGCCTACTTTGTGGCTTGCCTTTAGGCTTTCCATGTCAAATGTGTTTGAGGTTATGAATGAATTATTATATTGCCTATGAAGGAAGGATCTATGTTCATTTCTAGTAGACTTTTATTCCAGAAATATGTAAGAACTGCATTTAGCCACATTTGCTTCACTTACAGAAGAAACAGGTCAAAGGTTAGGTGGTAATTAGAACTGGGCTACATTGTAAATGTTGAATATCTTTTGGGGGAAGTTGCAGTAAAACCATTTTAAGAATCTTTTGCAGCTAAAATAGTAAATATAACATCTAATTATAAATGATGAATTTTCTGTCAGTTTTTATCCTATGAAATGAAATTCTAATTAGTTGTTAATAGAATGTGTAAATAGAATATGCTTTCAGTGTAATCCTGAATCCTATTAATATTGCTGGTAACGAAATACTGTTTTGCAATGGTGGAACCAAAGCTCTTCTATAAAATTCTCTTTGACCAAATCGTCCTGTTCTGCATTAAGTCAGAGCTAATTTTCTCTTTTTTGACCTGTCAGTAAAATATGAAAGATGCTTTTCAATCCCTGACCGTTAGTAAACAGTTACAGGATTTCTTCCTTATTGGTACCCTGGCTCTTTGTTCACTCACATGTTGGAAATGTTCTCCTAACATCTGTACCTTGTCTTTTTTGGGAGCTGATGTTGAATTGTAAAATATTTGGAACCATCCCTGTAAATTTTCTGCCAGGTTCTTCCTTCCCCTTCTCCCCAACCCTCTGCTCTTTTTGTCATCTAGGTGTATGTATGCTGCTATTTCCGAGACATACAGTTCTTACACAATCATGAAAAAACTTTTCCTAAATACCCATCATCCCCCACTGCTTCATCCCCCATTTTGCTTTCTAAGTGTCATCTCTTTTTTTTTTTTTTTTGAGATGGAGTCTTGCTCTGTTGCCCAGGCTGGAATGCAGTGGTGCAATCTCGGCTCACTGCAACCTCTGCCTCCCAGGTTCAAGTGATTCTCCTGCCTCAGCCTCCTGAGTAGTTGGGATTTCAGGCGCCTGCCACCACGCCCGGCTAATTTTTGTATTTTTAGTAGAGATGGAATTTCAACGTTGGCCAGGCTGGTCTCGAACTCCTGACCTCAGGTGACCAACCCACCTTGGTCTTCCAAAGTGCTGGGATTACAGGCGTGAGCCATTGCACCCAGCCCTAAGTGTCATCTCTTTAAAAGTAACCTTTTCTGTTACCCTGTTCTCCTTTTAGTAACCTGTTTCTAAATCAGTGATTCTCAATTTTAGAGTGTTAATAAGAATTACATCAGGTGCTTATTCAAAGTATAGATTCCTGGGTCCCTCTTCATACCTAGTGAATTCAAATCTGTAGCATTCTGACTTAGGTGATCTTTGAACCACACTTTGAGAAAGTTGTCTGTTGCATGCATTCCCACTATCATGTAAATTCTGTCCTTCATATTTTTACATAGTCTACTTTGTTTTAATTACTGGCATCTCAGAAGTATTTTGCTCCTAATTATTGATATGCTTTTTCTCCTGAATTCATTCACTGGAGGGGTCTTCCACTAGGTGTCCAGGAAATGTTCCCAAATTCCCTTCCGTATTTGTCAGAATTTATGTCCTCTCCTTCCCAAAGCACATGTTTGTAGTTCAGTTATAGACATACAAGTATATGTATACACATCTTTTTTTTTTTTTTTTTTTTTTTTTTTTTGAGACGGAGTCTCGCTCTGTCGCCCGGGCTGGAGTGCAGTGGCCGGATCTCAGCTCACTGCACGCTCCGCCTTCCGGGTTTACGCCATTCTCCTGCCTCAGCCTCCCGAGTAGCTGGGACTACAGACGTCCGCCACCTCGCCCGGCTAGCTTTTTGTATTTTTTTTAGTAGAGACGGGGTTTCACCATGTTAGCCAGGATGGTCTCGATCTCCTGACCTCGTGATCCGCCCATCTTGGCCTCCCAAAGTGCTGGGATTACAGGCTTGAGCCACCGCGCCCGGCCTACACATCTTTTTTATATATTTTTTTTTGATGCAGGATCTCACTGTGTTATCCAGGCTGGAATACAGTGGCACTACCTTGGCTCACTGCAACTTCTGCCTCCCGAGTTCAAGAAGTTCAGCTGCCTCAGCCTCCCAAGTAGCTGGGACTACAGGCACAGGCCACCATGCCTGGCTAATTCTTGTATTTTTAGCAGAGATGGGGTTTCACTGTGTTGGCCAGTCTGGTCTCAAACTGCTGATGGCAAGTGATCCCTCGGCCTCCCAAAGTGTTAGGATTACAGGCAGGAGTCACTGTGCCCAGCCTGTATACACATTTAATAGACCTTGCCAGTGATTTTAGTATCTGCTTTTCTCACTAGGGAAAGGACTATATCTTCTTAAATTTTAATCTTCCTTGGTGATGTGATACATTGTAGGCATCCAGATGTTTGCCTTGAATTTCTACTGCTATCACTTGGCTGCTGCTGACACTCAAGCCAGTCAAACCTACTAAATATCATATGTTACTATCTTTATGTCTGTAATTTTCCTTACCATTTCCTTTTCTCTGAATTATCAGAATTTTCTTTGGTGCTATCTTAAGAATAATTCTCCTTATATTACATTAATCTTGAATCCCGTTGGCTTTTCCTGAAAAAAAAAAATTAACTCCCATTTCCACATGGATCTTACAGCCTTTGGCTTTTCCTGAAAAATATTAACTCCCATTTCCACATGGATCTTACAGTTCAACTCTTTATTTACAAGAATTTTTCTCAAAACTTTGTGATTCCATGTAGTAGAAATCAAATATAAGTCCAAATGATACACTTCAAAGACAAACCCAAGATACATGAGTAAGGAATCCTGCTCATCAGCTATCTTTATATGTTAACCACATTATACTAGTATTTATTTCAAAGAGATGTATGGACTGGAAGGATACACTTTAATAGAGTACCTCTTGAAGGGGTTGCGTGGTCAAAGAAGGAATGTTACTTTTATTTGTAATGTTTTAATATTTATATGAGGGACAGTAAATATATAGGTACACATGAACATACCACATAACTTAAGTACATACATTGCAAAAACAATGGAGGCTGGCAGTGGCTCACACCTGTAATCACAACACTTTGGGAGGCCACGGTGGGAGGATCACTTGTCAGGAACTTGAGATCAGCCTGGACGATATAGGGAGAGCCTGTTTCTTCAGAAATTTAAAAAATTAGTCAGGCATGGTGGTACATGCCTGTGATTCCTGCTACTCAGGAGGCTGAGGTGAGAGGATAGCTTAAGCATAGAAGGTTGAGACTGCAGTGAGCTTTGATCGTGCCATTGTACTCCAGCCTGGCAACAGAGTGAGACCCTGTATCCAAAAAAAAGAGAGAAACCATGGAAGCAAGCAAAAAAAAAGAAAATCCTAAAATAGTTACTCCAGTTTGTGGGAATATGGATGACTTTCTTCTTTGCCCTTTTTGTTATTTTATTTTTTGTTGTTGTTGTTCAGATGAAGTCTCACTCTGTTGCCCAGGCTGGAGTTCAGTGGCACGATCTTGCCTCTCTGCAACCTCCACTTCTTGGATTCAAGCAGTTCTCCTGTCTCAGTAGAGACGGGGTTTCACCTTGTTGGTCATGCTGGTCTCTGACTCTTGACTGTGTAATCTACCTGCCTCAGCCTCCCAAAGTGCTGGCATGACAGGCTTGAGCCACCGTTAATCTTTTTTTTTTTTTTTTTTTAACTTTATAGAGGCAGGGTCTCGCTATGGTGTCCAGGCTGGAGTGTAGTGGCTATTCACAGGCACTTACACAGCACACTGCAGCACTGCTCAAGCAATCCTCCCACTTCAGTGTCACGAGTAGCTGGGACCACAGTTGGACACCAGCACACGGGTCTTTTTGGGTTTTTTTATTTACTTTTTTTTTTGTTGGTGATGTTTTAGTTTAAGCAGCAGCAACATGCGAAAAGATATCTTTTTAAAATTCACCTTAATTCAAAGGAGGGTAAGATATAATTTAGTGATTTTATAAGGAAACAGCTTCTCAGAATATTTTGTAAACTAAAGGGCAAGAATTGCGTTTTCTATTTCCTGTGTCCTTTAACAGTTCTAATAAGCAATTAATGTTTATTATGATTGAGGTATGCCGGGTGCAATGGTTCATGCCTATAATCCCAGCACTTTGGGAGGTGGGTGGATCAACTGAGGTCAGGAGTTCGAAACCAGCCTGTCCAACATGGTGAAACCCCGTCTTTACTAAAAATACAAAATTAGTCAAGTGTGGCGGTGCGTGCGTGCAATCCCAGCTGCTTTGAAGGCTGAGGCAGGAGATTGCTTGAACCCAGGAGGTAGAGGTTGCAGTGAACTGAGATTGCGACATTGCACTCCAGCCTGGGCAACAACAGTGAAACTCGGTCTCAAAAAAAAAAAAAAGACCAGGCACGGTGGCTCACACCTGTAATCCCAGCACTTTGGGAGGTTGAGGCGGGCAGATCACAAGGTCAGAGTTTGAGACTAGCCTAACATGATGAAACCCCGTCTCTTGTAAAAATACAAAAATTGGCACCTGTAATCCCAGCTACTCGGGAGACTGAGGCAGGAGAATCGCTTGAACCAGGAGGCTGAAGTTGCAGTGAGCCAAGATTGTGCCACTGCACTCCAGCCTGAGCAACAAGAGCGAAATTCTGTCTTGGGGGAAGAAATACTGAGGTCTATTTTTTGGATTAAAATGGAATGCTTTCCTCAAACTGTAAAATTAGGTATTGTTACAAGTTTAAAGAATAGGTTTAGCCAGTGTGATTATTGCAGTGTAATAAAAAGGATCCCAGGTGGCACACATGCTAGTGTGGTGTGCAGATGCTCAACTGAAGTGAAGGATAACGTGCGTTTCAACATTTTCTATATACTAGGCAGTTTTTCTTAAGTCTGGGTTTATTGTGTTATAATACAGTAAAATTTACTCTGTGTACGTATGATTCCATTAATATTAACAAATTTAAACAGTCTTACAGCTAAATACAATCAAGTTAGAGAACATTTCCATCACTACAGGAAGTTGTTTTGTGCTAATTTAACAACTTCTACCCATGCTCATCCCCCCACTCCCACCCTGAGAACCACTGCTCTGTTTTTCTGATCATATAGTTTGACCTTTTCAAAAATGTCATACAATTGGAATCATATAGTATGCGTGAATCATGTAGCCAAAGTTTTCATTTCACTTAGGTAAACACCTAGGAATAGGAGTGCTGGGTTATATGCTAAGTGTTAAACTTCCTAAGAAGCTGCCAAACTGTTTTCCAAAGCATCTACCATTTTCCTGTCCCACCAGCAATAAAGCATTCGTTAGTCTACATACTCATCAATGCTAGTGTAGTCAGAATGTATGGTTTTCATTGTTCACATTCTAACAGATGTAGAGTGGTATCTCATCGTGATTTTAATTTGCATTTTCCTAATGAATATCTTTTCTCATGTATTTGTCATTCATGTATCTTCTTTAGTAAATTGTCTTATTGTTTTGCCCATTTTTAAAAGTTGAGTTTTCATATTGTTCAATTTTGAGAGTTCTTCATATATTCTGGACACAAGTCCTTTGTCAGACATGTGATTTGCAAATATTTTCCCCCAGAATTTTTCAGGTCTTGTCAGTCCCTTAATAGTGTTTTTAGGAAGGAGAGCAGCTGCTTTTAATTTTGATGAAGTTTGTCAATTGTTTTTCTTTTATGGATCGTGCTTTTGGTGTAGTATCTGAGAACTCTTTCTTAAACCAGTCACATGTCTTCTGTTTTCTTTGAAGCATTATAGGTTGAGGTACATTTTGGTCTATGATCACTTTTGAGCTACTTTTTATATATAGGTAAGATATGGTTTGAGGTTGTGTTTGGGATTTTTTTTCTTCCTGCATATGAATGTTCAGTTGTTCCAGCACCGTTTGTTGAAAAAACACTATCCTTTCTCTATTAATTCGCCGTTTTACTTTTGTCAGTTAATTGTATTTGTGGGTCTATTTTTAAACTCCATTCTATATTATGTCTACATCATGAACTTTATAGTGAGTCTTGAAATTAGGTAGTGTGGGTCTTCTCTCTTGTTCTTTTCAAAATTGTTTTGGCTCTTCTAATTCCTTTACTTTTCCCACATAAATTTTAGAAACAGCTTATTGATTTCTGCCACTTTCCCCCAAAAAGCCTCTTGGGAATTTGACGTAAGTTTACATCTAATCTAATAAATGATTTTGGAGAGAAGTGATATCTTAGCAATACAGTCTTTTCTGATAACACTTTGTTTCAGTTATTTTTCTCATTTAATAATTTTCCAACATTAAAACCTTGGACAAATTTAGATTTATATCTGAATAATTCCAGTTTTGTTGTCATTTCAAATGGTACATAATTCTTATTTTATAGATGAGAAAATTAAGTAACTTCCCCAAGTCACACAATTATTAAATGACAAAGCCAGATTGAAATCTATGAGCTTATAAACTAATGTCCTGTTGTGAACTACAGTACTAGTTTTCTTAAATTGTAAACTGGGGTAGAGAGGAAGCCCTAACTTCTTTTAAGAAAAATCCCACTACTGTAGTTCATAAAAGAATTGGTCCTTCCCACATTTATGTATTTTCAGCGTTTCAGTTTTCCAGATCTGTTCAGGTGATAAACCATGCTTTTTTTCTTCCTCTTGGAGACAGAATCTTGCTCTGTCACCTAAGCTGGAGTGTATTGGTGTCATAGCTCACTACAGCCCTGAACTCCTGGGCTCAAGTGATCCTCCTGCCTCAGCCTCTTAAGTAGCTGGGACTACAGGCGCATGCCCACGCCTGGCTGACTTTTTTATTTTTTGTAGAGACGGTCTCTCACTATGTTGCTTAGGCTGGTCTTGAATTCCTGGGTTCAAGCGATCCTCCTGCTTCAGCTTCCCAGTCTCACCTGTGTTGAGATTACAGGTGTGAGCCACCACACCCAGCCTCCATGCTCATATTAATCTACAAGCCTTCAGTTGACACATTTCTGAATCATTGTTTTTTAAACAGTCTACCTTATCCAGTAGTTAATCAGTATGATTTCAATATGTGTACCTTTAGCATGTGAATAGTTATTTGTGCTCACCAGTTGAAATACAAGGACAGGATTTTTTTTTTTTTTTTAAACAACTCTCAGTCTTGTGGCGGGGGTAGTGGTATATACTTCATTATAGTTAAGCCATAATAGATAGATACCTGTGGTCAGTGGTAACAAAAAAAAAGCTATGTACTTGGTTGGGGTTACAATAGCTCCATTTCATGTTTTGAAGTTCCTTTGATAGCTGGATTATTTTTACAAAATGGGAATATTTGTAATCTTAATTTGCCGCTTCTATGAAATGAAGAATATTCTAATGCTGAAATCTGTTAAACATTGATAACCTACAAGTTGATTTTCTTATTTTTTAGGTCTCTTTATGAATAAAGAAATAAAAGCAAATAGAATCTTATCAGATAAGTGCTTTTATAAGTCTAAATATATTTTATTCTTTGGAATCTCTAAAGCAAACCTTTTAAACTTTTTTTTTTTTTTTTTTTTTTTTTTAGGTCCCGGCATCAAGATGATTTATGGTAATAAGGTGCTCAGTCTTTGCTTAAAATAAATTTTACAATTATCAAAGTAAAATGTACCAGCTTTTTATTTGTTAATCCTGTTTAGTGTGTATGAAAATCACTTGGTGACTGGGCATGGTGGCTCATGCCTGTAATCTCAGCACTTTGGGAGGCTGAGGTGGACAGATAACAAGGTCAGGAGTTTGAGACCAGCCTGGCTAATACAGTGAAACCCCATTAGCCGGGCGTGGTGGCAGGTGCCTGTGGTCCCAGCTACTTGGGAGGCTGAGGCAGGAGAATCTCTTCAACCCGTGAGGCAGAAGTTGCAGTGAGTTGAGATCGTGTCACTGTACTTCAGCCTAAGTGACAGAGTGAGACGCCATCTCAAGAAAAGAAAATCACATCACTTGATTTTCTTTCTTTCATAAGAGTTGAAGAGCTAGGTATGTCTGCTTACGTTATGGCATCTATAGATGTCAAACCCCTCACTGGTTCTTTAAAACCAGTGTCTTTTAAAGAGGGTTTTAACTATGCTGGTGTAAATTTTAAGGATAGATTGAAAGAATAAAGATTCATGTGCCATTTATACTTTGGAACTTTGGGAAGGTATAGGAATGACCATAGATTGGCTTAGGGATAGTCAATTTATCCGTCTGTAAATGGATCCAATTTAGTATTGTTCCTGTATTTTTCTAAAACCGACCCTTGTGTCATTCACAATTAAATATGAGTTGTGGCCAGGCCCAGTGGCTCACGCCTGTTATTTCAGCATTTTAGAAGGCTGAGGTGGGCAGATTGCTCAAGTCCAGGAGTTCAAGACCAGCCTGGGCAACATAGTGAGATCCCATCTCCACAAAAAATTTTTAAAAGTTAGCCAAGCATGGTAATGCTTGCCTGTGGTCTGTGGTTCCAGCTACTTGGGAGGCTGAGGTGAGTGGATTGCTTGAGCCATATGCTCTAATATATTTTAAAATACGTGTTTTTAAATATATTTTGAGTGGTAATATATAGCAGATAATGTTACATAAAAGCAGCCATGGTAATGACATATGACATTACTGGTTTTGAGTTGTTTGTATAGTAGTTAGCTATTAATATTCAGGTATAATGATTTGCTATTTAAACTACACAAATGCTCAAAGTCCAGTGATACCCTGCACCCAAATTCACTGGCTAGATTACCTTCTTAGGAAAGCATAACACTTGAATGGAGTGACACTGGCGTGAGTCCACTAGAGGGTGTGTATACGTGGCCTGAGTTCAAATTGTTTGTTCCTGCTGTGAGTACTGCTTTTCAGCTTCAAGTTATTCTTCTTGGCCACAGTGCTGTTTATTCCACTTAGTAACAGTTCTGTTTACAGAGCACTTTGACATAAATTCTGATTTTTAACATTAAAGCTGTCTGATGGTATTTTTGTTTTAATCTTTAGAGATCAAGAAATTTTTTTAGTGACAGAATAGGGACTTTATTGATCCTTAAATCTACCCCTCACCACAATAAAGGAAAAAAGCAAAAACATTCTTGGCTCATGCATTGAACAATCTTTTTTGAGAAGGGTCAGTTTTTGAAAAATTATCCAAAACTGAAACATCTTTCATCTTTATCACACCTAAAGATTAAAAGTGACTGATTACCACCAGTTATTTCACTAAATATGAAAGTGGGAAACCGTATCAATTATTTGTCCACTAAGTTGATAAGCCCAGGAGAATACGATCTGTAAATTCTAGTTGAGTGATGAAGATGGGGCTTTGAATTAATCTACAGTCTTGGAATTAATTCTGCAGCGTTTTAACCAAGGAATTTTTCAGTAGTCATAAATCTATATTTTAAAATTGAGTAAATGTTCTCATTGACCCCCACCAATTTTGTAAAGCAGATATTAACCAAACTTCAATAGTTATAAGACAAAAATTTAATGAAAATTGTATAATCCAGGGCTAAATAGTTACATTGGACTGGAGTAGAAATTTAAAATACAATAGATGCTGGAGTAAATGTTACATATTATCATCATCTGATTCATCTTCTTCCTTCAGAGATTCCTGTTAAGAGAAAATAGGTGTTTAAAATTGATTTTTAAAATTGTTACATCCCATACCTGTGGGCAAGTTAAGCTACAACAACCTGAGTTAAGTGGTTAAATTCCTTTACTTGTAACTGAATCAACAGTTCTAGAATAAGATACCGACGCAAAGATAATTAAGCAAATATTGCTCTAACATGCAATGACTGTATCTTTGATAGAATGTATACTTAAGAGGCCAGGTGCAGTGGCTTAAGTCTGTAATCCCAGGACTTTGGGGGCCGAAGTAGGCAGATCACCTGAGGTCAAGTTTGAAACTAGCCTGGTGAAAACCCATCCCTGTATTATTGGTGAAACCAAAAATGCAAAAGTAGCCAGGTGTGGCGGCGTGCTCCTGTAATCCCAGCTACTGGGGAGGCTGAGGCAGGAGGATTGCTTGAACCCTGGAGGCAGAGGTTGAAGAGCAGAGATGGTGCCACTGCACTCCAGCCTGGGTGACAGAGCAAGACTCCGTCTCAAAAAAAAAAAATAGAACATATACTTAAAAGTCCTAAAAAACCTCTTTGCAATCTAAACCCCCCACAATTTTTTTGGAACCAAGGCAACTGTACCCACTAGAGATAACCTAGAAAATTTCTATCCTTAGTTCAACTGAACTATTAGTGATATTTAATAGAAGCCACCCAAGTTGATTTATATTATTCAAGACATAATTTTGGTTAGAGGATTTTTTTTTTTTTTTTTAATTAGGGATGGGGTCTTGCTGTGCTGCTCAGGCTGGTCTTGAACTCCTGGGCTAAGTGATTCCCCGCACTGTACCTGGCCAAGAGAAGTTTTTGTGCTGTGGCTTACCTTAGCATATTTCTCTGCTTCTTCCCTTATATCTTTTGGAACAATTTCATGTCTTCCATTAGTTACTGTAAATTAAGCCACATATGTAAATGAATTTTAAATTGAGAACTGTATTGTAACTTGCAGTATACCATAGGATCTACCCAATCCACAGATCTGCCTCACCTAAGGTTGCAAAGTTGTACTATGAGTAATACTCAAATATTTTAGTGTGCTGCTTCCACATGAGATTATATGTGCCTACATATTAAGTTCTTATGGACATGAAAGTAAATTATGCTATAATTTATAAATCCTGAGCATTAATTTATAGCATAGTATCTTTAAAACCATGAAATGGATGTTTCAAAAAATAACCTGTTCACAACTTAAGTCAATTATTAAGCAGAACTTTCCCTTCATTTAGACAACCTAGTAAATTTGTCTTAGCTTTCATTATTTTAGAAAGGACTCTCAGTTGTAAATTAGCTGTGGTACAGATCATTCCTAAGGCAAATAAATGTACAAAAATAACTTACATTCACCAACCCAGCTGAGTTCTAGTTCAAAAGCTTTATCCTTAACTTCATCATGTACTATGTAAATTCTAGAATAGAAAAGGGAAAGGTAAGATTTTGGTAACCTCCAAACATTGTAGTAGTTCACAGACCCATAGTCAGTACAAATTAGAATGTCCATCCATAATAAAATTATTTATAAAATTACACAGACACATTCTACATAGCATTTAACATTAGAGAAGACAAATTACACAGGGACTGAAATGAAACATTTGCTCTCCCAACAAATATTCAATATATTTAATCAACCCAAGTTCAGTTTATTTTTGCACATTGCTTTAGAGATATAACTTGGGTGGGTGCAGTGAGTGGCTCACACCTGTAATCCCAACACTTGACCAAGGCTGATGGATCACTTGAGGTCAGGAGTTTGAGACTAGCCTGGCCAACATGGTGAAACCCTGTCTCTACTAAAAATACAATAATTAGCTGGGTGTGGTGGTGGGTGCCTGTAATCCTAGCTACTAAGGAGGCTAAGGCAAGAGAGTTACTTGAACCCGGGAGGCGGAGGTTCCAGTGAGCCAAGATCACACTACTGCACTCCAGCCTGGGCTACGGAGAGAGACTCCGTCTCAAAAAAAAAAAAAAGATATAACTATAAAAGATAACTCATAAAGAAAATGGATTCACTAGGAAGAGGTGTCATTAACTGTGTTTTAGGAAATTTATTTTTTGTCCCATTAATTTTAATATTTTTAAAGCCAACTAATTGGCTGGGAACGGTGGCTCGTGCCTGTAATCCTAGCACTTGTTGGAGGCAGAGGTGGGCAGATCATGAGGTCAGGAGATTGAGACCATCCTGGCCAAAAGTGTGAAACCATGTCTCTACTAAAAATACACAAATTAGCCAGGTGTGGTGGCACGGGCCTGTAGTCCCAGCTACTCGGGGGGCTAAGGCAGGAGAATCACTTGAACCCAGAAGGTGGAAGCTGCAGTGAGCTGAGATCGTGTCACTGCACTCTAGCCTGGGCAACGGAGTGAGACTCTGTTTCAAATAAATAAGTAAAACCAACTAATTTATGTGCTTGCAATTATTAGTGGTCTCTTCAACCTACAGCTTCTTGGCAGTAGTCTTTTTAAGCTCCTTGTCCATTTTATAATGGCTTATATGCCACATAACCTGGCCTTCACATTGTAGTACTTTACAAATTACAGCAAAGAAGGAGGCACTGTCATGCAACATATTAAAGTAACATAAAAAGTATCAAGAGGCCAGGTGCGGCGGCTCACATCTATAATCCCAGCACTTTGGGAGGCCAAGACGGGTGGATCACAAGGTCAGGAGTTCAAGACCAGCCTGGCCAAGATGGTAAAGCCCCTCTCTACTAAAAATACAAAAATTAGCCAGGCGTGGTGGTGGGTGTCTGTAATCCCAGCTACTTGAGAGGCTGATGCAGGAGAATTGCTTGAACATGGGAGGTGGAGCTTGCAGTGAGCCAAGATCATGCCACTGCCCTCCAGCCTGGGCGACAGAGCGAGGCTCCATCTCAAAAAAAAAAAAAAAAAAAAAATCAAGAAATTAAGTACAGTAGCAGAGTATAGCTTTTATCTAATACTTTCCACTGAGTTACATACCTTACTTTTAGGAGGGTCTTCTAAAACCTTGCTATAATATGAGAGGATCTCAATTTTCTAGAACTAAGTAAAAGATAACATGCTGCTCCATTTTCTTAAACGAAGAAGGGATGGCTTTCCTAACATGGAACACTTAATAGATGACTACCATTATACCTAAATATAAAAGATGGTAAGAACTGATTTCCAGAAGCACTTCAAAGGATTGGTTCAGTGAAGGAAACAGTATATCATGATAAAATACTACACAATTCAAGGAAGATAACTGACTTCCTTTCTTAGCAGTTCTGCTGTATGTTGGTTCCTAATGTTGCCGTTAGAATGGCTTCTGCTTGCTTCACAACTGAAACTGGGAGGGCAGAGGGGAGGAGGAAGCAGGAGGGCTAAAGGCAATAGCAGTAATGATGGACCAGTTTATAAGAGACTGAGTGTCATGTAAATAGTATGTTTATTATACAGTAGAGCCCATTGGAATTTTTTTTCTTGTATTGTTAGATGTAAAACCTGAGACACTACCGTATAGAGAGCTGATTGACTAGACCTTGTTCATGTAGTTCTAATGTGGAATAGTTAGAGGTGTTAAGAATTATCTGAATATAACTTTTGAATCTAAAAAGCTGGCTACACAACGTGTTTTGTTGGAATCTTTGTAATACCAAATGTCTACACTCTTTTATCTAAAAGAATCAAAAAATTTTTGAAACATCACTACCCAGGTTAATTGACTTTTTTATTGCTTACTGTCTAAATACCTGTTACGTATTAATAGTATTCTAGTTTACATACCTGTCATCAACTATTCAGTGTTTCTTAAGCTAGTTTTTGAAATGTTTTGTAATACTGCTCTTCTTACCTTGTTATAGGAACTTTTATAATAAACATGAAAAAGTGAAACATATCTTTCCCAAATAAACACATTATGTAAATGAGCCAGCTTCATGGATCATGTATGGAAATAATTAGTTGTAAACCTATAAAGTTTGTAAGCATTCTTAGAGGCAATCTAAGATTACTATTATTAGTACTTAAGAGATTTGAGAAGTTGGGAGCTAACAAATTAAGACCCTAATGGTACATTATGTGTCCTTAACCTGTAACAGGAGTTTATTTTGTCAAAAGCTATTTTTCCCTTCCTGTTCATTCTACTAAAAAACGGGGCTTGAAAACATTTTCCTCCTTCGTGAGGCTTCTTAGACTGTTAAATTTACCTTCTAAAACACACTAAGTTATTTTACAGGAAAACAGCCTCTTAGGATTAATGTAATATATATATGCAAAGGTCAAGTGAAATATCTTTGTGGATGGTAAGAAAAATTTCAACTTACATTTTTGCAACTTCTTTAACAATATCACGGCAGGTCATTTCTTTCATCTACAGAAAATAAAATGTATATTCATCAGAAGAACATTTTCCACTTGTGTAATTATTTTCACTTTTATACTCAGATATAAAACCAAGGAAAATAACCTGAAGTCTGAAAAAGACCAGAATCGAAGTTTCCTGATTCATATTTTAATGTTTTGAAATTTATACACCAGGCCAGGCTCAGTGGCTCACGCCTGTAATCCCAGCACTTTGGGAGGCCAAGGCAGCCGGATTGCCTGAGGTTAGAAGTTCAAGACCAGCCTGACCAACATGGTGAAACCCTGTCTCTACTAAAAATACAGAATAGCCAGGCATGGAAGTGGTGCACCCATGTAATCCCAGCTACTCAGGAAGCTGAGGCATAAGAATCTCTTGAACCCAGGAGGCAGAGGTTGTAGTGAGCCGAGATTACGCCACTGTACTCTAGTCTGGGCGACAGAGAGACTCCGTCTCAAAAAAAAAAAAAAAGAAAAAAAAAGTTTATACACCAAAAAAGATATTCTGAGATATCCTATAGTTACCACTAACTTTGTGATAAAATTATAAAAATCCACAGCCACCTATAAATCTGAAGTCTGACCTGAAGTTTGAACGACTGGAGAAGACATCTAGATTTTCTTTATAGTCAATTTAGGATAATAAAATGCAAACAAATCATTAATGTCTACTATATGCAAGATACAGAAAGATGAAGGAAGGAGTAACAAATCATCCTTTGTGGAACTATTCAAAGCAAAAATGCAAAATACCAGGGAAAGCTTTGAAGAACCAAGATTTGAGCAGGTTCTTAGAATATAGATTGGATTGGATTGGATTTCAAGAGAGATGAACGTATAAAGCAGAAGTGGGAAGCCAAAAGCTTTTATCCAAATTAGAATTAAGCATGCTTTCAATGAACACTTGGAAATCAAGGTAGAAAAGTACCACTAGGGCCTAGCTGAGGAGTCTGTATGTCGTTAGGTTTTGATAGTAACCAGTGCAAGATTTTATCATCAGACATACGGGTTTCTGAATAGACAGGCATTTCTGAACAGACATGACAGGATCAAAACAATGTTTGCGCAAACTGCCCTTCATCTATTGCGGATACATTGGGGGATGATGGAATATAGTGAAAGATAATGGGTGCTCATACAGCAGTCTAGACTTTAGGTGATTCAACTACTATATATTTAAGCTAGATTATCTTTTTTTTTCCATTTTGAAATCTGGATGCTCAAGCTATGCCTGCACAACCACATGAGGAAGAAGGAACAATGACAACAACAAAACACTAGATTTAAATTTAAGAATACTAATCTTAGGAAATACATAAACCATTATTTGGGTACAACTAAAGGCAAGTGGCACAGACTCTTAAAGAAATATTTTGGGGAAGAAAGAGACTAAAAGAGATCTAAGGAAGAAAATGTGAACCTCGATAGTTTGAAACAGTTAAAAAGGCAGTGTAGAAATTGCTCAGGCAGTTTGATTATGGACTATTAGATGATACTTGGGTCTGATAATGGTATAAGGAGAATAAAGTATTTAGGGATGCAATATGCCTGCAGCTTTTTTCAAATAGTTCATAGGGGAGGGGGATGTGTAAGTGGTTAACTGAAGTCTAACTAGATGAGTTTGTTGTAAGCTTATGATGTTTACAGTTCTTCATGTTAAATTGAGGGTGATCACAGGAAGGGAAAGAATACTGATCTTTGAATTTTTGCCCTTATTGGTTAAGTTCTGTATTTAGTGAATTAACTGCATCCTACAAAGTCAAACTTGAAAAGCATATTTTAATTGGCAAATATATTTTTACATATGTTTGTAAAGTTCTTATTTTTTGGTAAACTATCAGAAGAGAACAATGATACAGAGCAGGGGTCAGCAGATGGATTCTGTAAAGCATCAACTTGTAAATATTTTCAGGTTTATTAGCTGTATGGCTCTGGTTTCTGTTCCCTGTTCCAAATGTTAAAGTCTACTGTTGTATTTTCTAAAAGTAGCCATGGACTGAATGTAGCTGTGTTCCAATAAAACTTACACAAAAGCAGGCCGTGGGCCATAATTTGTAACACCTGATTCACAGCATAATTTTGTCACAAACTGTAAGTGTTCCTCAATTAAAGTGATTTTTTTTCTTGATTTTTGTCTGGGACTTACTGTTTTTCCCATTCCTTACTAGGATTTAACTATAGAAAGATAGTAACTGCTCTAAATATTCTAATTTCCTTTATTTTTTTTAGATAAGGTGTCACTCTGTCGCCATGGCTAGAGTGCAGTGACGTGATCATAGCTCACTGTAGCCCCCAACTCCTGGGGCTCAAACAGTCCTCCTGCTTCAGCCTCCCAAGTAGCTGGGACTACAGATATATACCACCTCACCTCGCTAACATTTTGTTTTAGGAGATAGAGTCTCACTCTTTCGCCTAGCCTGGACTTGGAACTCCTGGGCTCAAGCAATCCTCCCAACTTGGCCTACCAAACTGGTAGGGTATTACAGGGGTAATCCCCCTCAACTAGTGTAAATATTCTAATTTTCAAATTTCCATATAATAGTATGGAGAGATGAAAACAAAAGGAAAAGAGTAGAAGATAGGAACCTAGCATCATACTAGTAAGTGTGCAATGGAAAAGAACGTAGGTCTAAGACTCATAAGGTCTGGATACTGTTCAGAACCAGCTGATTCTGTGTTCGTTCCTATGCAGTGTGTTTAATCTGCAGTTGAGCTTAGGCTAAATGACCTCTAAGATCCTTTTGTCAACTTTACTAAAATACGAAACAAATTAGGCTTTATAGATGGTTCTAGAACTCAGCATTGTACAAATGCCAAGCGCGAATAAATATTTTCTAGAAGCTGGTCTTAAATAAGTTGAATGAGTAATTGAGAAAGATTCTAGTGCAGCATTAACATTTAAATGTATGTGAAATTTTATCTCACTTGAGTTTACCAAAACACTGATAAATTGTATGCCTGCTTTTTAGGCAAGTTTCTGACAGGTCATCAATAATATTGAAACAGTATCCATGAAGTCTTTAAGTTGATCAATGTATGGCTAAAAGGAAAACCAAGCTTTTAAGAAAACTTGTTCACACTAATAGCTGAATGTTGTGGAAAAAATAAGTGGGTAGTTATAAGAGTATAGGCTAAAATTTATGCCTTATGTGGCTAGGAGCAAAGTTAAGAGAACCAGTGGAGCACAGCCAGACATAAAAGCTGTGTTCCAAAGAAAGAAATAATATAGGAAAAATGTAACTTTTTAGTAACTCAAAATTTTAAAATTTTCAAACTAGAGCTCACGTAGATTCATAAATAGGTTTCAAGGATTTTGTGAAATCATATTAAAAGTTGCGTTTTTCTAGATTGAGGCTTTATAGCAGTTACTAAAAATCATAAAGGGATGTATAACACAACTGTAGATATGTTATCAGCTTTCACATTCAGTGACTTAGCAGCCTCATAAAGCTCTACTCTAAACATCAAACCACACTATATCCTTAAACCAAGCTTCTCCAGCCACGGGGCGCCAGAGCCAAACACAAATTCAAACTTTAACACATTATGAGATTTTTGTTTTAAGCTCATCAGCTATCATTACTGTTGGTGTATTTTATGTGTGGCCCAGGGAAGCCAAATGATTGGACATCCCTGCCTTAGACTGAAATGTCTGTGGTGATAAAATTTCACTGCATTAGCATGACAATGTAGTAAAAATTCAAGCATTAATTATTACCTGAAGCTTCTCTATTTCCGTCTTTGCAGCTTGCCTGGCTTTGCCAATGGCACAGCCCCAATAACCCTATTTAGAATAAAAAAAAATAGTCACTGAATTAGTATGCTATATATAATTAATGACTACTAATGTTTCTATTTATAACCTAGTGAAAGGATGTTAAATGACTTTTAAAAGCAAGTATGGAAAAATATAGTCAAATACATTCTGATGAATGCCAAAGGGCTCAAAAATATTAAAATACCAAACAATTCTAAAACTACCTCTATTTTTAATAGAGGTATATCCAAAAATATTTAAATTGCGTAATCATACACACTTTGAGACATTTTGGGGAACATGAATGGGAAAGATTTTAGCACTATGACAATGAAAAATGAAATTATATATTCCTGAGACACAGAAATAAAGTTAATTCCTATGAGTTCAGTACTCTAAACCCCAATGTTTTTATTCTGTAAATTTTTTTAAAGAAAAGGATGCACAGCCGGGCACAGTGGCTCATGCCTGTAATCCCAGCACTATGGAAGGCCGAGGCAGGCGGATCACCTCAGGTCAGGAGTTGGAGACCAGCCTGACCAACATAGGGAAACCCCGTCTCTACTAAAAATACAAAAAAATTAGCTGGCTGTGGTGGCAGGTGCCTGTAATCCCAGCTACTAGGGAGGCTGAGGCAGGAGAATCACTTGAATCTGGGAGCCAGAGGTTGCAGTGAGCAGACACCGCACCACTGCACTCCAGCCTGGGCAACAGAGTGAGACTCCATCTCAAGAAAACAGTTAAGAAACGGTAATAATAGGCTGGGCACGGTGGCTCACACTTGTAATCCCAGCACTTTGGGAAGCCGAGGCATGTGGATCACTTGAGGCCAGGAGTTCCAGACCAGCCTGGGCAACATGGTGAAACTCCGTCTCTACTTTTAAAAATACAAAAACTAGCCAGGTGTGGTGATACAGGCCTGTAATCCCAGCTACTTGAGAGAAGCTGAGGCACGAGAATCCCTTGAATCCGGGAGGCAGAGGTTACAGTGAGTCAAGATTACACCACTGTAGGGCCAGACGCGGTGGCTCAAGCTTGTAATCCCAGCACTTTGGGAGGCCGAGACGGGCGGATCACGAGGTCAGGAGATCGAGACCATCCTGGCTAACACGGTGAAACCCTGTCTCTACTAAAAAATACAAAAAAACTAGCCGGGCGAGGTGGCGGGCGCCTGTAGTCCCAGTTACTCGGGAGGCTTAGGTAGGAGAATGGTGTGAACCCGGGAGGCGAAGCTTGCAGTGAGCTGAGATCCGGCAACTGCACTCCAGCCTGGGCGACAGAGCGAGACTCTGTCTCCAAAAAAAAAAAAAAAAAGATTACACCACTGCAGTCCAGCCTGGGTGACAGAGCAAGACTGTCTCAAAAAAAAAAAAAAAGTAATAATTTAGGGAAAGCTCTTAGAAATCACATTTAAACCTTCTCTTTAAAAGGGAAGGCAGGGCAAGGTGGCTAACGCCTGTAATGCCAGCACTTTGGGAGGCCAAGGTGGGCGAATTACTTGAGATCCAGAGTTTGAGACCAGCCTGGCTAACATGGTGAAACCTTGTCTCTACTAAAAATACAAAAATTAGCTGGGTGTGGTGGTGCATGCTTCTAATCCGAGCCTACTCGGGAGGCTGAGGCAGAATTGCTTGAACTGGGGAGGCAGAGGTTTGGCGCCACTGCACTCCAGTCTGGGCGACAGAGCAAGATGTTGTCTCAAACAAAATTAGGTCCAGTGCGGTGGCTCACGCCTGTAATCCTAGCACTTTGGGAGGCTGGAGTGGGCAGACCACTTGAGGTCAGGAGTTGGAGACCAGCTGGCCAACATGGCAAAACCCCATCTCTATGAAAAATACAAAAATTAGCCAGGCATGGTGGGCTGAGACAGGAGAATCGCTTGAACCTAGGAGGCAGAGGAGGTTGCAGTGAACCAAGATCGAGCCACTGCACTCCAGCCTGGGAGACAGAGTGAGACTCCATCTTAAAAATGAATAAAATAAAATAAAATAAAAGGGATGACATGGCTGGACATGGACGCTCATGCCTGTAATCCCACCACTTTGGGAGTCCAAGGCAGGAGGATTGCTTAAGGCCAGGAGTTTGAGACCAGCCCTGGGAATGTGGAAAGACCTTGTCTCTACAGACACCAAAAAAATAGAAAAATTCCCATGCATGGTGGCATAAGCCTGTAGTCCCAGTTACTTGGGAGGCTTAGGTAGGAGAATCGCCTGAGCCTCGAAGTTAAGAGGCTGAAGTGAGCTATGATTGTGTCACTGCACTCCAGCCTGGGCAAGAGTGAGGGGGGAAAAAAAAAAAGACGTTAAATAGTTTTAAGACAGTGTTTATAGTAAAAAAGGAAAATCACATATTCAAAATACTATATGCACTGTATAGCTTTTATAAATAACATACTGAAAACAACAAATCTTTTCTCTGCCTCATATCGGTTATTAATGATAAACAAGAAAACATGGTTGGGCACAGTAGCTCACACCTGTAATACTCCCACTTTGGGAGACCCGGGTGGGTAGATCTCTTGAGGCCTGGAGTTCAACACCAGTCTGGCCAAAGTGGCAAAGGCCTGTCTCTACTAAAAATACAAAAAAATTAGCCAGGTGGTGCACACCTGTAATCCCAGCTACCCAGGAGGCTGAGGCAGAAGAACCGTGTGAACCTGGGAGGCAGAGATTGCAGTGAGCCACTGTGCTCACGCAACTGTTGTTAGACCAACATCAGATCCAATGTGAGCCATTGGATCACGCCAGTGTGTTCCGGCCTGGGTCACACAGTGAGATCCTGTTCCACCAAAAAGGAAAAAAAAAAAATGCTGTTGGACAAGAGGTTGTTGTAAAAAAAAAAAAAAAAAAAAATTCCTTGAATGAGTTTTTTTAAATTTCATATAATCTTATAATGAGACTTAAATGCTAATGAAATACCATTAAACTAAAATAGAATTTCAAATGATTCAAAAGTACTCACGTATGAAACACCTGATGGGTCAATCATGTAGAGTTGCGCACCGTCATTCACACTGTAAGACCCTAACATGAAACTGCATAAAAGTATACAAACAGCTTAAACCACAGCAATAACATAAAAGTATTTTTGAAAAAATGATTAAAATGCAATTATATTTTGTTTCTGAGATAAATTACTAATATACATATAACTCATAGTACTTTCATACAGTGGTTTCAAATAATTAAAACTAGTACATACTTGAGATTATTCAAAATTCATGTAGCTTTGTTTGTTTAATATTAATCTTTCTGATTAAGGTCTCCTAGAAAGTCTAGCAGTACAGGGAAAGGAGTAATGATAAGATAGATGAAAATCAAAACTAATGAGAGGGCCCAAAAAATAAGGCATAAACACAAAAAGGTCAAGGGAACAAAATTCCTGGCAGAGAGTATACTGAATCCATGTGAAATCCTTCCCACCCTTCATTCTATTTCCCAATATCCTGCCAGTCATTTATCTGCAATAATCAGAATTGGTTCAGTGTATTTTTCTATGCTCAACAAATTAGGCTATTAGCTGATTGTATGAAATACTGATTTTCTGAAATTGCAACATACAGTGGGCACTGTTTCCATGAGTTCTGCATCTGTGGATTCAACAAACCACAGATAGAAAACTTCCAAAAAACATTGCTTCTCTACTGAACAACTGTGATTTTCTTGTCATTATCCCTAAACGATACAGTGTAACAGCTATTTACACTGTATTAGGTATTGCAAGTAGAGATGACTTAACATATACAGGAGAATATGCACAGGTTATATGCAAATACTTAACCATTTTATATGAGGGACTTCAGCAACCTTGGATTCTGGTATTCATGGGAGGTCCTAAAACCAATCCCCCAGAAAAACCAAGGGATGACTATATTTGCCTTAGAGTAGAAAAGAAACCAGCATCATCTTACACATCATCTCATATGCAGAGTATTTTTAACTATTCAATTCCCATCCCTACCGTCATTTCCATCCATCTTCTACCCTGATATGAGACTTATCCTTCAGAATATATAGCTCATTGTCACTATTTTAAAGCCTTTTAACATTTTCTTTGCTGAAAATCAGCATGGAACACAGACTTTTACATGACTGGACCCCTTCCTACATCTTCAATATCATCTCTAAACCTCATACTCTACACACCAAGCATACTTAACTATCTCAGGCCCACATATTTTCATACCAGTTCCTGTGCTTGCAACTACCAAGTCTCCCTACAGCTCACACTCTTTTCCTTGCCTCCTGTCCAGAAACAGTCCGCTCCCTAATTGTTGTCCCTTTATCATATCACCTCTAAGATTTTATCAATGTGACTTCACACCTGTGTCTCCACATCTATGACTAACTCAGTGCCCAATAGATGTTTACTGAAAAAGTTCTCTCTGGCCCGGCGCAGTGGCTCAAGCCTGTAATCCCAACACTTTGGGAGGCCAGGGTGGGCAGATCACTTGAGGTCAGGAGTTCAACACCAGTCTGGCCAACATGGCAAAACCCCGTCTCTACTAAAAATAAAAAAATTAGCCAGGCGTGGTGGAAGGCGCTTGTAATCCCTGCTACTCAGGAGGCTGAGGCAGGAGAATGGCTTGAACCTGGGAAGCAGAGGTTGCAGTGACCCGAGATCATGCCACTGCACTCCAGCCTGGGCGACAGAGAGAGACTCCATCCCCAAAAAAAACAAAAAAAAATTATGGGAAAAAAAAAGTTATCTCTACTATTTTTACTCCTTTGAAAAGAGTAGAGAAGTTTGATGAACTCAGAGCTCAGTTGAAAGGTATTCTACATAGTCTGAAAACAAAGTGTTTCATAATGTAATTTAAGTGAGAGGCTTAAGAATGACTAATGTCAGCCTGGGCAGCATGGTGAGACCCTGTCTCTACAAAAAAAAAAAAAAAAAAAAAAAAAATTTTAATTAGCCAGGCATCGTGTCTGTGGTGCCAGCTACTTGGGACGCTGAGGTAGGAGCATCACTTGAACCAGGAGGTGAAAGCTGCAGTCAGCCATGATGGCACCACTGCACTCCAGCTCAGGTGACAGAGCAACTGTCTCAAAAAGTAAAACAAAACATAAAACACTAATGTAACATTACCAATAGAATAAAACTCGATTTTTCTTTAATATCTGTCTTAGTAATTAAATATGACTGATGATAAACAACTCAAAGGTAGGACTACAGCTGAGCACTCAGATGTTAGTATATGCACTGTTTTGACTAAACAAGTTTGACATTTTTTTTAAGTCGTAAGTCAAACATGTCTTTTCATTTTAGAAAAATCTAGTCATAAGTCTTCTCTGTGAAGCCAAATTTGAATATTTATACCTATTCCAGGTCTTTATGCAGCTGAATCCCCACTTCACCCCAAAATAAAATATCAGCACTTTAACAGAAAGAAAAACTGTGCTTAATGGGAATTGTGAGATGTAATTTTGTATGGACTAATTACTGACTGCCAAAAATCATCTCCATTTAATAGCATATTACCTACAGGCTTCAAGTATATCAGATGGAAATTAATGAGAAAACTGAAGTATAACTGGCTGCTTAATGTTAACACAGCATATATTTAAAATTACCTAAGAATATCAGGGACTAATACCAGAGAGTTTATTATAATCAGATTAAAGTCATTGTTATCAGTTCCGTGTTTTATAATCACTTCAGATCTATATAGTCCTTTTCACTATTCAAACTTTACTTTTTTTTTTTTTTGTAGAGGCAGAGTCTCTATTGCCCCGGCTAGAGTACAGTGGTATGATCACAACTCACTCCACTGTTGAACTCCTGGGCTCAAATGGTCCTCCCAAGCAGCTCATAAGTAGCTGTGAGTACAGGCATGTGATACTCCACCTGACTAAACTTTAAATTTCTTTGTAGAGATAGGTTCTCACTATGTTGGCCAGGCTGGTCTCATACTCCTGGGCGCGAGGGATCCTCCCACCTCAGCCTCCCAAAGTACTGGGATTACAGGTGTGAGCCATAGCACCCAGCCTCAAGTAGTTTCTATGTACACTGTTTTATTTAATAATTGCCCTAATACTTCTCGACAAGAGTTCCTATTTTTAAGTATGTAAAAGGCTAAGATGCTGGGGAACATAATAATTATCTATAGTACAGATCTGCCTTTTGAATAATTCACAAAATTTCATACCTGCAGCCAAAAGGTCTAACAGCACTGTAGAGTGTATATGCATGCACATACATGGCCACTCTGTCTGCAAGATGCTATGGAGGGAAGCAGAAGAGCTTATTAATAAACTTCTATTACTGTCCAAAAGGTTTCTCAACATGTTATCAACTTACTTTTAGTGGAATGTTGTAGCCAAAGTTAGATCTAAAGTTGGAGGCTTCTTCTCTTGCTATGTCTGCTAAAGAACGAGCATCTGCCAACAAACCTGCTACTGCCTGAAAAAAAAGCACCAATTTACTAGAGGAACACGTTCCTATCACAAATCAAAGTTTGCAATTATTATAGATTTACTAAATTTTTTTAACAAGTATTACCATTCAAAATAAACTTTTTTGGCTTAAAGGCTCTCTACAAGGCATTCTGATGCTTGAGTATGAAATTATAATTTAGAAATTTACTAAGTATAACTTCATTGCTTTGTCCAATGCTCATTTTCAGGACTATTTACTTTTTTTTTTTTTTCTGTGACGGAGTCTCGCTCTGTTGCCTGGGCTGGAGTGCAGTGGCGCAAACTCTGCTCACTGCAAGCTCCGTCTCCTAGGTTCACGCCATTCTCCTGCCTCAGCTTCCCTAGTAGCTGGGACTACAGGCGCCCGCCACCACGTCTGGCTAATTTTTTTGTATTTTTAGTAGAGACGGGGTTTCACCATGTTAGCCAGGATGGTCTCGATCTCCTGACCTGGTGATCCACCCGCCTCGGCCTCCCAAAGTGCTTGGATTACAGGCGTGAGCCACCGTGCCTAGCCAATATTCAGGACTACTTCTATCATAAATCCTCTTCCCCTGATTTACTACCTCATTATAAAGAAAAAAAACCATGGGTCTTGGTCAGATTTCATCTTTTTTTTTTTTTGAGACAGTCTCATTGTGTCACCTAGGCTGGAGTGCAATGGCGCCATCTGGGCTCACTGCAACCTTTGCCTCCCAGGTTCAAGGGATTCTCCTGCAGCTGGAATTGGCTAATTTTTGTATTTTTAGTAGAGACAGAGTTTGGTTTTGCCATGTTAGCCAGGCTGGTCTTGAACTGCTCACCTCAGGTGATCAGCTTGCCTCAGCCTCCCAAAATGTTGTGATTACAGGTGTGAGCCACCGTGCCTGGCCCAATTTTGATCTTTTCTCTAAAGTTATTACAGGGTGAGGATATCTAATCCAAAAATCTGAAATTTAAAACATTTCAGAATCTGAAACAAACAAACAAAAAACAGAACTGCAGTTACTATGTATGTGCCGAGAAGCCCTCAGGCACTGCAGTGAAATCACATGTTAGTGTGGCATATTTTTCTTTTTTCTTTTTTTGAGACAGCGTTTTGCTCTTGTTGCCCAGGCTGGAGTGCAGTGGCGCAATCTCAGCTCACCACAACCTCGGTTTCCTGGGTTCAAGCTATTCTCCTGCCTCAGCCTCCCAAGTACCTGGGACTACAGGTGCATGCCACCATAGCCCGGCTAATTTTTTGATTTGTAATGGAGACGGGGTTTCTCCATGTTGGTCAGGCTAGTCTTGAACTTCCGACCTCAGGTGATCTGCCCGCCTTGGCCTTCTAAAGTGCTGGGATTACAAGTGTGAGCCACTGCGCCCAGTCTAGTGTGGCATATTTTAAGTTTGGAGAAAAATGTCCAAGTAGTTCAGTTTGAACATTAGATCATTTTACTACATTCCTTTCAATGCCTTCACATCTTTCAGAAGCTAGGCTGTTAGTGGTGGCTATGAAAAAAAGTAAGTACTGTGCAAAAATCAGTGTGAAACAGGAAATGACAGTGGCTGCATCCAAAGTTGGGAAGTTGTACAGTGTACATACTAGAAATTTTGAT
Source organism: Trachypithecus francoisi (assembly GCF_009764315.1). Taxonomy (NCBI): domain Eukaryota; kingdom Metazoa; phylum Chordata; class Mammalia; order Primates; family Cercopithecidae; genus Trachypithecus; species Trachypithecus francoisi. The sequence continues at coordinate 46,964,496 of NW_022681468.1, forward strand.
TGCTTAAAATGAAAGAAAACATTTTAATTTTTAAATAAAAATATTTTTCACTATATGTGTATTTTTTTTAAAAATGGCTAAATTTTTAGGATGTAAACACTAAGTTCTTTGGACCTAAATACTTAAAAATGAAACCATTAGGTATTTTTAGCCTAGAGAAGCCATGAGAAAAACTACTGGGACACTTATGGTACCATAAACCAACCAAATTTGAAACCCTCTAGCCTAGGACAGTTACAGAATTTAAAAGTGGTATCAAAATCTTTAAAAGCCTTTTTTTCCTATGCTACTCAGTAATAGTAATAATAATTACTAAGAGATACTGAGCACTCATTACATGTTAAGCATTTTACGTAATAATTTTTAACCTCACAACAACTGTATGTGCGAAGTACTATTATCACCCTTGTTTTGCAGACAAGGAAATGGGTGTTTAGAATAACTTCCCCAAGGTAACCCATGCCAGTAAGTTATACCACTTAAAGAATCTTCTATTGCTTTAGAGAAAGCTTACTGTAAAGTCACATAATTCTCAAATCACTTGAAGATGACAACTGTGGAAGGAGGGAGGATATTAAGCCTTAATTTTCTCCAACCCTCCTCAATGTCTAATGTTGGCCGGACACATTGGCTCATGCCTGTAATCTCAGCAACTCAGGAAGCTAAGGCAGGAGGATCGCTTGAGCCCAGGAGTTCAAGACCAGCCTGAGCAACACAGCAAGATCATATCTCTTAAAACAAAAAGTTATCCAGGTGTGCTAGCACACTTGTAGTCACAGCTACTTGGGAGGCTGAGGCAGGAGAATCACTTGAGCCCAGGAGCACAAGGCTGCAGTGAGCTATGATCATGCCACTGCACTCAAGCCTGGGCAACAGAGCAAGGCCTGCGTGTGTGTGTGTGTATATATTTATGCATAATTTTTTTCAAAATATAAACTTTTTCTATTACATAAAAGAATAAAAGATCACCTCCTACTAGCTAGGTTACAATCTAGCACATTTCATCAAAACATACCAGTTTCACTGGCAACAATAAATCTGTTCAGCATGATTCTTAGCAAACTAACACAAGAACAGAAAACCAAAAACCACATGTTCTCTCTTATAAGTGGAAGCTAAATGATGAGAATTCATAGATACAAAGCCAGGAACAACAGACATTGGGGCCTACTTGAGGGTGGAGGGTGGGAGGAGGAAGAGGATCAGAAAAAATAACTATTGGGTCCTAGGCTTAGTACCCAGATAATGAAAAAAATATGTACTACAACAACAAAAAAGTCAAAAGAAAATGTATATATACACAATGGAATACTGTTCATCCTTTAAAAAGAACAAAATGCTAGGCTGGGCGTGGTGGCTCACGCCTATAATCCCAGCACTTTGGGAGGCAGAGGCGGGTAGATCACTTGAGGTCAGGAGTCCGAGACCTGCCTGACCAATATGGTGAGACCCCGTCTCTACTGAAAATACAAAAATTACCTGGGTGTGGCAGCGTGTCTGTAATCCTAGCTACTGGCGAGGCTGAGGCAGAAGAATTGCTTGAATCCAGGAGGCGGAGGTTGCACTGGGCTGAGATTGCACCATTGCACTCCTTCCTGGACGACAGAGTGAGACTCCACCTCAAAAAATAAATTAAAATATGGCCAGGCGCGGTGGCTCAAGCCTGTAATCCCAGCACTTGGGGAGGCTGAGGCGGGCGGATGGATCACTTGAGGTCAGGAGTTCAAGACCAGCCTGGCCAACATGGTGAAACCCCGTCTCTACTAAAAACATAAAAATTAGCTGGGCATGGTAGAAGGCACCCATAGTCCCAGCTACTTGGGAGGCTGAGGTAGGAAAATTGCTTGAACCCAGGATGCAGAGAGTGCAGTGAGCTGAGATGGCAACCACTGCAATCCAGCCTGAGTGACAGAGAGAGACTCTGTCTCAAACCAAAATGAAAATAAACAAAATGACATTGATATAACCTTCACTGGGTTGTCAAAATTAAACAAGGTAATTTATGTAAAGAGCTCCCAGCATAGAACCTAATATACAAATATTCTTTCTTCCTTTCCTTTTCAGGTGGCAGGATTAGAATCATTTCATTCTTTTTTTTTTTTTTTCCCCGATATTGGTTCTTACTAAGCCAAGTCTGCCATCTATGTAGGGTAACTGCGGAATATACCAGTAGTGTATTTATGGCTGTGCTTGCAATTTAGTCCCTCACAACTTAGATACCAACTGCATGAATAACTTATTTCAGTGATGCCCTGTGAAACTATTATGGATGTGTTCACTTTTCCTTTTCATTAAACATCCTTTCCTGATGTTCCACCTTATATAAAGGCGTTTGCTATCTGATGACATCTTTACTGTGACAGTGATCCCCACAAGAGATACAGAAAGCTAAAGATTCTTCACCTCTCAAGCATATGCCTTCATCAGTGATGTGTGCTGCCAAGATCTCATTTCTACGCATACTCCCCAGCCCTCTCCCTCTCCTGCTCTTCTTTCAGCAACTTGGATTTTCCTCCATCACTAATAAGGTTATGAGAATACTGCCTTTCTATTTGACAGTGAACTGGACCAATGCAGTAATGCGCTCTGATTACTTTTTTGACTGCACAGTGATCTATTCCAATTAGTTACTTCAAAAGAAACTGGACAAGACAAAAAGGAACATTTTAAAACATGACCTTACCATTCCAACATGCCGATCAACATTAAAAAGTCGTTTGTTGGAACCTTCTTCATAAAGTTTAGAAAGGACTAATTTTTCTACCCCAAAGACAACACCATCTTTGCATCTGATTCCAATAGCTGTACTGAAACAAGAAGAAAATCAGTTTTTTAACTGAAAATAAACTTCATAAACTTAAGTTTAACAAAAAAAAAAAAAAATAAGTAACATTTAAGGCATGCCAAATACCTTAAAACATTTGAAAACCAGGAAGAGAAAACACACTAAAGTGTAATAAACACATTAAATCCATATAAATATCATGTGACCCTCCCTCCAGAATCTAGTACATCATTTGACTAAAAATATATTAATATATAAGTATAAAAATGCTAATGAAACACAATATGGCGCAGTGTCTGACTTATGATAATTATGTTATAAACAAATGACATAAATTCATGCCCATTAAAAATGGTACATAACGCCAGGCGCGGTGGCTCAAGCCTGTAACCCCAGCACTTTGGGAGGCCGAGACGGGCGAATCACGAGGTCAGGACATCGAGACCATCCTGACTAACACAGTGAAACCCCATCTCTACTAAAAAAATACAAAAAACTAGCCAGGTGAGGTGGCGGGCGCCTGTAGTCCCAGCTACTCGGGAGGCTGAGGCAGGAGAATGGCGTAAACCCGGGAGGCGGAGCTTGCAGTGAGCTTAGATCCGGCCGCTGCACTCCAGCCTGGGTGACAGAGCGAGACTCTGTCTCAAAAAAAAAAAAAAAAAAAAAAGGTACATAACAGACATATAAAAGACAGGTTAGATACAAACTTGAAAGTTAACAGTGACTGCTCTGGGTAGAAGGATTATGATTTATTCTTCCTTTTGCTCATCTCTTTCTTCCAATTTTCCCATAATAAACATATTGCTTCTAATAAGTATATAAGAGAATGAAATATATGTTCTGCTACAACTGTTTAAAATAAAAAGATCTTAAAATAACCTCTTAAAGCCAGGCATGGTGGCTCACGCCTGTAATCTCAGCACTTTGGGATGCTGAGGCAGGAGGATCTCGTAAGCCCAGGAGTCCAAGACCAGCCTGGGAAACGTGGCAGAACCTGGCTTAACCAGGCATGGTGGTACACGCCTGTAGTCCCAGCTTCCTGGGAGGCTGAGGTGAGAGATTGCTTGAGCCCAGTTAGGTGGAGGCTGCAGTGAGCCAAGACTGCACCACTGCACACCAGTCTGTGCAACAGGGTAAGACCCTGTCTCACTCACACACACACACACACACACACAACCTCTTAAGTAAAATGTGGAGAAATTACATGTTGCCATTTCAAGATGAAAATGTGTTACACTTTATTGTTCTGTTCCTTTTTGGTAAAGGTAGTTCTGACTGGAAACAATAGAGACAAAATAAGCAATGCTTGATTGTACAGTTTTCTGGTAAAATTATCTCAACTTTCTCTTATTTTTTTTATTTTAAAGAAATGGAGTCTTGCCATACTGCCCAGGCTTGACTTGAAGTCTGGAGCTCAAGTGATCCTCTCACCTTAGCCTCAGTAGCTGGGACTACCAGCACAACTTCTCAATTTTGGGTAACAGCATCACCAAACTCTACATCCTCCAGGTTGAGCTTCTATTTACTATTAATTTTTTTTCTTCAAAATTTCCTTCATGTCCACTTCTTTACAATAATTATACCAGCATTGGGATCCTTATAATTTCAGGCCTACATTACTACAGCATCTTTTCTACTTCTCTAATCCATGTTATCTAAGACCAGCCTAATTGCTAGCTTTGTTTCATTTTGCCAGTCATAATCTAAAAAGGGATCCACAACCTAAAAAGCAGGAGAATTGTGTCATTCACAGGTCTCTTAAAATCTGATGAAACTATGGCATTTCTTCCCAGAAAAATGAACAGATGCACACAACAAATTTTCTAAGAATTTCTGACACTCCTTTCCCAACACTTTAGGTGTCTTCCATGGCTCCCCTTGAAAGTTTAAACTCCTAAGAGTCTGGCAGAGCCCCCTGAGCATATTCAATTTCCTGTTATAAATTCTGTACTCTACTGAAGTTACCTCAGGGTCAACCTTCAAACACCTCATGTTCATTTTTGATTCCATGTCTTTGAGGTTATCCTGGATGCTAGAATACATTTCCTCTTCACCACTGCTAATTTAAATGAATTTCCCCAAAAGGTTTGCAAACTTACTTGAACTCAAGCTCTACAGGTCAGAATGTAACCTCAGGACTTTGGAAGGCCCAAGTGAGAGGATTGCCTGAGGCCAAGAGTTCAAGACCCATCTGGCCAACATTTTGAAACCCTGTCACTTTTTTTTTTGGAGATGGAGTCTCACTCTGTCTCCCCGGCTGGAGTGCAGTGGCGCGATCTTGGCTCACTGCAACATCCACCTCCCGAGTTCAAGTGATTCTCCTGTCTCAACCTCCCAAGTAGCTGGGATTACAGGAGCACACCGCCACACCCAGCTAACTTTTTGTATTTTCAGTAGAAACGGGGTTTCACCGTGTTGCCCAGGCTGGTCTCGAACTCCTGAGCTCAGGCAATCCACCTGCCTCAGCCTCCCAAAGTGCTAGGATTACAGGCGTGGCTCACGCTCAGCAGGAAGCCTGTCTTAATTATCTCAACTCAACATCTTCCTCAATGTTTAAAACATTCTTGAAAATCTGGAAATCTCTGAGATCCTCTCAGGCAGTCTTCACGGTCAATTAATTTCAAAAGAATTCAAAGACTTCGGCTGGGTGCAGTGGCTCACACCTATAATCCCAGCACTTTGGGAGGCCTAGGCAGGCGGATCACTTGAGCTCAGGAGTTTGAGACCAGCCTGGGCCACATGGTGAAACCCTGTCTCTACAAAAAATTAGCTAGGCATGGTGGCACATGCTTGCAGTCCCAACTACCTTGCGGGGCTGAGGCAGGAGAATAGCTCGAGACCAGGAGGTCGAGTCTGCAGTGAGCTGTAATCACACCACTGCACTGCAGCCTGGGTGACAAAGCAAGATCCTATGTTCTGCCCCTAAAAAAAGTTTTTTTTAAAAAGAAGGAATAACAGGCTGGGCGCAGTGGCTCACGCCTGTAATCCCATCACTTTGGGAGGCCAAGGCAGGAGGATTACTTGAGCCCAAAAGTTCAAGACCAACTGAGGCAACACAGTGAGACCATGTCTCTTTTTCGAAATAAATATATATTTGTTTTTTAATAAGAAACTGTCATTTGTTCAGTTTTGGTGTAACAAAGACAGGTTACATAGATCGTTAAAAAGAAGAACTTTTAGGCTGGGCATGGTGGCTCATGCCTATAATCCCAGCACTTCAGGAGGCCGAGGCAGGTGGGTCACCTGAGATTGGGAGTTCGAGACCAGCCTGACCAACATGGAGAAACCGTGTTTCTACTAAAAACACAAAAATTAGCTGGGTGTGGCGGTGCATGCCTGTAATCCCAGCTACTCGGGAGGCTGAAGCAGAACTGCTTGAACCCAGGAGACGGAGGTTGCAGTGAGCCAAGATCGCGCCGTTACACTCCAGCCTGGGCAACAAGAGCGAAACTATGTCTCATTATAAAAAGAAAAAGAAAAAAAAGCACTTTCCTCACTTTTTCTCTTTTTGAGACAGTCTCTGTTGCTTAGGCTAGAATGCAGTGGTGCAATCTTGCCTCAATGCAACATCCACCTGCCAGGTTCAAGCGATTCTCCTGCCTCAGCCTCCCAAGTAGCTGAAACTACAGGCGTGTACCATCATACCCGGCTAATTTTTTTATTTTATTTTTTAGTAGACACAGGGTTTTACCATGTTGGCCAGCCAGGCTGGTCTTGAACTCCTGACCTCAAGTGATCTGACCCCCTCAGCCTCCCAAAGTGCTGGGATTACAGAAGTGAGCCACCACGCCCGGCTGCATTTTTTCTTCACTCAGGAAAAAAACACATTTGTTTTTAAGGTTTCAACTTTTAAAAATATTTCATCTTTGCATAAATCTGACTTTTTAAAAATCATATTTAGGCTGGTCGTGGTGGCTCACACCTGTAATCTCAGCTCTTTGTAATCATGAGAAATATAGGACTGGGGCTACTCTTTGGGAGTGCAAGGCAAGCGGATCACTTGAGACCAGGAGTTTGAGACCAGCCTGGCCAACATGACGAAACCCCGTCTCTACTAAAAATGCAAAAATTATCCGGGCATGGTGGCACATGCCTATAATCCCAGCTACTGGGGAGGCTGAGGCAAGAGAATCACTTGAACCCAGGAGGCAGATGTTGCAGTGAGCCAAGATCGTACCACTGCACTCTAGCCTAGGTGACAGAGTGCGACTCAAGTCTCAAAAGAGAAACAGACATAGAAAATCTTTGCTGAATCGAACACGTGACTAACTGCAAAAGACATTTAAAACACAAGATGTATGAGACATAAAAAATAACAAGGTCACAAACCTAATGGCCAAGGAAGCCTATGATACAAATCAAGAATTTGAAAATGGAAAACAAAAAGATGATAATGAATGTGATTTTATATACTCTGCAACATGGATAATCTAAGTGGATAATCCTGGAATCAATGAGAAATATAGGACTGGGGTTCATGGAAAACATCTGGCCTAGAAAGAGATCTAGAAATGAATAGAGATTTGGGGACATATACTAATTTGTACCAAAGTAACATAACAAAGCCTAATCTCCAAAAATATACAAAATAAAAGGAGACATGTAAATACCTGGTTAAATGTTTCTTACCTACTATTTTCCACAGCCTTCATAGCATATTCAACTTGAAAAACTCTTCCGTCGGGAGAGAATGTAGAGGCTGACAGGTCATACTTAAGGAGAAAAGGCAACAGTAAGCTTGTATCTTTGGCAGTAATGACCATACAGTTTCTTCCCCTCTAAATGGCTTAAGCATCAGGAACATGTTATATCCCAACAAAGACCTTGCTTTCAAGAGAGGAAAGGGAAACTTGTCAGGGCAGCAACAGTAGCTAAGGTAAAGCTATGTACCTTAGATTTCAGCTATTGAAGAGTAATGGAATGAAGTCCCAGGTGAAGTCAGAACACTTTTCACACAGATTACAAAACTCATTTTTGAAAAAGATTAATATGGGGCAGTAGAACCACCATTGGAGTTTGAACATTTAAATTTGTAACCATAACTCTGCAATTAACAAACTAAAAGACTTCAAACAAATCATTTGGCATTCACCAAGCACATAATGAGTATCTATTATGTTAGTCCACTACATGGAATACAAAGGTGATCACTCATTCATTAAGTCCTTCAATTTCAAATCAGACATGAATCTAGGTGCTAGAGATACAGCAGTAAATCAGAAAAGGCACTAAGATGAAAATAAAAGAGTAAAGCAATGGAAGGAACTACTACAGACTACATCATCAGGGAAGGCCTTCTGGGGCAGTAGTATTTAGGCTGAGTCAAACCTAAATGACAAGAAGCTAGCCATTTAAGATATGAAGGAAAAGCCTTCTTGGCATTTGGCACAAAGATCTTAGGGTAGAAATAAGGCTACCACAGTCAAGAAACAGAAGTAAGGTCACTGTGTCCCGACCACTGTAAGCAGCAGAAAGAAGAGTAGACTGTGTTAGTGAGGCAGCTGAGGGTCAAATTATGTTGGGTCTTCCAGGCTGGAATAAGGACTTTGTATTTTATTCTAAATGCAACGAGGAATTTAAGCAGCGGGAGTGGTATGATCTATATTTTAAAAAACATCATTCTGGCTTTATGTGGAAAATGAATTCTAGAGAGAACAACAGAAGCAAAGATAAGGTGTTCCAAAGATAGTGGTACTAGCTTAGACGAGAGAAGAGGTAGAAGGGAATACTTTTTCAGAGTATAGTAAAAAAATAAAAATAATAAAAATAAACTTGCGAGGCCTGGCGTGATGGCTCATTCCTGTAATCCCAGCACTTTGGGAGGTCAAGGCAGGCTGATCACGAGGTCAAGAGATCGAGACCATCCTGGCCAACATGGTGAAACCTCATCTCTACTAAAAATACAAAAATTAGCTGGGCGTGGTGGTGTGCACCTGTAGTCCCAGCTACTCGAGAGGCTGAGACAGGAGAATTGCTTGAACTGGGAAGCGGAGGTTGCAGTGAGCCAAGATCGTGCCACTGCACTCCAGCCTGGCGACAGAGCAAGACTCCATCTCAAAAAATAAAAAATAAAAAAATAAACTTGCTAAAGTGTTGGTTCTGGAAGTAAAAAAAGGAATTAAAGATGAATCACAGATGTTTTCATATGACCATTCACTGAGCTGAAGACTGTAGTAGATGCAAAATGGCAAGGTAAGGAGAAAACCCAGAGCTCTACTTTGACATGCAGTACAAAATAAACTATCAAATGGACAGACATGTCAAGCAGACAATTATTCATATCTGGAGTTCTTGGGAGAAATGAATACAGAAGATAAGCCTTCAACAGTGGTACTTTCTGAGTCTGTTTCCTGATCTGTTAAACCCAGATCATTAACCCTACCACTGTTACTAAAATATCCCACATGGTTATATTATCAAGTATTCTTTAAAAGGTTTGTAGAATGAAATACTAATAATTGAAGGTAATAATATAATTGCAAAGTCAGTTTGCTACAAGATTTATTATTGAGCATTTATCTAAGAAAAGTATGGCAGAACTTTAGCATTCATAACCGAATGGATTAAACCATTCCAGACATAAATTGCCTGTTATCAAATTTAGAACACTAGTACTTGAACTTAAGGCTGAGCATGAGAATCTTGTTAAGTAGAAATTGAGGAACTGAGAAACTCAGTATTCAGTAACTCTAGTGCAAATAACCAATAAATCTTGTAGAAACTGTATTTTCCACATAGAGAAGTACATAAAAGGAGTAAACTGCACATATACATACGTTTAACAAAGGAAAGCCAAACAAGTGAAGCCCCACTGCAAAATCCTCAACAGTCTATCAAAAGTCTGAAGCTGTTAAGTTCCTAAGTAACCATTTAAACGTTTACGCAATAAATGCCTACAAGTGCTGTTGGGTACTTTGTATAGACAAGGACAAAGGGAAAACTGAAGGATTCATCAGATTTAGTTATTCAGGTCATTTTTATTAGTTCTGTACCGACAGGGTTTCCAGTGACTCTTTAGCACACTTAAAGACAAGAGAAGGCCCATGAATCAGCAGCAACCTGGGAACTGCAAACGCAGTCCACAGAAAGCACGATCTCCAGACCGTGGAATCCCAAATCTCACTGCCTCGGTGGTTCTCAAGAGCACACACTATTTCAAGCCCCACGAGTTTCCACTTTCGGTTTCCCTAAGTGGCTGAAGAAAGTGACTCAGCAATCCAAAGCTGCTCCAAACCTCACTGCAGCGACGCCAAGCCGGCTACACCTGGGCTGAAAAGCTTCAGGAGTCATGGTCACCTGAGACGCAGGCCTAGCATATAGGGGATCAAGACGACTGGTCTCCAAACAGCTGCAAGTGGCCCACCCAGCCGAAGGCGGTCTCAGAGCACCCAGGGTCCGCGAAACCCATGTGGTCTGTCCGAGTTCCCTTCAACCCCAATCCTTAGGTTAAACTATCACACCCAGAGACAGCGAACTCACCCCAGTGCCGATTGAGCTCATCGTGCTAAACCCAACGGGACTCGTAAGGATTCCAGGCCTAGAGCGCTTCCCCTACACCACAGGATGCTGCAAACTAGTAACAGACCCGCTCATTGGCTGCAGGGCCAACCAATAACCTTTTTCTCTGTGGCTCGTTCCGGGGCTCCGGCCCCCAGGACCAGGGGTATTGTGGGAAAGAAGCGGTACGCGAGAGGCTGGCGGCGCGCATGTTCAGAAGCAATGGAGGCGGGGTTGGGGAAAGCAAAGGCTCCGCGTTCAGTTCCCGTACTTTGAGCTTTTTGGCGTCGTTTTGTCTGAGAAGCTGCTGTATTCCTTTCCTAGGAATTATTATTTATCTTTTTATATTATTATTCCCTTCTCCTCACTGTATTCTTTCTTTAACCAAAAGGGAGAGATGTTCGTATACTCACAAAGAATAGAAAAAGCAGTAGGGGCGAAGTAACCTGTCCTTCTCCGCGTCCCCATCCTGACCCAGAATCTTGATGGCATCCCCCTCACCTTCTTTTATGCCAGGCTCTCGGGAAGTTTCGCTTCCAGGGTATCGTCTTTGAATTCAGCTTGGAATTTTACACAAGTATTAGTGCTCTTTCTATGAGTATAACGCTTTTTGGTAGAGTTAAAGATAAGTCTGATTAAAGATATTTATTGAGCCCTAATATATTCCACGTGTTCAAGAAAAAGCCGTAAACAGAACATACCACCATTTCTAATGGAATTTACATTCAGTAGAAAGAAATAGATAACAAGAAATAAGCAAAATAGTAAGAAGGAAGAGTGCTTTAATAGACAATGGAGGTACTAACTTTAGGCAGTGTGCTCAGGGAATGACTTTCTAAGTGAGTGATATTTAAACTAAAATAGGGTAACAAAACAGTGGTTTAGGGAACAGTAAAAAACTTGGCTTGCGCTAGGAACTGTCACGTCAGAGTGACCCCTCATTAAGTGGGGAAGAGTGACAGGAAGAGAACAAGTGCACATGAGACCAAATCTTAAAGTGGTTTGAATTTTAATCCCATTGTAAATAGGGCATCAGCATCTTTTTACTCCTAAATATTAATACGTCAGTATGTATTTTCCCCCAACACAGGAACATTATTTTACATAGACACAGTATTATTGTGAAAATCAGAAAACTAGCAATACTATGATCTATCAACTTTCTGCTTTTTTTTTCTTTTTTCTTTTTTTGGTAATTTTACCAATAACGTCCTTCATAGCTAAAGAAAATCCAAGATCACACCTTGCATTCAGTTGTCTGCTTTAGTCTGGAAAATAGCTGCTTAGTATTTCTTCAGGGTTTTTTTTTTTTTTTTTTTTTTTTTTTGAGACAGAGTCTCCTCTGTCGCCCAGGCTGGAGTGCAGTGGCGCGATCTCCGCTCACTGCAAGCTCGGCCTCCAGGGTTCACGCCATTCTCCTCCCTCAGCCTCCTGAGTCGCTGGGACTACAGGCGCCCGCCACCACGCCCAGTTAATTTTTTGTATTTTTTAGTAGAGACGGGGTTTCACCGTGTTAGCCACGATGGTGTCGATCTGCTGACCTTGTGATCTGCCCGCCTCAGCCTCCCAAAGTGCTGGGATTAACAGGCGTGAGCCACTACGCCCAGCAGTATTTCTTCAGTTTTCATGGCATGAACATTTTCGAAGAATACAAACCATTTATTTTGTAGAATATTCCTTAATTTAGGTTTGATTTTTTTGTTGTTAATTGATTCAAGTGATGCATTTGTGGCAGGAATACTACAGAAATGACCTTGTATTCATTCATGTCAGAGCATTATATTAGGAGGGACATGATGTTAGTTGTTTTATTGCTGATAATGTTAACTTTGATCACTGGCTGAAGATTTATCCCTGATAATGTTTCTATTTTTACCTTTGTAATTAGTATCTTGTGAGGAAATACTTTGAGAATATGTACACATCTTGTTTACACCTCAACATTTCAGTCATTAATTCTAATATCTGATGATTCTTGTTTGAATTGATTATTACAATGGTTGCCAAATGGTGATTTTCTAATTCCGTCATTCCTTTCACATTTATTACTGGTTTTCTACTGTGAGGTTATCAGGGGTTTTTAAAGCAGGAGAATTATATGATTTGATTTAAATCATTAAATGAGCTCTTATTTCTGTGTGAAGAATGATAGCTAAGGGAAAGAAGAGAAACAGGGATACTAGTTGGAAAGTTATTGCTCTTTTGTGAGCTAGCAGTAATGGAGAGTGATTTGGACTAAAGTGGTGGCAGTGGAGGTGGAAATGTGTGGATGGATTTCAGATGTGTAGGGTGCTATGGTTTGAATGTCCCCTTCAAAACACGTGTCGAAATTTAATTGCCAATGTAATGGTATTGCCATGTGGGGCCTGTAAGAGGTGATTAGGTCATGAGGGCACTATGGATGAATGTCATTTCTAGAATGGGTTAGTTATCTTGGGAGTGGGTTCCTAATACAAGGATGAATTTCACTGGATTTCAGCTCTCTGTCTCACATATTCGCTTGCTCTTCTGATCTTCTGTCATGGGATAATACAGCACAAGGCCCTTGCCAGATGTCAGTGCCATACTCTTGAACTTCTAAAACCATGAGCCAAATAAACTTTTCTTGTTTGTGAATTACCTAGTCTGTGGTATTCTGTTATAGTAGCAGAATATGGGCTAAGACATAGGGTTTGCAGAATTGGATATAGAAAGTAAGGGGAAAAAAAAGAATTTCAATTGCTTTTTCCTGCTAATGAAGCGTTACAATTGATGTTTTTATTTTTGAACAAATTGATAGATAAAAGGACTTGAATTACTGGGAAGACTAGCCACTTAATTTACCTAACCCTCGTTAAAACAGTCCAGTTGTAATTCTTTTTTTTTTTTTTTTTGAGACTGAATCTTGCTCTGTCATCCAGGCCGGAGTGCAGTGGCATGGTCTCTGCTCACTGCAACCTCTGACCCCCGGGGTTCAAGCGATTCTTCTGCCTCAACAGCCCGGGTAGCTGGGATTACAGGTGTGCACCACCATGCCGGGCTAATTTTTGTATTTTTAGTAGAGACCGGGTTTCACCATGTTGGCCAAGCTGAGCGCACACTCCTGACCTCAGGTGATTCGCCCTCCTTGGCCTTCCAAAATTCTGGGATTATAGGCGTGAGCCTCTGCACCTGGCCTCTAGTTGCAATTCTTTCCTGGGGAGTTCCAATTTAGACCACGATAGTTCAAGAAAGAGGTGAAGAAAGCTGAAGGTTAATAGTTGCAGAAGGGTTGGCCTTGGAGGTAAACCATAAGTACTCAAAGCTTGTTTAGGTATCCAGTTAATCTTTTAATTAACATCATTACCTGTGTGTGATAAACACTATTTGAGCACCTAGTGCACTCAATATTTATTAATAATTAAGAATTTGGGGGCTCTTTCGTCTGGGCGCGGTGGCTCATGCCTGTAATCCCAGCACTTTGGGAGGCCAAGGCAGGCGAGTCACCTGATGTCAGGAGTTCAAGACCAGCCTGACCAACATGGTGAAACCCTGTCTCTACTGAAAATACAAAAATTAGCTGGGCTTGGTAGTGCATGCCTGTAGTCCCAGCTACTCCGCAGGCTGAGGCTGAGGCAGGAGAATTGCTTGAACCCGGGAGGCAGAGGTTGCCGTGAGCTGAGATCGCGCCCAGCCAGACTCCTTCTCAAAAACAGAAAAAAGAAAAGAAGGCCAGGCGTGGTGGCCCATGTCTGTAATCCCAGCCCACTGGGTAAGCCTAGGCGGGTGGATCGCCTGAGATCAGAAGTTCAAGACTAGCCTGGCCAACATGGTGAATCCCCGTCCCTACAAAAATTAGCCGGGTATGATGGCGGGTTCCTGTAATCCCAGTTACTTGGGAGGCTGAGGCAGGATAATCGCTTGAACCCGGGAGGCAGAAGTTGTAGTGAGCCGAGATCATGCCACTGCACTCCAGCCTGGGCGACAGAGCAAGACAACTCTAAATGTATACTATTTTATGACGTATCTTATTATTTTTAAATTGAATACCTCAAATGTGAAGACCAATGTATCTAGCTTCCAAATACTGTGCTTTGGGGATACTATCGTAAGAATTATTTGTTATTTTCAGGTTTACAAATTGGTCTTTAACTTGCACTGCTAAGCAGTAGTATAAACACCACATCCCTCTCCATTATCACAGAAATTAGAAGAATTTTTTTTTTTTTTTGAGATGGAGTCCCGCACTGTCGCCTCAGCCTCCCGACTAGCTGGGATTACAGGTGTCGGCCACCACTCCCGGCTAATTTTTTGTATTTTTAGTAGAGACAGGAGCGGGGGCTAGACTGGTCTTGAACTCCTGACCTCGTGATCTGCCTGCCTCCGCCTCCCATAGGCGTCCCGCGCCCGGCCAGAATTTCTTATCTAGAAAGGTTCACCATCATTTCAGAATATATATATTTCCATATGACATTATTCCAGTATATCCTATGGTAATTTGATTAAAATCAGGTTTCTGACCCTTTGCCTCTTAGAGTTCACATTCTTTACCATTAGATTTAGAGACTGTAATTCTTTCTTCCCAGCTTCTGTCATTTGAGGAGAATAATAGCACCCTCCAAACGTCCTATCGCTCATTGTCAGACAATTACTCGAAAGAGACCTTATGTTAATTGACTCGAAGCCTCCTTTTCTGAATTTAACTCTCCTTCATCAGACCATACTAAAGAAAATAGCTAAGCCCCGCGGTTGTTCAGGGAAACTAACCTCTCAGAGATCGGACTTTGTTTCTCAAATGCGGAGCCCAAACATGTAGGAATCCGGTATGCCATTTGATGGAAGTTGGATGGCCTTGATATGTATTTATGTAAACAAAACATATTGGTTAGTAAATATTTTTAAACACTTTGTTTAAAAGATTCAATGACTCTGTAATGATGAAGACTCGCATAAGTTTTCAATGATCTTTGGATACATATACAAACATTCTTTTTTTTTTTTTTTTTTTTTTTTTTTTGAGACGGAGTCTCGCTCTGTCGCCCAGGCTGGAGTGCAGTGGCCGGATCTCAGCTCACTGCAAGCTCCGCCTCCCGGGTTTACGCCATTCTCTCGCCTCAGCCTCCCGAGTAGCTGGGACTACAGGCGCCCGCCATCTCGCCCGGCTAATTTTTTGTATATTTTAGTAGAGACGGGGTTTCACCGTGTTAGCCAGGATGGTCTCGATCTCCTGACCTCGTGATCCGCCCGTCTCGGCCTCCCAAAGTGCTGGGATTACAGGCTTGAGCCACCGCGCCCGGCCACATATACAAACATTCTTAAATCTAAGTACAATTAAATATTTAGAACACTCTTAAAAAATAATTCTGAAGTGCTGATCTAACAGTATATTATACATTTGTTTAGAAAAGAAACTACGGGGAGGAGCAAACCATGTAGTTAAAATACTCCTCAAGAGGTAGAACTGCAAACGGCCGTGCTAGGTGCCCGGCTAGCTCAGTCGGTAGAGCATGGGACTCTTAATCCCAGGGTCGTGGGTTCGAGCCCCACGTTGGGCGCGGCTTGAAATTTTTCCTCTGAAACCTAAATGGTTTCTCGAAAGCACCTGAACTACAGAGTTCTTAAGCCGAATTAATTTAAACACTTTCAGTATTAACCAGATTCTCCAGTAAAAAGTTCTCCTTTTGTAAACGAAACAGGTCACAAATTGTGCTTGTGCAATTGAAATCACATGTCCCCTCCCCGTGTTCTCTTTAAAACACACAGGAAACCAAATGCCCACTGTTGAAGACTAGTTTTTTGTGTTACTATGCATACTTGGATAGTTGGTGGTAGAGGGCAGTTTTAATTGTTATCTTAACAAACGTATGAGCGCCACATTTTGGCTACTTTTCTAAAATTTAAGAGACCGGATGTAAAAACATTTGGAGGCACCTGAGGACTCAGAAGAAAAAGAACCAATTTATCTCTCCTCTCTCCTCTCTCCTCTCTCTCTCTCTCTCTCTCTCTCTCTCTCTCTCTCTCTCTCTCTCTCTCTCTCTCTCTCTCTCTCTCTCTCTCTCTCTCTCTTCTCTCTCTCTCTCTCTCTCTCTCTCTCTCTCTCTCTCTCTCTCTCTCTCTCTCTCTTCTCTCTCTCCTCTCTCTCCTTTTTCCTCCACTCAATATGGAGTGTATCCCTGATCTGTAGTAAGATTTATACCACCGGGCGGATCACGAGGTCAGGAGATCGAGACCATCCTGGCTAACACGGTGAAACCCCGTCTCTACTAAAAAAATACAAAAAACTAGCCGGGCGCGGTGGCGGGCGCCTGTAGTCCCAGCTACTCCGGAGGCTGAGGCAGGAGAATGGCGTGAACCCGGGAGGCGGAGCTTGCAGTGAGCTGAGATCCGGTCACTGCACTCCAGCCTGGGCGACAGAGCGAGACTCCGTCTCAAAAAAAAAAAAAAAAAAAAAAAAAAAAAAGATTTATACCACCAGTGCATACATCAAGTTTTCTTCCATTCTTCTTGGGGATGGATACTAGGAAATTAAGATTCTAGTAAAGGCTCTTTGAAAACGTACAAAAAAACTGAAATGTGAAAATTTGGATAGGCAATTGGATATATGAGGGAGGAATGGTTTCCGCCTTCTCTCCTTTGCACTGAGAACTGTGAAGTCATCAGAACGTCCTCGCCCATTCGAACCACCACAGCCAGACACATTCCAGGATCTCACCCACCAGAACACGTAGGCGAACGGTTTATGCTCCTTCATACCTGAAGCCAATCCTACCTAAAGCACTGGATCCTGTACCCTCCACGTGTCATCCCCCAGCTCTCCACTAAAGGATCAATTTTTCTCCTTTCTTGATTTTTCCGTTCAACACACAAACATGCTGTTATTTCTCTTAAAAACTTCGACCTGGTTTCCTCACAGGCTGCCATTCTATTTCTCTGTTCCCCTTTGTAGCAAAAGCCCATCCCCTTTTGCCTAAGCTCAATTTTCCCCTCCCTACCACCTCTTAACCCTGACAATGCCTTTCAGCCATAGACCAAAGAATAAAATAAAATAAAATAAAACAGAAAACCCCCACACCTGTTGTCAAATACGTTTAGTTTATTACTCATGGCAACAAGGGAGAAGTGTGGGGTGATTCAGTAAGATGGTGATTATAGGATCTTGGCTTTTGTTGGGTAATTTGGGGGAGGGTCTAAGTAAGTAGGGGCTTGTTCTGAATTGTGTGCTCTCAGAAAACCAGGGCAATTCTAGGATCTGAAATCTGAAAGGATGGCAGACTAAAGGAGGGATAAAGGTGAAACAAAGTAACAGTCACTCCTTTAGCAAGAGGGATGTTTGGTGTTTTGAGTTGCACAGTAACCAACTTGTCTGAAGTGTGTGTTATGTGAAAAACAGAAGAAAAGCATAGTTTGCTGAAAGCGTCATATCAATCTGTAATAGCATTGAGGCTTACCTGTGTTAGATTAGTTCTCAGATGTCAGGCACTACTTCTTGCTCTTCTCAACCCACCCTAGTCATGACTTCCTGCCCCTCTCGGTACACCCCACTAGTCTACTAAACTGTACATGAAAAGGTCATCATTCATCTCCACAAAATCAAATTAATTGCAAGGCCTAATTTACTTGGACTATCAGAAATTTATTACAAATTTGATCACTCCATGCTGGATCCACATCTCCCCTTTGGCTTCCAGGACACTAATGCTCTCTTGTTTTCTCCCCTATCTCACCAGCTACTTCCTTTCTCTCCTATCTCTTCACTTGGGAGTGCTTAGGGACGAGTGAGTCCTTGTTCCTCTTCTCTATCCACATTCATGCACTTGGTGATCTCAGTTTTAAATACCAGATACTTGCTGATGATTCACAACTTTTTTTTTTTTGAGACGGAGTCTCACTCTGTCACCCAGGCTGGAGTGCAGTAGAGTGCAGTGGCATGATCTCGGCTCACTGCAACTGCCGCCTCCCGGGTTCAAGCAATTCTCCTGTCTCAACCACTCGAATAGCTGGGACTACAGGCACCCCCCACCACACCCGGCTAATTTTTGTATTTTTAGTAGAGACGGGATTTCACCATATTGGTCAGACTGGTCTCAAACTCCTGACCTCGGGTAATCCGCCCTCCTCGGCCTCCCAAAGTGCTGGGATTACAGGCGTGAGCCACTGTGCCCGGCTGATTCAAAACTTTTAAGAGAGCCCAGATCTCTCTCTTAAATGTCAAACGTCTATATCCATTTGGATGTGTGGTAGATAACTCACACTAAACATGTACAAAAACTCTTATCTTTGCCCCAAAACTTGTTTCTCCTGTAATTTTTCTTTTTTCCCCCACTAACGGCAACACCATCCTTCTAGATGCATGGATGAAAAATACTGGAAACATTATTGATTCCTATCTCTCCAACCCCATTGTGAAAGTGTCTTTCAATATTCCCCTGCCATATTGACTGTGAGCTTGGCCATGTGACTAACTTTGGCTAATAGGACAACAGAAAGCATGATGCAAACAGTGTCTTGAGGAGAACTCACACAATGGGGTTTGGATCCAAGCTGCCAAGTAATAAATCAGTATCCTGAGACCACCATGCTGAGGGAGCCTAAGCCAGCCACATGGAGAGAAGCATGTGGAAGACAGAGAAGGCATGGAGAGAGCACTGACACTAAGACTTGTAAACAAGGCTGTCCTGGACCTTCCACCCCAGCACACCAATTAAATACAGCCAGGTGGCTATCTCCAGCTCATACTACATGGAACAGAACTGCTCACCTGAGTCTTGCCTGAATTCTGACCCACAACACCATAAGCAAATAGAATTCATATTGTTTTAAGCCATTAACTTTTAGAAGTTTGTTACATAGCAATAGGTAACTGAAACATCCACGTAAGATCTATCAGGAAATCCTGTTGGTCTACCTTCCATGTATCCAGAATCCGGCAGTTCTCATCTTTACTGCTAGCACCCTGGCTTACAAAACATCATCTCACTGAGATTACTGCAATGGTTTCTTAACTGATTTTCCTGCTTCAGTTTGTCTCTTTAAACTCTATTAACACAACATCCAGAATAATCCGGTTTAAACAAGCCAGAGCTTGTCAATTTTCCACTCAAAACACTCCCAAGGGTACACTGTTAAACTCAGTAAGATGTATCCTTATACGATATACCCCCACTCTCCCATCTACTATTGCTTTTCTTCTCCTTCCTCACTCTACATGAGCCAAATTGGCCTCCTTATCAATCCTGGAATATGTCAGGCATGCCTTTCCTTAGGTTTTTTTGTTTGTTTGTTTTTTGAAACTGGGTCTCACTCTGTCACCCAGGCTGGGGTGCAGTGGCGTGATCTTGGCTCACTGCAGCCTCCACCTCCCGGGTTCAAGCAATTCTCCTGCCTCCGCCTCCGGAGTAGCTGGGATTACAGGCATGCACAACCATATCTGACTAATTTTTGTATTTGTGGTAGACATGGGGTTTCACCATGTTGGCCAGGCTGGTCTCGAACTCCTGACCTCAACTGATCCACCCGCCTCAGCCTCCCAAAGTGCTGGGATTACAGGGATGGGCCACCACAACTGGCTTCCTCTTCTTACAAAGACACCAGTCCTACTGGATCAGGGCATCACCCTAATGATCACATCTTAATTTGACTACATCTGCAACTCTTATTTCCAAATAAGGTCACGTTCACAAGGTACAGGGGTTGGGACTTCAACCTATCTTTTTGAGGGGCATAATTCAACCCATAACAGAGGGCTACATTCCTTAACTTCAGCCACTAGTTGTCTGCTACTTTATAGCTAGTTTTAAAGCTCTATTTCAGTCACAGATCCTGTTTTTGATATTATTCAATGATGACAACTTCTCATAAATTATCTAAATTCAAAAGATGAGGTCAATATAAATGTAAAGTTCATGTTTACTGAAAAAAAGAGATAATGTTAACAAAACAGTAAATCCATCCAATTGGCAATTAATAGTGTATCTATTCCTGGCAATCCTCCTCGGAGGGTTCAAAGTTAAGAAATAGACAAGCCTCGTTCTAATGGAGCTTATATTCCAGAAAAGAAGATAAAACCTCTATTGAAACGATTACAAGGTAAAAGTTAGAAGTGCTCCAATTATGGGTACTGTGCTTAGGGAAAGAGTGCTATGGAAGAGTGGTAGGACTAGAGGAGACAGGTACCCCAAAAGAATGAAGCCAACAAAATTTCAACAAGAGGTAGTTCATTAAAAACAAAGGAAAAAATAAAATAAAAAGTTAAATGACTGAGTACATATTTCAAAGAACCTCTGCCCTGAGAAGATATAAAGCACAAACACAAAGATTAATGGCATTGTGAATACATTTTTACAAAGCAGTTGTAACCTTATATAAAAATGAAGTATCTTTTTTCTTAGAAATGTAGAATTGCTCATAAAAAAAATGGTGAAGTTAAAAAGTGAACATTTCCACACTTTAACAAATGCTTGACTATGTTACCAAACATTCTCAGTCCAAAGATCAAATATATTTCTGGAAAAACAACATTATTATAATATGGACACCCAAGCACCAAAATAAATAATTTTTTAAATGGACCCATGTTAGTACTTGAAATAACTGGTAATGGTTAACACTATTTATGCTTTAAATGGAGTAACTGCTGGAAATAAAATTAATGAGCCCAGAACAGGTTATGTGAACTGTGGAGAAATACTCTTCTTTTTGAAAAACAAGCCACATAGGCTGGGTACGGTGGCTCACGCCTGTAATCCCAGCACTTTGGGAGGCCGAGGGGTGGATCACGAGCTCAGGAGATCAAGACCATCCTGGCTAACATGGTGAAACCCCGTCTCTACTAAATATACAAAAAATTAGCTGGGCATGGTGGCGGGCGCCTGTAATCCGGTGCCTGTAATCCAGATACTCAGAAGGCTGAGGCAGGAGAATGGCGTGAACCTGGGAGGCGGAGCTTGCAGTGAGCAGAGCACCACTGCACTCCAGCCTGGGCAACAGAGGAGACTCTGTCTCAAAAAAAAAAAAAAAAAAGCCACATAACAAACTTCCAAAATCAAACTGCTTTACTATACTTTATTGATACTAACACAACAGATTTCAGTAAGCACCAGCTACCATGTTACCAGTACACAAGAGAAACAAAGTCAAAAGAATTATATATTAATGCAAAGAGTAAACACAGAATGCTTTCACTTCCACTATACTCCTCTGTAACAAAACATCCCACATACTTTGTACAATTTGCTTATAATTGGTTAAATATTTAATATGAAGCAAGGCTGATTTTTAATCAAACTTCTATTTCTCAGTGGAAAACGCTCTCTTCATCAGAGGTGGTTGAGTTTTCCCAACATCAAACATCATTTCCAAAGGTGGGTTATTGAGAGAACACCAATCGGGTATACGGCCCGTCTGATTATAATATTCCTTTGAAACAGAACGGCTCCCAAGTATATCTTGTAATGCTCCAAAAATAGCCCCTGTGTGACAAAAATATTTTTTATAGCTAAGATGAAAACATTTACTAGAAAACTTTATGTACATATACATCTACTTCACTATATGACAAAAGTGGATTGGTAAAATTCAGCAATGCATTGCCACAATCTTCAAAGTAATTCCAGTCAAGCTATTCTTTATTTTATATTTTGAATAAATAGAGTAAGCCATAACTCCGTGTTAAAGTAATTGAAATGCCCTTTAGCAGGTTAAGAGTGAACATGATAACAAGTATTATTGCATTTAAAAGCAAGTTAGAGTGGAGTGGAAGGTATTTTCAACTTTGTGTAAATACAATCAATAAGATTCTGAGTTTTCTCTCTCACAACTAAGGTTACCTATCAATAAATAAAATGGTACTGCAAAACCCAATAAACATCATCATAATGTCCTAACATTCTATACTGAAGACCTTATTAAGACCCACAAGGCAGTCTTTTAAAAACAATTCCGGCCAGGCGCGGTGGCTCAAGCCTGTAATCCCAGCACTTTGGGAGGCCGAGACGGGTAGATCACGAGGTCAGGAGTTCGAGACCACCCTGGCTAACACAGTGAAACCCCGTCTCTACTAAAAATTACAAAAAACTAGCCGGGCGAGGTGGCGGCGCCTGTAGTCCCAGCTACCCGGGAGGCTGAGACAGGAGAATGGCGTGAACCCGGGAGGCGGAGCTTGCAGTGAGCTGAGATCCGGCCACAGCACTCCAGCCTGGGTGACAGAGCGAGACTCCGTCTCAGAAAAAAAAAAAAAATAATAAATAAATAAAAACAATTCCATTACTAACTCAATTTGTCCTAGATCAAAACTACATTTTTACCAAATCCTATTTTACAAGAAATAATGTAACATTCATTTTAAAATGTCACACTACTTTGTTTTTCTCTCTGAATGTACAATCCTGATACCTTCTAGCTCTGCATCATAAAACACATATCAGAACGTATATAAATGTACATATTCATTATTGTTTCTCCCTTCAAAGTAGTTACAGCTGACCTTTGAACAATGCAGGGATTAGGGGTGTGGACCCGCAAGCAGCTGAAAAATCCATGTATAATTTTTGCCTCCCCCAAAACTGAACTACCAATAGTCTACTGTTGACTGAGAAGTCTTACCAATAACATGAATAGTCAATTAACACATAAACAGACCAGTATCTACACATATATTTTTTATACATTCATGACATATCTTTTTCTTAATTTTTTTGATATTTCTAGGCTACGTGGTTTGTCTGTTTTTTCAAATTGCTGCAAATCTTCAAAAATTTTTCCAACATATTTCCTAAAACCAGCATATCAATGGACCCACATAATTCGAACCCATGTTGTTCAAGGGTCAACTGTACTTATTAGGTTATTTGCTTATTTCGGTGAAACCATCATTACTTAAAACATTTAATGAACTCGGTCACAAATACAGTTATAAAATAAAGAGACCAATTTTCATATGTGGCTCACTAAATTTGCAAGACATTAAAATAAACATTTTAAGAAATGGTAAGCCGGGCACTGTGGCTCACACATGTAATCCCAGCACTTTGGGAGGCTGAGGCGGGCGGATCACCTGAGGTCACAAGTTTGAGACCAGCCTGACCAACATGGAGAAACCCAGTCTCTACTAAAGATACAAAAAAATTAGCCGGGCGTAGTGGCAGGTGCCTATAATCCCAGCTACTAGGGAGGCGGAGGCAGGAGGATTGCTTGAGCCTTGGAGGCGGACGTTGCAGTGAGCTGAGATTGCGTTATTGCACTCCAGCTGGACGGGCAACAAGGATGAAACTCTGTCTCAAAAAAAAAAAAAAAAGGTAGCATCCATCACTGGAATAAATTCATAGCTTTCACTATTTTGAGGGATGACTTTAACTAAATGAGGAAGTTAATATCACAGTGCAAATGCCAAGAGAAATAGATATAAAATTCTGACAATTAATATAATTTAAGAAAAAGTCAGCTGGGCGTGGTGGCTCATGCCTGTAATCCCAGCACTTTGGGAGGCCGAGGTGGGTGGATCATGAGGTCAAGAGATCAAGACCATCCTGGCCAACATGGTGAAACCCCGTCTCTACCAAAAATACAAAAAGTAGCTGGGCATGGTGGTGCGTGCCTGTAGTCCTAGATATGCGGGAGGCTGAAGCAGGAGAATTGCTTGAACCTAGGAGGCAGAGCTTGCAGTGAGCCCAGATCGCACCACTGCACTGTACTCCAACCTGGTGACAGAGTGAGACTCCGTCTCAAAAAAAAAAAAAAAAGAAAGAAAAAGTCAATGTTAGTTGTATTTATCAAGTGGGCAATTCTGAACCCTGAATGATTTATTCTAATATATCCATTAATAGTGTCATTCAGAGACCAAATACTATATAATCACTATATTTTAAAAGTGAAATTCTTACCTCCCAACCAGGCCACACAATTAGCTTTTGCAGGTGGAGTATGAATTCGAAACGTCTTAGTGCCAAGGACTTTTTTATATTTTGGTTTTTCTACCAAATACCTTATTTCTGCAAGCAATCTGTGGAGAAATCCTGGCAACATAGAAGTGCCACCTATGACTACCAAATTCTCTGCTAGTTGCTTCCTGGTGTCTATTGGACACTGTTATTAAAAAGAAAGAAAAAAAGAAGGACTTATTCTGAACTGTACAAATAATGCTTGACTGAACTTAAGAAAATATACATATTATATACACTATTATTATATATTATTATTATAATACTACAGATTAAACAGGTGATCATTTGTATCACAAAAAGGGCCACGGCAAGGTTTCTTTCATGTAGCAAAGCAAGTATAACCATCATAAAAATACTGCCAAATATATACATAAACTTTAAAGATTTTAAAATATTTTAAAGTCTAATAGCATAGAATTTTACATTCCATAGGGTATACAGCAGTAATATGTGAGTGTTCTCACTGTCAGGGTAGCAATGATTAAGTAGGGCAAAGAGCATGAGAAGAAATAACTTCTCTTTTTTGGGGTAAGGGAAGTATGTGGAAATTTCATTTTTCTAAGGTGTATTCAAGTGCCAGTTGTTAAGTGGGAAGATAACACTCCTAGAAAAATTGTGGTTCTACATCAGTTCTCTTTAAGAGTTAGCAATGATAAGGTCCTTCAATGAATGGAGCCCTAGAGGCAAACATACCTTCCAAGGCAATGGTATTTCATGCGCAGTCCTATAATTATATAGTCATTAAAAAAAAGAGACATATCATTACCATATGTCCTGTGGAATTTAAAATTGAATACGATACAACCCTGAATTGGAAGGAACCATAAACCACACTAGGTACTAAATAAAAATCTGGTCCTGGCTCTTAAAAGAATGCACGTCGCTGGGCACGGTGGCTCATGCCTGTAATCCAAGCCCTTTGGGAGGCTGAGACAGGTGGATCATCTGAGGTCAGGAGTTCAAGACCAGCCTGACCAAAATGGAGAAACCCCATCTCTACCCCAAAACACAAAATTAGCCAGGCATGGTAGCACATGCCTGTAATCCCAGCTACTTGGGAGGCTGAGGCAAGAGAATCGCTTGAACCCAGGAGGCAGAGGTTGCAGTGAGCCAAGATCACACCATTGCACTCCAGCTTGGGCAACAAGAGCAAAACTCTGTCAAAAAAAAAAAAAAAGGTCGGGTACGGTGGCTCACGCCTGTAATCCCAGCACTTTGGGAGGCAGAGGTGGGTGGATCACAAGGTCAGGAGTTCGAGACCAGCCTGGCCAACATGGTGAAACCCTGTATCTACTAAAAATGCAAAAATTAGCCAGGCATAGTGGTGGGTACCTGTAATCCCAGTTAGTTGGGAGGCTGAGGCAGGAGAATCACTTGAATCCAGGAGGCAGAAGTTGCAGTGGGCCGAGATCATGCCACTGCACTCCAGCCTGGGTGACAGAGCAAGACTGTCTCAAAATAAATAAATAAATAAATAAATAAATAAGCATATGTCCATGGCACTCATTATCCTGGGGTTTGGAATGCTGTAGATGCCATTTCTCAGTACCAAAGTAAAACTCATGAACTATAAAAGTTTAAAATAAAAGTTTAAAAAGTTTTAAAAAAGGACTGCATTCTGTAAAAATTAATAAAATTCAATAAGCAGATTAGTTGTTGACACATATTAAAAATAATATGTGACAAGGATCGCTAGTTGCCTAAAATAACATTTAAAATTTTTCTTTAAAGGACTGTGATAATAAAGGGAATTTTTTTGACAAGATAAAATACCTGTATAAGGGAATCCAATATTAAAGTGGCAACTGATTTCTCTTCATTATCTTGTTCAAAAAGAATTTCCACAACTGAATCTCTAATGGGATTTGAAAAAGAGAGCTTTCTGTTGGTGTCACATATTATTACACAGAATAGACCATGATTTCCATTTACATAGTATTTTTGAGTACCAATACTACATTAACAAAGAATAATTATTAAAATACAAGTTGTTCTCATTTGTAAATGGAGAGGATAACAATGCCTGCCTCAGGGGTTGAGGTGAAGATGCAATGAGTTAATAGAACAGGGTCTGCCTAAATTATTAGCTGTTACTATTATTATGTATACATTTACATTTATTTTATGTCCAATTATAACTCCCCAAACCTAAGAAGAGAAAAGAAACAGTATTCTATAATAGTAAGATTCAACAAGCAGATTAGCTGGTGATACAAGAGATTTATAAGCAACCATCCCCCCCATTTCTTTTTTAAAATAATACAAGGATCACCAGTTGCTTAGTAAAATATCCATTTTCCAGTTTATTCTCAAATTAAAATAACTCTATTACTTTTTGGTAGCATGAGGAAGATCTTTGTGGTGATGAAAGAGTTCTATATCTTTAAAAAAATTATATATATTATATTTAAGGTATACAACATATTTTGATATATATACACACACACACACACACACACACACACACACAGTGAAATAATTACTACATTCAAGCAAACTAACCTATCCATCACCTTCCATAAGTAGTAAGAGCACCCAAAATCTATTAGCAAAATTTCAGTATAGAATACAGTATTACTAACTCATGTCCTCATGCTGTACATTAGATCTCTAGGCTTATTCATCACTCATAACTACAAGTTTGTGTCCTTTGACCCTCTCCTCATTTCCTTCCCCTCTCAACTCCTAACAACCACTGTTTTACTGTCTGTTTCTAGATGTTTCACTTTTTTTTTTAGATTTCACATATACAAGTGAGATCAAGCAGTATTTTTCTTTCTGTCTGGCAACAGTTCTGTATCGCCATTGTTGTAGTGACTGTAGAAATCTATATATGATAAAATAACACAGAACTGACATATACTTTATGCCAATGCCAATTTACTAGTTTTGATATCATATTATAGTCATATAAGATGTTTAACCATTGGGAGAAACTGAGAGGGTATATGGGACCTCTCTGTATTATCTTTTACTACCGCCTGTTAATCTGTAGGACTTGAAAATAAAAAAAGATAAAACTCAATTTTTAGGCTGGATATATTGTGCCTCCAACCCGTCCCACTAGTTAAAACACTGTATTTACCAGCCTCTGGCCACATGCAATGGCTCATGCCTATAATCCCAGCATTTCAGGAGGCTGAGGCAGTGCAGGGGAATGGCTTGAGGCCAGGAGTTCAAGACCAGCCTGAGCAACATAGTGAGACGTCTCTTAAAAAAAAAAAAAATCTTTCTTGCAACTAGATGTAGTTAAGTACCAGACAAGGAGATGGAGGCAGAAGTAATATGTCGGACTTTTTTTTTCCCTTTTGAGACAGAGTCTCGCTCTGTGCAATGGTGTGATCTCGCATCAGCCTCCCAGATTCAAGTGATTCTCATGTCTCAGCCTCCCAAGTAGCTGGGATTACAGGCCTGTGCCACCACGCCCAGCTAATTTTTTGTATATTTTCAGTAGAGGTACGGTTTCGCCATGTTGGCCAGGTTGGTCTCAAACTCCTGGCCTCAAGCGACCTGCCTGCCTCAGCCTCCCCAAAGTGTTGGGATTATAGGCATGAGCCACCGTGCCCGGCCTATGTTGGACTTTTAATTAAGAGTTAAGCACTTTCTTCTTTTCCTTCTTAGGACTACTTGCTTGAAACAAAAACATGATAGCTACAACTCCAGCAGCCATCCTGGACCTCAAGGACAAGGGCTATATCCCGGAGATGAAAGATGGAAAGATGTTTGGGTCTCTAATATGAGACGATAATATCATCCCTGGATGATCTACCTCTGAACTTCTTTTCTTTTAATTTCACATTTTTTGAGATAGGGTCTTGCCCTGTTGCCCAAGCTGGAGTGCAATGGCACAATCTCGGCTCACCACAACCTCTGCATCCCAGGCTCAAGCAATCCAACAGCACTGGCATCCCAAGGTGCTAGGATTACAGGTGTGAGCCACTGCGCCCAGCTTTGAACTTCTTTTAAATGAGAGATAAACTTCTAACTTGTTGAAGACACTATTTTCAGGTTTGTATAACTGTGGCCAAACCAAATCCTAACCAATACAATACAAAATTAACTATGCACATACAGGTATAAACTCTTTTTATAAAATCGGGATATTATGCATAACTATTTTAAAGCGTTTAAAAATTCTTTTCAAAACATAAAATCCTCTTCATGAGACTCAATCTACTAGCTAATTCTTTCCACTTCACCACTAAAGTATACTAACTGAGGCCTACAGTATGCTGAATGGGCATAGCTGGTCAGGCCCTTGCCACTATGCCTGCAGACTTCTTCCATCAGTTAAGCTGCATGCTTACAAAGATCCACTCTTCTATTTCCAAATCTTTTGTCAGCTGATTTGATATTAAAATTATATAACTTAACAATTGTTTCTTAACCAATGAAATATTAAGGTAGAAAACAAGTTGTTCTTTCCATGAATGTGAAAGCTTTGGAAAGACAAGTTAGTTTTTAAAAATATTTGTAACATAGGTGAGACAACTGTAAAAGTCTACAAGAAAATAACTAGATGGATTCTGTAAATAGTAGAGATGGGGTTTCACCATGTTGGCCAGGCTGGTGTCAAACTCCTGACTTTAAGTGATCCACCCGCCTTGGCCTATCAAAATGCTGGAATTACAGGCATGAGCCACCATGCCCAGCCAACTAGATGGATTCTGTACCAAGACTGATTCCTAGTAACTTTTAAGCTCTTACTGTACTTAGAAAAAGAACAACAAAGCTGGAAATCATAAATTATGATTTACTGGTTATTATAATTTTAAGTCAGAACTCTATAAGTAGACTTAGCCTCAAAGAATAGGTCTTGGAAAAACATAAATACACACAAATTTTAAGTTAAAATAAAATGTTTAGTATATGATTTTTTACAATGGTCCTTTACTTTAAATAACCCTTCTTTTGCTTTACCAACCAACTACTGGTCAGTATTGTGTCTAATTAGAAGGTTTCAATGGAACTATACCTTTTGGCAGAAACAACATGTTAGGCTGGGCACGGTGGCTCACACCTATAATCCCAGCATTTTAGGAGGCCAAGGCAGGCGGATCACCTGAGGTCGGGAGTTCGAGACCAGCTTGACTAACATGGAGAAATCTCGTCTCTACTAAAAATACAAAACTTAGCTGGGTGTGGTATGCATGCCTGTAATCCCAGCTACTCGGGAGGCTGAGGCAGGAGAATTGCTTGAACCCGGGAGGCAGAGGTTGTGGTGAACTAAGATCGCACCATTGCACTCCAGCCTGGGCAACAAGAGCGAAACTCCACCTCAAACACACACACACACACACACACACACACAAACAAAACACAAAAAACACATTAGTAAACATAAATAATTGAGTTTGGAATGTGAGACATACTGGCTTCCTTCATTTGCAATGCATTTTCCTATTTTTTTGGAACCAATGATTCCATGTTGATTGAATTTCCTTTTTTTTTTTAAGAAAATAGAGATGGGGAGCTGGGGGCGGTGGCTCATGCCTGTAATCCCAACACTTTGGGAGGGCAAGGCGGGAGGACTGCTTGAGTGAAGTTCAAAACCAACTGGGCAACAAAGTGAGACTCCATCTCTACAAAAAAAAATTTTTTTTTTGAGACGGAGTCTCGCTCTGTCACCCAGGCTGGAGTGCAGTGGCCAGATCCGGGGGTCTTACTCTGTTACCGAGGCTGAAGTACAGTGGTACAATCATAGATCACTGTAACCTCAAACTCCTGGGCTCAAGTGATCCTTCCACCTCAGCTTCCTAAAGAGCTAGGACTATAGGTGTGTACCACCATGCCTGGCTAATTAAAAAACATTTTTTTTTTTTTTGTAGAGACAGGGTCTCAAACTATGTTGCCCAGACTGG
Source organism: Trachypithecus francoisi (assembly GCF_009764315.1). Lineage (NCBI taxonomy): Eukaryota > Metazoa > Chordata > Mammalia > Primates > Cercopithecidae > Trachypithecus > Trachypithecus francoisi. Next base: position 46,994,534 of record NW_022681468.1, read on the forward strand.
TCTTAAATTTTTGGGCTCAAGATATTCTCCCACCTCCGCCTCCCAAAGTGCTGAGGTTACAAGTGTGAACTACCAGCCAGGCACGGTGGCTCACGCCTATAATCCCAGCACTTTGGGAGGCGGAGGCGGGTGGATCACCTGAGGTCAGGAGTTTGAGATCAGCCCGGCCAACATGGTGAAACTCATCTCCGCTAAAAATACAAAAATTAGCCGGTCATGGTGGTGGGCGCCTGTAATCCTACCTATTCAGGAAGTTGAGGCAGGAGAATCACTTGAACCCAGAAGGAGGCTGCAGTGAGCTGAGATCGTGCCATTGCACTCCAGCCTGGGCGAAAAGAGCAAAAACTCTGTCTCAAGAAAAAAAAAAAAAACCAAGTGTGAACTACCATGCCTGGTCTCTGTATTTCTTTAAATAGTTACCTTCTTCTTTAGACTGAGATCCAATAAACAATCAGGAGAAAATTTTAAAAAGTAATTTAATAAACATAACTTAAATAGGAGATTACAATGATATAAAAATAGCTAGCAAAAAGTACTACATTCTCACTCTTTCGCTACCCTGTCCTACCGTCTTTAACTTCCATATATTTATGTTCATTCTTTCAATACTTCAAGCTCTACATTAACTCAAAGCCTAATAGGACGTTCAATATGTTACATAATAATAATTTTCTGTGAGTCTTCTGACCTTATATTTTACAAGGAAACTTTTACAATATAAATTGTATAAAGTTGCGTTATAAACAAATGTTATATTGTTACTAATATGATCATGTCAGTCCTTAACAACAACTTATATTGGATCATCAGACAGAATAGTCAAATCAATAAACGGCGAATTACTAAGTCCTAAAGACTGAGTATATTTGGAAAAATGCATTCTTTCTAACAAAAAGTTTTAAAGCAGGAGTCAGCAAATATGGCCTGAGAATGAAATCCAGCCACCACCTGTTTTTGCAAATAAAGTTTTACTGGAACACAGTCATGCTCACTCATTTAAATATTATCTATAGCTAATTTTGTGTTCCAACTATAGAGTTGACTAGTTGCAATAGAGACCATATTGACCCATAAAGCTTGAGTTATTTATTTTATTTTATTTTATTTTATTTTTTGAGATGGAGTTTCGCTCTTGTTGCCCAGGCTGGAGTGCAACAGTGCGATCTTGGCTCACCGCAACCTCTGCCTCCCGAGTTCAAGCAATTCTCCTGCCTCAGACTCCTGAGTAGCTGGGATTACAGGCATGTGCTACCATGGCCAGCTAATTTTGTAATTTCAGTAGAGACTAGGTTTCTTCTTGTTGGTCGGGCTGGTCTCGAACTTCCGACCTCGGGTGATCCGCCCACCTTAGCCTCCCAAAGTTCTGGAATTCCAGGCATGAGCCACTGCGCCTGGCCAAGCCTGAGCTATTTACTATCTGGTCCTTTACTGAAATATTTTGCTAACCCCTGTTTTAAAGTGTCATAGTTCCTGCCCCACTTCAAAGAATGGCTAGTTTCATGAATTGAACTAATTCTCAGTTACCTTGATAAATAGGAGATAATATATTTTTTTAATTTTTAAAAATTTAAAAAGCTGAATAGGCAGGGCACGGTGGCTCATGCCTGTAATCCCAGCACTGTTGGAGGCCAAGGCAGGCGGATCACCTGAGGTCAGGAGTTTGAGACCAACCTGTCCAACATGGTTGAAACCCTGTCTATATTAAAAAATACAAAAATCAGCCAGGCATGGTGGCAGGCACCTGTAATTCCAGCTAGTTGGGAGGCTGAGGCAGGAGAATTGCTTGGACCCAGGAGATGAAAGTTACAGTGAGCCAAGATAGTGCCACTGCACTCCAGCCTGGACAACAGAGCAAGATCTTGTCTCAAAAGAAAAAAAAGCTGAATAAAAGAAATCATGAATAATGAGGCTTAACAATAAACACTTAACTGTTAAAATGGCAATAGTGAAATAAAGGCTCATACAAATATTTTTAAAAACCAAAAGTTTATTTTCGTTTACTACTTTGCTCATTAAAATTAAGATCTAACCTGATTGATCCAAGGACATGTAAAATCTTCTCTCCATCTAACGGATAGTCAACATTTGGGGGTGGGGAGGGACGCTGAAATATAAATATCATAAACATAAGTCCACACATGTTGTAACCTTTGCAAAAAGACGCTTTTTTTTTTTTTAAACTTACCTCATTATTCCCATCAATATTAAATTTTGCTGCTTGGATTTTTAGTCCTCGCTTCAGATCACTTACAAAGCAAGTACGCACTTAAAGGAAGAAAAGGAGACCTTGTTATGGCTAGTTGATTACAACTGAACAGAGTGAACCTACACTCCAGTTAAAACAATTCTATTCAAGTGAACATGCTAATTATCTATTCCTTTGGATTTTATAAACCCTATTTCCATCTTTAGTTAGCTAACAGTAATTTGTTCATTAAAAAATCTGTTTTGGCTGGGTGCAGTGGCTCACACCTGTAATCCCAGCACTTTGGGAGGCCGAGGCAGGCGGACCTGAGGTCAGGAATTCGAGACCAGCTTGTCCAACAGGGCGAAACCCCGTCTCTACTAAAAATACAAAAAATTAGCCGGATGTGGTGGCGGGTGCCTGTAATCCTAGCAGCTTGGGAGGCGGAGGCAGGAGAATTGCTTGAACCCGGGAGGCAGAGGTTGCAGTGAGCTGAGATCGTGCCACTGCACTCCAGCCTGGGCAACAAAAGTGAAACTCTGTCTCAAAGAAAAAAACCAAACTAGAAAAAAACAAAACAAAACAAAAAAACAACCTTTTTCATTGACTAAAGTGTCATAAGACATGTTGTACATTCATCTTGTATAAAACCTCATTTTTAAAAAATTATCTTTAAAGAAATTGTTGTTTGACATCTCTTATACAAGGAGAACCACAACAAAAAATAATTTTACCATCATAAAAATGTAGTTATTCTAACTGAATAGTATATTTCTTTAAACCAGATTTTCTTTCTCCCTCTCTCTGATTCTTTTTTTTTTTTGAGACGGAATCTTGCTCTGTCGCCGGGGCTGGAGTGCAGTGGCTGGATCTCAGCTCACTGCAAGCTCCGCCTCCCGGGTTCTCGCCATTCTCCTGCCTCAGCCTCCGGAGTAGCTGGGACTACAGGCGCCCGCCACCTCGCTCGGCTAGTCTTTTGTATTTTTAGTAGAGACGGGGTTTCACTGTGTTAGCCAGGATGGTCTCGATCTCCTGACCTCGTGATCCGCCCGCCTCGGCCTCCCAAAGTGCTGGGATTACAGGCTTGAGCCACCGCACCCGGCCTCTCTGATTCTTTTTAAGGAATCTTGTTGTGAAAAGATGTTACCAAAAAGAAATTGGAAAAAAAAAGAAATAAAATTAATAAATATCTTGATTGGTCAGAACACAATGCCATTTTTTTTTTTTTTGGACAGAGTCTCACTCTATTGCATAGACTGGAGTGCAGTGGCGCGATCTCAGCACACTGCAACCTCCACCGCCGGATTCATGCGATTCTCATACCTCAGCCACCCAAGTAGCTGGGATTACAGGTGCACGCCACCATGCCCTGCTAATTTTTGTATTTTTAGTAGAGACAGCATTTCGCCATGTTGGTCAGGCTGGTCTCGAACTCCTGACCTCAAGTGATCCACCTGCCTTGGCCTCCAAAAGTGCTGGGATTACAGGCATGGGCCACTGTGCCTGGCTGGTACAATGCCAATTTTTGCTCTTAGTTGCAATGTAACACTCCTTAGTTTTGGGCTTTTTGTAATGATCGTTCCTCGTTAGCATACCCCAACACTACCACTTTCTTTCTACTATATCACTTTACTTTTTGTATGTCAAAAACTTTTTCTTTTAAAAATTCTATTGCAGGCCAGGCGCGGTGGCTCAAGCCTGTAATCCCAGCACTTTGGGAGGCCGAGACGGGCGGATCACGAGGTCAGGAGATCGAGACCATCTGGCTAACACAGTGAAACCCCGTCTCTACTAAAAAATACAAAAAACTAGCCGGGCGAGGTGGCGTGCGCCTGTAGTCCCAGCTACTCGGGAGGCTGAGGCAGGAGAATGGCGTGAACCCGGGAGGCGGAGTTTGCAGTGAGCTGAGATCCGGCCACTGCACTCCAGCCTGGGCAACAGAGGGAGACTCCATCTCAAAAAAAATAATAATAAAAAATAAATAAAATATAAAATAAAAATAAAAATTCTATTGCAAAGTAGTTTTTTTTTTTTTTTGAGGTGGAGTCTTGCTCTGTCGCCCGGACTGGAGTGCAGTGGCCAGATCTCAGCTCACTGCAAGCTCTGCCTCCCGGGTTTACGCCATTCTCCTGCCTCAGCCTCCCGAGTAGCTGGGACTACAGGCGCCCGCCACCTCGCCCAGCTAGTTTTTGTATTTTTAGTAGAGACGGGGTTTCACTGTGTTAGCCAGGATGGTCTCGATCTCCTGACCTCGTGATTTGCCCGTCTCGGCCTCCCAAAGTGCTGGGATTACAGGCTTGAGCCACCGCGCCCGGCCGCATAGTAGTTTTTATAATGAGCTGCTTAAAACTATTTCAAGGTAGTTAGGGAATACTTTTTTTAAAGTAGAGACAAAATTGATGTTAAATGCAAGAAATTCGACAATTTGGTTGTATTACTTGTAAAGCATGTTAGCCATATACATTATGAAAAGAATTATGCATAATATATATGATATAATGCATATTGATATGATATATATTATACACAATTCTTTTCATAATACATTATGTAGTGAATTTCATTCACTAATTCAAACCACATGTGTTGAGAATCCACAATGTGCTACTATGCTAGATAGTGAGCTAGGCGCTAAAGCTACTTGTATGTTTTATATTTTATTCAAGTTCTCGTGACTATCTAAGCAAAGTAAATACCTAGCCTTGAGATCTTTTTTTTGTTTTTGAGATGGAGTCAAGATTCCCTTGCCCAGGTTGGAGTGTAGTGGCGCAATCTTAGCTCACTGCAACCTCTGCCTCTGGGATTCAAGTGATCCTCCCACCTCAGCCTTCCAAGTAGCTGGGACTACAAGTGTGTACCACCATGCCTGGCTAATTTTTTGTAGTTTTATTTTTACTTTTTTGAGACAGAGTTTCACTCTGTCATCCACACTGGAGTCCAATGGCATGATCTTGGCTCACTGCAACCTCTGCCTCCCAATTCAAGATCACACAATACAATGAATATGTGTATGCTGCATGTTAGTTTTTGTTTTTGTTTTCTTTTGAGACAGTCTTGCTCTGTCACCCAGGCTGGAATGCAGTGGTCTGAACTTGGCTTACTGCAGCCTCCGCCAGGAGATCCCAGGTTCAAGTGATCCTCCCACCTCAACCCCTCTAAATAGTTGGGACTAGAGGTCTGTACCACCACACCTGGCTAATTTTTGTATTTTTTGTAGAGACAGGGTTTCATCACGTTGTCCAGGCTGGTCTTGAACTCCTGGGCTTAAGTGATTCACCTGCCCTGGCCTCCCAAAGTGCTGGGATTACAGGGGCTAGCCACTACACCCAGCCTGCATATTTAACAGAAAGGGTTTCTACTGTACATACCTTCAGCAACATGCTTTCTTCCTCTACATTATGGACCTTCTTCCAAATCAGTACTCTAGCTCTTCTTTTAATAGCTACATAACATTCCTTATAATGAAGTTACCAAACTTCATGCAATAACCCTTTTTAGATGGGATGCACACTTCGAATTTTAATAAATATGCCAGATTGCTTTCCAAAAAGGTTAGTTTGCAATCCTTACTACTAATAATAAACATTCATTTTCCTACAATCTCACTAATACCAGATGTCTTTCAAATTTTTGCCAATCTGATGTCTCCCTGACTAATGGTAGAGTTAAACATCGTTTCACAGGTTGGAGGCCGTATGAAAAGAAAACACTCCACATCGTCAACAATTGTTATATCATGGAGGATAGAAATGGAAGAGAGGAAAGGAAACCATTTTACCTGAGATATTTCTGTATTATTTGAACTACTATAATAAGCAGTACAAATGATTGAAATTTTATAACAAATTGAAAAGAATTTAGGTAATTAAAACACATAAAAGATATTAAGTAATATAATGGAAAGCAGATGTATTTTGTAGCCGTGGCTCTAACCCTACCTACTTGTGTGACACTGAACAAATAACTTAACATTTCAGAGCCCCAACTGTATTAGATTATCTCCGGCTCTCATTTAACTCTAAAATCCATTACTGTCTATTAAGCATCCTAAATTATTAACATTAATGACATGCCAAGTATTGAAGAAGATTATATTTTAAATGTATTTTATTTCAGTGAACAAAAATACTACTTTGAACATTACCATAGTAATTCACTCTAGCAAAGTAGAAGCAATCTCACTTAGGTGAATCCAATGTACTGTGTAGTACTTTGGTCACAATTCTGGAATGTTTTAGAAAAATGTACAAAGAAAACTAGAGTAAAAAACATTATACTAATCAAACCAGTAGCTTTCTTAAGCAATTTAACTGTTCTTTCACACTGCAAAATACGAGGTTCCCTAAACCCTGTATACTCTCTACAATTCAGAAGCTGCTTCAGTAACACATCGTCACTATGCCACAGCTTCCCTACGTGTGAAAAAAAATTGGAATTTGTACTTAGAGTATCCCATAGTCTATGTATTAAGTACTTTTAGGATATTATATTATGAATATATTTTCTATCTGTCTGTTTAGAAGCATATGCCCTCTAAACTAACACTTAAGGATGAAAGGGACAAAAACAAGAACTTACTTTACCTTTAATGTCCTCTAAGACACCTTCTGGAACTGAACCTAAAAAAAAATTTCATTTAGAATTATAAAACTTTAATAATAATTAAAAACAGTCTATTAAATTGCTTTCACATTTCTATTTTTCAATTTAGAAAAAATTTTAAAAATACAACTACTATAATTTTCTCAAAAGTCTAACAGAAAAATTTAATTTTGTTTTAGGGAAGAAATACCATCACTCAAAGCCAAGACAAACGATGGAAATTGAAGCAAAAATTTGAAGTTTCAAGTTTATCTTTCCAGTGATAATAAACAGTTGTCAGTAATGTGCTAACCTATTTTTTAAAAGTACCACACACATGGCGGGCGCCTGTAGTCCCAGCTACTCAGGAGGCTGAGGCAGGAGAATGGCATGAACCCAGCAGGCAGAGCTTGCAGTGAGCCGAGATCACGCCACTGCACTCCAGCCTGGGCAAAGACAAAGACTCTTTAAAAAAAAAAAATGTACCACACACAGTCTTTTGATCTTTTCCTTCAAGGTAAAGGTGACATTTTAAAAATGAGTGAGAAAGTACCTATTCATTCTTTTTTGAATTAGGTTCCAAATACTAAATGAAAGAGGCTCATTCAAAGTTCACCTAAGGATACCAAGTATATCTATCTTCATGCAATACAGGGAGCCTTTGGAAAGTGAATGTTTGGATATGTTACCATTGTTATAAAATTTAGTTGCCAAAAATCTGTCTCAGAAACAAAATTTTCTAACCTAAAGTCTTCGAAACTAAGAATTTTTAACCTTGGGGCCAGGCGCGGTGGCTTACACCTGTAATCCCAGCACTTTGGGAGGCCAAGGTGGGTGGATCACCTGAGGTCGGGAGTTCAAGACCAGCCTGACCAACATGCAGAAACCTCATCTCTACAAAAAAATACAAAAAGCTGGGTGTGGTGGTGCTTGCCTGTAATCCCAGCTACTCAGGAGGATGAGGCAGGAGAACTGCTTGAACTCAGGAGGAGTGTGGGGTAAGCTGAGATCGTGCCATTGCACTCCAGCCTGGGCAAAAAGAGCAAAACTTCGACTCAAAAAAAAAAAAAAAGAATTTTTAACCCATTGTAAAAAAACATGTAAAAATATTTTCATTGATTTATAAGAATAAATTATTGGTATCAGAGAAGATAGACATCTACAACTGAAAATAAATCATTTTTTTTTTTCTTTGAGACGGAGTCTGGCTCTGTCACCCAGGCTGGAGTGCAGTGGCCGGATCTCAGCTCACTGCAAGCTCCACCTCCCGGGTTTACGCCATTCTCCTGCCTCAGCCTCCCGAGTAGCTGGGACTACAGGCGCCCGCCACCTCACCCGGCTAGTTTTTTGTATTTTTTAGTAGAGACGGGGTTTCACCATATTAGCCAGGATGGTCTCGATCTCCTGACCTCGTGATCCGCCCGTCTCGGCCTCCCAAAGTGCTGGGATTACAGGCTTGAGCCACCGCGCCCGGCCGAAAATAAATCATTTAATAAGCATAATTATGGCCTTCCTCCACCTGGATCTACATTTGTTGTCAGTTATAACTTTCAGTTCTGAGAGCCATTAAAATTAAGTATTAAAATCAGGTAAACTTAGAAACCACACCATTAAAATGTTAAGCCACAATTAAAAAAAAAAAAAAAAAAGCACATTTAATGTTTAGTTATATGGCAAAAGACTTTTACCTTTAGTAAGTATAACTTTAGAATTATTTGTTATTTTACCTTTATTATCTCATCCTTTCCAAAGGCTTACTTTTGTGTTTCATAATACAGTAACAATAGTACATACATAGTTTATAAACAAACAGACATACTATGTTATAATATGTTCAAAGTTTTATTTTACCTGTGGGGCCAGTACATGATAAAAAATTTTTGAAGATTTCCTATCTTTATGTGTTAAAATTTATCAAGAGGATAAAGATATGCCAGAAGATTTAATCCTGGTTATAAATAGATGAGAGAAATGTAACTTGACTGTAAGAACCTGCAATTTAAAAATAAGTGCAAAAACCTACAGCATTCCACAACTTCAATGCTCTCTCTTGGAACATTTATATAAATTTTAACATGTGTCAAAGAAATCTGGTAATATGAGAAACTATTTTCTTTAGGCAAATGTAAGGCAGGCCTGGAAATAAAGAGTTTAATTTAGCTAAGAGTAGATGCTGCTTTGGGAAGGAGCTCCTTAATCATAAGGAGCAAATAATCATAAGGGGCAAATAATCATAACTATTTAAATTTTGCAAGTAAAGAATAGAAACAAGAGGCATTCCCTGGCTCTAGCTCTAAAAAATCACATTTCAGTTAGGAAAATAAGAAGCATAACATGTTGGTATATAGTTTAAACTGTACATTTTTCCAATCAGTGTACTTAGTTTAGCCTTTTTGAATTACTAAGATATATTCAATTTTAAACTAAGTTCTAAACAGTAAATGAAAGAGGCTCATTCAAAATTCACTTAAGGATACTCAAGCATATCTCAGACTTACATGTAATCTTTGCTAAGAACCTGGAAAAGAGACATTTTAAATTCGTTTGCATTTTCTTTCTTTCTTTTTTTTTTTTTTGAGATAGAGAGTCTCTCCCTCTGTCACCCAGGCTGGAGTGCAATGGCTCGATCTCGGCTCACTGCAACCTCCACCTCCCAGGTTCAAGCGATTCTCCTGCCTCAGCCTCCCGAGTAGTTGGGATTACAGGCCTGTGTCACCATGCCCAGTTAATTTTTTTTTTTTTTTTTTAATGTAGAGACAGGGTTTCACCATGTTGGTCAGGCTGGTCTCGAACTCTTGACCTCCAGTGACCCACTCACCTTGGCTTCCCAAAGTGTTGGGATTACAGGCGTGAGCCACCGTGCCCAGCCATATTTGCATTTCTGATCCTACTAAGTGGGTGCTTTGGCAAATATTTATATGATTTGATTCCAAAATTTTGTAGGACTGCATGGCTATCACAGACTCAGATTGTGAGGAGTATTAAAGGGAAAGGTTAGAATCAGCACAAGGTGGACTAGAAAAAGAATATCCAAGAATGTATCACTTAAAATTTTATGGAAATATTACTGGGTTTAAAGACCTTTACAAAGAACATCTTGGGATGCTATACTGAATTTATTATCTTTGAAGACCTTTTATAAATTACCTGTCACCAAAATATACTAAGACATCACAAAGTTATCTGGAATTTGAAAGCTATAATGGGATCTACAGAATGAAAAATGCTATTAACTTAACTATCAATAAGGAACAACAGGAAAACATAGGTATGCCTAAGTGTCCTGAAAATCTGGCTTTCCAACATAAATTCAATGCCCCAGCACTATACTAGGTGCTACAGATTGAAAAATAAATAAGACAGGGATCCTCAAAGTCTCCTGGGGGAAACAAGCAAGTTAACAGGCAAATGAGAATGTGTCATATGTGCTATAATAAATTACTGCCGAGGGCTTAACAAAGAGGAGCAATTTATCCTGCTTAGGGATGAGGAAGGTTTCACCATTAAGGTGACATTCCAGCTGAGTCATGCAGAGGGATCAAAAACCCAACTAGGCAAAGAAAAACATCCCAGGGAAAGAAAAAGAATAAATGAAAGCACAGGGTTGTGCTAGGACTCACGGTGCCTCAACAACTGTAAGAAATTTAATGAAGATTTAATAAAGAACAAAGGATAAAGTTTAGTGATCTAAGGATAAGAGGTAGAACAAACTCAGATTTTGAAGAAACATTTATATCCAACAGATAATTTGGATTTTAACTTGTAGGAGCTTACAAAAATTCTCAAGCAAAACAGCAATGTAGTTATATTTATTTTGTGAAAAACTGGCAGGGCATGATGGTTCAGGCCGTAATCCCAGCATTTTGGGAGGCGGGGGCTGGTGGATTGAGCTCAGGAGTTCGAGACCAGCCTGAACGACATGGCGAAACCCCATCTCTACAAAATGTACCCCCCAAAAATTAGCTGGGAGTGGTGGCTCGCGCCTGTAGTCCCAGCTACTCAGGAGGCTGAGATTGAAGAATGGCTTGAGCCCAGGAGGTGGAGACTGCAGTGAGCCAAGATCACGCCACTGCCCTCCAGTCTGGGCAACAGAGTGAGATCCTGTCTCAAAAGCATAAAAATATTTTGTGGAAAGTTATTCCTGGCAACAGTGTGAAACAGACTGAATCCATCCAGAGAGTAGGCTTCTGTAACAATCTAAGCAAGAAATGAGGGCCTAGATTAAAACAATGTCTTTGCTCTCAGGTGTTCAATGGTGTGGAAGGTCAAAAAAAAAAAGAAAAATGAGATCTGAGATTTCTGAAGAAGAACTGAAAGGCTATGATAACTCAAATTTTGTAAAATGGGAGACAAGGAAGATGTTATTATCTTTATCTAATAATTGAAATGAATTTGAGGAAAGACATAATGTGTTCACTTTTGGAAATCTTAAGTTTGAAGCGCCTAGAGACATGCACAGTCTCTAATAATCAGTTGCAAATATGAGTATCAAGTTCAGAAGAAGGATCAGGCCCAGTGACACATTCGAGAATCAACAGCATGCAGATGTAGAAGTTGTGGGAGTAGGTAAGATCACATTGAAAAAGCCAGTAGAGAAAAAGAAGGAACAAACACTAGATCCCTAGTGGAATACCAGTAGAGAAAGCAAGAGCAGAGGAAGCTAGAGGAATATTTGGGGAAGTAATACACAACTACTAAAAAAAAGAATCCTGAAAGCCAAGGAGAAGAAAGCATTCAAGAGTACACGATGATCCACAGTATCAAAAGTTCTGGACAGGATGACTAAAATCAAACTATTGAATTTGGTGATTAAAATTTCAATGGTGAGCTTATAGTTGAAGCAGTGCCATCAGAGTGGCATGGGGAGAAAAGAGAATAATCATGCAATGGAGCAAAGACTAAAATATTAAGTTGAAGAAATAAAAATAGAGTGTAAATCACTCCTAAACCAATTAAAATGAATTTACCCATGACCGAGGGAAGGCTCTGTTCTTTAGCAGCACTTGTGTCAACAGTACATTGTTCCAACAGTTGAGTTTCCAACTCTCTGAAATTAAAAAAAAAAATGTTACTGGAATTAAAATATTGAAACTGATATTCTTTTCTTATTTCATACTTTTAACTACATAATAAATTATTATGCTTTTTTTTTTTTGAGACAGAGTCTCACTCTGTCACCCAGGCTGGAGTTAAGTGGTGCAATCCCGGTTCACTGCAACCTCCACCTCCTGGGTTCGAGTGATTCTCCTGCCTCAGCCTCCCGAGTAGCTGGGATTACAGGTGCCCGCCACCATGCCCAGCTAATTTTTGTATTTTTAGTAGAGATCGGGTTTTGCCATGTTGGCCAGGCTGGTCTCGAACTCCTGACCTCAGGTGATCCACCCGCCTTGGCCTCCCAGAGTGCTGGGATAATACAGGCGTGAGCCACCACACCCAGCCCAATTATTATGATTTAAATAAAAATGATCTTCTTGCCAGGCACGGTGGCTCACGCCTGTAATCCCAGCACTCTGGGAGGCCGAGGCGGGTGGATCACTTGAGGTCAGGAGCTTGAGAATAGCCTGACTAACGTGGTGAAACCCTATCTCTACTAAAAATACAAAAATTAGCCAGGCGTGGTAGTGTGCGCCTGTAGTCCCAGCTACTTGGGAGGCTGAGGCAGGAGAATCGCTTGAACCCAGGCAGTGGAGGTTGCAGTGAGCTGAGATCACGCCTCTGCACTCCAGCCTGGGTGACACAGCGAGACTCCATCTCAATAATAGTAATAACAATAAAGGTCTTCCCCAAGACATAAGTTTACCTATGTAATAAACCTGCACATGTACCTCTAAACTTAATAAAAGTTAAAAAATAAAAATAAAAAATAAAAAATATACACAATGGAGTGCTATTCAGCTATAAAAAAGAATGAGATCCAGTCATCTGCAACAACACGGATGGAACTATAGATCATTATGTTAAGTGAAATAAGCCACGCACAGAAAGACCAATATTATATGTTCTCACTCATTTGTGGGATGTAAACAGCAAAACAATGGAACTCATGGACATAGAGAGTAGAAGCATGGCTACCAGAGGCCAGGGAGGATAGTGGAGGGATAAATGGGAGGTGAGGTTAATTAATGGGTACAAAAAAATAGAAACAGTAAGACCTACTATGTGATAGCACGACAGGGTGACTATAGACAATAACTTAATTGTACATTTTAAAATCATGTAGAGAGTGTAATTAGATTGTAACTCAAAGGATAAATGCTTGACGGGATGGATACCCCATTCTCCATGATGTGCTTATTTCCCATTGCATGCCTATATCAAAACATCCCATGTACCTCATAAATATATACACCTATGTACCCACAAAATTAAAAATTAAAAATTAAAAAAACTGGTTTATTCTTAAAAAATCAATATACTCGAAGCAAATAGAGGGTGGAATAAATAAAATTCACTGTCCATTTATCACAAGCCCTCTATTGATCACTGATCAACAAACAGATTAGCAACTGTTTTTGTGACACAGGTGAAATGAATATGTTAAATTCCAAGAAACTTACTTGTGAAGAGCTTTTCCTCCTAGGGGTAGTGCTCCCCAACAATTTAGAACTGGGATTCCTTCATATATCTACAGAGTAGTCAAGGATACTACTATTTTAGGTGATAAAATGTGGTTTCCTTGATATTTTCCTCACCTTCTGCAGTATTGTTCTAAATATGCTTTAGTGACAAATTTTTATTTCTTATTTTTAACATAGTTACGGAAAAATCAAAGAGTAAGTTGTTTTTTCATATTCTTCATCAAAGAAAACAGAATAAAAATACGCATATGCACATGACCATGCACAATTCATTAGATACAGCTGGGGCATCTGATAAAAGTAGCCACTAGGCCTGTGTAGCTACTTAATACGTGAAATATGGCTAGTCTGAATTGAGATGTGCTCTAAGACTAAACTACATACCAAATTTAGAAGGTTTTAATACCAAAAAACCCCACTAAAATACTTCATTATAATTTTTGTATTGATGGAATATTGGAGTATTTTGAATATATTGGGTTACATAAAATATACTACTAATCTCATCTTTTCTAGTGCCTTTTAAAATGTGGCTCTTAGAAAATTCTATTTACTTTTTTTTGAGACAGGGTCTTACTCTGTAGCCCAGGCTGGAGTACAGTGGTGCGATCTCGGCTCAGTACAACCTCCACCTCCCAGGTTCAAGTGATTCTTGTGCCTCAGTCTCCCGAGTAGTTGGGATTACAGGCATGTGCCACCACAGCCGGCTAATTTTTGTATTTTTCGTAGAGATGGGGTTTTGACCAGTTGGTCAGGCTGGTCTCAAACTCTTAGCCTCAGGTGATCTGCCCACCTCGGCCTCCCAAGGTGCTAGTATTACATGTGTGAGCCATGGCGCCCAGCCTAGAACACTCTAAATTACATACATGGCCCACATTATATTTCTACAGGACAGAGTTGAGGGAAGTAAACAATATTTACTGTGTGTTTGCTAAGTATATTGGTAAGAGCATCAGCTTTGGAAACAGACATGGGTTTATATCCTGGCTACATGTTCATAAGAAGAGGAGTCAACTACCCATCCCAACTCTCAATATTCTCATTTATATAATGAGAATACTACTACTCATGTTGCACGGTTAAGAATTAAACACAAAGTACTTTACACTAAAAAACACTACTGCTTGATTAAATTCCTTAGAAGTTAATGATTCTTAATTTCCTTCCATGAATATTTTTTCTAATAAATATACATATAGATCTCAAAATTGCAAGAGTCTTACATTCATGCACGTCAACATCCTTTTCAATAAAGCAATGTCCACTAGGACAATTCTAAGAGATGCTTATCTATACTCCGCTTAAATATTTATAATGGAAAGAAATATACTAGTTTATATGGTCAGTAATTCCATTCTGGGATAGCTTGAATTACTAGTAAGTTCTGGCCTATGGTCAATGACATAAAAACCACAGCACGTACTAAGAAAATAACTATGTGCCAAATCCTATGTATGCTAAACATTTTATATATATTACGTCACTCAACTAACACAACTCTTCTATCAGATGGAAATATTATAATCCCCAATTTATAGATAAAGAAACTGAAGCCCGAAGATATTAAGCTACCTGACCAAGTAGTAAGAAGCATAACTTGAGATTTGCACTTACTGTGTATTTGATTCTAAAACCCAAGCTTGTAAACACTAAGGCATACTGCCTTCATGATAGCCTCTGGAGACTAAAAAAAAAAAAAGAAAAATGTATTTTTCTTTTTTTTTTTTTGAGGCGGAGTCTCGGTCTGTCGCCCAGGATGGAGTTCATGTCATTCTCCTGCCTCAGCCTCCGGAGTAGCTGGGAATACAGGCGCCAGTGAGTTCTTCAGCTACTGAAATCTTTCTGGATTGAATGTTCTCATTTCAGTTTCTCCAATTACCCTTTGTATTTTTTTCTTAAAACTTGACTATCCTAGTCAACTTGACACATCCTGATTTTTCTTTTAAAAACTGAACGTAATATTCATGAGGTATACTCCTGGAGTATATCCTGGGACCAAATGATGGTAACTTCTACAAAAAGTAAATTTAAGTCTTACAATCCTGTGAACTTTTTCCACATTGAAATTCATATTTGTACATAGTAACCCAAAATAGTTCAGTACAATACAAATCATTTGTAATTAGCCTAATTATTTTAGTTAAAGTAGAGTAAAAACTCCAAAGTTGGCTGGATGACAAAAAAGATATGGGTAACACCAGGCTTTCCCTATATCCACAATCTAGGACCATGGCAGAATTAATTCCAAGCGTCAGAAGAGCCATTAGATGACTTGGAGCAAGCAAGACAGATGGAACCTAGAAAATAACGAAATCAAAACAACAAAATCAGAATGAGTGTCATTATTTGAAGGTATTTGCCTTATATTCAAATATATTTGAAAAAATTCACAGGAACATTATATTAACTTATATGGTGATACCTACTCCACCATCTTATGAGAGTAATTAAGAACTAGTTTGTTGATTTATATAAATTCACTCAATAACCAAAATACACTGTAATAAAAACAGCTCAATTGTTTCATTCCAAAATGACAATTAAGAGGCATTTTTCTTTATTCTTGTCCTCTTTTGGAAGGGAAAATTGAATGGGATAAAAGAAGAGGTCTAGAGGTCGGGCACAGAGGCTCATGCCTGTAATTTCAGCACTTTGGGAGGCTGAGGCGGGTGGATCACCTGAGGTCAGGAGTTCGAAACCAGCCTGACCAATATGGTGAAATCTCGTCTCTACTAAAACTACAAAAATGAGCTGGGTGTCATGGCATCTGCCTGTAATCTCAGCTACTAGGGAGACTGAGGCAGGAGAATTGCTTGAACCCAGGAGGCGGAGGTTGCAGTGAGCCGAGATCAGACCATTGCACTTCAGCCTGGGCAATAAAGCAAGACTGTCTCAAAAAAAAAAAAAAAAAAAAGAGAGAGAGAGAGAAAGAAGAGTTCTAGAAACATAAATTTAGAGGAAGATGCTAAATTAAAAAAATAGAGAGATGCCCTTACCATTAAGATGAAAATAGAGAAAAAAAAATCTTTATTATCTTTATTTGCAAAGTTTGTAATATAAACTACATATTTTTACTTTTTCTTTTTTATTTAAATTTTTATTTTTTTCTTAGAGACAAAGTCTTGCTCCATTGCCCAGGCTGGAGTGCAGTGGTGCAATCCCAGCTCACTGCAGACTCGAACTCCTAGGCTCAAGCAATCCTCCCACCTTAGTCTCCTGAGTAGCTGGGACTATAGATGCATGCCACCACATCTGGCTAATCGAACTATAATGGGCAGTTAAAGTTAAACCAAAGAACAAAATATACAAATAGTTGGCTCTGTGCAACATTTTTTCGGTAAGAATTTGCCAGATCCGGTTGCATCCCAAATACTAGATATTCAATCAAAATATGAGAGTCGATCATAATTGAATGGCAGACAAAACAATGGCTATATTTCCCTTATCTAAATAGATAAAGCAGGTATTCCAGTCATATAGAAGATAAGGATATTAACACAAACTCTAATTATAAATACAGAGAATATTCCACTTTATTCAGATAACAGCTGACACAACTTCTTGTTTTACTTTATGTTCTCCCTACTGCAAATGAAATTCCTGGACTCATGACATCAGTAAGTACTGGAGGCTATGCAACCTGATTCCCTGTACCTGCTTTACAAAACTACAACTTAGAAATATTAAGTGCCTTTACCTCATAAAGACATTGTGATTTTTGGTATTAGGTATGTTTTGAATTCAGTAGAATGTAAGAAAATACATTTATATGTGCTAAATTTCTTATATACTTAACACATATAATCTTTCATTTTCCCTTGCTGATAAAACCTAAATTTCAAGGCAGAGATTAAAAAAAATTTGAATAATTCAGATTCTGGTCTATGAAATACACTAATCTTAAAACATATTCTTGGTCATAAAATAATCCTGACTCCTATAAAATCAAAGCTATAGGTAATACTACTTATATCATGAGGCAAGTCTCATCCCTGGCATTACTGACTTACTCTAAAGGAGACACTGAATATTCCATTTCAAAGGAATTTGAAGCCTAAAATGACAAAATTCAGAACAGTATAGCTAAACAATGGAAGCTAGAAAGATCTGGAAGAAACACATCACAAAGTCTACAGCACAGAATATACCTTTTAATTCTGAAAAAAAGTCCCCAAATAGAAAAACCTATATTAAAATAAATAACAAATAGTAATAAAAAGAAATCTCCAATTATGTAAGTGTTGGATGAAATGCTAAAGCATGAAATAACCACATAAAGGAAGAAAATAAATGGCCAATTTGAAGAATCTTCTGTCATCTGGTTCCCCAACTACACTGTGTGCTATATAAAATAAAAGAGACAAAATATGAAGGCTTTTATTAGTTTAACTTTTGAGTACCTACCAACAGAAAAAAGGGAAGAAAGATTCCCTAAAAACTAGTAAGACTTTTACTGCTTCTCTTTTTATTTCAAAAGCAATTTACTTATTTGATATAAAGACAGGTACCTCAAAATATTTGAAAAGAACACGAGTGAGTGTCTCTCTGAAGTGAGAAGGACATAATACCGACTCGATAATCACAACTCGGCGGTCTCTGGGATTCACCAATAGATGCCTGAAAAGTGACAGTTTTGGCTTTAAAAATAAGTAAAAGTTTTTATTCATTTTGGTAAGTCATACAATTTGTTAAGAATAGTGAAACTGTACTACCTTAGCTTAAGATACTTTATCACAAAAAGACATCTTCATTTTATTACCCCAGAAAGATAACATTTCTGACCTCTTACTACATACCGTGCAATGTACTAGGAACTTCATTAACTTATTTATCTCAGAAACCTAAAATTATAGCCTACTATGATTACCAACTTGAGCCATTACATAGATTTTTTTTTTTTTTTTTTTTTTTTGAGACAGGATCTGGGTCTGTTGCCCAAGTTGGAGTGAAGAGGTGCAATGTCACCTCACTGCAACCTCGGCCTCCTGGGTTCAAGCCATCCCCCTGATCTCAGTCTCCCAAGTAGCTGGTACTTGGTGTGAGCCACAGCACCTGGTGATATTTTCTTTTTTTTAGGTTACAGTAGTATATGCTCACAAAGCTCCAAATATTATGACATGTAAAACCTGCACAATACAAAAACCTTACATTCCTACTACCCAGAACTACCACTGATAGAAGTTTGTATATTTTTTTCATTCTTACGAATATATGGAGGTATGTTTTAACAGAAATATTCACTCTATAGATGTGGTTCTTTAACTTGCTTATTTCACTTATCAATGTATCCCACACACCACACACAGGAATTAGTACCTTCCTGTTCTACTACATACAGATGCAGAACTCTTTTTTAAGAGCTGCATGGTATTTCACTGTATGAATGTAGAATAATTTAATTATCAGTTCACTTCATTAATGAACATTTCATTTTTAATATTTCCTTAAGTCTGCCAGTTTTCTAGTCTTCAAATATATTTTTGAAAAGTTTGAAAATAAACATGTAAAAATGGCAATAGAAGTCAATTTTTTGGGGGGGGGGGGGTGCCTCACATGTAATACAACCAATTACCACTATGGCATTAGGAAAATCTATCTAATCATAAAAGTTAGAAAACAAAATGTCTCTTACCTGAAATATAGTATGTGGATGAATTCCTTTAGGTAGGAATATAATTCTTCTGTATTGATATTATACTGAACAACTCTGACAGGCTGTAAAAAATTAAAATGATTTATTAATTTATATTAATAAAATAATATCAAATTAAGATTAAAATGTAATTATTTACTAATGCGTTTTCTGGGAATAAATTAAAAGCAATTTGTATTGATAATATAAAAATTAAATACGCAATAATCTCTTAAATTAGGAATCCTTAAGAACTGGAATGTCTAAGATGGCAGAATGTTTTAGTCTGTGGTAATGGAAGTGTGTGTTCATAGGAAGTAAAGAGCTTTGCTCACATGCATTTTTCCTCCATCTGAGTTATTATTTTGGCTTGACTGATAAAAATCAGCATTGAGGCCAGGTGTGGTGGCTCATGCTTGTAACCCCAGCACTTCGGGGGGGCTGAGGTGGGTGAATCACTTGAGGTCAGGAGTTCCAGACCAGGTTGGCCAACATGGTAAAACACTGTCTGTACTTAAAATAAAAAAATTAGCCAGGTGTGGTAGCACGTGCCTATAGTCCCAGCTACTCCGGAGACTGAGGCAGGAGAATCACTTGAAAACCCTGGAGGAGGCTGCCGTGAGCTGAGATGGCTCCACTGCACTCCAGCCTGGGCAACAGAACCAGATTCCGTCTCAAAAAACAAACAAACAAACAAACAAAATTCCCAGCACTTTGGAAGGCCGAGGAGGGTGGATCACCTGAAGCTAGGAGTTCAAGACCAGCCTGGCCAACATGGTGAAACCCTATCTCTACTAAAAATACAAAATTTAGCCAGGCATGGTGGCATGCACCTGTAGTCCCAGCTACTCCAGAGGCTGACATGGGAGAATCGCTTGAACCCAGGAGGTGGAGGTTGCAGGGAGGCAGGGGTTGCAGTGAGCCAAGATTGTGCCACTGCACTCAAGCCTGGGTGACAGAGTGAGACCCTGTCTAAAAAAAAAAAAAATCAGCATTGAATAAAAAGCATCAAAGGCTTCCTCAAATACTCAACTTGGTTTAGCCCCTGTTAGTCCAAAAACACTGGCATCTTCTCTTTTGCAACATCGCCACACTTAATTACTTGTAAAATGTCCCCCTTTCTGCTAGACTATAAGCTCCATGCGCAAGAACTATTTCTGGCTTGCTTACAGCTCCACTCCAGGTACATAGTAGGTTGTTCATAAATACGTGTGATAAAAATGACAACAGAACACCATTAACACAAAAACAGCCTACATACATATTACCAAGTCAATGCTAATATATAACAATGGCTTCACTTATGATCCTCAGAAAGCTCTAAGTACTCTGATGTATCATTGGCAGACCTCTCTTCATTTACTCTTTCAAAAGAAGGACCATCAGCCTCACTTCTTGATTTTATGTGGCTTAAAGATTCCAAACCATATACAGTCAAATATAAATAATTTTTTATGTATCTGTCTTTTTAAATGAAGATAAAAGCTTGGCCAGGCGTGGTGGCTCACGCTTGTAATCGCAGCACTTTGGGAGGTCAAGGCGGGTGGATCACCTGAGGTCAGGAGTTCAAGACCAGGCTGGCCAACATGGCGAAACCCTGTCTCCACTAATAATACAAAAAAAAAAATTGGCTGGGCATGGTGACACATGCCTGTAATCCCAGCTACTTGGGAGGCTGAGACAGGAGAATTGCTTGAACCCGGGAGGAGGTGGTTGCAGTGAACACAGATCACGACACTGCACTCTGGCCTGGGTGATGGAGCGAGACTCCATCTCAAAAAAAAAAAAAAAAAAAAAAAATATATATATATATATATAAAAGCTCAAAGCACTAAGAAAAGTGGCAACAAGAATGTACAGGGTCTAATCCAGTCAGAAACCTATCTGGTAACACAGTAATGCCAATTGTGCAGTGCAGGGGTGTGATCTCAGCTCACTGCAACCTCCACCTCCCAGGTTCAAGCGATTCTCTTGCCTCAGCTTCCCAAGTAGCTGGGATTGCAGGTGGCTGCCACTACACCTGGCTAATTTTTGTATTTTTAGTAGAGATGGGGTTTCACCATGTTAGCCAGGCTACACTTAAACTCCTGGCCTCAAGTGATCTGGCCACCTCAGACTCCCAAAGTGCTGAGATTACAGGTGTGAGCCACCACACCCGGCTTCCAACACATTTTCGAACATCAAACCACCAATATCTACCATATTTCTGGCTTGTCCAAGGATTTGTAGAAAATTTTTAAAGCGATGAAATGATTCCTTAATCAAGTATAATTAAAAAGATTGCTGGGCCAAGTGCAGTGGCTCATACCTGTAATCCCAGCACTTTGGGAGGCTGAGGTGGGCGGATCATGAGGTCGGGATATTGAGACCATCCTGGCTAACACGGTGAAACCCCATCTCTACTAAAAAATACAAAACTTTAGCTGGGCGTGGTGGCGGGAGACTGTAGTCCCAGCTACTCGGGAGGCTGAGGCAGGAGAATGGCATGAACCCGGGAGGCAGAGCTTGCAGTGAACCAAGATTGCACTACTGCACTCCAGCCTGGGCAACAAAGTGAGACTCCGTCTCAAAAAAAAAAAAAAAATTTCTGATGTATGTCAATGCCAAATATAAACTGCTGATATAAACTGCTGGTCTTGTCTATTCTGCTATAACTTGTGTGTTTTTTTTTGTTTTTTGAGATGGAGTTTCGCTCTTGTCGCCCAGGCTGGAGTGCAATGGCTGATCTCGGTTCACCGCAACCTCCACCTCCCGGGTTCAAGCGATTCTCCTGCCTCAGCCTCCCGAGTAACTGGGATTACAGGCATGTGCCACCACGCCCGGCTAATTTTGTATTTTTAGCAGAGACGGGGTTTCTCCATGTTGGTCAGGCTGGTCTCGAACTCCCGACCTCAGGTGATCCGCCCGCCTCGGCCTCCCAAAGTGCTGGGATTACAGGCATAAGCCACTGCGTCCGGTCAACATGTGTTTTTATAAAACCAAATATGCTCATATGCGATTGCTAAAAAACAAAATAATGTCAGAATGTTATAGTTGTATTAGTTAATATTAGACAAGCTAAAATTACAATAGAATTATAACCTTCATCAAGAAAAAGAAAGTCATCAACTCAGTTATCACATAGGTAGATAATGCTTCCAGATCTATTCATAAAAGAAGTTTAAATAACTCCCTACACCAGCAATTCTTGCCTCAAAGTGGATCCATGACTCTATTGGGTTGCATTTTCTCCTAGTCGCTACTTAATAACAGTCCCACTGGCTCAGAGCTTGCTATCATCTGCACTGAATCAGAACCCACTGACTAACATTTTCAATCCATGACTTCATTTTATTTTCATTTGTTTATTTTTGAGATAGGGTCTCACTCTGTCGCCCATGGTGGAGTGCGGTGGTGCGATCTTGACTCACTACAGCCTCAACGTCCTGAGCTCAAGTGATCCTCCCACCTCAGCCTCCCGAGTAGCTGGGGACTACAGGTGCACACCACCTCCACAATTGTATTTTATTTTATTTTTTTGAGACGGAGTCTCGCTCTGTCACCCAGGCTGGAGTGCAGTGGCACAATCTCGGCTCACTGCAAGCTCTGCCTCCCAGGTTCACACTATTCTCCTGCCTCAGCCTCCTGAGTAGCTGGGATTACAGGCATCCGCCACCACGCCTGGCTAAATTTTTGGGTTTTTTTTTTTTTTTTTAGTAGCAATGGGGTTTCACCGTGTTAGCCAGGATGGTCTCCATCTCCTGACCTCATGATTGCCCACCTCGGCCTCTCAAAGTGCTGGGATTACAGGCGTGAGCTACCATGCCCAGCCCACGATTTTATTTTTAATATTCCCTAAGATAGCCTCCAGCCACACTCAGCTGCCTGCCAATCCTATTCAAATTTTGTGGAGGCATCAATTATTGTTTTTGCTAGTACTCTTGATTACAAAGTTACATAGGTTTTGTATGGTCTACCTCAATCTTATTTTTCCCATAAGCCTTTTTTGTTTTGCTTTTTAAAAATGTACCATTTTGCAGAACAAAGGTATTTTCTGGAATGCATATGTAATGTTACTATGGTAACAGCTACATCTCATTTTTTAACAAGTGAATTTTATAGCATGCAAAGTCATTCCTTCTACTGATTGTAATTTCTAATCTACCATGAGATTAAATCTGTACTTAAATCTGTAATTTCTAGCTGTGGCAAGAAACTTTAAAAGTCTATTTTCAAAATTCTTTGGGTTTTGAAACTATAAATAAGGGAATAAATATCTGATATGTTATAAATAAGAATAAAATAATTCAGTGGTTATAAGACTTATAAAAGTATTTTACTGAGGTTAAATTTTTTCTCTTGATATATGATTCCATTTACATAAAATGTACACAAAACACAAATCTATATAAACAGAAGGTACCCCCTAATGGGCTGAGGACAGCAATGAGAATTTAATTGTAAATGGGTATTAGGGATTTTACTGGAGTGATGAAAATATTCTAAAAGTGGTTTGTGGTGGTAGTTGTACAACATGATATACTTATGGTGTGCAAAATTAGACCTTGATAAAGTTGATTTAAAAAGAGAAACTTTTCCTTGGAAATATAGCCATAAAGTATATATTTAGTACTGTTTTTGTTCGTTTGTTTGTTTGAGACGGAGTTTCGCTCTTGCCCCCCAGGCTGGAGTGCGATGGCGCGATCTCAGCTCACTGCAACCTCCACCTCCCGGGTTCAAGCGATTCTCCTGCCTCAGCCTCCCGAGTAGCTGGGATTACAGGCATGTGCCACCACGCCCAGCTAATTCTGTATTTTTAGTTGAGACAGGGTTTCACCATCTTGGCCAGGCTGGTCTCAAACTCCTGACCTCAGGTGATCCACCTGCCTCGGCCTCCCAAAGCACTGGGATTACAGGCATGAGCCACTACGCCCGGCCTTTGGTACTGTTTTAATCAATCTTACTTGAAGTCATATTTTAAGATATTTTATAGCACCGTATTTATTTTGCTAATTTGTTTTTTTTAAAATACCTTAGGCATCCCAGCTCTTTTTATCACACTAGGAATTATACATCTTGGACCAGTTTCTCCGGCAAATCCACACCTGCAAATAAATGGAAAATTGAAACAACTTATAGTATTCTTTTAAATATTTGTCACAGAAACCAATTTTCCCTGTATTCATTTCAAAACAATGGCCACAATAGCATTTGAAAATATCTCTGATGTATTTAAAGGGATTAAAAAAAATCACTCCACAAAACTAGTAAGTTAATACTATTTATTAATGCTTGTGTATTAACAGAAAAAAATTCTATCAAATTAGTGATACTTAAAAAAACTAATGTAATATTTTAAGGCAGCATTTACTTTTTTTTTTTTTTTTGAGATGGAGTCTGGCTCTGTCACACAGGCTGGAGTGCAGTGGCAAAAGATCTAGGCTCACCGCAAGCTCTGCCTCCCGGGTTCACGCCATTCTCCTGCCTCAGCCTCCCGAGTAGCTGGGACTACAGGCGCCCACCACCACGTCTGGCTAATTTTTTTTTTTGTATTTTTAGTAGAGAAGAGGTTTCAACGTGTTAGCCAGGATGGTCTCAATCTCCTGACCTCGTGATCCGCCCGCCTTGGCCTCCTAAAGTGCTGGGATTACAGGCGTGAGCCACTGTGCCTGGCCAACTTTTTTCCTAGTTGTTAATTTTAGCAGAATTTTAGGCAAGACATATCTACAACTCTGAATCTGTACTACATTACCTGACTTCATTCATATAATTCATCTGTATCACTCATAATTCCATCATTCTAATATTGTTAGCTCCCATATTGGTATATTCACTTTCAGTCTTCTTATGATTATGCATACATATTTGACATAGTTATAATCACACTTCATACATAATTAACTCATATGGTAAGCTTCTGCCCATATTAACGTAATCTTCATTGCTATCATTTTCACTTTTTTTTTTTTTTTGAGGCAAGGTCTCGCTCTGTCGCCCAGGCTGGAGTGCAGTGGCACAAACTCAGCTCACTGCAGCCTCCGCCTCCAGGCTCAAGCGATCCTTCCCCCTTGGCCTTCCAAAGTGCTAGGATTTCGGCACAACACTATGGCCGGCTAAACTTTGTATTTTTTGTAGAGTTGGGTTTCCTCATGTTGCCCAGGCTGGTCTCGAACTCCTGGGCTCAAGTGATCGGCCCGCCTCAGCTTTCCAAAGTGCTGGGATTACAGTATCATTTTAAAACTGCATTATTGCATTATTTTAAAAACGATGCTCTTGAGTATTTAGCTATTTCCATTTTTGTTTCATGTTAGTAAAACAAAATTTTGCTAAAAACGTTGCTAAAAATGATCATCATACTAGTTTAGTCTTAACACCCTGTCTTCTTGTCCTGTCTAGTTTTTGGTACTGCTCTCCTCGTATTCCCAAATAATTATCTCCATCTCCTCCTATTCCCATCTCCATGTTTACTTGCATCAGTGCTCCTCAAACATCTCAGAATGCAAGCCATTAGACTTCAATTTCTTTTTTTTACTTCATATATTTATCTTATCATCCTCCTGCTGTCTTTTTCAAATATAGCTTTCTGCTTATTTCTTCCAAGTACAGCCAAAATAATTATCTTTGAATAAAAGCCTCATATTGCTTATTATGCTTTGAAAATAATTTTTATAAGAAAATACAAATAAGGAAGGGTGTTGCATAGAACAATAAGAGAATGTCATTAATCAAGGACTATGTTTAATCCAATTCTGGAGTTCCTGAGTTCCAATTTTAAAATAGGCTCTTTTAAACACTTAGTGAATAAACAGTTATTAAATACCTACTATACGTCAGGAAGTGCCTAGAGATACAAAAAGATTTTTCAAATGTTTCATTTTCATAAACACATATATGATGTAATTGCCTGTTACTTCCCTCTCTGTTGAGCCCATCACAAAGACTCTTAATCTGGGGTCCCAGGACCACAATGACTGTCTTCCAATTCCCTGAAACTGTGTGTAAATATCTTAGGGTTTGTGCATTTGTGGTTTTCATCCAGCCATTAAAGAGAACTATGCCATCCGAAAGAGTCGAGAAACTCCTCTCTAGTGTTTACACGTTGGTTTGTTTAAAACATGTCAAATCTAACCTTAGAGTTTAGGGGAGCCAACAAAGGATTTCCCGAGTGTTATCTGTAGGGTTTCACCTGTTAATGTGCCCAGTCTCCCTAATTCCTGAGGAGCGAGAGCCCTGTCTGAAACATCTTTGCATTTTCAGCACCAAAATAAGCTCCGTTCAATATTTTATGATGAAACACGTCCTCGAACATTTACATTCCGTTGGCTGCCTTCCACATCTGATGAGCCCAGGGTAAGCGGGGCCTAGGTCACGGTTGTCATCCCCTACACAGATGATTCCAAAGGGTTTGTTGGGTTTGGGGTGATGACAAAGGGCGGCGAAGAGGGCAATTCAATCGAAGCTTCCTGGGCCTCTCTGGGAGTCAGACTCCGATCCTCGAATTCCCATTGCCCATGGAAGAAATAATAAGGGTTGTTATTTGCAAGGGCGCTGGTTGAAGAAAAGGGAAATGCCCGGAGCTGCCCAGCGAGTCCGCGATGAGGATCTAGGCAGTGCCTGGGGCTCGGCCACCCGCCCTCCCCTCGGGTCGAACACAGCTGGCGTCACGGCCACTCACTTGGTAAAGGCCTCTCCCAGGTCGATCACGACAGCTGTCTTCTCTCCGCCGCTCCCCAGGCCCTCGTAGAGCGGCATGGTAGTAAGGAAGACTGAGAGAAGAGGGTCGCAGTCTCCGCCGCGAACAAGTCTCGGCGCTCGGGGGGCGGGGCTGGGGCTCCGGCGCTCGGGCAGCGGCGGCGGCGGGGGCCACGAGCGGCGGCGGCGCGCCGGACCCGGGCTGTCCAAGGCTGTGCCTCACCCCGCGTTGGACCAAAATTCTTGCAGGTGAGGCCGTCTCCAGGACTAGGGGAAAAGAGGCGCTGGCAGGCGCGAATCCGAGTGCGGGTGTGCGGAGGCCGCGGCGATCAGGCGCGCGGGGCGCCCCGAGGGGGCGGAGCCGGCCTCCCTGTCATTCCCGCCCACCACGCCCCAAAGCCGCACCCGCGGGCGGCTGTGAAGAGGTTCGGCCTCAGCTCACTGTGAAAAGGTCCCTGAGGACCTGGCGGCGCAGGGGTCCCCGAGAGACGACGCAAACCCAAAGCTCTGATTCACGCTCTTGGGGGGCAAAAGATGCTGAGCCCCTGTTCTGTGCTAGGCGTTTTGCCTAATATTTAATGTTCTCAAGAAATACCAAGAATATGTGTTTTCTTATCTGTGGGAACCGACGCTCAGAGAGATTAACTTTCCCGGCGTCCCACGGCAGAGCCAGGAGCAAACCCACAGACTTCCTAATTGCAAAGCCTATGCTACTGATGCTTTAGAGAATAATACGTACAGACCATGCTTTAGTTAGTAGTCTTTCTGAAAGTTTTTATTTTACTCCAGAATTAAGCTAAAGTGGCATCTGTGAATCTTGACTCTATCTATGGAGGAGCGGTCGGGATGGTTTAGTAGAAGGAGCATTGAAGCAAAGGCCCCTATTAGGTTGGTGCAAAAGTAATTGCTGTTGTTGCTGTTACTTTTAACATTTACATTACTGTTTACATCTTTGTCAGTTCACAGCTTTCTGTGAAAATATTTTTTTCTGCAAATATTAGCTCTAATTTTTTTCTGCAAATATTATGCATTCCTATGCATAGGAGTGGAAAAGACTGTCAAAGGAGAGGCTGTACAATAAGAAAAGAGGCTCAAGGGTAAATCGGTGAGGAATAGCAATATTTAGCTGATGTACTGGGTTGAACGTCCCCCCAAAATTCTTGTCCACTGGGAACCTCAGAATGTGACCCTATTTGGAAATAGAGTATTGGTAGATGCAATCAAGTTAAGATGAGGTTATACTGTATTAAGATGGTCCCAGCTATCCGAGCGCAGTGACTCACACCTGTAATCCCAGCACTTTGGGAGGCTGAAGTGGGAGGATCCTTGAGCCCAAGAAGTCTAAGGCTGTAGTGAGTCAGGATTGTGCCGCTGCACTCCAGCCTGGGCAACAACAGTGAGAGCTTGTCTCTCTCTCTCAAAAAAAAAGCCCTACTCTAATGGTTGGTAACAAGAGTTAGTGGGGTAGTTGGGAATAAGCTATTTCCATAACAAAAACTAATGCTGTAACAATGCAGAAATTTGGAATGCGATATTAGTAAAATTCATGTTTAAGTCCAAATTACTGATCAATGATCCTCCTTGAAAGCAAATTGCCGGAGATAGGAGGATGAAGTTGGAGTTACCATGAGGAAGAAAACTGTAAGAAACGTGGGAAGAGATTAAATTTTTTGCTTAATAGGGTCAGAGTATTTGAATAGGACCCCTCACTTGGGTTCAGATTCCGTTTCTGCCACTTTCTGTCAGGTCCCTAATACCTCTGATCATCCACTTCCTTATCTGTAAACTGTTCTGCTGCTTCACAAGGTATTTGTAAGGATCAATTTGAAATTGTTTCTGAAACTATTGAAATGATGAAGTGTTATTACTCATTCTATGTTTTCCATGACAGCTCACCAGCTGTGTTTGTTTCCTAGGGACTGCTGTAACAAAGTACCACAAATGGTGGTTTGAGGCAACAAAAATTTATTCTTTCACACTTCTGGAGGTGAGAAGTCAGAAATCAAGGTGTCAGCAAGAGCAAGGTCATGTCCTCTTTGAAGGCTCTTGAGGAGGATCCTTTCTTGTCTTTTTTTTTTCTTTTTTTTTGAGCTGGAGTCTTGGTCTGTTGCCCAGGTTCGATCTCAGCTCACTGCAGCGTCTGTCCCCCAGGTTCAAGTGATTCTCCCGCCTCAGCC
Source organism: Trachypithecus francoisi (assembly GCF_009764315.1). NCBI lineage: Eukaryota > Metazoa > Chordata > Mammalia > Primates > Cercopithecidae > Trachypithecus > Trachypithecus francoisi. The sequence goes on from NW_022681468.1 coordinate 47,023,358, forward strand.
TCTTGAGCAGCTGGGATTACAGGCGCCTGTCACCATGCCCGGCTATTTTTATTTTTATTAATTTTTTTAATTTTTAGTAAAGATGGGGTTTCACCATGTTGGCCAGGCTGGTCTCGAACTCCTAACCTCAGGTGATCCGCCTGCCTTGGCTTCTCAAAGTCCTGGGATTACACCCTGCCAAGCCTTTTTTTTTTTTTTTTTTTTTTTTTTTTTTGAGGCACAGTTTCGCTCTTGTTGCTCAGGCTGGAGTGCAATGGCGTGATCTCAGCTCACCACAACCTCAGCCTCCTGGGTTCAAGCGAGTCTCCTGCCTCAACCTCCCTAGTAGCTGGGATTGCAGACACGTACCACCACGCCTCGGCCTCCCAAAGTGCTGGGATTACAGGTGTGAGCCACTGCACCTGGCCAGTTTGTTTGTTTGTTTGTTTGTTTGTTTTTAAACAGGGTCTCTCTCTGTCATCCAGGCTGGAGTGCAGTGGTGCAACCTTGGCTCACTGCACTCCAGACTGGGCTCAAGCTATCCTGCCTCACCTTCCCAAGTAGCTGGGACTGCAGGCATGTGCCACCTTGCCTGGCTAGTTTTTGTATTTTTTGTAGAGAGGGGTTTCACCATGTTGCCCAGGCTGGTCTTGAACTACTGAGCTCCGGTGATCCGCCAGCCTCAGCCTCCCAAAGTGCTGGGATAACAGACGTGAGCCACCGTACCTGACCTTCTTTCTTGCCTTTTCCTAGCTTCTGGTGGTTGCCGGCAATCCTTGGTGTTCCTTTGTTTCTAGATACACAACTCCAATTTCTGCCTCTGTCATCACTTGGCCTTCTTCCCTGTGCCTCTGCAGTTTTCACATTATGTACTTCTCCCTGTGTCTTCACATGAGTTTCCTTCTGTTTGTCTCTGTGTCGATTTCCCTCCTTTTTTCTTAAATGTTTTTCTTTTTTTTAATTCTGTATTTGCTGAACAAATTTCTCTCTTCTTGTTTATTTTTATTTTATTATTATTTTTTGAGATGGAGTTTCACTCTTGTCACCCAGGCTGGAGTGCAGTGGCCCGATCTCAGCTCACTGCAACCTCCGCCACCTGGGTTCAAGCGATTCTCCTGCCTCAGCCTCCCAAGTAGATAGTGCCTGGAATTACAGGCACCTGCCACCATGCCTGGCTAATTTTTTGTATTTTTACTAGAGATGGGGTTTTGCCATGTTGGTCAGGCTGGTCTCAACTCCTGACTTCAAGTGATCCACCCGCTTCAGCCTCCCGAAGTGCTGGCATTACAGGCATGAGCCTCTGTGCCCGGCCTCCCTCTTCTAAGGATATCAGTTACTGGCTTAGGGTCCATCTTAACCCAGTATGACTTCATCTTAACTTGATTACATCTGCAAAGGATCTAATTCCAAATATAGTCACATTCTAAGATTACTGGTGCACAAGAATTTTGGGGAGGACAGTATTCAACCCAGTACACAAGCGAAATGTTGGTGTTCTCCATGGTTCTGCTCTTGAACCTCTTTTCTTATTGTACACCCTCTCCTTTGGCAATCTCTTCCACTCCCATAGATACAGCTAGAGATAATATTTGTTGACTTCTATTTGCTAGCTCTCCTTGCTATACATAATCCCATTTATTCCTCACAACAACTTTATGAGTTAAGTGTTACTGTTACTGGAAAGGGGTCTCAATCCAGACCCCAAGAGGGTTCTTACACCTCGCACAAGAAATAATTCAGGGCAAGTCCATAGAGTAAAATGAAAACAAATACATTAAGAAAGTAAAGGAATAAAAGAATGGCTACTCATAGGCAGAGCAGCAGCGTGGGCTGCTTAACTGCTTATACTTATCGTTACTTCTTGATGATATGCTAAACAAGGGGTGGATTATTCATGGATTTCCGGGAAGGGGTTAGACAATTCCTGGAACTGAGGGTTCCTCCCCCTTTTAGACTATATAGAGTAACTTCCTGATGTTGCCATGGCATTTGTAACTGTTGTGGTACTGGTGGGAATGTCTTTTCATGTGCCTTGACATTATATTCTTCATGTTTCTTTTGTTTGGGAATTAAGTGAACTTGGACCTATGGTTTTATGGTTTTCATCAAATTTGGAATATTTTGACCTTTGTTTCTTCAGGTAATTTTTCTATACTGACTCTTCTCCTTTGGGTAGTCCAAGTACATATGTTATTAGGTGGCTTAAAGCTTTCTCATAGCTCACTGATTCTTTCTTCTTTTTCCTTTTTCTCACTTACATTTTTTCTCTGTGTTTCTTTTTGTATAGTTTCTACTGTTTTGTCTTCATGTCTATTAATCTGCTCTTTTGCAGCATTTAATCTGCTATTAATCCCATCCAATGTATTTTTCATCTCAAAATTGTATTTTTAACTTCTAGAAGTTAAATTTAGGTCTTTTTCTTTGTATCTTTTTTTTTTTTTTCCCCAGACAGTTTTGCTCTGTCACCCAGGCTGGAGTATAGTGGTGTGATCTCCCCATTGCAACTTCCGCCTCCTGAGTCAAGTGATCCTTCCACCTCAGCCACCCAAGTAGCTGGGACTATAGGCACATACCACCATGCCCAGCTCTTTTTCTTTTTTTTTTTTTGTGGGGAGACAGGATTTTGCCATGTTGCCCAGGCTGCTCTCGAGCTTCTGGGCTCAAGCAATCCACCCATCTCAGCCTCTCAAATTGCCGGGATTACAGGTGTAATCTGTGCCTAGACATTCTTTGTGTCTTCTCTGTCTCTCCTTAAACATGCTTGTGTTTTCCTCTACCTTCTTGAATGTATGGACTATAAAAATAATTATTTTAATGTTCTTGTCTACTAATTCTTTTTTTTTTTTTTTTTTTTTTGAGATGGAGTCTTTGTCTTCTAGGCTGGAGTGCAGTGGTACAATCTTGGCTTACTTCAACCTCCACTTGCCTGGTTCGAGCAATTCTTCAGCCTCAGCCTCCTGAGTATCTGGGATTACAGACGTGAGCCACTATGGCTAGCAAATTTTTTTGTATTTTTAGTGTAGACAGGGTTCACCATGTTAGCCAGGCTGGTCTCGAACTCCTGACCTCAGGTGATCCACTCGCCTCAGCCTCCCAAAGTGCTGGGATTACAGGTGTGAGCCACTGCACCCGGCTTGTCTGCGAGTTCTACCACCCATGCCCTTTCTGGTTCTATTTCTATGTTTTCCCCTTGTTATGAGACGTATTTTCCTTCTTTTCTGCATGACTGTCAAGTTTTGATTAGATGCCAGACAGTGTCAGTTTTACATTGTCAAGATGCTGATTTTTTTTATTTTATTTCTTAGAATATTCTCAAGCTTTGTTCTGGAATGCAGTCAAGTTACTCAAAAATGGTTTTATCCTTTTGGGGTTTGCTTTGGTAGATGGGACTAGAACAGCCTTTAGGCCAGAGCTAATTTTTCTCAACTAGTGAAGTAAGACCCCTCTTTTAGTATCCTACCTAATGCCTGAGGTATTACAGGGTTTTCAACTGTGGTTGGTGGGAACACAAACACTTCCAAGTTGTATGTTAACTTCAGGGAATTAATCTGCCTTTGCTTTTTTGGCGTTTTTTTTCCCCCAGGCTTGAGTAGTTTCCTTACATGCATGTAGCTAAAAATTCAAGGAGAACCCTGTGCAGATTGCCAAAGCTTTCTCTCTTTTTGTGCAGCTCTTTCCTCCTACAGCTTTCTCCCTTTGGTACTGTCCTCTGCGAATCCTACTACTTTAGCCTTCCTGAATGTATGACTTTGTCCCCAGTGGGAGCAGTGTGGATTCCCTCTCCCTGTGCTTCATCCTGGAACCTCCAGACAACAGGCTGAAGCAATCACAGGGGTTACCTTGCTTGTTTCCTTTCTGTCAGGGATCACTGTCTTGCACTGCCTATTGCTTCCTATCTGCAAAACAGTGTTTCATATATATTATGTCCTGTTTTCTAGTTGTTTTAGGTTGGAGTCCCTGTTACTCTATCATGTCTTACAGGAGAAGTCCCTCCAGAAACTGATTTTAAAACCAGTATTTTGTATAAATAGTTGTGTCCGTTATCTATTGCTGCCTAACAAATTTTCTCAAAATTTAGTGGCTTAAAACAACCCCCACTTACTTGCTCATGATTTTGTGTTGATAATTTGGCTGGGCCAAAACGGTAGTTCTTACATTCCACATGGTGTCAGCTAGGCTCACTCATGTGTTTGCAGTCAGTTAACAGGTCAGCTGGGGACTGGCTGGTCCAAGAAGGCCTCAGTCACACGTCTGGCAGATGGTGGTGGCTTTCAGTGGAGCCCCTCTCTCTGTGACCTCCTACCCTCTTGAACATGAAACCAGTTTTATTTAATTGATACCAGAAACATACCAAAACCCTGAAAGCTGAAGTTGCTAGGTTGCTTAAGGCCTACCTTTGGAAGTCACACATCACTTCTGTCTCAGGCTATTAGTTAAAGGAAGTCACAAGCCCAGCTTAGGTTCTGGGGTGGGGAAATAGACTCCATTTAATTGTTGGAAAGGGGAGTGAATTCACACAGTGAAGAAGCACAAACACAAATAATTACAATTCTTTGTAGTAGATTGTCATAGTAACTAGTTAACAAAACATGTATTTAATGGCATCATTTGTTTGAAACTATCTTCTGGGTTAGAGGACAGTCTATTATAAGGAAATAACTAGTTTATTTTGGCTTAAAAACCTTATTGTGGGAGGACAACCCTTTAGACCTTTGCCATGAGCTATGAGGTGTCAGGATGTGGACTAGAGAAACTATTGGGCTATAAGTGGCTAGGAGATCAATGTTAATACCCTCCATAGAGAAAGAGGAAAGGGAAGAGAAAAAAGGAGAAGATAGAAAAACATAGTAGTAGTTCACAAAGTATGGGAAAAAGAATTATCTTCTTCCATCTGTGAGGCAAAAAGGACTCTTTCCATTGCATGGAACAGAATCCTAACTCAAAACTGGCTTGCTTAACTGAAAATCCTGAAATAGAATGGGGCATCAGGCATGGCTGGATCCTGTGCTAACAGTGCAATCAGAATAGTTCCATCTTTCTGTTTTCCTCTAGGTTGGCTTCATTCTCAGGTGAGCTTTCTCCTTGTAAGGGCAATGTGGCTCCCAGAAATTACAGATACATACTGACCAGTATAGCCATACCCAAGAGAGAAAACTTCTCTTTTTAAAATTCCAGCACTTCTGGTGCTGACTGGCCCTGCCTCAGTCCATGTTCATACTTGAACCATGAGCAGGAAAATGAGATACTCTTACTGGCCAGGTCTTCTGCCCATTGCTGAGGTGGGCTCTGCCCTGTGAGAACTAAAGGACAAAAAGTGGGGGAAATGTGGTTTCTCAGCAGAAAACCAGGGTATTTTTCTTAGAAGCAATGGGAATAGATGATGGACAGGCTGAAGCAATGGAAGCCCTAAGCTGCCTCTGTCCTTTTCTCTCATACACAGCCTATTTTACTCCATTCCCACTGTACTGCCTAACCTAAATGAAGATAATAATGAGTCCTTGGAGCCCATGTTGATAAACTGCTCATTCTTAGTCACCAGAGCCCTCCTAAGAGCTAATGATCACTGCCTCCAAGAATACTCAGCTTCTTTAACTCAGAAACTGATGTCAGGTCCAGAGTGGCTGGGAAGGTGACCTAATCTTAGCCTTCTGAATGTGCTATAAAATCCCTCTAATGTTTGGTTGATGAAGAAGAGTTTTCATCAGCATCAGTGACTCAAGTAGTTGCATTTATAGTTAGAAGTTTATTTTATAACCAGAGTCACGTAGATCCCTCTCCTTCCATCTTTTCCTGTCCTAATGAGTTGCAAAGTCCTGTAGATTCCAACTCTCTGCAATCAGAAATGTGTCACCCGCTGTTTAATTGGTCTCTGGCCTCTCCACAGTCCACTGTCTATACTGCAGGCAGAGTGAGCACTCTAAAATGCAAACATAGTCATGACATTCTTCACTTAAAAGATTTCAATGACACTCTGCAGTTCTCAGATAAGGCAGCTGCTGTATCAGCCAACCAGTAGTTTCCCAAATGTATCCTGCTATTTCACACCTCCCATACTGTGCCTAGAATGTCTTCTTTATCTAACTGCTTTCCTTTTTGTCTTTCCAAATTCTGCGAAAGTATAACCTCCTTTGAAAAGCCTTCTCTGACCTCTGGTCTATTTTAATCTATTTTAGATCTTCATCTGGCCTTTCACGGCACCCTGTGCGTATTATAGCACATTAAAACACAAGATCCAGGAGGGCAGGGATCTTTTTCTGCTTAGTTTGCTGTTGTATCCCCAGTGCCCAACATAGCACCTGCACATGGTAGGTTCTGGATAAATATTTGATAAATGACTAGCACCTATTACTGTAAAGTAGTCCTTTATTTACTGTGTCTTCACTCTGAGATTAGGAACTTTATAGGCCAACACCTAGAGAGGACTGAGTCTGGACTAGGCACTTAGTAGTTTTTTTGAATAGATAACAGTAGCATGAAAATGTGATCAGCTGAACGGTTCTCAGCTCACCTTGAAGCCAATTGGTAAGGGATAGTAGGAAACTTTTTCAGAGTCTGAGCACGCAGCTATCCATCTATGTGACTGACCACAATAGTGGTTTTGAAACTAACTTCTTTTTTTTTTTTTTTTTTTTTTTGAGGCGGAGTCTCGCTCTGTCGCCCGGACTGGAGTGCAGTGGCCGGATCTCAGCTCACTGCAAGCTCCGCCTCCCGGGTTTACGCCATTCTCCTGCCTCAGCCTCCCGAGTAGCTGGGACTACAGGCGCCCGCCACCTCGCCCGGCTAGTTTTTGTATTTTTAGTAGAGACGGGGTTTCACTGTGTTAGCCAGGATGGTCTTGATCTCCTGACCTCGTGATCCGCCCGTCTCGGCCTCCCAAAGTGCTGGGATTACAGGCTTGAGCCACCGCGCCCGGCCTGAAACTAACTTCTTAAAGAAAATTTCATGCCACATTTCATGAATGCTTATAACATATTGTAATAAAACTTAAATAATGAGCTAGAGCCCACAACCAGTTGAAATTATGGTAGTGTATCCTCTTCTAAGAAAGAGAAGTAATTCACCAGAGAAAAGTACCAGGAACTATGTTAAGGTCAGGACACAGGCTGATTTATTAGATTCTTCATTTCTGTAGAACCAGACAATGAAAATGTATTGCCAACTACAAGGTATGGCAAAATCCTGAACCATCAATCACAGAATCAGTTATCCACACATATTTATACTTGTAAAGGGAGAGAAAATTGGCTAAAATATTTAATAAAGCTTTTTATAAACCATTCATGGAGCATAAAAGTATTCATTTGCTGACCTAACATTCTATTTCACTAATATTCTACTATAAATGATTTTCATGCTGTCCCTGCCAATGGACAGACAAAATACCTCAGGCTGGCATCAGATGTGAAATTGACCCTAATGATTTAATTTTTTTATATTGTTGCTAAGATGAGAGAATGAGGCTTTTTTGTTCTTTCTAATCATTTTGTTCTGTTAGTCTCAACCAGATAAGTTTCATATTTTACAAATAAAAATGGTTAGGTTGATCTGATTTTTTAAAAATGGTTGGAAGTAGAATGATTTGAGAATGTCAGTTACAGTTCTGTTACTCTAAGGTCTTGTTTACATTCAAGGCAATGATGGAAAGAACATTATTCCTTAGATATTTGACCTATGCATAGTAACATTATGGTCTTGTTGAGGCATCAGTAGGATATATTGTTAAAGAAAAATCTATTGATAGGGAACTTTTAATAAATTACACTTTTTTTGAGAAGGAATTGCCCAGGTTGGAGTGCAGGTACAATCTCGGCTCACTGCCATCCTCTGCCTCCTGGGTTCAAGTGATTCTCCCTCCTCAGCCTCCTAAGTAGCTGAGATTACAGGCTTGTGCCACCATGCTCAGCTAATTTTTGTATTTTTATTTTTGAGACAGAGTCTCACTCTCTTGCTCAGGCTGGAGTGTAGTGGCGCGATCTTGGCTCACTGCAAGCTCTGCCTCCCGGGTTCACGCCATTCTCCTGCCTAAACCTCCCGAGTAGCTGGGACTACAGGTGCCCACCACCATGCCCGGCTAATTTTTTGTATTTTTAGTAGAGACGGGGTTTCACCATGTTAGCCAGGATGGCCTCGATCTCCCAAAGTGCTGGAATTACAGGCGTGAGCCACGGCGTCCCGCCAATTTTTGTATTTTTAGTAGAGATGGGGTTTCACCATGTTGGACAGGCTGGTCTGGAACTCCTGACCTCAAGTGATCCGCCCGCCTCCGCCTCCTAAAGTGCTGGGATTACAGGCATGAGCCACCGCTCTTGGCCAAATTATACATATTTATTTTAGAAAATTCCTATTTTGTTAACAAAGCAACGATTTTTCTTTCCTTCCTTCCTTCCTTCCTTCCTTCCTTCCTTCCTTCCTTCCTTCCTTCCTTCTTTCTTTCTTTCTTTCTCTCTCCCCTCCCTCCCTCCCTCCTCCCTCCCTCCCTCCCTTCCTTCCTTCCTCCTTCCTTCCTTCTCTCCCTCCCTCCCTCTCTCCTCTCTCTCTCTCTCTCTCTCTCTCTTAGACAGAGCCTCGCTCTGTTGCCCAGGCTGGAGTGCAGTCTCGGCTCACTGCAACCTGCACTTCCCGGGTTCAAGAGCTTCTCATGCCTCAGCGACCCAAGTAGCTGGGATGACAGGTGTGTGTCACCGCTCCCAGATAATTTTTGTATTTTTAGTAGAGACACGGTTTTGTCCTGTTGGCCAGGCTGGTCTCAAACTCCTGGCCTCAAGTAGTCTGCCCACCTCAGACTCCCAAAGTGCTAGGATTACTGGTGCAAGCCACCATGCCCAGCCAGCAATGATTTCTTGTCTAGTATGTGCAGGCAGAGTGCTAAGTCTGGTATCTCAGTTAATCCTTGCAAATCTTTATTAATCAACATATGAAAAATATCTCCTGCTCATAGAGGTTAAGTAACTTGTATGAGGTCATACTGCTAGTATGTGACAAAATTTGGACTTGCTCTTCCTATCACCCCACATTGCCTTTAGAAGAAAAAAAATGACAGCTAAATTATACATGTGTTCATCAGGCACTCCTAAAGGGAAAAAAAAAAATCTGGAGCCAAACCATTTAAATAAATGTGACAAGATATATCTAAAATTAAACAGTGCATTGAAGGGTGTGATTTGTTCTGCTACAGAAAACGTATTCCCAGACAGTCTAGATTATGTCTCTGATCAATATGCTCAGTGAGGGAAGGATATTCCATTTTCTGAAAACGATCCCACACATTTCAGCTGCAAATAGTTAATTAGTCATTTCATAGCCAGAAAGAAGGGAGTAATCCTTTAGTGTCCATATGGCATACGTTTTCCAAGCTTATTTTTACATTCCCTTCAGTTCTTTCAATCCCAGCCTGAAAAGATTACTTAGATGATTTAGATGTAAAGAAATGTCATCCTGTACACTCTATCAGGACATGCATCGAGCCCCTCTTCTCAAAGGCCTTATCAGACAGAGGTTGTTTTACCAACGGGGCTTATTTCTCCAAGAAACGAATTCAAGTAACAGAAGCACTGACTGGAAATTTTGTACTAAGGAAATACTGTTAAAATATTTTAGATGTGATAATGGCATTATGCTTATATTATTAGGAAAGAACTGTCTTTTAGAATTGCATGATGAAATATTTATGGGAAAATGATATCATGCCTGAGATTTACTTCAAAATAATGTGGAGAGAGAGGTTAGTGAGTTTGTAGATGGGGCAGATGGGCCATAGGTTGATGGCGGTTGGCCTGGGTGATGGCTATTTGGGGGTTTATTACACTAGTATGTGTATGTTCGTGTATTTAAAAAATGTTAAAAAATGCACTCACATCTGGAAATATATAAACAATAAAAGAATATAACAAAAGAAAAAGTTAAAGCTTTTTTAAAAAAAGAAAGAAAAAAGAATAATAAAAAATGTAAAAGTTAAGATTAAAAACCAGAAAATATGCAACTAACAAGGCTGACTCACATGTTGGGATGTACATTCACTGTGTAATAATCCTTACCTTCAAGTACACTATTTAGGGTAGAACAACAGTACTCAAAGTATGTTTTGAGAGGATTGTTTGTTGTCCATAGGCATCGGTGTGTATCAGCCAATATTTATATCAGGACAACATTTTCATTACTATTTTGGTGTAAGAAATTTTGGTGTGATTTTTCTCATTGGGGTCGTCCAAGAAGAACATACCTAAAATAACTCCATTTTCCCCATTATTTTCTGGGAGGTTTTGTTGTGATCATCGTTGTCATTGTTGTTGTTCCTATTTTGTGGTACTGTTTTCTGTAGTGGCAACAATTGGGATTGTGTGAGGTATATATCCCATGGCATGTGGGGTTCTGCCACAGTCGTCTGTCATTTGGAAATATTTGAGAGGCACTGTTCTAATGATTGAGTCTAATCATAACGTCTATATTCTCACTAGTCATTAAAGATTGGTAAAGCCTAGTCACACATCCTTACAGAAAATAATATGCCATATTGTCTAACGTTGTCAGAAGGCATCACGAGAGGGAAAGAGAAAACTGTCAGTCTATGCCCTGTAATTCAAGGACAAGGGTGGAGGCAAAAGCAGAGTAGCATATGTTCAACTGAAAAGTGGATAAAGAAAGTGTAGTACAGCCATACAAAGGAATATTATATAGCAATTCAGCAACAAAAAGGAATGAACTGCTGAAATACCCTACAACATTGGATGAACGTCAAAATCATTATGTTAAATGAAAGACTCCAGATACAGAAGATAATATATGATTCAATTTATGGGAGCTGTTCACAAAAGGCAAATCTATACAGATAAAAAGTAGAGTTTCCTAGGGCCAGGAACGAGAATGGACATTAATTCTAAATGGACATTAGGGATCTTAGTGGGGTGATAGGCATGTTCTAAAACTGGATTATGGTGATGGTTGCACAACTCTGTAAATTTACTAAAAATGATTGAATTGTATGTTTAAAGTCAGTGAATTTTATGATTTTTAAATTATATGTCAACAAAGTTTTTTATAAAAATCAAATCAGCTCTAAAGTATTATTTTCCACTTTTCTTTTGATATTTTTGAGTGTATGAGATGTGGCAGTGATCAAAGCTAGTGGAGTGGTATAGCCCAGAAAGAGGGTTTGCTTGTCACATCTTACAATGTTCCAAATGCCTGACTTGGAATTTCAGTACCAAGAAGCTTTGTATAAAAAATTGTTGTCACACTTTGGGAGGCCAAGGCAGGCGGATGACCTGAGGTCAGGAGTTCAAGACCAGCCTGGCCAACGTGGTGAAACCCCATCTGTACTAAAAATACAAAAATTAGCCAGGTGTGGCAGGTGCCTGTAATCCCAGCTACTTGGGAGGCTGAGGCAGGAGAATCGCTTGAACCTGGAAGATGGAGGTTGTAGTGAGACAAGATTGCGCCATTGCACTCCAGTCTAGGCAACAAGAGCGAGATTTTGTCTCAAAAAAACAACAAAAAAAAATTGTTGGTGTGGGGTGCATGTCTTTTAGAAGTGTTTGAAAGGCCTTCTCGTTATCCTAGGGAAAAGGCTTCTCTTCTTCAATTCAGAGTCAATCCCTGCACTCAGGCTCTGGGCCTCATCCCTCACACCTTCTCAGTGGCAATGCTTCCTCAGTTATACCTGCCTCCTTCTGTTTCTTACCAGCATCTTTTTAAAAAAGAAAATCCTCCCTTAACCTTATCTTCCCCTCTAGATACTACCCTATCTCTTTTCTTTCTTTCTTTTTTTTTTTTTTGAGACGGAGTCTTGCTCTGTCGCCCGGGCTGGAGTGCAGTGGCCGGATCTCAGCTCACTGCAAGCTCCGCCTCCCGGGTTCACGCCATTCTCCTGCCTCAGCCTCCGGAGTAGCTGGGACTACAGGCGCCCGCCACCTCACCCGGCTAGTTTTTTGTATTTTTAGTAGAGACGGGGTTTCACCGTGTTAGCCAGGATGGTCTCGATCTCCTGACCTTGTGATCCGCCCGTCTCAGCCTCCCAAAGTGCTGGGATTACAGGCTTGAGCCACCGCGCCCGGCTACCCTATCTATTTTCTATTTGATCTTTGTGAAAGAGTTGTCTACATTCTTTGCCTCATCTTTCTTTCTTCCCATCATTCCTTAACCTATTGCACTCTGGATTTTGCCACCTGACCAATATTGCTCTTGCAAACCACATCAGTTTCTTCTTTGTTTGCTAAATCCAATGGATATAGGTCAGTGTTTAGCCTACTTGATTTCTCTGTAAATTTTCAAACTGTTGACTGCTCTCTCCTTGAAACTTTCTCTTCCCTTAGCTTCTACAATACTACTCTTTTTTGGTTTATCGCATATATTATAGATATTTCTTTGGAGTTGTCTACTACTCTATCTCTTAATATGTTAATATACTATTCTCTACCATTTTGTCTTGGGGTCACTTCTTTTTCTCACCTCCACACTTGCTACCTCAGTTATCTTACTCTCTTTCATGGCTTCATTTACCATCATATACTCATGCCCAACCCCACTCTCACACAGGCTGTAACTTCAGCTCAGATATGTTGCTTGAGCTTAAAACTTTATTATCCAACAAAACACAGACAAATTCTTTGCAGACATCCCACAACCACCTTAAACTCAACATGTCCAAAACTTAACTACTAATAATCCTTTGAAAAGTGTCCCCATAGCCTACTTTTTTTTTAAATCACTATGAAAGATCTTTCAGGAGCCCAGTCTGGAAACCAGAAATAGTTTTCTCAACTCCTCCTTTCCTTTTACTTCCTATTTTCCATCAGTCATGAAGTCCTGTGATTTTTCCTTCTCGTATATCTTGGGTCTATTATCTTTTGTCTTAGTCTGTTCATGCTGCTATAACAAAATACCATAAACTAGGTATCTTATGCAAAACCGAAACTTATTTCTCATAGTTCTGGAGGCTGAAGTCCAAGATCAAGGTGTCTAGTGAAGGCCCACTCCCTAGTTCACTGAATTGTGCCTTCTCACTGCAACCTCACATGGTGGAAGGGGCAAGGCAGCTCCCTGGGGCTTTTTTTTCTTTCTCAAAATTGGGGAACTAATCCTATTCATGAGAACTCTGCCTTCATGACCTAATCACCTCCCAAAAGGTGCCACCTTTTAACACCATCACCTTGGGGGTTTAGATTTCAATGTATGAATTTCAGGGGACATAAACATTCAGATCATAGCCCTTTCTCTCCATCCTTACTACTACTACATTAGTTCAGGCCTTCATCATCTTTCTTTCCCACTCTTTCTTTAATTTTACTTGTATATGAACACAGCATGGTAGCCATACAAAGATTTTAGGTTCTTTGCACTGTCATTTGAGTCTTTATGGTCAGTAAATCTGTGAGAGGGAGGTTTGGTGAATATTGTCTTTTTCCAGAGTTCAGGGGTCAGATAGCCTGTAGGATTTGGAGAGGGCATCAAAGATGACTTTATCAAAGGTATCAAAGTAGCAGTGCAGTTCCTGGTAGAAGTATAGCAGTTATTGACGTCAGTAATCAGCAGAAGTCTCTTAGGCACAAGAACAGAGAGATAATGTCACTTCATTTAGGGGCAAGAGTAAGATGCATCCCTAATGAGACCCAGCACCCTGTCACCTTAAAAGAGAGTATCACCTGGCAAGCATGAAGTCCTTGTTAATATTGTTCTCCCAGCAGCTTCATCTCATAGGAATTAAGCTATCTTGGTCAAGATGATGGCACCATTGACTTCCATGAAGCAGCTATAGACTGCCACATCTGGCTGGGTGCGGTGGCTCACGCCTGTAATCCCAGCACTTTCGGAGGCTGAGGTGGGCAATCACGAGGTCAGGAGATGGAGACCATCCTGGCTAACACAGTGAAACCCTGTCTCTACTAAAAATACAAAAAATTAGCCAGGTGTGGTGGCGGGTGCCTGTAGTCCCAGCAACTCAGGAGGCTGAGGCAGGAGAATGTCGTGAACCTAGGAAGCAGAGCTTGCAGTGAGTGGAGATAGCGCTACTGCACTCCAGCCTGGGCGACAGAGCGAGACTATGTCTCTAAATAAATAAATAAATAAAATAGACTGCCACATCAACCCAATGGCCACAAATGCCCTCAGCCTGGGTCATGTACTGCTCCAGTTTGTTTAAGGATGAACAAGATCTTCAGGGCCTTAAGTGATTGCCCTAGAAGAGGGGGAAAAAAAAAAAACCCTCAGACTCCTTGATAAGCAGAAAGAGATCTCCTCCAAGGAAGTAATTTCCATGGCCTTGGCCAGGTGGCCCAGCTTGTATACCAAGGACCACTCTTTGTCCTAGGCCTTGCTGCCATGGCCCTAGCCATCACTGACAAAGGATTCTATAAACTGCCTCAGTCCCTGACTCCATTGACTTTCCCAGGGCATCAGAGTTTAGTCAAAGTACCAGCTTCTTCATCTGCTATTTGGTATGTCCTCTACAAAGCAAAAGCCCTCACCATCTCCTTCCTATATTACTGCAACTACTTCCTCACTAATTTTCCTGCCTTTAAGTATCATACTATCCCTTCATATTTCTCATCTAGTTTTATTTCTTCACACTGCTGCCCAAGACATCTTTCTAAAACCCAACTCTCATCATGTCATCTTTCTGCTTAAAACCCATTATCATCAGGACAAATTCCAAATGAATTGCAGATTTCTCAGTATGACAAACAAAGTCCCTCATGACCTGACCCCTGCTCATCTCTCCCTGGCCTTACCATTCCCCTCTTAGAAATCTGTTAATACAGTACTGAACTATGAGTATTTCCCAAAATGTGTGTGTTTTTTTCAGTTTGCCACTATGACTGAGCACACTGCTCCCTCTCCCTATCTGGAATGCCTTCATCCTTCAGGACTCAGTTCAGACATTCTGTTTGTTAGGAAGTCTTCCTTGGCCCTCCAGTTTTTACCAGTGCTTCTCCTTTGGGTTCCCTTCACTTTCTGAACAAACCTTTTATTACTTTGTTTTGTAATTTTCCCCTTTTCTTATCCACCCTTCGTCTTCAGAACATTGGAGTCTAAGGATGGTGTTTTAACTTCTTGTTCTCAGAGCTGAACATACAAAGTATTCAATAAATTTTTAAAAAATGGATCAATGATGCACAGAACAATGAATGAATTAAGCATATAATGAGTGAGTAAAACAGAGCCTGTAATTTTCCCCCTTGTTTATAATTTCCCCCCTTGTTTATAAAGACAACCAGCCAACTAACCTTCAGAGTAGAGATCCGGACTTGTTGCCCTAAATTACCACTGCACAGAAAACTGCCTAAAAAGGTCATTTACATTGAGGTCTATCCTAGTAAACTGTAAGAGAGTAATTCCCTTGATCCTTTCTTTGTTCTGATTTTTAACATGACTTTTGTCAGCTGGTTTATAAAAAACAATTAGCATGGCCAGGCACATGCAGTGACTCATGTCTGCAATCCCAGCACCTTGGGAAGCTGAGACAGGAGGAGTGATTGAGGCCAAGAGTTCCAGACCAGTCTGGGCAACATAGTGAGACCTTGTCTCTACAAAAACAAAGTAATTAGCATCTAGTTTCAAACCTCCTGGAGAGAGGTCAGGAGTTCAAGACCAGCCTGGCCAACATAGTGAAACTTCGTCTCTACTAAAAATACAAAGATTAGCCTGGCATGGTGGTGGGCACCTGTAATCCCAGCTACTTGGGAGGCTGAGGCAGGAGAATCGCTTGAACCTGGGAGGCGGAGGTTGCAGTGAGCCGAGACTGCGCAGTTGCACTCCAGCCTGGGTGACAGAGCAAGACTCCATCTCAAAAAAAAAAACAACCTTTTTTTGTAGAGATGGAGTCCCACTATATTTTGCCCAGGGTGGTCTAGAACGCCTCACATGATCCTCTTGACTCAGCCACCCAAAGTGCTAGGATTACTGATGTGAGCACCGTGTCTGTCCTACAATGAACATTCTTTAAAAAAAAATACATATGTATACACACACACACACACACACACACACTCTTATATATACACACACATATATAATGTATACATACATATGTAGTCTTTGTGTACTTGTATATCAAGTATATCTATAAGACACATTATAGTATGTATATATGCTATAGTATGTATATACAAGTATATCTATAAGATAAATTTCTAAAAGTAGAATTGCTGAGTAAAGGAGATATACACACACACACACATATTTATATACTTTTGTGTATATATATTAAATGTAGCCCTAAAGTTGTACCAGTTTACACTCCCACCAACAATAAATAAGAATGCCCATTTGCCTAACTTTCTCTAACCCAGGGTAACTTCATTCTTTTAAATCTTTACTCATTTGATAGATGGGAAATGATATCACATTATTATCTTAATATAATTTCTGTAACGATGGCTGGGGTTGAATATATTTTTATGGGGTTGTTTTATATTGCCCACTTACGTTCTTTGCCCATTATTCTATTGAATTAAGTGTCTTCTTTTTAGTGGCAACACCAGAATTTCTAAATAGAAAGAGTTTAAGATAAGCAACCTTGTTGGAAAGGATAAAGCTAAGGACCTTG
Organism: Trachypithecus francoisi; assembly: GCF_009764315.1. NCBI lineage: Eukaryota > Metazoa > Chordata > Mammalia > Primates > Cercopithecidae > Trachypithecus > Trachypithecus francoisi. The sequence continues at coordinate 47,039,877 of NW_022681468.1, forward strand.
CCTTAAAATTGTGATTGTGCCATAGTTTACAAAAGATTGAGAAAAGGTCTATTGTTTGTTGTTCTTATCAAAGTATGGATGACAGATAACGGAAATGGCCTCCTCATCCCCTTGTCCCACTTTGATTTTATGACTGCTTTTATTTGATTTACAAGAGCCCTTTATTTATGAAATAAATCAGCTGTTTTGCGTCATGTTTGTGACAAATATTTTTCGTGCTTCTCCTTTCAACTCTATTTAAAGTAACTTTTACCCTTCAGAATTTTAATTTGTTTTTCTTAAATGAGATGGGGTCTGCTATATTGCCCCAGGCTGGAGTGTAGTGACTATTCACGGGTGTAATCCCACTACTGATCAGCGTGGGCATTTTGATCTCTTCTGTTTTCAACCTGGTTCACCCCTCCTTAGGCAACTTGGTGGGCCCCCACTCCCGGGAGGTCGCCATAGTGATGCCACACTCAGTGTGGACACCCCATTGGCATAGCGCACTACAGCCCAGGACTCCTGGTTTCAAGAGATCCTCCTACCTTAGCCTCCCGAGTAGCTGGGACTATAAACTCATGCCACCATACCCAGCTAGAATTTCAATTTTGTATGAACTAATTTGTTATTCTTTGTATGGCTTCTGAAATAACTGTCATATTTAGAAAACACTTCTATAATGCAAGGCTATAAAACTACTTATTCATTATATCCAGTACATTCATGGTGTCATATATTTATGTTTAAATTTCTGACTCGCCTTGGTGATATTTTTAGCAAGAAAGAATACAGAAACCCAGCTTAAAAAAAAATGGTAACTTAGTTGTGGGATGTAGTTACAATTTTAAAAAATGTTACTCTAAAATTCTATCAAGATCTAATTATAGGCCGGGAGCTGTGGCTCACGTCTGTAATCCCAGCACTTTGGGAGGCGGAGGCGGGTAGATCATTTGAGGTCAGGAGTTCCAGACCAGCCTGGCCAACATGGTGAAACCCCCGTCTCTACTAAGAATACAAAAATTAGCCGGGCAGTAGTGGCAGCTGTCTGTAATCCCAGCTACTTAGGAGGCTGAGGCAGGAGAATCACTTGAGCCTGGGAGGCAGAGGCTGTGGTGAGTGGAGATTGTCCCACTGGATTCTAGCCTTCGCGATAGAGGAGACTCTGTCTCAAAAAAATTTAAAAAAAAGTAATTAGAGAAAAATAAACAAATGAACCTTTTTGTTGTCATCACTCAGAATTTGTTTCTGTTGCTTCGAAATATTTCAATGAAGATATTCTTTTTCAATATTTATTCTGGTTCACAAATTAAATACTGTTAAAATAAAGTGACATCGGGGAGAACAAAATACAAAATGGCTACATACATGCAGTGTAGTTCAATATGAATTTGAATGTATTGCCACCAATACAAGACGACTTGAAAGCAAGTGCAATAGACCGAATGTTTATGTTCCCTCCAAAATTCATATGTTGAAATCTAACCCCCAAGGTGATGGTATTAGGAAATGGGGCCTTTGGGAGGCGATTGGTATTACTGCCTGTATGTAAGGGGCCCCGAGAGAGCTAGCTCACCCCTTCTGTCATGTGAGGACACAGTGAAAAGATGGCCATCTATAAAGAGGACCCTCACCAGACAGTGAATCTGTTGATGTCTTGATCTTGGGTTTCTCAGTCTCCACAACTGTGAGAAATACATTTTTTAAAAAATATTTCACACGGGATTTAATTCAGAAAATTGGTCACATGTTTGTTGGAAGTCTTTAAAATATTTTAAAATATATTTTTTATTTTTACAAATTTATGGAGTACATATGAAAGTTTGTTACATGTATATAACCTGTTGTTTATAAGTCACTATGGTATTTTGTCATGGCAGGCATAATGGACCAACACCGTAAGTTTCTACTATTTTTTGTATGTCATTCAGCACACTTGCCCCAAAGAATCTATTATCTAACTGATAGAATGATATGGTATATTTAGGTGATTTCTTATTGCCTTTTTTTTTTTTTGAGACAGAGTCTCACTCTGTTGCCCAGGCTGGAGTGTAATGGTGCAGTCTTGGCTCACTGCAACCTCTGCCTCCTGGGTTCAAGCTGTTCTCCTGCCTCAGCCTCCTGAGTAGCTGGGACTACAGGCGTGTGCCACCACATCCGGGTAATTCTTGTATTTTTAGTAGAAATGGGGTTTCACTAAGTTGGCCAGGCTTGTCTTGACCTCCTGACCTCATGATGGGCCGGCCTTAGCCTCCCAAAGTGCTGGGATTACAGGTGTAAGCCACCACACCCAGCCTGCCCTCTTTTTAAAAATCAATAAAATAGTTACAGTTGTTAGAGTATAAGGTTCTTAAAAGCAGGATAATTTTTTTAAATGATGGGGTCTTGCTATGTTGCCCAGGCTGGCCTTGAACTCCTCGACTCAAGCAATCCTCCAGCTTCAGCCTCCTGAGTAGCTGCGACTGCAGGTGTGCACCACTGCATCCGGCTTGGGGATGTGTTTTATTCAACATAATAGTGGCACTGAATACTTTTTAAATAAATTTAAGCTGTAGCATATATATCTTAAAAGATATATTTGTGATCATTAAAATTTGGAATTTGGAATTTTAAAAAATTGAAGTAATTTCAACCTGTGACTGAAGATTTCTTCTATAGTTTTTTCTCCTTTTATTAAAGAAAAAAAAACCTAGGTCATATTTATGTTCAGAGTTTATATAATAAGCCTATTTTAGTTCAAAAATATATAGAGTCAAAAAATAAGATTATACTTAGATACAAAAAGACCCAGCCAGAATAATGTTTCTCATTTATTGAATGAATCACAAGTAAGATAGATTAGTCAAGCCAGGAAATAACAGACAAAGCTCTGCTTCTGCACCTGCATCCTTGAGGCAGAGGGACAAGGACAATGGTGTACAGAGGTGGTAGGAATGAGTTGGGAGACAATGGTATAAAACAGTATAAAAGGCATGAGCCCCGGCCACCTGAAGCTTCCGAGCTTGGCATTAGATGTTTCTCATCGGTTGATGCCTGACTTCACCTGAGTCTTCTGGCCCTCTCCCAAACCGGAAAGATGGCATGAATCCATGGCCTTTGTTTAGGATTCTTTATTAGTATCACTTCTGTTTTAAGTGAACCCTAGGGAAAGTGTTCATGTCAACTCTAGGGAAAGCATGACTTGGTGGTCTTCTATTCTGGGGCCAGGGCCAGGGTCAGGAGATTGAGTACTGGTTGATTGGTGTCATTTTTATATTTCTCTTTTTATTCACATGCAGAATAAATGGTACTTTCTCTCTCTTTCTCTCTCTCTCTCTCTCTCTCTCTCTCTCTCTCTCTGTCTCTCTCTCTCTGTTTCTCTCCCCCCGCCCCTTTCTTTTAAGTGCATGATTTCAATGAAAACTTAATTCAGTGTGATCATGGTGATGGTCTAGGGAAACTACAACAGGCTGTAATTTTTTTATGTCAGCCCACAGACATCATCCTGAACAAAAACAACCTTAGCTTCAGCAAAATGTAGGCAGTAATTAAGATGAAGATGTGGGCTTTTTGTTCAAATTAAGAGAGTTTTTTTGATTTGCCTTACTAATGAAGCACTGTGTGGTAACATTTTCAAGCTCTCGGTTTCTGAAAAAAAACCTTCTTAGGAATGTAAAAAATCATTCTCAAAAACTGGCAACCATTATTTCTATAGTGGCATATATTTGTTGATCTTTGTGTATGTTTATAAAATATGTATTTTTTTACTTTAAACATATCTTTTCTTACCACTCCATCCCTATTAAAACTCAATAGAAAGGAGTTTTTAAAATATCAATGATCACTTTCAGGTTTTTTCTTTTTAAAGTCTTTTCTAGTTTTATTTCTACAAAATTAAAAAATTAATATGTGCTCTAGATAAAATATTTAGACAATACAGAAACATATAAAGTAAAATTCTAAATCCTCCTATCTCTCCCAGTTCTATTCCTTAGAAGTAGTCATCGGGAAATAGTTTGGTGTGCTTTCAGACAGTTTTTTATGGGTATAAAAACATTTTAAATTGAAAACATTAACGCTTTTCCAGAACTTTATGAGAGAAGAAACAGTGCTACTTCCCTCTCTCTTTTTTTTTTTTTTTTTTTCAGATGGAGTTTTGCTCTTGTTACCCAGGCTGGAGTGCAATGGCACAATCTCGGCACATTGCAACCTCCGCCTCCTGTGTTCAAGTTATTCTCCTGCTTCAGCCTCCCGAGTACCTGGGATTACAGGCATGCACCACCATGCCCAGCTAATTTTGTATTTTTAGTACAGACAGAGTTTCTCCATCTTGGTCAGGCTAGTCTTGAACCCCCGAACTGAGGTGATCCATCTGCCTTCGCCTCCCAAAGTGTACTGTTTATTTTTGGTAATTTTTACTTTGAATTAATTCCAGACTTTTAAGAAAGTTGCAAGAATAGTACAAAAACTATACCCTTCGCTCAGATTCTCCAACTGTTAACATTTTACCACATTTATTTTATGATTATCTCTGTTTTTATATAGATGTACTATTTTTTCTGAACCATTAAAAAGTAAGTTGTGTTCATGACACCCATTTACACTTCAGCTTGTATTTCCTAAGAAGGACATCCTCTGTCATAACCTTAGTATAAGTATCAAAATCAGGGAATTAACTTTGATATAGGGCCAGGTGTGGTGGGGTAAATCCCAGCAATTTTGGTGGTTGAGGTGGGCAGATCACTTGAGGTCAGGAGCTCAAAACCAGCCTACCCAATATAGTGAAACCCCGCCTCTACTAAAAATATAGAAATTAGCCAGGTGTGGTGGCACACGCCTGTAATCCCAGCTACTTGGGAGGCTGAGACATGAGAACTGCTTGAACCTGGTGGGTGGAGTTTGCAGTGAGCTGAGATTGTGCCACTGCACTCCAGTATGGACAACAGAGGGAGACTCCATCTCAAAACAAAACAAAACAAAACAAAACAAAGAAATACATCAATACAGTACTATTATCTGCTCCACAGATTTTATTCTATTTTTAAAAGTGTCCCAACAGCATTACTTTTTAATTGTATCATCATTTATTGAAAAGAATGTGCCAATTGATATGTGCCCTTTTTTTTTTTTTTTTTTTTTTTTTTGAGACGGAGTCTCGCTCTGTCGCCCAGACTGGAGTGCAGTGGCCGAATCTCAGCTCACTGCAAGCTCCGCCTCCCGGGTTTACGCCATTCTCCTGCCTCAGCCTCCCGAGTAGCTGGGACTACAGGCGCCCGCCACCTCGCCCGGCTAGTTTTTTTGTATTTTTAGTAGAGACGGGGTTTCACCGTGTTAGCCAGGATGGTCTCGAACTCCTGACCTCGTGATCCGCCCGTCTCGGCCTCCCAAAGTGCTGGGATTACAGGCTTGAGCCACCGCGCCCGGCCTTTTTTTTTTTTTTAACAAGTGTTCAAAGGAATAGGCTAGTTTACTAACCACAGACAATTTAGGCATTTCCACCTCCCTGTTATCTCCATGTTTCTCCCCACCTCCCATCCTCTATCTCACACACCAACATATACGGATACACACAGGCACACAGATACACTGATACAGACAGACATACACCAGACAAACACACATCCCTCAGTAGCCCTCTTTAGAATTTCTTGAATATGCCTTGTCTCACCTTTTATTCACATCCTCTTCCCAAAATGCCCTTCCTCTTATTTTCCTTTTTTGACTGGCAAAATCTCACTCCACTTTCAAAGCCTCCTATTTGACACATTTTCTAACTCAGCCTCCCTCATGGGCATTTAGTTGTGCTTCCTTTGTGTTTTCTCGGCTTTCTGTACGAGGCTGCTTTATAATATTTCCTATTTTACCATCACTAGTTAGATTTCTACCCAATAGTTATATTATTAAAAACTTACGGAAAGCAGAGACTTTCCAGGATGCAGCCCAGGGCTCAGAATGGAATGAATCATCAATAAATGCTGGTTTAATACTGAGTGGTTTATAAGTCTTATCTTCTCATGAGTAAATGCCAGTAAAATGAATAAAATACTGGTTGCCTTCTTGTAAGTTACATTTCTTTCTTTCTTTTTCTTTTTTTAATGTAAAATGTGTTATACTGAAGCAATGGAAGAAAAACTCTATAGCTTAAGAACAACTACCTGAACTGAACATGACCAACACTGATGAAAGAAACAAGACTTAAGTAAATGAAAAGACAGTCCATGTTCATGGACTGGAAGACATAATATTGTTACAATGGCAATATTACCTAAAGCTATCTACAGATTCAGCACAATCCCTATCAAAATTCCAACATCTTTTTTTCACAGAAATGGAAAAGATGATCCTCAAATTCATATGGAATTGCAAGGGTCCCTGAATAGCCAAAACAATCCTGAACACAAAGAATAAAGTTGGATTATTCACACTTCCTGATATCAAAAGTTACTACAAAGCTACAGAAATAAAACTACTGTGGTATTAGCATAAGGATAGACACACAGACCAATGGGACAGAATTGAGAGTCCATAAATAAACCCATACATCTATGGCCAATTGGGTTTTAAAAGTTGTAATAACATGAACATAGAGAGTGGAATAATAGACATTAGAGACTTGGAAAGGTGAGAGGGTGGGAGAGGGTAAGAGATGAGGATTATCTAGTAGGTCCAATGTACACTATTGTGGTGATGGTTATGCTAAAAGCCTAGACTTCACTACTGTGCACTATCTCCATGTAAAAACACTGCACTTGTACCCACCCCCAAATGTATTTTTTAAAATTTTAAAAATAAAATTAAATTAACAGAAACAATTGTGATAACATACACATAACATAAAATTTACCATTTTTTTTTTGAGATGGAGTCTCACTCTGTCACCCAGGCTGGAGTGCAGTGGCATGATCTTGGCTTACTGCAACCTCTGCCTCCCAGGTTCAAGTGATTCTCCTGCCTCAGCCTCCTGAGTAGCTGGGACTACAGTTGCATGCCACCACGCCTGGCTAATTTTTTTTTTTTTGTATTCAGGGTTTCACCATATTGGCCAGGCTAGTCTTAAACTCCTGACATCATGATCCACCTGCCTTGGCCTCCCAAAGTGTTGGGATTACAGGCATGAGCCACCGCACCCAGCCACAATTTACCATGTTTTGAAGTGTACAGTACAGTGACATTACATACACTTGCATTCTTCACCATCCATCTCCAGAACTTTTTTCATCTTGCAAATCTGAAAATCTGTACCTATTAAATAATAATAGGGCCAACTGATTTTTAATAATGGTAACAAATCCACTCTGTGGAAAAAGATAGCATCTTCAACAAATGGTTCTGAGTTTCCACATTCAAAACAATGAGTTTGGATCTCTCTCTCTCATACCATATACAAAATTAACTTCACATCCATCAACAACTTAACCATAAGTACTAAAATCATAAAGCTCTTAGAAGAAAACATGGGGCTAAATTTTTATGACTTTTAATTTGGCAATGTATTCTTTTTTTGAAATGGAGTTGCACTCTTGTTGCCCAGGCTGGAGTGCAGTGGTACAACCTCAGCTCACTACAACCTCTGCCTATCAGGTTCAAGCAATTCTCCTACCTCAGCCTCCTGAATAGCTGGGATTACAGGTACCCACCACCATGCCTGGCTAATTTTGGTATTTTTAAAAGGGACGGGGTTTCACCGTGTTGCAGGCTGGTCTCGAACTCCTGACCTCAGGTGACCCACCCACCTCAGCCACCCAAAGCGCTGGGATTACAGGCATGAGTCACCGCACTTGGCCTGGATTCTTAATATGACTTTAAAAGCATAAGCAACAAAAGAATAAATATATAAATTGGACTTCATCAAAATTAAAAGTTTTTGTGCATCAAAGAACATTGTCAAGAAAGTGAAAAAACAACTTATAGAATAGGAAAAATACTTGCAAATTGTACATATGAAAAGGGTTTAATATTCAAAGTATATTTAAAAACTTCTACAATTCAACAACAAAAAGACAAATCATTTTAAAACAAAATGGTTGTAAACAAACAACAAAAAGACAAACCGTTTTTGTCCATCTTACAATGGACAAAAGGCTTGAATAAACATTTCTCCAAAGAAGATAAACAAATGGCCAATAAGCACATGAAAATATGTCAACATCATTAGTCAACGGAGACATGCAAATTAAAACTACAAGCTATCACTTCACACCTACTATGATGACTTATTAAAAAATGGAAAATAATAAGTGTTGTTGAGGCTATGGGGAAATTGAAATCTTTATAAGTTAGCAATAGGAATGTGAAATGATGCACCTGGTGTGGAAAACAGTTTGGCAGTTCCTCAACAAGTGAGACACAGAATTACCATATGAGCACACCTGGGTATATACTCAAAATAATGGAAAAGAGTTACTCAGAAATATACTTGTACACCAATGTTCACAGCAACATTCTTCACAATAGCCAAAAGGTGGAAACAATCCAAGGGTCTATCAACAGAAGAATGGATAAACAAAATGTGGCATATACATACAACAGAATACTATTCCGCCATAAAAAGGAATGAAGTTCTAATACATGCTACAACATGGATCAACCTTGAAAAATATTATGCCATGTGAAACAAGCTAGACACAAAAGGACAAATATTGTATGATTCCACTTTTCGAGATATCAAGCATAGGCAAATTTATAGAGGCAGAAAGTAGATTAGAGGTTGCCAGGGGCTGGAGGTATGGGAGAATGTGGAGTTATTGCTTAAAGGATATAGACTTTCTGTTATGAGTGATGAAAAAGAAAATACACAGTGGTGGTAATTGTATAACGTAATTAATGCCTCTGAATTTTACACTTAAGACTGATGAAAGTGGCATATTTTATATTGTATATAGTTTACCTCCCCACTTCCTCCTCAGAACCTACCTGAGCCTACCACAGAGTCTGAGACCCATATGGTTGTTAGAGACTAGTTACTTTTCAGAGAGTGAAGGGAGAGACTGCCAATTAACACAGGTGCCAACACATAAAATCAGAGTCAAGGTGAGCAAGAGTGTCCTTTTAAAGTTTAAAATCTTACACTCTGTCTTTCCAAATCTAGTTTATATCAAGACTCACCCAATCTAACTGCTTTGTCCCCATCCATAAAGATTCTGATTTGTTAAGTTTGAGGTGGGCTGGAACACTTATTTTTAACACGTTCCCCAGGTGAGTGTGAAGCCAAAGGACAGAAGTATTCTTAAAGGTATTTGTTAATATACTCTGAAAACAGAGAGGAGAATGTCTTCTGGTGTCTGGAGGGCCCCTGACTGTAAGATTCTGTGGAATATTTGCCCTTTCAATGCCAAGCTTAGATTCCTGTTTCTGGCTCCCAGCTGAGGGCTCTGGGCTACCATCTGCATGCTTAGCCCTGCCCCAAGCTTGGGGACCAATCAGAGGGTCGGTCCTCTGCTGACTCAGCATCAGGTCGCAGTGACTCAGCACCATGTGGCAGCTGTTCCTCCTGATCTGATCTTGTCACGGGCTCTGACCTTGCTCTCATTTTCTATCCCAGTTATGATAATTAGGTCTTTGTTTTGTCGCCAAACCCCATCCTTTTCTTGCCAGTTTTCTCAGGGGAGTCTGTCCCAAATCTTGGTCTTGGGAGGAAGGTTTTCCTGCCGTGGCTCAGTATTTTTTATTGAAAGTACTCACCCTCAAGATTTTGTAAGATCCACTGTATTCCTGAATTCCTTCCCGTTCCCATACCCTCCCCCATTCTACATAATTCCCATTTAAATTCCCTTTCTTCTCTACTTAATCTCCAGGGGTTTGGTGCCTTCCCTGGGACTCCACTTCTGACTCCGTTTACCTTCCCACTAACACTCCACCCTGCCAGTCTGTCCCAGTAAGCTGCAGGCTAGCTGTGGAGGCACCTGACCCCAGCCTAAAACTTCACAATCTGCCTTCTCTTGGATTCCCTGGTCCTAGGCTCTGCCTAGATGCCTGTTGGAAGATCCCATTCCCCCACTGCTTCCTGCTGCACACTGTGGGGAAGACACAAGGAATGAATAGTTATGGGTCTCCTCGATGTTTTGGGTGCTATGGTAGGTGCTTCGCAAATGTTGTTTAATGTCATAGATTTTTTATTTATTTTCTTTTTGACAGAGTCTTGCTCTTGTCGCCCAGGCTGGAGTGCAATGGCACGATCTCGGCTCACTGCTACCTCCGCCTCCCGGGTTCAAGTGATTCTCCTGCCTTAGCCTCCCAAGTAGCTGGGATTATAGGCGCCTGCCACCATGCCCAGCTAATTTTTGTATTTTTGGTAGAGACAAGGTTTTGCCATGTTGGCCAGGCTGATCTCAAACTCCTGACCTTGTGATCTGACCGCCTTGGCCTCCCAAAGCCCTGGGATTATAGGCGTGAGCCATCGCACCCGGCATAGATTATTTTTAACCTTTTATTTTGGAATAATGATATGACACACAGAGGTAACTTGGCCAAGGTAAATGCAGCTGGTAAACTGCAAGACTAGAGTGTTTATTGAACTGGCTCTAAAGTTTCTGTTTTTTGGCTTTAGCGAGCAGGTGTGGACTATCCTGTGGTGGTGGTGGAGGTGGGGGTGGTGTGACAGGTTCCAGTCTCTACTGCTCCCTTTCTGCCCTGTGCTGCTTCCATCCACTCTCCCATGCCAGGCAGTGCTGGAGGACACCAGGCACTTCTCTTGCTTTGGTTGAGTATTTGCAACATGTACCAGGGCTGGTGTGAAGTATATTTTCCCACGCACTTTATGTTCTCATTTATTGTTAATTCCTTCTGTGGAGGAAACGTTTAAAGTATGTCTTTTAGGTTGCATATTCACAGCAACTAACCCCCTAATAACACTTTAAAATAATGAGGTATCTAAAAAGACGGGAGAGTATATAGTGATTAACTATGATATATAACTTCGGACCAATAATATTTTCTACACCTTTAGCAAATCAGGCTTGCTTTGATCTCACTGTCAACAGAAACCTACTTCTCACCCACTCGATATAAATATAGAGCAAGAAAGGAGCTCCTAGAGTTGAGTTCCTCAGCTGTTCTATGTTTTGTAGATTAAAATAGGGAGGCGATCAAAGTATGATTTCATGAATCACATGATTTATTGCCATAGAAAGATATATTTTTTCTTTTTCATAATGCTGAAAGAGAATAACAAGAACAAATCTCACAGGGAATATATTAATACTTAATAGATGGATTGCATTAGCCACAGAATCAGTGAGTTCCAATTTCATTTAGAGTCCATTATTAAAGTCTAGTTACTCAGTTAGGATGGAAGCAGGCCTCTGTGGATGTAGAGTCCAGTCAAAGTTTGAGGCATACAATGGAATACTATTCAGCCATAAAAAGGAATGAAGTTCTAATACATGCTACAACATGGGTAAACTTTGAAAAACGTTATGTTATGTGAAATAAGCTAGACACAAAAGGACAAAATCTTTCTTGTAGAAAGCTACAAGAAGTTATTGGCAAAGATGGTTTGACCAACACAGCAGAGATCCTCAAAGACATGTATGATGGCCAAGGTCCCTCCAGGCTAGCAAGTGGTGCTGGTTTTGGCTGGAGATGCTTTGGAGAAGAGCTTGAAGGCTGACAGAGAGTAGCCCTGTCACAGCCTAAGCTCTCAATCTGTCTGTCAAAATCTTGGGTTTGTATATGTTTTGGAGTCCAGTAGTTGGAGGTCAATAACTCACATATATGGTCTGATAAAGTATGACATAGCATTCTCATGGGAAGGGGGATTAGACTCTCTGTTATTCCCACAGCAAAACATGTAAGTCCTACAACAACCTATGTAAGTATTTGGAATCATTGCAAAACTCCGTAACATCCTATTTAGTTGGGGTACTATCCCAGAGGGCAACTGGCTTGTTGCTAAAATGCCCATAGTATAGCTGAAATTTTGAATTTTTCTCTAGGGTAGGAGAATCCATAGGATTCTAATGATCCTGTTGACTTTTCATACTTGTCTGGCCCTACACAAATTTTTCCTGGATTGCTTTATGGGGAGGGCAAAATAGGATTTCCATCCCAGCAGAATTTAAAAAACAATCATGTGTGTAACTATTGCAAGGAAGCAAATTTCAGCCCCACATATAATTTAATCAATTTGTATTATTAGAACAAAAATGACTTGAATCACCCAAGAACTAAATTTTGGACTAATTTTTAAATTCTTTTTATCTCCCAAGTTCAGTCATTCACCATATTCAACTGTCTCTCTCCTCTCCCACTCACTCGCCCAAAAATTTTCCTAGGTCTTCCTCTTGCCTTATAATTAAGGCCAAATGCCTTGGCTTAACATTCAAGGCAGCCACAATGTGGTCTCCACTTAACCTCTCCTGTCTTATTTCCCATAGCTCCCTTATACAAATTATGCTACCATAACATGCATGCCCCGACTCCTGTGCCTAGTTCATTCCATTCCTCCAACCTGAATACCCTACCCTTGTAAGTTTGAGTCCAACTTTTCCCTTCATGCTAGCTCAAGCCCCACTTTCTCTGTGAAAATTGTCCTGATTGCTTTAGCACACAGTTTTCTCTGCTTTCTCTCCTGCTCTTTTCTTGCCATAATTGATGCATGCGCCCTACTTAGCACAGTGATCCTGACACCTTGTAAGTGTTCAGCAGAGTGGGTAAGAAGATCAACTCTGGAGCCAGACTGCTCAAGTTGGTATTCCAGCTCTGTTCCTTGCTTGCTGTGTGCCATTAGACAACTTAGTTAACTTCTGTGAACCTCAATTTCCTCATCTATGAAATAGGAATAGGAACTACACCTTGCAGGGTTGTTGTTTTATATATACAATCTATAAATATATAAAATGTAATACATATTATATATGTGTATATACATACACACTGTATAGATGCATATACTTTGTATGTGTGTATGTTTGTACATGTGAAGTTATTTATCCTTTTACACAGATGTTCTATGTTCTTCACTTAATGTTTGCTATTTGACAGTAGGTATTGGTTACTTATACCACTCATCCCAACCAACTCAGAAAAAGTTCAAGTTAAGGTACAAGGATAATTATGGAGAAATACATCACTGAGAAACACACCACCTTGCAAATGTAAGTTATGAGATAGCACAGATGAAGAAAAGTCCAGAAGGACAGAAAAGTCCAGAAGGCCAGCTCTGGACTGGAGGTGGTGAATGGGTGGAGGGGGTCAGCAATCCTCCTGGAGAAAAGGAACTTTCAAACTCTTCGATAGGAAAGATGAGAGGATTTGGCCAACTGATTTGGGCCCCATTTCATTTCCCTTTGGAAAGGGAGTGCCTGCTGCCGGCTTGGTGGGGGTGGGAGGTGATTCGAGACTGCTGGGGAAACTAGTGCAGAGCTCAGTGCATAGGAAGCAGGGCTGACTGGCTGCTCGTGATTGGCTTGAGGCTCAAAGAAGCAAAGAAGAGACTACATTTTCCCTTTGGATTGCCCAGTCCTGCTCACCAGTCTTGGAAAGCAGACAAAATTTCCATCTGGTGCTGCAGACTGTGAACCCGAGTGGTGTACTCTTTGGGCAGAATCACTGAGGGTGCTGTGCTGTGCAGGTGGTGGGTGGTGGTGTTAGCGGTGCTAGTGGTGTGTGTGTGTGTGTGTGTGTGAGAGAGAGAGAGAGAGAGAGAAATGGTATTGATGGGGGCATTATATGACAAGCTGTGGGTATGTAGGGGGCATTTAGGCTGGGGGATGGTACAAGCTGAGAGGAATGTAGGCCAGAGGCATTCATGCTGGAGTGGGTGATACAGACTGGGAAATGACTCAAGCTGGGGAGATGTATCCTGGGGGAATTCAGGCTGGAGTGATACAGGCTGTGGGATATAGATTGAGGGGATACAGACTGGGGTGCACGGGCTGCGGAAGGTGTTGTATTAAGTTTCTATGTTATATAACAAATTTTTATACACTTAGTGTCTTAAAACACACCGTTTATTAGTTCACAGTGCTGTAGGCCAGAAGTCCAGACACGGTGTGGCTGAGTTCTCCACTCAGCGTATCCCAAGGGGAGAATGAACGTGTCAGCTGAGCTGTGCTCCTTTCTAGGGCTCAGGAACCTCTTAAACTCACAGGGTTGTTGGAAGAATTCAACTCCTGTGGCTGTAGGAGTGAAGCATCTTGCTGGCTTCTGGCCACGGCAGTTCGAACCACTAGAGGGCGCCCGCAGTTCCTTGTCATGTGGTTCCCTTCCCAGGTCCTCTCATGCTTTGAATCTCTGACTTCTCTGTTTATAACCTCTACATCCAGATTGAAAGGGTCCATTGATTATGTCAGCCCTACTAGATAATCTCCCTATTTTTATTTTTTTGAGACAGGATCTTGCTCTGTAGCTCAAGCTGGAGTGTGATTGGGGCTCACTGCATCCTGGAACTCCTGGGCTCAGGTGACCCTCCCACCTCCGCCTCCCTAGTAGCTGGGACTACAGGCACGCACCATGATGCTTAGCCCTCTCCGTATCTTAAAATCAACTGATTTGGGACCTTAATTATATCTGCAACTTCACAGCTGCGCTAGATTCATGTTTGACTAAATTACTGGGAAAGGAGTCATGTTTGACCAAATTACTGACTCATGTTTGACTGAATGGGAAAAGAGTAATTACTGAATTACTCTGATGTGAATTATGCATACCAGAGGCTAGGACTCTTTGGGACCATCTTAGACTTCTGCCTTTCAAGAGGAGATACAGGCTGGGGGATTCGGGAGTGATACAGGATACAGTCTGGTGGGGGAATAGCTTGGGGAGGATACAGGAAGGTGGATAAAAGCTGAGATGGATACAGGTTAGGAAGTGGTACAAATTAAGAGAGGATATAGGCTGGGGCGTGATGCAGGCTGAAGGGAAGATAAAAGTCAGGGGTACAGACTAAGGGAGGATACAGGCCAGGCAGAATATAGACTGTGGGAAGGTCTGAGGGACTGAGGGGTGATACACACTAAAAACAATACAGGCTGGAGTGGGATGCTGGAGGAGGCACCGTGGGCAGCTGGGTGCCTGACACGTGGCTAGTTGAATCTGAGTGCTAAGACAGAACTGTGTGCCCAGGTGTGATGGGGGCATTCCACCCAGCCTCGGTAATCAGGGAGAGTTTCCTGAACAGGATGGCTAAGGTGAGTTTGTAACCATGTGTAAGTATCCTTAGCCAGACAAAGAAGACACAAATGTTCAATTCAGGTGAGGGAACATGAGCCCAGCCCAGGCACAGAGGTGTCAATGTGGATTACCATGCTTAGTTGGGAAGCTAAATCTTTGTCACCAAGGCTGGAGTGCAGTGGCATGATCTCAGCTCACTACAACCTCCGCCTCCTGGGTTCTAAGCAACTCTCCTGCCTCAGCCTCTTGAGTAGCTGGGACGACAGGCGTGCACCACCATGTCTGGCTAATTTTTGTAGTTTTTAGGAGAGATGGGGTTTCGCCATGTTGGCCAGGCTGGTCTCCAACTCCTGACCTCAGGTGATCCACCTGCCTTGTTCTCCCAAAGCGCTGGAATTACAGTGTGAGCCACTGTGCCTGGCCGGGAAACTAAATCTTTGGTTAAACTCTTAAATGTGTTTCTCTCCCCTTGAAACATAAAAGTGCCACTGAATAGGAGAGGAAGAGTCCTGGATTACGCATCCAGAGATTTGGGTTCCTGTGTATGCTTTGCCCTGACATTGGGCAAACTCTTGTAGGTTTAGTGTCTCATTTGATAAATAAGGAAATTGGAGCAGATGAGAAGCACACCTCCATAATTATTATGTTTCCAGATCCTTAAATGAGATAAATTTATTAAATATCTGTAATAGGTCAGACACTATTATAATTCCAACTTATTTTCAGCTATGTAAGTCATGTAATTGGTTCTAGTTAAGTGCAGTTTCATAAAATGCTAGATCATTTAAATAATAGTATAATTTCAGTAAATTTTAAAACATTTTCTGCCTATGTAAGAATGTTTCTGCTTGGGGAAAAATTTAGTGTTAATGGGAACCTGGTGGATGGACATAGTACAAATTACTTAAATTTGACAGTTTTATTGATGAAACTTGGTGAAATTCCAAGAAAATGCCACAGAATTATGCCAAAATTACCATTCTAAAATCTATTCCCAGAAAATTGTTCTTTCCATAATAACCTGAAGTTTAAATATAGGCATACCAATAGGTCCATTTTTATTCCCAGAAAGTTCCTCAAGAAAGAAAAAAATCCATTAGCCATCAACTCAGGAAATACCTGCTTCTACAGCTGAAAATCAATACTTCATTACCTGGGTCTGCACTTTGATTCACATAATAGTATTAATTGAATATGTAATGGGTGTTAAAGACACTGTGTTTAGTCCATTACACCTTATTGCATTTAATTCTCCCAATAATCCTAGGATATCAAAAGTATTATTATCCTATTTTGAAGCTAAATGCATGCCCCTGGTTCCTCTGCAATACTTTTGCTTAGATTGTTTGAACACTTGTTTGCTCTCTTATCCCAGGAAAGGCCAAGAACCTCCAGGTGGCCTCTACAGCAGTCCAAGTCATGTTCTTAAGAAATGGCTCAGGGCCAGGCGCGGTGGCTCAAGCCTGTAATCCCAGCACTTTGGGAGGCCGAGACGGGCGGATCACGAGGTCGGGAGATCGAGACCATCCTGGCTAACACGGTGAAACCCCGTCTCTACTAAAAAAAAAAAATACAAAAAAAAAAATACAAAAAAAAAAAAAACTAGCCAGGCGACGTGGTGGGCGCCTGTAGTCCCAGCTATTTGGGAGGCTGAGGCAGGAGAATGGCGTGAACTTGGGAGGTGGAGCTTGCAGTGAGCTGAGACTGGCCACTGCACTCCAGCCTGGGTGACAGAGCAAGACTCTGTCTCAAAAAAAAAAAAAAAAAAAAAAGAAATGGCTCAAAGGCATAGCCAGATTCTACTACTAAGGAGAGCTGCAATGTAAAAAAGGTGCCACCTGTGGGTTTTCTGATCTGAAAATATGCTCCTTTTGGGAGACTGATTTTCCTATGCTCCCCCTCTAAATATATAACTGTTTTGCTTCAACCAGGGAAGCTATTGAAAATACTCAGCATGGCAAAAGCACTAGCCAATCAGAAGAGACCTTCAACTGTGCCAGGCTGTATTAGTCTGTTAGGGGTACCTAACAAAGTACCATGAACCAAGAGCCTTAAACAACGGAAATTAATATTCTCATAGTTGGGGAGTCTAGAAGCCCAAGATCAAGGTGTCAACGGGGTTGGTCTCATCTGAGGCCTCTCTTCGTGGCTTGTAGATGGCTACTTTCTGTGATTTCACATGATCTTCCATGTGTGTCTGGTGTCCTTTTTATAAGGACACAAGGCATACGGGATTGAATTTTTAATTAATTACCTCTTTAAAAACCCTCTTGGCTGGGCTCAGTGGCTTACGCCTGCAATTCCAGCACTTTGGGAGTCAAGGTGGGAGGATCACTTGAGCTCAGAAGTTCGAGACCAGCCTAGGCAACATAGTGAGACTTTGTCTCTACCAAAAAAGAAAAAAAAAAATTAGCTAGGCATGGTGGCCCATGCCTGTAGTCCCAGGTACTCAGGAGGCTAGGCAGGGGAATCCCTTTAGCCCAGGAATTTTCCTTGAGCCCAGGAATTTGAGGTTACAGTGAGCTATGATGGCACCACTGCACTCTAGTCTGGGCAACAGAGCAAGACCCTGTCTCTAAAAATAAAAATAAAAATTTAGAAAAGCCGGGCGCGGTGGCTCAAGCCTGTAATCCCAGCACTTTGGGAGGCCGAGAGGGGTGGATGGCCGGAACCCGGGAGGCGGAGCTTGCAGTGAGCTGAGATCCGGCCACTGCACTCCAGCCTGGGCGACAGAGCGAGACTCCGTCTCAAAAAAAAAAAAAAAAAAAAAAATTTAGAAAAGACTCTCTTTCCAAATACAGTCACATTCTGAGGTACTGGGAGTTAGGGCTTCAACGTGTGAATTTTGGGGGAATACAACTCAGTCCATAACACAGGTGTTACTCCCATTTACTTCAGGATGGTGGGGAGGAGGCGGAGGAGTTGAGGCTGGGAAAGGGATGACATTGGGCAGGCTTGGAGCAACAGCCTGGGATAATGGATAATTTCTTCCATATATTTATCATCTGCTTTAGATGTCCTTGATGTCTGCCACATTTCTTACTCTCAGGTAGAAGGAGAGGGAGAGGAAGTAAGATCAATTGCTTATGTTTGTGCCTTGGGCAAAAGAACGGGCCTGTAAAACTGCTTATGAATGAATAATACATTGCACCACGTGAAATTTTGTTATAGTCCTCAAGGCTGCCTCAAACACAGCAGCATACTGGAATTAAAGGCTATGAAATTGAAAAGGATTGAGCCAAAGTGCTCAGGCTCGCGTCTTTGAAACAAGGAACAATGTATACACTGGAGAAGACATTAAATTTTAAAAGCAGCAGTATGAAATCTAGAAAGTAGAAGTATGAGACGAGAAAAACAAAGAAATAGAATTTAAAGGAGAAATGGAGAGTAATAAGGAAAAAAATCTTTTTTTTTTTTTTTTTTGATGAACCAAGCAGAATATGATCTGACTCTGACTGAGAAGTGCCCATCAATGTAAGATTGATTGCTAGGAACAATGTCATAAAATGAACATTAGCTGGTAATGGCAAGTGCCTTAAAACGCCTTTTGCAAAGAGAGAAACAGAAGGAAAACAAAACATATCACTATGCCTGAATACCACTTATAGAAGGCTCCTAAAAGCAAAAAGAGAAAAGAAAAGAAAGAACATCACATGACCCTCCATTTATCTTTACTGGGAATCTTTTGGATAAAAATTCATTTATTCTTTTGTGGTGATGCCTCACACTTTAGACCAGTCCAAAAGTAAATAATTTTCTCTGTATGAGACATGCTTTCAATCACCCTGATTGTGAAGGAAGTATTTCCACCCCTTTGGCTATTTTTATAAACAAGTTATGGAGGAATTACTTTGGACTGATTCTGCAAAGTGAATCTTTTATGCGTACTTTATATTGCAGGTCTTGAGAAAAAAAAAAATAAAACAAAACATATTTCTGTAGCTACTTCAAAGGACTTAGGCCTGCATGAAATCTAGTTCTGGATTCATCTTGAAGCAGGTTTCTGTTTTTGTTTTTAATCTTACACTCAGGGTATTTCTTGTTCATGCACAACTCCTCTTTGTTTTTTGTTTCTTTGTTTTGTTTTGTGTTTTGAGACAAGGTCTCACTCTGTTGCCCAGGCTGAAGTGCAGTGGCGTGATCACGACTGACTGCAGCCTCAATCTCTCAGGCTGTCTCTACAAAAAATCAAAGAATTAGCCAGGCATGGTGGCCAGGCCATGTTGCTTAGGCTGGGCTCAAACTCCGGGGCTCAAGTGATCCACCCACTTTGGCCTTTCAAAGTGCTGGGATTACAGGTGTGAGCCACCACATCAGGCCTGCAACTCTTCTTTAAATTAATGTGAACTTCACCAATAAAAAGGATCACAGACTTGTGGTTAGAAAGGGACTTGAAACATCAATTGGCTCAGTTCTCTGTTTCAGACAGGATACATGCACACATGGACTAACCCTTTCTTAAAGGATGTAAAAAAATAATTAAATCCTAACTCTCAGAGGCACTTATGTTGGAATGTATCTTCCCAATTTGAATGAGATTTATGTATTTCATTCTGAAGCTAGCCAAATTTCCTTTGCATGTGAGTAGTATTCAGTTTCATGCTTCATAATTATAAAATGTTGAGCATTGTAGTGTTACATATTTATTTTGGCATAAGCTATGGTCCTGATTGGTCAACAAATACTTTTTGAACAGCTGCTATGTCAAGGCACTTCTGTAGGTGTTGTGGGAGATGTGAGATTATTTAAAACACACTGTCTTAATTCAAAGAGCTTAGAGTTTTCTTGGGGGAAAGACAGTTACACACACATGCACTAACTATATTAAGACACTGGCTTTCCATGTAGACTTTATCAAATAGCTCTGCTTTGTGGTAGTATCATGGAAAAAGATGATGAAAATCCATAGTCCCTTTAGATCACGAAAGAAGCCTATAAAGAAATTTTACATTGTGTGTTATTGGTAATGTTTTTAAGTATATACCTTTTCCTCTCAACTAAATTTAAGATTCCCAGGGAATGTTGAGTTCAATTATTGATCTTTGCGTACTCCACATACCTCCCACAAAACAAAAACATTTGTTGATGATTGATTAACCACAGAGCTAAGCTCAATGCCAAAATACACACATAACCCACATTACATGATGCAGTGCCCATGGCTTAATGACTGTGAACCATGAACTCATCTAGGGCTGTTTGGCCAGCAAAACTAACCAAAATTTTTAGGAATAAAAAATTTAGCAGGAGGTTGAGTGTTACACTGAAGGAAACTCTTTTTTTGTTTGTTTGTTTTTTGCACTGACAGCCATACCATATTTAAACCTTGGTCAACCAGTATTCAAATTTGTTGGTATTATTCTGATTATGAGCTACATTATAATGGAGAAAATCTCCATTGATAGTATCCTGTCCTTTGCTTTTGCTGTCAGCGTGCTCTTTGAATGTACTCTTGTGTGTCCTGAACTTGATGTTAATAACTGAATCATATTCTTTAAAAGTGACATAAACAACATTTGTTAGAAGGTAGATAATAAACAATAATATAGTTCTTCTCAGTAAATATATTTGGTAGCTTTTCCACATCTACAACTATCCCCATAATGTCCTTATTGAGTGAACTAATGGTGTTTCATCAGAGACCCACAACCCAGTCAGATTTAAATTCATCCTTGTTTTAGAAGCCTACACAAAAGAAAATATATAATCTCTTTTGCTAATCTATTCCAGTGTCTAAGAACTTTCTGTGACAACAGTGCTTCTTTGAGCCTGAACTTTGCTTCTCCTGGTAAATCCATTTTCTTTAATTCTACCCTTAATAGAGGCAGAGAAGAGTAAATAATCTTTCTTTGCAACACAGACAGTGGTTATGTGTACCATTATGTCAAGAATAAATATCTCAAACCCATGGTTTAAGATAAGGACCCTCTAAGAGTCATTGATTTATTTACCATTGAACATTAAAAAATACAAAAATGGAGATAAGACTCTTTTGTCTGATAAAGTAAAAGGCAATTCATATCTTTTTTAGTTATGGATGCCATTTTGAATACACAATAGTTACTTCTGATGGCCAATTCATTTAGAATTAAAGGATATATTCCACAGAAGACATTAGACCTTTGATGCTTGAATCTCTTGAAAGAGATTTTTATAGACTGTCTCACAAGGACATATTCATGGCTGTAAAGTAAAGGACAAGATTTATTTTTTGTAAATGTTTTCAGCCTCTTTATCTAAAAAAGCTTTTTTAAAATGGCTGTATTCTTTTTGTATTTTGTTTCTTTCTGTGCCTGCTTAGTGGTCTGTTCCTCTCCTATCTTGCTTTTTCAAGGCAACAGACAAAATTCCATTTCTTAGAACTGAATAGAAAATTCAGGGCCTACATAAATCCAATACTTAATAAGAGAATATTGAAAAGCATAGATTTTAAAGAAGCAAATGTAAGGCATACAATATTCTGCTTCTATAATTGTAATAACTTTCTTAGGGAGAGCAGAGAAGCAAGAAGATTCACCTGAGTGTTAGGTAATAAAGATAGGTAAATGTAGTGGACTTGTATATTAGCAGTTAAAAGCAACTATAGGCCAGGCGCAGTGGCTCACGCCTGTAATCCCAGCACTTTGGAAGGCCAAGGTGCGTGGATCACTTGGGGTCAGGAGTTTGAGACCAGCCTGGCCAAGCGAAACCCCGTCTCTACTGTAAATACAAAAATTAGCTGGGCGTGGTGGTGCACACCTGTAATCCCAGCTACTTGGAGGCTGAGGCAGGAGAATGGCTTGAACCCGGGAGGCAGAGGTTGCAGTGAGCCAAGATAGTGCCACTGCACTCCAGCCTGGGCGACAGAGGGAGACTCTGTCAAAAAAAAAAAAAAAAAAAACAAAAACCTACAATGTATAAAAGTCTGTTCCAAAGCCTTGTTTAAGGAAAATTGTTTTATTATGGGATTTATTCTTCCAACTTGTCTTCATAAAAAACTGCATACCAATGACATAATTTAGTAGGAGGTAAAAATCTAAGCCCACTGGCACTGCAGTAGTTCAAGACTGGTCATGCCAAGTGTTCTGAGAGTTTTGGATGCAATGAAAACATCTATCAGAATTAATGAAGCTGATTCTGTCTAACATGATTACCATTATCTACATCATCATCACCACAAAAATAAAATATTTATTGAATACCAAGAGTGAGTGGAGTATACTTAGCAATATTATTTTACACTAAAGTCCACCCCAGGGAATTAGAATTTCAACTTAAAAAATTAAAAGCAATCAGTCAGGCGTGATAGTGCATGTCTGTAGTCCCAGCTGCTCGGCAGGCTGAGGCACAAGAATCGCTTGAATCCGGGAGGTAGTTGCAGTGAGCTGAGATTGGGCCACTGCACTTCAGCCTGGGCAACAGAGCGAGACTCTGTCTCAAAACTAAAAACAAACAGAAAAAATTAAAAGCAACAAGGAAGTCCCCAATGGAGAATGAGAGTTAGGGAGCAGTTGGGCAGAGAACAGTGGGGGATGCTAAAAGCTCACGTTCATAAACTTTTAGGAAGGCCAAAAGGAAAAGACCATTTATTGCAGGGAGGACTTAAATATCCAACTTGCAAATGACTCCTATTTTACATAGCAGCTCCTGTTCTTCGTCTTCCATGGCGGGACCTCCTTGTTGTGTATCTGGGGGCCAATAAGAACTAAAAAATCCAAGGAAGGAATTTTATCAAAAGGGAGGAAAAAATTACTGAAAAACAGGAATGGTTTTGGAGGAGATCTCAGGTAAACTCAACCTTCCAAGAAGTTTTTCCTCATGTGGCTCTTCCATTTCATTTTATTCGATGGCCTCAAATCCTTGTGGTTGGTACAATTTCAAATAAAAACAAGACAAAACAAACTGCAACAAAAAAACGTCTTCAGCAAACAGTGATGCAGAGTCTGGGGAGGACCTGCCACCTGGTCTTTAAGTATACTTATGAAGTGGCACTTACCTCGATAAAGTCAGCTCTGCTCAAGGCCTTGTTCTTAACTTTGCAAGACCAGAAACCCAATTTTTGTGGGCATGAATATACGTGTTAGGAACAGACTCAAACAATTCAGCTCACATAATACAGAATAACAATTTTATAGAGGTCAGGCAGACAGAAATGTTCGTTTTAGCAGAGCCCCATGTGCCATATACATGGGACTTGGTACGTGGGAATCAAACTAACGACAATTAATTATCATACTGAGAAGCATTTCTTCCCAACTGAGTGACAGCCTCACCAAGGACATCATAATGCTCACATCTGCATTGCCAAAGCTCTTCCCTCTGTGCGGTATTTGAATGGGTATTGTTCACTTCTGGCTCTTGGGGGTTGGTTATCCTGTTCTTTGCTATACTTGACCAGTTTCTCTCTGACACAAAGACTTTTTACTAACCAGGACCAACTAATTGCCTAAAACTGAGAGGGCTACCAGATAAAATGCAGGATGCCCAGTTAAACTGGAATTTCAGATAAATCACAAATAATGTTTCAGTACTGTCTGTCCCATTCTTTCCATATTTGGGACATACTTTTGCTAAAACTTGTTTGTGGTTTATCTGAAATTCAAATTTAACTGGAAATCTCCTATTTTTTTTTTTTTTGAGACGGAGTCTGGCTCTGTTGGCCAGGCTGGAGTGCAGTGGCCGGATCTCAGCTCACTGCAAGCTCCGCCTCCTGGGTTTACGCCATTCTCCTGCCTCAGCCTCCCGAGTAGCTGGGACTACAGGTGCCCGCCACCTCGCCTGGCTAGTTTTTTTGTATTTTTTTAGTAGAGACGGGGTTTCACCATGTTAGCTAGGATGGTCTCGATCTCTGACCTCATGATCCGCCCGTCTCGGCCTCCCAAAGTGCTGGGATTATAGGCGAATCTCCTATTTTTATTTGCTAAATCTGGCAACTTTAAAATTGCCTTCCTGTTTCCTTGCCTATTACCTTGACTGGAGTTTTTTTTTTTTTTTTTTGAGATGGAGTTTCGTTCTTGTTGCCCAGGCTGGAGTGCAATGGCATGATCTCAGCTCACCGCAAACTGCCTCCCAGGTTCAACTGATTCTCCTGCTTCAGCCCCTGGAGTAGCTGGGATTACAGGCATGTACCACCATACCTGGCTAATTTTGTGTTTTTAGTAGAGACAGGGTTTCTCCATGTTGATCAGGCTGGTCTCAAATTCCCTACCTCAGGTGATCTGCCCACCTCAGCCTCCCAAAGTGCTGAGATTACAGGCGTGAGCCACCGCGCCTGGCCTGATTGGAGTTTTTATTATTCCCAAACTCTAAACCTCCCCCCACTGCCCCCACCCCACCGCCCCACAGTTTCTTGCTCTACTGTAAAAGGTTAATAACATTCATTGTATGTGGATTTACTTATTTGACTTGTAGAGTACAACTTTCCTTAACCCACAATTTGTGTGTGTGTGTGTGTGTGTGTGTGTGTGTGTGTTGAGGGAAGAGAAGAGTAAATCTTATGACTACTGCCATGTATCAACAGCAGCGGTTGAGATAAATTGTATAAACCAGAGTTGTTGAAAGCAGTACAAACCATTTTTGGAAGGATAAAGGACTAGTATAAATGATTTCCAATAAGATCACTTTACTTTTACTGCACACCTGAAATAATTTATATTGAGGAAATGGGAGACAGGAATTTTACTATGAGAAAAGGGTAATTTTGAAGAATGGAAAATTTTGAGTCTAACTCAGGTCTGAAAGTAGAATTCTATACTTGGAACTTAGATTATCATGTGGCCACTGAGTCTCTAAGAAGAGTAGGATGTTAGAAAGGGATACTGAAAAGGAGGCAGGAAGATGTCAAAGAAACTTTGAATGTCTCAAATTGGTGTGTAAATGTGAGGAGAACTGGAATTCCTTCCTCTTGCTGTCTCTCCTCTTCTGCCTGGCCATCTGGTCAGAACACCCAGAATTCAGGTTAGTTTTTTTTTTTTTTTTAGTACTATTATTTACCTGTATTTAGGTTGAGTAGACTTAATATTGTGGGCTAGCTGGTAGCTCTGCCATACGATATAACATTGTTTTTACAAGAAGATGTGGTCTGAGTTTCAAACAAGTGACTTAAAAATAAAATGCTGAAATACGACGTGGTCAGGCTGGGTGTGGCTCATCTACATGGCGGGTACTGAATCCGGATAGAAGACCTGGTCACAGTGCAATGTATTGCACTGAATACATACAAAAAGCAGATCTCAGGCCAGGTGTGGTTGCTCATGCCTATAATACCAGCATTTTGGGAAGTCAAGGCAGGCAGATAACTTGAGTGTAGGAGTTCAGTATCAGCCTGAACAACATGGCAAAACCTCGTCTCTACAAAAAAATTTAAAAAAGAAAAAAATAGCTTGGTGAGGTGGTATACGCCTGTGTTCCCAGCTACTCGGGAGGCTGAGGTGGGAGGATTGCTTGAGCCTGGGGAGGTTGAGGCTGCAATGAGCAGTGATTGGGCCATTCAATTCCAGCTTGGGTGACAGAGCATGACCCTGTCTAAAAACAAACCAACCAACCAACCTCATAGATTCAATTCAATCCAATCACATTCCGGAAGTACTCATGTACCCATAACAATGTTTCAGTTAACCCAAACTGCATATAAAATGATGGTCCCATAAGATTATGATGGAGCCGGAAAGTTTCTATCACTTAGTGACATGGTAGCCATTGGAATATCCTAGTGCAATGCAACATAATGCATTACTCTCCTTTGTGTGGTGATGCTGGTGTAAACAAACCTACCACACTGCCGGTCATATAAAATTATAGCACATACAATAATGTACAGTATATACTTTATAATAACAAATGTCTATGTTACTCTGGCTTATATATTTACTGTACTATACTTTTATCATTAGAGTGTACTACTTCTACTTGTAAATAAAGATGTTAACTGTAAAACAGCATCAGGCAGATTCAGGAGGTATTGCAGAGGAAGGCCTTGTTATCATAGGAGATGACTGTTCTATGTGTGTTATGGTCCTCAAAGTTTCTCTGACATCTTCCTGCCTCCTTTTCAGTATCCCTTTCTAACACCCTACTCTTCTTAGAGGCTCAGTAGCCACATGATAATCTAAGTTCCAAGTATAGAATTCTACTTCCAGACCTGAGTTAGTCATGGTGCTGAAGCAGGACAAGATGTGGAGGTGATAATGATCCTGACTCTTTACGGGCCCAGACTAATGTGTGTGTTTCTGTTTTGGTTTTTAACCAAAAAGTTTAAAAAGTTAATTTTTTTTTTTTTTGTGAGATGGAGTCTCGCCTTGTTGTTGCCCAGGCTGGAGTGCAGTGGTACGATATTGGCTCACTGCAACCTCTGCCTCCCAGGTTCAAGCAATCCTCCTGCCTTAGCCCCCCTAATAGCTGGGATTACAAGCACACACCACCATGTCCAGCTAATTTTTATATTTTTAGTAGAGACAGCGTTTTGCCATACTGGCCAGGTTGGTCTCGAACACCTGACCTCAGGTGATCCACCTGCCTTGGCCTGTCAAAGTGCTGGTATTTCAGGCGTGAGCCACCACGCCCGGCCTTTTAAAATTTTGTTTTTTAAATAGAAAAAGGCTTATAGAATAAGAAAATAAAGAAATGAAATATTTTGAACAGCTATACAATATGTTTGTGTTTTAAGCTGTGTCATTACAAAACAGTCAAAAGTTACCCAGCCATGGTGGCATGTGCCCATAGTCCCAACTACTGGGGAGGCTGAGGCAGGAGGATTACTTGAATTTAGGAAGTCCAGGCTGCAGTGAACTGTGATGATACCACTGGACTCCAGCCTGGGTGAAGAGTGACACCCTGTCTCAAAAAAAAAAAAAAAAAAAGAGTCAAAAGTTAAAAAAAATTAAGTTTAAGTTTATAAAGTAAAAATGGTAAGCTAATTTATTATTGAAGAAAAAATGTTTTTGTCTATAGTACAGCCTAAGTGTACATTGTTTACACTACAGTAGCAGTGTAGTATACAGTTATATCCTACATAACTACAGTAGTATACAGTTATGTCAGTAGTGTACGGTTATGTACATTACAGTAGTGTACAGTTATGTCCGAGGTCTTCACAGTATCACTCATCATGAGTTGACTCACCCAGAGCAACTTCCAGTCCTATAAGCTCCATTTATGGTAAGTGCTCTATACAGATGCACCATTTTTTATCTTTTATGCAATATTTTTACTGTATTTTTCAATGTTTAGATATAGAAATACCATTGTGTTACAATTGCCTACAGTACCGAGTATAGTAACATGCTGTACAGGCTTGTAGCCTAGGAGTAATAAGCTGTACCATATAGCCTTGGTACATAGTAGGCTATGCCATCTAGGTCTGTGTAAGTATACTATTATGCTTGCATAACAACAACATTGCCTAAGGATACATTTCTCAGAATGTATTCCCCTAATTAATCAATACATAATTATACATAGATAATAATTTCTAAGGGAGGTGGAACGGGTAACAGTGCATACCTGCTGGGCACCGTGGCTCACGTCTGTAATTCAAACACTTTGACAGGCCAAGGCAGGAGGATAGCTTGAGTCCAGGAGTTTGAAACCAGTCAGGGCAAGATAGGGAGACCCCATCTCTACCAATAATAATAATAATAATAATAATAATAATAAATTAGCCAGTCATGGTGCCACATGCCTGTAGTCCCAGCTACTTAGGAGGCTGAGGTGGGGAATCGCTTGAGGTCCCAGGAGGAGGTCGAGGCTGCAGTGAGCCATGATGGCGCCACTGCACTCCAGCCTGGGGGAGAGAAATCCTGTCTCAAAAACAAACAAACAAACAAACAGAAACCAGTACATACCTATGCATTGTGTTAGGCGTGGGGGTCAAAGGTGCCAGCGCTTGTTCTGACTTCAAGGTGTTTATAATTAACTACAAAAGGGGACTAAGTTATTATGAAGAAGGGAGTTAATAAGCACAATAGCGGACGAATGTGAAGAGTGCTCTGCAAATGTAAAATGCTGGGCTTGGGGAGGTTGTTCCAGAATGTGCCTTTAGATTCCAACACCTCTTTCCACACCATTAGAAATAACAGAAAAAGAAAACAGTCCTTGAGAGGCTCAAGAATGGAGGACACAAATTCCCGGTGGCCACGCGAGCCGAAAGACCTTGGACAAGTTACACAGCCCTTAGCCTTAACCTCCTACCCTGGTAAATGAGGACTACAATGTCTATTCTTCTATCGTGCAGATTAAGCAGGTAAAGTAATGGGCAAAGCATCTACTCTTGTGCAAGGGCTCAATCAACCTTACTTATGACTAGCACTAGTTTGCAATCTCTCCGAGAGACGGAGAAGGGAAATTCTGTGTAGAGTTACTTTAAGGGTCCTACTTAAGGGCCCTGCCAAGCCGTCCATAGTTTCCACAAGGAACACTCTGCAGTCTCAGATCTGCGCTCCTTGCCTGAACCAAAGACCAGCAAAATTGAGATTTTTCTTGTGTAAACGGTGCCCTGGTCTCTTCTCTGTAGGTAGGGAAGCGGAGCTGCCGCAGAAGCTCCGGCTGTAAAGAGGGGAAGCGGAGCACGGGATCTCCGAGGGGTCCCAGGTGCCCGGACTCCAGCAGAAGCCGCCCCCGCAGGGGAGCGGAGGCGGGGAAGTGGGCGCCGAGGGGCGTGGGGCGACGGCGTCGGCTGTCAGTGCCAGCAGAGCCGGGGCGGGCACACCTACTCACCGCCCAATCCCCGGCCGTAGCCGCGGCCTTATGAATAAGCAACAAAGCGAAGCGCCCTCCCCCTAGCGTCCCAGACAGCTAGGGAGTCGCCGCCGCCGCCGCAGGGCCCGCCGCAGGGATGCCGAGCGCCCGCGCCGCCGCTGCCTCTGTCCTCCGCGCGCTGCTCAGCTGAAGGCGCACAGGTGAGGACGGGCCCGGCTCCGGCCACATGGGCGGCCGCGGCTGTAGACGTGGCGCCGGGGCAGGGACGGAACCGGAGCCTCAGTGGCGTGGGGTCGTCCCGGGAGCGTGCAGTCCCGGGAGCGTTGCAGCTCTGGGTGCGCCAGGCGTGCGCCCGGAGCCTCCTCCGGAGCGCGGTGCCCAGGTGCGGGGTGCGCGGGGGCAGCTCCGGGCGCTCTGGGCGCGGCGCGCAGGCCTCGGAGGACTCACGGCACTCCTTGCTCCAGCCCAACCTCCTAGCTCCGCACCAGCGAGCCGGCCTTTGTGCTGGCGGAGCTTGCAGGGCTGGCTGCTTTTGTGTGGGCTTTTCTTTCTCCCTCCGCTCGCAATCCCGCAGCAGTGAGAGAGAAGTTCCCGAAAACAACGGTTTACCCCTTTCAAACCGTCGATCGCAGTGTCCCCAATGCCACTCAGAGCCCAACAATCGAGGAGCGAATCGGGCTGCGGTCGCCACCGAAATATATCCTGCCACTTTGCAGAAAACAAACAGTTGAGTGTTTAGCGCAGTGATGTCGAGCCTCCTTGCTCAGCCGCTGACCCGTCCCCCAGGACGCGGCTGGAGGACACTCCTTGGAAAGGTCACTTAATTAGAAAGAGGGCCTGCGGGTTAGACCTGGGGAAGGCGAGGCTCTGCTTGAGACTCTGGAATAGTTGGGAGGTGCTGCCGGAGGTGCCCAAATGTCTCATGTGCCTCGTGGTCACTGACAGAATCTGACCTGTGTAGATTCCAAACATGTAGAACCTTGGCTGGCGAGGAAGCAAGCAGGAGCGAACAAAACAGGTCCGGACCCTTAAGAGTTTGGGTTCTCAAAGATGAGAAATCCTTGACATTCCCAGATGATCCCGAGGATCCGCCTCGCACTTGGCATCCAATTTCAGTGCAGAACTGATGTGGAAGAGAGGAGAGATGGCTGTTTTAAAGTGTCTGCGTTCTTTCTTTGCAAGTTTTAGTTTGAAACTTGAGGGGGAGTGTGGAGTAGTTCGCAAAACCATCCCTAGAGTTCTGAAGGATCTCTTCTCCAAAGGACAAAAATTCTTGAGTGGTCAGAATTCACATGCCTGCTCTTTCTTTTGGTTTATTTCCTTGGTGACAAGTGATGCTGTTGGGCTCCAAGGAGTCTCCTTTAAGCCAAGCATCTACAGTCATTGACTTTGGCACACATGCCAGTGGAACCCCACAGTAGCATCTATTGAAACACACAACCGGATAAGATTTCACAGTATCAGAACATTGCTTCTTTTACACACACAGATTTAAAGGTACTCTGACTTGCTCTTATGAATAAAGTGGTATTTTTTGTATTTGTCATAATAATGAACCAAGCACTTGTGCAGCAGACAGATTTGACATTGGTTGAGTTTATTCATAAAAATTCCCAAGGCTCACCAAGTGTAAGGTAGCTACAGCAACGGAGCCAATTAGAGAGATGTGAATTTGTCTTTGTTTTCATGGGAGGTTTCTTACTATATATTCCAGAGTTTCCAGATCTTTACAATATTATGATTTGGTATTACAGAAATGGTTTGATGCTAAATATAAGTATAGAATCAAAATGAGGAAAACAGGTTTATCTGTTGTGGAAAACGTCCGCTCTCCAACTAAAGGTGTCCTTTGCCCTTTATTCTGTAGATGTTTGTCTGAAAAGTTGTATATGGAATTGTATTTTTGTTAATTGAACTTATAAAAATTCTCACGTAGGGAAGCTGTCTATTCAGAGGGAACCTGGTTTTAATTTTTGTAAAATGAAAACTCATTCCCTAATCAAGATGTGAGGTCAATCTTATTTTTCCATATTGTGTTTACTTGGTGATTATAAGGAAAGTATCTGAAGCTAGTTTCAGCTTCCCTTTAAATGTCAACTACTTAGAGATCTAGTCAAGCAAATGGCTACATTTGTGTACCACAAAAAACAAAAATGAAGTGTCCAGTTGGGTCACTGGAATAAACTGATGGATGGAGAAGAGCTTGTTGATCAAGATTGATCAGGATAGGATTCTGCAGACAGCAGAAGCCTCTCA
This sequence comes from Trachypithecus francoisi, assembly GCF_009764315.1. NCBI lineage: Eukaryota > Metazoa > Chordata > Mammalia > Primates > Cercopithecidae > Trachypithecus > Trachypithecus francoisi. The sequence continues at coordinate 47,070,876 of NW_022681468.1, forward strand.
GGTCACATTGTGTACATGAAAACTGAAAGGGGAAGCTCCATGGGAATAACTTGGTGAAAAAAATGCTACTCCATTTGTGGCTGATGTTATGGATGCTTCAAATTGCTCACATTTCTGTAGTTTGATGGGAATGCATGTCAGTAGCATGCTGGTATCTTATATTGCATGATACTGTACTTTTTTTTTCAAACGGCTTTTATGTCTATTATCACTTTTGTGTGTGTTCTCCACCCTTAGAAAAAATGTAACAAGCATTGTTATTTCTACTTTGCAACAAGAAAACTGAGTTTCAGTAATTTGCCTAAGGTAGAACTGGAACTCAAATAAACCTATTTTTAAATCTTCAAGTCCATCTCCTTTTACCAGGGATGAGATGATATGCTAGGGGTAATAAGCACGGATATCTTCATTTGTCTACATCACTAATTTGTAGAGACTAAAGCTTGTGGGCTCAGTATGTAGGACTTAGGTATGGTCTTCAGGGATGGTAAATTGCTTTGCTGGTATTTAGTTTCCAGAGTAGCTATTTTGACCCCAGCCTACTTACCCTCTTTACGGCCAGCTCTGGGGCTGCTTTCCTCCTGGGGGACCATGCTTTTCTTTGTGGTTACTTACTCCTTCTCCTTCCATTGTGATGGAACATGCTGCTGAAAGGATCGTCTGTTATTCAGCTATTTAATTTATGGTGAAGGATATCTGCAGCCCAGATCCTAAAGCAATATAACAGACCAGTGATGTTTGTCAGTAGCACAGTGAATCAGAAATGTGGTACCTTAATGCCATGTGCCACAGCTGGGTTAATAGGGTGAAAGTCTTTATAAGCTCAGCTTTAAATAAATACAATAGTATCGGCAATAAGATAGTATTGGCAGTAAGAACCTTAAGGATTTAAAAAAAGGAAAAGTAAGACAATGATAAATTAGTCATTGAGGAATGGTCATGAAAAGAACAAAATGGGAAGATTGTTAAGACACAAAGACACAAAATGGAAAGATTATGAAGACACAAGGATTATTAAGACACTTTCCCCCTCATCAGAGAGTCACTAATTGTATTTCAAAAGGTGAGATGGTATTTCAATCATGTTGACCTGAAGCTGTAAGACTTGTTACCTGCAACTGTTGGTCTGTTGTGTGTGTGTGTGTATGAAATAAACTCTGAAACATTAAAATATAGCAGAAATGGGAACATATAAGTTATTGTTAGAGTGGCACATTAAATAAGTAGACAAAATTGGCTAGGTATTGAATAAAACATACAATTAGACACAGTTAGACCATGAAATGTCATTAAAAAAATCTTACAGTACAAAATAAAGACTCTAAACATTCTTTTTCACATTCTTAAATGGTTATTTATATTCACATCATGCCAACAAATATTTATGGAATCTCTCCTCTTTGTGCCTACCCTTATTGCTAATTATGTGGCAAAAAAAGGAATGGTAAAGACTAGTGTTTGTGTGCAAAGAACACAATCTCATTTGAGGTGCTGAGACTTACATGACAATTCATGCTACAGGAGCTAGGAGAAGGGTGGGGAAAGAATGGGCCAGAATGGGACGTGACCTGGGAGGCCAGGGTTTGGATACCTGGGCAGGGAACCACGGGTCGTACAGTGTCATCCTCAAAACTTGGGAGCCTGAATGCTGAGCACGATGGCTCATGCCTGTAATCCCAGCACTTTGGGAGGCCAAAGTGGGTGGATCACGAAGCCAAGAGTTCGAGAGCAGCCTGGCCAACAAGGTGAAACCCCATTTCTACTAAGAATACAAAAATTAGTGGGACATGGTGGTGGGTGCCTATAATCCTAGCTACTCGGTAGGCTGAGGCAGGAGAATTGCTTGAACCTGGGAGGTGGAGGTTGTTTTGAGCCGAGATCATGCCACTGCTCTCCAGCCTGGACAACAGAGCAAGATTCCATCTCGAAAACAAAACAAAACAAAACAAAAACCAACTTAAGAGCCTGAGATGAGTATGGCACTTAAAAGTGCTATGTATATGACTGATGATGGTGTTTATACTGGGCACCATGGTGCAGGGTTGCATTATTAGATATGGACCTTGGCAATTGTATATTTGGGGACATTATATGTTGTGTTTTAGGAAAGCAGAGAGTTGTGTGGCAAAGGTAGGGACCTTGAATTCTTACAGAATCCAAAAGATCAAAAAGAGACACTATTCCTTAGGCAAGTTACTTATCCTCTACTGGCCTGTTGTTTTCCTCATCTAAAAAGTGGGAATAACGACAGTATCTACCTTATTAGGTTGTTGTAAGGATTAAATAAGATAATTTCCATTGGGCACTTAGAATGCTTGGCACATAGCAGCTCCCAAGTGGTAGCTGTCTTTGATTGATTATTGCAATTTTTAGTCTTCAGAATAAACTGGCTGGGTGTGGTGGCTCACACCTATAATCCCAGCAATTTGGGAGACTGAGGCGGGCGAATCATGAGGTCAAGGGATTGAGACCATCCCGGCCAACATGGTGAAACCCTATCTCTACTAAAAACACAAAAATTAGCTGGGAGTGGTGGCGTGCGCTTGTGGTCCCAGCTACTTGGGAGGCTGAGGCAGGAGAATCGCTTGAACCTGGGAAGCGGAGGTTGCTGTGAGCTGAGATCTCGCCACTGCACTCCAGCCTGGTGACAGAGTGAGACTTTGTCTCAAAAAAAAAAAAAAATCTGGATTATATAAAATAGATTGGAGAGGAGAGAGCCTAGACAAGGTCATCGATTAAGAGGCATTTAAAATACTAACAATCCAGTGAGGTGATCAGAAGTTACAATTCCAAAAGAAGTTATGGGAGGAGGATCCACAGCAGTTGTGAATCTAGAATGTAAAGGAGAGAAGAGTTCAAGGTGGCCACCAAAGTTCAGATGATGGTTGTGTTTGAAGTGTCATCAAAGTAACTTACAGTTGACAATGAAAAGCCAAGATGAGGTAGCTTTCTTCACCTACCCCACAGTATCTCTCTGTAGTTTTTTTGTATATCATAAGAAAAGGAAAATATAAAGCCAACTGTCACTAGTTTATCGGCAAACTCTACAGCCCTCCCTTGTCTTGAGTACTCTTGGGGCGATGTTCATTGTGCCTTAATATTATATGTGAAACTCAGTTTACACTGGAAATAGTAGCTTCATCACTGGTGAGAATGATTTAACATATTGGTTTCCCTTTTGTGTTTTCATTTTGGTAACGTACTGAAATAGCAGTATTCATTTTAGTTGGAAAAAATATTGACCCAGTGCTTACAAAATCTGATGAACCAGATGGCCAAGGCTGGTATTTTTTTATGTTGCCTTTCATTTGTCTTTGAAACTTGAATATGCCTAGACTTGACAAAGAAACAGATTCTGGACTGTAGCTATGTAAGATTGTCAAAGATAAAGCCTGAGAGAACAGCTTATCTTGCTCACTGGTGGCAGAAATGCAGTAAATTGTTCAGAAGACTGCCAAGCTATTAGGATAGATACCTTGATAGCAAATGATCGACAAAGTGCTACTGATCTGCTCTGAAGGAGATGCTTTTTAAGCTATTCAAAGCTGATACCCAACATCGGTTGGTAATTTGGTTAGAGCTTATTTATCTGAATTAATTTGCATCGAGAGAGACAGTGAAAAGAAAGCAGCATCCAAATACACAGTGGGAGGGAAAAGTAAGAGGAATGTTCTTTTTGTTTGTTTGTTAAATATTCTTATGATTGAGCTAATTGAAGATAATTAAGACATAGAATTCTAATATGCAATGGAATCTCTCCTCCTTCCACTTCTTCCAGCAAAGTGGGCTATAGACATTCATCTGTTTGTTCAGCCAATATTTACTGAGCATTTCTTCTGTGCCAGGCACATTGCCAGGAAGGGGATACAGTATTGAGGAAAAAGGAAAAGGCTCATAGCCTTAAAATATGGTTGCAGATGGTTATTTAGGTTTAGAAATATTGTCAAATTAACAACAGTCTTCTCTTATTTATTCTTGAGCGTCATGTAACTCCCATTGTGGGACATCAGACTAATGGGAGTGACTACATGAACCTATACTGGGCTTTGAAAGATGGAGAAAATCTGGGAATTTGAAGGTCATCTATCAGTTTATCTGAGTTGCAGGCGTATTCCCTGTTATTCTTCTTACAGGTTGTCTTTTTTCCTTTTAACGTACAAGCGTTGCTTTCAATAGTGGGGAGAGGGAACATATGGCCTCAATACATAGAGAAAGCTTGCATAAATGCCTATGAAAAAGGGGAAAAAAGCAAAGGGTTGTGGTTCACCCCCACTCTTTCTGTTTTAATTGAATTTAGAAAGCAGGTGGCTGACAATCACAGAAGGAAAGTCTTTTGGAGCAATAGCAGAATTCCCTTCACACAAAACTTCTAAAACCCAAGATACAGATGAAAATAAAACTTTGAAGGAAAATTATGTTTTGGAAAGGCAGTGGGGCTGTATTAAGTCTTTATTATTTATCCCTTCTTCCCTTGGTCTGATTTGTTTGTAAAATTTTTCTCTCAGTCCACACGACTCCATAACATACACATAACACATAAAGCATCTGCTCCACCATTTGAGTGCCTTTCCTACTTGATGGCAACATTATAGGAATATAGACATATGTGTATTTTTATTTTATGTCATATAGGTGAGGTATAAGAATAAAATCATGGATGAAGAAGGGATTTCAATGATTATTTTAATTCCTCATTTTGTCAAAGGAGAAACTGGGGCCACTTGCTCAGTATCATATAGCAAGTTTTAACATCAATAAAGCTACGATTCAGGAATCATTTTTCTGATGCCAGCCCAAGTCCCTCTAAACTCTATTACCATTCATGATGGCCTGGGGTTTTCAGATTTTTGTTCAGAAGTATGGGGTCATGTAGGCCAAGGTTTTAGGCCACACGTTTAGTAAGATTTCACTGAATAGAACAAGTATTTGTTTAGGAAGGAGCAGCTACCTGAATGGATCAGGAATGAACCACAGAGTTCTATAGCTTTTATGACTCTTCAAGCACATAGATAGAATTTAGTAGGTGAATTTGTCTGAACAGAAACCCAAAGGTGTAATTTCATTGACTGTCAATACTCTTGTTTCACAGCTATCATATATATATATATATGTATGTATATTTTGAGATGGAGTTTCCCTCTGTCACCCAGGCTGGAGTGCAGTGGCACGATCTTGGCTCACTGCAAGCTCTGCCTCCCAGGTTCATGCCGTTCTCCTGCCTCAGCCTCCTGAATAGCTGGGACTACAGGTGCCCGCCACCACTCCTGGCTAATTTTTTTGTATTTTTAGTGGAGATGGGGTTTCACCGTGTGAGCCAGGATGTTCTCAATCTCCTGGCCTCATGATCCACCCGCCTCGGCCTTCCAAAGTGCTGGGATTACAGGTGTGAGCCACTGCGCCAGGCCTCGTATGTTTTTGTTGTTGTTGTTGTTGTTGTCTGTTTGTTTTTGAGACGGGGCTTTTCTTTGTCACCCAGAATGGGGTGCAGTGGTGTGATCATGGCTCACTGCAGTCTTGACTTTTTGGGCTCAAGTGATTCTCCCACTTCAACCTCCTGAGTAGTTGGATCTACTGGCATGTGCCTGGCTAATTTTGTAGAGATGAGATTTTGCCATGTTGCTCAGGTTGGTCTCAAACTCCTGGACTCAGATAATCCTCCTGCCTTGGCCTCCCAAAGCATTGGGACTACAGGTATGAGCCACTGCATCTGGCCCCTTCACTACGTTTTTGTTTTAAGGAAGGCAAATAGAGGCATCAAGCCAAATTCAGTGATCTGTTACCTGGCTATGAATTAGAGTACATCCTAGCTCATCTAAAGTACAGTGATAACTAATGTCCAGAATGTTGACATGCTGTGGCACATGCTGTTTCCCCTTTATCAAATATCTTTGCCATTTTCTCTTTTTTAAAAAGAATAATGCAGCCAGGTGTGGTGGCTTACGCCTGTAATCCCAGCACTTTGGGAGACTGAGGTGGGTGGATCGCTTGAGGTCAGGAGTTTGAGACCAGCCTGGCCAAATGGTGAAACCCTGTCTCTACTAAAAATACAAAAATTAGCTGGGTGTGATGGCGGGCACCTGTAATCCCAGCTACTTAGGAAGTTGAGGCAGGAGAATCGCTTGAACCCAGAAGGTGGAGGGAGCAGTGAGCTGAGATCGCACCACTGCACTCCAACCTGGGTGACAGAGCAAGACTCTTGTCTCAAAAAAAGAGAAGATGGGCACGGTGGCTCATGCCTGTAATCCTAGCACATTGGGAGGTTGAGGCAGGTGGATCACTTGGGGTCAGAAGTTCGAGACCAGCCTGGCCAAGATGGTGAAACCCCATCTCTATTAAAAATACAAAAATTAGCTGGGTGTGGTAGTGGGCACCTGTAATCCCAGCTACTTGGGGGGCTGCGGCAGGAGAATCACTTGAACCTGGGTGACGGAGGTTGCAGTGAGCCGAGATGGCATCAGTGCACTCCAGTCTGGGCAACAGAGTGAGACCCTATCTCAAAAACAAACATACAAACAAACAAAAACAATGCTAACTAACAGTATGTAATTTAATATTCAGATATGTTTGTTTCAAACTCCCTTTGCATATGGGGAAACTTAGCATCCCTCTCATTATCCTTGCAGATTCTTTGGGGACTTACGTTTCTTTTAGTCATCTCTGGCTTCCGTTTTCTTCTGCTAAATTTGTAATCCCTGATATGCTGTTTCTTTTCTGCACATGACACTATTATACTCATGATGCCATTCCATTCCTGTATTTCCCTGAAGCATCATGGACTCAAGATTTCTGTGTAACAAGTTACCCCAAAGCTTAGTGGCTTGAAATAACAATAATTATTTGTTATTTTGTACCAGTTCTATGCATCACAAATTTGGAAGTAACTTAGCTGCATGGTTCTGGCACAAAGTCTTTCAAGAAGGTGTAGTCAAGATGTCAGCCAGGGGTGCAGTCATCCGAAGGGCTGACTGGGGCTGCTGGACCAATTTCCAAGATGGTACACTCATATGGTGGTGGTAGTTGGCAGGAAGCCTTGGCTCTAAATCCATGGATTCCTTTTTTTCTCACATAGAAAAAGTCAGTCTTCTTGTGCTGTGTGGTGGTGCGTGCCTGTGGTCCTACTTACTTAGGAGCTTGATGCAGGAGGATTGCCAGAGCCCAGGAGTTCAAGTCCAGCCTGGGGAAAGAAAAAAAGAGAAGGAAGGGAAGGGGAGGGGAGCTCACACCTGTAATTTCAGCACTTTGGGAGGCTGAGGCAGTTGGATCACTTGAGGTCAGGAGTTCAAGACCAGTCTGGCCAACATGGTGAAACCCCATCTCTAATAAAAATACAAAAATTAGCTGGGCATGGTGGTGCACGCCTGTAGTCCCAGCTACTCGGGAGGCTGAGGCACAAGAACTCGGGAGCTGGAGGTTGCAGTGAGCTGACTCGCACTGCATTCCAGCCTGGGCAACAGAGTGAAACTCCGTCTCAAGAAAAAAAAAAGAAAGAAAAGAAAAGAAACAAAAAAAAGAGGAAGGAAAGAAAATTCAGCCTTCTTTTTGTCTTCAGCCGTGTAGATCATGTCCTGAGGACTTTACCTTTCTTCCTTCTTGAAAGGACCTACAAGACTAAATGAGATAACACATGGAAGCTTTGAAACTCCTTAAGGGAAGAAGGCCCTATGATAATAAATTTATAAATTTCACATTGCACATCATTTGCTTAACTTAGATCATTGAATGATTAGACATGAAAGAAAGGAAAAAATGTAAACTTTATAAAGTGGAGGTTTTTATTTTAGAATTTGAGTTTCAAGGTTTAATTTTCTAGAAAACTTGCAGCATCTCTGAGAAATTTCTGATGATGGGAAGAGAAAAGGTCCTACTTAGCAACATAAATAAAAAAGAGAACTGAAACCCTTAAATTTGGGGGAAAATTAACAATTTTAATATAGTTTTAGTTGTAATGAGAATGTGAGTAGTTTATTTTAAATACTACAATACATTTTTTATCTTATAATAATGGATATTCAGTAAAGATTGCTAATTTTAAAATATATTTTGTTTTTTTCTGAAACTATTAACCTTGCTTAAACTCTTAAACCTTTTCAGATCCTTCAATTTTGAAACATGTTTTGCCTGTAATTTGTATAGTTGTTGCAGAGATAACAAATGACTTAAGCATTTAAAATACATATTTTCTTTCTTTCTTTTTTTCTTTTTTCTGCTGTAGTCAACGAAAGGGACACTTTATTGAGGCTCCAAGGCCATGGGTCCTGGGCAGAAGGCTGCTGCCCTTCGAGGAAGGAAGAACCTTATTTGACCTTCTTCTTGGGGTGCAGGTTGTTGCTGTGGCCACATTTCTTCTTGCGGCAGTTGATAGCACGGGGGTGCAGGCAAGCATAGCACTTGCAGCAGATCATCTTGTCGCAGTTGTATTTCTGGGTGAGCTGGCGGAGGAAAGGCTCAATAATGCCACCTCGCAGGCACAGCACCAGGTTTAGGGTGGACTCTTTCTGGATGTTGTAGCCTGAGAGAGTGCGGCCATCCTCCAGCTGTTTCCCAGAAAGTATCAGATGCTGCTGGTCAGGTGGGATACCCTTCCTTGTCTTGAATTTTGGCTTTGACATTCTAAATAGTGTCACTGGGCTCGATCTCAAGGGTGATGGTCTTGTCCATGAGGGTCTTCACAAAGATCTGCATCTCTGCGTCTGCTGCTCGGCTGCCTCGCTGAAGAAAAAGAGCTAAAAGACACATTTTCATTGAAAACTATTTACTGCAAAGACTTGGAATCAACCCAAATGTCCATCTGTGACAGACTGGATTAAGAAAATATGGCACATATACACCATGGAATACTATGCAGCCATAAAAAAGGATGAGTTTGCGTCCTTTGTAGGGACATGGATGCAGCTGGAAACCATCATTCTTAGCAAACTATCACAAGAACAGAAAACCAAACACCGCATGTTCTCACTCATAGGTGGGAACTGAACAATGAGATCACTTGGACTCCGGAAGGGGAACATCACACACTGGGGCCTATCATGGGGAGGGGGGAGGAGGGAGGGATTGCATTGGGGAGTTTAACATAATATAAACGTCATGCACATGTACCCTAGAACTTAAAGTATAATAAAAAAAAAAAAAAGAAAACTATTTACTTACTTTTAAAACCTCTTAAAAGTAACTGGTATTCAGCATTTAGTGATGATATTTAGTGTTTTCAAACACACTTTTCTTAGTCCATTTGGGCTGCTATAACAAAGTATAATAAACAGGATGTTTGTAAACAACAGAAATTTATTGCTCACAGTTCTGGAGACTGGGAAGTCCAAGGTCAAGGTGTCAGTAGATTTGGTGTCTGGGTAGGGTCCACTTTCTGGTTCACAGAAGGCACCTTTTCGCTGTGTCCTACATGGTGGAAGGGGCCAGGGAGCTCTTGGGGTGTCTCTTTATTTTATTTTATTATTTCAAGACGGAGTTTCCCTCTTGTCGCCCAGGCTGGACTGTGATGGCGCGATCTCGGCCCATTGCAACCTCTGCCTCCCGGGTTCAAGTGATTCGCCTTCCTCAGCCTCCCAAGTAGCTGGGATTACAGATGCCTGCTACCACGCCCAGCTAATTTTTTTGTATTTTTAGTTGAGACGGGGTTTCACCATGTTGGCCAGGCTGTTGTTGAACTCCTGACCTCAGGTGATCTGACTGCCTCTGTCTCCCAAAGTGCTGGGATTACAGGCGTGAGCCACCTTGCCTGGCCCTCTTTTATTTTATTTATTTATTTATTTATTTATTATTTATTTATTTATTTTTGAGATGGAGTCTCCTGTCCAGGTTGGAGTGCAGTGGCATGATCTTAGCTCACTGCAACCTCCACCTCCCAGGTTTAAGCAATTCTCCTGCCTCAGCCTCCCGAGCAGTTGGGATTACAGGTTTGCGCCACCATGCCTGGCTAATTTTTGTATTTTTATTAGAGATGGGATTTCACCATGTTGGCCAGGCTGGTCTCAAACTCCTGACCTCAAGTGATCTGCTGGTCTCGGCCTCCTAAAATGCGGGGATTACAGGCGTGAGCTACCGCGCCTGGCCTGGGGTCTCTCTCTCTCTCTCTTTTTTTTTTTTTGAGACAGAGTTTTGCTCTTGTTGCATAGTCTGTAGTGCAATGGCATGATCTCAGCTCAATGTAATCTCCGCCTTCCAGGTTCAAGCGATTCTCTCGCCACAGCCTCCTGAGTAGCTGGGATTACAGATGTCTGCTACCTCTCCCAGCTAATTTTTGTATTTTTAGTAGAGACGGGGTTTCACGATGTTGGCCAGGCTGGTCTCTTAACTCCTGACCTCAGGTGATGCACTCACACTGGCCTCCCAAAGTGCTGGGATTACAGGTGTGAGCCACCGTGCCTGGCCCTGGGGTCTCTTTTATAAGGGCACAAATCCCATTCATGAGGGTTCTGCCCTCATGAAGTCATCAATTCTCAAAGGCCTCGCTTCCTAATACCACCATGTTGCTGATTAGGTTTCAACACATGAATTCTGGGGGCCACAAGCATTCAGAATGTGGCAACACTTAAAAAGTTATTTGAATGAATGTATAAGACTTTTTATTTCTTTGACATGTTGCTATTTCTACATCATTTGACTACATGGTTAATAGAGGAATTTGGAGAGAATATTGCAAATGTGACTTCAAGGGTAATTTATTTCAAGTAGGTATTTAAGAAACAATGAACTTAATACTTGAACTATGTGTACCTTTTTCTAGGGAACCTCAAGTTAAATCAGCAAAATTCAGCAGGGAAAAATGAACTGGGTTATCCATGTCTCAAAGGTACAAAGAAATAGAACAGTCCTCTCCTACCTACCATCTCTGTGTGTTATAAAGTCAAGGAGATTATTTTACTTACGGTTTAATTTAAAGAGACTTATTTACAACACGTATTTATATGACAGTTTGATATGCTTTGTTTTTCTGCAGGATTCAATTACTGGACTTGTCAACTCTGCCAGTGTACGTGCCATTTCTCTTCCACTATGAGTGGACCGATTATACTGCACATTTGTTTGGCTTTCTGTAACCTTCTACTTTTCAACGTTGCCACACAATGTCTGGCCTTCCCCAAAATAGAAAGGAGGGAGATAGCACATGTTCATGCGGATAAAGGGCAGTCTGATAAGATGAACACCGACGACCTAGAAAATAGCTCCATTACCTCAAAGCAGACACCCCAACCGGTGGTCTCTGAAGATCCAATGATGGTGTCAGCAGGACCTTCGGCAACATCATTAAATAAAGCATTCTCTATTAACAAAGAAACCCAGCCTGGACGAGCTGGGCTCATGCAGACTGAACGCCCTGGTGTTTCCACTGCTACTGAGTCGGCTGTCCCTGCAGTTGAAGAAGTATTTGGTTCTAGCCAACCAGAGAGAATATCTCCTGAAAGTGGACTTTCCAAGGCCATGTTAACCATTGCTATCACTGCGACTGCTTCTCTGACTATTGATGGAAAGGAGGAACTCCTTATGAGCACTAACTTTCAGCCCATTGTAGAAGAGATCACAGAAACCACAAAAGGTTTTCTGAAGTATATGGATAACCAATCACTTGCAACTGAAAGTCAGGAAGGAGCTGGTTTGGGACATTCACCTTCACCCTATGTGAATACTAAGGAAATGCTAACCACCAATCCGAGGACTGAGAAATTTGAAGCAGACACAGACCACAGGACAACTTATTTTCCTGGTGCTGAGTCCACAGCAGGCACTGAGCCTGGAAGCCTCACACCTGATAAGGAGAAGCCTTCACAGATGACAGCTGATAACACCCAGGCTGCTGCCACCAAGCAACCATTTGCAACTTCCGAGTACACCCTGAGTGTTGAGCCAGAAACTGACAGTCTGCTGGGAGCCCCAGAAGTCACAGTGAGTGTCAGCGCAGCTGTTCCAGCTGTCTCTGCCTTAAGTGATGAGTGGGATGACACCAAATTAGAGAGTGTAAGCTGGATAAGGACCCCCAAGCTTGGAGACAATGAAGAGACTCAGGTGAGAACGGAGATGTCTCAGACAGCACAAGTAAACCATGAGGGTATGGAAGGGGGCCAGCCTTGGACAGAGGCTGCAGAGGTGGCTCTGGAGCTGCCTGAAGGGGAAACACACACGGGCACAGCCCTGCTAATAGTGCATGGGAATGAGAGATCACCTGCTTTCACCGATCCAAGTTCCTTTACCCCCACAAGTCTAATGGAAGACATGAAAGTTTCCATTGTGAACTTGCTCCAAAGTACAGGAGACTTCACGGAATCTACCAAGGAAAACAATGCCCTGTTTTTCTTAGAGACCACTGTTTCTGTCTCAGAATATGAGTCTGAGGCAGACCAACTGTTGGGAAATACAATGAAAGGTAAAAGAAAGAAAAAGAAAAACAAGCTTTGGTTTAATTTAGAAACTTTCAAATTTTTTTTTTTTAATGGCAATTTAGAAATAGATTGAAGTTTTAATGAAAAGCAGGCCAGGTGCAGTGGCTCATGCCTATAATCCCAGCATTTTGGGAGGCCGAGGTGGGAGGATTGCTTGAGCCCAGGAGTTTGAGACCAGCCTGGGTGATATAGTGAGACCCCTTCTCTGAAAAGGAATAAAAAAATGAAATTTGAAAAATAAAAGCAGAAGCATACAAATACATCATCTATTTTATATAAAAATTACACCCAATTCCTGTCACCCCAGCACTTTGGGAGGCCAAGGCAGGCAGCTCACTTGAGGTCAGGCATTCGAGACCAGCCTCACCAACATGGTGAAACCCCATCTCTACTAACATACAAAAATTAGCTGGGCGTGGTGGCAGGTGCCTGTAATCCCAGCTACTCAGGAGGCTGAGGCAGGAGAATTGCTTGAACCTGGGAGGCAGAGGTTGCAGTGAGCCAAGAGTGTGCCACTGCACTCCAGCCTGGATGACAAGAGCGAAACTTCCTCTCAAAAAAGAAAAAGAAAAAAAAATTACACCCAAATATAAATCCTGCCTATAGACCAGTGTTCTTTCACGGGGGATAGTTTTGTTTTGCTTTACCCTTCCCCCAGGGGACATTTAGCAATGTTTGGAGACCTTTTTCACTGTTAGAACTGAGGGGTGCTAAGATGTTGCTAAATATCTTAGACTACGTAGGACAGCCCCTCATAACAAAGAATTATCCCAGCCAACATGTTAATAGCTCTGAGGCTGAGAAACCCTGATACTATTATTTTTATTTTAGACTAATATTTTTCAAACATTTTACTATGAAAATGTATAAATATACAAGAAAATATGAAAGAATTACCTATATGTTTAAACTGTAATAAACAATCTTGGATACTTACATACACATTGTTGTAAAATATGCTCACATCCCTTATATTTCTTACAAAAAAAGTTTTAGGTAAGTACTGTAGTTATCTCATGGTATTAACCATATGAATTTTCTAATTTTGTTTTCCTAAAATGAGGACATTTAGAAATAAGGAAGGGTAGGTAGGGTGGAAGATAAATCATCTGCTTGCTTGGTTCTGCATTTTCTACTTTCTTTTGGCCTTTGCATCTGTGAATATTATAAGCTGAAAAGCCTTCTATTTGTTGTTGATGGATAATGGTTTTCTTTTATTATGGGTAGTTGGACAGATAACAACATTGGAAAGGAAAAGCTTACTGCAATGTTTACATGCTCATTTCAAATTGTTTTGGAACATGTACAACGTGTTACTTCAGCCAATTAGCCCAATTAATGGAAAATATCAAATCAGTAATATGTTTTATAAGGTGTTGAGATTGAATTAAAATGGTGAAAGATCACCTGATAAATGACAAAAGAAAGATTGAATTTTACATGTCAATTCATTTTTATTTAAAGACTGAAAGACCTAGTATGCTGTTTTCATAGAAGCTTTCATAAAATGTCTTGTAAGTTGGTTTTTACATGGAGTTGGGTTCACATGGCCATGAAGACCTTAGATAGGACTGAGCAACAAGTTTACTTCAGTTCTTCATATAACTTTTATTTTTGGAGCATTAAGTCATATAGCCCCAGATTGTTCACTGCACAATTGAATCCATGATTCTTGTGTACTAAACTTGTATTGGCTTCTATTAATACAGCCTAAGAAGTAAAATGGAATTGGTAATTTCCTGATTATTTTGATTTTTGAATATTGTACTTAGTCATAATTGCCTCAGCAAAAATTGTAATCTTTTAACAGGCCACTTCTTGTTATTCCTAGCACATAGCACAATTCCTGGCACATAGTAGGTACTCAGTAAATATCCTTTCAATGGATTTCCCAATGAGGATAGAGAACCATGCAGGCCTACCTTATCCAAAATCGAACAATTTCTAAATGTTCTTTGTACCAAGAGGAACCGTCAATTTATTCCTTTTGTTTTACTTTTTTTTTTGTCCCATAGAGTTAAAAGGAATGGGAAAGATTGCAGTTAATGACAGCAGTTGTTATAGAATAGCCAAAATGTTTGACAGTTTCTTTCTTTCTTTTTTTTTTTTGAGACAGAGGCTCGCTCTATCGCCCAGGCTGTAGTGCAGTGGCCCGATCTCAGCTCACTGCAAGCTCCGCCTCCCGGGTTCACGCCATTCTCCTGCCTCAGCCTCCCGAGTAGCTGGGACTACAGGCGCCGCCACCTCGCCCGGCTAGTTTTTTTTTTTTTTTGTATTTTTTAGTAGAGTCGGGGTTTCACCTTGTTCGCCAGGATGGTCTCGATCTCCTAACCTCGTGATCCGCCCGTCTCGGCCTCCCAAAGTGCTGGGATTACAGGCTTGAGCCACCGCGCCCGGCGCCAAAATGTTTTACTACTCAGTTTCAGGTGATCATAAGTATTTTTCTGAAGTAAACAACTCAAATGCTAATCATTTAGAGTCCAGGGACCACTTAGGACATTATCTTCTTCAGAATATGCACTGATTTCTTGGTGTTTTTGGATATTATTAACAGATGAGTACGTTGAGATTATAGTTAGCCCTTTGACTCAGCTGCTTCAACTGAAGATCAGGTTTTAAAAATAATCTATAGGCCGGGTACGGTGGCTTAAGCCTGTAACCCCAGCACTTTGGGAGGCCGAGACAGGCGGATCACGAGGTCAGGAGATCGAGACCATCCGGGCTAACACAGTGAAACCCCGTCTCTACTAAAACATACGAAAAACTAGCCGGGCAAGGTGGCGGGCGCCTGTAGTCCCAGCTACTCGGGAGGCTGAGGCAGGAGAATGGCGTAAACCCAGGAGGCAGAGCTTGCAGTGAGCTGAGTTCCAGCCACTGCACTCCAGCCTGGGCAACAGAGCGAGACTCCATCTCAAAAAAAAAAAAAAAAAACTATAATTATTTTTTCTCCAACATGAAGTAGGAAGAATGAGAGATGTTAGGAAAATTTAAAGTTTATTTAAAAATTTTTTATTACTGTTTCTAGTTCTCACTTTTCTTTCTCTAACAGTAATTATTTATTCAAGATACTATGCATTTTGACATTTCTTGCTATTTCATAAAACTACAAACAGCGCCTGCATATTTATTTTTGTATATGTGTTCTCAAAAGTGTTCATTATGCTTTAAAAAATGAGGGCAACAGAGAGAACTCCTACTGCTTAAAATGGTAAAACTATATGTTATTGTCTTCTTGTGGCAAACAGAGCGTTGCCCTACATACTGGAGGTACAGAAGGACAATGAATCCTGGCTCTCTAGGGATTTACGGTAATATTAGAGAAAGGAATAAAAGAGACAAAATTCAAACGATGATATAGAGTGCAAATATGAAGCTCATCTGAGAACCTTACCCTAACTCACATGTTTGTCCTGTAACCAGGTATATTAATCCATCAAATATAAAAATCTCTTCAATTCAAAAGGAAAAACAGTGTAAACTGGATGAGTACCAAGAAAAGGAACTGCCTATAGTGAAAAACAAACAAATACACATTATTTTAAAGCAAATACATTGTTTTTGAGGCAACATTTTTTTAAAGTAATAGGATATGCCATGATGTCATTAATAAAAACTTTTTTTTTTCTTTTTTTTTTGAGGCGGAGTCTCACTCTGTCGCCCGGACTGGAGTGCAGTGGCCTGATCTCAGCTCACTGCAAGCTCCGCCTCCCGGGTTTACGCCATTCTCCTGCCTCAGCCTCCCGAGTAGCTGGGACTACAGGCGCCCGCCACCTCGCCCGGCTAGTTTTTGTATTTTTAGTAGAGACGGGGTTTCACCGTGTTAGCCAGGATGGTCTCGATCTCCTGACCTCGTGATCCGCCCGTCTCGGCCTCCCAAAGTGCTGGGATTACAGGCTTGAGCCACCGCGCCCGGCCTTCTTTTTTTTTTTTAAGACAGAGTCTTGCTCTGTCATCCGGGCTGGAGTGCAGTGGCGTGATCTCGGCTCACTGCAACCTCCACCTCCTGGGTTCAAACAGTTCTCCTGCTTCAGCTTCTCGAGTGGCTGGGATGACAGGAATGTGCCACCATGCCTGGCCAATTTTTTTGTATTTTTAGTAGAGATGGGGTTTCACTATATTGGCCAGGCTGGTCTCGAACTCCTGACTTTGTGATCCTTCCACCTCAGTCTCCCAAAGTGCTGGTATTATAGGCGTGAGCCACTGCACCTGGCATGTCATTAATAAAAACTTTGAGAAACCTTTTTTAAGTTATCCCTAGAATGTTATTTTTCATTGTATAACTTACCGATCTTGCTAAAATACTTAGTATCTAGAACTGATATTTTAAAAAAGAGAGACAATAAGGTTTTCAAGAAATTAAGTTTTTAGTAGTTGCTCTGTACAGTGTTTGAAATTTCTAGCATAGCCCCTTCATAAGAAGGCAAATCTTGACTTATAAGTAGTCTGTAGAAGGCAAAACATTTATATGATCTGAAGAGAAAGCAGAGTATAATTATAGTCTTTAATACTGTATTTGAGGGAATTATAATGTTGTAAAGAAAGTGGACCTGTGACAGATAATGTCACACCCTACCAGTTCTATTCATTTCCTTTTCTGATCTAAAAGCAAGTGCACATCTTCTACAGAGGCGTCTCTAAGTTGTTCCTTGGGCTTAGCACAGTGGTTAAGAGTGCTGGCTGTGTGACCAAAGGTAGGCTCCTTAGCTTTTCTAAACCTAAATTCTATAAAGTGGAGTTATAATAGCTGGTAATTATTGAATACTTACCAAATACTAGGTATTTTACTTGTGTTATCTAATCTTTGTAGCAGCTCTATGAGATAGATACTATTATTATCCCCATTTTATAGCTGAGGAAACTCAAGGCCCACATATGTGAAATAATTTATGATCACACAGCTAGTAAGTGACTAAGGCAGGTTGGCTCTAGAGCCTGCATTCTTGAGCGCTATGATGCAGCTTCCATGGAATGATACTAGCACCTATCTCCCTGTAGCACATATGGGAGGATGCATACATAAGATACTGTATGCCATGCACTTACCATGGTGTTTAACATAGAAACTCAGTAAATATTAGTTATTGTAATTATTACTCCTTTATTTTAAAATGCTATCTTCCTTGACCATCTAGAAATGCAAATGTGAAAATTAATATACTGTATACAAATGTTTCTGAGAGTTTTTGAGTGTAACTTGGTTCTGTATAATTTGTTTCTTAACAAACTGATTATGTTGACATTCAATCATGTGCCTGAAAGGGAGCTCAGCTATTGATCTTCCTACTTTGTTTTAGATTTCATTTTAGCTTTTTCCATGAACTTCTTTATCTCTGTTGTAGATTGATTCACATTTACTGAAAGCAGTGACAGAGAAAACATTCATTTACTGTCATTTTATTTCTGAGTTCTCTCTTTGCTTTCCCAGTTCCTGAAATAGCATCTGCTCTCCTCCCCCCAAGTTTTTAATCATATCATGATTCTTTTTGTTGTTTTTAAAATAGGGATTTGGTCTATTTTAAAATGTTTTCCCCCCTTTAAGACATCATCACTCCAGAGATGACAACAGCTGTTCAAGAGCCAGATGCCACTTTATCTGTGGTGACACAAGAGCAGGTTGCTACCCTGGAGCTTATCAGAGACAGGGGCAAGAATGAGGAAGAAAAGGAGGACCCCTCTCCTGTGTCTGACGTTCCTGGTGTTACTCAACTGTCAAGAAGATGGGAGCCTCTGGCCACTACAGTTTCAACTACAGTCATCCCTTTGTCTTTTGAAGTTACTCCCACTGTGGAAGGTCTGTAAGGGAGGAAATTGGACTCTGTTTTGGGGGTGGATCTCTTCTGTTAAGTGGACAAGGAATAGAATGAGTGAGGCAGCCGACATTGGCAGCCGACGTGCGCGCGTGCATACACACACACACACACACCTTTACCTGGAAAGGGGTGCGAACTGTGTCTTGTTTGAAGAGGTGTGACAGAGCCTTACAAGGACAAGGGTTGGCCAGGCGTGGTGGCTCAGGCCTGTAATCCCAGCACTTTCGGAGGCTGAGGCGGGTGGGTCACGAAGTCAGAGATTGAGACCATCCTGGCCAAGATGGTGAGACCCCGTCTCTACTAAAAATACAAAAAATTAGCCGGGTGTGGTGGCATGTGCCTGTAATTCCAGCTACTCGGGAGGCGGAGCTTGCGGTGAGCCGAGATCGTACCTCTGCACTCCAGCCTGGCGACAGAGCTAGACTCTGTCTCAAAAAAAAAAAAAAAAAAAAGAAAAGGGACAAGGGTTTAGTTTGTAAGTAAGGTCTCCTGGTGGCTCACCTCTGGGTCCTCAAAGGCCAGACCCTCTGAGAAGGCTCTAAGGCTCTTCCTGTTTGGTAACTCTGCTGCAAGGAGCCAGGGGGGATGAGGTGAAAACAGCGTGGACCTGAATTTGAATTGCAAATTTGGCTTTCACTAATATTGTGGCCTCAAGCTAAGTTTCTTAACTTCTGTAAGCTTTGGTTGTTCACCTCTAAATAATGCCTATCTGTTTTATAGGTTATTTTAAGAATTTGAAATAATGTCTACAAAGTGCTTTCTATAGAGGAGGCCCTCAAATGCTCTGATCTCTTTAAGGCAGTGAAGTTTTTAAAGCTGTGTGAAAGCTACTACTGTTCTAGAGTCTCTGGACTTGGGAATTCCTGGGGCTATATTTGGCTGGTTTTAAATTGACATCCCAGACCCTGATCAAGGCTCTTACTCTATGACTTGATTTTGAGAAAGACATTCTGTCTTTCCAAAGTAGTCTTTGAAATATATTTTAATATATTTTTGTTAAATATTTTACCTTTGGCAATATATAATATAAAATCCTACAACATCCATAATATTGCCAATAGAATAAATGGGAGATTAAAATTTAAAAACAAAGTTCTGATTAGAGATAATACGTTTCCTGGAAGACAACACATTTTCCTGAAAGTCTGTGCTTTGAGGAGTTGGATTAATACAGTATGGGAAAGGACAACCAACCCAAGTGCCAAACTTACTGTATTGTGTGATACTGGTTTAATCATTTCTTGCCTAAAAAGTGAAAATACATGCTTACATTTGCCATAATGTTTATCTTGTGGGTCAAGTCCTGTCTGTTGTGTTTGGCAGAACAAACGGACACAGTCACAGGGCCAAATGAGGAGTTCACACCAGTTCTGGGATCTCCAGTGACACCCCCTGGAATAATGGTGGGGGAACCCAGCATTTCCCCTGCACTTCCTGCTTCAGAGTCGTCCTCTGAGAGAAGAACTGTTGTTCCATCGATTACTCACGTTAATACAGCTGCCTCGTATGGCCTGGACCAACTTGAATCTGAAGGTATTCATGCTTTGAAGGGGATCTTTTCAAGGACTGGTTGAGCGAGTCACTGAGCAGATGTTTTCGAGAAAGAATTAAGTGGGAGTATATTCAATCTGCAGTATAGATCAGAGGTCAGTAAACTACAGCTGGGCCAAATCTGGCCTACCACTTGTTTTTGAATGGCCTGTAAGCTAAGAATTGTTTTTACATTTTGAAATGATTGAAAAAAAGTCAAAAGAAGAATAATATTTTGTGACGTAGAAAAGTTATAAAAATTCAAATTTCAGTGTTCATAAATAAAGCTGTATTGGAACACAGCCATAGTAATTCATTTACATATGTATGTGGCTACTTTTGTGCCACAGTGGCAGAATTAAGAAGCTGTGATAGAGCTCAGTGGCCCACAAAGCCTGAAACATTTATGATAGGGCCCTTTATAGAGCAAGTTTGCTGACTCTGCTATTATCTGTGGTTCTCAACTATAGTTGACCATTAGAATTATCTTGGAGAGCTTCTGAAACATCCCAGTGCCTGAGTCACTCTCCAGTGATTCAGATTAAGACGGTGGGGGGGTGGAATCTGGCATCAGCATTTTAAAAGACTGCCTTAGATGATTTTGGTATTCAAGCTGGTTTGAGAATACTAGATTAAGATGGAGATCTTGAATTTCCCCACCACATTTTCTTGGTTGCAAGTTTTAATGTGGATTGTATTTTTACAGCATTGCTCTGGTTGTTAATGCTGGGTTATTCTCCCTTAGTAACATCTCTGGGTTAGTCTGTGCTACTATTTGGAGATAGGCGGTTTCTTTGTTTACTAAGACCAAGAAATTCATGCCAAATTGTGCTTTCCAAGACATTGGCTTTGAGCATGTAAAAGAAACTTGGGGCACAGCTGCCTATCAACAAATAAGAAGACTAGAAATATGACACACAGTCAATTAATCAGCATTTTGGCAGGTGAATAGCTCCTGGCTGGAGATACAAAATGTCCAAAGATTTATAGAGCAGAATTTCTTAAATTAATCTGGAACACTGGTAAACTTTTGGGCACTCAATTAGCCATGTGTTTGCTGCAGTAGAAGACATAGGATGTGCTATTATTTTGTTTTGTCTAAAGCAGGGAAGGTGATTGAGCTAGGTTTGCAGCTGACTCTGCTACAGACTTTCTGGGTAACACTGGTTGGCTGCTGAGAGAGAAACATGACATTTTAGGAGCAGCGTGGAGAATTCCAGAGAAACATGACATTTTAGGAGCAGTGTGGAGAATTCCACAGTAGAAGGCTGGTTTAAGAAATAGATCAAAGTGGGCTCAGGGGCTAACAGCTCTTGCATTCCACATTAAGATAAATACTGTGTGATATGACTTTGAGTTTAGCGTCTCATATTAACTGTCTGTTCTCCTTGATGCCATCTGGAAAAAGCAGGTTTCCCTAAATTAACCTGAGTTCGACATGACAGCTTTACCCAGCAGGGCTCATTAAATCAGAGAAAAAAAATATTTGTGAATAATCCATACTTGTGAAACTGCAGTAATTTTCTAAATTTAGTAGATGATGGCAGTTGTATTGAAATATGTTAGAATTTTCTGACACGCCTGAGGTGTCCTGGGGTTTTAGTTCTTTTCTTCTACACAATTCAATTTTAGCTACTTTTTGATAATATATTTTGTTAGTTTTTGGTCTAAATTATCCTTGTCATGGGTTACAAAAACATTTTTGGTCAAAAGGTATTATTTTTGCTACATTGTTGGGCTTAAGATTTTGAATTAGCACAGTTTTACTCATAAATACCAAGGAGTACAACTTATGTTTAATTAGTATACATTAATAATACCACTGTTAGTTTTGTGATGGTGCATCTAGTCCTCCGAAAGCTGAATTGACTGCACTGATTTAAACAAATCAACCTACTAGACTCCTGGATGTATTGGAGGCCTCCATTTTCAATGTATGTTTTTCTACCTTGCCGAGGAATATAAATGCAGCTTGAAGCTTTGACTGGGTGAAACATTTTAATTCTACCATAAGCTTATGCCTAGAGGCAGGTAATTTTTTTTCTTATCTAGAACACTGTATTACTTATGTCAAGTTATCCGCCTCTCTTGTTTTAGTCTCTGTGATGTTTTTATATGTTATTTTAATATCTTGCTTTTTCACAAGGGGGCAGGAGCATTTCTCTGGGAAATGAGATACTTTTCTCCATGGGATTTGGAAAGGGACATCCCTTGTTAGACACTAGACACCAAAGAAGAATGAACCTTTATGGGAATTTCTGAATCCACAGCTCTGTTTATCCTTTAAGAGATAACTGACAGCCCAAATCACTCTAAAAATAATGCCTACTTCCTTCCACCCTGTCTTCTTCCTTGCTCCTCACGTCTCTACAATATGATGACTGAGAGAGGGTATGAGTTTCCAAGTATCATTTCCAAAACTAAGTATCACAAATTGGGTGGCTTAAAACAACAGAAATTTATTCTCACACAGTCTGGAGCCTGCAAGTTGGAAGTCAAGGTGTAGGCAGGGCTCTGCTCTCTCCAAAGCCTCTAGGGGAGGAACCCCAGGGTTTCCTTGGCTTGAGGCAGCATGACTCCAGTCTATTCACATGGCCCTCTGTGTCTCTGTGCTCAAATTTCCCTCGCTTTATAAGAACACCAGTTATTGGATTAGGGCCCATCCTAATGATCTCATCTTAATTATGACCCTATTTTCAAATATGGTCACATTCACTGGTACTACCAGTCAGGACTTGAACCTACCATTTTGAGGGACACAATTCAACATGTAACAGGGGGTCTGCTTCTGAAGAGTTTGCCAGCTGTCTATGAAGACAGATGTGCTACCTGAGTGATGTGAATTAGTAGAGTGGGAGAAGTTTTGGTGTGTTTTCCATTTCTTCGTCATTGAAGAAAGCCTGCCTTGATAAGTACATGCCACCTTGTGCATATTTCAGTGTCTTTTATCTTGTCAGCAAAAATGCAGTTTGATTTTTGAAGGGATAATGGTTTATTTTTCACCTTGCCTGATACATTTGACTTCTATGTCTGACTTTTTTTTTTTAGGGAATAGATATTCTCACAATGATAAATGTATCATACTCATTTCAGGCATAACTTTACAAGAGCTGTATTCAGCGTCTTTGAAATACAAACATAACAAAAATGTTCTTTTTATTAAAAATAGGATAACAACACATTTTATACACATTTTATAACTGTAAATTAAGCTTTGGACATGATCTTTGTATAGGTTGATTTTCTTCTCTTGTTGAATATTAATGTCTTTCCTGCTCCAAAATGCCAACTTAAAATTTCTGATTACTCTTGAAAACATACTTGGAATTTATTTGGGTTAACTCTTTAAAATATTTTAGTACTAATATTTCTTACCTACTTAAAGAAGTCCCACTTTCTGTATATTAGAAATCTCTCTGAAGATATCTACTTACTCTAAATAAATCAAACTTTAAAAAAATTCTTTCTGTATACCCCCATGGAAGATGGAAATTAATCTGTGCTCTAAAGTGATAATAATAATTCTGTAGAATGGAAGATTGTTGCTTTGGCAGTTCCATATTCAGAAAAATCTATTGTGGGTCTATTTGTGTCAGATAGTAGGTTTCTAAGAACATGTGGGAGATAAGAGTATAAAAACAGAGATTTCTCAGATCTTGTGATTAAGGCTTTGACTATCCTCCCTCCCACCCCCCACACTTCTTCCTTTAATATTTGGAAGTCAGTATCTGGGCCTTCCAGCTAGCGGGAAGTGCGGAGCCAGTTAGTGCTTGCCATGGTGCAGACCAGACAGAAACAGGAATACAGTGACAGGAACACTGAATTTGCTTGGACTCTTCTGGGTTAGGTCTTCTGCAAGAAAAAAGCAATTCCAGTGTCCCTCATCTGGAGAACTTGAATTCTTGATCGGATTGGTCTTATTTAATATCTTTCTGTGGGCATACATGTTGAGTGTTGAGTATAATCCCATGATATTATCTCAACCCTGTGTTAGTCTCTTCTCATGCTGCTAATAAAGACATACCCAAGACTGGGTAATTTATAAAGGAAAGAGGTTTAATAAAGTGAAAGAGGTTCCACATGGCTGGGGAGGCCTCACAATCATGGCGAAAGGCAAAGGAGGAACAAAGTTACATCTTACATGGCAGCAGGCAAGAGAGCTTGTATAGGGGAACTGCCCTTTATAAAACCATCAGATCCCTTGAGACTTATTCACTATCATGAGAACAGCATGGGAAAGACCTGCCCCCATGATTCAATTACCTCCCACTGGGTTCCTCCCACAGCACGTGGGGATTATGGGAGCTACAATTCCAGATGAAATTTGGGTGAGGACACAGCCAAACCATATTAAATCCCCATTTCCTCATTTGTTTCAAAAGGCCCACTTATTGCAGGCCTTATGAAACAAACTCATAGTGGTTGATTTGCTGGAGAATTACCTCCGTGAATAGTAGCTCATGCCTGTAATCCTAGCACTTTGGGAGGTTGAGGTGGGCAGATCACAGGGTCAGAAGATCAAGACCATCGCAGCTAACACAGTGAAACCCCGTCTGTACTAAAAATACAAAAAATTAGCCAGGTGTGGTGGCACGCACCTATAATCCCAGCCACTTGGGAGGCTAGGGCAGGAGAATCACTTGAACCTGGGAGGCATAGGTTGCAGTCAGCCGAGATCACACCACTGTATTCCAGCCTGGGCGATAGAGCAAGACTCTGTCTCAAAAAAAAAAAAAATAATAATAATAATAATTCCAGTGGAGAAGCTATGTTTAACTTTCTTTAATAACTTAATTTTTTTAAAATACAAAACCAAATATATCCTTTAACAAGTTTTTTCTTTTCTGACAGTTTTTCCTTGCTTTTCTAAGACTGTTTTTGTCTTAGAAAATTTCTGATTTATATTTAGTTTTTAAATGATTGCGTTTTTGACATTTTTTTCCCAGCCAGACACCATACATGGGGCAGAAAGCTGTCATTATTCTGTCACTCATTGTTTAATCTATTTCAGAGATATCCATTTTCCTGCCTTCATGTGTGTACATATATGCATGCATGTGTATGTGTGTATTTAATATCATGGTTGTTTTTGTCCTCAGAGAACAATTCCAGTATTTATTTGCAGTGTCTCTTAATTTCCTTTGCTGAAGAAATAGTGGTATTATCTCTCTTTCCTTATCTGGGGTTTCTAGTTCTGTCCCCTTCCGGTGTCTTCTTTACTGATAACAGGAATTTCAGGAGAAAGTCATTTCTGAAAAGTGTGCCTTCATTCAGGTGACTGAATGATATTCTTGGCAGTCTGGTGGCCTCATACTGAAGCCAATATCTTTGTCTCTTTCTTTTATCATCAATCAGAAAAAAATTGGGAAATACATTGTTTAAGTAGCATTAGGGAGAAGATTTTTATTTTTATTTTTATTTTTGCAGTTGCAAGATTTAATAGAGTGAAAACAGAGCTCCCATACAAAGGGAGGGGACCCAAAGAGGGTAGCCGTTGCTGGCTCAAATGCCTGGGTTTATATCCCGATCATTGTCCCTCCCACTGTGCTCTCAGGCAATAGATGATTGGCTATTTCTTTACTCTTGTTTTTGCCTAATTAGCATTTTAGTGAGCTCTCTTTACTATCTGACTGGTCAGGTGTGAGCTAAGTTGCAAGCCCTGTGTTTACAAGTGGAAGCAGTCACTTTCCCAGATAGGCTTAGGTATTCTTAGTTGGCCTAGGAAATCCAGCTAGTCCTGTCTCACAGTCCCCCTTCTCAACAGGAAAACCCAAGTGCTGTTGGGGAGGTTGGCCGACGACCGCTCTAACTGCTTCCTGCTGAACTGGGGTGTAGTAGGGGTTGTGCAGTTGCGATTTCCTTGGGAGGGGTGCCTTCGATGTCATTAACATTGGAGCATGGGCTAGCAGGCCGGTCCAGGAGTTCATGGTAAATTTTAGTTATGGACTGCATTTGGGGCTCCATTTGAAGAACGATTTGTAATTTTACAGCTTCGATTCTGGAAGAGATAAACTTAACAAGGAGGTTAAAGATACAGGGATTGAAATGTATGGCCTATCTGCTTGATAGTTTTGAAAAGGCCTAGGTCCAGTAAATAATGATTTGGCCATCTGATGGGTGCTATCAATGGCTAAGTGAAAGGTTTGGTGAAGGGTTTTAAGTAATTTCTACTGGTTAGCTGCAGGCAAAAGTATTTTTCCTTCTTTGGTGGCTAACCATCTGTAGGGGAGGAAAGTACCTCCTTGTGAGGTTCCCTATTCTATTTTTCCTGCTGAGTACTAGGGCTTGGTTTCCCGGAGGGGATTACCCCATACTAGGGGTCCTTCTGTAAGCATTTCTAATGGAGGGTCCTGCCTTGAGACTCTTTTGGCTTCAATATCCACTTGGCGGTTTCCTTCTATTTCCCTTTCCTTTCCTTTCTGATGACCCTGGCAGTGTAAGACTGCCACCTCTTTAGGTTTCTGTACGGCCAATAATAATCTCCTAATGACTTCCTGATGTTTGATAGTGTTTCCTTGGAAGTTAGGAATTCCCTTTCTCTCTATATTGCTGCATGGGCATGGAGGACTAGGTAAGCATACTTAGAGTCTGTATATATACTTACCCTTTTTCAATCTCCTAATTTTAGTGCCCAAGTGAAGGCCATTAGTTCTGCCAGCTGAGCACTAGTTTCTGGAGTGAGGGGATTACTTTCAAGTATTCCGTTATCACTGACCACTGCATACCTCACTTTTCGAAGTCCTTTTTCTACAAAGGAACCTCCATCAGTATACAAGTTGAGGTCGGGATCAGTCAAGGGAACCTCTAAAAGGTCCCCTTGAGCAGCATAGGTTTGCGCAATTACTTGTTGATAGTTATGTTCTATCTTTACTTTATTGTCTGGAAGAAATGTGGCTGGGTTAAGAGTTGCACAAGTGCATGGTCGCAGCACTGGCCCTTCAAGTAATAGAGCCTGATATTTAAGTGAATGGTTGTCTGACAGTCACAAGTCTCCTTTAGCAGTGAGTATGCCGTTCACATCATGAAATATCCACACAGTAAGATCTCTTCTCTGTATCATTTTAACTGCTTCAGACACTAGGACTGCTACTGCTGCCTGTAAACAATGAGGCCAACCTTTTGCCACTACATCAGTTTCCTTACTCAGGTATGCCATGGATTGCAAGCTCATCCCTTGGACCTATGTGAGGACTCCTAGAGCTACTCCTGTTTTTTCTGTGACATATAAAGAAAAGTCTTGCCCTGTTAACAAGCTTAACACTGGGGCTTGGGTTAGGGCCTTCTTTAGGGCCTGGAAAGCTGCCTCTGCTTCAAGTGTCCATCTTAATAAATTCAGTATTGGCTTTCTGAATTTCCTTAACTAGTGTATATAATGGTCTGGTTATTTTGCCGTACCTGGGAATCCATATTTGACAGAAACCTGTTATGCCAAGGAACCCTCTTAGTTGCTTTAGGGTTTTTGGATGAGGATAAGCCAGTATAGGCTGGATATGTTCCTCACTGAGGGCGTTGGTACCTTTGGATAATTTTAGCCGTAAGTATTTAACCTGCTGTGAGCAGAGCTGAGCCTTTGGTTTGGAAACCTTGTAGCCACAGGTAGCGAGGAAATTTACGAGCGCTTGGGTGGCTTGATGGCACAAAGTTTCTGAATGGGCGGCTAAAAGTAAATCATCCATGTACTGAAGGACAAGAGTGTCCAGGTATGAGAGCTGGCTCAAGTCTTGGGCTAATGCCTGGCCAAATAGATGGAAGCTATCCCTGAACCCTTGGGGTAAAACAGTCCAGGTGAGTTGAGATGTTAGATTTGAAGGATCTTTAAAGGCAAATAAGCATTGAGAGTCAGGATGTACAGGGATGCAGAAAAAGGCATCCTTAAGGTCCAGGACTGTAAACCACTCTGCTTCCTCTGGTATTTGGGAAAGCAGAGTATAAGGGTTAGGTACAGTCGGGTATAGAGGGACAATGGCCTCATTGATAATCCTGAGGTCTTGCACTAACCTCCACTGTCTGTTGGGTTTCTGTACTCCTAAAATTGGAATATTGCAGGGGCTATTGCATGGTTTTACTAGGCATTGGGCTTTTAGGTCCTTAACAATATTTTGGAGTCCTTGTTGGGCCTCAGGTCTAAGGGGTACTGCCTTTGGTAGGGAAAGGAGGCGGAATCCTTTAGTTTAACTTGAACAAGGCAGGCATTCTTTGCTCGTCCATATTGTCCTTCTGTTGCCCAGACTTCAGGATTAATTCCTTCCTCAAGCAGGGGACAACAAATGGGTGTTCCTTCTCCTATGTTCAGGTGTATAATGGCCCCTGCTTTTACTAGAATGTCTTTCCCTAACAAAGGAGTAGGCCTTTCAGGCATAATTGGAAAAGCATGTGAAAGGAGTAAAGTTCTCCAGTCACAACTTAGTGGCTAGGAGAAGTATCTAGTGACTGGCTGTCCCAGGACCTCTCGGATAGTGACAGATCTGGAGGACAGTTGTCCGGGACAGGAGAGTGAGACTGAGAAGACCGCGCCAGTGTCCAGCAGATAGTTAACCTCTTGGCCTTCAATGGTCAAGCATACTCGGGGCTCTGTGAGGGTGATGGCATGGGCTGGCGCTTGCCCCGGGCACCCTCAGTCCTGCTGCTGGATCATCTCGTGAGTGGCTTCTGACTCAGAGGACCCTCATCCCCTGGGGCAGTGGGCCTTCCAGTGATTCTCTTGACATAAGGGGCATGGACGGGGGGAGCTTATTTCTATTTGGACAATCTTTTTAAAAGTGTCCTTGTAGACTGCACTGGAAGCAAGCCCTATTAGGCATTCGATGTGCCCAGCCTTTCCCTTTTCCAGAGCCTCCAGAGTCCGCTTGCCTGAGGGCCATGACTAAAGTGGTGGCCTTTTTTTTTAATCCGTTTGTCCCATTCCGCCTGCTCCTCCTCATCTCTATTATAAAAAACCGAGGTTGCCAAGTTCAGTAGGGTTTCTAAGTTTTGCTCTGGGCCTAAGGCGGACTTCTGAAGTTTTTTTGTAATGTCTGCAGCTGACTGAGTGATAAACCTATCCTTTAAGATTAGTTGACCTTCAATAGAGTCAGGTGACAGTGAGGTGTGCTTTCTCAATGCCTTCCTTAGTCTCTCCAGAAAGGTGGTAGGATTTTCTTCTTTTCCCTGTGTTATGGTGGACATCATTGAATAATTCATAGGTGTCTTCCTAGTTTTCCTTAGTTCTTCTAGCATACAAGTTTGCAAATGTCTGCGGCACCAATCTCCATGTTCTGATTTTGTGTCCTAATGAGGATCTACACTGGGAACTGCCTGCTGGCCTGTGGGGAATTGTTCTCTTTCCTCTGTCGTCATCCTATCATTGACCTGACTGAGATAACAGAGATCGCCACACTCTCGGGCTGCAGTGATGGCGGCACTTCTCTCATGGGGGGCTAGTGTCTGATTTAGCAGTAACATTATATCTCTCCATGTCAGATCAAAGGATTGTCCTAACCCTTGTAAAACATCAATGTAGCCATCAGGGTTATCTGAGAATTTACCTAGGTCTATTTTAATTTCCTTTAAGTCTGAGAGAGTAAAAGCTACATGCACTCTGGCTGGACCGAATTCTCCTCCTCCTACTGCTTGGAGGGGGCATAATCGGGGAATATTGACACTCTTTGGTTCATTGTTTACCCCTTTGTCTATCTCCTTGTGGACTGTTTGGGTTGAAGGGGGGTCCTTATTAGTTGGAGAAGGAGTCAGGGGGACACCAGGGTAGGGAGGTAGACTCTGAGGGCTTCCTGTAGGGCATAAGTCACACTTTTTACATAATTGCGAGTTGTCTCTTAATGAAAAGAAAGTTTGTACATATGGCACTTCACTCCATTGGCCTTCTTTTCTACAAAAGAGGTCTAGCTGTAAGATGGTGTTATAATTTATCCTTCCCTCAGGAGGCCAGGTTTCTCCCTCTTGAAGAGGATATTGTGGCCAGGCGGTACTGCAGAAGAATATAATTATTTTCTTAGCGTCTGAGGGTCAAATTGGTCCTAATTCTCCAGAATACATCTTAGGGGCATTTTTGCCTTGGGGGGAATGTTTCCAATCTGAGAAAAGAACATAGGGATGCCAGCACCCCTGGGCATTTTGCGATAAGCATTAGTCCTATAGCGTCCTCTATGGTCCTAATGCTTATTCCTTTCCAGGGCGCATAACCACCCACGGACCTCTGCTTATCGGATTCGTTATGCTCACCAATGTAGCGATATAGCAGTCCTGCACCCCTTTTCCCACCTTGTTGACCACAAAGAAAGGGGTCTGGGCTGCTGGATTCTAGTGGTCCTTTATCAGCATGCCCAACATTGCCTTCCTACTCAGGGGTGAGTCCTAGAGCTGGGCTGGGTTCCTGAGTATTTCGTAACAACCTAGCTGCCCCATCAAGATGCATTTCCGTAGACAACAGTTCTTATGCAAATTCATTTCACAGAGGGTGTAGGTAACCTTATGAGTCAGGAGTGAGATAGTGGGATAGTCTTTTTTGATTCTGTAAGTACTTTAAGGCTTGACTGAGTGCAAACAGCTCGCACGTTTGAGGAGACCAATTATTAGGCAATTTTTCTAACTCTGCTTCCACAAGAGTCTCCGTATCAATTACTGAATACCCATTTTGGTTTTTCCCTCAATCACCTGGAAGGAACCATCTATCGTCCTGTCCTGAAGGGAGTTCCTCCTAGGTCTGGTCGGACCTTTGTATAGTAATTAAGATTTAAATCCCCTGTTAGGAAATCTGCTGGGTTAAGGGAATTATCAGTGGTTGGTGTTAAATTACCTTTTTCTAACAGAATAGCCCCATACTTTAAGATTTTTTGAGTTAGTAAGCTACCTTTTTGCTTTTTTGACTTAGTTCTGAACTGGTGAGATGTGCTCACAATGAGGTTTCCTCTAAAGGCTGATTTTCTACTTTCTTCTGTTAGCAAAGCAGTTGCCACTACAGACTGAATGCATTTGGGCCACCTGCGGGTTCCCGGGTTAAGGATTTTTGATAGGAAGGCTACTGGTTGTCAGTGGCCTCAGTGCTTTTGGACTACGCCCTTATTTACACTGACAACAAAGTGGTATTGGAGTGTTACAGGGTCATGGAGAAGACCTTCAGTTATCAATTATAGGTCTTAAATTTACCCTGGCTTTTAAAGGAATAGGGCACACTATTTTTTTATTATTTCTATCTTTCTCTTTTTCTCTTTGACTCCCTCTTTCTCTCTCTCTCCTCCGTCTCTCTCTCTCTCGTCCATCTCTCTCTCTCTCCCCTCCATCTCTCTTCTGTCTCTCTCTCTCTCCTGTCTCTCTTTCTCTCCTTTGTCTCTCTCTCTGTCTCCTCCATCTCTTTCTCTCTCTCTCTCCTATATCTCTCTCTCTCTTTCCTCCATCTCTCTCTCTCTTAGCCATTTACAAACTTGGGGTCCTGGCAAGGGTGGTGGGGAATGGGTCCCACATAACTGCCCATGTAGAGAGCTGTATGCCTAAATTGGGAGGGACACCAGGGACAAGACTCCCTGGCTTTATAGCCTAGATGCCTAAGGACGCAGCGTAGAGCTTCCCTAGATCCCTTTGGAGATACAGCTTGCTAGGGGAAATGAAAGTCTACACCATTAGCACCTAGGAGGCAGGGATCAGAGGAAGTAGATTCAGAGGTAAGGAGAATTTTGGGGCTACACTTTGAAGAAAGTCGTGGTCGGGACCCAGGAGGTATGGGTCAGAAGGAAAGGTAGGGGTGCATGCATGGGCGACTGTTGAGTAGAGACTTCTGGCTGTGCCATGATGTCAACCAGCTGATGCCAGAGGGAGTTCGGGATGACAGCTTTCTGTCTCCAGTCAGCCCTCAGCTTCCCCAGGAAAATTGAAAGTGGAAGCTGGCTCCAGGCAGACCAACATCCCCAACACAGAAGGGTTAGGGGTTGTTAGAAAGCCCTTCCCCAGATAGCCTCACACGTGTGTCTTAAGTCCAGCAGCCTTGCTAATCGTTTTTAACTGGCCGACAGGTGGCTGGTATTTTCCTCCAATTCTATGGAAGGATAGGACAGACTACCAAGTGAAAGTGGTCCAATATTACTCACCACTTTGGAGGTCCCTTTGTGGTTGCCAAAATATTACCAGGGGGTCCTTGCTCCCAGAGCTCCCAAGATGGTGGCGGGCTGCTTCCAAGATGGTGACAAGCCTCGTGTTCTCTGACCTGGGGTTTTTGGCCTCACGGATTCCAAGAAATGGAATTTTGGGCCATGCGGTGAGTGTTATAGCTCTATTAGAAGCCGTGGGTCTTATAAGAGAACCCTGGAACCCAGTGACTAGTGTTCAGCTCGATTAGGATGAACCCGGGCACTTAGCCATGCAGGAACAATGGCAAGCCTTTAGCCCGATCGGGAGCAGCAATGGGCAGTTCGCTGGATCAGGAGCACAGCGGACACCCTGCTGGATCTGGAGGGATGGCAGTAAGAGTTGGGTCTGCAACGGCGGCAAACAGCAATGGTGGACGGCGAGCGAAAGCTCAGCTCGAGCTGTAACAAACACGGACCAAAAGAGTGCAGTTGCAAGATTTAATAGAGTGAAGACAGCTCCCATACAAAGGGAGGGGACCCAAAGAGGGTAGCCCAAGATATTTTTCTTTAAAGATCCACTGAGGATACTTAAGAGCTCATGTAACTTTTATGGGAGAAGTGTCTGCTTTTTACCTGCACTTTAATTCACAAAATCAATTGTTTTGCCTTCCTTGTAATTACTCATTTTCAGACTCTTTTCTTATTATTTCTCAATTCTCATGGGAAAATTCTCAATTCTCAATTTAGAAGGCAGCTAGAATGGATGAATGATAAAGAGTATTCAGAATCCCATCAGGAGGCCATATTTATAAAACCAAGTTTGGATGATTTTTCCTTTGGTTGCTGCTGTGTGGTATATGATGTTAAAGATCAAGAAGAGTGTGATAGGTTTGAACTGTCTCCTGCTACTTGTGATTCTGTAGTGCGAGATTATGAATGTTCACTCTGTGTTAAGAATGGGCACGAGTATTGGCTTTTGTTCTTGGAAATGCTTTGGATTCTGATTTAATTTTGCCTCAGTGACAGAGCCACTTAACTGATACACAGTGGAGATGACATGGAAAAGGGTATTCCATGGAATATGCCCTTCATTTGATTTTAATGGTGAACTCAATGCTGGCTCTTTCTCCCCCAGATGCCTGTTCTGTTGAATGGGAATTAAATAAAAAATAATTTTATAACTATTAACATGATCACATGAAACATCTAATACTTATTGCCAAATATGTTGGGGAAGGATGAGGTTTCCTTTTCTTGTTTTTATTTTTGTGTCATTTTAAGTGTCTTACATGACAGATTATGAAGCACAGAATTGCTGGTGATTTCAGTTATCAGTTGCCTCTTCTGGTAAGTCATTTTGTTGTCTTGTCCTGAAATCATTATGCTTTCTTTGGCATTTATGACAGAGCTCTATTCCTAAGTACCTGCATGCTCTGTGGGTTAGTACATCCATTACTTAGCACTCAGAATGGGCATCACATTTGCAAATAATGCTCACATAGCCCGTGGTATTTCAAAAATATTTAAAATCAATATTGTGAGGTATTGCCATAAAGCTGTGTTCACAAATTCTGCTGTTGAAGAAAGATACCTGACATTTACTCTCATTTTTCTGGTATGCTTTCTTGCCACAGGGAATTCATTTATTGGTATAATTGCAATTAAGTAAACTTGGTAGAGTTGGTTCCCCTCATCTGTTTTGTGTATGTGTGTGTGTGTGTGCGCCTGTGTGTGTGTGCATGCGTGCCTTTTTTTTTTGCCAGTCCAGCACTGCTTAGTAAGCTTACCTTAGGCAGTCATAAAATTATACAGAATGGCTTATAATGATAAAGGATTTAGCTTTGTACATATTCAGTGGTTTTATTTATTCTTTCATTTATGTGTGCATTTAACAAGTATTTATTTGGCTATTCAGATGATACCAAGAATAATTGTGGGTGGATCTTGCTCTTAAGGGAGTGCAAGTGCTAGTAGAAGAGGTAAGACAGATACATACAAAACAGAAATGCAACACAGAAGTGAGGACTAAACTCTGATTTTTTAATCTTGCCCAAATTCCTATCTAAGGAATAGTCTTGGCTTACAAATCATAAATTCTCATCAGATGGGTTTTATTTAATCCTATATATCGTGACTTACTTTCCAACCTGACTCTGGCATAACAGAGGAAGGACAAGGAAGACAAGGAAGAAAATAAAAATATTTTACCCCAAAACGTGTTTCTTTGCCATATCTTGAAACGGCCCTGCAAAGCTGTCCTTTGTGGGAGGAAATGTGCTTCTGTAAAGAATCTCCATTAACAGAGCTAGATCTTTTTCTTCCAGACCCTCCCAATCCTGAAGAGATTAACTAAAATCTGAATAGGAAACATTTGTCACCTATTGTTTCTAAGGGCAGCCACTATAAGACTTCAAAAGAACTTTGGTCTCCACAACTTTATCTTAATCTGAACATTCCCTTTCTATCAATTCCAGGTCTTCCTGACCACCTTGGGCACATGTTCTCAGGACCTCCTGAGGGATGTGTCACGGGCCATGGTTACTCATATTTGGCTCAGAATATATCTCCTCAAATATTTTACAGAGTTTGACTCTCTTCATTGACAGAAGGCAGAAAGGACCACCAAAAGAGGACTCTAAGAGTCAGGAGAGAAAAAGGACTCTATGAGTCAGGAGAGACTTTAGTTCCATCCTAGAAAAACGCTGGATTGGTGTATATCCCTGTGTGTCTTTGTGTGTGTGTGTGTGTGTGTGGCATGGGGGAGTGTTTGTGTTATAGATTTGTGTATATATGTACAGTAATGTGCTGTATGATGAAGTTTTGGTCAACAACACACTTCATATATGACAGTGGTCCCATATGATTATAATATTGTACTTTTACTGTACTTTTTCTATGTTTAGATACACAAATACCATTGTGTTACAGTTGCTTACAGTATTCAGTACAGTAACATGCTCTACAGATTTGGAGCCTAGGAGCAATAGGCTATACCTTGTAGCCTATGTGTGTAGTAGGCTACACCTTCTAGATGTGTGTATGTACACTCTATGATGTTTGCATCATGACGAAATCGCCTAATGACACATTTCTCAGAATGTATCCCCATTGTTAAGTGATGTGTGACTGTATAATTTTATTGACATTTGTGGAAAAATGAGTGGGAACAAACCTAACAGTATGGAAAAAATTCTAAAGAGTGGTGAATAGATACCATATACACCACACTAGCGATAAATTATTTTATAGCCAGCAGTCAACCAAGTCATAGCTCACTGGTTAGATGAATTATTTCTTAAGAATAGCTTTTAACAACTGGAGCAGCTGCTTTTCCATGAAGAAGAGGCAATCAGGTGCTCAGCCTCAGGTTAATAAATATCTAGTTTACAGTAAACTAGGTATTTCTATAGAAAGAGATACATGTCTCTTTTGAGGGTGATGTTCAGATTCCTGGCAAAAGGATTTGTTTTGACTGTTTAATCTGGGCATAGACTCCAGGGTTGAGAATCCCTGTGGGCAGTGGTCCAAGCAGGGCTTTCCATGTGTGGTGGCTTTTGTGCAGATGCTGAGGCAAACCCGTAGCTTGGAACTAGATGTGAGTGGTAGAAATTTCAAAGATATCTTAGATGTTTGCAGAAAATTAAGGCATTTTCAAAGGCATGATGTTTCAGTATGAGGATAGACATATGTATGTATTCTTTGATTGGTGTGAACATGAGAATTTTATTGCATTGGAGGACAAACCATTACAAACCTTAAAAATGTATAGAATAATGTGTGGATGGCATCGACTGCGCTTTATCAAGCCGTATTCATAGCCATGAAGTTGTTTTGCCATCGGACTACCTCTAAACATTTAAATGAATGTATATCCCTGAGGGAAAAGATTAGAAGAAAAATGTAATACACCAATTTAAATGGACTTACAAGATTTAAAAGTTATCACACTTGGAAGCATTAGATTGTTCCTTAAAGATTTACATTGATTTTGCCCTCATTTACCAGGGTCTTTTCTTCTCCAGCCGTTCTGCCTCCTTCTACATTGCTTATCTCCAGACACAGCAGTCTACAGAAATTTCTTCTTCTATTAAAACAGCATAAAGAAAATGCAACGTTTTAGCAGGAGAAGGAGATTCTTCAGGTGGGCAGGAGCCTGGCTGCTCCCTCTGGATTTTTTCAAGGTGTCTGCTTCACATGCTCTCTGAGGAATCCTGTTTCCTATTAAAACTCTGGCTCAGGAAGAGATATACATCCTTTCACTTGTTTCAACTGAAATTAGTAGAAAGTTTTTAAAGACCTGGCTCAAACCTAAGGGAACACAAAGCAAATAAACTGAGAAAGTGAAAGAAACAGAAAATGAATTAGATTCGCCAGGTACAAATTTCTATCTGGTCTTCGCTAATGAGTTTCTAGGGCTTATGGGCCCTGACCCATTCCGTGCTCTGTCTGAGTGCTTTATATTCTATTCCCAAAGTACTGGAACAATATTTCAGGCACTTTGCCAGACTTTCGGGCACCTCAGTGCTTGCCTATTTTTTTTTCCCCTATGTAAAGGGTAAACTTCTCATTTTCTACTCCCCACCCCTGCCCCCACATAGAAGAGCCAAGACCAAGACATAAATTTCTCCTAGGGCTCACCACCAAGTAGTAGTGAGCCCCTACCCCCTGCATACAGATTGTCTGTCCTGTTTACAGGTTGAAGGACACACATTTAATTCCTAGGCAATGACAGTCCTACAACTGTCATGATTAATACCATGTACATGCCACTCTTCAGATAAAATTCCATCCCAGTTAAAGGTATGATTCATTTCCAGGCAGTATAGCACTGTTCTCACCACACAAGAAATATACCCATATGATTAAAAGATCATTCTGTCACGTTCTATAGCAAATAATACTCAGAGCTTCTCTGCTCTATAAACAGGGAGCTATGAAGTTAAGAGGCCAGGAAAGAAACAGAAACAATTCAGCTCAAACCTTTTCTCCTCTATGAAGCCTCCTGGACCACCCAGCCCACACTGATGAGTAGAATAAGTGAGTAGAAAACGGCTCTCTCCCAGCACTTTGGGAGGCTGAGGCAGGAGGATCGCTTGAGGCCAGGAGTTTGACACTAGTCTGGGCAATATAGTGAGACTCCACCTGTATAAATTTTTTTTTTTTTTTAATTAGCTGGGTGTGGTGGCATGTACCTATAGTCCCAGCTGTTCAGGAGGCTGAGGTAGGAGGATTGCTTGAGTCCAGGAGTTCGAGGCTGAAGTGAACTGTGATCATACCACTGCACTCCAGCTTGGGTGACAGGGTGAGACCGAGTCTCTTAAAAAAAAAAAAGTTAATACTCATTTGAAATATATACGTGACATAACTTAATGAAAATTGGATTGGAGTTCTATAAAGCCATTTAAATATTTATTTTGAAGAGGAAGATAAGGTGTTGTTCAGTTTATTTCCATTCAGTCAACATATACTGAGTGCTTATTCTGTGTGAGGCACAATGCTTTATCCTGGGAAGTGGGGCACAAAAATGGATGAAGGTAAAATCTCTGCCTTCAAGGAGCTAAATGCATGCAAATATGATAAGACAAATGCATATTTCCACAAATTATTATGTAAGCCTCATTTTAGATAGGTTGAGTCATGTTTTACATTTTGAAGGGGAAATCTACTTTCATACATATTTTTGTGTAGTCAATAATCAACCTAACCAACCTATAATTTATATTTTGAGTGTATGTGGATTTTTATGTGCAAGTTTTGTATATGTTTGCTTAAAGCAAGTAGTCCTTTAAGATGACTAAATTGCTGAAGAGAAAGATATTCCAGATGGCTCGGAATTTATAGATATAATATTAGTATAGCTTTGTGTTTCTCTTTATAGCATACTTGAGAAATAGAATAGGATTTCTGTAGTCTCGTTTTCTAGAGGGAAATATATGAAGCTGTCATCTGAATCAAAAGTGGGTTATTTAATGAGCAGATGTTAAGCAAGGCACAGTGGCTCATGCCTGTAATCTCAGCTACTCGAGAAGCAGAGGCAGGAGGGTCTCTTGAGCCTGGGAGTTCCAGACTGCAGCGAGCTATGGTTGTGTTACTGTACTCCAGCCTGGGTGACAGAGCGAAACCCTGTCTCTAAAATAAAGGAGCAAGTATCGAACTCTAGAACTTGTAATTATTGCTATAGGGTTCTACCAGTATAACTTTGGGGCAGGATTTATAGAAGATAATGGATAACATACCAATTATATGGGCTCATGGCTGAAAAGGAGTTGTGAGCAGTAAATGCGAAGGTACTTAAGTTAACTCGTATCTTCAGCTTGTTAACCAGATATAGGCAATGCTATTATCAAGAGCAGAATCCTCAAATTTAGAAAAAGTAATATTATATGAAATAAGAAAATTATTTAGTTATTTATTTGTTTATTTATTTATTGTTGAGACAGAGTCTCGCTCTATTGTTTAGGCTGAAATACAGTTGTGCAATCATAGCTCACTGCAACCTTGGCCTCCCAAGCTCAGACAATCCTCCCACTTCAGCCTCCTGAGTATCTGGGACTAGAGATGTGCAGCACCCCACCCAGCCAATTTTTGTATTTTTTGTAGAGACAGGTTTCACCATGCTGCCCAGGCTCATCTCAAACTCCTGGGCTTAAGAAGTCTGCCTGCCTTGGCCTCCCAAAGTGTTGGAATTACAAGTGTGAGCTCCTTCACCCCAGTCAAGAAAATATTTAAACAGCTGTCTGAAATGGAAATTGAATCCAAAACATTATGCCACTTGTGTTTGAAGTGGACTATCTTGTCTCGAGCCTTTTTATTTTCTCATGAATGTACCTTTTGAATATTGTTAAGGCTACAATGGAGGAAATTTTAAATTATTATATTTACTATTACACAGTGAATGGAAAATTTGAAATTTAGTAAAAATTTTCAAGAAATTTGTATAGATTAATAATGTAGTTTAAAAAGTCGTGGTGATGATGCATTTAACAAGGAGATAACTGAATAAATTAACAGACATGTTTAAGGTAATGTCTATTTTTTTCTTTCAACTTTTAGGTTTGGGGGTACATGTACAGGTTTGTTACGTGGGTAAATTGTGTGTCACTGGGGTTTGGTATATGAATGATCCCATCACTCAGGTAGTGAGCATAGTACTCGATAGTTTGTTTTTCACTCCTCTTCCTCTTCCACCCTCCACCCTCAAGTAGGCCCCAGTGTCTCTTGTTCCATTCTTTGAGTTCATATTTACTTAATGTTAGCTCCCACTTATAAGTGAGAACATGTGATACTTGGTTTTCTGTTCCTGTGTTAATTTACTTAGTTTGATGACCTCTAGGTACATCCATATTGTGGCATAGGAAATGATTTTTTATGGCTGCATAGTATTCCATGGTGTATATGTATCACATTTTTGTTAGTCTACCATTGTTGGGCATCTTGGTTGATTACATGCCTTTGCTATTTTGAATAGTGCCACTATGGACATATGAGTGCATGTTTTTTTGGTAGAATTATTTGTTTTCTTTTAGATGTATACCCAGAAATGGGATTGCTGAATCAAATGGTAGTTCTGTTTTAAGTCCTTTGAGAAATCTCCAAACTGCTTTCCACAGGGGCTGAATTAATTTGCATTCCCATCCACAGTGTACAAGCATTCTCTTTTCTCCATAACCTCACCAGCGTCTGTTATATTTTGAGTTCTAATAATCATTCTGACTGGTGTGAGTTGGCATCTCATTGTGGTTTTGATTTGCATTGCTCTAATGATTAGTGATGCTGAGCATTTCTTCATAAGTCTTCTTTTGAGAAGTGTTTGTTCATGTCCTTTGCCCATTTTTAATGGGGTTGTTTGTTTTTTGCTTTTTGAATTGTTCAAATTTCTCATAGATTCTGGATATTAAACATTTGTTGAATGGATAGTTTGTGAATATTTTCTCCCATTCTGTTGGTTGTCTGTTTACTCCCGTGATAGTTTCTTTTGCTGTGCAAAAGCTCTGAAGTTTAATTAGGTCCCAATTGTCAATTTTTATTTTTGTTGCAAATACTTTTGGGGGTATAGTCATAAATTCTTTGCCAAGGCCAATGTCCAGAATGGTATTTTCTAGATTTTCTTCTAGAATTTTTATAGTTTTATGTCTTACATTTAAGTCTTTAATTCATCTTGAGTTAATTTTTGTACATGGTGAAAGTTAGGGGACTGGTTTCAATCTTCTGCATTTGGCTAGCCAGCTATCCCAGCATCATTTATTGAACAGGGAGTCGTTTCTCCTTTGCTTGTTATTGTTGACTTTATTGAAGATCAGATGGTTGTAGGTGTGCAGCTTTATTTCTCAGTTCTCTATTAGAAGGTAATATTTAATAATATTTGAGATTTTATCTAATTTTAAAATATACCCAGATTACAGATTCTCTTATGAGTATTTGAAATTGGAGAATTTAAAAATGGAGTTTGAAAAGCAAATAAAAGCTCTTACTCAGCTCGTTGGACCTATTTACAATGTAGATAAAATGGATGATTTTGAATATGGATGCCTTTGAAAAGTACGTTATTTGGATTTCAGATTCTGACAGAAAACGGATAGGTTTTGACATAGCAAAATGACTAGATCTTGGGTAAAACATATGCCTTAATAAATTAATGGGATTACAAGTAGTCAGAAAAATCTGCAAGGATTGCACTTTCTAGCTTGGTGTATTCCAAATATGGGCTGAAACCCAAGGAATTAACTTCAAGGAAGAGGTAAGGGTGCTCTGGGACAAATAGTAATATCATTGTTGTACTAAGTGTTTACACTTGAGCCAGTAGTAAGATGAGGAACCTGGACTGACATTTCCACATTAAGCCTGTGTAAGGGGAATAAAATAAAGTAGTTCCAGGTTTGTATCACACCCTGACTTCCCACAGAAGCAAATGTAAATTCTGTCTGAAAAAAATCATGTCCAATGGAGTCCCACAGATTTCCCACAGATTAGAACCAAGCCAATGTGAGCAATAAAATAAATGTGTTGTAATAAAACATCAACAAATTAACAAGGAAATGAACCACCATGACTGAGAGTCACCAGAAAAGACAAAGACAAGTAAGATTGGCTTACTCTTTACTCAGAACCTTAGATACTAAAACCATACAGACATAGATATGAAATAACCATTTATAAAAGCTTTAAGGAAATAAAAAATATCACAAAAATGAGCAGGTAATAAAACACTATCAAAAATGACCCAGCAGATTTTAAAAAATAACTAGATAGAACATTTAGAAATATAAATATAATTTTTGGGAAAAAAGCCTCAATGACAGGTTAAATATTCCAAAAGAGAAAATTAATGAACTGGAAGATCAATTTGAATACATTATAGAGAGTGTAGCACAAAGAGACAAGTGAGAGAACATGAAAGAAAAGCTAAGCTTTATGGAGGGTAGAGTGAAAACTTCTCACTTACCTAGTCAGATTTCCGGCAGGAGAAAATAGAGAGAATGAAAGAGATATGGAGTTCATAGAGGGATAGGATTCATAGTGGTAATGGCTGAAAATGTTTTCCAAACTGTGACAAGACATGAATCCATGGACATAGGAAACATAACATGTATCACACAAGATAAATAAACCATCAAAAATGCAAACACAAGCACACCAAAAGATGTACAGGAGTGTTAACAGCAACACTGATTATTTGAAAAAGCAAAAACCTTGAAATAACCTAAATTCTAACCATCACCAGTAGAATAGACAAATAAGTTGTGCTATGTTAATACAATGGAAAGCTATATGGTGCTAAATATGAATGGATGATTGCCACATGCAGCAATATGGGGGTTGATCTTGCAGTGAAAGAAGCTAGATACTAAGAAATGCATACAATATAATTCCATTTATAGAAATTTCAAAAGCCAGCAAACCTAATGCATGGTGTTAGAAGTCAGAATAGTGCTTACCTTTGGGGTAATAATGGTGGTATGAAGGGGTTTCTGGTACAATAGAATGTTGCTTTTTAAAAAATGAATCTGGGTGGTGAATATGCAGGTTCACGATGTAATAGTTTATTAAGTTGTACACTTATGGTTTGTCAACTTTGTGTTTGTATGTTCTACATCAATAAAAAAAGTTAAAAATGCTCAATAAGATATATTGTAATGAAATGAAAGAATAATGAAGACAAAGAGAGAAATCTGAAGATCCAGATTTAAAGGAAAAAAGCCAGAGGAAAAAGGCAGATTACCTACAAAGGAACAAAATGTAGACTGAGAGCAGACTTAGCAGCAATGGTGGAAATGAAAACCAGAAAACAGGAGAATCTCTTTAATGAGATAAGAGAAATTAATGAATAACCTAGAAAGATCTGCCTCTACTTTAAAAGAACAAAGGCAAAAATACTGGCAACAGATTTTAGAAAAGGAACTTATGAAGGCATTTAAGGAATAAGAAAGATAATCTAGAAGGAGGGACTGAGATGCAAGAAGAAATAGCAAATAAATTGATAAATATGTACATAAATCATAAGTACTCTGTATAGAATATAATTTCTAATTTATGGAGTAAGAAGAGAGGACAGAGCTAAAATAGTGGATGACAGTACTTAAATTGGGAAGATATAGTCAGGATTAAAGGGCTCTAAAGCCCTTCTTATTGAGTGATAAAATAGTGATTAACTTCAGTCTTTGGTTAGTTAAATATGCATGGTAAAATTGAAGAGTAACAACTGAAAAAAAATGCAGTAGGCAGTGGAATGTATAATTTATAAACCAGTAGTGGGGGAAAACAGAATAAGAAAAAAAAGCCAAAAAAAAAAAAAGGAAAAATTAATCACAGAAAAAGTCGGAAAAATACAGTAACAAACACAAATACATCAATAATGACAATAAATACAAGTGGGCTAATTATGATGTTAGCCGGAGGTTTCTTGTTGACACTTTTTATCATGGACTGAATTGTGTCCATAGAAAAAAATTATGTGTTGAAGACTTAATCACCAATGTGATTGTATTTGGAGATAGGGTCTGTAACGGGATAGTTAAGTTATATGAGGTCATACGAGTGGGGCCAAATCCAATAGGACTGGTGTCCTTTTAAAAAGAGAAAGTGGGCTGGGAGGGGTAGCTCATGCCTTTAATCCCAGAACTTTAAGGGGGCGAAGGCAGAAGGATTGCTTGAGACTAGGAGTTTGAGACCAGCCTGGTCACAATAGAGACCCTAATCCCTACAAAAAATGAAATAAATTAGCTGGGATAGTGACATGCACCTGTAGTCCTAGCTACTTGGGAGGCTGAGATAGGAGGATCGTTTGAGCCCAGGAGTTCAAGACTGCAGTGAACTGATTGTGTGATTATGTGACTGCACTTCAGCCTGGGTGACAGAGTGACACCATCTCTAATGAAATAAAAAAAAAAAACAAAGCAAAACAACAACAACAACAGAAGGAAGAAGAAAAAGAGACCCTAGAGTCTCTGCAAGAGAGGAAATGCCATATAAGGACACAGCAAGAAGGCGGCCATCTGTAAGCCAGAAAGAGAGGCCTTACCAGAAACCCACCTGGCTGGTGCCTTGATCTTGGACTTCTAACCTCCAGAACTGTGAGAAAATAAATTTCTTTTGTTTAAGCCACCTAGTTTCTGGCATTTTGTTATGACAGCCCAAACTTAACACAATCAAGTTGTCCCTTCTTAGTTTGCTGAGTGCTTAGATTTTGTTTTTTTTTGTTTTTGTTTTTGTTTTTGGACATTGTGTGGATGTTGGATTTTTATCAAATGCTTTTTCTGCAATGATGTTTCTGTACCTTTTAAGATGATGATATGATTTTCTTTTTTAGGCTGTTACTATATTGAATTATACTCATTGGTTTTTGAATACTAAAACAGCTTTATATTATT
The DNA here is from genome assembly GCF_009764315.1 of Trachypithecus francoisi. Taxonomy (NCBI): domain Eukaryota; kingdom Metazoa; phylum Chordata; class Mammalia; order Primates; family Cercopithecidae; genus Trachypithecus; species Trachypithecus francoisi. Next base: position 47,114,531 of record NW_022681468.1, read on the forward strand.
ATAGATTATCCTTCTTATATATTGTATTCAATTTGGCAAAATCTTCAAACAAAATAAAATTTGAGACAAAAGCATTCCTTGACATATATCAAATACTTTCCCCAACTGTTAGCAAATATGTTATCTTCAATCACCCATGAAATATTTATAAAAATTGGCCATAAACCAGTCCACTAAAAAAATCCTGGCTGGGCGCGTTGGCTCATGCCTGTACTCCTAGCACTTTGGGACCCAAGGCGGGTGGATCACCTGAGGTCAGGAGCTCGAGAGCAGCTTGGCCAACATGGTAAAACCCCGTCTCTACTAAAAATTAGTTGGGCATGGCAGTGTGCACCTGTAATACAAAAAATGAGCCGAGCATGGTGGGTGTGCACCTGTAATTCCAAATACTTGAGAGGCTGAGGCAGGGGAATCACTTGAACCCGGGAGGTGGAGGTTGCAGTGAGCTGAGATGGCGTCATTGCACTCCAGCCTGGGTGACAGAGTGGACTCCGTCTCAAAAATAAATAAAAAATAAATAAAAATAAAAATCTCAACAAATTTTAAGGAATTGGTATCATGCAGGCTGTATTCTCTGATGGTTGTGTAATTAGGTTAGACATTAATAATGAAAAAGGCAAATTGCCCCATACTTTTGGAAATGAAAAAAGCCACTTCTAAATAACTTGTGGATAAAAGAAGAAATTAAAATAGAAAATCAAAATATTTGGAACTGACTCAGAGAAAATACATCACACTTGTGGGGTGAAGATGAAGGTTTATATAATGAGACATTTTTAACCTTTAGAAAGTTTCCTCAGTGAGTTTGTTCACTTTAAAAAATAAAAAAGTTTCTGTTATTGTATGACATGGTGACTATAGTTAATAACAATATATTCTTAATAAATGCTGAAAGTGGATGTTAAGTGTTCTCACCACAAAAAATAACTTTGTGAGGTAATGCATATGTTAGATTTAGTCATTCCACAATACATATATACTTGAAAACATCATGTTGGACAAGATAAATAGATACAATTATCAATTTAAAAAAAACCCAAAAGCTTCTATTAGAAAAGAGGAAAGGCTGAAAATGAATGAGCTAAGTAACTTCCACCTTAAGCTATTGATATGGTTTGGCTCTGTGTCCCCACCCAAATCTCATCTTGAATTGTAATCCCCCATGTGTTGAGGTGGGGACTTAGTGGGAAGTGATTGGATCATGAGAGTGGTTTTCCCATGCTGTTCTTGTGATAGTGAGTTCTCACGAGATCTGATGGTTTTATATGTGTTTGACAAGTTCCTCCTTCACACTCAGTCATGCTTGCTGTGTCTCCTACCACCTTGTGAAGAAGGTGCCTGCTTCCCCTTCCACCACCACTGTAAGTTTCCTGAGGCCTCTCCAGCCATGCAGTACTGTGAGTCAATTAAATCTCCCTTGTTTATGCATTACCCAGTCTTAGGTAGTATCTTCATAGCAGTGTGAGAATGGACTAATACAGCTATAAAAACAAAGTAGAAGAAACCCAAATAAAATAGAATGAAGTAATAACAGTAAGATTTCATTATTTTATTTTTACATTGCATTAATTCAGAACAACTTAGTAAACTTTAGATAACATTTATATGGAAGAGCAAAAGGCCAAGAAATAGCCAGTGTACTCCTAAAGAAGAAAAAGAAATTAAAGGAAGGTGTCTGTAAATACCCCAACAGATATTAAGACTTATAAAGCTCTTACTATATCATTACATATTTGGACAATGGGGACATGGACAGGAATAGTTAAAGTGGCCAGTGGAGCGGAATAGTCATGGAAACACACTGCTCTAGAGGGTCCTTGACATATGATGGAAATTGCACTGCAGAGCGATGGGGAAAGCTTTCAAAACAAACAGAAAGTTCTGGGACAATTGGTTGTCCACATAGAAAAAATTATATTGAAGTGGAAGTCACATCCTGCACAGAAATCAGTTCTACGTGGTTTAAAAACAGATGTAATAGGCAAAACTTAAATTGACTAAACTTGTAGAATATTTTTCTGACCTCACAAAATTTTTTAGATATGACAGATTGCTAACCATAAAAATCCTGATAAATTCAGTGATATTAAAACTAACACCTTTTATAAAAGGATGCTAGAAAGAAAGTGAAAATACAGCTTCTAAAATTAGCAAAGATATTTGTAATCCATATAACTGATAAAGGATTGATGTCCAGGATAGAAAGAACTCTAAAAGAATCAGCAGGAAAATGACAGACAGCCCAATAGAAAGATGAGCGAAAGACATGAGTAGGCATCTCACACAGATACTGAATGGATACACAACCTCATTAGTCATCAAGGAAGTGCAAATGACATCTGGAGTGACATCATTTTATACACACTGGATTGAAAAGAAATTAAATGTTTGACAATGCCAAAGGTTGATGAGGATTTGGAGCTAGGGACATTTATCTAGACATTAGGATGTTGAACACTTGTATTCCTTTTAACCTAGCAATTCCACTTTTAGGAATGTACCCTAGTGAAACCCTTGAACAAATATCCTAGAGATCATATATGAGTGTTCAAGCAGCACTATTCATAACAGCAAAAAAATTAGCAATAACCAAATACCCGAAACGTTTCTTGACATGGGGATAAATAAATTGTGACATACATGCATAATGAACACCAATATCAGTGAAAATTAATAAACTAGTGTTTTGTACAACAAGATGTGTGAAACTTAAAACCATAATTTTGAATGGAAAGAAAGTCCCTAAATATAGCATTCAGTAACTTCGTATGGCTTTAAGGGGAAGAAGAACGTTAAGATAAGAGGAATATGCAGATAGGTGCAACAGTGTTAATAACATACTAGTTCTTAAGTTGAATAGTGAGTTCTCTGGGGTTCATTTCACTATGAAGCTTAATAAGATAAATATGGTATGTATAGAGTCTAATATATATATCTCATATTACATGACAAAAATGTAAAAGTACTTGGCAGGAATATTTCCATTTTAGAAATGTAATGAAATTCTATATATTCTAAGTCAGCTTAACATTGTGAGTTGCCGAATTTTGTGGTAGTTGTTTCAGAAAATTCTAGTATCCCTTAGAACCTTATGATCCTGGAGAGCCATCTACTGGAGAATCGCTGCACATCCTCAAGACACGTTTAATATTTTCTTTCTGGCTTTTAAGTTTTGCACCCAATTTGATGCCCAAGTTTTAAGAAAAAATTGGAAATAAAAGCAGTGTCATTTCTAGGGCTTCAGTCACTTTATAGGTGGAAACAATGGCTTTTGATTATTATTGGCGTAACAGTTCCCAGGAAAACGTATGCCTACAAATGTTTCTTCGTTGAGAAAGATAACCACTGGGATGTGTCAGAGCCATTCCCTTCATAGAAGTGGGAGAAAGACTAATATGTGCTCAGTCCATGCCTGGCGAAGCTACCCTTTTTCTTTTCATGGCATGCCGCTTCTTTTTCACATGGGCTAATTTTTTTTTGAGACGAAGTCTTGCTCTGTCACCCAGGCTGGAGTGCAGTGGTGTGATCTCAGCTCACTGCAACCTCCGCCTCCCAGGTTCAAACGATTCTCCTGCATCAGTCTCCCAAGTAGCTAGGACTAAGGGTGTGCACCACCACGCCCATCTAAATTTTGTATTTTTAGTAGAGGCAGTTTTTCACCACGTTAACCAGGATGGTCTTGATCTCCTGATCTCGTGATTCACTTGCCTTGGCCTCCCAAAGTGCTGGTATTACAGCTGTGAGCCTCTGCACCTGGCCTCTAATTTGTTTACCTTAGATTTAATTTTAAACTTAGTAAAGGGAAGAAAAAGTCACTAAAAGAGAAATTTGACATGTAAAACTCATGAATAAGTAGACAAAAGATAATGATTCAAACTAATCATTGCTATTCCAAAAAGGCAGAAAATACAGGTGAGACCCTATTCTCCTTGAAAGTCAAGAATAGACAGCAGATGTTGGGGAACAGGTGTTCCTGCTCTGGTTCTTCCTGCCGTCATTGTTGGGATGACACGTTCTTTTTTTTTTTTTTTTTTTGAGACGGAGTCTCACTCTGTCGCCCAGGCTGGAGTGCAGTGGCCGGATCTCAGCTTACTGCAAGCTCCGCCTCCCAGGTTTACACCATTCTCCTGCCTCAGCCTCCCGAGTAGCTGGGACTACAGGCGCCCACCACCTCGCCCGGCCAGTTTTTTGTATTTTTTTAGTAGAGACGGGGTTTCACCATGTTAGCCAGGATGGTCTCGATCTCCTGACCTCGTGATCCGCCCATCTTGGCCTCCCAAAGTGCTGGGATTACAGGCTTGAGCCACTGCGCCCGGCCGGGATGACACATTCTAAACCAAGATTTTTTCTGTCTTTGATGCATTAGTAACAGCCTGGAAGTGCTAGCTACTTCTGTATCTTCTGGAGGTCTAAAAAAGTCAAAGCTGTGATAAAAATGCAGTTACAGAAACGCAGCACCTTTGGTGGGAACTGCCTATTAAACAACACATGTTTGTAGTAGAGTCAGGTTACTCAAATGACTCAGGGTCATAGGGCAAAATTTCTCCCATATATTTTATTGATTTTGTTGAGAGTTAACCCATGACTCTGGTCCTGGACAAAGTGAAAACTCTCCATTTTGGTAACCCTAGACAGAAATATTTGCAATAAATAAAGAAAACAGGTCTGATCTAGAGAGGCAAAAATTCTAGGTTTACACAAGCTCATTTAAGCCTCTGCTGTGATATTTGAGTATCCAACGTAGTTTTTTTTTCACCGACCAAGTAGCCTGTAAGTAAAACAAAACTTATAAACCTTGTTCCCTATTAGCTAATAATGTAAGTTTGGAGAATAAAGCCTGAAAAACTGTTTGAGCCTCTTGGAAGGAAAGCCCCATGTAAGTACAAAGTATTGTCATGAGCTTTGAACAGCCATTAAGAGATTGTCAGAGATCTGCCAGACAGATAAAGTTGGCTTAGAGAGGGTACCGTGTAGACACATTTTGTCTGCCTGCCACTTGCAACAGGACATTTCTCTGTTTGAACTGTGGACGCACTGTTTAATATCACTAAGCATCTCTTGGCCATGTGGCACTGTTCTCTGACATTTCTATTTAACGTTTCTTAGTTTTATTCTTAACTGTTTCAGTTCACCTTAAGTACAGCAGTCAGAAATTGAACTATGTCCCAGTCTCTGTTGCATGCTGAACCATCTACTGTCTGAACACCTAAGTTAAGGTTTTGGCTGACATCTCATCCAGGTTTTTCACTATTGTTAAGTGTCGGAATTCTTGATGGTGGACATGCTAGCAGGAGCAACAGATTAATCCCAAGTGACTTGATCTCGGTAAGGATGCTATGGAAAAATCCATCAGCTCCATGGCAAGGAGCCCGTCATTCCTGCCTGTGCATGCTGGACTCAGTGGGACACGTCTTCTAAGGAGATGCTGGTTCAACAAGAGTGAAAAGGGAATTTTTCATAATGTGGGTTATGTGTTTGGGAGTGGGAACGGTGGTTTGTTGGCAGGATTTTGGCTGTCAAGAGAGATGGTTACTTAGAAACCATTCTTCCTGCCCCTTTGCTGCTAGAGTCGCTGTTAGTGTTTGGTGTTATGACGTAATCAGTGCCACAGCAACTTGTGAAAAAGAAGTATCAGTTACAAGGATGAACTTTCCAATTCTAGGTAACTTGACTAGAAGGAACTTTTCAGACTGACCTCTCTGAACCTTCCTTTCCTGGAGTGCAATGTTTTTAGAGATTGTTAGAACAAATATAACTTTACGTCTTTGAGCATTATCACTGGTTATTGACATAGGACATATATCTGCTATGCATAGTAAACCAAGATTAATTCTTTCTTTCTTCCTTTCTTTTTCTTTTTCTTTTTTTTTTTTTGACATGGAGCCGTTCTCTGTCGCCCAGGCTGGAGTGCAGTGGCTTGATCTCGGCTCACTGCAAGCTCTGCCTGCCGGGTTTAAGTGATTCTCCTGCCTTAGCTTCTCAAGTGGCTGGGACTACAGGCATGCGCCACCATGCCCGGCTAATTTTCATAGTTTTAGCAGAGATGGGGTTTTACCATGTTGGCCAGGATGGTCTCAATCTCCTGACCTCCTCATGATCTACCCGCCTTGGCCTACCAAAGTGTTGGGATTACAGGCGTGAGCCACCATCTCCAGCCCAGTTGTTTCTTTTTAGAGGTTCAGTTTTCTTTCTCTATGCTGTTTTTATTTGGAATAATTGTGTGTATGTCTTTTACCTTGACCTCATGCTTATTTGGGGTTCAGATGAATGAAAATAAAATTTGGGGTTTATTTAAACAAAATTATAAAACTCAGGCATTACTCTCTAACCTTTAAATATAACTTGGTAGTGTTATTTGGTTGAGTTCTTTAATTTTAGTTCTTGGGCCAGGGATCCTGTTATTTTTGGCATAGTTTTATTTGCTGAACGTTTATGGCATGTCATTGTTCGTTGTGTTCAGAGGTGTTCATGACGTCATTATTTATCTTGGGTGTAACTAATTGAAAGACTGGCTGAAATACAGATGACTTTCTCTTCAGTTTTTATGAATGGAAGATGAACTCTTGTTTGTTTTACACCTGTTGGTCTTCTATGTTGCCTTTGTGGTTGCAAGAGTATTCAGAGGAATGTGTTACTGATTGTTTATTAAGTGTTACTCTGTGATTCCTTAGATCTGGGTTTTAAAAAACTGCATCTATCTCATTGTTTATGCATTTTTTCATTCATTCATTCATTCATTCATTCATTCAGAAAATACTTATTGAGCGCCATTGATTGCCAAGTACTTAGTAGTCATTGGTGATACAACAGGGGACAAGACCATCTTTCCTTTATTGGATAGTTTTCTACCTTTCTGGTTCAAGTTACTATATTAGTTTGCTAATTTGAAGAAAGGTGATAATACCTTTTTTGTTACTGATCTGTAATAGTAGTCAGGTTCTATTGGTAATTGAAGCAGGGTAGAGGTGACATACAACTAAAGATGTTTAATGTCTATACAATAGTTGTAGGCTCCTAAAAAGAACATTTTCTGGCAGAAAAAGATTATGAGAGAATAAAGTAGACTAAAAGACAAACCTCATTCTAATAAGGCTGACTTCCTTCTGTCTTCTCCACACAGTTACCAAAACTTTCTTTTTCTATGGCTGTCTTCTCAGGCTAGCTCTATGATTTTGTAAATATTAAAAGGACAAATAATAAATCTTATAAGTTGCTTTGTGCTGAAGGGTGAAGCTGGTAGTACAAGGAGAAAGCTTTCCTGTTGTATCCCGCATGTAAATCAGAGACCTTCCTTACTTTCCCATAATATAAATTGTATACTACTCAATAAGAAGCTTCTAGAGAGAGTACTCCTCAGTTTTATTGTCTGACACAGAGGAAGGCATCTCATGTTGGACATTTAGGGCAGAGAGAAGGAGAAGGAAGTCTCTGCCAATGTGAGTGAGTGTGGGAGAGTTTATGAGACATGTTGACCCTAGCAGCATCCTCCAAGTCACATTATAAAGGTACCAGCCTTCTTGTTGGACTGGGCTTGCTTACCTGCAACCCTCTCTTTGGGATAGATAATAGGTTGGAGTAAAGTGACTTTTGAGGTTCCTTTCATTTTTTATAATTCTATACTTTAAAGAGAAGAGATTGGCTGAAGGTGTTGAGGACCAAGTAGAGGTTGTCTTTGGTGGATGGTAGTGGTCAGAGAACAGTGATCCTAGGAGATCAGGACTGTATAGTCACAATTGTTTCATCAATACAAACCTCTTAGGTTTGTGGGGAGCAAAGGACGCTAACATTAATTTTATAATGCTTCAAAAATAAATAAATGGGGTCAGACACAGTGGCTCACAGCTGTAATCCAGCACTTTGGGAGGATCACTTGAACCCAGGAGGCTGAGGCTGTAATGAGCCGTGTGCACATTACTGCACTCCAGGTTGGGTGACAGAGCAAGACTCCATCTCAAAAAAAAAAAATAGTGCTCTTTTTAGACAGTTGCTGTCTATAGGAGGAAGGTCCACAAAGTCTTTAAATAGGGTTTTTTTTTTTTTTTTTTTTTTTGGCAGGGAGGGGGATGGGGGCTTGGTTTTATGAATAATAGAAATTTATTTCCTCATAGTTCTGGAGGCTAAGTCCAAGACCAAGGTGCCAGCATCTGGCAGGGGTCTTCTTGCTGCATCCTTATGTGGTGGAAGAGCAGAAGAGCATGACCCCACTCCCATAGCCCTTTTTATAAGGGCACCAATCTATTAATTTGCAAACTTGAATTTTGGAGGATGCATGCAGACCATAGCAGAGAGGATCCTTCCTGCCTCTTCCAGCTTCTAGTGGCTTAAGTATTCCTCAACTTGTGGCTGTATCACTCCAGTGTCTGCCTCCCTCTCCACATAACTTTCTCTTTGTCTCTGTGTCTGTATCTCAAGTCTTTCTCTGCTTTACTTTTTTTTTGAGATGGAGTTTTGGTCTTGTTGCCCAGGCTGGAGTGCAATGGTGTGATCTCGGCTCACTGCAACCTCCACCTCCCAGGTTCAAGCGATTCTCCTGTGTCAGCCTCCTGTGTAGCTGGGACTGCAGGCATGCATCACCACGCCTAGCTAATTTTGTATTTTTAGTAGAGACGAGGTTTCTCCTCATTGGTCAGTCTAGTCTTGAGCTCCTGACCTCAGGTGATCCACCTGCCTTGGCCTCCCAAAGTGCTGGGATTCCAGGGGTGAGCCACAGTGCCTGACCTCTGCCTTACTCTTATAAGGACTTTTGTCATTGTACTTAACGTCCACCAAGATAATCCAAGACTATTTCATCCCCAAATCTTTAACTTACTTGTACCTGCAAAGATTCTTTTACCAAACGAGGTCACATTTGCAGGTTCTAGGGGCCCAGATGTGCTTTTATCTCTTTGGGGCCACTGTTCCACCCACTGCTGTCTCCAAAACACATCTCAAGTCTGTCCACTTTTCCACCTTCACTGCACCACCGTGGTTCTTCTTTCCTGGGACTCCTGCCATCAACCTCTCTTGCTTTCCTTTCTCTACCCCGTAACCCATTTTCCACACAGCCTGAGGGATATTTTAAAACCCTACCCCAAACCATGTATCCCTACCTAAGGCCCTCCAGTGCCTTCTCTTACCTGTGCAGAGCTGGTCTCCCGCTGAGAATTTACATCTTCACACAAAACATCACCACCTCGAGGTGAGCTCCCAGTGATTTTGAGCTCATGTGCTCATGCCACTCTTCCACCACCCAGCCCAGCACGCCATCAGGTTTCATTTTATTCTCAGCATTTGCCACAACTTGGAAGCATTTCTCTCTCTCTCTCTCTCTCCCCCCCTTCATTCACCCATCTCTCCTTCAACCCACCTACATACCCATCCATTTGTTAAATTAAAGAACAGAATTCTTCTTTGTGAGGAATATCTTTAGCATATTTTAAAACAGTTTTATCACCTACCCTCCTCTCCACACCCTCTCCACCACTTTCTCTTCTATTAATGGTGGGTTATTCATGTCCACGGCCTCTGGGCTTTTCACAGTCCTCACTGCTGTTTCCTATCGTGCTACCTGGCAGGGCAGGCAAAACAAATTGAGATTTTTTTCTGGTTAAAATCTCCAAACAAAGTTGTATATAAAAAGAAAAAACCCAAAGAATTTTAGAAGTGTCATTTTTACCTACGAAATGACTTGCTAGAGTTTCTATTTACGCATTGACTGTTACCTCATTGAAGGACAAAAGGTTAAGATTTTTGGCAGTGAACTTCTTTAGCTATCAGACCATTGCTTGGGCTGTGCAGCAGATGCATTTCCTTTTCAATCCCCACAGCTTGCTGCTGTTGCTTTCCTGCTCATCACTTCTGTGAAAATCATTGTCCTTTTCCTTCTTCTCTGTTTTGATCTCTTTGTTTGAACTGTCTTCTGCTTTCGTTTCACCATTCTGATGGAAATCTAAGTGTTGTTTTGTGGAACAAGTCTCCCCCTTGATCTATCCAGGCACTTGCATGCCCAATTTGTGACAGAATTCTCTCTCTGTTTTCATTTCTGCTGCTTGGAGACCTGATACCAATTTGTGAACAGTCTCATGTATGGTGCCATCATCACCAATGTACTGCAGTGAGTGGGTGCATCACGGTCCTACATGCAGGGCAGGTGTTGTTCTCTTGCAAATACTTTACCAGGCAACCCCTACAGAATGTGTGCAGACACTTGGTCACCCTGGTTGCATCAATGAGGTGCCCACTACACAGGTGGCAGGTGATGTGGGCCTTAGTGTCCCACAGCTTAATCCTTCTGGTCAACTTCTTTGGCTTTTCCTCTGGATATCTGTCTGCTTGTTTTACTTTCTGCCTTGGCATGGAGGCCCCACGTCATCACTCTGACTCACTGGTTCTGCCTCACTCTGCACTCTGGTTCATTTCTGGCCCTTGCTGTTTTTCCATTTTCTAGCAAGAAACAGTCACTTTTGAGGGATGGCCAGGAGTCCCTGCTACATTGTGAAGCTGTGGTCTTGGTCTTGGGGGTACAGGCAGGGGCACTCCAGGAGAAGGAAGGGGTGCCATTCCTTCCAGATCCAGCCCCAAGAGGAGGAGAGAAAACCTGTCAAGAATCTAAAATAAAGACATGGAAGTCCTCAGATAGTTTTAATGGTTCCTGATAGTTTTCCTCATAATCTAAATTTCCATCATTTTTCCTCTATCCAGCCTCCTTTTCAACTTCTCTTTAATTAGAGTCCCTGGTCCACCTTTATAATTACTCCTTCACACACAATCAATACACTTTCTTACCCTCTCTCTATCCCTCACACTCTCAGTTGAGCTCTTCTGGTAAAACTTGCTGCTGGTTAAATCTCTGTGCCTACTCACCTCTCCACCCATGCCTGTACCCAAGCAGCTGAATGTGGCTTGAGATAAACTCACAACCATCTTAACAGGTCTCACTTTAGATATATGATGTCACATCTGAAGTGGGCCTTGAGAGCTGCCTGGCAGTCCTGCCCCATTTCTCTGAGAATTTACTCGCCCACTCTCCAAGACGACTATTTCACACTTTTTCTCTTGCCTCAAACCACCAACATTTCTCTTTTCCTTTCCAGTTTTTTTTTTTTTTTTTTTTTTGAGATGGAGTCTCGCTCTGTCTCCCAGGCTGGAGTGCAGTGGTGCGATCTTGGCTCACTGCAAGCTCCGCCTCCCAGGTTCATGCCATTCTCTTGCCTCAGCCTCCAGGATTGCTGGGACTACAGGCGCCTGCCACCTCGCCCGGGTACTTTTTTGTATTTTTAGTAGAGACGGGGTTTCACCATGTTAGCCAGGATGGTCTCGATCTCCTAACCTCGTGATCCGCCTGTCTCGGCCTCCCAAAGTGCTGGGATTACAGGCGTCAGCCATCACACCCGGCCCAGTTTTTTTATTTGACTGAGAATAAAAGAAACATAAAGATCACCTATCCACCAAATCTACCCACCTTCCTGCACCGGGCCTGTTTCTCTGCCTTTCCTTTTTCCTACCGTTGCAGGGGAGGATGTATCCAGACAGGCCTATGCGCTGGACCCTGTCTTCTTTTAGTCATTATGAAGAAGCCAATCTGTCCACTATGCACCAGGCTTATTTTTAAGTACCTTACAAATTAACTAATGAAATCCTTACAACAGCCTTGTGAGGTAGGAATAATGTCAGTTTTACAGATGAGGAGGTTGAGGCACAGCAAAATTCAGCAACGTGTGCAAAATCACACAGTCATGATAAATTTGTGTGGCTTCCGAGTCTATGCATGCAGCCCTTGTATAATACCATGTCTCCCAGGAGAGTCTCCCACAGCTGCTTCTGTCTTTCCTGCCTCATTGATTGCCCCTCTCAATGAGATCTGACACATTAACTTACAAGCAGGTTCTATTTTCTATATCCTATTTTAAGACCCTACCGTTGACCCTGTGTCTCTCTCCAGCTGCACCCTATTTTCTCTGTTCTCCTTTTAGCCAAATTTCTGGTAAGAATTTTTTTTGTTTGTTTTTTGAGACGGAGTCTCGCTTTGTCGCCCAGGCTGGAGTGCGGTGGTGCGATCTCGGCTCACTGCAAGCTCCGCCTCCCAGGTTCACGCCATTCTCCTGCCTCAGCCTCCCGAGCAGCTGGGACTACAGGCGCCCGCCACCTCGCCCGGCTACTTTTTTTTTTTTTTTTTTTGTATTTTTAGTAGAGACGGGGTTTCACCATGTTAGGCAGGATGGTCTCGATCTCCTGACCTCGTGATCCACCCGCCTCGGCCTCCCAAAGTGCTGGGATTACAGGCTTGAGCCACTGCGCCTGGCCAATCTTTTTTTATTCTTATATGTCCTTTAACTTCGTAGGATTAATATCTGTCACTATTCTTGGATGCCATAGGCCATCACACAGTTGCCATATCTCAAATACAAATTCTTGCTTTGACTCTTTATCTTTTAGATCCCGTTTTCAGTCATGTGGGATCTTCCTTTTGCATCTCACATTGTAATTATCAGCAGGGTTCTGCCTTGAAATTACATCCCAGATCTGACTAGCTCTCTCCTCTTTCCAGATTGTACCCTAGTCCAAAGCACCATAATCTATTCCTGGTTTTTAAATGAACTCCTTATTAGCCTTCTTGCTTCATCTCTTGCTTTGATATAGCCTGTTCTCCACCCTGTTGCTAGAGTCATTCTTTAAAAATATAAGTCAGTACTATCAGTTCCCAAAAAACCTATTGAAATAAACAAAAGACTCAAAAAAATAAAAATAAAAATAAAAATGGTTGGATCTGGCCTCTGCCTACTTTTTCCTACCTCATTTCCTGTATTTGCCCTGTCCCTCCCAGCTCAGGCTTCTTTGCCATTCTTTGAACACAGCAAGGCCACACCTTCCTAAGGATTAGGTCCTTTGCTATTTCCTCCACTGGGAATGCTCTTCCTGTAGATGTTGACCTAAATTAAACAAGAGAATTCATTATTTTGGTATGGCCTCTGTTCAAACTTTACCTTGTCAGCAAAGCTTTCTTTAATCTGCCTTTCTAAAATAGCAGTGCCTGGCATTTTCTATCTTCTTACCAGTTTTAATGAGAGTGTAGAGTCACCTGTCTATTGGTATATCTGTTTGTTTGCTGTGAGTCTCGCTGAGTGGCATATGGGCTGCATAAAGGCAGAGACATTATTGCTTTGTCCCTAGGGTCTGCAATAGCTCCCATTAAGGGGTTGATAAATATTTGTTGAATTTTTAGAATAGTGACAGATATTAATCCCACGAAGTTAAAGGACATATAAGAATAAAAAAAGATTGGCCAGGCGCAGTGGCTCAAGCCTGTAATTCCAGCACTTCGGGAGGCCGAGACGGGTGGATCACGAGGTCAGGAGATCGAGACCATCCTGGCTAACACGGTGAAACCCCGTCTCTACTAAAAAATACAAAAAAAAACTAGCCGGGCAAGGTGGTGGGCACCTGTAGTCCCAGCTACTTGGAGGCTGAGGCAGGAGAATGGCATAAACCTGGGAGGCGGAGCTTGCAGTAAGCTGGATCCAGCCACTGCACTCCAGCCTGGGCGACAGAGCGAGACTCTGTCTCAAAAAAAAAAAAAAAAAAGAATAAAAAAAGATTAAAGGTGATTTTTTTAAAATTTAGAAAACCTCTAAATGATAGAGGAAAGGTAGTATGTGTGGAGAAAGTTGTGTAGAAGCAGAAAAGGAGAGTCTCAAAATTCTTGGGTGGCTCCAGTTGTTCTTCCTTCCTTCTTTTCTTCCCCATAGGGGGAGAATTACCTGTTGCAGTAACTGCTGTGCCGAGAATCAAGGGGTGAGACCAAAGGGAAGGCCTTCTGTGAACTTTGTGGGCACTTACCAGGGGCTTCAGGGGTGCATCCATGGTGAGGATGGGGCCTTGAAGTGTTGCTAGGAGATTAACATTGGTGAAACAAAATGAAATTGGGGATCTTACGTTCCTTAAACCCACTCCACTTGAAGCATTGAAAATGACAACTTGTGGTGAAGTGCCGTGGCTCATACCTATAATACTAGCATTGTGGGAGGTAGAAGGAGGAGGATTGCTTGAGCCCACGAATTTGAGACTGCGGTGAACCATGATCACGCCACCGCACTCCAGCCTGGGTGACAGAACAAGACTCCGTCTCAAAAAAAAAAAAAAAAAAAAAAATCAAGAAAACGGCAAATTGTGAATGTTAACTCTTACAATGAAGATAATGGGATAATGGTAATTTTTAATGTGTTGCCTTTCTGACCACTCCTGGTGAATATCCCATTTCCCATTTCCTTTAGAGTTGGATTGAGAATGTTGATGCAATTATTTCCAGTTTCTTGGATTACTCTTCCTTAGAGAGAACAAGATCCAAGAGTGAATTTATGTGCTCCTCACTTAACATTATTGTGAGTTCTACTCACTGATGTGGATGAATAGAAAAAACCATGCCAAAATAATAAATTGTCTCCTTTAACATTATGAGCTATAAAGGGATGGGAACAGCTTCTTTTAAGTTCTGTTAGTATCTCAGTGTGCCAACTGATAAACTTTTAATGATCTCCAGAAAACAGCAAGGGGATGTTCACTACCCTTGTAAATATAAATAACTTTAATAACAAATCATATTGCTTGAACTTGGACTCCCGGTAAACACGACACCTGATACTGATCTGACATAACTATGGTTTTGAAAGTTTAAACTCTAGGACATGTGGTGGGTGTATAATCCTACAAAGTTCACATTGTCTGACTTTGGCTATAAAGATGTGTTTCAAAAGGCCAAACAATTATTTTGTAGTGTTGGGATCATTTTCAAGGATTCATTTGTTTCAGCATAAACTCATTTTATGTTTATGCTTCCCTTTGATTTCTTTTTGCTTAGAGGGAGAAGAAGATGAGGATGAAGAGGACGAAGAAGATGAAGATGAAGAAGAGGAAGATGAGGAAGAAGATGAGGACGATAAAGATGCAGACTCGCTGGATGAGGGCTTGGATGGTGACACTGAGCTGCCAGGTTTTACCCTCCCTGGTATCACATCCCAGGAACCAGGCTTAGAGCAGGGAAACATGGACCTGTTGGAGGGAGCTACCTACCAGGTGCCAGATGCCCTCGAGTGGGAACAGCAGAATCAAGGCCTGGGTAAGAGTCATGTGTATTTCCCTTTTCCTCCCTTCTCCCCTCCTTTTATATTTCTAAGATGACAGCCTTCTTTCATTGCCATCTATTGTACAGAAAAATGGATTTTCTGTGTTTATGGGTGGTTTCTACATTTATGGGTGGTTAAGAATATAAGTATAAACTCATTGAAGAAATAACTGATAATTAAAAATTAAAAATTATCAGTTATTTCTTCGATGAGTTTATATTTATGCCCTTAAGTAGCCAGGCTCCAAACAGTCTCCAGCTGCCTATTATGAGCACGGTTGCCTGATTTTTAGAAGAAATTCAGTTTTTCCTTCCCAGTTGGGAGACAGTTGTAGGCTCTAGGAGGACATCTGCACAGGGAGGATATATGTGTAACTAGGATGCTGGACAAGCAGCACCCGGGGAAAGACTCAAAGAACAAATCCATTTTTTGTTCCACTCTGTCCTTTGGGAATTTGTTCCCTGGGGACGTTCTTCCCCTGCTTGTAGGCGAGCAGTTGGGCAGTCCTGTGATTTTTCTGTTCAGTCTTGTGGCTGCATTACCTTGTCAAACACAATTTCATTTCAGCAGCTAGGGTGGCCAGACCACTCCATGCTCACCCTCTCTTATTTGTGGCCCATGCTTGTGGTGAGAGACTTGGAGGATGCAGGCTACTCCTCAGCTTGGCACTTCCTTCCACATCAGCAGGGAAGCTCCCCAGTCTATCCTTTTCCTCTCATCAGGTTGAGACACTCTTAAGCTCTCAGTGACTCCTTGAGGCCCTATTCCCTTGACCTGAGGTGAAGTAATCTCTTCTCCAAAGAAACTCTTCCTAAAATGCTCCTGGTCTTTAACAGCTGGGCACACTGATTCCTTCAATGTGGCAGATATTAGGTTTAAGAGTCACAAAAACTGGTAAAAATACTAGTTTTGGGGATATGTCATTGAAAACTTGGAAGTTGGTCTGGACCTTTGCTCTGAATGTAATTCTGGGAGTTGCACTCTATAGATTGGCATATACGTTGTAGTTGAAATGTAGCTGGGATTTCCTGTGGAATATGCTACAGGAAGAAGATAAAAAGGGATGGGCTTCCAGTGGACAGACAACATTTCTTTTTCTTTTTTTTTTTTTATTATTATACTTTAAGTTCTAGGGTACATGTGCATAACCTGCAGGTTTGTTACATATGTATACTTGTGCCATGTTGGTGTGCTGCACCCATCAACTCGTCAGCACCCATCAATTCGTCATTCATATCAGGTATAACTCCCAATGCAATCCCTCCCCCCCCACCCTTGATAGGCCCCGATGTGTGATGTTCCCCTTCCCGAGTCCAAGTGATGTCATTGTTCAGTTCCCACCTATGAGTGAGAACATGCGGTGTTTGGTTTTCTGTTCTTGTGATAGTTTGCTAAGAATGATGGTTTCCAGCTGCATCCATGTCCCTACAAAGGATGCAAACTCATCCTTTTTTATGGCTGCATAGTATTCCATGGTGTATGTGCCACATTTTCTTAGTCCAGTCTGTCACAGATGGACATTTGGGTTGATTCCAAGTCTTTGCTATTGTGAATAGTGTCGCAGTAAACATACGTGTGCATGTGTCTTTATAAGCATGATTTATAATCCTTTGGGTATATACCCAGTAGTGGGATGGCTGGGTCATATGGTACATCTAGCTCTAGATCCTTGAGGAATCGCCATACTGTTTTCCATAATGGTTGAACTAGTTTACAATCCCACCAACAGTGTAAAAGTGTTCCTATTTCTCCACATCCTCTCTAGCACCTGTTGTTTCCTGACTTTTAATGATTGCCATTCTAACTGGTGTGAGATGGTATCTCATTGTGGTTTTGATTTGCATTTCTCTGATGGCGAGTGATGATGAGCATTTTTTCATGTGTCTGTTGGCTGTATGAATGTCTTCTTTTGAGAAATGTCTGTTCATATCCTCTGCCCACTTTTTGATGGGGTTGTTTGTGCTTTTCTTGTAAATTTGTTGAGTTCTTTGTAGGTTCTGGATATTAGCCCTTTGTCAGATGAGTAGATTGCAAAAATTTTCTCCCTTCTGTAGGTTGCCTGTTCACTCTGATGATAGTTTCTTTTGCTGTGCAGAAGCTCTTTAGTTTAATGAGATCCCATTTGTCAATTTTGGCTTTTGTTGCCATTGCTTTTGGTGTTTTAGACATGAAGTCCTTGCCCGTGCCTATGTCCTGAATGGTACTACCTAGGTTTTCTTCTAGGGTTTTTATGGTATTAGGTCTAACATTTAAGTCTCTAATCCATCTTGAATTAATTTTCGTATAAGGAGTAAGGAAAGGATCCAGTTTCAGCTTTCTACCTATGGCTAGTCAATTTTCCCAGTACCATTTATTAAATAGGGAATCCTTTCCCCATTTCTTGTTTCTCTCAGGTTTGTCAAAGATCAGATGGCTGTAGATGTGTGGTATTATTTCTGAGGACTCTGTTCTGTTCCATTGGTCTATATCTCTGTTTTGGTACCAGTACCATGCTGTTTTGGTTACTGTAGCCTTGTAGTATAGTTTGAAGTCAGGTAGCGTGATGCCTCCAGCTTTGTTCTTTTGACTTAGGATTGTCTTGGCAATGCGGGCTCTTTTTTGGTTCCATATGAACTTTAAAGCAGTTTTTTCCAATTCTGTGAAGAAAGTAATTGGTAGCTTGATGGGGATGGCATTGAATCTATAAATAACCTTGGGCAGTATGGCCATTTTCACGATATTGATTCTTCCTATCCATGAGCATGGAAGTTCTTCCATTTGTTGTGTCCTCTTTGATTTCACTGAGCAGTGGTTTGTAGTTCTCCTTGAAGAGGTCCTTGACATCCCTTGTAAGTTGGATTCCTAGGTATTTTATTCTCTTTGAAGCAATGGTGAATGGAAGTTCATTCATTTTGGCTCTCTGTTTGTCTGTTACTGGTGTATAAGAATGCTTGTGATTTTTGCACATTAATTTTGTATCCTGAGACTTTGCTGAAGTTGCTTATCAGCTTAAGGAGATTTTGGGCTGAGACAATGGGGTTTTCTAAATATACAATCATGTCATTTGCAAAAGGGACAATTTGACTTCTTCTTTTCCTAACTGAATACCCTTTATTTCTTTCTCTTGCCTGATTGCTCTAGCCAGAACTTCCAACACTATGTTGAATAGGAGCGGTGAGAGAGGGCATCCCTGTCTTGTGCCAGTTTTCAGAGGGAATTTTTCCAGTTTTTGCCCATTCAGTATGATATTGGCTGTGGGTTTGTCATAATAGCTCTATTATTTGAGGTACGTTCCATCAATACCGAATTTATTGAGCGTTTTTAGCATGAAGGGCTGTTGAATTTTGTCAAAAGCCTTTTCTGCATCTATTGAGGTAATCATGTGGTTCTTGAATTTGGTTCTGTTTATATGCTGGATTACGTTTATTGATTTGCGAATGTTGAAACAGCCTTGCATCCCAGGGATGAAGCCTACTTGATCATGGTGGATAAACTTTTTGATGTGCTGCTGGATCCGGTTTGCCAGGATTTTATTGAGGATTTTTGCATCGATGTTCATCAGGGATATTGGTCTAAAATTCTCTTTTTTTGTTGTGTCTCTGCCAGGCTTTGGTATCAGGATGATGTTGGCCTCATAAAATCAGTTAGGGAGGATTCCCTCTTTTTCTATTGATTGGAATAGTTTCAGAAGGAATGGTACCAGCTCCTCCTTGTACCTATGGTAGAATTCAGCTGTGAATCCATCCGGTCCTGGACTTTTTTTGGTGGGTAGGCTATTAATTATTGCCTCAATTTCAGAGCCTGCTATTGGTCTATTCAGGGATTCAACTTCTTCCTGGTTTAGTCTTGGAAGAGTGTAAGTGTCCAGGAAATTATCCATTTCTTCTAGATTTTCTAGTTTATTTGCGTAGAGGTGTTTATAGTATTCTCTGATGGTAGTTTGTATTTCTGTGGGGTCGGTGGTGAGATCCCCTTTATCATTTTTTATTGCGTCTATTTGATTCTTCTCTCTTTTCTTCTTTATTAGTCTTGCTAGCGGTCTGTCAATTTTGTTGATCTTTTCAAAAAACCAACTCCTGGATTCATTGATTTTTTGGAGGGTTTTTTGTGTCTCTATCTCCTTCAGTTCTGCTCTGATCTTAGTTATTTCTTGCCTTCTGCTAGCTTTTGAATGTGTTTGCTCTTGCTTCTCTAGTTCTTTTAATTGTGATGTTAGAGTGTCAATTTTAGATCTTTCCAGCTTTCTCTTGTGGGCATTTAGTGCTATAAATTTTCCTCTACACACTGCTTTAATGTGTCCCAGAGATTCTGGTATGTTGTATCTTTTTCTCATTGGTTTCAAAGAACATCTTTATTTCTGCTTTCATTTCGTTATGTACCCAGTAGTCATTCAGGAGCAGGTGTTCAGTTTCCATGTAGTTGAGCGGTTTTGATTGAGTTTCTTAGTCCTGAGTTCTAGTTTGATTGCACTGTGGTCTGAGAGATAGTTTGTTATAATTTCAGTTCTTGTACATTTGCTGAGGAGTGCTTTACTTCCAATTATGTGGTCAATTTTGGAATAAGTGCGATGTGGTGCTGAGAAGAATGTGTATTCTGTTGATTTGGGGTGGAGAGTTCTATAGATGTCTATTAGGTCTGCTTGGTGCAGAGTTGAGTTCAATTCCTGGATATCCTTGTTAACTTTCTGTCTCGTTGATCTGTCTAATGTTGACAGTGGAGTGTTGAAGTCTCCCATTATGATTGTATGGGAGTCTAAGTCTCTTTGTAAGTCTCTAAGGACTTGCTTTATGAATCTGGATGCTCCTGTATTGGGTGCATATATATTTAGGATAGTTAGCTCTTCCTGTTGAATTGATCCCTTTACCATTATGTAATGGCCTTCTTGGTCTCTTTTGATCTTTGATGGTTTAAAGTCTGTTTTATCAGAGACTAGGATTGCAACCCCTGCTTTTTTTTGTTCTCCATTTGCTTGGTAGATCTCCTCCATCCCTTTATTTTGAGCCTATGTATCTCTGCATGTGAGATGGGTCTCCTGAATACAGCAGACTGATGGGTCTTGACTCTTGATCCAGTTTGCCAGTCTGTGTCTTTTAATTGGAGCATTTAGTCCATTTACATTTAAGATTAATATTGTTACATGTGAACTTGATCCTGCCATTATGATATTAGCTGGTTATTTTGCTCATTAGTTGATGCAGTTTCTTCCTAGCCTCGATGGTCTTTACATTTTTGGCATGTTTTTGCAATGGCTGGTACCGGTTGTTCCTTTCCATGTTTAGTGCTTCCTTCAGGGTCTCTTGTAAGGCAGGCCTGGTGGTGACAAAATCTCTAAGCATTTGCTTATCTCTAAAGGATTTTATTTCTCCTTCACTGATGAAACTTAGTTTGGCTGGATATGAAATTCTGGGTTTAAAATTCTTTTCTTTAAGAATGTTGAATATTGGCCCCCACTCTCTTCTGGCTTGTAGAGTTTCTGCCGAGAGATCTGCTGTTAGTCTGATGGGCTTCCCTCTGTGGGTAACCCGACCTTTCTCTCTGGCTGCCCTTAAGATTTTTTCCATCATTTCAACTTTGGTGAATCTGGCAATTATGTGTCTTGGAGTTGCTCTTCTGGAGGAGTATGTTTGTGGCGTTCTCTGTATTTCCTGAATTTGAATGTTGGCCTGCCCTACTAGGTTGGGGAAGTTCTCCTGGATGATATCCTAAAGAGTGTTTTCCAACTTGGTTCCATTTTCCCCCTCACTTTCCGGCACCCCAATCAGACGTAGATTTGGTCTTTTTACATAATCCCATACTTCTTGCAGGCTTTGTTCATTTCTTTTTCTTCTTTTTTTTTTTGGTTTCTCTTCTCGCTTCGTTTCATTCATTTGATCCTCAATCGCTGATACTCTTTCTTCCAGTTGATCGAGTGGGTTACTGAAGCTTGTGCATTTGTCACGTATTTCTCGTGTCATGGTTTTCATCTCCGTCATTTCGTTTATGACCTCTCTGCATTAATCTAGTTGTCAATTCTTCCACTCTTTTTTCAAGATTTTTAGTTTCTTTGTGTTGGGTACGTAATTCCTCCTTTAGCTCTGAGAAGCTTGACGGACTGATGTCTTCTTGTCTCAACTCGTCAAAGTCATTCTCTGACCAGCTTCGATCCGTTGCTGGTGATGAGGTGCGCTCCTTTGCAGGGGGAGATGCGCTCTTATTTTTTGAATTTCCAGCTTTTCTGCCCTGCTTTTTCCCCATCTTGTGGTTTTATCTGCCTCTGGTCTTTGATGATGGTGACGTACTGATGGGGTTTTGGTATAGGTGTCCTTCCTGTTTGATAGTTTTCCTTCTAACAGTCAGGACCCTCAGCTGCAGGTCTGTTGGAGATTGCTTGAGGTCCACTCCAGACCTGTTTGCCTGGGTATCAGCAGCAGAGGTTGCAGAAGATAGAATATTGCTGAACAGCGAGTATACCTGTCTGATTCTTACTTTGGAAGCTTTCTCTCAGGGGTGTACTCCACTCTGTGAGGTGTGTGGTGTCAGACTGCCCCTAGTGGGGCATGTCTCCCAGTTAGGCTACTCAGGGGTCAGGGACCCACTTGAGCAGGCAGTCTGTCCGTTCTCAGATCTCAACCTCCGTGTTGGGAGATCCACTGCTCTCTTCAAAGCTGTCAGACAGAGTCGTTTGCATCTGCAGAGGTTTCTGCTGCTTTTTTTTGTTGTTGTTTTTAGCTGTGCCCTGTCCCCAGAGGTGGAGTCTACAGAGACAGGCAGGTTTCCTTGAGCTGCTGTGAGCTCCACCCAGTTTGAGCTTCCCAGTGGCTTTGTTTACCTACTTAAGCCTCAGCAATGGCAGGTGCCCCTCCCCCAGCCTCACTGCTGCCTTGCGGTTAGATGGCAGACTGCTGTGCTAGCAATGAGGGAGGCTCCGTGGCCGTGGGACTTCCCGGCAGGTGTGGGATATAATCTCCTTGATGTCCCGTTTGCTTAAAGCGCAGTATTGGTGTGGAGTTCCCCGATTTTCCAGGTGTTGTGTGTCTCAGTTCCCCTGGCTTGGAAAAGGGATTCCCTTCCCCTTGTGCTTCCCAGGTGAGGCAATGCCTCACCCTGCTTCAGCTCTCGCTGGTCGGACTGCAGCAGCTGACCAGCACCGATTATCCGGCACTCCCTAGTGAGATGACCCTAGTACCTCAGTTTAAAATGCAGAAATCACTGGTCTTCTGTGTCGCTCTCACTGGGAGTTGGAGACTGGAGCTGTTCCTATTTGGCCATCTTGCTCCGCCCCACATACCCTAGACAACATTTCTTGAATTACTTTCTGGCCAAATTCAGCATGCATTGGGCAATGATTACTTTAAAAACATGTCACATGAAACTGGTAAAAACTTATAAGGGTATCAAAATATTATAATATCAAAATACTGTAAAACAAACACAAAATAAGATGAACTCTGGTCTGTGAACAAGTGAATGAATATTTAGTCTGAAATCCTTCTGTTCTACATAAGCAGGATTGAAATGAATGAAATAAGATACAAAATACAAAGATAACTTATACAGAACAGATTGAAAACAGACAAAACTCTACACATAAAGTGACTCCTTGGATTGTGCACAGCTTTATAATATGGAGGTATCATGTACAGTTAAACAGCTTTTCAATATGGATGGGATGGATATTCAGACACTCTAGCACTTTATTGGAGAGAGGAGCGAGGGAGACAGGGTTGCCTTAGCGTAGAATTAGGAACATCATATGGCATCTACCCTGAATTGTGGTTAAAGAAATGAAGTTTCACCACTTATGAAGTGGACTTGCCGTCTGTGAGTAATTATAAGTAATTAGAGGGTCTTAGAAAACTATAAGGAGGCTCTGAATCAAGGCTAAAATGATCATTTGGACTGTGGTATTTATCATGCTCCTCAATGCAAATTTACCACTGAATAGGAGTCAGGTTTTTAAGGAATCAGCCTTGCTGAGGTATATATTATACACAATAAATTGCAACCACTGAAAGCGTACGATGTGATGAGTTTTGAGAGTTATGTATACCCATGCAACCCTCATCACAATCATGCTGTAGAGCATTTCCATCATCCCACTGCCAGTGATTCCTCATGCCCCTTTGCAGTCCATCCCTCCCTCAGCCCCCAACCCTAGGTAACCACTGGCTTTCTTTGGTCGCTATAGATAAATTTGCATTTTCTAGAATTTTGTACAAATGACATCATATGCTATATACCATTTTGTGTCTGGCATAGATCACTTAGCATAATGATTTTGAGATTCAACTATGTTGTATGTATCAGTAGTTTGTTCCTTGTTATA
The DNA here is from genome assembly GCF_009764315.1 of Trachypithecus francoisi. Taxonomy (NCBI): domain Eukaryota; kingdom Metazoa; phylum Chordata; class Mammalia; order Primates; family Cercopithecidae; genus Trachypithecus; species Trachypithecus francoisi. The sequence goes on from NW_022681468.1 coordinate 47,137,913, forward strand.
TATAACATACACATGTGTATACACATGCATACACTCACACACATGTCCACACACATATAGATAGCTGACTAGTATTCAATTGTATGGATATGCTATGTTTTGCTCATCTAGTCACCTGTTGAACACCTGAGTTGTTCCTTGTTTTGGCTAATAGCCGTTAAATTTTAAGACTTGTCAGGCTTGAGGCTTAGGACAAAAAGATCTGTTGTCCTCCTGTCCTGACTCCTGATTTCAGTCCCTTTGAACAACTAAAGTTTCTTTCTTTCCTTCTTTCCTTCTTTCCCTCTCTCCGTCCCTCCGTCCCTCCCTCCCTCCCTCCCTCCTTCCTTCCTTCCTTCTTTTTTTGAGATGGAGTCTCACTCTGTCGCCCAGGCTAGAGTGCAGTGGCACGATCTCGACTCACTGCAACCTCTGCCACCAGGGTTCAAACAATTCTTCTGCCTCAGCCTCCCGAGCAGCTGGGACTACAGGCATCCGCCACCACGCCCAGCTAATTTTTGTATTTTTAGTAGAGACAGGGTTTCACCATATTGTCCATGCTGGTCCCAAACTTTTGACCCCAGGTGATCTGCCTGCCACGGCCTCCCAAAGTGCTGGGATTACAGGCGTGACCCACCGCGCCCAGCCACAGCTTAAGTTTCTTAAATTAGTGAGACCAGTTTAGTAATTTTTTATGCTTTTAAAAATGATTTCTCCAGATCCTAGTTTTTAAAAAGATATCAGACCTTTTCTTATTATTTACTGTTTCTGTAGGTGTCTCTTACTTTTTGCTGTTGCTTCTTTTTCTAATAATTCATTTTGTCAAGATGTTTTCAGCATTGTGGGTGTCCTGGGAACCAAGCAAGGAACAAGTATTTCAAACTGTTCTTCTCACTGTGAGAAGATTGTGTTTGAGGAGTGTCTGGGTCTAGAATTTTATTAGCCCACCAACCTTTTCTTGGAAGGACAGGAATATTTCCTAGTAATTCAAAACCAGTAACAACTTCTGGATCAATATTAAATGGTACAGTTTACTTAATACTCTCAGGTCAGGTAAAATAGTAGAAACCCTTTCTTTCTTTGTGATGGATTTTATGGTAGGTGGAATAATGACTCCCTGAAGATGTCCGTGTCCTAATATCTGGAACCTGTGAATAAATTGCCCTACAGGGAAAAAGAGACTTTACTGATTTGATTAAATTAAGGATCTTTAGGCTGGGCACAGTGGCTCACATCTGTAATCCCAGTGCTTTGAGAGGCTGAGGCAGAAGGATTGTTTGAGACCAGGAATTTGAGAACAGCCTGGGGCACATAGCAAGACCCCATCTCTACAAAAACTGCAAAAAGTTAGCTGAGGGTGGTATGTGCCTGTAGTCCCAGCTACTCAGGAGGCTGAGGCTGGAGGATTACTTGAGCCAGGTGTATTAGTTCATTCTCATGCTACTATGAAAAGATACTTGAGACTGGGTAATTTATAAAGGAAAGAGGTTTAATTGACTCAGAGTTCTGCAGGGCTGGGGAGGCCTCAGGAAATTTACAATCATGGCAGAAGGAGAAGGAAACATGTCCTTCTTCACATGGTAGCAGGAAGGAAAATTGCAGCGGGGGAAAAGCCCCCTATAAAATCGTTAAATCTTGTGAGAACTCAGTCACTACTATGAGAACAGCATGGGGAAACTGCCCACATAATCAAAGCACCTCCCACGAAGTCCGTCCCAGGACACATGGGGATTATGGGAAGTCCAATTCAAGATGAGATTTGGGTTGAGGCATAGCCAAACCATATCACCAGGAGTTTAAGGCTGGAATAAGCCATGATTATGCCACTGTATTCCAGTCTGGGTGACAGAGTAAAACGCTGTCTAAAAAAAAAAAAAGAAAATTAAGGATCTTTAAATTGGAATGGGGAGGTTATCCTGGATTATTGGGTGGGCTCATTATAATTACAAAGGTTCTTGTAAGAGGGAAGTAGGAGGTTCAGAGTCAGAAAAGAAGATGTGATGACGGGAGCAGAGGTTGGAGTGATGTAACCATCAGCCAAGGAATGCTGTCAGCCTCTAGAAGCTGGAAAAGGCAAGGAAACGGATTCTCCTCCAAGGCCTCTGGAAGGAATACAGCCCTGCCAATATCTTGGTTTTAGCTTAGTGAGACCCAGTTCAGACTTTTGACCTCCAGAACTGCAAAGTAATACGTTTGTGTTATCTGAAGCCACACATTTGTGGTAATTTATTACAGCCTCTGTAGGAAATGGATTCAGATTTCAATAGGTATTTAAGGAGCAGCAGCATTTTGAAAGCAAAGCCTCATGGCAGCTATGCTCAGAGTGTAAACATTGTAAAATTACGTATACTTTTTCCTGTAATGAATCAATAAAAATGCAAACACTGAGATCCTTTGAAAAGTAATTCTATTTAATATGATAACACTTTAATTGGCTGTCCGCTTCATTCCTATTTTTAAATGGGGTTGTTTTATTTATAGGTTATCACCTCCATTTTTACAATATGAATGGTATTCCAAAGCAAATGCTAAAACCCATATAAAGTTTTAAAAATGAACAGATTGAGGTGGGTAGTGAACTAAAAATAATGCAAACTCTTGGAATAGATTATAGTCTCACTTCCTGTGAAGTGCCAAGAGCAGGAACATAGATGACTTTCTAAGGCAAAGCAGTAGATTCAGGCCTCAAATTTTCTGTACTTCTGCTTTCTGCACTGTTACATATGCATTGCCTCTGAAGCTTTGGAGGGAGAGAACTTTGTTTCTTCATCTTGCTCTTGGGAATTGTGACTGTGGAGTGAACTGTGTGTTGTTGGGATAGAGAGCATCAGGAGTGAAAGTTCCATGTTTATGAGGTGTATTGACAGATGGGTCAAATGCCAGTAGCATATAGGAAGCTTTCTATTCACATATGCAGAATTAATTTCTTCTCTCATCTAACAGGTTCATTTTCACATTTATTAACAAGAACCTGTACAGAGAGCAGACTTTGTGACCCACACCACTTCTTATCCTGTTGCTATAATAAATCACACAATTATCCTCCCTAAAGTTTAAAAATCAATATGACCAAAGATGAATCAACATATCCATTTTAATGTTTATTTCCAATATAATTAACACCTAGAAATTCGTTTCTTTTTTCTTGCTATATTTGTTAGAATGCCTTCAGTTACAGATTGTAGAAATCCTAACTTAAATTTGTTTATAGAATGAAGAAATACATTTTTTCTCTCAAAACAAGAAGTCCAGAAATAAAGCTCCTGGTCTATTGATACTGAACCCCAATTGTCAGCAGTGACACAAGTTTTTTCCATTTTGCTGTGCATCCTTGGTGTGTTGATTTGGCCCTCAGGCTGGCTTCCTTTTAGTTGCAATGGCTGCAACAATTTCAGGTTTAAGAAAAGACATTGTTCAGAGAAGGAAGGCAACTGTCTTTTCACTGTGCTTCTTTCTTTTCTTTTCCCTCCCCTCCCCTCCCCTCCCCTCCCCTTCCTCCTTCCTTCCCTCCCTCCCTCCCTCCCTCCCTCTCTCCCTTCCTTCCTTCCTTCCTTCCTTCCTTCCTCCCTCCCTCCCTCCTTCCCTTCCCTTCCCCTCCCCTCCCCTCCCCTCCCCCCCTCCCTCCCTCCCTTCCTTCCTTCCTTTCTTTTCTTTTTTTCTTCTTTTTTTTCTGAGATGGAGTCTTACTTTGTCACCCAGACTGGAGTGCAGTGGCATGATCTTGGCCCGCTACAACCTCCACCTTCTGGTTTCAAGTGATTCTCCTGCCTCAGCCTCCCCAGTAGCTGGGATTACAGGCGTGCACCATGCCTGTAATTTTTGGATTTTCAGTAGAGATGGTGTTTTGCCGTGTTGGCCAAGCTGATCTCAAACTCCTGACCTCAAGTGATCTGCCTGCCTTGGCCTCCCAAAGTGCTGGGATAACAGGCATGAGCTACTATGCCTGGCCCACTGTGCCTCTCCCCTCCCCTCCCTTCCTTCCTCTCCCCTCCCCTCCCCTCTCCTCTTTTCCACAGGGTTTCACTCTGTCTCCCAGGCTGGAGTGCAGTAGTGTGATCTCAGCTCATTGCAACCTCCACCTCTTGGGTTCAAGTGATTCGCCTGCCTCAGCTGCCCGAGTAGCTGGGATAACAGGCACATACCACCACAGCCCAGCTAATTTTTTGTATTTTTACTAGAGAGGGGTTTCACAATATTGGCCAGGCTGCTCTTGCACTCCCGACCTCAAGTGGTCTGTCTGCCTTGGCCCCCTAAAGTGCCGAGATTACAGGTGTGAGCCACTGTGCCTGGCCACTGTACTTCTTTCTTAAGAGAGAGGCAGCCTTTCAAGAATCCCCCAGTAGACTATACCATGCCCCTGCTTGGGTGAGATTAGGTTCATGCCCATTTCTGAACAATTGTTGGCAAGGGGCCTGTGGTCACATGATGGGTGGAATGGATGGAGTCAGGGGGCAGTTACCACGTGTATCACACGTGGTTTCTGTGTTGTTCTGTTTTCTTCTCTTATTGGTGATACACATTTATGTCTCTTCTATCCTCTAAGAATCCCATGACCAATCTGGTTAAATTATTATCTTTATTTGGTTTGAGTTCATGAGTTCTGGTTAAGAGCTTGAGGGTGGCATTGTTCCATCTCAAGAAGAGATCATTTTTGGCTACTTTAGAGTTTGGTTGATGTTCCAGATGGATAAAGCTATCGGTTTGTTATTTGAGAATTATTATAGATGTCTTTACTTTTTTCTTTTCTTTTTTTTTTTATTATACTTTATGTTCTAGGGTACATGTACACAATGTGCAGGTTTGTTACATATGTATACATATGCCATGTTGGTGTGCTGCACCCATTAATTGATCACTTACATTAGGTATATCTCCTAATACTATCCCTCCCCCCTCCCCCGACCCCACAACAGGCCCCTGTATATGATGTTCTCCTTCCTGTGTCCAAGTGATCTCATTGTTCAATTCCCACCTATGTGTGAGAACATGCGGTATTTGGTTTTCTGTTCTTATGATAGTTTGCTGAGAATGATGGTTTCCAGCTTCATCCATGGCCCTATAAAGGACATGAACTCATCCTTTTTTATGGCTGCATAGTATTCTATGGTGTATATGTGCCACATTTTCTTTATCCAGTCTGTCATTGATGGACATTTGGGTTGGTTCTAAGTCTTTGCTATTGTAAATAGTGCTGCAATAAACATATCTGTCCATGTGTCTTTATAGCACCAATTTATGATCCTTTGGGCATATCCCCAGTAATGGAATGGCTGGGTCAAATGGTATTTCTAGATCTAGAAACTTAAGGAATCACCACACTGTCTTCCACAATGGTTGAACTAGTTTACAGTACCACCAACAGTATAAAACTGTTCCTATTTCTCCACATCCTCTCCAGTACCTGTTGTTTCCTGACTTTTTAATGATTGCCACTCTAACTGGTGTGAGATGGTATCTCATTGTGGTTTTGATTTACATTTCTCTGATGGCGAGTGATGATGAGCATTTTTTCATGTTTCTGTTGGCTGCATAAATGTCTCCTTTTGAGAAGTGTCTGTTCATATCCTTTGCCCACTTTTTGATGGGGTTATTTGTTTTTTCCTTGTAAATTTGTTTGAGTTCTTTGTAGGTTCTGGATATTAGCCCTTTGTCAGATGAGTAGATTGCAAAAATTTTCTCTTGTTCTGTTGGTTGCCTGTTCGCTCTGATGGTAGTTTCTTTTGCTGTGCAGAAGCTCTTTAGTTTAACTAGATCCCATTTGTCAATTTTGGCTTTTGTCGCCATTGCTTTTGGTGTTTTAGACATGAAGTCCTTGCCCATGCCTATGTCCTGAATGGTATTGCCTCGGTTTTCTTCTAGGGTTTTTATGGTTTTAGGTCTAACATTTAAGTCTCTAATCCATCTTGAATTAATTTTTGTATAAGGAGTAAGGAAGGGATCCAATATCAGCTTTCTACTTATGACTAGCCGCTTTTCCCAGCACCATTTATTAAATAGGGAATGCTTTCCCCATTCTTGTTTTTGTGAGGTTTGTCAAACATCAGATGGTTGTAGATGTGTGGTATTATTTCTGAGGGCTCTGTTCTGTTCCATTGGTCTATATCTCTGTTTTGGTATCAGTACCATGCTGTTTTGGTTACTGTAGCCTTATAGTATAGTTTGAAGTCAGGTAGTGTGATGCCTCCAGCTTTGTTCTTTTGACTTAGGATTGTCTTGGCAATGTGGGTTCTTTTTTGGTTCCATATGAACTTTAAAGTAGTATTTTCCAATTCTGTGAAGAAACTCATTGGTAGCTTAATGGGGATGGCATTAAATCTATAAATTACCTTGGGCAGTATGGCCATTTTCACAATATTGATTCTTCTTATCCATGAGCATGGTATGTTCTTCCATTTGTTTGTGTTCTCTTTTATTTCCTTGAGCAGTGGTTTGTAGTTCTCCTTGAAGAGATCCTTCACATCCCTTGTAAGTTGGATTCCTAGGTATTTTATTCTCTTTGAAGCAATTGTGAATGGGAGTTCACTCATGATTTGGCTGTTTGTCTGCTATTGGTGTATAAGAATGCTTGTGATTTTTGCATATTGATTTTGTATCCTGAGACTTTGCTGAAATTGCTTATCAGCTTAAGGAGATTTTGGGCTGAGATGGTGGGGTTTTCTAAATAGACAATCATGTCATCTGCAAACAGGGGCAATTTAACTTCTTTTCCTAATTGAATACACTTTATTTCTTTCTCTTGCCTGATTGCCCTGGCCAGCGCTTCCAATGCTATGTTGAATAGGAGTGGTGAGAGAGGGAATCCCTGTCTTGTGCCAGTTTTTAAGGGGAATGCTTTCAGTTTTTGCCCAGTCTGTATGATATTGGCTGTGGGTTTGTCATAAATGGCTCTTATTATTTTGAGATACATTCCATCAATACCAAATTTATTGAGAGTTTTTAGCATGAAGGGCTGTTGAATTTTGTCAAAAGCCTTTTCTGCATCTATTGAGATAATCATGTGATTTTTGTCTTTGGTTCTGTTTATATGCTGGATTACATTTATTGATTTGCGTATGTTGAACCAGCCTTGCATCCCAGGGTTGAAGCCCACTTGATCATGGTGGATAAGCTTTTTGATGTGCTGTTGGATTTGGTTTGCCAGCATTTTATTGAGGATTTTTGTATTGATGTTCATCAGGGATATTGGTCTAAAATTCTCTTTTTTTGTTGTGTCTCTGCCAGGCTTTGGTATCAAGATGATGTTGGCCTCATAAAATCAGTTAGGGAGGATTCCCTCTTTTTCTATTGATTGGAATAGTTTCAGAAGGAATGGTATCAGCTCCTCTTTGTACCTCTGGTAGAATTCGACTGTGAATCCCTTTGGTCCCAGACTTTTTTTGGTTGGTAGGCTATTAATTATTGCCTCAATTTCAGAGCCTGCTATTGGTCTATTCAGGGATTCAACTTCTTCCTGGTTTAGTCTTGGGAGAGTGTACGTGTCCAGGAATTTATCCATTTCTTCTAGGTTTTCTAGTTTATTTGCATAGAGGTGTTTATAGTATTCTCTGATGGTAGTTTGTATTTCTGTGGGGTCAGTGGTGATATTCCCTTTTTTATTGCATCTATTTGATTCTTCTCGCTTTTCTTCTTTATTATTCTTGCTAGCAGTCTATCAATTTTGTTGATCTTTTCAAAAAGTAGCTCCTGGATTCATTGATTTTTTTGAAGGGTTTTTTGTGTCTCTATCTCCTTCAGTTCTGCTCTGATCTTAGTTATTTCTTGCCTTCTGCTAGCGTTTGAATGTGTTTGCTCTTGCTTGTCTAGTTCTTTTAATTGTGATGTTAGGGTGTCAATTTTAGATCTTTCCTGCTTTCTTTTGTGGGCATTTAGTGCTATAAATTTCCCTCTACACACTGCTTTAAATGTGTCCCAGAGATTCTGGTATGTTGTATCTTTGTTCTCACTGGTTTCAAAGAACAACTTTATTTCTGCCTTCATTTAGTTATGTACCCAGTAGTCATTCAGCAGCAGGTTGTTCAGTTTCCATGTAGTTGAGTGGTTTTGATTGAGTTTCTTAGTCCTGAGTTCTAGTTTGATTGCACTGTGGTCTGAGAGACAGTTTATTATAATTTCTGTTCTTTTACATTTGCTGAGGAGTGCTTTACTTCCAACTATGTGGTCAGTTTTGGAATAAGTGCGATGTGGTGCCAAGAAGAATGTCTATTCTGTTGATTTGGGGTGGAGAGTTCTTTAGATGTTTATTAGGTCTGCTTGGTGCAGAGTTGAGTTCAATTCCTGGATATCCTTGTTAACTTTCTGTCTCGTTGATCTGTCTAATGTTGACAGTGGGGTGTTAAAGTCTCCCATTATTATTGTGTGGGAGTCTAAGTCTCTTTGTAAGTCTCTAAGGACTTGCTTTATGAATCTGGGTGCTCCTGTATTGGGTGCATATATATTTAGGATAGTTAGCTCTTCCTGTTGAATTGATCCCTTTACCGTTATGTAATGGCCTTCTTTGTCTCTTTTGATCTTTGTTGCTTTTAAAGTCTGTTTTATCAGAGACTAGGATTGCAACCCCTGCCTTTTTTTTTTTTTTTCCATTTGCTTGGTAGATCTTCCTCCATCCCTTTATTTTGAGCCTATGTGTGTCTCTGCATGTGAGATGGGTCTCCTGAATACAGCAAACTGATGGGTCTTGACTCTTTATCCAATTTGCCAGTCTGTGTCTTTTAATTGGACCATTTAGCCCATTTACATTTAAGGTTAATTTTGTTATGTGGGAACTTGATCCTGTCATTATGATATTAGCTGGTTATTTTGGTCGCTAGTTGATGCAGTTTCTTCCTAGTATCGATCGACTTTACATTTTGACATGTTTTTACAGTGGCTGGTACCTGTTGTTCCTTTCCATGTTTAGTGCTTCCTTCAGGAGCTCTTGTAGGGCAGGCCTGGTGGTGACAAAATCTCTCAGCATTTCCTTGTCTGTAAAGGATTTTATTTCTCCTTCACTTGTGAAACTTAGTTTGGCTGGATATGAAATTCTGAGTTGAAAATTCTCTTCTTTAAGAATGTTGAATATTGGTCCCCACTCTCTTCTGGCTTGGAGAGTTTTTGCTGAAAGATCTGCTCTTAGTCTGATGGGCTTCCCTTTGTGTGTAACCTGACCTTTCTCTCTGGCTGCCCTTAACATTTTTTCCTTTGTTTCAACTTTGGTGAATCTGACAATTATGTGTCTTGGAGTTGCTCTTCTTGAGGAGTATCTTTGTAGCATTCTCTGTATTTCCTGAGTTTCAATGTTGGCCTGCCTTGCTAGATTGGGGAAGTTCTTCTGAATAATATCCTGCAGAGTGTTTTCCAACTTGGTTCCATTCCCCCCGTCACTTTCAGGTACACCAATCAGACGTAGATTTGGTCTTTTCACATAGTCCCATATTTCTTGGAGGCTTTGTTTGTGTCTTTTTACTCTTTTTTCTCTAAACTTCTTTTCTCGCTTCGTTTCATTCATTTGATCTTCAATCACTGTTACTCTTTCTTCCAGTTGATCGAGTCAGTTACTGAAGCTTGTGCATTTGTCACATAGTTCTCATATCATGGTTTTCACCTCTGTTGGGTCGTTTATGGACTTCTCTGCATTGGTTATTCTAGTTATCCATTCGTTACTTCTTTTTTCAAGGTTTTTAGTTTCTTTGCGCTGGGTTTTTTTCTTTGCTCCTCCTTTAGCTCTGAGAAGTTTGATCGACTGAAGCCTTCTTCTCTCAACTCATCAAAGTCATTCTCCATCCAGCTTTGTTCCATTGCTGGTGACCAGCTGCATTCCTTTGGAGGGGGAGAGGCACTCTGATTTTTTGAATATTGAGCTTCTCTGCACTGCTTTTTCCCCATCTTTGTGGTTTTATCTACCTTTGGTCTTTGATAATGGTGACGTACAGATGGGGTTTTGGTGTGGGTGTCCTTTCTGTTTGTTAGTTTTCCTTCTAACAGCTGCAGGTCTGTTGGAGTTTGCTTGAGGTCCACTCCAGTTAGGCTACTCCCAGTTAGGCTCTCCCAGTTAGGCTACTTGAGGGTCAGGGAACCACTTGAGCAGGCAGTCTGTCCATTCTCCTCTCTTTACTTTTTTCAAAAGTCTACATCTAACATTGGAATTGACACTTGATTGAGGAAGTGGTATATTTTTCTCTGGAAATCCTTAACAAATATGATGCTTAATTAATGGTCTAGATATGTTTGTGTAAAACAGAGGAATGGAGGGGAGCAGTCATGTGTCTATCTTTTAATCAGACATTCATTATGCACCTACAAAGTGTGTGCTGTGTGTTCTGAAAATAGTGAGAGACTGACAGATAAAGAGATCCATAGTCATGGGGTAGAGTGTGGTCCCATAAATGTGAGGTCAGTGGCTGAGCAATTCTACAGTGAGGGAGTGAATCATCACTTATCACCAGGGCTAGCTTTGAGTGGGCAGCCATCTCATTTGAGGTGTGACTTCAGGGATGCACTCTCTGATCCTCTAATTTATATCAGCCTTGCTGTCGTCACACAGTGCCTGCTTTCCAATATTAGAGCCTTCCTTTGCATTGATATGTGTCTTCAGAAGGCCTTAGAAAAATGCAGAACTGCTATCTGGGTAGAACAACTCATTAAGACATTATCATTTATTATGCTCTATAAGGGTATAGATGAAAGGGAGAGGAACATAAAATGCATGTGTTTTGAATTGGTAGGCAAGTAGAATGCATTGCAGCCTAAGTGTGGGAAGTAGGCCTTCTGGAAACAGAGCACTTGACTGTGAGGCAGTGAGACCCTTCGCCCTAAAATATGTCAGCACTCTCTTCTCTTCCTCCTCTTTCTTATTATCCATTTAAAACACTTAACATGTAGCTAAGATTGACTACTTAATATAGTGCAACACAGACTGTGGCAGCGAGGAAAAGATGCTTTGCAAAAAATAGTGGGAAGTGTGAGATTTCAAACAGCTCCTCATTGCAACAAATGTCAGTGTATTTTGATGTATAACATGTTAAGCTATGGCTTAAAGGTTTGCTCGAAGCTGCCAAGACTAACATAATTAAGTATGTGTACGGAATGAGTGGAAGGAATGAAACCTCAGCCCAGTGTAACCAACACAAAGAGAGATGGTAGATTGGCTAAAGCCCCCAGACACCTGCTCTCAATCTTGGCTGCACAGTGGAATTCATTTCTTACAGCTCCTAGAGAGCTATAGAAATTATTGATACCTGGATGCAATCCCTATAAAACAACTGTCTTAAACCGAATCTACTGGTTGTGCCCCAGGGGTGAGACACCTTCTGTTTATGTAGGGAAATGGAGAAAGCAATTTCAGAAGTGTTGCTGTACATTGTGAATGGAATCCCCATAAGCAAAAATTTATATTACTTTTAATGATCTTTTATGTGTTGGATTAAATGTGTTTTAAACCCTCAGCTTTTTATAATCACATAGAGATCAAACAAAGTCAATATTCATGATTTAATTTTCCCGGAAAGCTCGTGGTCACATTACAGACTCCTAAATCTGGACCACAGAGGTCTGTACTCAGACACCTGTATCCAGGATGAGTGGGAATCTCCCAGTAGGAGCTTCCTCAGGTAGGTATCTGCCAGACACTTGGGAGTCCTTCCATCCCCAAGATAGTCCCCAGGGTTTCTGAGTTAGAGAGTAATGCCATTCACTCTTTCTTTGGAAAGAATTGAATTATTTTTCCTAGACAAGAGAAGCAAAGACTTGGGTGCAGACCTTTTTTTTTTCCCCCCCCCGTTAGCTAAGATACCCTGGTACTAGAATTTGAAGTAGAGATAGTGATCTCTGCCTTGTGAGGATGAACAAGTAAAATAAACCGAACATAAGAGAATTGAATACTTAAGAGGAGGATGCCTTTTAAGTCTGATATATTTTTTTCTTCATAGATATTTCCATTTGAATTGTTGGTGACTTGTGGATTTGTAGTAGTTGGGAATTTCTAGGGAAGAATATCTATATGCTTATAGTAAAGGATTCAACAAACTCAGGATTTTAGTATGTTTTAAATGCACATATTGCCTGATTTTTCCTCTTATGTATTTATATCCTGCTGTATTGTACCTATTTTTGCTAGAAACTCCAAATACTCTTTTTAGCATGAGGTAGGTTATAAATAGGTTAAATACCCAAAAATGAATAGACTTCTGTCCTGCTGCTCATTCCCAACTGTGCTCGCAGATGTGCACTGCGAACTACAAACACAGAATTCATTAGAACCAAAAGTCAGAAAGAGAACTGGCCAAGCCTAAAGAAAAGCAGGTGCTAGCCTAAAAAGAATTTAATGTGCTCTGTGTTTTTCTTTTATTTTTATGTTCATGAGACTTCTGATGAACAGTTCTGGATATTGGTTACAGTCAAATTCTTGTTTTCCTTTAGCATAAGACACATTAAGTTGTTTGGAAAGAGGAAAGGATTGATGGCATAGATAATTTTGTGGGTTGTCCAAAGTTTTTCTTAAAGACTGACATTTAATGATGTTTTCACAGCTACATAGGAATTTCATACCAAAAATTTCTGGCAGATAGCACTGAGGCTTCAGGAATTCATCAATTCCAAGAGTCATAGGCAGAACCCATATGAACCCAGACACTGTTCACTTTGCCCAGGTCAGCTGTGGAACACTGCAAATTCCCTTCTTCTCCCTCTAAATTTTCTTTTGAGAAAATAAGTGTGAAGCAGCTCTAAGTCTCAAATGCTAATGTAATGAAGGAAACCCATAAAATAGAGTTAGTTGAGTGTCCCTACAGTTCAGTGGCCACCATGACCATTTAGTATGTCCAGCGCACTCAGCTAACCCCTCAGGTGAAAAGCCTCCCTGCGGATGTTCCTGTGTTGAGGAAGAAAAATTAACCTTGGTTATTAAAATAACAACCTTTGGACCAGCTGCATCTCCCCACTCGGTTCACAGAAGCAATACTATAAGTAGTAGGTTATGTAGGATCTCCTAAATGAACTGTCAAGCTGGCCTCAGGAAGCTGAAGATATTTTTGAAATTCAAAAGAATCGATGGTGCAAAGTGAAAATACAACAAACCAAAAGTGAAGAAGAGATTAAATGTTAAAACAAGGAATCAGAGATTTAAATCAGGAAATTAGAGGAACCAACCGTTCAAGGGTCAGAAGCACTTCTTAAAATATCTTTATCTCTTTCATATACTCTTGATATATTTAGGAATCTCCATGTGCTGTCTGGTCTATCTTTCTGCCTGTTTCTTTCTGTTACTCTGTCTGAGACCTCTATCACCAGAACATATATTAAACATTCCCTACCCACTTTTTCTACCATTGTTTTTCTTTCTTGGAATAGTTGTCTCCCCTTTCCATGTTTCTACACCTGGATCTGGCCGAAGCCTTTCCTGGGAACCCTAACTCACAATGAGCCCTTCCTTTTGAAATGCTTCCAGTTATTTGTCAGTATTATTTAATTTCTATTCACTGCACTATCTCATTTTGCTTATTTTTTGGGGGAACCTCAGAACATCTAGCACACAGCATGGAGTAGTGTTGATTCTTAAAAGGGGTTTTCTTCCGGCTGATCTCCTTTCTGGGCCTGAAATTTTCAAGCACAGTTGGGAGGAGAAAGGGGATGCTTTATTGCATCTCTCCTGGATAGTAATATGGGGGATGGGGCAAGGTTTTTAGATGACATGAGGTTAATTTGTGGAAAACATGGTAACTGATCAGGTGCTGAGAGGTTTCCATCATGCTTATAACCGACACTAAGCTTAGCTATCGCATGGCAGGTAGAGCTTCACCTCATTGTTATTTTCGCTGGTTCTACTTACTCCAAAGTGTTTTTAATATCTACGGAGTCTTTAGTAATCCACTAACTATAGCCTGCTTTCTGGTCATAAACTTTAGAGAGTATTTTGAGGCTAGTTTTTTCCAGAACATCAGTTAACATTTTATATTTTTTTTGGAATGAACTTTGAGCGATTCTTCACTGTAGAAATGTTCAGACCTTGGAAGTGTTGGGCCAATTACATTGATTAGCTTAGCCTCTGAATCAGAGGAAAACCAGATGGCGTTCTCATAGAGTGGTTGAGCAATGTAAAAATTTACAAATAGTTAATTGGTGGCTTTATAGAGATAAAGCCTTTGACAGCTCCTACCAAAGAATGAAAACAACGATTGCATCACCTAGATGGAAGTGAGACATTTATCAAGCTGATTCTCTCTGCCACTGGTTCATTGCTTCCCCAGCTCTGAGAATCAAGTCCTCTTTTTGTATCTCACTTCTGACTGTAGAAGATTATTATTCTGATGTAGCATTTTAAATGTTTTAGGTTCTTGGTTTGAAAATATTTCATCTTTTTGTTTTTTTAATACCCTATAGGAGCTGTTGGATGAATGGTACCAAAGTTTCACTAAAAGTAAATTTGAACTTGTTGGTTAGGAAGAGCCTTCTGGAAACCTAAACCCAAATATCTTGGTTCCAAATTGTCTACCTTGATTTTATTTCATCTTACGATCTGTGTGAAATAATAGACTCAATGCTTCCTAGAAGCTGAAGCTCTTCTCTGTATTTTCATAATGAAGTTATATTGAATTAGAGAATTGGAAAAAAAATCACATTTTTTGTATTACAAATGCATTTCTTATGGGAAAATTCAGCAATCACTTTTCCTTTGGAGAGCCAGAAAAGGAGACTTGGAACTAATCCAGAAAATAACCTCTTCATCCACTACAGTTAATAAAAACATTAATAAGACAGACTACATCTGAGGAGAATGCTGTGAACTAATTTCCTTGTAATCAGAATGCACTCGTAGGCTCAGTTGGGGAATTATTGAAATATGAAAACATCTAGTAGGCTCTTCTGGGAATTAAACAAGAAGTAAACAAGAGGAAAACTGGGAAGTTTTTCAGAAAGGAAGAAATTAAGTATAAATTGTCCTCTTTGGAAAATACAGAGGAAAGTAAACAAAGATGATGTTAAAGAGTTTCCAACTGTGTTAAAACAAAATGGAGAAACTAGTCAAAATGGGTCTTTTTGCAATTGATCCTTTTGCAATTGGATCCTTTTGCACTTGATCCTTTTGCAAAATGATTTGCAATTACATGATGCTAATTAAGGTGAATTACTTAATTAAATGCTCTTGGTCCACTCTATTAAGAATCTGGAATATTTGGTGTCTCCCAAATTTTACTTGGTTTACTTAATCTGGATCAGAGAAAGAATGTACTTAACTTTTGCAATTCAGAAACAGAGCAATTAAGTAGTTTTTCCCTGTCTCCAACTGAGACCATAAAAAAGGATGCGAAAGCCTTGAAGCTAAGCTTAGTGATCAGTTGAAGTTGAAATCAACGTGTTTATTTCATTTCAGCATTTGAGAATTAATGGCCACAGGGTTCTGCTTTTCCACCTCAGAACCTTTCTGCTTACACAGAATGATTTACAGAATCTGGCACAAAATATAGCTATATGGTCAACAACAGGTCCCAGTTCAATTCATGTGAAGAACTTTCAAAATAAACTTTACAAACACACAGATTATCAAGACCCAGGGAAGGAATTTAAAATGAAGTGCTCACAACTTAGGGGATTTTGATTTACACCTTCCACCTCCTCCAGTTTTCCTGCAGGGCTGAAATCTTTTTGAAATAATGGGATTTGAATTTTCAAGCTGCTCCTCTTGAAAGAGGATAGTGACTGTTTGGAACAGGAAGGATTTGATGAATCCTTGGGGGCAAATACCCAAAGTCACATTGGCAACATCCAACTGCAGAAGATTCGTGTGAAATCAGCCATAGGTCCTGGGTGAACTACCGCCTGGGTTTGTTTATCACAAACCTGATAAAGTATTGCACATGCCACAGGACCAGAGCCTTGGGCTTCTGAGCTCTGCCATGGAGGAAATAGATCAATAGTAGAGGCCATGCACACAGAGTTAAGGTGAAGAGTGGTTTCCAACTAGACCTGACAGCTCAGGATCCAGCCATGGAAGTCACAGAGAGATAGAAAGACAACTCATTTGTTTACTTCACTAGTAACCAGAAGGTGGGGCAAACCATTGGGAAAATTCTGATGTGAGAAGTTTGTTTCCAGTCAAATCTTGCAGCCTTTTCTTCTTCCTTCTTCTTGGTCATCATTCTCACTTTGCATTCTTTATTTGAGCACTGGCCACACCTCCCCAGGACTGTCCTGGGATCCCAAGAGGCTTCACTCTTATCTTAATCCCCCTCACTGTATCAAAACACTCTTACTTTAAATCTTGGTTTAGTGACTTTTTGAGGGACCACCAATAATTTATACTTGTTAAAAGATAAATTTAAAAATAAGGTATAATCACGATTCTCCTATAGATTTAAAGTGAACATGCCAGAGATTTTATTTAACTCGTTATTAACGAGGAAGCTAGGCAAATACCATAACTGGCTCAAATGAGACATGAAAGAACCACAAATCTATGTGGAGTCAAAAGTTGTTGAAATGAATTTACAGATGGATGCAAGACTGACTTTTTCCAGTCAGCAAGGGTTGTCCCTTTTCTGGATACTTAATTTGCTTGTTTAGAGAATGATTTGTTTTGCTATTGGTTATTTGTAATTTATTTATTTATTTATTTATTTTTCTTTTTTTTCTTTTTTCTTTTTATTTATTTATTATTATTGTACTTTAAGTTCTAGGGTACATGTGCATAACATGCAGGTTTGTTACATACCCAGCAACTCGTCATTTACATCAGGTATAACTCCCAGTGCAATCCCTCCCTCCTCCCCCCTCCCCATGATAGGCCCCGGTGTGTGATGTTCCTCTTCCCGAGTCCAAGTGATCTCATTGTTCAATTCCCACCTATGAGTGAGAACATGCGGTGTTTGGTTATTTGTAATTTAAAGAGTTGTAAAATAGTTCAAAGGCAGTGAAAGGTGCAGAGTCCTAATGGAGTTAGATAATTCTTAGGGGCGCCAGCACTCCATTGAAAGGAGTTTGTTTGTTTGTTTGCCTTTGAGATGGAGTCTTGCTCTGTCGCCCCCGCTGCAGTGCAGTTGTGCAATCTCAGCTCACTGCAACCTCTGCCTGCTGGGTTGAAGCAATTCTCCTGCCTCAGCCTCCTGAGTAGCTGAGACTACAGGCACATGCCACCACGTCTGGCTAATATTTTTAATTTTCTAAGTGAAGATGGGGTTTCGCCGTATTGGCCAGGCTGGTCTCAAACTCCTGGCCTCAAGTGATCCACCTGCCTTGGCCTCCCAAAATGCTAGGATTACAGGCATGAGCCACCACGCCTGGCTGAAAATCTTCCCCTTATTCCAAAGTTTAAATTTTGGAAGCATTTTTGTAGTGAAAGAATAGCTTGCTAATGAAAAAAGTTGACTTATGGGCTTTGGATAGGTAGGAATGTATCTGTCTGCAAATGCCAGTTGCAGTAACAAACAACTCTAAAGTCTCAGTAGATTAATATATTGGTTCCTTGCCCTTTTCATAATCCACTGTCACTCAGTTATTCTTCCACCCATATCTCCATCATCTTCTTGGACCTATGCAACTTCACTGGATCCTCTGCAGCTATCCAGGAGGCAGGAAAGAGAGAGAACTTAGGGAAGGCTACCCTGGGACTCCTTAGCCTAGAATGGCTTTATTTTCCTTCCATTCAAATTATGTTGGTGAGAACTAGTCACATGACCCCACCTGGATGGAGAAGGGGCAGGGGGTGGTGACAGTAGATGTCATTTACCTGAAGCAGCCTGGCTTGGTGAACACTTAGTATTTTCAGGGGTAGGCTTTCTTAAGGAAGGCAAACCCCAGAAAACTGGGAACACTCTGTTTGCTATTTATAAATTATTGCTAGATCATGAGTGATTGAGCAGAACAGTGTCTGCTCTCCAGGAGTTGATGAGTCATGGGGAAGAAAAATCTGTAATGAGAGGCAGGATGTGAAATATGCTGTGGAAATAAAATGCTCTGAAAGTACCAAGCGGAGCCTTGTGAAACATTACAGACAACATGCAGGGTGGCAGTTGAGAGGCTAGAATTTGGAGTCACGAAGTCCTAAACTGAAGCCTTCGCTTTACCACCATTGACGCTGGATGAGTTTTTAACTTCTCTGAGCTTCAATTTCCTTAACTTGAAAAAGAGCATACTAATTATTCACTCATAGGGTAGATCTATGTGTGCAAAGTGAAGCGGAAACCCGTTGATCCTTGGCCTTGAAGATTAAGCAGATTTCCAAAGGCAGAATGGGGCAAAGGAGCATTGTAAGAGAGAAGCAGGTGAGCCTCGGTTCCTTTACCCACTACTTCCTCAAGGAGCTTTTATATATTGTGAGTTCCCAAGAAGACTGTATTTGAGGAAAAGGAATCTACTATCAAAAATAAATTTGAAAACCCAGAATGTTCTTGGGAGTATTGCTGATTCATCGTTTATTCCAACATGAGCCAGTGGTTGTCAGCACAATCTTTGACTGACTGTTAAGTTTAACCAGTTTAGTGTGAGGAGATTTACAGTTATTGCTTATCTTAGAGATGACACAAATAATTGATGAGAGTTTTTCACTTTTCAGATATTGCTTTTTCAAGCTATAGGTAAGCTGTGGTATCTTTCCTATATTTTAGCCTCTTAAGGTTTTTGTTTTCTTCCCCTTCTCCCAGGTTAATTATATGCTGTTAAGAAAGAAAAAATCCCAACATGACTACCTTAAAGTCATTTAGCATAAAGGCAGTAGCATTAAAATATGAACTTGAAATTTGAGAGTGTTTTGTACTACTTAGTAGTACAAGTTTATATTCAACTTCTCAGCACCATAATTGTTTTACTCATTTTATACAAGTGAGCACAATCCTTTGGAGAAAGCAAGCACAGTGTTGACCATTAGTGTGCACACAAATCTCCCTGGGGATACTGATACAAGGTGGGTTCTGATTCAGTAGGACTGGATGGGGCCTGAGATGCTACATTGGTACAAGGCTCCCAGGAGAGGCTGATGCTGCTGGTTTGTGGGTCACACTTTGAGGAGTAAGGGGGCAGATGATGCATTTTTTATCTGAGAAGTTGAGGAAACCTCACCTGGGAGATTAAGAGGTGCTCTTGTTTATTTATTTATTTAATTAGAGACAGAGCCTTGTTCTGTGTCCCCAGCTGGAGTGCAGTGGCAGTCTTGGCTCATTGCCACCTCTGCCTCTCGGGTTCAAACGATTCTCCCATCTCAGCCTCCTGAATAGTTGGGATTACAGGTGTGCACCACCATGCCCGGCTAATTTTTCTGTTTTTTAGTAGAAACGGGGTTTCGCCATATTGCCCAGGCTGGTCTTGAACTTCTGGCCTCAAGTGATCTGCCTGCCTCGGCCTCCCAACGTGCTGGGATTACAGGTGTGAGCCTCTGTGCCTGGCCTATTTATTTTTATAGAAAGGTATACATTTCTTTATTATTTTTTATTAATTATGAATATCTTTTAAAAAATAAATTCAACCTCACTGTCACACAATATAGTCGTGTAACAAACCTGCACACGTACACCTGAAACTTCACTGGGGTACAAATGATCCCATCACCCAGGCGGTGAGCATAGTACCCTATGGGTAGTTTTTCAGCCCTTGTCTCCCTCCCTCTCACTCCTTCTAGTAGTTCTGCAGTGTCAGTTGTTCCCATCCAGAGGCACTCTTTTAAAAAGGAGTTAGAATTTTATAATATCTACTTTTATTAAGGCTACATGCATTTGGTCCTCCTCATCCCTCATTACAGACAGAATTCTTTAGACCCTTAGACTAGCTAGTTTTGACCGGGTGAGGTGGCTCACACCTGTAATCCCAGCACTTTGGGAGGCCAAGGTGGGTGGATCACCTGAAGTCAGGAGTTTGAGACCAGCCTGATCAACATGGAGAAACCCTGTCTCTACTAAAAATACAAAATTAGCCAGGCGTGGTGGCGTATGCCTGTAGTCCCAGCTACTTGGGAGGCTGAGGTGGGAGAAATCACTTGAACCAGCGAGGTGGAGATTGCAGTGAGCTGAGATTGTGCCATTGCACTCCAGCCTGGGCAACAAGAGTGAACCTCTATCTCAAAAAAAAATTATATATACACACACACACACACACACACACATATATAGTATATATATTAATCTTAATGATAGTGACAAAGGCATCTCATCTCCTTGTCTTAGCATCATTGGCAGTCAAATCTGGCTGTTGCCTACTGTAGATGAGCAATGAGGATGAACTATGTCACTCTTAACTGGTGTGTCAAATCTTACCGACAACTCTTTTACCACAATCCAGTTACTCAGATAGATCATTTCTATAGTTACTATTTTGTGTATAAGTAGTGAGGAATTTTAGAACTTTTCTGGGGCTGGTTAGAGTAGTGCCAAGGAAGCCAACCCCCAGCTCCCCTTGGGTAAGGATCAAGGTTGAATTCTAGAAAAGAGCCAAGTGTATGTGCTTTTCATCACAAGAGAGTCCTAGTCAGAGCAGGGATGGAAGGGCACATCCAGTCTTGCTCATGGGAGGAAAATGTTCCAAGTACCTACTTATTCAGAAATTTTTTATTGAGCACCTACCTTTTACATAGAATTTTTGTGGGCACATAAATATGTGGTAAATTTAGCAGTAGTAGCTCTCATTTCCTGGGAGCTTTCTCTATACCTACTATGGTTTGAATGTGTCCGTCAAAATTTATGTGGAAGCTTAATCCCCAGTTCAACAGTGTTGAGAGGTGGAGCCTTTAAGAGGTAATTAAAGCCCTGTTGAAGGGATTAATGCCTTTATCTTGGGAGTGGGTTAGTTATCTTGGGAGTGGCCTCCTGGTAAAAAGCAGGAGTTCAACCCCCTTTTCTTTTCACTATTTTATGTGCTCTCTTGCCCTTCTGCCTTCTGCCATGGTATGATGCAGCATGAAGGCCCTTGCCAGATGCCAGCACCATGCTTGTGTACTTCCCAGCCTCCAGAACTGTGAGGAATAAGGTTTTTTTTTCTTTGTAAATTACCTGGTCTCAGGTATTCTGTTATAACAACAGAAAACAGACTAAGACAATGCTCATACTCCTAAGCACTTGATATACTTTTCATCATTTAGGTTTTATAAGTAGGTATCATTATTCCTCATTTCAGTTAAGGAAGCCTAAAGGTGTACCACAGGTCAAAAGCGTTTCCAAATTGCCATGGTCTCAAAGTAGCTGCAACATTCCCAAGCATCATATTCAGATGTGATGATGTGTGGCAGAAAAGGGGGATTGTTTCTTCTTATGAGCCTTTTGAAGAAAGAAGACTTTCCCAGAAGCTGCTAACACATCTGCCTTCATCTCACATTGGCCATGGTTGTATCATATGCCTATGTTTCAACCAGCTTCTAGCAAGAAAATGGAACTACATTGGACCCATTGGCTCAGGCCAGGAGTTAGCAAAGTACAGCCCCTGAGACAAATCCAGCCTGATGCCTGTTTTTGTAAAGAAAGGTTTATGGGAACACAGCCAAGCCTACTTGTTTGCTTATTTCTATGGCTGCTTTCACCTCACAACATTGGAATTGAGTAGTTGCAAGAGACCTTATGGTCCATAAACCTAAAACATTTACTATCTCACTCTTTACAGAAAAAGTTTGCTGACATCTGGCTTAAGCCAGTCAAGATCTGTATCTGGATCAGCAATGGTACAGGTTGCTGTACTAGGTACATGGGCAGAAGTAGGATTTTTTTCCAAGGAAGGAGTGAGTGGTTGTTGGATAGGCAACCAGCAGTGACTGCTACAGAAGGGCATTTTTATTCCAATGAGGCAGAGGTGCTATAATAGACTTTTGTGTGGGAAGTTGGCTGCACCTCAGAGACAGTACATGATTGTATAGGTTACAGCCAGAGGAGTGCATTGGATGAGAGGGTAAAAATAGAAAAAGAAGTGATGACTCCTAGGTCTTGGCTTGTGTGGGATATAAACATTCCTTTCAAATTCAGATTATTAAACTAGTGCAGGGGCCCATGTAGTTCCTGGCAGCCACATGCAGCTGTGACAGGGAGCACCAGCAGCTGAGCAGAGGAGCTCATGAGCTTTTGCCTTGCCCTGCTGATAATTTTAATTTCTGAAGATCAAGGAGACAAGAACTGTTAATCTAATCAAGGAAGAACTGGTAGTTGAAACGTGAGAGGTAATGTCTATTTCATCTTAGAGTAGGAGAGAATGCTGGGCTTATTTAGTAATACCTCTGGACTTCAGCAAGGCAAATATCAGAAAGCTGAGGGAAAAGTATCATCTCTATCCATTAACTCTACGTGGGTACACAGTACACAATTGGTAGTAGTTCCTGAAAATTTCTGTTCTGATAGTACAGCTACAAATGAACCTGATGAGGAAGCAAAGGGTGGAATTTTAAGTAACAATGTGGTTTTAAGAGGAATTTGGATTTCAGAAGAAAGAGACAGGTTGTGTGGGAGCAGTGGAGTAAAAAAGATGTGAATTCCAATCTTGGTTATATCACTTGCTAGCTCTGTGAATTTGGGAACAGAGTTTAACCTCTCTGAGCTTCAGTTTTCCTATTTGTAATTTAGGAGAATAATATTTACCCATACAGAGTGTTCTTGCCAGCCGATGCATCCACTCTTGCTCTCTCTCTCTCTCCCTTTTCGTTTTAGACAGAGTCTCACTCTGTCACCCAGGCTGGAGTGCAGTGGTGCAAACACATCTCATTACAACCTTGACATCCCAGGCTCAAGTGGTCCTCCCACCTCAGCCTCTTGAGTAGCTGGGACCACAGGTGTGCACTACCCTACCTGACTAATTAAAAAAATATTTTTTGTAGAGATGTGGCCTCACCGTGTTGCCCAGGCTGGTCTTGAACTTCTGGGCTGAAGCCATCCTCCTGTCTCAGCCTTCCAAATGGCTGGGATTATGGGCGTGAGCCACCACGCACAGCCTACTCTTATTCTACCTAATTTTTTCGCTTTGTCTGATACATGGTTGCATCAGTTCTTACTTTTTACAATCTTTAAATCTTACTCATTCTTAAATGGAACAACCACCCTTTTGTAACCAGTGTG
The DNA here is from genome assembly GCF_009764315.1 of Trachypithecus francoisi. Taxonomy (NCBI): domain Eukaryota; kingdom Metazoa; phylum Chordata; class Mammalia; order Primates; family Cercopithecidae; genus Trachypithecus; species Trachypithecus francoisi. Next base: position 47,160,874 of record NW_022681468.1, read on the forward strand.
TTATTAATCACTAAATATGGGTTAACTTAGGGCTATCTAGCTTGTTTCTTCAGCCTCCCATGGTCCTACAGACCCATCAAATACATCTTACCACCTAGTGTCCATGGCCCCCTCATTGGGCTTCTGACTGGTCTGGGACATTGGCTGTGGTATGGAGGGCCCACTGGGGTGTTCAGAAGGGGCTAAGCTAAGCAAGATTATGGTAGAGACAGACATCACTGCTGCTGCCCAGGTAGAGGGTGAAGCCTTGTGTAGACAAAGCTAAGTCTAGTGGCCCCGATGGGAGGAATGAGAGGCCTGAGTCTGGGTTCAACTATAGGATTCTTGGCAGGGCGGCTGGTGAACAGTCAGTTAGCAGTTGGTTGCTCCCAAATAGCTCATGAACACTCAAGCAGTGCTCTTGCAGGTTCCCCTTTGTCAGGTCTGCTGTCATCAGGTGGTGACCCTAGTCCCTTCTTTGTCAGTTTCCCCAGGATCAACTTCCTACCGCCTTTATCCCTCTTCCATTTTCTAAAGCTTTGTTCTCCTTTTCTTTCTTTTTAAAAAACAACCTTACTGAAATACAATTTACATATAATAAAATGCACTGGTTTAAAATGTCCAATTCAATGTGTTTGAGTATATTTGCATATTTTCCCTAAGAATATGGGTGAGGTGTTAAGCAAGTTTGGGATCTACTACTGCATTCAGGCAGTAGATCTCTATTTTCTTCTTTTGGTTCTAAAAACAGGGGTACAAATTAGAGTTCCAGGATGAAATGAAAATACACCTAGTCCTTTCTAGTCACTGAGCCACTTATGTAGGGAAGAAAAGATTGGTTGGATTGCTTTAAATAACAGTAGATAGCCATGATTCTTGGGAAAAATTGGATAATGACTTTTTCATTTATCTGCTAGCTTCATCCCCACAGTGTTTTCCAGGCACATGGGCATCTTTTCCCATTTCCACAAACTTTCACAGAAGAGGATTTGATCTTCTGGCCTGGAAACTTACTCTGCTTAATGCTGAGGAAATTCTTCAACAACGACAAAAATAATATCCGCTGCCACCGCCCCCTCCTCCTCCTCCTCCTCCTCCTTCTCATTTCTTCTTCCTCCATCTTTCTTCCTTCTTCTTTCTTATTCTTCCTTCTTCCTTCTTGGTTTTAAACATACACTTCTTCTTGTGTTTTTAATAAGTACCAGGTATTGTTTATAATGGTAACATAGAAAACCTTATTTAATCCTCACAATAACCCTAAGATATAGATAGTGACACTTTCTCCATTTTACATATGAACAAATTAAAGGTCAAGGTAATATATTCAGTAAATGGCAGAGCCAAGATTTGAACACATGCTTATTTGGTTGTGAAGATGCTGCTCTTTTTTCTTTTTGACCATCACCAAATTTTTATTATACTTTAAGTTCTGGGGTCCATGTGCAGAACCTGCATGTTTGTTACATAGATATACACATGCCATAGTGGTTTGCTGCATCCATCAACCCATCATCTACATTAGGTATTTCTCCTAATGCTATCCCTCCCCCAGCCCCCACTCCCCAGTAGGCCCCGGTGTGTGATGTTCTCCTCCCTGTGTCCATGTGTTTTCATTATTCATCTCCTACTTATGAGTGAGAACATGTGGTGTTTGGTTTTCTGTTCCTGTGTTAGTTTGCTGAGAATGATGGTTTCCAGCTTCATCCATGTCCCTGCAAAGGACATGAACTCATCCTTTTTTATGGCTGCATAGAGTTCCATGGTGTATATGTGCCACATTTTCTTTATCCAGTCTGTCATTGATGGGCATTTGGGTTGGTTCCAAGTCTTTGCTATTGTGAACAGTGCCGCAGTAAACATGAGTCTTTATAGTAGAATGATTTATAATCCTTTGGGTATATACCCAGTAATGGGATTGCTGGGTCAAATGGTATTTCTAGTTCTAGATCCTTGAGGAATCACCGCACTGTTTTCCACAATGGTTGAACTAATTTACACTCCCACCAACAGTGTAAAAACGTTCCTATTTCTCCACATCCTCTCCAGCATCTGTTGTTTCCTGACTTTTTAATGATCGCCATTCTAACTGGCATGAGATGGTATCTCATTGTGGTTTTGATTTGCATTTCTCTAATGACCAGTGGTGATGAGCTTTTTTCATATGTTTATTGGCTGCAGAAGATGCTGCTCTTAATATATAAAACCACATCCCTCTCATAGTTTTGTGAGTTCCTTCCAGCACTGTGCTGGAGCCAGCACATATTGAATTGCAAGAACCAATGGTTATAAAGTTTTAGGAATTTTTTATGTCAGCTCTTAAACATAGCCATTAATAGAAATCAAGTTGTATAAATTTACAACTAAATAAATTATATTACAATATTCTCATATGCTCAAAACTCTTCCTAATTATTTCACTACATGTTACTTCTGTCTGGTTTGGAGGCTATTTACATCTGTTGCATTGTATGGTGTAAAACCACATCATGGTGTGCTACTGTGTATCTTTTCCCACCTCTGCATTTGGTGATGTCATATTGGTGGCTGGAAATTGGCCATGGTGGGAGGATTTACACGACAGAGATGAATAAATACTACAAATCAGAGCTTGATTTACTGTTTTGTTGATTGTCTAAACGTGATGGAGAAATGTTAATACTGCAAATTAAACTAAAAAAACAAAAACAAAAACAAAAACTGTGTAGCATCCACTGCCAAAGCTGAGAGAAGCTTCAGTTTAATGAATATAATTCATATCAGGATAAGGAATAGTTTAACAGTAGATTACTTATCAGATTTAATGTTCATATACTTATTGGGAAAAGAATATAATTCATATCAGGATAAGGAATAGTTTAACAGTAAATTACTTATCAGATTTAATGTTCGTACACTTATTGGGAAAAGAGTGGGTTAGGGTAAAACTCCACTTGTCAAATTGTAGATGAACTGCCAGCATAAGTTACTTTTGGATAGAAAAACTTGACAAAAACCAGTGAAAGCATTCTGTGAGAATCAATTGGCTGCATGGGATTTGCAGCCTGGCGTGAGGTTGTCCCCATGAGTTTATCCCTGCAATTACTTCATCTTAAGCAAAAGGTTGAATCAAGGTGAATTTGAGGTTTCCTGCATTCTTAAATTCTGAATGTCTATGGCTGCTTGTTGTACTTAGGCTTTTAAATGTGCTTGTTGGTCTATCAAGAGAAATGCAAATATAATAAAACCTCAATGATTCAATTTTGAGATTTGAGAAGATACTTCATGAAATTTGTAAGGCCTTTTTGTAGTTTACTACATGTTTTAGCACACATTATCTTGTTTGTTCCTCTAATAACTCTAACAACCCTAGCAATGAGATAAACAGGGAATTATTAGTGTTACCGTTTACTGTTGAGGACACTGAGGCTCAGGGTAGTTCATCAGTTGCTCCGAGTGCACAGATAGTGAGCAGAAAGGCCAGGTCTAGGGCTTCCAGGTGGTTTCCTCGATTTCTCACGTCCCTTCTCTTTGATCTGCTTAAACAAAGAATTCCATTGAGCTAGTAGTAGTCACATCATCGTATGTAATCTGAGCATACGTTGAACAAAAAAGTCTGTCTAAAAGTAGATTGCAGCTTTAGAAGACATTTTTTCCCCAAATGAAGTAAATAATCCCATCCTTTCTGATTAAGTGAGGAGCTTAAGAAGTAACAGTTGATTGCTTGTTAGGATAATAACTACTTTAGAACTCAAAGTCAGTGAACATGAATGTGCCCACACCAGAATAGTGTTCAGTAACAGAGAAACCTGATAGAGGACAGCAGCTTGGGATGTATTTGAGTGTAATCACAATCAATGTAGCCTCTAGTATCTTTTATACTTTTTATAGCATAACCAGCAGATTGACTTTAGTGATGAGGATAACAGAGAGTGACTTCTTAAGTGAACAAGGGACACTAGAAAAACTAGTGTTTTGTTTTTTCAAAATGGCATAAGAATGATTCCTCATACTATTCTAGGTTTTTTGGTGTGTTTCTTTTATTCTTCTTCTCATCGTTTATTTAGCTTGGAGTTGCCACATTTTTATGGGGCGAATTCTCAAAGAGGTGGGAATTTCATGAAGCCAAATATAGACATAAAGGTGGTATTCAGATAAAGAAGAACTGTGTTTACTATGCATTTCCTATAGTGAGGCAAATGTATGTGATATCGTCCCTTCTCCTTATTTGAGCAAGCCCCCAAGGAGGGGCGGTGTAGCCAGAAGTTAGGCTCTGGCTACTTCTGGGCTAATTTAGGGTTCTGTCCCTAATTTACTGTAGGATATGTTAATGAAATATACACAGAAGTATTTTCTCCATGGAATGGGGATAGCTGTCTGTAAGAATCATCGTGCATGATGACAGGGTGACATCCAAACCCCTGTGGTCTTGTCTCAGGCACCACCTGCTATCAGCGTTAAAAGGTGGCTCTTCCTTGAACTCAGCAGCAGGTGTCACTGCAGTCAACTAAAAAGGAAAGCTCTGGCCAAAAGGATTCTTTTTTGTTTGTTTGTTTTTGTTTTTAGATGGAGTCTCTGTTGCGCAGGCTGGAATGCAGTGGTGCAATCTCGGCCTGGCTCACTGCAACCTCTACCTCCTTGGTTCAAGCAATTCTCCTGCCTCAGCCTCCGGAGTGCACCACCACACCCGGCTAATTTTTTTTTGTATTTTTAGTAGAGATAGGGTTTCACCATGTTGGCCAAGCTAGTCTCGAACTCCTGACCTCAGGTAATCCACCCACCTCGGCCTCCAAAAGTGCTGGGACTACAGGCATGAGCCACCGCGCCCGGCCCAAAAGGATTCTATTAGACGGAAAAGGAAAGGAGCTATTACAATTAAAAGTAGCTATTACAATTAGTTATCTAGATTTCTTTCCCACCCCAAACTCAAATCCTTCACTACATACTATTGTTTCTCTTTTAAAATATGACATGTCTTATAATCAATAAGTCCCTTCAGAAAAAAATGTTGCTTCTGTAAACCTTGCAATCGATCTATCCATTCATTCATTCAACAAATACTTCCTATGTGCCTACAACTTGTGAGGGACTTGCTAGGCTTTAGGCTTACAATGGTAAACAGTAGTGATAGTCTGGCTTTTTGGAGCTTACTCTCTGGTGAGGAGACAGGCAATTAAAGAGGTGATACAAAAAATTATACTACAGAACGATTAGTATAATCATAGGAAATGAACTAGATGAAATAGAAGGAGACAAAAAGGGAACCTGAGTTGAGGGGTCAGAGATGATCTCTTGCATAAAATAGTGTGTAAAAAGGTGCCCATAGCATGTGTCAGGGCACAAATTAGAAAGCCAGCATCTGGATTCCTTTACTCTATCAGAGATTCACACAGGTTCTTGTCATGGTGCATTTTATCTCCTTTGTCATCAGCACTATTTGAAATGCATAAAGAATACCCTTCCTCCTGATTTTACTTAGATAATTTGAAATACCTAAAAAATTAATCATGAGTTATATATCACTGTTGTTATATCTCTCTTGAGATACTGAAAACTGCTTAGTGTCTTGTTAAATACTTTTACAAATACTCTTGATTATTTTATTAGCATATGATATATGAAAGATAAAATGAAATGTTGAAGCAGTCTGTCTTTCCCTTGTTTCTACATTTACTCCTCACTGGGGGTGTTTGAGTTGAAAGAAAAAAAAAAGCTTCAGTTTCTATCAGGAAGTCAAAGTCAGCCTGAAACACAAGTGGGAACCAATTTGGCACCAGTTAGGTGACCTGGCTGGCAATAAAGAACTGGCCATTGCGTTAGGTCTTGGACATTTTAAGAAAATAATGAAAAAGGAAATATTGACAAGAAACATGAAGTTACTCTATCAGTATTTGCTCTATCTCTAGTGACTCATGAATTACATTTCAAAACCCTAAACTCAATTTATTAAGAGTTCCAAATACTGATTTTCAGATGAGTAAAACCAGGAGACCAAAAAATTTCTATGCATTGGAAGGATAGCAGAAATGTGTTCTGATGAATCATTAACAACTTTTCTTGCCTCTTTTATCATTGTCATTAAAAAAGTTCCTTATGATTATAATTATTACCTGTACTATTATATGTGTGTGTGTGTGTGTGTGTGTGTGTGTGTATATATATATTTTTTTTTTTTAACTTGACACTGGGGCCTGCACTCACCTTATTCATCCAAAAGAACATTTATTTTTCACATTATAAAAGGCATGGCCTCAAGGCTAGTAGGACTATAACCATTTTTCTTGGAATAAAGAAAATAAGTGTTCAAATGTATTAGGTTACAAAATAACAGAAGGACAAACATTGCATGTTCTAATTTATTTGTGGAATCTAAAAATCAAAACAATTGAACTCATGCACGTAGAGAGTAGAAGGATCATTACCAGAGGCTGGGAAGGGTAGTGGGGGATTGAAGGGAGCTGGGGATGGTTAATGGGTCCAAAAAAAAAAAAAAAAAAAGAAAAAGAATGAAGACCTACTGTTTGGTATCACAACAGGGTGACTACAATCAATAACAATTCAATCGTACATTTTAAAATAGCTTAAAGAGTGTAATTGGACTGTTTGTCACTCAAAGGATAAATGCTTGAGGGGCTGGATACCCCATTCCATGATGTGCTTTTGTCAAGAGCTGGACATTCAGAACAGTGAAAGGCCTAACTGTACAGTTCTTAGTTTTTGTAGATGAACCCCTTTCCATTTTTATGTCTAGGAAATTGAAGTGTTTGGTCTTGTCCTAATTTGTAAAGGGAAACATTGTAATATTGTGGGAAGAGCCATGGGGAAACTTCTTATTGCTCTAGCCTTGCTATTCATTTATGGTGTGGTCTTGGGTGACTCTTAGTTGCTCTGAGCCTTTCCTGTTTACATCTGTAAAAGCGGCCTGATGTGAGGTCAGCATGTAGAAACCCCTTCGCTTTTCCTCTGTGCTCACCCCCAGTGTATGTGGGCCCACCTTCCTTTTCGACTCAAAGGAAGAGGTGACCTACCCCCTATTTAAATACAGCCCTGCCACCTGCATGCCATCTGGAGCTTATCACCTTCTTCCTCCTCTTTGAGCTGATAAGGAAACTGAGCCATTTGGGAACCCTCATTGTCTAAGTTAGAAATCTGGGTGCCATCTTTAATTCTTTTCTGCTTCACTCGGTTCTTGCATCCACTCAATAGCAAAGCCGCATTCATTTTGTCTCCTAAGAATGACTGTGAATTTACCCTTCTTTGCTATCCTCCCTGCCTTCAGCCAGCACCATGTCTTGACCAAACTATTGCAGGAGCCTCTTTACTGATGTTCTTTCTTGCAGCTTCCTCTGTTTCCAGTCCCTTCTCCACACTGTTCAGAGATATCTTTCTAAAACACAAATCTTATTATGTTCATTATCAGCAACTCCACTGAACAAATATTTACAGTGTGAACAGATGTTATAACAGGTTCTGAGAGATGATCAATTTGAATAAGACAGCATGGTCCCATTTAAATGAAAACCTTGTGTTGGCTGGGCTACCTATATTACCTGTAGGATAAAATGAATTTCCTTTGCATGGCCTTTGATGCTGTATGTCAAATTTCCCTTCCTATAACCTTACCTTTGAATGCCTCTTCTCTTGCCATCTGTATACTTTATATCCTGCCACCAAACTCTTTTTAACCTGAGCATGCAGTGTTCTTCCATGTTTCTAAGATTTTGCATATCCATGTCTCTATGTCTGGAATTCTCTTTCCAACTTCTCCCTTGGCTTACCCATTGTTCCATATCGGATGAAACTGTCATCTTATTTGGGAGAATTCTCATGAATCTATTACTTCCTTGTTTATACTTGTACAGTCCTTTATTCATAGTGTTCTATTGTATTTTTAAATGTCTGTCTTATGAGATTGTGAGCTACTTGAAGGCAGAAAATTTATGCCGTATTCATCGTTGTATTGCCTATGATCTATCGTAGCATATAGCACATTTTCAGGGCTCAATAAGTGATCGCTGATTACTAAAATAAGTGAATGAACATACACTTATTTCCACCACGCATGCATGGGTGGAAGTGGATATCACAATGTTTCTTATCTCAGTGAAAATGTCAGTAATTGTGGAAAGAAGACATTTTGAAGTTAATACTAGCTTTGATCTTGTTGATCTTCCAGGTAAGTCTTTGATATCTGCAGGTAGATCATGAACTGATGATGGTGATGATGTGCAGGGGATCTTTGGACTAGATCTTTAGAGTTCTCTTTATCTCTCTCTCTCTCTCTTTTTTTTTTCTGAGACAGAGTCACTCTGTCACCTAGGCTGGAGTGCAGTGGCACAATCTTGCTCATTGCCACCTCCGCCTCCTGGGTTCAAGTGATTCTCATGGCTCAGCCTCCCAAGTATCTGGGATTACAGGTGCACACCACCATGCCCAGGTAATTTTTGTATTTTTAGTAGAGATGGGGTTTCACCATGTTGCCCAGGCTGGTCTCGAACTCCTGACTTCAGGTGATCTGCCTGCCTCGGCCTCTCAAAGTGCTGGGATTACAGGCATGAGCCACCATGCCTGGCCTAGAGTTCTCTTTAAGCTGTAAAAGTTGATAACTTTATTTTGGTTATATCAATTCAATTCCAAGGGTTGGAACACTTTCCTGGTACCACTTTTGCCTGCTGGCTGAGAAACAAGTGTAGTTTGCTGAACATATCTTGTCACTGTCTCTTTTCCTGGTACTCTGAAATCCACTTCTGTGTTCCTAAATGACAAACCATTAGGCTCATTCCCAAATGAATTGGTTGTCAGGTAGGCATCATTAGGCTAGTGAGATGTCTTAGTTTCAGCTGAGTAAGGCAAATATGATGCTATCTAATCGTGACAAGCACAAGAGATGTGGCGTTCTGAGAAGCAAAGAACATCTTTCAAGACTACAGCATTTTCAAGTGTAGGCAATTACTCCAGTCAGTGAATAGTGATCAATATATAACCCTTAAGGTGGGAACATTAATGCTTCCTTTAGTGCAGAAACATTGGCATCAGCAACTAAAACTTTTTTGGAGGGGGTAGAGAGAATTAACCGATAATTCCTCCTATCATGGAAAGTTGATTTTTATAGTCAATTTGCAGATATATCCATTTTCAGGGAAGTGAATAATAAAAAGAACTAAAAGCTTTTACAGGATATCTTTTCAGTATCTGCTTAACTAACTTTCTTGCTTCCTCTTAATCCCCTAGCACCTATGTCATATCCATTATCATCCTGAAAAGAAGAATCATTGAGATCACTTAAGTGATGCTTCAGTGACATACCACCCATTAGAATTCACAAAAAGCCAGCACTTTCCAAAGAGAAATGTGACACTCTCTTTCACTTGATCTTTCTCTTCTTTTCCTTACTTGAACTTTCAACTTCTCTTGGGATTTCTTATTTTACATATTTTCATAAGGTGATCATTTTTGCAGATAGTGACTTATCACCTCCTAAAAGCAAGTCCCTGGTTGGCTAAAAGGAGTAAGGCAGGTGTTAGTATTCATCCATTTCCCCCATTTTGGTTTATTTGTTTGTTTATTCTGTATGAAGCTGGATATACTCAAAGCAAAAACAACTGGATAAACTATATAACCCTAGCTTTACACCCAGAAACAAGTGGATAGGTCTCTGGCTCTGTCCACCCCCATAAAGAACTCTTTTTTGGAGCAGACCACACGATCACTTGGAAGCCACAGAATGATGCAAATGTCTTGCTGCCATCTCCCTTCCAGGCTGTGCTGGCTGTCCTACACAGATTCTCATCAATCCCTCTTTCTTGGTCTGCCTCCCCACTTCTTTTACCAGTCTCTCCCAGGGCTCCAGCTTTATCCTGTAGTTTTGTGAACCAGCCACTAAGTCCTGTTTTGCATTGCTTAGTTGAGAAGGCCTCTTTCTTCCCACTAGATTGGAAGCTCCAGGAGGGCAGACACTTTGTTTATTCACATGTGTCTCCTTGGTATCTAGAACAGTATCTACCATGTAGCAGACTCTCAATAAATTTTTGTTGAATAAATAAATGAAACTTTTAGACAAATAACCCTCTCTGTTTCTGTGGTGTCCACCTCTCATAGTATAATGCTGATGCCTTAGGTTAGAAGATGGAAGGGTACAAAGCAGATAAAAGGTGAAGAAACCTCATCCTGCTGCATTTCAAAAGTGTTTGAAGAAGATGGGAAAACTCACCAACAATTCCTATAGGCATAGGAAACAAATGGCCTCTTCTCTTCCAGTCTTTTTTTCTATTCATTTTTCCCTAGTTGACATTGTATTTTTTCCATTTTGTATCAGGTCACTCTAAGTTACATTGTAGATTAGTCAAGCAAAATGGATCTGCTAAAATTAGTAGTAACCACATTTTATTTATTTGTGATGGTATTTTCCTTCGAGTCTGATACAAATGATTTTCACATCATTTTCACATTTAGATGTTTATTTTTATTTTATTTTATTTTTTTTATTTTTTTTGAGACAGAGTCTCACTCTGTTGCCCAGGCTGGAGTGCAGTGGCCGGATCTCAGCTCATTGCAAGCTCTGCCTCCCGGGTTCGTGCCATTCTCCTGCCTCAGCCTCCCGAGTAGCTGGGATTACAGGCGCCCGCCACCTCGCCCAGCTAATTTTTTTTTTTTGTATTTTTAGTAGAGACGGGGTTTCACCGTGTTAGCCAGGATGGTCTCGATCTCCTGACCTCGTGATCCGCCCGTCTCGGCCTCCCAAAGTGCTGGGATTACAGGCTTGCGCCACCGCGCCCGGCCTAGATGTTTTAAAGTCATGGCCAAGTCTTGCGGTTAGTGTATATTCTTAATGTCAACAGTAAATCTTATAATCCGTGACCTTTCAAGATCCATGAAATGTAGTATTTGGAAGTAGCATGCAGTACAGCTGTTTTTGGTTTTCCCTCATGGAAAAGTGAACATACTGACCTTCATTCTGGCTAAAAAAGTTTCTCCGAACTCTTCAAAGCCTTTGTGGTTCCCCCTTCTCCCTGTTTATTTTTTTTAATAACAGTAATTATTTTTATTGAGGTAAAATTTATATAACACAAAAGTTCCCACTAACCGCTTTAAAGTGTACAATTCAGTGGCATCTGATACACTCACAGTGTTTTGCAATCATTACCTCTATCCATCTGCAAGACATTTTCATCACCCCGAAAGGAAACCCTGTACCCATGAGGCAATTACTCCCCATGCCCCTCTGCCCCAGCCCTGGCAACCATTTGATTGCTTTCTGTCTTTACAGATTTACCTATTATGGATTCCCTGTTTACTCTTGAAGGTAACTATGAAGAACAGGACTGACTTTCTCAACTGGCATGTGGAGGCAGAGGATTTGTGGCATGGCTGTGACACGTTATAACATGTTTATACATGCTGGGATACTATTACCAGGATTGACCACTGAACACATATGCTATTGGCAGTTGCAGAATTATCCTGGAAGTTTCTAAAAGTTAGTGCACATTTTAATTGAAGTAAATGAATGATCAAGTCTACTAACATGGCAAGAAAAGCTTCTAGAGGTGAAATAATGTGAAGAGCAAGGCCTACTTTAGCTGGGTCCCCCACGCCAGGATCTCAGCTTTAAGGAATCGGTGGAGGCTCATCCTAAGGTCGACTGAAGAGGATTTGCCTCCAAGCTCCCATGGTTGTTGACAGAATTCAGTATCTTGCCAGCTGTAGGACGGAGGATTTCAGGTTCTTGTTGGCTGTTGGCTGGAGGCTGCCCCAAGTTACTTGCTATGTGGGCCCCACCACAGTGCAGCTCACAACAGCTTGCTTCATCAAAGCCAATGAGAGAGAAGATCTGCTGGCAAGGCAGCCATTGCAATCTTATGTAACAGTTATGGAAGTGACATCCCATCATCTTTGTCATATTCTATTGATTAGAAGCAAGTCACAGGCCCTGCCCACACTTAAGAGGAAGAGATTACTCACAGACATAGTAGTAGGAAGTGGTGATAACATGGAGCCACATTGCTGTGTAAATGCAGTCAGGCAGTCACTCATATCTGTTTACAGAGCTGGTTAATTTCTCTCCTCCTGTAAAGAATAAATTAGGTAATGAAACAGGCTCATTCTTAAGGACGGTGTAGGCATGAAGAGAAGCTCTGTTGAGGGTATGCTGTATACTTGCAGTATGCATAGAACTTACAAAGACTCACCATTTGTATTGCTTTTTCAAGGGAAACTGGAAATCAGTGAGGTTCTTTGAGGAAGATGATAAATGATGATGATGCTTGGTAGGCTTAGCCTCCATGTCTGATTTCAGGTATCTCCCTGAGCCTCAAGGCTCCAAAGAATGAAAGGCTGCAATCACATCATAGGCAACACATGTGGATAGATTCTCTCTCTCTCTCTCTCTCCTTCTCTCTCTCTCTCTCTCTCTTATTAAGACGGAGTCTCACTGTGTTGCCAGGCTGGAGTGCAGTGCCGCGATCTTGGCTCACAGCAACCTCCGCCTCCCAGGTTCAAGCGATTCTCCTACCTCAGCTTCCCGAGTAGCTGGGATTACAGGTGTCCACCAACACGCCCAGCTAATTTTTGTATTTTTAGTAGAGACGAGGTTTCACCATGTTGGCCAGGATGGTCTCGATCTCTTGGCCTCGTGATCTGCCTGCCTTGGCCTCCCAAAGTGCTGGGATTACAGGCCTGAGCCACCACACCTGGCCAGGTTCTCTTTAAGTCAATGGCATCATTTGGTAAGAATTCATCCTACAAGATCTAGCATTACCCAGATGTACTCTGAAAAAATTCTGAAACCATCAGGGGGCTCTATTTGATGCATTCAAGAGTGAATTGTACTCTGGCTGACAACATACTTTCTGTGAAACATTTTTTTGATCCCAAATAGTGTTAACCCTGCTTGATCAACAATGTCATTTATCTGTTTTGGCTCTGACTCCTGGCTCTTTCAAAAAATCAGTGGCACCTAGCACAATATCACATATATGGCAGGCAATAAAAATAATTTGGTAAGTTCTTAGGAATTCTTATGAATTCTAATGCAAGCATTCCAAAGAATGTTTTACATTCTTTGTCACATTACTCTGGTGGTAATTGTAGGAATGGAAGTTTTTCAAAGTATCAACATTATTGGAATAAATGTAGTTTTTGATTGACATTGGCATAGAACAACATCTGTTTGTATAAATAGTTGTGTGTTTAAAAGCATTCTTACTCCTTGATAATGTCTTCTGCCTCATCTGAGAGTTGCCATTTTTTTGCTTCCAATATTGTAGTGAATACAGTGGTTGTGAATTTAAATAGCAAAGTTAGTGAGAATCAGAGGTATCTCGGGGCATTAGAAACACAAACAACTATCTGCTGCTTATTCTTCACAGATGTTTCTAATTAGAGTTTTGCTAAATTTTCTAATTAGAGTTTCACTTAGGATCCTATGTTAAGCTATTCAGGAAGGAGTGGGTAATAATGTTTTGAGAAAAGTTAATGAATGCATAAATATTATAAGTGATGATTTATTGATATGATAATCTTGTGTTTCAATTGTTAAGGCAAAATTTTAATGCCAATATTTTGGGTGTTGGCTCAACCTATTGTTGATATTGTAAGTATAGCTAATTCTTAGTTAAAAGTGTGCGGATTACCTACACCAGCCATTTACTTCCAGGCTGGCTTCCTTTTGCAATCGGGCTGTTTCCAAGCTACTTCCTTTCACAGCTACTTCCATTTGATATAAACAGATTACAAACTCATTTTTTAATTGCCTAAGAAAAATGTCAATTAAAAATTTCCAGCCAGGTGGAACGTTTCTGTTTGTTAGTTTTAGTGTTAATGCAACTGCTTGCCTCTGTCGGTCTGTGTGATTGAGAGCTACTTGTGCAGCTTGACGTGGGCATTGATTTTGCTTTCTTATTGATCAAGGTAGACATAGGCTGGGAGGTTGTGATAGATGACAGTACCAAAGTGTTCCTGGCAAAAGTTCTGCAGCCATGTCCTTCTCCAACTCATTAAATCAAAGCAGAGTTCTAAAAATGATACGCCAGGCCCTGCAAAGCTTTCTTGGGATGCAGATCAGATTTTCTGCTTATTTGGAAAGCACCATGACCTACCTACTGATCTTTAATAAACTGTTATTTTAAAAGAATACATGAATCCTCTTTCCCATCTTTATCTTGAAAAACTCTCCCCCTTGAACCTGTGGCTCTTATTATGGGTCGAATTGTGTTCCCCCAACCCAGAAGATACATTGAAGTCCTAACCCTCAGGTCTTGTGAATATGACCTTATTTGGAAATAAAATCTTCATATATTTAATCAACTTAAGATGGGGTCATTACGATGGGTCTTAATCTAACATGGCTGGTGTCCCTATAAGAAGAGGGAAGTTTCAACACAGACACAGACATGCAGGGAGACCACCGTGAGAAGACACAGAGACACATTCTTTTTTTTTTTTTTTTTTTTTTAATAATTTAAGTTCTAGGGTACATGTGCATAATGTGCAGGTTTGTTACATATGTATACTTGTGCCATGTTGGTGTGCTGCACCCATCAACTCGTCAGCACCCATCAACTCGTCATTTACATCAGGTATAACTCCCAGTGCAATCCCTCCCCCCTCCCCCCTCCCCGTGATAGGCCCTAGTGTGTGATATTCCCCTTCTGGAGTCCAAGTGATCTCATTGCTCAGTTCCCACCTATGAGTGAGAACATGCGGTGTTTGGTTTTCTGTTCTTGTGATAGTTTGCTGAGAATGATGGTTTCCAGCTGCATCCATGTCCCTACAAAGGACACAAACTCATCCTTTTTAATGGCTGCATAGTATTCCATGGTGTATATGTGCCACATTTTCTTAATCCAGTCTGTCACTGATGGACATTTGGGTTGATTCCAAGTCTTTGCTATTGTGAATAGTGCCGCAATAAACATACGTGTGCATGTGTCTTTATAGCAGCATGATTTATAATCCTTTGGGTATATCCCCAGTAATGGGATGGCTGGGTCATATGGTACTTCTAGTTCTAGATCCCTGAGGAATCGCCATACTGTTTTCCATAATGGTTGAACTAGTTTACAGTCCCACCAACAGTGTAAAAGTGATCCTATTTCTCTACATCCTCTCCAGCACCTGTTGTTTCCTGACTTTTTAATGATTGCCATTCTAACTGGTGTGAGATGGTATCTTGTTGTGGTTTTGATTTGCATTTCTCTGATGGCCAGTGATGATGAGCATTTTTTCATGTGTCTGTTGGCTGTATGAATGTCTTCTTTTGAGAAATGTGTGTTCATATCCTCTGCCCACTTTTTGATGGGGTTGTTTTTTTCTTGCAAATTTGTTTGAGTTCTTTGTAGGTTCTGGATATTAGCCCTTTGTCTGATGAGTAGATTGCAAAAATTTTCTCCCATTCTGTAGGTTGCCTGTTCACTCTGATGGTAGTTTCTTTTGCTGTGCAGAAGCTCTTTAGTTTAATTAGATCCCATTTGTCAATTTTGGCTTTTGTTGCCGTTGCTTTTGGTGTTTTAGACATGAAGTCCTTGCCCATGCCTATGTCCTGAATGGTATTGCCTAGGTTTTCTTCTAGGGTTTTTATGGTTTTAGATCTAACATTTAAGTCTCTAATCCATCTTGAATTAATTTTTGTATAAGGAGTAAGGAAGGGATCCAGTTTCAGCTTTCTACTTATGACTAACCAATTTTCCCAGCACCATTTATTAAATAGGGAATCCTTTCCCCATTTCTTGTTTTTCTCAGGTTTATCAAAGATCAGATGGCTGTAGATGTGTGGTATTATTTCTGAGGACTCTGTTCTGTTCCATTGGTCTATATGTGTGTTTTGGTACCAGTACCATGCTGTTTTGGTTACTGTAGCCTTGTAGTATAGTTTGAAGTCAGGTAGTGTGATGCCTCCAGCTTTGTTCTTTTGGCTTAGGATTGTCTAGGCAATGTGGGGTCTTTTTTGGTTCCAGATGAACTTTAAAGCAGTTTTTTCCAATTCTGTGAAGAAAGTCATTGGTAGCTTGATGGGATGGCATTGAATCTATAAATCACCTTGGGCAGTATGGCCATTTTCACGATATTGATTCTTCCTATCCATGAGCATGGTATGTTCTTCCATTTGTTTGTGTCCTCTTTTATTTCACTGAGCAGTGGTTTGTAGTTCTCCTTGAAGAGGTCCTTGACATCCCTTGTAAGTTGGATTCCTAGGTATTTTATTCTCTTTGAAGCAATTGTGAATGGAAGTTCATTCGTGATTTGGCTCTCTGTTTGTCTGTTACTGGTGTATAAGAATGCTTGTGATTTTTGCACATTAATTTTGTATCCTGAGACTTTGCTGAAGTTGCTTATCAGCTTAAGGAGATTTTGGGCTGAGACAATGGGGTTTTCTAAATATACAATCATGTCATCTGCAAAAGGGACAATTTGACTTCTTCTTTTCCTAACTGAATACCCTTTATTTCTTTCTCTTGCCTGATTGCCCTAGCCAGAACTTCCAACACTATGTTGAATAGGAGCGGTGAGAGAGGGCATCCCTGTCTTGTGCCAGTTTTCAGAGGGAATTTTTCCAGTTTTTGCCCATTCAGTATGATATTGGCTGTGGGTTTGTCATAAATAGCTCTTACTATTTTGAGATAAGTTCCATCAATACTGAATTTCTTGAGAATTTTTAGCATGAAGGGCTGTTGAATTTTGTCAAAAGCCTTTTCCGCATCTATTGAGATAATCATGTGGTTTTTGTCTTTGGTTCTGTGTTATATGCTGGATTACATTTATTGATTTGCGTATGATGTACCAGCCTTGCATCCCAGGGATGAAGCCCACTTGATCATGGTGGATAAGCTTTTTGATGTGCTGTTGGATCCGGTTTGCCAGTATTTTATTGAGGATTTTTGCATCAATGTTCATCAGGGATATTGGTCTAAATTTCTCTTTTTTTGTTATGTCTCTGCCAGGCTTTGGTATCAGGATGATGTTGGCCTCATAAAATCAGTTAGGGAGGATTCCTTTTTTTTCTATTGATTGGAATAGTTTCAGAAGGAATGGTACCAGCTCCTCCTTGTACCTCTGGTAGAATTCAGCTGTGAATCCATCTGGTCCTGGACTTTTTTTGGTGGGTAGTTTATTAATTATTGCCTCAATTTCAGAGCCTGTTATTGGTCTATTCAGGGATACAGTTTCTTCCTGGCTTAGTCTTGGGAGAGTGTAAGTGTCCAGGAAATTATCCATTTCTTCTAGATTTTCTAGTTTATTTGCGTAGAGGTGTTTATAGTATTCTCTGATGGTAGTTTGTATTTCTGTGGGGTCGGTGGTGATATCCCCTTTATCATTTTTTATTGTGTCTATTTCATTCTCTCTTTTCTTCTTTATTAGTCTTGCTAGCGGTCTGTCAATTTTGTTGATCTTTTCAAAAAACCAACTCCTGGATTCATTGATTTTTTGGAGGGTTTTTTGTGTCTCTATCTCCTTCAGTTCTGCTCTGATCTTAGTTATTTCTTGCCTTCTGCTAGCTTTTGAATGTGTTTGCTCTTGCTTCTCTAGTTCTTTTAATTGTGATGTTAGAGTGTCAATTTTAGATCTTTCCAGCTTTCTCTTGTGGGCATTTAGTGCTATAAATTTTCCTCTACACACTGCTTTAAATGTGTCCCAGAGATTCTGGTATGTTGTATCTTTGTTCTCATTGGTTTCAAAGAACATCTTTATTTCTGCTTTCATTTCGTTATGTACCCAGTAGTCATTCAGGAGCAGGTTATTCAGTTTCCATGTAGTTGAGCGTTTTGATTGAGTTTCTTAGTCCTGAGTTCTAGTTTGATTGCACTGTGGTCTGAGAGACAGTTTGTTATAATTTCTGTTCTTTTACGTTTGCTGAGGAGTGCTTTACTTCCAATTATGTGGTCAATTTTGGAATAAGTGCGATGTGGTGCTGAGAAGAATGTGTATTCTGTTGATTGGGGTGGAGAGTTCTATAGATGTCTATTAGGTCCGCTTGGTGCAGAGTTGAGTTCAATTCCTGGATATCCTTGTTAACTTTCTGTCTCATTGATCTGTCTAACGTTGACAGTGGGGTGTTGAAGTCTCCCATTATGATTGTATGGGAGTCTAAGTCTCTTTGTAAGTCTCTAAGGACTTGCTTTATGAATCTGGGTGCTCCTGTATTGGGTGCATATATATTTAGGATAGTTAGCTCTTCCTGTTGAATTGATCCCTTTACCATTATGTAATGGCCTTCTTGGTCTCTTTTGATCTTTGATGGTTTAAAGTCTGTTTTATCAGAGACTAGGATTGCAACCCCTGCTTTTTTTTGTTCTCCATTTGCTTGGTAGATCTTCCTCCATCCCTTTATTTTGACCCTATGTTTGTCATAGAGACACATTGACAGAGGGAGGAGGTCACTTGAAGACTGAGGTAGAGATTGGAGTTATGTTCCCTGGAGCTAAGGATCCCCTGGAGCTGTCAGAGCCAGGAAGAGGCAAGGAAGGAACCTCCTCAACCTACTCTAGAGGCTCCGTAGGGATCATGGCCCTGCCAGTACCTTGATTTGGGGCTTGTATTTCTCAGAACTGAGAGAATAAATTTTCCATTGTTTAAGCCACATTGAAAGTGGTGTGTTGTTCCAGCAGCGCCAGGGAACTAGTATACCCCCTTGAGTGACTGCTCTTTACTTCTCTCCTCCCCTTCATGGCCAAGCTACAAATTGGCTAGATGACTCCACTCTCCTAAAATTGCCCTTGCTGAGGGCTTCAGTAACCTCCCAGGAGGGCTGCAAATTATGGAGCCTTATTGTCTGCATTCAAGCCTAGGCCCTGCTCCCTGCTAGCTGTAGGCACTTAGGCAAATTATTTAACCTCCCTGAGCCTTAGTTTGTGTTTATCAGTAAAATGGGCCTGTCTCTGGGGGCTGCTGTAAGGATTAAGAGCTAATATAGCTAGAACACTTAGCCTAGTGCCCGGCACATAGCTAACATTTAATGGGCACTGTTTCTGTTAATATCATTTGCTGCATGTGGCATCCCTTTTCAGTTCTTCCATTGCCTTACTCTGCAGCTTTGGACTCCTGGCTGCTTTCTTCTCTGTTCCATTGCCATCTAGTTATCCTCCATGCCTCTGCCTGTTTCTTCTGTTAAACCTTTTCTGGGAAGGCATTGTAGCTAATGCATAGAGCCCACGTGTTGGAATCTAATAGATCTAGGCTCAATTCTCAGCTTTGCTCGTCTTTATTTGGGGGACAGGAGGCAGAGTCTTACTCTGTCACCCAGACTAGAGTGTAGTGGCATGATGATGGCTCACTGCTGCCTCAAACTCCTGTGCTCAAGAGTTCCTCCTACCTCAGCCTCCCAGGTACCTGGGACTACAGGCATGTGCCACCACACCTAGCTAATTTTTATTTTTATCTTTGTAGAGACTGGGTGCCACTATGTTGCCAGGCTGGTCTCAAACTTATAGCCCCAAGTGATCCCCCTTCCTTGGCCTCCCAAAGTGCTGGGATCACAGGCATGAGCCACTGCACCCAGCCACCTTTGCTTTTCTTAAGTGAGTGATTTTGAAGAAGTTAGACTTTCTGAGCCCCAGTTTTTGTTTTTTT
Organism: Trachypithecus francoisi; assembly: GCF_009764315.1. Taxonomy (NCBI): domain Eukaryota; kingdom Metazoa; phylum Chordata; class Mammalia; order Primates; family Cercopithecidae; genus Trachypithecus; species Trachypithecus francoisi. The sequence continues at coordinate 47,180,392 of NW_022681468.1, forward strand.
AAAAGATAAAATGGGTAAATCTGACCTGATTAGGCTTGTGTGAGGACTAAATGAGATAACATTAGCAGAGGGCCCAGTGCAAGCTGGATTCTGACTTTAACCCCACCTCTGGCTCATCCCCTGGCCACCCTCACCTCCAAGTTGAAGACTGCCTTGTAGGCTGTGTACTTGTACCTTCCATAGCTCCAAGGGGAGTCATTTACTTGAAGTAGAATGTGATGCAGCAGCCCTGCCTCCCTTTTCCCTGACATGACTTTTGGTGCAGAGATGGATCTGTGGAATATTCATAAAGTGCTGCAAAAAACACGGTTGAAACTATAGTCATATTTGAAGTTTTATCTCACTAGCCTTTACATTCAGTGGTTATCGGGACCCATGGCTTTCATTTCTCCTGTAACTCTCAGAAATACCCTTTCTTGAGGAAAGTGATTAACCAGATTCTGGCTTTGGAGAGGATAGCAGGGAAAGCCGAAATAATGTCTGATGGAAAGCTACAGTGTCAGTCCTGATTTCAGAAAGGGTTGATTCTAGGCAGGCAGTGAGGCGGGCTCAGCAAGGTGGTGGGAAGGCTGGAAGTGGCCTGTGTGTGGCTTTACACTGTAATGGTTATCACCAGTAGGAGGTGGACTAGAGGTATAGGAACTGGATTCTGGTGGGTGGGGTGTCAAGATCACACCTTGGAGGAAGGACTGGCCAGTGAATTGGAGGTCAGGAAAGGTCGCTTGTCCTAGACTTGGCAATTGGTCGAAATTCAGGAGAATCTGCATCCTCTGGACTGAGCCAGCCCAGGGCTAGGGCGTCAGGGCTGAGAGGGATGGATTAGACTCCTCCTTAAGTGTGGCCTGGCCAGGCTAGTCAAAGAGGAACCTCACGGAATTAGAGCTCAGCATGGAATCTGGAATGTGATGTCATTCTAAGGCTCACCAAATTGGGCTGAGGGGCTCCAGCAGGGCTTTTGATGCAGGCTGCTTCTGTCACCCTTAACTTGGGAACTGAGGTAGGCCAAGGCTGTATCAGTGGTCCCAGCTGAGAGGACCTGGAGGGGTGAGAGAAAGGAGAATAAAGCATTACTGTTGTGACCACCACAAGCATTATTGCTTGTGATTGCAGAGGCAGTTTGGGAATCTGGGATCTCTAAAAACTTCTTCCCTTTGTGCATTTGCTGTACATACACTGTGAAAAGCCCTGTGCCAGCCCAAACACCCCAGAGATACCTTTTCTCCCTGATTTTCATTGCTTCTGAAAAGTAGTGACCTTTTTCAGACAGAGAGGTATTTTGTAAATCATACTCTTAGAAATGCTCCATCCGGTTGTCTTATTTTTACAACTTTTAATACGGATTCAATGGGCAGAGTTTGGGGAGGATAATCTACAAAGTCAATGTCACAGATGCTTAGTTTTTCTTTGTTGGTAGTATCTGGGTCTAAGACTTACAAATGCCACAGTGTTTAGTGGCCAAACCACAGTTTCAGAGTACCATCAGTTAATAAAGTGTAAAGTTATTTTCGAAGTCTTTATATCCCTACCAGATCTTAACCAGTCTTTGGTTATGACAGTCAATTTATCTGTTAGAATTAGGACCAAATTGCCTTCCACGAGTTAGAATAAAGAGAGAAATTAGTGTAGGGGTGTACGAAGCCAAGGACATGGGATTCCCTTCTTTGTGACAAAGAGTTGTGAGGAAATAACAGCAAAACTGACTCATTAATGCTGCCCTCACTACCTTGTTTAGGAGAGTCTAGAGGTTAATTAATTACTTAGTCTTTTCAGTGTAGATAGACAAATGAAAGAGTGAAGAAAGTAGAGCTCAGGAAAAGTAGAAGTAAAGACAGTTGTGATCATATTAATAAAGATCCAAAATGAATCCAATATTGATTAAAACAGAGTGTAATACAGTGGACTTAATATGAAGACATGAAAGCATTTCTCCTTTTTGCAGGTTCTAGGGTGGTTTTGTGTTTTAGTTTGTCTGAATCTCACTGTATTTTCTATGTATTGACAACATGGCTTAAACCTGTAAACATCCTCCTGACAGATCCTGTTACTTAGCTTTTCAGTTGCTTGAAATCTGGAGCTGCAGTCACAAGAGAGTCTATCAGTCTGTTCAAAAAAAAAAACAGGAAGCTCGCATATAACGCAGTGTCTAGGATTTTGTATGCTGCACACATTGAAGGATGATACCTTTGGAAAAATGAACAAGAGTGTAAAATTTTTCCTATGCATTAATAACTACTGGCTCTGATCAAAGTCCATAGACTTAGCTGGTCATTAATTCTCCATAAATGCCATACAAAGAGAGAATTACTGCTTCAGAAGGTTTTCAGTGGCACATTTTTGGTGAATGATGTGGTATAAACTGGTATTTACCAAGGTACTTTTGAGATGATTAGTGTTAAGTATTAGTTGAACCATATCCAATAGTCCATTTGAAACCCTATCCACAGGCAGCAACTGAAGGGACATTTTGGATCTGTATTCTCTAGATATGGGGAATGCATACTGGTCATAAATGTTGACTTTAATTAGAGCTCACTGATGAAATTTAGCATGCTTGCCAGGGCTCTTCTGAAATCTTGCCCCCCTTTCTACAGTGATATCACTGTCTAGGGTTGCACAGAGTGTTTGGCAGAGTGGCCTTGCATCTGGCATTCATCACGTCCCCTGGGAGCATGCCTTCCCAGATCTGTACAGACCCTGGGAAATACACAACACGAGAAGGGTCATATAAATGTGTTACACAGGCTTCTCCTGTTTCTGAAGATGCCCGGCCTGACCTGTGCTAATGCAGCTCTCTGCTGATGATCACTTAAACCCCACAGGCCCTTCCTTCTCTTTACATCTTTAGGATAGATTACTTGTTCAACCTTAAACTGTCTGCTCTTTCTACCTCTGTCTACCACGTGGTTCAGCTTTTAAAGATTCCTGTCATAAGATTCAGCCACCTCCTTCATGAATCCTTAAGGACTGTCCCTAAGACTCTCCTCAACTTCTCTCTTTCTACTCTGTGGACTATGATAGAACATTCCAATGCTTACTTCTTTAATTTTACTGCTTTATGAGCAAGTCTGCAATGAAAAACAATGGTGGAAAAACACTGACTTTCCTATCTTTTCACTCTGGGGCAATTATTAGTCCAGTTGGCCGTCTGTATCTGTGGGTTCTGTGTCCGTGAATTCAGTCAACTGAAGATCCAAAATACTCTTTAAAAATTGCATTAATATTGTACAGGTCACACAGACCTGGCTAGTAAAACAGCATGTAGTAAAGAAACCAGCCAAATCCCACCAAAACCAAGATGGCCACGAACATGACCTCTGATAGTCCTCATTGCTCATTATACTCTAATTATAATGCATTACATGCTAAAAGACATTCCCACCAGTGCCATGACAGTTTGCAAATGCCATGGCAATGTCAGGAAGTTAGCCTGTATGCTCTAAAAAGGAGAGGAACCCTCAGTTCCAGGAACTGCCTACCCCTTTCCTGGAAAACTCATTAATAATTCACTCCTTATTATTCATGAGGTTAGCACATAATCAAGAAATAAGCATAAAAATAGCCAACCAGCAACCCTTGGGTCTACTCTGCCTATGGAGTTGCCATTCTTTTATTCCTTTACTTTCTTAATAAACTCGCTTTCACTTAAAAAAATTGTATCTGTACTGATCATGTACAGACTTTTCCCTTTGTCGTTATTCCCTAAATAATATAACAACTATTCACATGGCATTTATGTTATGTTAGGTATTACAAATAATATAGAGATGATTTAAAATATATGGGAAGATGTGCATAGTTACATGCAAATACTGCACCATTTTATGTCATAACCTTGAGCATCCTCAGATGTTGGTATCCAAGGGTTGTCCTGGAACCAATTTCCCATGATGCTGGGGATGACTGTACTATCTTCCTTTGCTGAAGAAAAAGTAGAAACTAGATTTGAACAGGCAAAAGAGTAAACAACCTATGACACTCTGAAACTCCATGCATTTGAGTTTCCGAGTGTACTGTGGTTGTTTTATATTGCTTGTTTGAACTTTCATACTATACTGTTCCTGTGTTGCAGTACTCAAATAGGTTTACTAACCCGTTTCTCTAGCAAGGTCTTCTCTTTGGTTGATTTGAAAGTAAGAGTGGTTGCATAGGTGGTAGTGAGTAAGGGACAGCTTGGTCTTTACACATTTGCTGCAGACTATTAGAGCTTGTCTTTAAAGATCATATGGTTCAGATAATACTTTTACTCTAGAGGACACTTAGCTCCTGAGCAGCTAAATAGCTTTCCCAGAGTTACAACCTGTGAGAATCCCTGGTCTTTTGTCTCTCAGTCCAGCATTTTGGTCACCACATCTGCCTGCCACACTAATTTCATTCACTTGATCTCTGTCCATCAAAATGCACACACACACACACCCTTTGGAATATAGCATTTTAGACAGTACCACCTTTTGAGCTAGTCACACCTAGGTTTGAATTCTACTCAACATTAACTAGTTACATGACTTAATTAATTCATCCTTCTAAGCTGTATATTTTCCTTATCTGTAAATTGAAGATAATAGTTCATAAAGTTGTTGTAAGGATTAAATCATTTAATGCATATGTAAACTGCTTAACACATTGTGTGGTACCTAAGTGTCCCGTAAAATCTCTATCTCTACCCATATGTGCAAGGCACTGAGCCAGGTCAGAGTTGATGCAAAGGGGTACTTCTTATTTAAATAGGAAAGCATCATACTTCTTATTGTATTTCTTATGCAATTTCACCTAACATCGCTCTGGTTATATTATATAGGTTATATACTATATTGGTTTGAGATCCTTAAAGAAGAGAGAAGTTTATTTTTTTTTCTCAGATAAAAGTGTGAGGTAAGCATTCCAAATTGGTAGGTGCTCTGCTCCACAGATCATTCAGGGATCCAGGGTCCCTCTTAAGTTGTGCTCTGCCACCCAGTAGGGCGGGATATCTGGGGTGTTGATATCTGGGGTGCAGTTGGTGGAAAGGAAGGAGAGTGTGAAGGAGGCAAACTTACTCTCTTAAGGTGTGGGCCCTGAGTTGCACATCACTTCCACTAACATTTCATTGGCAACAACATAGTCACAGGGCCACATCTAACTGCAAAAGACTAGGAAACTAGGGCAGGTGGGCAACCAATGACCAGATAGGGTTTTGTTGTTACAAAAAAAGGGGAGGATGGGATTCAATGGACAACTAGCAAGCTTTGCCTTAGAGAGCCAACACTGATGAGGGGTTGTGTGGCATGGTAGAAGGAATTAGTCAGTACCTGGTTTCTGACTCTAGTTCAGCCAGAGGCTTGCATTATGACCTTGGCCACGTGCCTAACCCCTTGCGCCTCACTTTCCTTAGTATGAAGGAAGACCTGGGACTGCTGATCTCCAAGATTTCTTCCAGCTGTATGAAGCCCTCACTGATCACCTTGTCTCAATGGTTCCCTTTCTCCTCCTAAAGCATCTCTTCACTGTGCATCTCATGGGACATAACTGTTACAACTTTATTTGCTAAGAGCTTTTATTTCCTCTCATTAAACTACGGGCTTTGTAAAGGAACAAGTATATCACAGCATTTTGAAGGTATCAGAAGAAGATCAAACAGTATATATAAGTTGGTTGATTGGTTGGTTGATGAATATGAATAATTTGGAACTCATTTGATAAATATACTACAGATATGATTTTCTGCGGTAAAGATACCGCAGAATGATTTTCTTTGGGAATGAAGCAGAGCTGAGGGAATAACCTCTAAGATCTGTCTGTGCTCAAATTTTATGATTCTATGATTCAGCAGCTCTTCTTAAGTTGGGAGAAATCCCATCTTGGTTTCCTTTGGTGGCACTCCCTCTGAAAAATTATCATCAAGTTGAACTTCTGGATAAAAGTTTCCATCTCCTCCAGTGGCTTCTGCAAGGTCAATTTAATACACATTAAAAGAAAATATTCTCACCTCTACGAATACAGCTTTATTTCTAAATCCTTTGGCCTTTCAGGCAAGGGTCTGAGTACTTACAGGAGATTAAAATGCAGGACCATGTAGTTTGCTGAGCTTTTGAATCGTATTTTGTACATTTAAATCCTAAAACAAATCCCTTAGAGATTCACTTTAAAAACAGTGTATTAAGCATTTATTCTATAAAAATCCAAGTCCCTGTTTTGAAGTCAGCCTCTATCAAGTTTGTTCCTGGTAGGAGTGACTAAGTACCAAATAAGTACAGCAGCTTCTCCAAATTCTGTTGAGCATTTGAGTCATCTGGGCATCTGATTAAAGTGCAGATTCTGATTCAGGAGGTGTAGGGTGGGGGTGACTGAGCGTCTGCATTTTAACAAGGTCCCAGATGATACCCTAATGCTGCTGGTCTGTGGACTGAGCTTTGAGCAAGGATGTAAGGAATATTTCCCATTTACGTGACACTTAAAGATGTTCTGCTACTAGCTGATTAAATATAGGGTAATTATGTTGCCTCATATTACAGTGATTTGTATCTGTGATCTTTTTAAGACTGTAAGATCCTAACACCCAGGAAAGAGCCCTGTTTATTCTACTTCACCTTCTCCTATAAATTTAGCACACTTTCATGTACTCCATAAGCCTTTGAAACTAATTGTTAAATGATAGAAAAGTCTAACTGCATGCTGTTTCGTTCCACGTGGTGAGTAGAGGATATATACAGCTATTTGGCCTGGGACATATTTGTTGCTTTCTCTCTCAGAATTAATGTATGAGAGGAAATGTGGCCCCGTAGAGAATCAAATTGGAAATATTTTTTCTTAGTGCTTTATTTTCTCGTCTATAGTGGAGACTGTTGACATATGCATTAGCAAATGGCTTGAATAGTCCTTAGGGCTTGGGGCAGTCACTGCAGCCATTAGAGCGAAGTTATGAAAGTTAACACGACCTTCTTTATTTAGCAGTGGCAGCATAGTGTGTGCCTTTCTTAAAATCCAGGTGTAAGGGACAGGGTGACTCCATGATCTGAACTAGGACAGGTGGGAAATAATAAGCATATCTGGTTGCCCTGAACCAAACCCAAATGAAATTAAATGGTGAGGTATAGAACATTATTATTGTTGTTGTTTCTGAGACAGAGTCCTTCTCTGTTGCACACACTGAAGTGACACGATCTTGGCTCACTGCAATCTCTGCCTCTCAGGTTCAAGTGATTCTTCTGGCATTACAGGCACCTGCCACCAAGCCCAGCTATTTTTTGTATTTTTAGTAGAGATAGGGTTTCACTGTTTTGGCCAGGCTGGTCTCGAACTCCTGACTTCAGGTGATCTGCCTGTCTCAGCCTCCCAAAATGTTGGGATTGCAGGGATGAGCCACTGTGCCCGGCCTGGAACATTATATTTTATATCCAAATTTTCAATGCAATGTAGTACTTTGTGCATAAACTGTCGCATGCAAATTTTATGTACTACTGCAGGCCTTGGTAGTTTCACCGGCAAGTGACATTCCCGCATAATTGCTTTTGGGAGAAGAAACAATGTCCTTGGATATTATACAGTTAAAGAAACCATATAGATATATTCTTGCAGGCAGCTAAATCTTTACTGCCTATTCAGTATGACTTCAAAGGCTTTCCCGTCACTCAGCTGGCCAACATAGAAACTGAAAGGAGTGGAAAGGGGCCGTGGTAATGCCAAAGAATCTGTGTGCTACCAGTCTCCATAGAGAAGTGAGGTGGAGGTTTATGTGATCATTCACACAAAACCTGCTTAGCTCCATTCCCCACTTCACAGACGGAGTCACAGACTGTCCTTGCCATCACTCATATGCTCTACTTGACCCTGAGCTCTGGGCCCAACAGATCAGGGTTTGATTTCTGGCCCCACCACTTACTGAGTCACCTTGTGTAAGTTATTTTGCTTTTCTCTGTGTTAGTTTCCACATGTGTAAAATGGGGATAGTAGATTAAATACCTTCTACAGAGTCTTTGAGAGGTACCAAGGGCACTAAATTGAAATATTATCTTCTTAACATCCCAACTCAGAGAAGCTATATCTTTTTGGCTCTCTAGAGCTTAAAATCCAGCATATGATAGAATATTTATAAGCACTATATGGTATAGAAAAGTGAAAAACATGACATAAAGACACATGTATGGTTGTCACTACAGAATGGGGTTGTGACTGATGTGACCTGTAGCACATGTGAACATTCTCCACTAACAAAAGTTATGGAAACTTAAGTGAGGATCATGCAATGCCAGAGAAGACAGTGTGCTCCGAAACACAGGGGCTGCCTTCGTAGTGGGGGTGGGGAAGGGACAGACATAAAGCAAGTAATCACCAGTCTTTAAGTTATAATTATGACAAGTTCTATAAAGGATATTAGGTGGCTAGAGATCTTCTACTGGAGGCCTTGGCCTGATGGGGGTCAGAGAATGCTTCCCTGGGAATGTGTTTATGAACTGAGATATATAGAGAAGGGAAGCAGGGGCTGAGGAAGGGAATGGATTTGTGAAGGCTGGAGGCAGGAAGAAGTATTTGAAGACTTCAGAGAAGGCCACCATGCCTGGAGCCAGCAGGAAGTGCAGTGGAGGTTGGTGAACCAACAGGGACCAAACCCTGCAAGACCCTGCTGTGCAGGGTAAGGGTTTGGGATTTTATGCTGTGAGCAATGGGGTGCCATGGAATAGCACATGGGTGCCATGGAATGGCACATAAAATAGGATAGAATAGCACATATGCTAATGTTCTACTTGAATTTTAAAGGCATCACTCTGGCTACAGGATGTCTTGTAAGGACTGCTATATAAAGAGTGGAAGTGGAGTGAAGAAGGGACAAGAATAGACGTGAGGAAGCCAGTGAGGAGCTTGTCACAATAGACTGGGCAACAGGAAAGACGACTTTTACTGGGACAGGAAGAAGAGTGGATGGATTCAAGAGTAATTTAGGAGGTAGGATCAAAACATCTTGGTGGCCGACTGGATCTTGAGAGGGAGGGAAGGGTAGGGTTAAAGGTGACTCCTAGTTTCTGGATGATGCAGGTGTGCAGGTAGGGGTGTTCTCCCTGAGATGAGGGAGAGCAGGGCAGAGCCTGAGTTAGGGGAAGAGGTGGGGTGGGGAGAGGGAGCAATCATGAGTTCAGTTTTGCGTATGTTGAGTTTGAGGTACATGAGAGACACTGAAGGAGAGAAATGTCTAGAACTCAAAGGAGAGGCAGAACTGGAACGATGAGCTTTGCAGTCAGCATTGGATGGTAATGATGCCATGGAAGTGGGTGATAATGCCTAGGGTGTGAGGTCATAGGGACAAGGATAATGGCTTGGAACTGGACCCTGAGGAGCTACTGTAATTCACAGGTGAAGTAGAGTAAGTCAGACCCTCCAAAGGAGCTGAGGAGCAGCCAGAAAGATGAGGAGAAATGTGGTGTCACAGAAGCCAATGGACAGGACTATTTCAATATAGAGGGAGTGGTGGACTGAGGGAATGCACCCAGAGGCAAACCAACACAGACAGACAACTCGGAAAATAAAAAGCTCTGAAGTCAGGAGACAGTTCGAATCAAGTATTTTTAGAATGTTCTCATGAACTGTGCTCTTCCTCAGCTTCCTCCATTGTAAAATGGGACAGCAGCAGAGTTCTTTTGAGAACTGTGTGAGATGTGCATAAGATACTTGGCACAGAGCTGGCACCCAGCTATTGGGATCCAGCAAATGGTAGCTGGTATAATAATGAGCACAGGTGTGGTGGAGGAAATGAGAATAAGGGGAACAGGGGCATGGGGATGCGCAGGGCACAGTCCCTGGTCTCACTGGAGCTCAGCGTTTATAGCTGGGAAGGTGAAAAAGTTTAAGTGAATCTGAAGGAAGGACCTTGGATGCTGGGCCAGCAGGGGTTGCAAATTCTGGGCCTAATGTGGTTGGGAGATGACCAGGGCCTAGAGTAAGGGCGGGGCAGGGAGGGGAAGGCAGAGACCCTTTGGGTAATTTGTCAGGACTTTGGAAGTGGTCTGGAACAGAATCGAGAGGTTGAAAGTTGTTTTTAGCATTCAGGCTTAGAATAGGGTTTTCACTTTCTTTCTGTGTATTTGAGTTGTTAACTAGATAATCAGGCCTAGCTGTCTTTTAAAGAGTGATCTATGAAACTCAGCTGGGGGAAGCAGCAGGCCACTGTCACCTTGTTCCTTCTGATGCAAAGTGAAGACTGGAGACTAAGCCTGGAGCCTGGAGGGACCTCTAGAAGCCAAGGAGAGGGTTCATATAGACCGTTCAATTTGAAGAAATAGAAATTAAATAAAAAATGACTTCAGTCCAGATGATGCCCTGGAATGAAAAGGACAAGGATGGTTTGGTGTAACAGATGATGACTTATTTTATTAAAAGTGAAAGAGAAAGAGGCAAAAGAGTTACCTCTACCCTGTAAAGGTTCTCTGTATGAATATATTGGTTATTCAAGTGCAGGTACTTATTTTCTTCGGTGGAACTATTCCTTTTGTAATTTTGGCTGGACTGATAGTTCCATCAGTTGAACATTCAGTAGTCTTGGCCTAGACCAGTGGTGTGCCATGAAGTGTGGACATTAGAATGAATGAGTGGGAGTCTTACATCAGAGGTTTGTGTCATCTGTTAGATTTTCTAGCCTCCCCATTCTTAGGAGCCTGAAACTGCTGAGAAAAGATGAATCTGTTTGTTCTGGAGGGGCAGCTTGGCTGATTTGGTGTTTTCTGAAGTCATCAGCTGGCCCTAGAAATTAATGTGGTTAATTTCATTGTCATCCTCTGTGCTGCTCTTCAAACCATTTTTACCTGCTAAGTTGCCACAGATTTTGTATCATCGATGATCATTGACAAGAACATAAGAGCAAATACTAGATTTGATAACCCCCTCCCCCAAATAGATCCTTGAATCCCGTACGGATGCCTGATCAGCCATAGTTGCAGTCCCAAAAAAAGATATCACCTGACATTACAGTATAGAAAGAATAATAAATAAGGAATCTTTCCTTTAATTGTAGAATTTTCCTTAAATAATGTCTTTCATCCTATTTCATTTCTGTTTGTGACACAGTGTCACATAATGTTGATACCATTAAGATGTGGAAGAGTTTAATGCCAGACACTCTACCTGGCAAATAAGATAACAGGTGATTGCCAGGAGCTGAGGGGAGGGAAAATTGGGGAGCTGTTGTTGAATGGATATAGTGTTTCAGTTTTGTAAGATGAAAAAGTTCTGGTTACTTGTTGCTGCACAACGATGCATATACTTAACACTGTCGACCTGCACGCTAAAAAATGGTGAAGATGGTAAATTTTACGTAAATGTTATGTATTTTTTAAGCCACCATTAAAAAAAAAAGAGCAATAAAATAGAAAAAAAGAGGCAAACTTCAACACAAGGCAAGACCAAGTCAATAGCTCAGCTCTTCTTGTTCCTTACCTTCAGGCCTATAGCTCTGGGAGCCATCACAGATCTTCATGTCTGTGCCTTGTTTCCTTTTGTTCCTCCTTGATCAATTGCTCCTATGGGAGAATGTAGTCACTCACATGGGTGATTGGTTTGCCACTGACTATCACCAGGTCCAATGGGTAGAGAGAGAGGAAGGCATGAATTTGAGTAGTGTAAGGATAGGGCTTTGAGGACAGTGGTCCTCCTTAGGCTGGTGTAACCTGAACTGTGAGTAAAGCAGCCACAAGTTCTGCTCCAGTGTCTAAGGACCTATCAGGAGGGTCTGTTTGTCCCTGCCCCCTTCCACAGCACTGCACCTGCAGGGCTAGAGGGTGGGTTGCCCTAACACCATTTGCTTTCACACTTGAAAGAGCAATGCACAGAGGTAAAAGCCATTGGGAAAATGCTTCACTTGAAGCCAGCAGTTAGAAGGTGAATGTCATGCCGTGGAACCTCAGATGTGCACCACAGACAAATTGCTGTGAAATCCAGGTTTGATTCAGTTGTTTCAAAGCTCTATGTGAGAACCTAGATGGAGAAAAAAGCCTTGACCAAAAATGCTTCTGTTCATTCACACTGTAAACCAAAGGAACATTAAATCATAAAGGGGACAAACTGGGATCTAGGATTCAATAGTTGAGACACACAAAAAAGAAGTGTTGCTCTTTTTCTGAGCAGTAGTGGAGGGGCCCAGGTTGTGAGAAGGATGATCTTACTGTGTCACACCATCATGCCTCCAGGTCATTCATTTTAACAGTCCAGGGAGTGAAGTGAGTTCTCTCCCTGAGTTTCAGTAGCAGTAAAAGTTCTCCCTAATTAATGCCTTTGTTTATTTATTTATTTATTTTTTGTGACAGCCACCTCTGTCATCATGGGCACTTAACCAGTTGTCTTATATTAATTCTCACGAGGACTTCCCTGTGAGACTTTAAAATCCTTGAAGGCAGGACCTGGGTCATAATTATCTCTGCATCCATTCTCCAGCAAGTTTGCAGAAGAAGCTTAATCAAAGGTTGATTGAATCACCCCAGAAAAATTACAAGGGCTGTTCAGGTTCAAAACATCTGATTCTTCTGGCTGTAATTCTTTGTTTTTACTTTGTAACCTAAAATACATGTTATTTTTGGTGCTGAAACTATCATGCATAAAACTGACTGCTGACACAGACAGGAAGAGAGTATCTTTGAAAATAATGTGCAATTGAGAATCTATGATTATGACTTTTTTATACTTCAGAAACAAGTATATCTTGCAGCAGTGAATCATCTGTTCTCTGTGGCACAATTTTTCTTTGATTTTTCTTTTTTCTTTTTGTTTTTGAGACAGAGTCTTGCTCTGTTGCCTAGGCTGGAGTGCAGTGGTGCGATCTTGGCTCACTGCAAGCTCCGTCTCCCAGTTTCAAGCCATTCTCCTGCCTCAGCCTCCCTAGTAGCCGGGACTTCAGGTGCCCGCCACCATTCCCAGCTAATTTTTTGTATTTTTAGTGGAGACGGGGTTTCACCATGTTGGCCAGGATGGTCTTGATCTCCTGACCTCGTGATCTGCCCGCCTCGGCCTCCCAAAGTGCAGGGATTACAGGCGTGAACCACCGCGCCTGGCCAGTTTTTCTTTCATTTTTCTTAAATTTCTTTCTCTCTCATCAGTGAGGCTTAATGCTATTTTGATCAGAAGTTCGGTAGGTTCGTTTTCCCATTTATGAAATAAAGAGTTTAATTATGGGAGCAAAGCATTTCCAAATTGCTTTTGAGTGCCTTTCTCGCTTCTTACTCAATGTCAGTCACTTACAGAGATTATTTTCCTTGGCTCTTCCTTGTCTTTCTAGGTCATTATGTCTCGTGCTTGTTTTGCCGCTTGCTTATACTCACATTCTTTGTTTTTTTCCTTCCCGTTTTCAACATTTTTCTCATGCTATTTTTCTTGGTTGTTGTTCCCTTCAAAGAAAATTGCTCTTCTATTAGAAAAAGTGCCAAGTTCTCTCCAGAAGCAGACAAGCATAAAGTGCTGACTGCCAAGGTGAACGCTCAGCAATTTGAAGGGCAGGAGAAAGCCGCACTGGTCAGTGTTACGGGAATGCCTCTTATCATCACCACACAAATCCAGTTCTCCTTTTAGGCAGCCTCCTATTAATTATATCCAAATCAGCTTTTCAAAAAGCAAATGCCATTCATTAAAGTTGCACAACCACTTAATCTTTTTGCTTCATCTGTGATTGAGTCCATAGCAACCTGATGTAGTCTGATGCCTTTATATTTTTAGACTAAAAGAAGTAAGTTAGTAAAGATCACTTACAGGCCTGGCAGATGACAAGATAAAAGATGCAGTTGTCTTTGATAAGGGATCTTGGATTTTTCCTGTTATGAGCTTTTGTGACTTTAACTCTCCAGAGATTCCAGTGTCACCTTTACCTTTTTTGTGAGGAGTCCTTTTGGGCAACATGTATGAGTTCATACTCAGTTAATGAGAATTCCTTTTTGCAGGATTCCACTGGAGCTAAGTTGGTAACTTTAACAATTTCCTCCCTGTCGTGCCCAAGGCTGCAGGTATTTTCCTGTTCTGCTTAGAGAATATTTCTAAGCTTTGCCTCACTCTGCTTCAGACCTGCTCACTTGCATGGTTTCCTTGGTTTCTCTTCTCTGCCTTCTACTCAGATCCTTCTACTTTACCTGGCTTTGCTGGGTGGATGCTTATTTGGTGGTTTGCTTGACTTATGACCTGGGGACTTGGCGGGTCTCTAAGGCTTTTTTTCCTATTCCTATGCAGTGCAACCTCCCATCCTTTACCCAAGCTCCTTAGTTACTGCACCTTAAACCAACCTGGATTCATTCCCTCAGATTCTTACTTCTTGGGAGCAGGGAGGAGTCAGACTCTGTCATTAATTTTGGATTGTGACTACCTCATCTGAAAAGTACGTGTGGCTAGGAGGAGAGCACAGGCTCTGGAGCCAGTCTCCTTGGGTTCAAATCCCAGCTCTGCCACTTACAAGCTGTGTGATTTTGGGCAAGAAATTTAACCTCTCTTGCCCCAATTATCTCATCTGCACAATGGAGATAATGGCTGTACCTACCTTATAGGGTTGAATCGAAGAGTAAACAAGTTACTTTATGTAAAGGGCTTAGAACAATGTGTCTGCTATGCAGCTAGCTCTATATGTTTTAACTATTACTAAGACATTAAAACCTACATTCATTAAACTCTGACTGCCAGCAATAAGGCAGATGGATTAGATCAATGTTTATCAGAGGGGGATCCAAGTGTTTACTGTGAGAAAATTTAAATCTTGTGCTCCCATTTGAATGAAAATGTAAATACACCAAGATAAGCATATTTTTGGGTTATTTGGATGACTTTCCATAGCTGAGAATCCCATGTTATTAGAAAGCCTGCATTTGCATTGTGTTTATGGTAATATTATTATGCAATGATGGCCACGATATTGAGACTGGCTGCAAGGAAGGCCTAGTTATGGTCTTAGAGAAAAGAGTGGAGGGGGAATAGAGTCTCTTCTAGTACATGTAAACTGAGCCTGTCAAACTGTTAGAGACCAGCTCTGTAGCAGTCAGTACATAGCCACATTTTAGTGACTGGTGCACTGAAACAAATTTGGGTTTTATCGGGATTTTACTTAATTTATGAATTTGTTTTGGTTTTATAGTAATATAAAAGAGCTATCAGGATTAGGAGTTTTATGTAGGCTTAGGGTTACATTTATTTAAGTAACATTATAATAAAAATAATTTGTTAGCATTGGAGGGCCATAAGAATTTTTCTCTTATAAAAGGAGTCTGTCCAGATATTTCTCAAACCTGGGCAAGGTGAGACCACTCTGTGCTTCCCAAATGCCAGTGTATGAATTGTGCTAAGAAGGTGGTAAAATAAAATCTCTTGGGAAATTTGTTAAAAATACAGACACTTGAGTTGTATCCTGCAGTTGCTGAGCTGGGTCAGTGAACTTTTATTTTTGCTGACTTGCTCAGGTAATTTTGCTAAGCAACAGGTTTGGGCTTTTTGAAGTAGATGGTCTTTCAGTGTTCTTCATAGCCTGGGGATTTTAGGATTCCATATCTTCATCTTCGAAATTGACATAATGGTACTTGTGCCTTTCTTACTGCACAAGGGAGTAGCAAGCATTAATGAGGCAATTTTCATAAGTGTTCTTGGAATAAAAGTACAATTTAAATGTATTGAGGCCGGAGTTGAACTAGATCATCTCAGCATGCAAATTGTTCCCTCAGAACAAAGAGATGATTTAGGTCATTAGAACATCTCAGCAAGTTGATTTCTGCTACCAGGGGTTTAGTTTCCAAAAGTATTGGTCCATCTCTAGCATGGAATCAAGCCCTGTGAAGCCTGGTCCATTACCATGGGATTTACAAATTAGCAACAAGGCTGGACAGGAATGTCCGTGGTGAGGAACCCTAACAGTATTATACTACTTTCCTTGGGCTGCCATAACAAAAGACCATAAACTGGGTGGCTTACAACAAGAGAAATGTGTTCTCTCCCAGTTCTGGTGGCTGAAAGTCAAAAGCCAGGTGTCAGCAGGGCTAGTTCCTTCTTGAGGCCCTGAGGGACAGCCTGTTTCATGCTTCCTTCCTAACTTCTGGCTGTGCCTGGTGATACTTGGTGTTCCTTGACTTGTAGATTGCTCACTCCAATCTCTGCCTTCCTTGTCAATGGCTGTCTTCTTCTTGTGTGTCTCTGTGTTTTCACATGTGTGTCTTGGTCTCTCTTCATCTTATAAGGACATCAGTCATATTGGATTAAGGGCATATCCTACTCCAATATGACCTCATTTTAATTCAGTTGTATCTGTGATCACACTAATTCCAATTGGGTCACGTTCTGAGGGACTGGGAGTTAAGCCATCAACATATATTTTTAGGGGACAAAATTCAACTCCAAGACCATGTTTCATTTTACTTAGGGAAATGTAGGATACTTTACATTCTTGAATGAATTTTTTTCCAAAAATTGATTTGAAATGCAGAGGGCGTTACCCCTTAGAAGCCATCTTCTATGTCACAGTGAGGTTTCTGGGGCAGCCCATAACAACTGATTTAGTTCACAATATATTTGAAGTAGAATTTCTGCTAAGGGTCCTATAGAACCTTACCAATGCACCAGACAAAATCTTGGTGGGAAAATATATTCCAGGTTTCAATTTAGGGTGCTTATTTGACCCAGCAATTCCATTACTGGGTATATACCCAGAGGAATGTTTATCATTCTATCATAAAGACACATGTATATGTATGTTCATTGCAGCACTATTCACAATAGCAAGGACAAATGCCCATCAGTGGTAGACTGGATAAAGAAAATATACTATGTATACACCATGGAATACTATGCAGCTATAAAGAAGTACAAGATAATGTCCTTTGCAGGAACATGGGTGGAGCTGCAGGCCATTATCCTAAGCAAACTAACACAGGAACAGAAAACCAAATACTACATATTCTCACTTGTAAGTGGGAGTAAATAAGGAGAACACATGGACACATGGAGGGGAACAACAGACACTGGGGCCTATTTGAGGGTAGAGGGTGGGAGGAGGGAGAGGATTAGAAAAAACAACGATTGGGTACTAAGTCTAATACCTGAGTGGCAAAATAATGTGTACACCAAACCCCTGTGACATGAGTTTACCTATATAACAAACCTTCACATGTACCCTTGAACCCAAAGTAAAAGTTTAAAAAAATCAAGTTAGGGTGCTAAGAACCCAATTTTCTCATCAGCTCCACTGACTCTGGTGGGTCTTAGGAATTTCATACTTGTATTTCTTTCTTTCGTGGTTCTTCTATGTTCGTTTACATTTCCTGTTTTGTTGTTGTTGTTTTGTTCCCTATTTTGGTTCTAGTATTACTTTTTATATTATTGTTGTACCTGAAATCACTTGTGCTCTGAAGGAGTGGAGAGTAGGGAAGGGAAATGCTCTGTGCTGTGGACAGTCTTTGTCCCACTTTTCTATTAAAATTTACTTGCCGTAATTCCTGATTTTTTCAGCATCATTGCTGCAGTTTTAAATTATACCTAGCTATCCAGGATCTTAATTTCTCTTTTGTGTATGAGGAGTTATAATGCATTTACTTCATGAGCCATAGTGTTGAGTCAGAGGGGCTCTCAGGAATAAGAAGCAGGAAATTCTTAGGTTGACTTTTGTGTATCCTTCACATGATATTGTTTAAACAGTTTTTGTGCTGGCTGTATGTCTCAGCCCTGGTCTTTTACTCCAGATTCCTTAATAAGCCACTGCTATCAGTTCAGGGAGGCTAATCCCTGGACTTAACCCTTTGTGGCCCTTCCTTTAGATGGCAAAGAGTTAATGGGAAAGATTTTCTTTTTAAAAAATAATCTCTGCAAAGTCTCTTCCTGAAATCAAGTGGTAGATATTGGTAAAGTGTTATAAAAATGCAGCGTGTTCAAGTATCTTCACAATATGCATTCTAAACAAACATGGTAAATAGGCTTTTCTCTTTTCCTTAATTCAAAGGGATTGTGTTAGTTCAGGTCCTCTGATAAACAGAGGCAAGATGGGATTACTTGTGGTGGAGATTTATAGCGAGAAACACCTGGAAAGGATAAAGAGACGGGAATAGGAGTAGGTGGGGAGAGCTCTCAGACTGCAATGCTAGCCTGACTGCTGTGAAAGGAGGGCTGAGAGGAAGACTCAGATGATAATTCAGTTCTAAAAACATTTTTGCCAGGCTGCTTGTGAGTTCTGGAGCCGAAGTCGCCTGCTTGAGGACTCCTGCGTCCCACAGGAATGAGTGTGCGCAGGTACCCTGCTGTGCTCAGACATTGCCTGGGAGCAGTCCAGGGGAAGCGTGGACACTGCACAAATGTGGTAGTGGCTCCACGGGTGGATGTGGGTGCCTGGGAGTGTCAGTTACCTATGCACCCGAACAGCAGAAGAGCTACGCAGTGCATTTCCATGCCTTTCTTAGGGATCTCTCTAGGGGTCCATGAACTCAAAGGATAAAAATTGCATCCTTATTTTCAGTAACTTCTAACTGAATTTTAGTGGTTTGTCTAATTATGAGTGTAGCCAATGGCCATAATGCAGTATATGTGTTTTTGTCACCAATAAATGTTACAGGTAATTTCATATCACATTATAGTTGTCACAGATAACTCAAAATGTCATTTATGCTCATCACTACTTTGAAACTACAGTAGTTATTAGACCTGCCACTCGATCTTTTTATTTAATCAGATAGTACAAAGACATATTTACTATTGTATCACAAATTTAAAAAATAACTTGATAATGGAATTTAAGTATTTCTTTAAATGTTTCTTTAGAGTTCTCTGTATTTTATTTTATGCATTTATAAATAGTGTCCTAAGTAGGGGTTCATAGTCTTCATTGGACAGTCAGATGGGTCCATAGCACAAAAATGATTAGGAAGCCCTCCTATAGATGGTATTCAGTAGGACTACATTATTTATATGAGTCCAATAGACTTATCCTTCATCGGGCTCCTAATGTATGAGAACAATAGCCTCAGTTCTCATTAGAATGTATTATGGTAGATTTAACCAGTAGTGTCTCCTGCATGCCAGGCCTGCTCTGGTGCTGGAGCTGCAGCAATGAGCAAAACACGTAAGTCTCATCTGGGTGCTCCAGATGAGAGATCTAGTGTAGGGCCCAGAACAGACCTGTCTGAGGAAGGGCCCTTTAAGCTGGGTCTGAAGAATGAGTGGGAGTCAGCTGGGAGAAAAAAAGGTGTAGACAGAAGGAAGAGTAAGTGTGAAGGTTTGTAAGTGGGGCACTCAGCTCACCGTAAGAACTGAAATCATACAGGGCCTTGGAAACTGAGTGAAGGTCAGACTTTTTCCTGAGGTCAGTAGAAAGCTTGGAAGGGGTTTTAAGCAGGGAGTGATGTGATCAGACTGCCTTTCAAAATGTTACTTGGAAAGAAACAGGAGACACCCTTGTGGTACTAAGGCGAAAATGAAGGCGGCATGGCTTGGAAGTATATGATAGGAGAAAACAATGGCAGGGAGAACTTTTCAAGTTACTTTTGTCCAATTTCTGTTGAAGATTTCTTTTTGGCTCTGTGCGAATGACTGGGCCCTGAATTTCAATTTGTTAGTATATCATATATTGCATTAAAATTTTGGAAGCATTTTTGTTGGAGTTGAGATGGCCATAGTAGCTGCAGTTCTCGCTGAAGTCTGTTGCAAGTGCCTCTCTGGGAGCATAAAACCTCTCACAAATCTTGGAAAAATATTTTTTCTGTAATGTTGGACCACGGAGCAAGTGGCTGACTTGGTCAGGCTCTCTTAGTGTACATTTGTAACTTGCTGCAGCGTTAATGGCCTTTCTAACTTCTACATTAGGAAGAAAATAAACTTATTAATAACGTACATGATTATATTGCCAATTAAACAAAAGCTCTGGCTGCCTCTTCATAAGAAACTTGTAAATGGGTTCAAGGTTTGTTTGTTACTGGGTAAAAACAAATCCATTTTGGTTGATGGCTAATTGAGGGCCATGCACAGTTAGGCAACTCATAAAAGTGTATGAAAATGAGTCTCTGGGATAATCAGATTTTATTTCTAGTGTCTAATCGATGCTCAGAGCTTTGGGATTTCATTATGTCTGCTGAAAAAATACAATTCAATTTCTCTTCCTCCCTTTTAAGCCTAACTGCAGTCTTCATTTTAATTCATAAATACATAATACTTTAAAGCTCTTTTCTGGTACAGTACCTGGTACCTATTAGATACTCAATAGAAGTTGGTTACATTATTGAATTCCCCTTCTAACTGAATGAAAACACATATCAAGTAATAACCTAATTCTACTTCTGGGCATATATACAAAAAAATTGAAAGCAGAGTCACAAATAGATATTTGTACATCCATGTTCATAGTGGCATTATTTATGGTAGCTACAATGTGGAGGTACACCAAGTGTCCATTGATGGGTGTATGGATAAACAATATATAGAGAAATATTATTCATCCTTAAAAAGGAAGGAAATTCTGACATATGCTTAAAAAGGAAGGAAATTCTGAAATATGACATGGATGAACCTTGAAGACATTATTCTAAGTGAAATAAGCCCATCCCCAAAAGACAAATACTATTTAATTCCACTTATATGAGACATCTAAGGTAGTTAAATTCATAGAGACAGAATTCTGGTTCCCGGAGGCTAGCAGGAGGGGAGAATGGAGAGTTTTAAAAAATGGGTATAGAGTTTCAGTTTTGCATGATGGGAAGTTCTGGAGATGGATGGTGCTGATGACATTATGAATATACGGTAGTTAATTCCACCAAATTACATACTTGAAAATGGTTAAGATGGTCAGTTTTATGTCATGTGTACATTATCACGATAAAAAAATTGGAAAATCAACACAGGTATGGTTTTGCTTCTTTTTCCTCCATTTTTTGCCTAGTGGTTGACTCTGTACATTTTACATTTACTCCAAAGAAATAATAAGTGAGAAATTGTTTCAGTAAGAGGCCTTCCTATTTCTGGCCATCTAGGCTGGCTGGCCTGACTGTAATGCTGGGTAGCAGGAAGTGCAGCAGGTGGGTATCACATGGGCACTGAGGCGGGATGGGTTGAATATGTGTGGATGGAATAGGAGTTCTACTGTCTCCCCTCTCTATGGCACCCACACAGCTTCCAGGAGGGCCCACCTAGCTTCTTTACCCCATCTTCTATCCCTTAGCACATTCCCTTAGTGTCTCCATTCACTTAGTATAATGTTTTCAAGGTGCATACAAATTTTATTTTGTAGATGTATCAGAACTTTATTTCCTTTTAGGGCTGAATAATATTCCACTGTATGTCTGTACTGGATTTTGTTTATCAATCAGTTGATGGACGTTTGGGTTATTTCCACCTTTTGGCTACTGTGGGTAGTGTTGCTATGAACAGTCGTGTGCAAGTATTTGTTTGAGGACCTGTTTTTGGTTCCTGTGAATATATACCTAACGGTGGAATTGCTGGGTTATGTGTCAATATTTTGTTTAACTTTTTGAGGAGCAGCTGAGGGTTTTGCACAGTGGCTGCATCATTTTATGTTCCCATCAGCAACATATGAGGGTTCTAACTTCTCTACATCCTCACTAACACTTGTAATTTTCTCTTTCTTTTTTTGTGGCCTTCCTAGTGGATATGAAGTACTACCTCATTGTGGTTTTGATTCGCATTTTCCTAATGACTAATGATGTTCAGCATTTTATTCATGCCTTTATTGGCCATTTGTATAAATGCTACAATGTGGGTAAACCTTAAGAATATTATGCTGGCTGGGCACGGTGGCTCATGCCCGTAATCCCAGCACTTTGGGAGGCCGAGGTAGGCAGATCACCTGAGGTCAGAAGTTCGAGACCAGCCTGACCAACATGGAGAAGCCCCGTCTCTATGAAAAATACAAAAATTAGCTGGGCGTGGTGACACATGCCTGTAATCCCAGCTACTGGGGAGGCTGAGGCAGGAGAATTGCTTGAACCTGGGAGGGGGAGGTTGCGGTGAGCGGAGATTGCACCATTGCAGTCCAGCCTGGGCAACAAGAGCGAAACTCCGTCGAAAAAAATAAAAATAAATTTAAAAAAATTATGCTAAGTGAAAGAAGCCAGACCGAAGGTCATATGTCGTATGATTCAACTTATATGAAATGTCCAGAATAGGTAAGTCCATAGAGACAGAAAGTGAATGAGTGGTTGCCAGGGGCTGGGGAGTGAGGGGATTGGAGAGGGACTGCTTATGGGTCCAGGGTTTTTTTGTGTGTATGTGTGTATGGGTGGGGGGGTGAAAAAATATTTTAGAAATAGATAGAGGTAATGGTTATATAACATTGTGAAAATGCAAAATGTCACTGTATTGCACACTTTAAAATGGTCAATTTTATGTTATGTGAATTTTTTTTATTATACTTTAAGTTCTAGGGTACATGTGCACAACGTGCAGGTTTGTTACATATGTATACATGTGCCATGTTGGTTGCTTCCCATTAACTCGTCATTTACATTAGGTATATCTCCTAATTCTATCCCTACCCCCTCCCCACAATAGGACCCGCTGTGTGATGATCCCCTTCCTGTGTCCAAGTGATCTCATTGTTCAGTTCCCACCTATGAGTGGGAACATGTGGTATTTGGTTTTCTGTTCTTGCGACAGTTTGCTGAGAATGATGGTTTCCAGCTGCATGCATGTCCCTACAAAGGACACGAACTCATCCTTTTTAATGGCTGCATAGTATTCCATGGTGTATATGTGCCACATTTTCTTAATCCAGTCTGTCACAGATGGACATTTGGGTTGATTCCAAGTCTTTGCTATTGTGAATAGTGCCACAATAAACATACTTGTGCATGTGTCTTTATAGCAGCTGACTTATAATCCTTTGGGTATATCCCCAGTAGTGGGATGGCTGGGTCAAATGGTATTTCTAGTTCTAGATCCTTGAGGAATTGCCACACTGTTTTCCACAATGGTTGAACTAGTTTACACTCCCATCAACAGTGTAAAAGTGTTCCTGTTTCTCCACATCCTCTCCAGCACCTGTTGTTTCCTGATTTTTTAATGATTGCCATTCTAACTGGTGTGAGATGGTATCTTGTTGTGGTTTTGATTTGCATTTCTCTGATGGCGAGTGATGATGAGCATTTTTTCATGTGTCTGTTGGCTGTATGAATGTCTTCTTTTAAGAAGTGTCTGTTCATATCCTTTGCCCACTTTTTGATGGGGTTGTTTTATTCTTGTAAATTTGATTGAATTCTTTATAGGTTCTGGATATTAGCCCTTTGTCAGATGAGTAGATTGCAAAAATTTTCTCCCATTCTGTAGGTTGCCTGTTCACTCTGGTGGTAGTTTCTTTTGCTGTGCAGAAGCTCTTTAGTTTAATTAGATCCCATTTGTAAATTTTGGCTTTTGTTGCCATTGCTTTTGGTGTCTTAGACATGAAGTCCTTGCCCATGCCTGTGTCCTGAATGGTATTACCTAGGTTTTCTTCTAGGGTTTTTATGGTTTTAGGTCTAACATTTAAGTCTCTAATCCATCTTGAATTTTTGTATAAGGAATAAGGAAGGGATCCAGTTTCAGCTTTCTACTTATGACTAACCAATTTTCCCAGCACCATTTATTAAATAGGGAATGCTTTCCCCATTTCTTGTTTTTGTGAGGTTTGTCAAAGATCAGATGGCTGTAGATGTGTGGTATCATTTCTGAGGGCTCTGTTCTGTTCCATTGGTCTATATGTGTGTTTTGGTACCAGTACCATGCTGTTTTGGTTACTGTAGCCTTATAGTATAGTTTGAAGTCAGGTAGTGTAATGCCTCCAGCTTTGTTCTTTTGACTTAGGATTGTCTTGGCAATGCGGGCTCTTTTTTGGTTCCATATGAACTTTAAAGCAGTTTTTTCCAATTCTGTGAAGAAAGTTAATGGGGATGGCATTGAATCTATAAATAACCTTGGGCAGTATGGCCATTTTCACGATATTGATTCTTCCTATCCATGAGCATGGAATGTTCTTCCATTTGTTTGTGTCCTCTTTTATTTCCTTGAGCAGTGGTTCATAGTTCTCCTTTTTTTTTTTTTTTTTTGAGACGGAGTCTTGCTCTTTCGCCCGGGCTGGAGTGCAGTGGCCGGATCTCAGCTCACTGCAAGCTCCGCCTCCCGGTTTTACGCCATTCTCCTGCCTCAGCCTCCGGAGTAGCTGGGACTACAGGCGCCCGCCACCTCGCCCGGCTAGTTTTTTGTATTTTTAGTAGAGACGGGGTTTCACCGTGTTAGCCAGGATGGTCTCGATCTCCTGACCTCGTGATCCGCCCGCCTCGGCTTCCCAAAGTGCTGGGATTACAGGCTTGAGCCACCGCGCCCGGCTCATAGTTCTCCTTGAAGAGATCCTTCACATCCCTTGTAAGTTGGATTCCTAGGTATTTTATTCTCTTTGAAGCTATTGTGAATGGGAGTTCATTCATGATTTGGCCCTCTGTTTGTCTGTTACTGGTGTATAAGAATGCTTGTAATTTTTGCACATTGATTTTGTGTCCTGAGACTTTGCTGAAGTTGCTTATCAGCTTAAGGAGATTTTGAGCTGAGACAATGGGGTTTTCTAAATAGACAATCATGTCATCTGCAAACAGGGACCGTTTGACTTCTTCTTTTCCTAACTGAATACCCTTTATTTCTTTCTCTTGCCTGATTGCCCTAGCCAGAACTTCCAACACTATGTTGAGTAGGAGTGGTGAGAGAGGGCATCCCTGTCTTGTGCCAGTTTTCAAAGGGAATATTTCCAGTTTTTGCCCATTCAGTTGATATTGGCTGTGAGTTTGTCATAAATACCTCTTATTATTTTGAGATTTGTTCCATCAATACCGAATTTATTGAGAGTTTTTAGCATGAAGGATTGTTGAATTTTGTCAACGGCCTTTTCTGCATCTATTTAGATAATCAGTGGTTTTTGTCTTTGGTTCTGTTTATATGCTGGATTACAGTTACTGATTTGTGTATGTTGAACCAGCCTTGCATCCCAGGGATGAAGCCCACTTGATCATGGTGGATAAGCTTTTTGATGTGCTGCTGGATTCAGTTTGCCAGGATTTTATTGAGGATTTTTGCATCGATGTTCATCAGGGATATTGGTCTAAAATTCTCTTTTTTGTTGTATCTCTGTCAGGCTTTGGTATCAGGATGATGTTGGCCTCGTAAAATGAGTTAGGGAGGAGTCCCTCTTTTTCTATTGATTGGAATAATTTCAGAAGGAATGGTATCAACTCTTCCTTGAACCTCTGGTAAAATTTGGCTGTGAATCCGTCTGGTCCTGGACTTTTTTTGGTTGATAGACTATTAATTATTGCCTCAATTTCAGAGCCTGCTATTGGTCTATTCAGGGATTCAACTTCTTCCTGGTTTAGTCTTGGGAGAGTGTACATGTCCAGGAAATTATCCATTTCTTCTAGGTTTTCTAGTTTATTTTCATAGAGGTGTTTACAGTATTCTCTGATGATAATTTGTATTTCTGTGGGGTCAGAGGTGATATCCCCTTTATCATTTTTTATTGTATCTATTTGATTCTTCTCTCTTTTCTTCTTTATTAGACTTGCTAGCAGTCTATCAATTTTGTTGATCTTTTCAAAAAACCAGCTCCTGGATTCATTGATATTTTGGAGGATTTTTTTTGTGTCTCTATCTCCTTCAGTTCTGCTCTGATCTTAGTTATTCTTGCCTTCTGCTAGCTTTTGAATGTGTTTGCTCTTGCTTCTCTAGTTCTTTTAATTGTGATGTTAGAGTGTGAATTTTAGATCTTTCCTGCTTTCTCTTGTGGAAATTTAGTGCTTTAAGTTTCCCTCTACACACTGCTTTCAATGTGTCCCAGAGATTCTGGTATGTTGTATCTTTGTTCTCACTGGTTTCAAAGAACAACTTTATTTCTGCCTTCATTTCGTTATGTACCCAGTAGTTATTTAGGAGCAGGTTGTTCAGTTTCCATGTAGTTGAGCGGTTTTGATTGAGTTTCTTAGTCCTGAGTTCTAGTTTGATTGCACTGTGGTCTGAGAGACAGTTTGTTATAATTTCTGTTCTTTTACGTTTGCTGAGGAGTGCTTTACTTCCAACTCTGTGGTCAATTTTGGAATAAGTGCGATGTGGTGCCAAGAAGAATGTGTATTCTGTTGATTTGGGGTGGAGAGTTCTGTAGATGTCTATTAGGTCTGCTTGGTGCAGAGTTGAGTTCAATTCCTGGATATCCTTGTTAACTTTCTGTCTCGTTGATCTGTCTAATGTTGACAGTGGGGTGTTAAAGTCTCCCATTATTATTGTATGGGAATCTAAGTCTCTTTGTAAGTCTCTAATGATTTCCTTTGTGAATCTGGGTGCTCCTGTATTGGGTACATATATATTTAGGATAGTTAGCTCTTCCTGATGAATTGATCCCTTTACCATTATGTAATGGCCTTCTTTGTCTCTTTTGATCTTTGTTGCTTTAAAGTCTGTTTTATCAGAGACTAGGATTGCAACCCCTGCGATTTTTTTTTTTCCATTTGCTTGGTAGATCTTCCTCCATCCCTTTATTTTGAGCCTATGTATGTCTCTGCATGTGAGGTGGGTCTCCTGAATACAGCAAATTGAGGGGTCTTGACTGTATCCAATTTGCCAGTCTGTGTCTTTTAATTGGACCATTTAGTCCATTTACATTTAGGTTAATATTGTTATGTGTGAACTTGATCCTGTCATTATGATATTAGCTGGTTATTTTGCTCACTAGTTGATGCAGTTTCTTCTTAGCATCGATGGATTTTACATTTTGACATGTTTTTGCAATGGCTGGTACCGGTTGTTCCTTTCCATGTTTAGTGCTTCCTTCAGGATCTCTTGTAGGGCAGGCCTGGTGGTGACAAAATCTCTAAGCATTTCCTTGTCTGTAAAGGATTTTATTTCTCCTTCACTTACGAAACTTAGTTTGGCTGGATATGAAATTCTGGGTTGAAAATTCTTTTCTTTAAGAATGTTGAATATTGGCCCCCACTCTCTTCTGGCTTGGAGAGTTTCTGCCAAGAGATCTGCTGTTAGTCTGATGGGCTTCCCTTTGTGGGTAAGCCGACCTTTCTCCCTGGCTGCCCTTAAGATTTTTTCCTTCATTTCAACTTTGGTGAATCTGACAATTACATGTTTTTGAGTTGCTCTTCTGGAGGAGTATGTTTGTGGCGTTCTCTGTATTTCCTGAATTTGAATGTTGGCCTGCCTTACTAGGTTGGGGAAATTCTCCTGGATGATATCCTGCAGAGTGTTTTCCAATTTGGTTCCATTTTTCCCGTCACTTTCAGGCATACCTATCAGATGTAGATTTGGTCTTTTCACATAATCCCATATTTCTTGGAGGCTTTGTTCATTTGCTTTTACTCTTTTTTGTCTACACTTCTCTTCTCGCTTCATTTCATGCATTTGATCTTCAATCGCTGATACTCTTTCTTCCAGTAGATCGAGTCGGTTACTGAAGCTTGTGCATTTGTCACGTAGTTCTCGTGTTATGGTTTTCATCTCTATCAGTTCTTTTAAGGTCTTCTCTGCATTGATTATTCTAGTTATCCATTCATCCATTCTTTTTTCAAGGTTTTTAGTTTCTTTGCTCTGGTTATGTAGTTCCTCCTTTAGCTCTGAGAAGTTTGATCGACTGAAGCCTTCTTCTCTCAACTCATCAAAGTCATTCTCCATGCAGCTTTGTTCCATTGCTGGCGATGAGCTGCCTTCCTTTGGAAGGGGAGATGAGCTCTGATTTTTTGAATTTCCAGCTTTTCTGTACTGCTTTTCCCCTATCTTTGTGAATTTTACCTCAATAAATAAAAAAACAAAAACACCTGGTTAGAAGTTGAGCTTGGATTTCTGGTTCCAGCAGCATAGTGGACTGAGTGACTGTGGATTTATACATCCTGCTACAAACACAGAGAAGTACTAGATATGTTACAACAAAATTTTGAAATATGCAACTGATCTTGGAAGGAAATCTGTTGTTGTCAGTGGAGGCAACTTGAAGCCTGATTACTGGCCTCCTGCGCTGCAGCCGTGGTGTCCCACACTGGACCAAATACAATGCTGGGATGTTTAACACCAACATGGCATTAAGAGACATGGCCTTGGCTGGTGGAGGGCAGGGAATGGGAGCTGAAAACCTTGCACAAAGATGGCACCCTGGAAAAGCTGCCCCTCAGTGAAAGGAGGTCTGGAAAAGTTACTTGCCAGCAAGCCAGGGGAACATCATGGGGGCACATCTGCTTCTGAGGCTCTGAGTGGGAGAGAATAAAAGACATGAAGCCCCAGCCTTGCCTTCATGATGCAAGAATCCCCAACTCAGAGCTTAATGTACAGCGCTGTTCCAGGTGAGTGAAGCTCCTGGTATGCTCAGCACAAGCAAACAAGAAATTGTTCATTTGTAGTGACACTGCTGCAATTCAGGGTGTACAGGATTCCCATGGAAAAAACACCCTCCATGAAAAATAAGTTCACTTGAAAAATTACAGATCACACAAGGAAGTAAATGTTCCAGCAGGAGGGAAAGTAAGTAAATGTAACAAATAGGAGGGGTAGCATCTTCAGAACCTGGCCAAGTGGAAGCATGTTTCCAATGACTAAGGAATGAGGAAGCTGAGATTGACTGTTCTTCTTCATATATAGTCGAACAGTTGCTACCAGGGACATGTAACATGCTTGCTTAAGCGATTAAAAAAGGGGAAAGACAGAGTCTGGCCTGTTCACCTGCTATCTTGTAATGGTCTGTCAAGACCTTTAGGTTTTTTTCCTATGGATCAAGAGCTGAAGGAGACTTTCAGGTAATCCATTTAGATAGCAGAAAAGTTCTGCCTTTGAGTATATTAACTGTAATGCTTTTTTTTTTTTTTTTTTTTGAGACGGAGTCTCGCTCTGTCGCCCAGGCTGGAGTGCAGTGGCCGGATCTCAGCTCACTGCAAGCTCCGCCTCCTGGGTTTACGCCATTCTCCTGCCTCAGCCTCCCGAGTAGCTGGGACTACAGGCGCCCGCCACCTCGCCCGGTTAGTTTTTTTTTTTTTTGTATTCTTTTAGTAGAGACGGGGTTTCACCGTGTTAGCCAGGATGGTCTCGATCTCCTGACCTCGTGATCCGCCCGTTTCGGCCTCCCAAAGTGCTGGGATTACAGGCTTGAGCCACTGCGCCCAGCAACTGTAATGCTTTTGATGTATAAAAAGCTATACATATTAAATGTGTACAACTCGATGAGTTTGGGGACAAGTATACACCCCTGAAACCATCACCACCAAGGCCAAAACATATCTATCACCTCCCAAAGTTTCCTCTTGTCTCCTTTATAATTATTATTTGTTATAGGAACACTTAACATCTACTTTCTTAGTGGATAGAACATGAGCTAAATTTTCTCAGCACACACGCACACAGGTAACTGTGTAGATGTTGTAGATGTTAATAGATATGTTAACTAGTTTGATTGTAGTGATCATATCTATATCAAAACACCAAGTTGTACACCTTTAAAAAAATCTTATTTTAACAGAGATAGCCTATGACTTTCAAGACGTCATGAAGAGCCACACCAACATCTCAATACCCAAAACTAAAGGGATATGTCCTCCCTGAACATGGAACTAATAGATTTGATGTTCTAAATTAGAAAATAAAAATGAAACAATACTTTAGAGGACTCTGTCTTCTTCTCCTAGCCATTACCAACTCAGGGTTACAAGTATCTTCTTTAAGTGAAACTCAAAACTGTAACTTAAAAAAAAGACCCTTTTAGCAGATTTTAAGTGTACAATACAGTATCATTAGCTATGGGCACTATGCTGTATAACAGATCTCCAGAACTTATTATCTTACATAAATGAAATTGTCTACTCTTTAATCATAAATGCTCAGGTGTTCTTAACAAAAGATTTGCCTTAATCTCTCTTGAGTGTCCAGCTTAGTATTTGCCCATTATTGTGAGGAGTGAAGATTATGAGCTGGTAAATGGAACTTTTGGAAAACAAACCCTGAAGCTTCCTTGAAAACCACTTTAGTACTTATTTAGCACTCCACTTCTAATTGATTTCATCTGCTGGCTGAGTCAACGCACTAGAGAGGTGGGAGCTTCCTGTTGATTAAGTAGAATCATGTCAGAAACTCCCGCTAAGGGCGAATGGCAAACAAGAGACTAGAGCCACTTGGTCAGTAGGCAATCTTCTATTTACCTTGGCCCTATGTTCAAGCCATGGCTTTTTATCAGTGGAAGCCCCCAAATTTATATAAAGGAGAGGAATGTGCTTGGGGACCTTGTCTTGATGCTAAAGTGGCTTATCACCTTACATAAAATTGAGAATGAGGAAGGACTGAGGGTAGGGCTGATGGGTTTTATGGTTGCTAAAGCCTCAGTTATGTCTCAAGATGGCAAATTTTCGATTCAGCAGACCTGGTAAGCATGACACACAAACTTGACTTTGCACGGAAGCTTGATGATAGTGAACTTCAGAAAGCAGTAAACTTTCTGTTAAAAATAAAGTATGAAGGCCAAACTGTTTTCTTTTTCACCAATGGATTGAAGATCAGGTAGTGCAAATGTGAGAAGAGATCTCATGAGAATGAGAATTTCAGGTCCCCTGAGCATGTACTTGATGCTGCTGGGTGGTAAAATCATAGATCAGGAACCTTGGTGCTCAGCAGAAACTTCAAGAGTGCTTAGGTAAAGAGCAGTGATTTTTTTTTTTCCGCCTCACGATCAAGCATAGGGGGAGGCAAATACTTTTTTTTCCTCCCCTGGTGAATAATGGGAATCGATGTTGTATATTATTGCTTTCCATTTTGGGAAGAAAAAGGAAGACACATTGAGGGATACTTTCTTCCTCATTTATGTATCATGTATTTCCCTATGGTTGAAGTTCATGACAGCCTTCTCATCACAAGAGTTGTGATAATATGGTTTATAGTTTATAAGTGTTGTTAGCACTAATAAATAACCCTGGCAGGATGTACAGTTGATTGCAGGATGTTCTCTTTGCGTCTTCCCAGTAGGTATCTAGTGTCATTCCTAAACTTGCAATTAACTAAAGACATTCTTAATATTACTTGAAAGTAGAGATTAGGGCATCTGGGCTCTTTGCACCCTTCTTTGTAAATATCAGTGCAGAGCTTTCAGAATTAATTGCTTCTTAGATACATGATTAATGTTCACTTAGCTCTGTGCAAAGAAGTGGGTCATTCTATTTATTGGAATCTTGTTGTTCTGTAATTATGTGAAGAGCAAATTATTATAGACAGTTTCTGTGTGATTTTGAAGCAGGTAAATTTAGCATCATTAGAGAATAATCTGTAGCTAGAAAAACTCAAGATTCTTTAAAAACATGCAGATAATACTTAAAACTTACTAAGTTTTGTTATTCTTAAATGTGTTATATAAGTTGGAAAAAACTTCATTTCTTGGGTTAGATATAGCATTTATGGTTAAATAACAAGAAAGAAGAAGAGCTGGTTTCCATTTATTTCTTGACAGTGTAGAGATACCGTAATTGAGATTTAGTTACACATGCTTTGAACAAAGAACTATGCTCTGATATTTCATTTATTTAGGTGGCGCATACATTTCTGTTTTCATTGATTGAGATAACAAGTTTCCTACCTTGAAAAATGCGATATTGAAAAATTTTCTATTAAAGAGACTATAACTCTTTCAAAATTCAGTGGAAACCTAAGGAACCTATCTATGAAGTATATATCTTACACAATGCTATATTTGAATGCTATATTTTATAAATTCAGGTAGCCTGAAATTCTTCAGTTAGAATTAATTTAGATAAACAGAGATGGCTTCTACCTTGAACTTGGCCAGTTCGCCTGCCTTCCTTATATGCCTTATTCTGTTCATTTTAGTGCAGATACATTTCATTTTATTGTCTTTCACTTTATTGAACTTTGTAGATACTGCATTTCTTAAAAATTGAGGGTTTGTGGCAACCTGCACTCAACAAGTCTGTTGGTATAATTTTCCCTATAGCATGGGATCACTCTGTGTCTCTGTGTCACATTTTGGTAATTCTCTTGATATTTCAGCCTTTTTCATTATTATTTTATCTATTATGGTGATCTGTGATCAGTGCTCTTTAATATTACTACTGTAATTCTTTTGGGGTGCCACCAACAGCATCCATATGAGATGGTGACCTTAATTGATAAATGTGTGTGTTCTGACTGTTCTACTGACTGCCCATTCCCTAATCACTCTCCCGTTCTTCAGGCCTCCCTATTCCCTGAGACAAAACAATATTGAAATTAATGCAATTAAAAGCCCTACAATGGCCTCTAAGTGTTCAAGTGAAAGAAACACACGTCTCTCACTTTAAATCAAAGGCTATAAATGTTAAGCTTAGTGGGGAAAGGCATGTTGAAAGTTAAGATAGTCCGAAAGCTAGGCCTCTTGCACCAGTTAGCCAAGTTGTGAATGCAAAGGAAAAGTTCTTGAAGAAAATTAATAATTATGTGTGCTCTAGTGCACACACAAATGATAAGAGAGAAACAACGTTATTGCTGATGTGGAGAAAATTATAGCGGCCTGTGTAGAAGATCAAATCAGCCACAACATTCCCTTAAGCCAAAGTCTATTCCAGAGGAAGACCTTAACTCTCTTAAATTCTGTGAAGGCTGAGAGAAGTGAGGAAGCTGTAGAAGAAAAGTTGGAAGCTAGCACAGGCTGGTTCATGAGGATTAAGGAAAGAAGCTGTCTCCATAATATAAAAGTACAAAGGCAAGTAGAAGCTGCAGCAAGTTATGCAGAAGATCTAGCTAAGATCATTGATGAAAGTGGCTACTAAACCACAGGTTTTCATTGTAGATGAAACAGTCGTATATTGGAAGATGTTATCTAGGACTTTTATAGCAAGAGAGAAATCAGTACCTGGCTTCAAAGCTTCAAAAGACAGGCTGACTCTCTTGTTAGAGGCTAATGCTGCCGGTGACTTTAAGTTGAAGTCAGTGCTCATTGGCTATTCCTAAAATCCTAAGGCCCTTAAGAATTATGCTAAATCTACTCTGCCTGTGTTCTGTAAATAGAACAACAAAGCCTGGATGACAGCACATCTGTTTACAGCATGTTTTACTGAATATTTTAAGCCCACTGTTGAGACCTACTCTTAGAAAAAAAGATTCCTTTCAAATTGTTACTACTGCTCATTGACAATGTACCTGGTTACCCAATAACTCCGGTGGAGATGTGCAAGGAGATTAATGTTGTTTTCATGCCTACTAATACAACGTCCATTCTGCAGTTCATGGATCAAGGAATAATTTTAACCTTCATGTCTTATTATTTAAGGAATACATTTCATAAGGCTGTAACTGCCATAGGTAATGATTCATGATGGATCTGGCCAAAGTAAGTTGTAAACCTTCTGGAAAGGATTCATCTTTCTAGATGCCATTCAGAACATTCATGATTCACGGGAAGAGGACAAGTTATCATTAACAGGAGTTTGGAAGAAGTTGATTTTAACCCTTATGGATGACTTTGAGGGATTCAAGACTTCATCGGAGGAGGTAACTGCATGTGTGTTAGAAATAGAAAGAGAATTAGAGTTATAAATGGAACCTGCAGATGTGACTGAATTGCTGCAATCTCATGATAAGACTTAAATAGATGAAAAGTTGCTTCTTATGGATGAGCAAAGAAAGTGGTTCCTTGAGATAGAATTTATTCCTGATGTGAACAGTGTTGAAATGACAACAAAGGACTTAGAATATTACACGAACTTGGCTGACCAAGCAGTGGCAGGGTTGGAGAGGATTAACTCCAGTTTTGAAAGAATTTCCATTATGGGTAAAATGCTCTCAAACAGTATTGCATATATAGAGAAATCCTTCATAAAATGAAGACTCATTCAATGCAGCAAACTTCACTGTTGTTTTATTTTAAGAAATTGACACAGCTACCCCTGCCTTCAACAACCACCACCTGATTAGTCAGCAGCCATCAGCATTAAGGAAGACCCTCCATCCAGCATAAATAGTCTGTGAAGGCTTAGCTGATCATTAGCATTTTTTGGTAATAAAGTATTTTTAGTTAAAGTATGGATGTGTTTATTTAGACATAACGCAATCGCATACTTACTAGACTATACTGTGGTGCAAATATAACTTTTACAGACACTAGGAAACAAAAAAATTTGTGTAACATATCTTATTGCAGCATTTGCTTTATGATAGTGGTCTGAAACTGAACCTACAATATCTCCAAGGTATGTCTGTGGTTGGTGTTAATGTACGAAATGAATGAAATTGATATGGCAAAGGGCCAGCTTGCCTATATGGTGACTGAATTAGACTAGTGTCTTAGTTTGAGCTCTCCCTAAAAGTAGACCCTGTGACAAGATTGGATATAAGGAGTTTATTTGGGAAGTGATCCTAAGGAGTATGGAGAGGGAGTGAGGAAGTGAGGTGGGGAGGGTGGAAAGCCAATAGAGGAGATGCTCATCAGTGGATTACTGCTAGAGCTCCTTGCTGCTGGGGATTCTCTGGGAAACTGTGTAGAATACATGTCAGGAATAAGGAAAACTAGGGGATTTAACTGATGTAATGAGACAGAATAGTGGCTTCCTCAAAAGATGTCTACCTCTTAATCCCTGGAACATGGGGATATGTTACCTTACATGGCAAGAGCTACTTAGCAGGTGTGATTGAGTTAAGGACCTGGAGATGGGGAGATTGTCACAACGGTCTTTCTGAGACAGAATTAAGAAGGTTAGAGTCAGAGAAGAAAATATGACAGTGGGAGGCAGAGCTTGGAGGGTGGGGGGGGGACAGAGAAAGAGAGAGAGAGACTTGAAGATGTTATGTTGTTAACTTTGAAGATGGAGGAACAGGCCATGAGCCAAGGATTGCATGTGGATTCTAGAAGCTGGAAAAGGCAAGGAAACAGATTCTCTCCTAGAGCCTCTAGAAGGAATTAACCCTGTTGACACCTTGACTTTAGGCCATGAGTCTGAATTTTGGTCTTTCTCTCTCCAGAAATATAAGATAAAAAATGTGTGTTGCTTTATTCCACGATGTTTGTGGTATTGTTATAGTAGCTTTAGGAAACTAGTATACTATACCAGTGTATTAATATACTTGCAGCCCTCCTTGGTTGCAGATGGCTCCTAGGTGATACCTGGTCTTTGTTTCTGGCTAACCCACTGAAGGCTCCGTGGCTAGGGGACACCTCAGGCTCTGATCCTCAAGCCTGCATGTGATGAAAGCAGTGTGCAGGACACCTCCGCAGTGGGCCAGGGCACATGAGTGGAACACAGTGGGCTTAGCTGAACCCAAACAAAGGATTTGTTTGATCAATGAAATGTGAAAATGTCCTCATAAATGCTTGGAACAAGCTCTTCTGGGTTGTTTTATATGAAACAGTTGTTTCACACAGAAACAGTCCAGGTTTCTGAGCCTCTCTGACCATTCCCTACCTGTCTCTTCTGTCACTTTCTCCTCTGGCTTGTCTTTAAATGTTGGGGAGCCAGGATTGTGATCTTGACCTCCAGTCTCACTCTGTGATGATAATTTTATGTCAACTTAACTGGACCATGTGTGCCCAGGCATTTGATCAAACATTATATTGGTTGTGTTTGTGAGGGTGTTTCTGGATGAGATTAACATTTTGTATCGGTCCATTTTTATACTACTATGAAGAAATACCCGAGACAGCGCAACTTATAAAGAAAAAGAGGTTTAATGGACTCAGTTCCACATGGCTGGGGAGGCCTCACAATCATGGTGGAAGGCTAAGGAGGAACAAAGGCACATCTTACATGGCAGCAGGCAAGACAGCATGTGCAGGGGAATGGCCCTTTATAAAACTAACAGATCTTGTGAGATTTAATCACTATCATGAGAACAGCATGGGAAAAACCCACCCCCCATGATTTAATTATCTCCTACCGGGTCCCTCCCAAGACACATGAGGATTGTGGTAGTTACAATTCAAGATGAAACTTGGGTGAGGATGCAGTCAAACCATATTGCATTTGAATCTGTAGACTGGGTAAATACCTCCTAATGTGGGTGGGCTTCATCCAATCCATTGAAGGCTTAAATGGAACAGTAAGTCCAACTGCCCTATGAAAAGGGACAGTTCCTCCTGCCTGACCGCCTGAAAGCTGAGACATTGTTTTTTTTCCCTCTGTCTTCGGGCATGAAACACCAGCTCTTCCCGCATGTTGAGTCTGCAGGCTTTTGGACTACATGAGCTCTCCTGGTTCTCAGGCCTTTGGACTCAGGTTGGAACTAAACCAGTGGCTCTCCTAGATCTCCAGTTTACAGACAGTAGATCTTGGGAAGTCTCAGTTTTCATTATCACATGAGCCAACGCCTTATAATAAATCATTCTCTCTCTCTTCAGCATTGCTCATTCTGAGTTTTAAGTTTCACCCTAAGATTTCTGCCACTCAGTTGGCTGTTTCCCAATGGAGAGTTAAAGATGCTGCTACCCTGGCACACAGGACTGAGTTGGAAAAGTCCTTGGCGAACATGGAAGTAAGAGATCCAGTTTATTTTCTCTGAATGAGAAAGACATATACAAAGAGAGTCCCCTCACCCCACACACAGCACAGACAGGAAGAGAGAGACAGGGAGAGAAAGATAGATAGAGCAACAGAACCAGGCAGACACCCAGACACAGAGTCAGAGAGAAAGAGACAAGGGAAGGGAGAGAAAGGACAGAAAGACACAAATCACAATGTGATGTGCAGAGACACAATGAGAGACAGAGATGGAGGGAGACACACATAGAGGCAGAAAGAGAAGCACATTCGTCAGAGAGAGGGAACGGGGAGGAGAAGGTGAAGGAGTCGGAATGCCAGGTGAGCTAATACACACCACCCCCCAGCTTGAGTATGCCCCATCTCCAGAGCTCAGGAAAGCCCCATGGGCTGTGATAAGTCTCCTTGGCCCACCTGCCCTCACCCCTCCCGAGAGTGACCCATGGGTATACTGAACAGGTTTTAGAGCCATAAAGGGCTGGTTTCAATACCGGATCAGCTGCTTTTTAGCTGTGTGACTCTGAGCACTACTTGAATTTCATTTTCTTCATCCGTAAAATAGGGGATAATAATATCTACTTTGCAAAATTTTTGTGAGGTGTTCAACAAATCTTTATTATTATTTCAGACACATCTTGGATCTCTTCTGGCTCCCATCACTTCCCCTTTAGTAAAAGGGAATTTATGCATATATCTGGGATAAATGTAGTTCATAAAACTGTATTACTGGAAATAAATCAAAATTAAGCATACTCCTCTAAATAAACAGTTTGGGATACTTTTCAGCCTCAGCCCATTAAAACCAATCAGTCTTGCAATTGGTAGGATGCATGGAAATGTTATTTTATTTTTTTAAATTCTATTTTATTATTATTATTTTTGAGACAAGGTCTCGCTCTGTCACCCAAGCTGAAGAGTAATAGCATGATCTCGGCTCACTGCAACCTCCACCTCCCGGGTTCAAGCGATTCTCCTGCCTCAGTCTCCTGAGTAGCTGGTACTACAGGCACATGCCACCACATCCGGCTAATTTTTGTATTTTTAGTAGAGACGGGGTTTTGCCTTGTTGGCCAGGATGGTGGAAATGTTATTTTATCTGCAGCTGCATCTTTGATCTTCACACCCTTTTTGTTCAGCAGAAAAACTGGGAGAGTGGCAAGTTGCTACACCTGGACTCATATACACAAGAGGGCGCTGGCGAACGTGAGAGAGGATCTGTTTTAATAACCCATGACTACTTTTTAATAAAAAAATTAGTTTTTAATTGACAAAAATCGTATATATTTATCAACATGACAATTGACATTCAAAACAACATGATGTTTTGAAATATGTATACATTGTAGAATGGCTAAATCAAGCTAATAACATAATTAGTCTTACCTCACATAGTTAGCATTTTTGTGGTAAGAACACTGAAAATCTACTTTCTTAGCAATTTTCAAGAATACAATACGTTGCGATTAGTGATAGTTATGTGTTGTACAATAGATCTCTTGAACTTATTTCTCCGATCTAATTGAAATTTTGTATCCTTTGACTAATATCTCTCCAACGTGTCCCCCTCCTACACCTGGTAACCACCATTCTCTGCTTCTATGAGTTATACTTTTTCAGATTCTACATATAAGTGAGATCGTGTGATATTTATCTTTCTGTGCCTAGCTTATTTTACTTAACATAATATTCTCTAGGCTCATCTATGTTGCTGCAAATGATAGGAATTTATTCTTTTTTATGGCTGAATAATATTCCACTGTGTATATATACAGTACCACATTTTCTTTATTCATGTGTTGATGGGCATTTAAGTTGATTCTATATCTTAAGTATTGTGAATAGTGTTACAGTGAACATGAGAGTGCAGATATCTCTTCAACATACCGATTTAATTTCCTTTGAATATGTACCCAGTGGGATTGGGGGATCACATGATAGTTCTATTTTAATTTTTGAGGAACTTCCATACTGTTTTCCGTAATGACTGTACCAATTTCCATTGCCACTAACAGTGTACAAGGTTTCCTTTTCTATACATCTTGCCAAACCTTGTTATCTTTTGTCTTTTTGATCATAGCCTTTCTAATAGATGTGAATTGATACCTCATTGTACATTTAATTTATATATCTCTGATAATTAGTGATGTTGAACATTTTTCATGGACTTTTTGGCCATTTGTATGTCTTTTTTGAGAAATGTCTATTCAGTCCTTCCCCCATATTTGTTTTCTTGCTATTCAGTTGTACGAATTCATGATATATTTTGGGTATTAACCTCTTATCAGATATATAGTTTGCAAATATTTTCTCCCATTCTATAGCTTGTCTTTTCACTCCGTTGGTTGGCTCCTTGGCTATATGGAATCTTTTTAGTTTGGTAAAATCCCAGTTGTCTATTTTTGTTTTTCTTTCCTGTGCTTTTGGAGTGATAGCCAAACAATCATTGCCATGTCCAATGTCATAAAGCTTTTCCCCTATATTATCTTCTAGTAGATTTCTAATTTCAGGTCTTACGTTTAAGTTTTTAATTCATTTTGAGTTGATTTTTGTATATGGTGTGAGATGAGGCTCTAAGTTTATTCTTTTGCATGTGGATATCCAGTTTTCACAACACAATTTATTAAAGAGACTGTCCTTTCCCCATTGTGTGTTCTTAGCACCTTTGTTGAAAATCCATTGATGGTAAATGCATGAATTTATTTCTGGGCTCTTGAGTCTGTTCCATTGATCTGTATATCTGTTTTTATGCCAATGCCACACTGTTTTGGTTATGTAATATATTTTGAAGTTAGGTACTTTGATGCCTCCAGTTTTTTTTTTTTGTTTTTTTTTTTGTCATCAGTGTTCAAGATTGCTTTGGCTATTTTGTGGTCTTTTGTGGTTCCATAGAAATTTTAAGATCTTTTTTCTCTATTTCTGTGAAAAGTGTCATTGGGATTTTGATAGAGATTGCACTGAATTTGTAGATGGTTTTAGGTTATATGGACATTTAAACAATATTAATCTAGTCTGTGAACATGGGATATTTTTCAATTTATTTGTGTCTCCTTCAATCTTGTTCATCAATGTTTTATAGATTTTAGTGAACAGGTCTTTTGCCTCCTTGATTAAATTTATGCCTAAGTATTTCTTTTTTTGTAGCTATTGTGAATGGAATTGTTTTCTTGATTTCTGTTTTAGATAACTCATTGGTAGGATATAGAAACTCTTGATTTGTGCATGTTGATTTTGTATCCTGCATTTTACTGAATTTGTTTATAACCTCTAACCATTTTTTTGGTGGAGTTTTTAGTTTTATATAAATAAGATTATGTCATCCGTAAACAATGACAATTTAAGTTCTTCCTTTTATTATTATGAGACAGGGTCTTGGTCTGTTGTCAAGGCTGGAGTGCAGTGGCATGAACACAGCTCACTGCAGCCTCAACCTCCTGGGCTCAAGCAATCCTCTCACCTCAGCCTCCCGAGTAGCTGGGACTACAGGTGTGCCACTACACCCAGCTAATTTTTGTATTTTTTGTAGAGACAAGGTTTTGCTATGTTGCCCAGGCTGGTCTTGAACTCCTGGGCTCAAGTGAGCTGCCTGCCTCAGCCTCCTGAAGTGCTGGGATTGCAGGTGTTAGCCACTGTGCCTGGCCAAAGTTCTTCCTTTATAATTTGGATGGCTTTTATTTTGTTCTCTTACCTATTTGCTCTGGCCAGGACTTCCACTTCTAAGTTTAATATAAGTGACAAGAGTGGGCATCTTTGTCTTGTTCCTTATCTTAGAGGAAAAGCCCTCAACTTTTCACCAATGAGTATAATATTAGCTGTGGGCTTGTTATATATGACCTTCATTCATGCCTACTTTCTTTTCTGTGTACCTTTCTCTCTACTAGAAGGAGACCAGAGGTCTTATTATAGCACTGTGCTCTTGGATTTGCATTAAATAAAATTTCAAGAAAGATAACAAAACAGTGGGATTAGAGTGAATCTGTAGCTGTGGGCTGAGCTGTGAGCCAAGTGGAAAGGCTGTAACTTCTTGTGTTCACTATCAGCAATCTACTATCAACTTTAATTTGCAAAGGTTTATGGAAATGTGGGGGATTTTGTTGTAAAATGTGTTTTTTTCTTAATTTAAAAGTAGTGAGAAATTGTGATTTGCTAAATCCTAAAAATACAGAGGATAAAAGAAAAATCACCCATAATTCTACCTCCCAATTAATCAGTCAACTGAATTGATTAATTCAGTTAGCATTGTGATGTGCATTGTTCAAATTTTACACGTACTATTTTTTATCTACAAACTCAGGCTCACATTATACTACACTATTTTTTTCCTTTGCAATATATAAGTTGAACAACATCTTGCCATTAAGTATTTTAAAAATAATTTTATTTTCATATAATACTCTGTAGACATAACCTAAGGTTTTGTTTTCCCTTGAGTGTTTAAACCAATCCTGTCTTGTTGGATATTAATATTGTTTACATACTCCTTTCTAGTATAAATATTTTGTGAACATGATTTAAAGAAAATTTTTGTGCATATTCATGATTGTTTAAGATACATGTCTTCTATAACTGGAGCTTTGTATAAAACATTTTAACCTTAATAAAGCTTTTGATATAGATTGCAAATCTCCCCTCCCCCTCTGTAGCTCTGAAAAGCTGTATCTGTTCATACTTCTTTAATTACTGTGATGTTTCTCTATTTTTTAAAAATTGCAGTTGTCAGTTTTCCTGTTTATAAATAACTATCTTTAAATTTTTTAAAATTTAAATTTAATTTTTTTTTTTTTTTGTAGAGACAGGAGTCTCGCTATGTTACCTCGACTGGTCTCAAGCAATCTGGCTGCCTTGGCCTTCCAAAGTGCTGGAATTACAAGCATGTGCCAGTGTGTCTGGCCATCATCTTTTTTTTTTTTTTAACTAAAAATATTTCTTTATAATTTTCTTTCTTCTTGTATTGCATTCTCTTATCATTTTCTACCCCTTAAGTTTTAAAATGTTCATTGCATAAGATTTATATTTATTTTGACTTGAATGTTTTGCTGAAAACTGTTTACAGGATCCTCATGAATGAGAATCAGGCTTACTCAAAGATTGTAAACTCACTTAAATAAATATTTTCTGAAAGAAGAAAAAATACGTATTAAGCACCTCAGTGTTTAATATTATGCAGAGGACCTTGGCGGATACCTGAGAAGCACAAGGCATGGCCCTCCGGGATCTCGTGTTCTTAGATGGGGAAACATCATCAAGCTCACAGTCTAAGAATAGTGTTTCCTCAACCTTTTTAGACCTATGCCCACCAGAATACTCACTATCCTCTCTCACCAGCCAAGAATATTTTGCCTGCCTTTCCTACTCTGTGTTATGAATTGCTGAACTAGATCAAAGGAACGTGCTCCTTCAGATATCTGTGCACATGTAAACATCTTGCACTGATGTACTTTCTTGCCTTCAGTGGAGAATTACTTCATTAGATAATCATCCAAAGTAGGACTGTGAAATTTACTCTAAGAACCTAAGATGTGGACAGTTTACCAGTGAAGCCTGGGTTGATAAGGCCTAAGTTAAAATGCTTCTCTTGGCGATGAGTTTCCTACAGTACACAAGCCTATCAGTGCCTTGGACCCTGGGTTGGTCTTTGCCTCCTTTTCCTCTTCTCCAGGCTATCCCTATCCTGCACCATCTTGCTTCCTCCCCTAGGCACTCATATTAACGTTCCTGCCTCCACCTTTCTTTTGATTTGCCCTATTTATTGTATAATACCCAAATGAGTCCCTGATTGCAAGCATCTTGCTTCAAAGGTTGGTGGGTTCTGCCTTGCACTCTAGCAACTGGCTTTCCTGCTCTGTTCTTCACTCTTTCCGTCCCTACATTGCTGCTTGTCATCCACTTCTCGTCATAGACTTGGTGGCCTAACCCCTTTCTCAGTGGAATTAGTTTTATAACTTCTACTGACTTTAGAGCATAATGCCGATCAAACACAATGTACATAATATCTGTTGAATGAATGACTTGGAAACATTATCTTGCTTCTGTTTAAATATATGTCATGGGCTTAAGTGAAATATATTTACAAAATACTCATATTTTACTTACCTTTCTTCCCCTCCTGCCCTAGATTTCTATACTAAACACTTTGCATGTGTTATTTCTAATCTTCACAACAATCTTGCAAGACAGATGTTGCCATGTCTCTGTGTAAGGAAGCTATGGGTCCAGAGTTTCTCCAAATTCACTCAGTGGATCAGTGGTGGATCTTACTTCTCCATGGAACCACTCCTAGAATCACTAATCCCTGGCCTTATTCCAGAGGTTCCTAGACTTTCTTCTTTTGATCTCCCCATGACCTTGCTCTTATCCTGATTGATCACCACCATCTTTGTCTGAATCCCTTTGAGACAGAGGGAGCTAGGAGGGAAGGACAAGAGAGAGGTCTTGACAAGGGCTCTGCATAAGAGATTAAAGCCAGGACCGAGGGAGGTAGAAGGGTCAAAGGTATCTTCACATTTTCAACTTGAAGGAGAACAGTGGTAGTATCACTAAAAGAAATCAGTAGTTCAAAAGTCTTACTCCTGGGTTTTTTAAATTAGGTTTGAGTTCCAATGACTTTCTTTCTTTTCTTTTTTTTTTTTTTGAGATGGAGTCTTCCTCTGTTGCCCAGGCTGTGTGACGTTGGCTCACTGCAACCTCTGCCTTCCAGGTGCCTTGGACCTGGAGTGATTCTCCTACCTCAGCCTCCTGAGTAGCTGGGATTACAGGTGTCTGCTACCACACCTTGCTAAATTTTTTGTATTTTTAGTAGAGACGGGGTTTCACCATGTTGGTCAGGCTGGTCTCAAACTCCACTCACCTCGGCCTCCCAAAGTGCTGGGATTACAGGTGTGAGCCACCATGCTTGGCGCCAATGACTCTTTACTCACTGGTTAACCATGAGCAAGTCTCTTAGCTTCTCTTGAGCCCCAGTTTCCTCATCTTTTCCCTGAGCATAATCTGACCTGACTCTCATGTTTGTCGTTGGTTTGCTGTTCAAGTGATGCAATGCATGTGTCATGCTTTGTAAGGGTGGGAGCTGTGTGCACGCCAGCCATCATCAGTATTTGCAGATATATTATTACTAGAGTCAGATTGTAAATGGAGGCACCGACTTCTTGGTTAAAGTATATCTATGCCAGGGGCCAGCAAACTATAGTCCATGGCCCATATGTAGCCTGCTGCCTGGTTTTGTGTGGCCCCTGAGCAAAGAATGCTTTTTACATTTTAATAGGGTTGAAAAAAATGAAAAGAAAAGTATTTATGACATTTGAAGATTACATGAAATTCAAATTTTAATATCCATAAATAAAGGTTATTGGAGCATAGCTGAACCTATTTATTTATGTGTCATCTACGGCCACTTTTGTGTTATATAAGAACAGAATTGAACAGTTGTGACAGAGACTATGCGCTCTGCAAAACCTGAGATATTAACTAGCTGACTCTTCGTTAAGAAAAGTTTTCCACTCTGTTTCCTTCCTTCCTATCTGTTGAAGCTTCTCAAAAGCAGAGAAAATTCCAGGAAATCTTAAAAGTTTTTTTATACTTATTTCTTTTGTTTGATAATAAAGGTAAAATGAGAATATATTTGTCTTTTCTTCCTCCTTTCTGATACTTTTACAAGTAAATCTTCATTCAATGTTGAAACATTATTATGACTTTGAAAGGTAATTAAGGGTAAAAAAAAAAAAAAAAAACCGCCAACAAACTCAAACCAACCTTAACATGGCCATTCTAACACGTATTTCAAAAATGAAATTGATGCTTCCTTCTACTCTTGGCTTATTTATGTATTCCCAAATGGCTGCAACTATGGTCTACATACAATTTCATAGTTGATCAGCCCTTTTCAGTTGGCTTTGTAAATATTACTTGGTCATTGCTTTTATTTTTCATAATGGTTGTATTGCTATAGAATGGTACTGTTCACAAGTTATATGTCTTTCAGAAATACTTCTTGTTCTTGCCTTTCGTCCAGTCCTTGCTTCTTCAAATATGATTGCAACTGCTTCTCTTTGGAGCCAGCTCTGGGCAGCCTGGGCTTGCTTA
Source organism: Trachypithecus francoisi (assembly GCF_009764315.1). Taxonomy (NCBI): domain Eukaryota; kingdom Metazoa; phylum Chordata; class Mammalia; order Primates; family Cercopithecidae; genus Trachypithecus; species Trachypithecus francoisi. The sequence goes on from NW_022681468.1 coordinate 47,224,872, forward strand.
TTTTCCCTTCCTACCTTAATCTGTGCCATCTGATATTGATTCAAGTGCAGCATTCCCACTGAGCTTACAAAATGAGAAAGATGAGGAATAAAGCCAAAGAAAAAGTGTCAGAGAATAAATGAACTTGATATTTTAAAGGTGATTTTCACTTTGCCCATACCTCCCCACCAATCATTCAATAATAATAGAAAAAACATTTAGCAAACAAAAATATTCTCCATTTATCTAATAATGATATGAGGGATGTTTGTGCTCTCCTTTGCATTTCTAAATAAGTAGAAATAAAAACAAGACCATTCTTGTCATTATGTTATACTGTTAATCCTTTTACTGTGTTTAATACAAAAGAACTCTTCAATCTGTCAAATTAACTAAATACCATGAAATATAAGTAAAAATGGTTATTTACATTTTATTATCTTATTTTTTCCTAGTGAGAAGCTGGATGGAAAAATTAAAAGACAAGGTAAGAAAAGTATTTTCTTCCATTGGATTTATTTTTAGGGGCATATAGCTTTGTTAAGCAAAAGATCTTCAGAGTAGTGGCGCTTTAGTTTATTATTCTGATTCTGGTAATCTATCTAAAGATTCAGGGCCACTTGCAGTACCCTGCAAAAAAGAAGGCCTTCCCTTTAAATCCCTTCTTTTGGAACACAGGAGACACCTTATTCTTTGGAGTACCATTCACTCATATAAAAGTATCAGAATTTACCTTGTTTGATATGCTCAACAGAATAATATCATTGACATGTCAAGTTTCTTTTCGGGGAATTTCAGGATTGTAATTCCATTCCTTCTGGCTTTTTTTTTTTTTTCCCAGTATCAAGCTCTCTAGGTGTGTAGTTTATCACAGTGCTGCCACTTACTAGGTACTGATGAGCTGACCTGTCTGGAATGGCCAACTATAGAAAAAGATTTTCTTTTTTTGCATTAATTCTGCCATCTACATAGTGATTGACAACGTTAACTTCCAGGTTGATATTGTTTATTTTCTTTTGATTTTCAACCCTCTCCAAGTCTTTGCTTTTGGTTACTTGGTAATTTTAAGCTGAATTACTCATAAAGATATAGATGGAGTCCTGAATTCCTTGTTGTAACCTGTGTCAGATCCCATTATTACAGCCCAGTTCAGATTTCATTGGGATTTCAGCTAAATGGAAATCTTCTCAGTGGTCAGATACTGAGTTACCTTCAATTCACCAGTCTCAATATATTTCTATTGATGGCATTCCACATCTTTTTTATTACCTGCAGTCAATTTCCCTCATGTTTGAATTATTAATATTATTTTACTACAGCTTAATATTAAAGGATACATTCAATTGCAAATAAATTTATATAATTGTATTAATTCTCCTTACTATTTCTGCTTCTAAGTAAAATTTAGCACAGATAATTTTTGAGAATGAGACTATTTTATGTTCATATAAATTAAAAGTGACATTGAAAAATTTTAAGCCTGTTGAGGTCAGTGGAGGCCATTTTGATATTTGTAATGGGTCCAATTGTGGGGAGAGGTGGGCTGCGATCAGATGGACTGAGAAACACTTGAGGGGAAGAAAAGTTCAAAAGTTTAGAACTGGATATATTCACATTGGTAGTGTTTCCTGTTATTTTTCAGGGAAAAATATGATGCAATGAAAATTAAACAGGATTTGTTATATTAACCTAGGAATTCATATATCATTGTTTCCATAGAAAGTATCCTGAGTTATTTAACAAAGAGACCAAAAAAAAAAAAAAAAGTCTTAAGAAAATAAATTTTGTCAGGTAACCTGTTTTGAAATTTGATATTGTTAAATTTCTTATCTGCATGTATATATAGCTTTACCATTCCCTTAAAATAATCTGTGCAGCTTTAGAGAAAGGCTGTATATTTTTATTCCTGTGAACCCTTTATTCTTATCTTGTCTCAAAATCTTGGTACCTTTTTCTTGCTCCTTTTTATCAAGAGAAATAATTTTGTGCGTGACCCCTAGTTTTCTAGCTTATTTTGAAGTTTTCCAAGCTTTCTCATCACTTTCTTCCATAGTATTTTTTTCAGTATATTTTAATTAAAAAATTGTAGGAAGCACATTTTGGATTCCAGTGGTGACTGTCATGTGTGCCTATCTCTTCATCTTTGACTCTTGGAGGGACTCATTTAAATCTTCCCCATATTCCCTGCCTTCTTCCATGGTTGAACGATTACATGCTAATTTGATATGTATATTTTATATGTATATACACACATGTACATATATCTTCCTTTAACAAGTCTTACAGGTGATCCTGGTACGTGCTGAAGCTTGAGAAGATACATGTACATAGATCTTACACACATATATACGTATATCTTCCTCACTTTCTATTGTCCATCCATCCGTTCATCCATCCATCCATCCATCATCTATTAAAGTCTTGTTGGTCATTATCTTCAGAAACTATTTGAGTACAAAACTGTTGTCTCTTTGATGAAAGTCACAGAATCCCTTAGAACTGAAAACTAAACTACATGCCTAACCTGGCTCTTCAGGCAAGCCAGGACACTCTGTCAGGTTAGCTTCATTTAATTGTTTCAGTATTGAGTCTCTGTTGGTTAGCTGGATTCTAGAAAGGGTGGTGTTTTCAAAAATTCTGAATTGTTCCTTTTGTTGTTGTAGTTTAGTCTTTCTATATTAAGATTAAGATCAGCTATGAATGACAGCCAATCCGCCCCCACCCCCAATGACAATGGCTTAGCCAAGATAGAAGTTTGTTCTCTCTCTCTCTCTTTTTTCTTTTTTCTTTTTTTGGCAGAGTCTCGCTCTGTCACCTAGGCTGGAGTGCAGTGATCTTGGCTCACTGCAACCTCCACCTCCCAGGTTCAAGTGATTCTTATGCCTCAGCCTCCTGAGTAGCTGGGATTACAGACATGTACCACTATGCCCAGTCAATTTTTGTATTTTTAGTAGAGACGAGGTTTCACCATGTTGGCCAGGTTGGTTTTGAACTCCTGGCCTTATCTGACCTGCTCGCCTCAGCCTCCCAAAGTGCTGGGATTACAGGCATGAGCTACTGTGCCTGGCCCCTATTGTCTCCTGTTTTTAAGTCTGAGATAGTCACAGGTTAGTGGGGAGTGACACAGTGACAGGGGCCCAAGCTTCTTCTATTTGATGCTCCACCATTTGTGAGCTTCATCCCCAAGGTGACCTCATGATCCTGGATGGCACTTCTGACTTAGCTATGTGCATATTCTAGTCAGAGGAAGGAGGAAAAAGAGGGAGGCTAATGACACCCCTTTCTTTTTAAAAGGGAGAATAAAAGCACTCTGTCATTCTTAAAGGGGAAGAATAAGGGCTCTGCTCCCCTTTTATAGAACATATCTTGAAATTTTCTTCTGCCACTGACATATCATCTTCTTGGTGAAACTTACCACATGGTTGTACCCAGCTTCCCAGTAGGCAAGAAATCTTTATTTTGTTCCCACTCCCAAATTGGAGGCTCCTTTACTATAGAAGAAGAAAAGAATGGATATTGAAGGACAGTTCCTGTATTAATTCCATCATTAACTGTCTTCTTGGCTAAGCGTTCAAGTTGGTGATCCTTGTTAGGCAAGTTTTAACTTGGCTACTCATTAGTATATCTTTTCAGCATCTAAATTGCTTTTCAAAACTGAAGATGCATAACAATTTTAATTGTGTAATAAAGACCAGGCCTGTTGTTACATCAATAAAACCAATACATTTCTTCTAGCTTAAGGAAACCATTCAGAAAATGAATGGCCCAGACTATACTTTATAGCAGCAATTCTCAATGTATAGTCTGGACCAGCAGCATCAGCATCACCTGGAGCTTGTTGGATGTGCAAATTCTCACACTCCACTGTAGACCTACCTCCCAGGAACTCTGGGAATGGGGCCCAACAGTCTGCATTTTAGCAAGTCTTGCAGGTGATCCTGATGCATGCTGGAGTTTGAGAACAACCATTGCACAGAAATCATAAGGATGCTGTCTCAGTTCTGCAGACTTTAGGCAGTACAGCATATCATTTGGTTTCCTATGGCTTTCTTGATGACAGAGTTCTGAACAAATATGTCATCCTAAGAAGGAAGGATACCTTTCTCGTTGACTTCAAACAAACAAAACTTCAAAGCCTAACAAAAACAAATATATTTAGCAATATTTTGACTTATAATTTACTTTAAAATTTAAAACTTTATTTGGAAATAATTTAAAATTTACAGATGAGATACATGAGTAAGAATGGTACAAAGAACATTCCTACACCTTTACCTGGATGCGCCCGTTATTCACATTTTACCCCATGTGCTTTATCATTTGCTGCCACGTTCTTCTCTTTTTTCCTGAACTATTTGAGGATGAGTTGCATGTGTTGTGGCCTGTTTACCCTTATATACTTCAGTGTATATTTCCTGAGAATGAGGGTATATTTTAAGCAGATCTTTGTGCAGTTATTAGCTGGAGTATATTCAATATCAATATAATACTTTTATGGAATCTAGTATTCATATTTCAGTTTTTTCAACAAACCCAAAATATCCTTTATAAGAGCATTTTTTCTCCTCTCTTAAAGAATCCACTCTAGGATTATGTAACACATTTAGTTGTCATGTTTCTGTAATTTCCTTTAATCTGTAACATTTTTATTGCCATCTTTTATCTTTTATGACATGAACATTGCTAAAGAATACAGTCTTTTTAAAAAAACAGAATATATTTTCAGTTTGTTGGATGTTTCCTCATGATTCGATTCAGGTTATGCATTCTGGGTTGGAATAATACATTGGTGCAATTGTGTCTTTCTCAGGGTGTCCTTGGGGCACGTGTATATGCAATAATTTGGAACAGAAAATAAAGTATTAGGTAGAATTTATAACTTAAAACTGTGTGCATGTTGTCTTATTTCTTTTCATTGCTGAAGAAATCAAGCCATGAGCAATTCTAACAGAAGAGCGTATTTTCCCTTAGTCAGTTTGGAAAGAAGAATAGTTAAATTACATCTTAAGATGGTACGTTGCTTTGCTCCCATCTTGTAATTTACTTGTAATTTCAAAGCAAGGCAGAGGCCCCCCAAAAAGGAAAAAAAAATAGAGGAGACCAAAAAGAGAGGTGTAACTGAATTTTTGTGAAATCTACATAATTGAGAGCTCTAGCCAACTTTAACCATTCCACAATGAAAGTATACTTTAAAACATCATGTTGTACATGATGAGTACGTACAGTTTTGTATGTCGATTTACAAATATATATGTCAATTTGAAAAAATAAAGCTCCATAAGTAAAAGGCTTAAGTGTGTCAATGAGAAATGCACAAATGGTCACATACTTGAGAATACCGATGTTGTTGGTGTGGGATTAAGTTATAGAGTATGAGGAGACCTCCACAGAGGCTGATCACGTTGACCTTCCAAAAGTTCAAATGTTACTGTGCATGAAAAGCCTAATCATCTGGTTATCATAAACCATTAAAGGTTATCATATTTCAACATGTATGTGTTTCCATAAACTGGGAATGGTAATTAAAAATAATTCACAGTTCTTGTATGAGCACCAATGCTTTGCTGTTGTTCAGTATTTTCCCACATGGAAAATTACAGAGTTTTTATAAGCCTTAAGTAGATTTGGAAGAACTTTAGAAAAAGTTTGGGCTTCTACAAAGCATATTAATTTATTGAAAAATGACTAGGCTTTGTTTCTTGGGGAAAAATACTTAGTGTGCTGAGGAACAGTGGTATTGTTCTCAAATTAATGGAAAAATTTCCATATTTTGCCCTAAGTTAAGACTCTGGGAGGCAGAAACAGTGAGGGAGCTGTCTGAATACAAGAGGAAGGTGCTGCCGTTTCATAAGCTCTGATGTATTCCTTGGATGTCCTGCTAGAAATGTTGGGAAAACATCACAGCCTACACACTTCAGCACTTTCAGGAAAACTTTTATCCTCTGTCCTGCTCTGTTTTTGGCTCACTTTGAAAAATACTAAAAACAGTTTGTGCTGTATTAGAAATTTAAAAGATAGTCATATAAATGAATAGACTTATGAACAATTTTAATTGTTTATGTATTTTATATGGGTAGGCTTCTAGGAGGGGCTTCTTGGGAGGTAAACCATTACCTGTGTTCCCCCATGAAAGGGCTATAGGTTAGTACATACCCTGTTAGCCCATAGGAGTCTTATTGACCAAGGTGTAGGGATCACTCTGAGTACAATGGCCTTGCCCTAAGCTTGGGTAGGTCCTGAAGTACTTACTCAAGTCCAGGGATCATCCTGCTCTCTGAGGACCAAAGTATCCATAGTGACACCTTGGAGACACTGGAAACATAGATGAATTTGACACTTTCAGGATCTTTTGGAGGTATCGTGTTGTTGGTAGTGATCTTTGTGTCCTTCTCTGCCACTTCCTTTCTTTGGGGATGGGACATTCGGAATTCCCTCCCAACCTCCAACTTTGTCTTGTCTATTGGGAAGGCGATCCCATTCACAGAAATCACTCCATCCATTTTGTGTGCACACTCTCTCCTTGTCCTTGTCTTTTCTGCCTTTGCTCCGACACCTAACATTCCTCCCCTTGCCTTTACAGGCCCTTTTCTTCCTTGTTTTCAGAAGCCCTCCCCTTTTACTCACAAGCATTTTCATCTTTCTTCTCTTACTGTAATGCAGCTAAGACAGACTGGGAGAGGGAGAAGAGAGGACCACCACTGTCAAGGCCCTCTTTTTACCCCCCAGCAAACACAGTATTTCAGAGGACACTTTGACCTCCTTTAAGCTTGATGCTGGCTGATATTTCCAATTTATAGCATTTTAGTAGTCCTGGCATTCTCAGAGGCTTACTTCATCCATCTTTAATACAAATTATATTTCTGTCATCAGAACCTGATGTTGACAAATGTGCACAAGCTAGTGGCTGTAAGTGCCACTAGTTCTGGCTGATTTATTTCTATACTTCTATGTATTTGAAATAGCCCCAAAATTGGCCTACCTCTCTCTCTGTTGCCTTCTCCCTAAAAAGTTACTGTATTTTAGGTTTAGTTTTATCTTATAACAAAGCAGACGGGATAATTCAAAGTGTCTAAAAACCTGCTGCCATCCAGCAGAAATGAGAAACCCAGGGCAGTGCTCTGTTTAGCATCCTAATGTGTGTTTCCTTTTCTATGCAGGCTGGTTACATGTCTGGGATGCTGGTGCCTGTAGGGGTTGGGATAGCTGGAGCCTTGTTCATCTTGGGAGCCCTCTACAGCATTAAGGTTATGAATCGCCGAAGGAGAAATGGTTTCAAAAGGCATAAAAGAAAGGTATGGAACCAACAATAGCAAAACCTAATCAGTTTCAGAACATTCTTTGCTTATCTAATTTACTTAATAAAGCACACGGAGTTTAATGATGCTTGAGCGGTATTGACGTGCCCAGTGGTCTGGATTAGCTGCTGTAGCTCCTGCCTCGGCTTCATTTGTTAGCGTGTCTTTTAAAGGGGGCCTGTTTCTCAGCTTTGCTCTGCGGCAGGAAGGGTTTAATGCTTTTCTGTTTTCTTTCTCTAGCAGAGAGAATTCAACAGCATGCAAGATCGAGTAATGCTCTTAGCCGACAGCTCTGAAGATGAATTTTGAATTGGACTGGGTTTTAATTGGGATATTCAACGATGCTACTATTCTAATTTTTATTTTGGAGCAAAAAAAAAAGAACAACAACCTGCCACATTGCTGCTATCAGGCCGTTAGTCCTAGTGTCTGCTGGGTGCTGGGTAGTAGATTTTTCTTGTACTGAGCAGAAATGGCATGCTGTATACTAAATGTATCATGCAGTATTTGGTTTTATTCTGTAGTGAATTTTCCACAACTATGGGCTACAACTCATAAATATGCAGCATATATGTTTTTCAGTAGGAGTTGCTACATTAGGCAGAGTAAATATTTTGTATTTTTCCACAGTGTCTTTTCCTTGATTTGAATTACCTGCATTGAGAATAATGATTGTTGCCACCAAGGCATGCCTGACTTTGAGATATAAATCTTCACAAAGAATAACTTCTCATCATTATACTCTACCTACGTGAAACCATGGGCTTGTGAGCCATGGTACATACTGCATTTGCATCAAACTAGCAGCAACTCAGAATGAAATCATTTTCATTAAGAAGTTCTCTCAGCATATTAGGATTATATGTAGATTTGTACGTGTTTTGCATTATGTGCTTCAGTCTCCTAGTTTTATTATTTCTCACCTTCGTTTTATTCTTATTCTTGGTGAGGAAAAATGCACTAGAAATAATACATTAAATTGACTCTTAGTCTTAATGTATGCTTGCAGTCTTAAATAGTGTGATTGAGTCCAGCAGAGTCATACATGCTTATGATTAAGAGGTATGCTTTTTGTGGTACTATTTGATTTTGCCAAGAAGAAATGAGGAAGACATCAAGAATGAGATGAGGGTAGGTAAACTCTCAGAGCATTTCTCTCTGCCATTTGGTTCTATGCTTATGTGGCTACTAATGTGACTAATTCAGAGTGTTGTATTTCCACATCTGTGGTCTTCACCATGGGAAAAGTGGGCTACCATTGGTCCTTATTTGGCTTTATTAGAAAAATAGACATTCTATCGTTTGTCTGCCCAGTGACCAGAGTCCTGGTGCACAACAGAGCTCGTGGGAAACCAGCCTCTCTCAGGGCACCCCGCTATGAGGATGTTAAACTATGTTCGATCATTTCTCATCTCCCTTGGAATGTAATTCCCTGCCCTGTACAAAATAGGATACTCCAATGCGCTATTTGAATCTAGGAATTGAGGACTTGTAGTTAGTTGAGTTTTGGGGTAAAGACTTGGCTCATATGGAAGAATAAAGGTTATTTATTAATAGTGCTGTCACTGTGGAGAACTTGTTGGGGTTTATTAGAACTTGTCTACTATGTTCAAGAAAAATTGCACAATTATTCCTCATAGCTACTATGTGAGGTAGGACATTTGTTTTTATTCTCCCATTTGACTGAAGATGGAACTGAAGCAGAGGAGTGAAATGATTTTCCAAAGTTGTACCTTAAGAGAATCAGCGTGAGAACCCACTTGGACCCAGAGCCATGCACCCTTATCTTCAATTCAGTACCCTTTTCATGGACTTTGGAGGAAGCAGTGATATTTCAGAGTCCTTCTTTAAAACAAAGGTTCTAAGGAAATAGCTGCTTGGTCAAGGAACATTTGATGTGAGTTTCCATCTTTGTTAAATGAATGATGCCTTTGTAATTTCTCGCTTACTCATACAAGTTCTTTCCTTCCCCATCTCAGTTATTTCCTTTATAATCATAAATTGAAGTATCACTTCTATGGAACTAATAGAGAAGACTTCCTAGAATCCATTGTTGAAAAATGGCTGGCTTGTAAGAACGTTTTCATCAAATAATTTTAACTCTTTTTGCCAAGAGATGTAAGCAAATGTGTGAAATTGATCAAGAGAAGTGAAAAGCTCTGTACAGTCAAATAGAAGTTAGCAATTGGCAAATTAGCTCAAGGTCAGATTTTAAAAACAGAATTCAGAACCATGACACTCAGAAGTGATTTGTAATTTCATGAGTAGAGACGTCCTGATATTGCATAAGGGATGTTTTCCTTTTCTTAAGAGCAGCCCTTTGCTATAAGTGTTTCTAAGGTTGGGAGTAAGTGAGTGTGGTGTGGCATTACTGTCTTTGTATTCTTGACAGACTATTTGTTGAATACATGATAGGCCACTTAACTGAATAGCACATGGGTGATGCTAATGGCCATTATTGCCTTGGGCTACTCAATCTATAGTCTTAACTAAACCATGGCTAATAGGTTTACTTTTCAAATTGTAGTGTAATAAATTCCCAAATAACAGACCCATATTTTCATTTCTCAGAGGTCTGTGAGGATGACATGTATGTGAATTTTGACTTAACACAATATCTCTGTGGTCCTTTTTGGGAAACATGATTTCTTAAAGGAAAAGCATATACTCAGAGTACATTTCTGTACAAACCCATTTAAACATCTGGATTGAGTGGATGGTCAGTAGATGGTACAAATGACATGTTTATTTTGGCCGTTTTCCTTGCTGCTGGTGGCTGTGGAATAATGATTTTCAGTGTTTGGCTTAGATTATTAAGAGGATCAGAAAAAGTTGTCATATTTTAAACAAAACCTGGGATTAGCGGTGCTGCTACCAGATGGAAGTGCTGGCCAGTGGTTATACAGTGGTCCAGATGAAAAGTAGTAAATCAGGCACTTGTAGGTTTACCCAAAATAAGTGATAAGTATGCTTATATTTGCAAATTAAAATAGAAAGTCAACTTTTTATTCTAACAACTAGGCTTAAAACATTTAACAGTGAAATAAATAAAGCTGTCTGGAAAGGAGAGCCGATTCCTGCAGCTTCAGTTGTGAACACTGTCCCTACTGGACTGAGTTTACCCAGCCAGAACTGCCGGTGTCCCACCACAGGGGCAGGGACTAGGTCTTCTTCTCGGAGGAAGAGGCAGTGTTTCCAGAATTTGTAGGCTCATAAGAATCACCTGGGACACTTGTGAAACATACCGATTTGAAGGCCTTACCCCAGACCTGATGAGTTAGAATCTCCAGGAAAGGAGCTTGGGGTATTTGTGCTCCAGCAAGGTTGTGAACACAGCTAGGAGGGATCTATCTAGAGAACCATTTCCTTATGATAGAGACAAGGTCAGTTAAAGTCACGATGAGATACCACCTGACACCTATTGGGATGGCTATTATTCAATAAAACAAAATATAACAATTGTTTCTGAAGATGTGGAGAAATTGGAACCCTTGTATACTGTGGGTGGGAATGTAAAATGGATAGCCACTGTGGAAAACAGTATGAAGATTCTTCAATAAATTAAAATAGAACTACCATATAATCCAACTATCCCATTTCTGGGCATATATCCAAAAGAATAGAAATCGGGATCTTGAAGAAGTAGCTGTACTCCCGTGTTCATTGCAGTATTATGCACAATAGCCAAGATATGGAGACACCTAAATATCTATCAATAGATGAATGGATAAAGAAAGTGTGGTATAGACATACAGTAGAATATTATTCAGCCATAGGAAATAAGGAAATCCTGTTATTATGACAACGTGGACACACCTGGAGAGCATTATGCTAAGTGAAATAAACTAATGACAAAAGGACAAATGCATGATTGCACTTATCTGAGGTGTCCAAAATAATCAAACTCATGGGGCAGAGGCAAAATGGTGCTTGCCAGGGGCTGAGCGAAGTTCAAGATGGGGAGATGTTGATTAAGTATGTTTCAGTTATGCAAGATGAGTAAGTTCTGGAGCTCTGCTGTATAACATAGTGCCTGTAGTTAACAATATCGTACTGTGCAGTTAAAAATTTGTTAAGAGGGCCGGGCGCGGTGGCGCACGCCTGTAATCCCAGCACTTTGGGAGGCCAAGGCAGGCAGATCATGAGATCAGGAGATGGAGACCATCCTGGCTAACACGGTGAAACCCCATCTCTACTAAAAGTACAAAAAATTAGCTGGGCATAGTAGTGCACCTGTAGTCCCAGCTACTTGGGAGGCTGAGGCAGGAGGATCGCTTGAACCCAGGAGGTGGAGTTTGCCATGAGACAGGATTGTGCCACTGCACTCCAGCCTGGCGACAAAGTGAGACTCTGTCTCAAAAACAAAAACAAAAAGCAAAACAAAACAAAAATTTTTGTTAACATGGTAGATCTCACATTAAATGTTCTTCACACACACACACACACACACACACACACACACACACACAAAAGAGACAAGGAGAGCAATCCCCTGTGGGAAGAGACACTTTCCCTGGTCATGCTATCCAATAAATCACACCTGCCGTGGAGATAGGAGAAAGGAGAAAGGAAAACAAAAGGAAAGAGAAAAGGATGGAAGCTACTAGAAAAAGAATAGAAGGCTGGGATGGAGAGAAAAGGTTTCTCCCATACCCCTGATGTCTTTTTCTCTAATTAGAAAAGAGAGTGCTTTTCTTTCCAACCTCTTTAGTTTTTTCTTTCCCATAAGCTGTTTCTTTCAGTAGCTGCTAGCTTAATTTATATGCAATATTTGGAGTTAATTAGTATCCCAGGGTAACAGATTCCCTTAGCAATGCCTTAGCCATGGCTTCAGCTGATAAACTGCCTCAAATACAATTTTCCAGAAACACTTTCTTAAAGTACCTGTATCTCTTAACGTAGGTCAAAACTGTATGAAGAAATTTTAAAGCCAAGTTTTAGAACACATTTAAAGTAATTTTTGAAGAGTCAATTAAAAGTGGTTTTTCATTTTATGATTTTTTCCCCCCAAAGGCTAACCGTTAAAAGCCAAAACATTTTATACAGGTATCAGAAAATTATATAGAGTGCATGGAGCATACTGAATACCTCGCTCTTCCTTCTGTGTCTGCCTCCAGGTGTCTTCTTCCTGCAGAAGCCCAAATGAAACACCTTATTTCCAATCACAGCCACAACCTAGGGGAGAAGAGTCAAATCCTCCGCAGGCATTGTGATTTCTGTGGCTATGAATAATCCATGTTCCTACCAGCTGCCAAAAAACAGCTTTTGGAAACAAGATGTACTATTTGGCGCAAGGTTATAGCTACATGACATTTTGGCAAGACAGGCTTTTTTATGACCACAGAGGAATTTGAAGAGGCAGGAACACAACTGAAAAAAAAAAATCTCTTCCCTTTAGGGTATGTGAAGGTATGGTTACAAGGAAAGAATGTAGTAGAAGAAGATGGAGGAAAATCTTAATACAAGGCAAATATAAAAATGGCACAAAACGTTAGAAAGTGCTGGAGGATGCCAAAGTTCTCAATGGACCAATGCTTGAAAAAATATAGAGAAAAGCAAGGAGAAGAATACAAATGAGGAAGATCATTAGCAGGAGAAGGGACCATAAAGCTACATGAATCCATTTTGCCTCCATCTTCTCCATCAAATAAAATTATTTCATACTAGTTAGAATGAACATTGCCGGGGGTGGGGAATTGAAGTCCAAGATGGATGAGGAGGTAAAAGGTGCTTGGTTACTTTAAATGAGCTTAAGCTCAGTTAGATATCTTCTTTAATTGCACAGTCTTCAAATGACTGAATATAAACTTCTAGGAACAGGAAATAATTTGAAAGCAAAATAATGGTACTGGCTTAATAAAAATCCCACATGTGCACATTTAGCACTCCTAGACTGATAAGCTGAAGATGAACTGCAGAGAGATGTTGCTCTGATAATTATAGACTGGCAGTTAACATAGCTGGAAACATAATCCTGTTGCTTAATTTCTGCATGCAGAAAACCCCAGCATTTATTTTGCAAGCCACTGTAATATAAATGCATTGAGAGTGTCCTATTTGGGGTAATAGGTATATCTAACTCCCTACTAATTAACCCAATTTTCTATCATGTGCATATAGGATAAAGAGAGAAAGGAAGGAGGGAAGGAAGGAAGGAAGGAGGGGAGGGAGGGAGGGAGGAAGGAAGAAGGAAGGAAGGAAGGAAGGAAGGAAGGAAGGAAGGAAGGAATTCCCTCAGTAAGTAGCAGCAAAAGCACAAAGAAACAAATCATTTGCTCCCATGTTCTAGTTTGTGTAAAAGCACAAAAAAATTGATGTAAAAAACTTACATATTCCACCTAGTAAAGCAAATATCCTACTTGCTCTTTTCTAGAAGCAGCAGGAAAAGATCACTTATATAAGTGATAACCATCAATAATTTGTAATATAGAGTATAAATTCTTCAGATGGATGTTGCTGAGAGGTATAACCTTTTGTGGGTTAAGTATGGAGGAACTGAGAGTAGAAACAGAAGAATTATCTGTGGGGGGAAAATCCTGTTATCTTTTTTCTCAAAGTTTATGGGTATAGGAACAGAGTGCAAGCAAAGTGGCAGGCAAAGTGGGCACCCACTTGGATTATTTTATTACCTTTAAGGTGGGTAGATCATCTGCTCTAGTCTCAGAATAAATGTGGCATCAGTTCAGGAAGCTGAGCTTTTTATTAACCAGTGTCATGTCCATCTCAATATTCTCTCCCTAATTAGCAGCAAAATAAAGGAAGGGACCAAAGCATTTGAATCATTTCTCTAATTTTATGTCTCATGACATGGCCACAGCATTTGGATAGTTCAGACTTCTTCATGACCAGACAGACTAAAATAGGAAATTAAAAGTTGTCTTCCAAAAAGGAATTTTGATACAAAAGCTTCAGTGGTCATTTTCCTTTATTTCCCTCTTTATATAGGAGATAAAGGAGAGGAAGAAGAATAGGAAATGGTTTTGTGATTGAACCAATCAGATCCCAAAGATTTGATTGGTTCTTTACCAAGGAGGTTGAGGATGACTAGAGATTCTATCTTCAGCAAACCAAGAACACTTGATATTGCTTCTGACTGAATCAGTATTTATTGAATGCCTTTTATGTGTCAGGTCATATGCTAAGTGTTGGGGGAGCCAAGACACAGTCCATGACTGGAAAGGACTTATGGATTAGTAGGGAAGATAGAAAATGGGCAATTTCATGTCACAGACACTGTGGGGTCCAGAAAAGGAATATCTAACTGGGTCAAGAAGATCAGGGATGTTTCTCCAGAGCAGGTAACATCAAACCTAAGGTCAGAAGGATGAGTGGGGTTATTCAGATAAAGGGGAGAAAGGGATATGTGATCTAGCCAGGGAAACCCCACGTGCAAAGGCCAGGGGTGAGAGATCTAGTAGTTAGCCTGGCTGGGGCGCTAGGTATTCTAGGGGAGTGAGAGTTGAGATTGAGGGTGGTATGCCATGTGAAATACAGGGCTGAGGGTGAAGGGTCCTCTAGGTCCTGTCAAGGAATGAGGACTTTATTTGAGGGCAATGAGAGGTCATGCAAAAATATTATGCTGTGAAGTGATATGATCAGGCCTGAGTTAATAGGAAGACTGGTTTGGGAAGGTTAAAGTCTGGAGTCAGAGACACCAGTGAAGGTCAAGGTGATGCAGCAGTGTAAGTGAGAGATAATCATGGCCTGGACCAAGGTTGCAGGAACAAACTTGGAAGAGGAGAATGGGTTCTGGAGGTGTTCAGGAGGGGTAGACAGTGGGATTTGCAGATTGCTTAGATGGAGAGATGAGGGAAAAGACAACAGTTAAAGCTGACTAGGGTCATGGGACTTTTGAGGCTTCTAGATATGATGGAGTCTAGTGTTCTGCCTTCTGGAGGGGCTGACTCTGTATTATCCCAGCATATCTAGGCCTGAGAAAAATAACCTACAAGCCCCCGCAAAAATGCGTAGGCAGCATTAATTTTTACAAAGTGTAAATGTGTGGTCATTTTCTGTGACTTTTTTTTGTTTATTTTTTTAGAGACAGGGTCTTACTCTGTTGCTCAGGCTGTAGTGCAATGGTGCGATCATAGCTTACTGCAGCCTCAAACTCTTGGGCTTAAGTGATCCTTCCCCCTCAACTTCTTGAGTAGCTAGGACTACAGGTGTGTATCACCACTCTCAGCTATGTTTTTTTATTTTTTGTAGAGACAAGGTCTCACTATGTTGCCCAGGCTAGTCTCAAACTCCTGGGCTCAAGCTATCCTGCCTCAGCCTCCTGAGTTGTTGGAATTACAGGCATGAGCCACTGCACCTCGCCATTTTCTGTTGCTTTTAATAGTAGGTGCCAATGAACTAACTTTGAATTTAATAAAACGTAAACATTTGGGAAAATTCTTCTAATCCCTTTAGGGGATTACTTTGGTTGAGCCCTAGATGTGAGTTACTACTTCAGATCTGTTTGACTGTCTTGATTTGTAAAGGCTAATTGGAGAGTTTCTTATTCTTTGACATGGGAACAAAGCTCAGTATCTTGTTTTTCTTGAAAACAAATCCAAGAAACTTTTTTCTCAGGGCTGGTATGTATGAGGATGACATCTAGTTTTGGATATGCAGCCTGCAGAATCAAGCAATGCAGCTCCGTGTCCCAGTTCTGAACCGTTTCTGTGGCCTTTTGACAGTTGTTATGGTCCATCATCAAGCCACTTACCTTCCTTAGCATACAAAAAATAAAGCAAGTTTCCCATAATTGCCATATCAACACAAGGCCAGATTCTGGAGGGCCTCAGGGGCAATGATATGCAGAACTAAGAAAATTCAGAAAAACTTAAGAATAATTATTCCAGTCCCACCCAAAATGTTAACAATAATAAACATTGGTAACATTTTGGTCTGTACTTTTCTAATCTTTTTTTTCTATGCATTTATGATATGCAATCAATGCTTTTATTTTTATACAAAATCAGAATTGTAATTTGAGTAGTATTTTGTTACCTCTCTGTAGCTACGTTTTCCCATGGTTGTTTTAAAAGGAATAGAAGAAAGGAAAACAGCTTGTGAAAATCCTAAGTTGTATTTGAACAAGCAAGCTGTGTTTCCTCATTAACAACATTTATTTCACATTTGGTGGTCCATAACTGCCCAGTTACCTCAGGATGCCTCCATATGATGAAAATAAGAACAGAGTTGAAAGAAGTCTCCATAAACACAACGCACATTGGCAAATGTCATATTCTTGTTCCTTGAGGGATTAGAGAACACTTTCATCTCTTTGCCTTTGCCCCCAAAGTAAAAGCTATAAGCTTTTATAATTAAATAATAAGACTGAATAACCATAAACATAAATAATATGTAGTATTATGAGAAATACTGGGAAAAAGGACATTTACTGTGTGATTTAAATTGATTAAAGGGTTATTCAGTTCAACTCTCTTGAATCTAATTAGTATTTTTGTGTCATTTATTATAGGGCACACGTATTTTCTACATTTGATTTAACTTGGCTAAAGTTAAATGAGCAAATGTTTATTGCTATGTCCATTGTTTTCCTTTCTCTGTCATTGTTAAAAAGAGGAGCCATGGCAGCCGGGCACGGTGGCTCAAGCCTGTAATTCCAGCACTTTGGGAGGCCGAGACGGGCGGATCACAAGGTCAGGAGATCGAGACCATCCTGGCTAACACGGTGAAACCCCGTCTCTACTAAAAAATACAAAAAACTAGCTGGGCGAGGTGGCAGGCACCTGTAGTCCCAGTTACTCGGGAGGCTGAGGCAGGAGAATGGCGTGAATCCCAAAGACGGAGCTTGCAGTGAGCTGAGATCAGGCCACTGCACTCCAGTTTGGGCGACAGAGCGAGACTCTGTCTCAAAAAAAAAAAAAAAAAAAAAAGAGGAGCCATGGCTTCTCCTGCGTCTTCTGTGTCTTCTTCTCCGTTAGACCTTCTTCATCCACCCTCTCCCCATCCCTTTGAGCTCTAAAGGGTCTATAAATGAAAGTGGGTACAAGCTGATTCAATAGGACTTATATCTTACTGAATAATGTTTTATTGTCTTTATTCTATGTATTTGCAGAGAAATTGTATCTTTAAAACCAATTAACAAAGCCCTGTGGTTCTTTCAATCAAGACCTTTGTAAACATCTCTACTAGCCCATACTCCCCCAAATTTCTTGTACATAGAAGGAGATTACATTAAATAAAGCACATTATAAGGTGCAGTGAGCTTTATTCTAAAAATATTGTCTGGATGTGAAAGTAAATTCTTGTTCATAAAGTGTTATTAGATTAAAATTATGGAGTAAGCATTTGGCAAACTGATTGACTCTTCTTTGGAAAGATCAGGCTTTTTATGACACATTTCTGTTCATGCTTAAGGTCAGAAGTCAATCAAAGGCAACCAGAAAAAAAAAAAGGCAGATAAATGAATCAGGGACATAATTATTTTGTTATAATAATCAGGATCTTTTAAAGTTTAATTATGTGGAGTTGTTGAATAGACTAGTTTTATGCCATACAAATAAAATGTGAATTTCAAAAATCTTAGTTAGTGAAATTCAAATTTATTTTTACATAGCGATAATTAAATCACAAATACTTCTTGAGCTCTTGCTGTTGGCCAAGTGCTGTGCTCAGTACTTAACATGGATAAACTCGATGGAGTATCAAAATTCAAAGAGGTAGGCACTCCAGGTTACCCTTGACTCTACCAATGGCAGAAACCTGACTTGTAATAAATAATTATCTTTGACAAGAGAAACATAAAACAAGACCTGTAATAAATGATTTGTTCACAGATATTTCATGTCATAGAAACTATATAGCATTGATTTTTAGCTATGATTTTGATTCAGTTTTTAAAGTATTTAATTTTTATTGTATCAGCCCACACTGAACATTGGTTTTTCAGCAGATAATGCATCTTCCAAGTGCTCCAAGGCGAAGAGCCACAGAGAAGAATACTGCATCTTGAGTCATACCCTGAAATTACTGAACGAATTAACTGTGGCCATGTAAACTCTCTGCTTCAATAGGTAGAGTGCAACAGACAATCTAGTTATTCAGAACTAAGTTTTTAGTTAGCTTTTGTTATTCACCGAAGTAGTTTGCAATTACAGTTGTCTCTAGGTATCCATGGGGGATTGGTTTCAGAACAACCTGCTGATAACAAAATTCATGGATGCTGAAGCGCCTTACATAACGTGGTATAGTATTTGCGAATAACCTATGCACATCCTCAAGTATACTTTATATCATCTCTAAACATATAATACCTAATATGTTAATGCTGTACAATTAGTTGTTAGACTGTATTTAGTGAATAATGACAAGAAAAAAAGTGTGTACCTGTTTAGTACAGACACAACTCTGTAATGATTTTTTTTTTCTGAATATTTTCCATCCAGGGTTGGTTGAATCCACAGATGTGTAACTCACAAATATGAAGGGCTGACTGTACTTAGCAGTTAATTCAGATTTATCACAGTGATCTAAAGTAATTTTGTAGTTTACGAGCATTTTTTTTTTTTTTGGTTCTAAAAGAAAAAACAAAAAGAATATTGGTGATGTGATATTTATGTAATGTGATGATATTATAATGGCCACGTTTTAAAACTTGAGAATGTCCTACGTTCATACACTTCTGGTTTCTAGATCCACAAGGCTTCTGTATACAGTTCATGGTCTTCGGCATTGCTTCTTGTAATTTTTCCATCCCAAAGGAGAGCTACTGTTCAGACCGTACTTGTGGAATGCAGCGCTTCAAATTAAGTTTATTAAAATACAATGTGTGGCACAAGACCTGTTCCTTGTTTAAAGATTTAGTAGAAGGTGGTTTCTTTGGGTGCACTCTTCATTTATCTCAATGAACACAAAATGCATTGTATCGAGAGACATTTCTGCAGAGGGCAGTAAAAAAGAAAAACAACAATGAAGAAGAAAACAACTATGAATAAACTATTGGGGATTGTTTTTGTGCTTCTCAAAGTGTGTGTGTGTGTGTGTGTGTGTATGTGTGTGGGTGGGTGGGTAGAAGGTAGGAGGGGATGTGTGTCTGTGTAAGAGAAAGAGAGAGAGAGCGCGCACGAGAGCGCACTCACTAAGTGAATATATCCTTATGGTCTAAACTGGGATACAGTTGAAAGTGAAAGGGGCATAGCTGGGTGTGCTGGCTCACATGGATCACTTGAGTCCAGGAGTTTGAGTCCAGCCTAGGCAGTGTAGGGAGACCTCGTTTCTACCAAAAATAAAAAAATTAGCCAGATATGGTGATGTGCTTCTGTGGGCCCAGATACTTGGGAGATTAAGGTGGGATGATAACTTGAGCCTGGGAGGTTGAGACTGCAGTGAACCATGATCATGCCACTGCACTCCAGCCTGGGTGATGGAATGAGACCCTACATCAAAAACAAAAAGTGGGGACACTATTAATTACAATGGGACAACAGGCATACACTGGAATGATCCTGGGCAAATAGGAACCTAAGGGACATCTTAAAGGGAGTATATCAGACACCTCTTAGAGGGAGTGTAACAGACACTTCAAATCCTATCTTTTATTCCAGTCACCTAAGTAGCATTCTGTTTGGCACAGGCTTCCACCAGTTTGCCAGGGGGTGGGTTACTGTGGGGTTTCACTTGTCACTCACACATGTGCAACCTGGAAATGTAGGGGGGCTAACCTGGTGGGCCTTAACCAATGAGGATGGAAACTGATGGGTAAATCCTCCCACCATTTGTTGCTCATGTGGCCAGTTCTCAGATCCATTTCAGGAGGCTTCTCATAATAGTCCTTAGGATTGAGCACTGGTTGTCCATCGCAATGCTACCTTGAAAATTCATCCTTTCATTGGCCTTCTCTCTTTCCTTGTTTCACTGCTACTTGCGTGCAAGACTTTGAGGTTCTGCTTTCAGGGGAACTCAGGCTACAATAACTGGGATTTTGGAGTGAGATCACTCACTGTTCAGAGGTAATAAAGACTCCACTGTTGGAGGTAGGTGGAGTGGTGGTATCTGGCCAGCAGCATCTCAGTTACTAAGACTCTTACTGAGGTGGATTGGGATGAGGTGCAGGCAGAGGCAGAGCACTGGGTGGTGTGATAGCCGTGGTCCTTAAATAGTATGGGAGCAATAGTAATAACAAGGATTGAGCTGACTGGTGTGTTTAGACTGCTTTGGAGGCTTTGAAAAAAGCAAATGAAGAAAATGACAGGCTCAGGTTTGTTAATTAGCAACGTAAGGAATGTCAGGAAAGCCAGAGGATCTGTATGGAAGTTTATCAGGAGACTCACATTGGTGGATTGAGCTGTAATTCTCACACTCAAGGTCACCCTCCAAGCAAGCAACCTGGATCAGGCAAGACGTTGATAAAGGGTGAGAAAAGTCTAAAGTGGATGGTGGAGGAGGAAGATGAAGAATATTATGATCTTGGTATCAGCTGGAACAGTAGAACTGAAACTTGTTCCACTAACCCTCTTGAATTAAGTCTTTTCAGAGATTATGGCTGGCCAACAGCATGAAAGGGATTCTCTGATAGATTGAATTTAAAGAAGGACACAAAAAACAAGTACAAGAAATGGATTGTACCTCCCTGTACACCACTCCAGATCCTCTTGCTCATGCCACTACTGTGGTTAGCAGGTCTGTGCAGGTGTCAGTCAGCTTTTGCATGGGTGCAGTCTAACAGAGACTAGCCTTGTGCTGTGGCTTTCTCACTTCTCTGATGCTGGACTGTCCTGACAGCATGCCTTGGGAAGCACGTCAATACTAAGACATGCACAACTCACAAGTACGAGGGAGTTGGTATCTGTGAGGCCACGCTTGTCCATCAAGGGGGATGAGGATTGATGAATAACTTCTCTCTTTTCCTCTTTCAGGCAGACAGTTTTGAATTGCGATTTATCAAGTTTCTCAGAAATCCTGTTGGAGCCAGTCGCTTGTAACAGTGGCCACCTTGGTAATGCATCCTCACTAATCCTTTCCCTCCTTCACTCTTCCTGCCTCCATCCCATACTCCTGGTCCCCGAGATCACATTTCCAAACAAACTACTGTGTTTAAGCTTTTGTCTCAGGTTACGTTTTTAGGAGAATACAAATTAAGATAGAGAGAAGAAGACAGGCTAGGCTAGGGTACAAAGCAAGGGAAGAAACTGTGATATGGTATTAAAGTGCAGGGATATTTTGGGACATCAGAGCTTAATTTAGTACTATGATATTTCTAATAATGAAATGACACATTTAGGCCACATGCTTCCTTGTTAGAAACTCTATAACCAGAGGATATAGCAATTTTAGAGCTGGAAGGATCCTTGGATCTCATTTTTAGCCTATCTTTTATTTTAAAGAAAAGGAAGTTTGGGCTGTGAATATATTCAAGTACATCTGATAAAAGGGATTACACTATGTCAAATCATCTATTACTAACCAAGATAATGATGAATATTCCTCCAAGTGTAAAATTATATATCTAAGAGTTTAGAAGACAGAAAAATAGGCAAAACAGGGTTAGGATAAGGTTGAGTGAAGGTTGATTTGTGCTCAAAAAGTACAAGGGTTGGGAGCATTTTAGACCAAAAAACCTCCCCAGGAGATAGATTTCTCTTGGAACTTGTTAAATTTTGGCCATGAAGGAAGGGAACTAACGCATTCTGCGTGCCAAGCACTTGACTTACTTAGCCATGTGAGGTAGGCATTATTACCTCAATTTCTATGTCAGGAAGTTGAGGCTCAGAGGTTAAATAACTTTCTAAGATGACTTATAATCCAAGTGCTTTTGCTTGTATTCTTTCCCTTCCACCTCACCATATTTCTTCTGCTAAAGAGGAGACACAGTTTCCTCCATCCCCAGCAATTCCGGAGTTTATAGGTGGCCTTGGCAGTGCTGTAAAAAGAGTCAATTAGAAGTAGGAAGAGATCGTAGATCATTCCTTCTGGTCCCTCTATCCCAAAACTCCTATAAAAAGAAGAACTCTATTTTACCTTGAAGGCTAATTTCACATACTTTGGTTTCTAACTTTACCATTCCACTTGTCAGCTAAAAATTTTTACCATAATGCTGGCTAAAACTTGAAAACAATTTTATTAAAAAAAAAAAAGACATTTCCTACCAAAAGTAGAGTAAAAAAGAAATTTTTTTTTGCAGGCAAGATGATTGTATGAATCAGAGTTAGCGAAAATATTATTTGCCAATCAATGTCAAATTTAAAAAATCACATTCTTAGTGGTTTTGATAGGAATTTATTCATTTGTTCAATACGCTTTAATTTTTTTTGAATGTCTAGAACTGCACTGTTCAGTGCAGTAGGAAGTAGCTACATATGGCTATTTAAATTTAAATTAATTAAAATTAAATTAAAATTTAAAATTTAGTTTCTTAGTCATACTAGACTCATTTCAAGTGCCCAAATAGCCACCACACATGGCTAGTAGCTCCCATATTGGACAAAGTGGATATAGAACATTTCCATCTTCACAGAAAGTGCTAATGAACAGTTCTGGCTATGCTGAACACATTGTTAAGTTCTGGGGATACAGCAAATGAATAGATATGGGCTGTACTTCATGAACTTATATTTTAGGGGAAAGAGAGAGAGACAAAAATATGCAAATAAATAAAATAGTAATAATAGTAATTCAGTCTTACAATGAAAACGCATCGTCTGCTGGGTAGAGAATGTTAGGAACCAACTACTTCATACCCTGAGGTCACCTGCGGGATGTGACGAAGCCATTGAGAAGAGCATTCAAGGCAGAAGGAACTGCAGGTGCAAAAGTCTTAAGAACTTACCGTATTTCAGTGGGGAGCAGAGAGAATGAGGGCTTTGGACATCCTGAGGAGAAAACTGGCCATCAAAGAAAGGAAACCATACAAGGAGGTTGTGGAGATCAGTTTCATAACAATATTTGGGAACGATAGTTCTTAAGCCGAGTGTGCATTAAAATCACCTGGAGGCTTTCTTATAACAGATTGCTGAGCCTCACCCTAGAGTTTCTCATTGAGGGGGTCTGGGTAGGGTCTGAGAATCTGCATTTCTAACATGCTCGCAGGTGATGCTGATGCTCCTCATGTCAGGGTCACACTTTGAGAACCAGTGTCTACCAGATTTAGTAAATGAAGAAAGGAAAGCTTGGAAAGATGACCTCACTAGCCCTAATCCCACAGCTAGTTAGTCGAAGAGACAGAAGAGGCAGAGGTGGGAAGAGAGAAGAAGGCACAGCAGTAGAAAGCATGAGATCGTTTTCAAACTCAAATTTTCACTGGGAGGAGACACGTGGATGCTGTGAACTGAGGAAATTTTGATGTGGTTCTAATGGCAGGCAAGTAGGAGCTCACCTTTGCGTGATTTATTAGGATCTGTGTTTGTTTATATATGGCTCATTTCAAAGGATTTATTAATTGAGAGCACACTGGATATAGAAGCAAGTATATGCTTGACTCAGCTGACTTGAGCCCTCTCCACATTTTAAAAACCTTATCATATAGAATATGCCTGCTGTGCGGCTGCTTCGCGCCTAAGGCAGCATGCCTTGGAAGTGCTTGTGGATCAGCTTCAGATACTATAAAACATCCATCACTTTTAAACATGACTGTCCCCTCCTCTCCCCACCCCCTTTCCTGATGGAAAGGCTACTACCTGTTTCACCGCAGGCTTGGAAGGGACACGTCATGATGACAGATCACATTTGATCAGCTGCCTGCAGTTTAGTACCATGGTTCCAAAGCTGGCTGCACACTAGACTCACTAGAAGAGTGTTTAGAACTAACCCGCCCAGGCCCCACCCCTAGAGGTTCTGCTTTCATTGTTCTGGGTTAGGTGCCATATAATAATATCTAGATCCCACTGGAAGGGTGATTGTGGTCAGCTAGCCTCTGCATGACAAGTGAGAGAATGTACCTGGCCTGAATTACAGAAAGTCTCCCTGCTAAGCTCCTGGGCCTCAGGACAGGTCCTTCTCACAGTGCCCCTGGCTATTCTGGGAGAATGGGGGCGACCTTGACAGTCTCGGGATAAAGTGAGGTCCAGGACACAGCCCTGACAATGGATCCTATTTGCCGAAATGGTAGCATCTGAGAAAGGACAGAGGATTTGAAATGAGGCGCTAGACTCCTCTTTCCGTGTCATTGGTGGCCTTATTTGGTGCTTTAACCAATGTAGATAGTGATGTAAAATGTGGGTTCTGGAGTCCGACTGCCAAGATTCCTAATCCCAGCTTTGCCATATTTAGCTGTGCTAACTGGAGCAAGAAATTCAGTTTCTGCCTCAGCCAAGGGTCCTGGCAGGAAAGAGATGATATACTCAAATAATATTACTGAAGAGAGTTTAACAAAGGGTATGGGAAGGTTAAAGTAACCAGTGAGGGATGGTGAAGTCCCCAGGGACTAACAGCAGGGGAAGCCATTGTCACCTTTCTGCCTTCAGGGACAAAAGGGGCAGGAACAGGGTTGTCTGAACCTAGGGAGAGCTGTCATATAGGAGGGGCCCACAGAACTGGAGCTGTGGCTGAAGAGGAGGAATATAGCCAGTGGTAAAACCAGCTCAACAGGGAGGGAGGAGGAGGGATAAATGGCCACACCTCTCTTCTGACTTTGCGGCTCAAGCCAGTGTCTCCCATTAGCCCAAATCAACTGGAACCACAGGGCAAAAAGGCCCTATTGATGCAGTCACAGAGGCCAGTCTCCTGGGAACACAAAGCAGTACTAAGAAATGAGCAGTACACATATCGTGGTCAAATTCAGTATTACCACCCCAAATCCAATAAGCCTCTGTGTTCTTGTCTGTAAAATGGGAATGCTAACAGTAATGGCATTTCCCTTGTAGGGCTGTTGTAAACATTAAATGAGATGGTACATGTAAAGCTCTGAGCACAGTGTCTGGTCCATGGCACACGCTCCATTATGGCCAGCTGTTATTATTACATTAAAGGTGACCACTTGGGCTGCAGGAAGGGACACCTCTTTTATGGACTGTAATCCTGATTCCAAGAGGCCTACAGGCAGAGCATTGCTCCACCTCCTAGGCTGAGAGGCTCCTTGTTGCAGAAGAATCTAGTTAGGCTTGGGTCTGGTCACACGTGGACTCTCAGTCACAACCGGTGAGTAAGACCCTGAGTCAGAGGAGGTGGCAGCAGCACTCTCTCTTCTTCCTCACTCTTGTTTTTGGCCTTGTTGATATTTGATATGTCAAGATAGATGAAGGTTTAGCCTATCTGATGGATGTGACCAGCTTTATTTATAGACTCCAATTCTTTAGGGTGAGCATCTCATGGTGCTGGTGGGTGATGGGGAATCACTTTCTTTCCCTGAGGAATGAGAAATGAGTGTGTTCATGGAGATTGGGACCACAGATTCAGGCAGCAATGGCTTCTGTCCAGAACAGTTTTTCTCACATTCCTTTTCTATTAATAATCTCCTGCCAGCCTCACCATCCCAAGACTGGGCCCATAACCTGGCCTGGCCACTCATAATTCTTTGGAGCTGAGATTGACTCAAGGCCCAGAGATATGACAGTTTGCTCTTTAATGAAAGGGTATGTAGAAAATAATCTCTTGGTCCCTTCCAGATTTCGAGTATTGGGAAGTTAAAATAAACAACAGAAAAAGAAAACTTTCGTTTACATCTCCCAAATATCAACCACAGGACTTCTTTTTTGCTTGAGACAATATATGTATAGTGATTAACAGAGCAGGCTTTGGAGTGCAAAGGCCTGGTTTCCCATCCTGGCTTGTCACTTAATATGACCCTGGACAAATTTTTCTTTTCTTTCTTTTCTTAGACAGGGTCTCACTTTGATGCGCCAGCTGAAGAACAGTGGTGTGATCACGGGTCACTGCAGCCTGGAATTCCTAGGCTCAAGCAATTCTCCTACCTTGGCTTCTGGAGTAGCTGGCCCTACAGGTGCATACTACCACACCTGGCTAATTATTTTCTATTTTTTTTGTAGAGATGGGATCTGACTATGTTGCCCAAGCTGGTCTCAAACTCCTGGGCTCAAGCAATCCTCCCACCTGGGCCTCCCGAAGTGTTGAAACTACAGGCGTGAGCCACTGTGCCCAGCCGGATTTCTTTATCAAAGCTCCTCTTCCCTTATCTGTGAAGTGGGGATAATTGTTGCACCTTCTCCCCTAGAGCTCAGCAATCGGAAGTCATGTAGGAGTTGGAGTAGATGGCATGGGGATGGCATGAAGGTCATAGGGAGAGATTAAACAAAATCATGTATGATGTTGCTTGGCATAGCTCCTGGGACATAAGAAGCATTTAAACCCATTAGTTACTATTTATTATCTGCTCTTTTAAAGAACCTATAATACAGAAATGTCTGTGGAAGTGCACAAAGCCTCTCCCAGCCCACAAAGTTCTGTGTGGAAAAGGTCACAGAGGTTTCAGCTGCTCTTCTCACCCCAAGATAGAGTCAAGGCCAGCATTCGGATAGCAACTACAGTTTGCTTCAAAATGTAGCATGAACCAAGAAATAGAATTTGCCACGTTTAGTAGGATTCAACCCGACGAGGTTTTGACTGATTAACCATGTTTCCCAAGGTAAGAGAAAGTAATCACTCTGCCAGGGTCCTAGCAGAACGAGAAGGAACTAGGTCAAGGAGAGCCCAGTCCTTCTCTCTCTGTGATGGCCTTGAGAGAGATGGCTCTGAGAGAGCCGGCAGGAGGAATCTGGGGGTCCTCATCTGGTCACACAGTGGAGATGCTGTGATCCTGTTACAATCACACTGTCAAGATGTCAGCCCAAGACCCAATCCTACCCTCTGGCTCTTGCTTAAATGGGAAAGAGGCTGCTTCCTTGGCCCAGGAGGAGCCTAGTCTCCTGCAAGGCCTATTCCCACTGTGTGGATTGGATTCTTTTCTTTTGAAATGGCTAGTGTTCAAGAGTCCTTCATCCAGTTAAATTATTCTTTTCTTTTTGAGACAGAGTCTTGCTCTGTCGCCCAAGCTGGAGTGCAGTGGCACAATCTCGGCTCACTGCAACCTCCACCTCCCGGGGTTCAAGTGATTCTCCTCTCTCAGCCTCCTGAGTAGCTGGGACTACAGCCTCCCACCACCATGCCCAGCTAATTTTTGTATTTTTAGTAGAGACAGGGTTTCACCATGTTGGCCAGGATGGTCTCGAACTCGTGACCTAGTGATCTGCCTGCCTCAGCCTCCCAAAGTGCTGGGATTACAGCCATGAGCCACTGTGCCTGGCCAAATTATTCTTAATGTTATAGCTGCTATTAGGTTGGTGCAAAAGTAATTGCAGTTTTTGCCATGAAAAGGAATGGAAAGAAAAAATTATACAATAGGAAATAACTATATAATAGGAAAAGAAGACATAGAGGAAATCATCTTTACCACCCTGCTACTCCTATAATGTGAATATTACATTTCTTCTTGTTCCCTTCGGGTCCCTGCTCAGATGACGACCTAGTTTTTATATAGATGAAACCATTACAGAAATTCCGTTTTGGATTTTCCTTTATTAAGCTTTGGAAACAAAACTTGTCTCCTTTTTATTTTCCACAGTAAGAAAAATGTGCGAGCCCTCTGTCTGAGTTTGGCGGGGCCACCCTTGCTCTGGAGAGCGTGTGGCCCGACATCCAGCAAGGCCCCAGGCAGTTCTGCTCGGGATCCTTCTGCTTCCTAGGAGCTGGAGACAAGATGGGGGTGTTTCTTGAGCGGCTCTTCTTAAGCCG
The DNA here is from genome assembly GCF_009764315.1 of Trachypithecus francoisi. Classification (NCBI taxonomy): domain Eukaryota; kingdom Metazoa; phylum Chordata; class Mammalia; order Primates; family Cercopithecidae; genus Trachypithecus; species Trachypithecus francoisi. Next base: position 47,252,819 of record NW_022681468.1, read on the forward strand.
GATTAGTGATTCACAAAGTGATGATTGTTGCTTTCAGAGTTGTCCCCTGCTAGATCCTGTTCCCTCCCCACTGCCAAACCCTCTCACCTCAGTTGTGAGGACATTTGAAAAGAAACTGCGGGTATTTTTAGGTGAAGGAGCTTCATGGATTGGCATTTCATCATTTTAGAAATTGCTACTTTGCTTCGTGTATAAAATTTGATTTTACTCTCTTCCCCTCAGTCTTCTTGTTCTTTGCCTTTCTTCAAAATAGGCATCTAGAGGATTCCAATCTACGTATCAGATCCTGTCATCTCTGTCAAGCTTCAAATTGTCCTGGAAACATAGTTCCATAGTGAATCTCCTAGCCTGCCTTTCCCACTGAGAAGAGACACATCTTGTAGATTCCTTCTGACTTTGGACACTAGGACTGCCCTGCAGCTGGGCCAGTGGTTGTAGCAGTAGCAGTTATACCCACTAGAGAGCTAATTGCCTGATGATGTGGGGCCTCCTGAGAAAGCTGGAGAAGAGACCCTGGGGTGACAGGCCCCTAGAAATGGACTCTTAAACAAAGGAAGGTGAAGGTCTCCTATTCCCTTGCAGAAGAATAGACTACCAGGAAGGCAGGGCACTCACCCTGCCATCTGGCTGAACTCTGCCAAGCTTCTAGACTCAGAATGAACTCAATAAAGGGGGCAGCATGTGAACCCCAAGTAGGTGCCCCATACATTACTCCTACTGGCCCCTGAAAAGCTTGCTTTCCCCAGAGGTGGTGATACAACTCAGAGCCCAGAGTGATTGAGTTTTTTGTTTTCTTGAGAGGCTGGACATATGTCTAGTTTGTCTGAGACAGCCCAAGTTTATGCCTGTCATCCTTGCAGGTTTATTAATAATTCCCCTGTGCTCTCAGAAGCATAAATGATGTGATATAAATGATATGGTCACCCAAGGTTTTGATGATCCCCGTATGAGACTAAGATGTCTAACACTGACTGAGAGAGTTGTCACATTTGGAGGAAAAAAGTCTGTTTTCACAGAAATATCTATGAGCCTGAAGTTCAGAGACAGTGGCAAAGAGGTAGCCACAGTGATGCCAAGAAAGGAAGACTGGTGTCCCTCTGCTCTTGCCCATGAGACTTTAACTCTAAAGCCAGACTAATCTGTAACGAAGTTGTGAGTTGTTTTTTTCAGTTTCCATGAACCCCAGGTTTCAAGTTTTGTAACCTGAGCATGCTCAGATAAAACGCAGTATGCAACCACAGGAGAAACTTAAGTGCTCAGACCAAGGATGGGGACCTCATTAAGAAGCAGATACCATAAGGCACGATCCATGATCCAATCAGATCAAGCCCTGGCATCACCCCATGGTATGATCCAGTCAGATCACGCCTCCTGACATCACCTCATTGCAAGATACAATCTGATTATGCCTCATTGCCCTCTGCCTGTAAAACCTCTTCTAGCCCCAGCTTAGGGAGACAGATTTGAGCCAGACTCCTGTCTCCTTGCTTGGCAGCCTTGTAGTAAACTTTTCTTTTTACAAAAAGCTGATGCCTTGGTGTTGGCTTTCCATTGCACGTGGGCAGACAGAGCCAGGATGGTTTGGTAACAATAGCAGAGCCAGAGCAGCAGGAGCCTCCAGTGTCTGGGGGCGGAGCCACAGCAGCGCCGGAAACAGAGTCCTTGAACAGGGCCAGCCGCAGCTGGCGGTGAGGATTGGCAGCCACCTATTTCCCATACATGGAGAGAGAGAAGGGGCTGGTTGAATTAGGATTCAAAAAAGACTCAATGGAGGTGAGGCCCATATAATTTTGGGGTGGTACTCAATGCCATGACTTTCCGAGTAGCCAGTGTGGCCTCCAGAAGCAAGGGTATCATTTAAATAAGATTGCAGGCACGTTCTGCACATGTATCCCAGAACTTAAAGTATAACAATAATAAAAAACAAGAAAAAAAAAGTAAAAAGAATTTTTTAAAAAAGAGTACAGGCTATGAGATTTAACGACCCTACCAGGACCGCAGCACCTGTGTTCTGAATTCTGGCACCATGTTCTTTCCACTCCAAACTTTTATCGCTCATGAGCTAGCTCGCCTCCTCTCTGCTGGCTAGCTCCAGCTGCCCTTTGCTTCTGCTCATATTCCTCCCCTTGGCTCTCGTTGACTTTTCCGAATCAGAGGCAACATAGAACAATCCTTGCTCAACACAACAATGCTGGTTCATCAGGGAAGTTGGGAAGCAGAACAGCTGTGGATACAGCCGGTGCCTGGAAGTCCTTTCGGCAGTGTCCGGCTCTGTTTTTGATGAGTATATCCTTTTCAGGAGGCAATACCTATAACTTTTTAGCCACACAACATCGCCAGAACATTCCGTTGCTGTTGGCTGCGGTGGGGCTCTGGAAGCCATTTTGTCAGGCACAGCAAGTTTCTATCGCCCTGGCTTCCGACGACTCAGCATTCCAAAGCACACTCTGTCTCCCCCGCTCACTGCTAAAAAATCTGCCCTTTAAAATATCTCCTCACGAAGTAGGAAGTGCCACTTTTGACCGTGTCTGCTGACATGGTTTTTGATCTGGGAAAGAGGGTAAGGAGTCGACTGGAAGCATTACTTTCTGGGATGTCAGAGTCTCCTTGAAAGAATCCTAATTAAGGACTCAGAATGATTGACAGGTGGTGGAAGCTCAAGAAAGCATACTTGATATGCAGCAGAAGACAGTCTCTGAGTTGCAAAAAACCTGGCAATTGGAGACCTCAAAAAACTTTTGTAAGTAATACTATAATTTTGTTATAAATTTGTTAGTTTCCGGCACTTTAGCTAAACATTTATAAAAAGGCTCTGAAATGGCTGCCAAATAAACTCGGAATTGACATTGTCTCTCTTAAATGGCATATAATTTGGTAACAAGTTTGTTATTTCAAATGTAATGGAATTTAATTTCTGTACTATATACAATCTTGCTGAAGTACAGTCTTTGAAGGTATTCCTTTGGGGTTAGGAATCTGAAGTGGGAAGTTTGATTTACCACCGTGGATAATAAAAGTCTGACAGGATGGCAGCTCTCCAAAACATGAGGGGATGGAGAAAGAAAATTAACATGTACAACATTCCTCCTTAGCTCTGCACTCATACATCCTCTATCCCACTTCACTCTTTTGAGGTGAGAATGAAGTCATTTTAAAAAAAGGTTCAAATTACATGGCTACAAAATCCCATCCATTAGCACAAGAACAGCCTTTTTCCCAGCCTCACCATGAAGGCGCTCAGACTAGCCTTCCTGAGCCTCAGTTACCTCATCTCTAAACTGGGGGTAATATCAATGAGTACGCAAGCACCCATTTCCCACACAGCAGAGACTGTGCTAAGGTTTTCACCTATGTTTTCTTGTTGAATCAGAACAGTGTTATCAGTCTCTGCCACGTGGGAAATGATCAATAAATATTTTAATTCTCAAGTACAGTAGGATGGCTCTGGTTACACGTGTTCAGAGGACAAAAAACAAGAAACCAGCTCAGAAAACCAGAAACCAGCAAGGTGTCACTGGTGGTCCCAAGGGCCAGGGCTGTTGTCTTTGGCCTCAGTGTGAGAAGGGAGCTCAGAGGTTTGGCAACAGCCTTCCAGGTGTAGGGGATAGAGGAAAATCCTTCTCCATTGATGTATATAGTCTTCCAGGTGTAGGGAATAGAGGAGAATCCTCCAGTGATGCGGAACAGCCTTCCAGGTGTAGGGAATAGAGGAGAATCCTTCCCCATTGGTATGGTTGTTCCAACACTCTAGGCCTGGGATCCAAATAACACAGCTCTTTTAAAGCACCTTCCAAAAGAACTTCCTATGATGATGGAAGTATTCTATATCTGGATGGTCCAATATGACAGCCACTGGCCACATGTAGCTATTCAGTTTTTTAAATGTGGCTAGTTATCTATAGAACTCAATTAACCATTTTATTTAATTTTAATTGATTTAAATTTAAATACTAGTTGCATGTACTTAGTAGGTACCATTTTGAACAGTGCAGCTTTAGGGATACAGTTTTCTTCGCCTAAACCACACATACATGTACACAAACACACCTAGCCATTTTCTTGATGTGTATGCCCACAAGCCAGGTGGAAAGGTCAGAAGGGGTTTCAGACTCAGCCACACGCTATGCTTGAAATTTGCTCTCTACCAAGACCAAAGAATCAGCTCAGGTTCTTTCTGCTACTTCTTGCTGGGGCTGGAGTTCAGGCTTTATAATACCTGGCAGAGAAGCTGGAAGGGTGGAATACACTAACAGCCCAGAGGTGCTGCAAGCCCAGCCTTCCTCAGCAGGACCCCACCAGAACATTTTTCTCTCAACCTTTCCAAGTCACCCTGTTCAGGCACCATTACTGGAGGAAGTCTCACTTGCCTCCATCCTAACACCCTCCTTGTTTCTAGCCTCAGGGTGCCTGGCAGCTAAAATTTCAAGTACCTTGGTCTCAAGGTCCTTAAGAGACCTTGAGAAAAATAAAATCATCTAAGGTAGGTATATTTTTCTAGGTCTAGGCTATTCAGTCTTGGCCATAGTCACATTATTACAACATGATCCCATTTTAAACCTCATAACAACACCCTAAGGAAAGTATTTGTCTTAGCCTAGACTCTAGTCTAAGCAGAGTCTACTGCAATGGCTTATGTCCAGGTAGTTTATTTGGTAATGGAATTGGAGAAATCAGGTTTTAGGAACAGAGGAGGTGAGGAAGAAAAGAAATAAAGCAGTCATGTGTTGGTAAATGTTTATCAGCCAACTTTCTGGAAAAAACATTAACCCTGATTATGACATTTACTATTTTCCATGGTGTAAATGCTCCGACCATGCCCAATTTCCATTGCTAACTGTGGAGTTGGGAAGACATATGCACAATCAGCTCCCCTGAGTCAGTGTCCGCTGACTCCAGCACCTCATAGGGAAAGCCAAAGCAAAGACATATAAAAGAATTGGCTACTGCTATTACCGATTACTACTGGATTCTGAAGACACTTCTGAGGAACCTTGGGAAGTGCATCTTAGCACGCTTCCGGGGTCAAAAGGAAGAAGGCTTTATCTATCAGTTTCTCTCCTGCATTGGTCAAGGATAGCCATGTGGGCATTAAGTTGCCTGCACTCCTGGGGTGCCCATGCATGAAAGCTGAGTATATTTCTTTGCATGGTCTAGTAGCTTCAGAGGAGTCCTGAACCAGGGAATGAGAAGTAAGAGTTTTGTGGCTCAAGACAAGGCACTACCGGGTTGTTTCTGCATGACAGTGGCTTGTGTGGAACCAGTCACTGTGACAGCAGCTGGAATAAGAATTGAGGCTTAGGGAAAATAAAGTGTTCGATATAGTCCACCTCTTGCATTAGTCATATTGGCTTGTCTTCCCTCGTTTCTTTCTCACATGAAGTCCAATCTATCATAGAATACCCTTCAAATTGCCAGCCAGCTACAATATCTGCAGACTTCAGGTTTAGTGAACAAGCTGTGGTCTCTGCTGCTGTGGTTGTTTTCAGAGGTCATAATTAATATCCACACTTCCCTCCGCTGTGACCCAATCTTCATTTTCTTCACTCTCAGTCAGCCTTCAGTTGGTATAGGTTGCTTGCCTGGTAGATTGACCCAGACATTCATCTCTGAGGGATGGATTCCTTATCTGACTTACTTTTGTCCAGCCATGGTTGTTGCAATTGTCTTTTCACAGTATGACAGTTAATAAGACCAAGAGATGTCCCATGAATCCCATTGGTTCCAGACATACTCCTTCATGCTCCCATTGTATGGTTGCAACCCTTGCTCTTTCCGGCAATGAGGACTACTCGCTTCCACCAGTACAGTATCTCCTTTCTTTGTTGGTTTAGAGGCAAAAGGAGCAAACAATGACCAAGAGGTAGTTTCAGCTTCAGACTCAGTGGAACCTATTCTGTGTTCCCTGATTTTCAATTCCATGAATCAGCATGTATGTTTTGTAAGAGCTTAGGTTTGCAGGGTGAGAAAACATAAATTCTATAAATGGTTCACTATGAATAAGGTAATAGAGACCAAAACTACTTGCATCTTTTAATTTGTTTACCAGTATATTCTAGTTATTAGTCTGGCACATAAACAGCACTTTGTAAAGCAGTGCTCCAACCCTGTAGGTTAGTGTGCCTGAGCTAGTATCACAGCTGAGCCTTTAACAAGCCATTTATACCATTCTGTTAGATGACGTTAAGACCAGAAGATCCTACGGTCATGTCTACATTAGCCCAACTTCTTCACCATAAATTGGATCCCTTGGTCTGAAGCAATATTGTGCAGGATACCATGCAGATAGGGCAGATATTACATAAGCATTTGGGTGGTGGGGCTGTCATAGGCACTGTGGGCAGGAAGGCAAACCCATATCCAAAGTACGTGTCAATTTTATTTCATACAGATCACAGCTCCCTTCAGAGTAGAAGTGGTCCCATGCCATGAGGTGGTTGACCTGTCTCTGAAAGGACTTTGTGTCAGGCTTTTTTCAGTAGCAGGTTGACTTTTAATAGTGAAACAACTAGATCAGCCTTAGTGAGTGATGCCGTCTTTTTGGTACCACGAAGAACTCTTATCCCTCCCAGCAGAGAGTATGTCTCCTCAGAATGGCGTCCACTGATGGGCATGAATGTGCGATACAAAGATGTGTATACTTCTGTGGGTTTATTCACATGCCTCCAGACTTTCTCCAGACTTTGTTTTCTCTAGTCTTTCATTTTTGCTTCTCCCCGAATCCTGACCAACGAACCAAACCAGTTGCCACTGGTCAAAAGTATAGGTATATATGTACCTCAGACCCCTTCTCCCTCCACACACAGTGAACCACCACATTTTGTAGTCCCAGTTCTGTCCATTGAGAAGATTTCCTTTCTCCAGTGTCTTTCAGGGCCACTCCTGCCTGGGGGTTTAGAGCAGAAGTAGCACATTTATAGTTGGCACTCATCTACTGAGCAGACCTGTCTATGAACCGGGCCTGAGAATCTTCCTCTTCCATTGGTGCAATTGGAGGAGAGATGTCAGTAAAACAAAGGTTAAGTACCATGAGACTTGGGATCAGTGGTTGATAAAATTTCTGCCTTTGGAACCTGCTTGAGTTTGATCCTGAATGTACCATCCTGAATGTACGGCTTCTACAGTGATGGGTTACAGCTGCACTCAGGTGACCATATGATTTGATGGATTGTAGTCAATCACTTTCTACCAGTTCCCAGTAGCTCTCCAGGAGGGGTTTTTTTTCCTCCAAAGGGCAAATATTTCTTTGTCACAGAAGGCATGGCCTTGCTCCAGAACCCTAGATTCTCCTATTGGGTCTTGTCAGACTTGTTAGGTACATACACCATCCTCAGCTTATGTGGATATCTCTAGCTCATGACGTATCCATTGGGCCATGGGGTTCAAGTGGCAGAGCAGCCTGCACCACACTTCATCTGCTGTAGTCCTCTTTTTCTGTAACCCCACTAAAAACAGGCAGTTTTAAAATCACTAGTTATATAAATTAGAGCACCCAAATCCAAAAAAATTCCCTTAAGCACTATATCTTTTTCCTAGTGGTCAGGATTACAAAGTACTGTAGTATTTTATCCTTCACTTTAGATAGGATTTAACCAGCACACCCCAGGTCACTCTACCTCTAAATACTTTAGCAATGTGGCAGGCTCTTTAATCTTTGTGAGGTTTTTCTCTTACCTCTTAGCACATATGTGTCTTACGGAGGCATCTAAATTAGTTTATTTCTTGCTCCCTAGGTATAATTGGCACTGATGTTATCCATATGTTTGACAAATGTGATGTCTGCAGAATGTCAAGACAATCAAAGTCTCTGCAGACTCTACTGTGAGAGAGAGCCCTCAGACAAGACTCAATGAATGCATACTGCTTTCCTTTCCATGAAAAACGTGAACCTCTTTTGATCTTCCTTACTGATAAAGGTTGAGAAGTATGTACTTGCCAGACAGTGTCTATATACCAAGTGTCACAGGCTGAGTTGATTTGTTCTAGTAAAGACACTTTGTCTGGCACAGCTACTGAAATTTGGGTCATCATTTAAGTTCATGGTTGTCCACAGTTCTCTGCCATGATCTATCTGGTTTTTGCAGGGAACAAGCAGGTGACTTGATGGGGACTGCCAGCCCTATGTGCCATAAGTATTCAATGATGTCTCTAAGTTCTACAAGTCCACTTGGGATGTGACATTGTTTCTGGTTTATTATCTTGGCTAGGTGTGAGAACCGTTTCAGGGGCATCCACCTAACTCTTCCTGTTATAATGACTCTTATTACTTCATAGGTCAGGAAATCAATGTGAAGGTTCTGCTAGCTATTAAGAAGTGATTATATATCTATAAACATAATCTGGCCTCCCTCTGCCCCCAATCCTTCCAAGGAATATAGTTGTACTTCAAGTAGCACAGACCTAGATATTTCTCTTTCCCCAGTATATCATTGCCCTAGCAAGTGGACACATGTACGTTTGGGGAAGGTTTAGCAAGAATATTTATTTTATTTATGGTGGTGTTGCTGTAGATTCCTTCCTAAGCAGACCTAGCCTTCCCTTAAATCAGTGGGTTCTAAGTCTCCGACCTGACTTAGATTTGGAAATGAGGTGAGAGACCATAGTTTCTAATTATTGAACTCATGCAGGTTTCTACACTCCTGCTCTTTCATTTTATACAAGTCAGGTAATACTTTGCTCTGCTCTCATCTATCTTCCCTCCTTGTAACACTACGATCACTACAGATCCCTGGTATTCAAGGCACCCTGTTGCCGCTCTAAGTCTTGCTGACCAGTGTGATAATAACATTCACCTTGCCTCTGACAATTATGCGCTACCATTTGCCATTCCAGAATCCTCTTAGTTCTACTTATTTATAGAGCCCATCTCAGTGGCACATTTTTTCAATTTTCAACAACAAACTTCAGAAAGACATCTAACCAAGCTTTTCAAGTATTTTAGGGCTCCTCTCTGCCATGCATTTTTTATTGGCTTAATGAAGAGAATGTTTTCTGGGCCATCTAGATTACATTCATTTGGTGGGTTTTCAGGTCTCACATAGTATGTCATTTCTATCATTTCCATTTTTCTGAATTCAACTCCATCCTTAACACTCTGCCAAAGCAATGCCAACATCTCCATCTCATTTACTGGAGGTTATATAGTGTCCAAGCTCCAAGGAACCAATCCAGCAGTGTATTAGAACAGGCTCCAGGTGTCCCATACAAAAGCATTGTGTGAGCTTTTCCAACGAGTGGTCTTTCTTTGTAGAAGTAAAGAATGAAGCTAAGGCATCTGGGAATGTGTAGGGTCCTGAAAGCTTAATGATGGAATCCCAGTAGTTTACTTCTTAAGAAGCAGAAACTTCCTCCAGCTTACTAAAAGAGGTAGGGTTTGATATCAGGGTAGCCCTATCAATCAATGGCTTTGCCAGTGGAGGGGAAGCTACTTGTTCCTGCTATGTAGGATTGTAGCAAGCCTCTCTGGGACTCTGGGAATTGCAAGAAAAGTGGTCAGTGTCACCAAAATACTCACTTCAATGATCAACTCTTTATGTAATAAACTCTTGTGACTCATGGACAAGCACCTGAGAGCTTTAAAATGACATTATTGTTTTGGTTAGAGAATACATTAGCTGAAAGTTATTTACTTTGAGAATCTTGAATGAATTACTGCTAGCAATTTGCATATAAATGGAGTCAAGTGGTTGTAAACCACATTTCTCCTTCCCTCTGCAGTCCTGAAAAGTCAGTCTCTGAGGCATTAACTTTTGATGCCTAGCTAGGGTTAGGAAATATTTTCATATGGTCCATCAAGCATAATGATGATAATGAATTCTTATAAGGTTCTTAGTATGTGCCAGGCACTTTTTTACGTATATAAAATCAATTGAATCCCCACAACCCTGTGAAATAGATATACTATTTCTATCCTCTTTTTACAGATTTTCCTTCATAATCCTTTTTTCAACACTTCTTAAAGGTATCACGCCATCAGTGAAATGAGCAGGATTGGTGGGGCTAGGTCTCCCATAGGAACCACCCAGAAGATAAGTCCTGTAACTGCCCATTCTGGAGCTCTGTCCCCTGAGTCCCCTAATGATTATTTGATGTTTTACTTCTCATTTATCTTTCCCTTGGATTTAAGCAAGCAGTAAATATTTAAGTTGGTAGATACTTGTCTAGCAGTCTGCCTATGGTGGATTAAAGAGGGCCACAGGTTAATTGATGTTCTTCCTTTTGAGAGATGGAGTCTAACTCCCCATCTTTTGAATCTGAGCTGGCTTTAATGATTTCTTTCACTAACATAATATGGTCAATGTGTTGCTCTGAGACTTCTGAAGCTAAATCAAAAGAAGCCTTGCAGCTTCTATCTGGGTTTCTGGGAAGTACTGAGCTACCGGGTAAGAAATTTGACTACCCCAAGATTGCCATGATGGGAGGTCTTGGGTAGGTGCTCACTTGACAGTCACAGCTGGGCCAGTCTTCCAGGCAACCCTACCAAGGTGCCAGACATGTGAATGAAGCTGCCTTGGGACCCTAAATGAACCCATTGCCAGATGACTGCCACCAAGTGACCTCCATTGAAACCACATGAAACAGAAGAATCACCCATCGAAGTCCTGCCTAAATTCCTGACTCACGAAATCATGAAATTTAATAAAATGGTTGATGTTTTAAGCCACTAACTCTTGGGGTAGTTGCCACATAGCAACACACCCCATTTTGGAGAGTGATGGTGATAGTGGTAGGGTTGGAGATGACAGAGGGTGTGGTAGGGCAGTGTGGGCTTCAGGGAGTATATACGTACATACCTCGAGATGTTCTGTTATCCTCATAACTGTGTTCACCACTGAATTTATGGCAAACAAGAAGAGAGTATGCTGATGACTTTCAGTTCTAGGCATGAATCCTACTTGAGGTCTGCTTATACTTCCTTTCTTGCAGCCATGAAATACTCCAATCCCGTTCTCCTGGTTTAGGTGATTTGTGGTGGGTTTCTGTTATACACAACCAAAAGAGCCTAAATTAAGACTCTGTAGTGTCCCTCCCAACTCCATGTCCCAATCATGTCCCATGATGCAAAGGGCTGTGATTAGGCTACAATATCTATTCCCTGGGTGACAGCATGCTCTTCTTGCTCCTTATAAGAAAACCTCCAGCAGGAAAACAGAACCACGGGGTATCTGCCCCTCTTCCTTAATCTTTCCCTAGAAAATTGCTATTATAATTTTGGGAAGAAGGTAAGGTGTGTAGACCCAATTGAAGTGGTGATTTGTGGTTGAAATCTCTAATTACTTCTAGAGACGATGAAACCTAGTGAGTGATTACAAGCAGCCTCCTGGGTTCTTTGGCTGCCTGAAAGTTAGGTCTTTCATATCCTCCAAAGTAATGTTTACATAAAGACTAATTATTCCCATATAATTACCCACAAAGAAACTTCCTGGCATGTAGCTAAAAAAGAAAGTATCACCACCATACAACAGGTAATGAGAGTAAGGCAGAATAGAAGCTGTGGGCATCAAGGAGCCTGAGCTCTCCCCAGCTCAAAGCTGGATAGCTAAGGGACAGTGGTACTGTTTGCATGGGGCTTAGGGAAAAGCTGAATCAAGTTCTATGTGCCTCATTTTACTAATCAAACAAATGACTTTAATATTAGTACCTATCGCAGAGGAGTGTTGTAAAGATTAAATGACATGGTATATGCAAAGCATTAAGATCAGCATCTGTCACTTAGTAAAGGAATTCACAGTGAGTCTTTTCCATCAGCATAGTATTCCATGTCCATGTCAAAGGCTAAATATAGGGTTTTGTCTACAGTGGTGGATAGGGAATGATTAACCTTCCATATGACTAGAACATCCAGAAGGTACAAGAATGGAGGGGAGGGTAAATGCCCTGAGTGTGGCTACCATGCTCTCACTCTCCTGCCTGGCTCGGCCATGAAGATGATTTGGCTGCTCTGGGAGAAGAAAGGGAAATGAGACCACTAGGCTGAGAGCCAGGAGACTGGGTTTTTGTCCTGGCTCTGCTATGAATCAGTCCCAAATCTCAGAGCCAATCAATCACTCCAACCCTTTGAGCCTCTGATTCTTTTCTGTAAAATGAAATGTCAAGGTTTTTGTTTGTTTGTTTGTTTTGTTTTTTCCACTTCAGCATGATGTTTTGATATGGTTCTTTCTTTTTTTTTTCTTACCAAAGCCACTTACTATTTAATTACAGTATGTTCTGATAGTTTATCTCAAAAATTTAGCTCAAATCTTTTCTGTTCTCTCCATCTCTGCTGTCACATTATTTGTCCAGGTCACGAGTATCTCCACCTGGACCACTGCTGTAGCCTCCTCACTGAGCTCCCTGCTTCTGCTTTCATCCAAACTCTTTCCATGTAGCTTCCAGCACAATCTGCTAAAAAATACCACTCCCCAGCTAAACACTCTCCCTATCCTTTTTTCATATTTGGAACAAAATGAAACCCTTCTATGATCTACAAGGCACCATGGCCTGGCTTCTGCCTACATCTTTTTATCTGATCTACTTTCCCCCTCTTTCACTATAATCCAGTCCTGGCCTTCCACTAGTTCCTGGAAAACATCACACTCTTTTCCACCTCATGCTGTTTCCTTTGCCTGGAATGTTCCTCATTACTCTTCACAGAATTGATCCTTCATAACCTTCAGTTTTCAGTTTAAACACAAGCCTCTCAGCAAGGCCTTCCCTAACCATCCGAGTTAAAATAGACTCTCCCATGGTTTTTCCATCTCGGCTTCTTGTTTGTTTTCTTCTTAGCACTTAATCATAATTTCACTTCCTTAATTTGTTTATCTTGGCACATTTGAAGTAGACAATACAGCATTATTAACTATAGTCACCATGCTCACATTAGATGCTAGAACTTTCCCACCTTATTACTGAAAGTTTGTACCCTCTGGCCAACATCTCCCCATGTCCCTCACCTCCTAGCCCTGGCAACCACCATTCGACTCTCTGCTTCTATGAGTTCATTTTTTTTAGATTCCACATGTAAGTGAGATCATACAGTACTATGTTTATCTTTCTGTGTCTAGATTATTTTACTTAGCATAGTCCTCCAGGTTCATCCAGTTGCAGCAAATGGCAGGATAATCTTGGAAAACAGCTGATAAACAGCTGAAATCAGCTTGGGTTAAGTTCCTGTGCATAGTGACATTTTGGTTAGAGAACTAAGGTTACTAGCAAGTGATATGTTTCTGGCAATAGGGGGAGAATCCACCATTTTACCAGTTTTTGTTTTTGTTTTCAGTTCATGGAGTAATGTACTCAAAGTTCATTAGTTTGAATCTATTTGATTCAGGGTCTTTTAAAATGTAACAAGATTGAGTTGAGCTAAAATCTACTTAGAAACTTCGAAGAAAAGATTTGCCAAGTAACCTTATAGTTTAAACAAGATTTCAGGGATTGCAGTTTATCTTATTAAACAGAGGAAATTGTTTTGGTATTTTTAGAAGAACCTGTGTACATTCTAATAATGATTGTGCTCATTTCAAATGCCTTAGTTAGAGAAGTACCAAGTCTGGCAAGGTCTGGATTGACAACTCTTTGTGAGTTATTAATTTTTGCATTGTTGTAGTTGTAAGATAGAAGTGACAGTGAGGTTAACCCATTAATTTGGCAACTCATGAAGCTGAGTGTGGACCATCAATTAACACATAACAGATAAGAGCAAAGTCATCTCTGAGGAGATGGAATTGGTCCCAGATTAACAAAACCTAACTGGAACTGGATTTAAGCTATTAACATATCTGGAGGAAAAAATGTCCTTCAGTAGGAGGATGGCCAGCATAGGAGCAAGGAAAAGGAGAATTCTCAGAGGTTGACCTTGGCAGTGCCATTCAAGTGCTGACTGGAGAGGCTGTCCTGGGTACCAGGACAAAAGTTCTACATCTGGGTTGAGTGGATGCTGCAGAGCCCGAAGCTATCCAGCCTTTTTTTCATAGAGACAACTCCCAGAGTCTGATTCCATGCTTAACACGCAGCCTTTGTCCTAATTATAATTTGGCTTCCTTGGAAGATTTTACCTATAGGGGGATAAAACGCTGGCCAGATCACTCCAGTATCCTGGGAGATATATTTTTTGTTATAAATAATTGGTTCATAAACTTTTTTCTGTTATGAATGAGTTCTAATTCATTCATAACAAAAAAAAATAGTACCTCTGTTCAGGTCATTAATCGCCCATAGACTCTTTTAGCAGCAGGCTTTCTGAGCTGACCGGGCAGAGAGCACACCCTAGAATCTGGCCACCATCTTGTCTCTGACAGCAACTCCATGGCTTTCCGTTAGACCTGAATGGTCCTTAAAGGTGATGATAGAGCTGAATTTTAAAAAGCTGCAAGTATTTATTCATCAATCTTGCTTCATTTTTATTTACATTTCCTCTTCAAGATAGGCAAATACATTCACTCCCATTTTGCAGGTGGACAAATTGAGCAATGAAAGTTGTCCAAAGCTAATTGATTCAATTTTGTACTAGTTGATAAGTCAGGAACTATATACCCATTTTGTATTTATATTTTTTCAAGTTACTGAGAAGGATTCTTTGTACTGAACCTAGTTAAAGGTAGATAATTGAGAGTGTGAATCTAGGGTAGTGTTTTGGGTCTAATTTAAATTTGGGTCTAATTTTCCTAATTTGAAGCCTAGTTTCTGTTAAAATTGATTCAATTTTGACTTTGTCTTTATCCCCTTGGGATAAACACTTGGTGTGAGACTTTGTGGGGGCTCCCAGTGAAAATTCTGCTGGGACGTTGAGGAGCAAATTTGGTATCAAGAACCGTGAACGTCTGTGCTCAGTGACTTCATAGTCAGCCCCTTGAAGTTTAACCAAAGGAAATAATTCAAAAGAAGAAGGAAAAATGTGTGTCACATGAAGTTTATTGTAGTATTGCTTATAATATAAGGATATCTGAGACCATTTACAGGTCCCAAAACAGCCAAATAAATTATGGCATATCTCATAGGCTATTAAACAGCCATGAGTTAACTATGAATGTTATGTAGCAACATGGCAAACACAGAAGAATGTTTGCCAAATATTAAAGAAAATGCAGAATACTTGTGTGCCTTATATCACACTGGGTGAAAATAGGTGTATATGTATAGAGAACAGACAGATTACACAGAAATATAAAGACAAGTGTTTTATTAGGAATGTAGGTACACTTAAAATTTTTCATATTATAATATTAAACATCAATAAATATATTTTATTTTGCAAACATTTTATTTTGAATAAAAATGTTCAATTAAAGGAGAAGACAATGAGATTGTCATTGAAGTTGTTCATGACAATATTTTCTTTACCTTAGAATCATTTGATTTCAGCAACATTCTTCTAAAATAAACATGCAGTTCCTGCTCCTTTAGAAATCACTTTCAGGATAATCTGTGTGTTACGATTTTCTAAGATTGTGGTAAAACCTTTCTTAAAGGCTTTCTTTGATTAAGCATAATATGAGTGGTATGTTTGATGGACTGGACCAGGGCCAGGGTCCAAAGTTCCCATTATCACTACTGCTAACAGGCCCAGTGAGTTTGGAAAAGATTTTTAACCTTTGTGGGCTTAGTCTCTTCATGTGTCAGATGACCTTCTCAAACTGTGATCCATGAAGACCTCTTTAACATTATATTAATCTTTAAGTCCAAATTTACTTTCCCTAATATACACTTTGTTAGATAACATATTTGAGTTCTGAAACTAGTCTTGATTTTCCTAGACAAGTTTAATGGATTCCTAACTCTAAGAAGATTTTCCTAAAAAGTCAAATTTAACTCCTAACATTTCTGACATTTCATCTTTACCCTTGATACTAAGGGGAAGTTTAATTTTTGGCATTCAAAGATGGGGTTTACTATGTTCCAGCAGTTGCACCACTTTGTATCTTTAGTGTGATGGTTCTCCATTTTAAGGGTACCTTGAACACCCGCCACCCCGGCTTATTAAACACAGATTGCCAGGTCTTATCCCCAGAGTTTCCGATTCACCAAGTCTAAGGGTGAATCTGAGTCTGCATTTCTAATTCATTCCAGCTAATGGCAATTACGCTAGTCTGGGGACCACACATTGAGAACCATTGCTCTGGAGAAATACTTGTGTAGCAGCACAATGGAAAGGGCATATTGCACTTGCAGCACTATTAGGAATTGCAAAGTGTTAACAGCCATTTAAATGACTATCAGTAGATCAGTGTCCAAATAAATTGTGGCAGAAGTCATCCTGTGGAATATCAGACAGCAGGTAAAAAGAATGAGGTAGATATAGTTGTGCCATTGTGTAATGGGTGTTAGCTCTAGAGTCCAGATTGTCTATGTTTAAAAATAGCTCTTCAACTTTGAAGAAAATGGAGAATCCAAATTATGTTTTAAATTTAATATGTTAGAATCGTTTTATTTTACTTGTGAAATAACTTTTTAAAGGGAAGAGTGCCTTTAGCTATGCTCGTAATTTAAAGTAGACCTGCACTTGTTGAGTTAATTAGAACCAGATCTGTGAAGTCAGAGTCAGAAGTAAATCATCCTGAGGTCAGGGTGACAGTTTCTACAGTACATTTCTGACAAATTTTATTTTAATTTTTAACAAGTATTCGTGATCTCAAGGTTATAAGTCAAAGTCCTTGGCTTTATTAAAGCTCTTTGCCTTTCTTAGAAAACAGACTAAGAATTTAAAATGTATGCCATGAAGATGCAAAATAATTACAGATTTATTTGACTTTTATGATCACCAAAATTTAAATATTTACTAACTTTCTGTCTTACCTATCAAAACAAAGCCTAATTGTTAATTCTTTGCATCAATTTGGGAAGCACTTATATCATATGAGGGCTCCTGCTATTGAAGTTGATGATTTCTTCTCTCAATTTAGATCAATGGTAATTTAAATTATTTGAGGTTTATAATTGTTAACTCTACATCAACCGCAAGCTGTGTGATTGTGGAAGCAAGTTGCTTTACTACTCCCTGTGCTTTGGAAACCCAGATCAGATGCCCTAGCTGAGAAACGATGATAATAATACCTATTTCAAGGGATTGCTCTCAGGGTTAAATTAGATAATATGTGCCAGAGTTTAGAACAAAATTTGGCACACAGTTATCACTATACATGAGAATTCTCTGAGGCATAATGGAGAAAAAAGTTAAGTTGTAGAAGAATGTGTGTAGTATGATATTATTTATGTTAAAAATGCTCCAAACAATTCTGAATGCTTTTCATGGAAACATATGGAATAGGATATAGAAGAATATATTACAAACTGCTATCAGCGCTTACTTCTGGGGAGAGGAGGAGGGACTGGATTAATTGGGAAGATGGTCAAAGGGGCTGTTAGCCTTCACAGTAATGACATTTTTATTTTATGTGATATATTTATTTATTAATACTTATGCAATTAAAAATTTCATTAAAATTGTCTTCTCTCAAAGAGAAGGTTACCTAATGATTTTATTAAAGTTTGCAAAAGTAATTAAAATGATACAGTCAAAAGGGAGAAAAGTAAAAGATTGCCATATATGAAAATATTCTTATCTTGAAACTAAAGTTTTGTTCTTTTTTATTCTGAGTAATAATTCAGATTGCTGTTAACATTTATGAATTTCTTTTTTTTCTTTTTTTTTTTTGAGATGGAGTCTTGCTGGGTTACCCAGGCTGGAATGCAGTGGTGCAGTCTCAGTTCACTGCAATGTCCGTCTCCCGGGTTCAAGCAATTCTCCTGCCTCAGCCTTCCAAGTAGCTGGAATTACAGGCACGTGCCACCATGCCCGGCTAATTTTTGTATTTTTAGTAGAGACGGGGTTTCACCATGTTGGCCAGGCTGGTCTTGAACTCCGGACCTCAGGTGATCCACCTGCCTTGGCCTCCCAAAGTGTTGGGATTACAGGCGTGAGCCACCGCACCCAGCCTATGTATTTCAATTGTTAACGAAAAATACCAATCTGATCTTAAATTTGTTCTGAGACTTCTGCCTTTTTTCCCCTTTAAACCTGTTTTTAAGTTTTCAGATTTTTAATTTCTAAGAAGTGCTTTCTCTAATCCCCACGTAAGTTGTTCGGGATTGGTAGTTTATCAGCAGTGATATAATATTATAATCCTTTTATACTATATTTATTCACAGCCAGAATGAAGCTGCATAAATCAATACTGTTTCTTTTGTGATTTTTTAATAGTTTATGGGTCAATTTGTTAAATTATGAAAGGTGCTTTGGCCTAATAGCCCTACTAATGAATTATGCATCAATCAGTTTTCATCTTTTTGGTTAATATTTAAGACATATTACAGAATTCCCAATTACAGACCACAGAAATGAACTGAAATATTATGCTGTCTATTCTTCTCTCTCTAGGCAGAAGAACAAAAGTTATGCTGTTAAAAATATTTTATGTCTGAGAATCACAGTAGCAATAGAACATTGATTAGGCAAATTGTGGGAGCTGCTAAAAGCTGGGAGAGTCTGGTCATAGGTTAGGGAACGGGAAATTAGAGGTCGTCAAGCTTTAGCTTGCATCGGCGTCACCAAGAACTCTTTAAAATGCAGATTCCTGGATCCTACTCCCAGAATTTGATAAAATGGGTCAGGGGATTCTGATACAGGTGAATTGTGGGCCACACATTGAGAAACATTGCTGGTCCCACTGGCAGTTACTGCTGCCAAATGCTTTGTCAAGGCCTGCTCTGTCCTCTTCATTGGTCCAGAGATTACGAAGCAGAAAGATACCATGAAGGGGGAAGGAAATCAGGCTGCCTAGGTGTGGAGAACCTTAGAATGGGTGGTTTAAAGCTTTCGTGGTTAAACATCTTTGTGCATCCTTGAAACTGGAAATAAAGAGCAGGGCAAGTAGGTTTTTGGACCTACTCTTTGTTTCCTTCCTCACCTCCTCACACTAAGCATTGGGTCCCCATTAGGACCTCCAGCCTTTTAAGTACTCAATAAGATGACCTGGTTTTGATTCCTTCTTTTCAAAATGTGCCTGGCCAAAGCCTCAGGAGCTCATTTTATGCATTCTTCAGAATGGACATTATTTAATGTTATAATTTAGGATTATTGGTCCCAGGTAACAAATATGCATGCTAGGTGTGGTTGACGGAAAAATTGCCTCCCAAAGAAGTCCATGTCCAAATCCCTGGAACCTGTGGATATGTGATCTTACATGTAAAGGGAAATTAAGGTTGCAGACGAAATTAAAGCTGATAACCAGCCAATCTCAAGATAGGGAGGTTATCGTGTGTTATCTGGGTGTGTGGGCCCAATTTAATCACAAAGAGGTCCTTAAAAGTAGAAGAGGGAGGTAGAAAAGGAGATGTGAGTGATGCAAGGTGAAACAAATTCAACCTGCTACTGCTGGCTGTGAAGATTTGGAGGAAGGAACCATAAGTCAAGGAGTGCTGGCTGCTGGAAAAGGCAAGGAAATGGATTCTTGCTTAACCCCTCCAGACAGGAATGCAGAATTTGTAACCCAGCAAGACCCTTGTCAGATTCCTGACCTACAGAATTATTGTGAGATAGTAACTTTGTGTTGGTTTAAGCCACTAAGTTTGTGGTAATTTGTTACAGCAGCAATGGGAAACTAATACACTAAATGGGGCCTCTTGGAGTCATAAAACCTTTGTCTGAAACAATGTTTTTGTTTTTGTTTTTCCCGTGAGAGCATGAAAGACAAGTTTGAGAGATACCTGGAGGCACATGGAAACCTAGTGATGCCCCTAAAATCTCAACATGTATGCTAAGAATATTTATACAAAGACCTTCTCCAAAAACAGTAACTGTAGTCTGCTCCCTGCATGGTAATTTCCCTCCCACTGCCCCCTCTCACTGCCCCCTCTCACCAATGCATGCCACCCTTCACTGCCATGGTGCCTGTGGTTCTGAGACTCCTCTACTTTCCCCACCTTGAGGCTTTTTACATACACCAATGCAGTGTTTCTGCACCAACATGAGGAATTCTGCACAACCCCTTCGTCCCACAGAGAATAAAGGGGGCTCCTTCCTCCCAGGAAAATAAGAGGTTAGGAATGGTGAGGTCAGATGGAGGAAGAAAAGAACTTGACAAATCATCATTTTAATCTCTTGACTTCCAAGATAAATTTCCGTTGACTTGTTTAGGCTACTTAGAAAAGTAGGTTCCATATTTTTAGACTTTGGAGCATTTTGAGAGAGTAAGGAGTATTGTTGCGAGTTTTCCTGCAAGAGCTTTGATTTTTTAAAAAATTTAGAGTCTTTCTTCCTGGGAGCAAGATTCCAGCCACAATCAAAGTATATCTTTCACCTCCCTCTGTCCTACTTTGGTGTCTTCCTCCTATTCTGGCACTTCTGCCGAGAAGCTGGACACACTTGTGACAGGTTAGTGGATTGTTACAAGTGGGTGATCCTTCCCCCAGGACCCCTTCACTAGCTAGCCAAGCTAGCTTCCTCTCTTTCCTCCTCATGGCTCTTTCCTCCTCCTAAGACTCTTGAAATCAGACCCACATTTGCCAAGAAGGTGATTTATCCTCTGAGTAAAGAGAAGAGTCTTCCCAAAGTCTGCCTGTCCAATAAATGCTCAGCTACAATAGCTCCTGAGCAGCTATTCTGTTTATGAAGATGAGCTAGGGCTGGGCATGGTGACTCATGCCTGTAGTCCCAGCACTTTGGGAGGCCGAGGTGAGAGATTGCTTGAGCCCAGGAGTTTGAGAACAGCCTGGGCAAGATGACGAGACCCTGTCTCTGCAAAAAATTAAAAAATTAGCCGAGTATGGTGACATGTGCCTGTAGTGCCAGCTACATGTGAGACTGAAGTGTGAAGATCCCTTGAGTCCAGGAGGTTGAGGGGGCAGTGAGGTATGATTGTGCCACTGCACTCCAGCCAGGGCCACAGAATGAGACTGTCTCTAAAAAAAAAAAAAAAAAAAAAAAAAAAAAAAAAAAGAAGTTAGAGTGAACATTCTGGGGGTTGGGTGGGCTCCGGGTCAAGGATGAGTCCTGGGTCATCTGTCTCTTTCTCAGCACCCAGACAATTCCACGTGCTGTGAGCCCTCTGTAAATATTGACTACTGACAGGCTAACTCCACAAAAATCAGATGATTCATTAATGGTTGGTGGCAGCTCATTTTTGTCTGCTTTCTAGAACACAGCACTGTAGGACCTGCTGCTGAACCTGTGTGCCTTCGTTCCTTTAGTCCGATGAGCCTCCAGCCCCAGGGGCTGCTGGGCTGAGGAGCTGTGAGCAACAAGCTCCTGAGGACACATCCTGTCCTTTGCCCTGTGAGGGTGTTCACACCTGCATCTGTGTTGGTCAGTCTTGCCCCAGTTAATCAGCTTCAGAGGCCAGCAAGCCACATCATGAGAGCATGAGAAGAAGCAAGCACCTGACCTGCTGGAGGATGGACTGGCTCCCTTGTCCAGCAGCCACCATTCCCATGGAAGGGTTGGAAAAATCCATGTGGCTGAAAGCAAACAAGGCTAGGAATTTATCCTGAATTTTAACCTGGGAAGAGGTCAGAACTCCTATAGAATGTCTGTCACTCAAGAGAGAGGGTCTAGATGAAGGAGTGACCTTTGAGTAACTCCCTCCTGTTCTCATTTTTGGACACTTGCAACCCGAGTTGCCCTGGTAGCTTCCAGCAGCCAAGGCAGTACTGCAGAGCAGTATTTTTTCCCCCTATTTAGTGGAGAAAAAGACTCTGCTTTGTTCATTTCCGTTCCCCCAACCTCCAGCACACAGCCTGTTGCAGGATTGATGTGCATTAAATGTTTAAGGAACCAAAGAATGAACGAGCCTGAGGTTTTGTGCAGTGTGCTGCTAGAAGTTGCAGCAGTAGGGTAGGGAGGGAGAGCAGGGAGGAGCATGGCCAGAAGCCGTGGGAGGAGACAAAATTCTCCTTTACACAATTTTACAAAATTTACACAATTTTACAAAATTTCTCCTGGGAGACAAACCAGCAGGGAAGTTTTCTTTTTGCAAAGAAACATGGCCAGGCAATTCCCAGGTTTCTCACAGTTTCACTCATGGCCTTATTTAATGGCTCTTTCGTCCCTCTGGGCTGCTGCTTACGATTGTGCAGGTTATGCTTTGCACAGCTCTGGGGAGCTCCACACATAGGCCTTGAGGCCTGTAGGATTAGATGGCTTTCAGTAGGGGGCAGGACTGCCTTGAGGAAGGGGCTCCTTGTCCTAATTCAGGCTGAGGCAGGGCTGAGAATCTGCGCCACAGCCACTGCTGCCTTGATGGGAGCTGCCAGGGCTGCTCACAGGGACTGATCTGAGCTTGGAGCCCGGGAGCAGCTAGTCAGGGTCAGGCCACATCCTCCTGGAGTTCTGTCTACTTGGTTCTTGTTTTTCACTGCCTTTCCGGCAGACCACACCGACCTCTAATCTCTTTAATCCTGGACTCTTGGTCCATTCGATACTTTTCTCCTCACTGGAGAGATGTGATTTTTCTTCTTTTTGGAGAATCTTGAAATGCAAGGATAAAATCATAGATTCAAAGAAGTTTTTAAACTGCAAGCAAAAATACAGTTATCTGGAGCATACGTTTTGGCTTAAGCAGGACTGAGTTGAGATTCCAGCTGCACAACCTTAAGCAAGTCCTGTAATCATTTATTATTGGCCGATCCATTCATCCCCTTATTTAGTTATTCCCTCAAAACTATTTATTGGGCATGTACCCTGCGCCAGGTGTTGGGTAATTCAGTCTCTCAGGAGGAGAGGGAGGCATTTGTTAAACAGATACTCACACTGATAAGTAAGTACAGTAAGTGCTAGGGAGAAAACCCACAGGGGCCGACGAGGACGTGTAATAGGAGAGGGTAAAGTCGTCAGTTGAGGCAGGGAGGGCTGGGGCTTGAGGAATGAAAAGGAATTAACTAGAATAGGAGGAAGCATTCCAGATGGAGGGAGCAGCGTGGGCAAAGATCCAGGGGCTGGGCCTCCAGTGCGGCTGGACATGAAGTCGTGGGCAAGAGAAGCATGTCAGGAGAAGCCGGGGAGGTAGGGTGGCCATCATGCTAGGAATTATAGGCATCTTAAGAGTCTTGCACTTTAACCCAAGAGCACTGAAAGGCTTTAAGCAATCAAGGGACCCAATCACATCCAGTTTGAATGTTTAAAGTGAGGGCCAGAGCTGACATGAGGATGCTAGACTATAACAGGAACAAGCATGGATGCAGAGAGGAAAAGACCTAATGAGTGTGACTTGCCCTGTGGTTTCATAGAATCACAGTTAATTTCAGGACTCTCCTCTCTCCTCAGGACTTGTTTACTCCGTGGCGCTGCTCTGTCCTCAGCTCTGCAATGCAGCCTGCCAAAAATTTTCCCTTTCCTCCTCTGATAAATCCTCAGTGTCCTGCTGGGATTCTATACCTCCCAGTAAGCCAATGAACTTTTAAAAATAATTTTGCTTTTCAAGAGATGGTATTTGGTCCCAGTGCAGATTTTTGTGGAGTACGAGGAAGTCAGATGGGTGCCCATGGCTAAGTAACCATGAGTCACTGGGTCCAGCTCAAGTGATAGCAGCCTGAAAATCATGTCTCTCTGTCGCAGCATGGGAGGCTGAGGCAGCTGACTCAGCTGCCCCACATATCTTCCTCATGAGCCAGAGCCTGAGTTGGGGGTCCATTGCCAGCACCACACCCCTGCTCCGGCCCTCTGGTAGCTGGTTGGGAAACCTCACTCTTCACACATGCTCAGGGTCCTGCAGAAAGGCTGGCAGTATATCCCCAGGGGCCCCAGGTCAAATTTACACACTTGTTCAAGATAGGGTGGATGCAAGTGCTGAGGGGAAACTAAGAACACACCAGGAGCTGCAGAGGGACCTGGGCCACCTCCTTGGTGGTCAGCCTACCTTCTTCCACTGGCCTCTGTCCTCACTCTAACGGCTCCTGGATTTCTTATGCTGTAGATTTTCTGCCTACCTACCAGGACACTGGTCATGAAATTTAGAAGAGGATAAATCTCTTAGTTACCTCTAGGGATCAACGTCAACATAAATAAAGTTACTTCCCCTGCCACAGTCTTTGATCCTTTTCTTACCTCCTGTTTAAGGTTGCTGGTAGCACAATCCAAGGTCTATTGATTATGTTTGTTGCTTCTCAAAATTGAGCATTCTTAAGTATCATCCTTCTCCTACCCCTCTCCTCTCTCCTTGTCCAGGTAGAGATCAGCAGAATAATAGGAAAATAAAGAGACTTGGAGAAATGAAGAAATGCTTAGGGTTATATGTTTTTCAGAAAGGTGAGTCCCCTGGAAGGGGGAGGGGAACAGAAGGGACATTAGAAGTATTCCACTGGATGTGATGGCCAGAGGCAGAGCCCTTTGTCATGTGACATCTGAGTGAGCTCCCAGGCCACTGGTCCTTCTTGGGGCAGTGTTCACAATAGGTACCAAGGGCATCTGTGGGCACTGAGGTCTTGGTTCAGTGCCAGGATCTTCTGAGCAGACAACATTACTGCAATCACCAGCTTCCTCAGAGAGAAAAGAGAATCTGGTAAAACAGGCTAACACATAACCCTTACCATGTCATCCTAGGAGGTAACTATTCTCATTACTCCCCATTTTGCTGACTAGGACACTGAGGCATGGAGAAGTTCTGTAACTTGCCCCCCTCAGGCAGACTGGCTCCAGAGCCCTGTCTCTGGGTAGTGTCACAAGTACTCCTGGTCAAAACCTGCTTGTCCCAGCTGTTCCCAGCAGGAGTCCTGGTGCCCTCTTCCAAGGTGGAGTCTTGGCCCAGTTCATTTTTCGAGCTTACCTGACCAGGATTGTCCATAGCCTCAGTCTAAAAGCCTGGAAGAGTCTTATTAATATCAGTAATCATAGCAATTGTAACTGACATTTATGGGGTTCTTTGTCTGTGCCAGGCATTTTACTAAGCTCTTAACAAATCCTCACTACAAATATATAAGGTAGGTATTGTTACCATCCCCGTTTTCAGATAAGGAAAATGGGGTCATGGAAGATAAATTACTCGTCTAAGGTCATGGGTCTCATGGGTGTTGAATCTTCAACCTACAGTGCTGCTCATGGCTTTCTGCTGCAAAAGTGGTCACACCTGTCATGGCTAGGGAGGTCTTGGACAGTAGGATCTGCTGAATTCAACCATATATTTTAGAGCCAGACAGGCCTGATGTTAATTTCTGACTGTATGAGTGCATGTGTAGAACCTCAATTTCCTTTTCTATAACCTAGGGCTAAATCCATCTTCCTCAAGCTGTGTTACTTCGAGTATCAGAAGAGATAATACTGGATTTCCTATATTTCAGGCACACATGTACTGCCTTTATAATTTTTGCTATCATTTGAGATTTTCCTCAAGGTGACTTAAAGTTTTAAAAATATTTTAAAAAGGAAACTTTATATTACTACCATAAGTGAGAGGCCGTAATAGAAGGTGACAAAAAATTCATTATTCTTAAAGTTAAAAAACCTGCTTTTTTATACCTTTAAAAAATCTGGCATTGCAACCAGCAGTATATATACCATACAAAATACGAAAGTATTGTTCACACATTGCCTAGGTCAGGGCCCAGCATGCAGTAAGTGGTCAGCAGATGATAGCCATCCTTCTCTCGCCCCTCTCCTCTCTCCTTGTCCTTCCTGTTTTGGAGCCCATTCTTTTTCCTGTCCCTGCCACATGGACCCAGTCTGCATGGCTGCACCTCTGGCTTTGTTTTTCCTCTGAACGTTCTAGAACTGGCACCACGCCACTCTCCTCCAGAGCGTTTGGAAGGGACTCTGACTGTGTCTAACTTTTGTAACCCTCTCTGTGGGGAGTTAGACCTTCTAGGCAGGACCTGCTGTGAGTAGAGTGGTCTTGTGTACCTTGATGAAGTGGCATGTGGACATTGAGTGGGACATTCCTACCATCAATTATGAGAGTTCTAAGTCTTCCACATCCCACTCAACGCTTAGTATTGCTAGTTTTTAAAATTTTAGGCATTCCTAAAAAGGTTTGTAGTGGAATACCATTTTTTAGTTGAGATATAATTCACATATCATAACACTCACCCTTTTAAAGTATAGAGCTCAGTGGTTTTTAGTATACACACAAAGTATACAACCATCATCATCACCTAATTCTAGAACACTTTCAACCCCTAGAAAGAAACTCTGTATCCAGTAGCAACCACACCCCCATTCCCCTCTACCCCAGACCCTTGCAATCTACTTTGCATCTTTGAGGATTTGCCTATTCTAGACATTTCGTATAAATGAAACCATGCATACCTTTTGTGACTGACTCCTTTCACTGAGCATAATGTTTTCAAGATTCATCTAATTGCCTGGTGCGGTGGCTCATGCATGTAATCTCAGCACTTTGGGAGGCCAAGGCAGGCAGATCACGAGGTCAGGAGATCGAGACCATCCCGGCTAACACAGTGAAACCCCATCTCTACTAAAAATACAAAAAAATTAGTCAGGCGTGGTGGCGGGTGCCTATAGTCCCAGCTAC
Source organism: Trachypithecus francoisi (assembly GCF_009764315.1). Classification (NCBI taxonomy): domain Eukaryota; kingdom Metazoa; phylum Chordata; class Mammalia; order Primates; family Cercopithecidae; genus Trachypithecus; species Trachypithecus francoisi. Next base: position 47,279,248 of record NW_022681468.1, read on the forward strand.
TTGGGAAGCTGAGGCAGGAGAATGGTGTGAACCTGGGAGGCGAAGACTGCAGTGAGCCAAGATCGCACCACTGCACTCCAGCCTGTGCGACAGACTGAGACTCCGTCTCAAAAGAAAAAAAAAAGATTCATCTAATTAATATGTTACAATGTATACTTCATCCTTTTTTAGGACTGCATAGTACAGTCAATTCTCATTACTTGCAGCGGTTATTTTCTATAAAGTCACAACAAACACTGAATTCGTGAATAGTGAATCATTGTTCGTAGGGGAAATATACATACGTGTGTGTGTGTGTGTGTGTATGTATTACATAGATTATAATCCTAAATCCTAAAAATAACTCATTCTAATAGATTCTATTTCTTTATTTTATGAAGCAACTGACTTGCCTGAGGTTGTGCTGCTAATGGGTGCCAGAATTGGGATTCAAGCCCTATCTAACTGACCCTAGAGCCAGAGCTTCTTGCACTACCCTTTGCTGCCTCCTTCTCTGCTTTTGTCCTCTGGTTGTCTCTGCATGATAGCTCAAGCAAGAGGGCTGAGTGTGTCATCTTGTTTGATTTTAGCTGGGAATGTACATGTTGGGCAACTGAAATTTTCCACTGCTCTTTACATGTCTTCAAATGACTGAGAAAGTGCCATGAATATTGATTTTGAGATTACAAATATATTTTCACCAGAAAGTGAATTTACAAAATTTGTGTATATGGAATCCATTCATTGCAGCTTTTTTTTTTTTTTTTAATTGTTCTTTAAGTTCTGGGGTACATGTGCAGAACGTGCAGTTTTGTTACATAGTTATACATGTGCCATAGTGTTTTGCTGCACCTGTCAACCCATCACCTACATTAGGTATTTCTCCTAATGCTATCTCTCACCTTGTCTCCCACCCCCCAATAGTCCCTGGTGTGTGATGTTCCCCTCTCCGTATCCATGTGTCCTCATTGTTCAACTCCCACTTATGAGTGAGAACATGTGGTGTTTGGATTTCTGTTCTTGTGTTAGTTTGCCAAGAATAATGGTTTCCAGCTTTATCCATGTCCCTGCAAAGGACATGAATTCATCCTTTTTTATGGCTGCATAGTATTCCATGGTGTATATGTGCCACATTTTCTTTATCCAACCTATCATTGATGGACATTTGGGTTAGTTCCAAGTCTTTGCTATTGTGAATAGTGCTGCAATAAACATACATTTGCATGTGTCTTTATAGTAGAATGATTTATAATCCTTTGGGTATATACCCATGGATTGCTGGGTCAAATGGTATTTCTGGTTCTAGATCCTTGAGGAATCACCACACTGTCTTCCACAGTGGTTGAACTAATTTACACTCCCACCAAAAGTGTAAAAGTGTTCCTATTTCTCCACATTCTCTCAAGCATCTGTTGTTTCCTGACTTTTAATGATCGCCTTTCTAACTGGCATGAGATGGTATCTCATTGTGATTTTGATTTGTTTTTCTCTAATGACCAGTGATAATGAGCTTTTTTTTCACATGTTTGTTGGCCACATAAATGTCTTCTTTTGAGAAGTGTCTGTTACTATCCTTTGCCCACTTTTTCATAGGGTTGTTTGTTTTTTTCTTGTATATTTGTTTAAGTTCCTTGTAGATTCTGGGTATTAGCCCTTTGTCAGATGAGTAGATTGCAGAAATTTTCTCCCATTCTGTAGGTTGTCTGTTCACTCTGATGATAGTTTCTTTTGCTGTGCAGAAGCTCTTTAGTTTAACTAGATCCCATTTGTCAATTTTGGCTTTTGTTGCCATTGCTTTTGGTGTTTTAGACACGAAGTCTTTGCCCATGCCTATGTCCTGAATGGTATTGCCTAGGTTTTCTTCTAGAGTTTTAATGGTTTTAGGTCTTATGTTTAAGTCCTTAATCCATCTTGAGTTAATTTTTGTATAAGATGTAAGGAAGGGGTCCAGTTTCAGTTCTCTGCAAATGACTAGCCAGTTTTCCCAACACCATTTATTAAATAGGGAATCCTTTCCCCATTACTTGTTTTTGTTAGGTTTGTCAAAGATCAGATGGTTGAAGATGTGTGGCGTTATTTGTGAGGCCCCTGTTCTGTTCAATTGGTCTATATATCTGTTTTGGAACCAGTGCCATGCTGTTTTGGTTATTGTAGCCTTGTAGTATAGTTTGAAGTCAGGTAGTGTGATGCCTCCAGTTTTATTGTTTTTTTCTTAGGATTGTCTTGGTGATACAGGCTCTTTTTTGGTTCCATAGAAAATTTAAAGAAGGTTTTTTCTAATTCTATGATGAAAGTCAACTGTAGCTTGATGGGGATAGCATTGAATCTATAAATTACTTTGGGCAGTATGGCCATTTTTATGATATTGATTCTTCCTATCCAGGAGCATAAAATGTTTTTCCATTTGTTTGCGTCCTCTCTTATTTTCTTGAGCACTGACTTGTAGTTCTCCTTGAAGAGGTCCTTCACATCCATTGTAAGTTGTATTCCTAGGTATTTTATTCTCTTTGTAGCAATTGTGAATGGGAGTTCACTTATGATTTGGCTCTCTGTTTGTCTATTATTGGTGCATGGGAATGCTTGTGATTTTTGCACATTGATTTTGTATCTTGAGACTTTGCTGAAGTTGCTTGTCAGCTTAAGGAGATTTTGGTTTGAGACGATGGGATTTTCTAAATATACAATCATGTCATCTGCAAACAGAGACAATTTTGACTTCCTCTCTTCCTATTTGAATACCCTTTATTTCTTTCTCTTGCCTGCTTACCCTGACCATAAATTCCAATACTATGTTGAATAGAGTGATGGGAGAGGGCATCCTTGTCTTGTGCTTATTTTCAAAGGGAATGCTTCCAGCTTTTGCCCATTCAGTACGATACTGGCTGTGGGTTTGTAATAAATAGCTCTTATTATTTTGAGATACATTCCATCAATAACTAGTTTATTGAGAGTTTTTAGCATGAAGGGGTGTTGAATTTTATCAAAGGCCTTTTCTGCATCTATTGAGATAATCATGTGATTTTTGTCATTGGTTCTGTTTATGTGATGGATTACATTTGTTGATTTCCATATGTTGTACCAGCCTTGCATACCAGGGATGAAGCTGACTTGATCGAGGTGGATAAGCTTTTTGATGTGCTGCTGGATTTGGCTTGCCAGTATTTTACTGAGGATTTTCATATTGCTCTTCATCAGGGATATTGACCTGAAATTTTCTTTTTTTATTGTGTCTCTGCCAGGTGTTATTTATTTATTTATTTATTTTATTATTATTTTTTTCATCAGGATGATGCTGGCCTCATAAAATGAGTTAGGGAAGAGTCCCTCGTTTTCTATTGTTTGTAATAGTTTCAAAAGGAATGGTACCAGCTCCTCTTTGTACCTCTGGTAGAATTCGACTGTGAATCTGTCTGGTCCTGGGCTTTTTTTTTGGTTGTTAAGCTATTAATTACTGTCTCAATTTCAGAACTTGCTATTGTTCTATTCAGGGATTCGACTTCATCCTGGTTTGGTCTTGGGAGGGTATATGTGTCCAGGAATTTATGCATTTCTTTTTTTTTTTTTTTTTTTTTTTGAGACGGAGTCTCGCTGTGTCGCCCGGGCTGGAGTGCAGTGGCCGGATCTCAGCTCACTGCAAGCTCCGCCTCCCGGGTTCACGCCATTCTCCTGCCTCAGCCTCCCCAGTAGCTGGGACCACAGGCGCCCGCCACCTCGCCCGGCTAATTTTTTGTATTTTTAGTAGAGACGGGGTTTCACCATGTTAGCCAGGATGGTCTCGAACTCCTGACCTCGTGATCTGCCCGTCTCGGCCTCCCAAAGTGCTGGGATTACAGGCTTGAGCCACCGCACCCGGCCCAACACTTCTTTTAGATTTTCTAGTTTATTTGCATAAAGATCTTTATAGTATTCTCTGATGGTAGTTTGTATTAGTGTGGGATCAGTGGTGATATCCTCTTTATTATTTTTTACTGTGTCTATTTGAGTCTTCTCTCTTTTCTTCTTCATTAGTCTGGCTGGTGGTCTATTATGTTAATCTTTTCAAAAAGCCAGCTCCTGGATTAATTGATTTTTTGAAAGGTTTTATGTGTCTCTATCTCCTTCAGTTTTGTTCTGATTTTAGTTATTTCCTGTCTTCTGCTAGTTTTTGAATTTATTTGCTCTTGCTTCTCTAGTTCTTTTAATTGTGATGTTAGTGTCAATTTTTTTATCTTTCATGCTTTCTCCTGTGGGCATTTAGTGCTATAAATTTTCCTCTACACACCGCTTTGTCTGTGTCCCAGTGATTCTGGTATGTTGTGTCTTTGTTCTCATTGGTTCAAAGAACTTATTTATTTCTGCTTTAATTTTGTTGTTTACCCAGTAGTCATTCAGGAGCAGGTTGTTCAGTTTCCATGTAGTTGTGTGGTTTTAAGTGAGTTTCTTGATCTTGAGTTCTAATTTGATTGCAGTGTGGTCTGAGAGACTGTTATGCTTTTCGTTCCTTTGCATTTGCTGAGGAGTGATTTCCTTCCAATTATGTGGTCAATTTTAGAATAAGTGTGATGTGGTTCTGAGAAGAAAGTACATTCTGTTGATTTGGGGTGGAGAGTTCTGTAGATGTCTATTAGGTCTGCTTTGTCCAGAGCTGTGTTCAAGTCCTGAATATCCTTGTTAATTTTCTGTCTTATTGATCTGTCTGATATTGACAGTGGGGTATTAAAGTCTCCCACTATTATTGTGTGGGAGTCTAAGTGTCTTTGTAGGTCTCTAAGAATTTGCTTTATGAATCTGGGTGCTCCTGTATTGGGTTCATACATATTTAGGATAGTTAGCTCTTCTTGTTGCATTGATACCTTTACAATTATATAATGTCCTTTTTGTCTTTTTGGATCTTTGTTTGTTTAAAATCTGTTTTATTAGAGACTAGGATTGCAATCCCTGCTTTTTTTTTTTTTTGCTTTCCATTTGCTTCATACATATTCCTCCATCACTTTCTTTTGAGCCTATGTGTGTCTTTTCACATGAGATGGGTCTTCTGGATACAGCACACTGATGGGTCTTGACTCTTTATCCAATTTGCCAGTCTGGGGCATTTAGCCTGTTTACATTTAAGGTCAGTATTGTTATGTGTGAATCTGATCCTGTCATTATGATGCTAGCTGGTTATTTTGCCCATTATTTGATGCAGTTTCTTCATTGGGTTGATGGTCTTTACAATATGGTATGTTTTTGCAGAGGCTGATCTTGGATTTTTCTTTCCATATTTAGTGCTTCCTTCAGGAGCTCTTGTAAGTTAGGCCTGGTGGTGGTAAAATCTCTCAGCATTTGCTTGTCTGGAAAGGATTTTATTTTTACTTTGCTTATGAAGCTTAGTTGGCTGGATATGAAATTCTGGGTTGAAAATTCTTTTCTTTAAGAATGTTGAATATTAGCCCCTACTCTCTTCTGGTCCATAGGGTTTCTGCAGAGAGATCAACTATCAGTCTGATGAGCTTCCCTTTTTGGGTAGCCCGACCTTTCACTCTGGTTGCCCTTAACATTTTTTCCTTCATTTCAACCTTGGTGAATCTGACGATCATGTGCCTTGGGGTGGCTCTTCTCAAGGAGTATCTCTGTGGTGTTCTCTGTATTTCCTGGATTTGGATGTTGGCTTGTCTTAGTAGGTTGGGGAAATTCTCCTGGATAATATCCTGAAGAGTGTTTTCCAACTAGGTTCCATTCTCCCCATCACTTTCAGGTGCACCAATCAAATGTAGATTTGATCTTTTCATATGGTCCCATATTTCTTGGAAATTTTGTTCATTCCTTTTCATTCTTTTTTTCTCTAATCTTGTCTTGATGCTTTATTTCATTAAGTTGATCTTCAATCTCTGATATCCTTTCTTCTGCTTGATTGATTCAGCTGTTGATAATTGTGTATACTTCACGAAGTTCTTGTGCTGTGTTTTTCAGCTCCATCAGGTCATTTATGCTCTTCTCTAAACTGGTGTTTCTAGTTAGCAATTCCTCTAACGTTTTTTCAAGGTTCTTAGCTTCCTTGCATTGGGTTAGAATGGAGGAGTTTGTTATTACCCATCTTCTGAAGCCTACTTTTGTCCATTAGTCAAACTCATTCTCTATCCAGTTTTGTTTCCTTGCTGGTGAGAAGTTGTGATCCTTTGAAGGAGGCATTCTGGTTTTTGGAATTTTCAGCCTTTTTGTGCTGTTTTTTTCTCATCTTCGTGGATTTATCTACCTTTGGTCTTTGATGCTGGTGACCTTCAGGTGGGGTTTTTGTGTGGACATCCTTTTTGTTGATGTTGATGCTATTCCTTCCTGTTTGTTAGTTTTCCTTCTAACAGCCAGGCCCCTCTGCTGCAGGTCTGCTGGAGTTTGCTGATGGTCCATTCCAGACCCTGTTTGCCTGGGTATCACCAGCAGAGGCTGCAAAACAGCAAAGATTGCTGCCTGTTCCTTCCTGTTCCTTCCTTTAGAAGCTTCATTCCAGATGGGCACCCAACAGATAACAGCCATAGCTCTCCTGTATGAGGTGTCTGTTGACTCTTGCTGGGAGGTGTTTTCCAATCAGGAGGCATGGGGATCAGGGACACACTTGAGGAGGCAGTCTGTCCCTTAGCAGAGCATGAGTGCTCTGCTAGGAGATCCACTGCTCTCTTCAGAGCTGGCAGGCAGAAACGTCTAAGTCTGCTGAAGCTGCATCCACAGCCGCCCCTTCCTCCAGGTGCTCTGTCCCAGGGAGATGGGAGTTTTATCTATAGGCCCCTGCATGGGGCTGCTGCCTTTCTTTCAAAGATGCCTTGCCCAGAGAGGAGAAATCTGGAGAGGCAGTTTGGCTATAGCAGCTTTGTTGAGCTGTGGTGGGCTCCACCCAGTCTGAACTTCCCTGAGGCTTTGTTTACACTCTGAGGGGAAAACTGCCTACTCAAGCCTAAGTAATGGAAGATGCCCCTCCCTACACCAAGCTTGAGTGTACCAGGTCCACTCCAGGCTATTGTGATGGCAGCAAGAATTTCAAGCCAGTGGATCTTAGCTTTCTGGACTCCGTGGGGCTTGGATCCACTGAGCTAAACCACTTGGCTCCCTGGCTTCAGCCTCCTTTTCCAATCCTGAGGGGATTGAATGGTTCTGTCTCACTGGTGTTTCAGGCACCACTGGGGTATGAAAAAAAACTCCAGCTAGCTCGGTGTCTGCCCAAACAGTCACCCAGTTTTATGCTTGAAATCCAGGGCCCTGGTGGTGTAGGCACCCAAGGGAATCTCTTGGTCCCTGGGTTGCGAAGACCATGAGAAAAGTGTAGTATCTGGGCTATAATGCCCCATTCCTTACAGCACAGTCCCTCATGGCTTCCCTTGGCTAGGGGAGGGAGTTCCCTGACCCCTTGTGCTTTCTGGGTGAGGTGATGCCTCACCCTGCTTTGGCTCTCCCTATGTGGGCTGTACCCACTGTCTAACCAGTCCCAATGAGATGAGCCAGGCACCTCAGTTAGAAATGCCGAAGTCACCCTACTTCTGGGTTGATCTCTCTGGGAGCTGCAGACTGGAGGTGTTACTATTTGCCTATCTTGCCAGCTACCCCAAATTCAAGAACAATTTTAAGAAACAGTCTACCTAGGCCAGGTGCAGTGGCTCATGCCTGTAATCCCAGGGCTTTGGTAGGCCGAGGTGGGTGGATCACGAGGTCAGGAGTTCAAGACCAGCCTTGCCAAGATGGTGAAACCTCATCTCTACTAAAACTACAAATTAGCCTGACTTCGTGGCAGGCACCTGTAATCCCAGCTATTCGGGAGGCTGAGGGAGGAGAATTGCTTTAACCTAGGTGGCAGAGGTGGCAGTGAGCTGAGATTGTGCCAATGCACTCCAGTCTGGGCAACAGAGTGAGACACTGTCTTAAAAAAAAAAAAGAGAGGCCGGGCGCGGTGGCTCAAGCCTGTAATCCCAGCACTTTGGGAGGCCGAGACGGGCGGATCACGAGATCAGGAGATCGAGACCATCCTGGCTAACACGGTGAAACCCCGTCTCTACTAAAAAATACAAAAAACTGGCCGGGCGAGGTGGCGGACGCCTGTAGTCCCAGCTGCTCGGGAGGCTGAGGCAGGAGAATGGCGTGAACCCAGGAGGCGGAGCTTGCAGTGAGCTGAGATCTGGCCACTGCACTCCAGCCTGGGCGACAGAGTGAGACTCCGTCTCAAAAAAAAAAAAAAAGGAGAGAAAAAGAAAAGAAAAAAAAAGTCTACCCAAATGACAATGAGCCAGAAAAGTAATTCTGGTAATATGACAAAACAGAGTCCTATAACATCCCCAACAATCACCCTAGCTCCACAGAAATGGCTCCAAACCAAGAAGAAATCTGAATTGCCACATAAAAATTTCAGAAGGTTGATTATTAAGCTACTCAAGGAGATATCAGAGAAAGGTAGAAACCAACTTAAAGAAATTAAAAAAAATACAGGATGTGGACTTAAAATTCTCAAGAGAAATAGATATCATACATAAAATACAATCACAGCTTCTGGAAATGAAAGACACACTTAGAGAAATACAAGATGCAGTAGAAAGTTTCAGCAGAGACTAGAACAAGTAGAAGAAAGAACTTCAGAGCCTGAAGACAAGGCTTTCAAATTAACCCAATCAGACAAAGAGAAAAAAAAGAATAAAAAAATTTGAACAAAGCTTCCAAGAAATTTGGGATTATGTTAAGTGGCCAAACATAAGAATGATTGGTGTTCCTGAGGAAGAAAAGAAATCTAAAAGTCTGTAAAAGGTATTTGAGGGCGTAATTGAGGAGAATTTCCCTGGCCTTGCTGGAGAGCTAGATGTTAAAATACAAGAAGCTCAAAGCACTGTTGGGAAATTCATTGCGAGAAGATCATCACCTAGGCATATAGTCATCAGGATATGTAAAGTCAAGACAAAGGAAAGAATCTTAAGACCTGTGAAACAAAAGCATCAGACAACCTATAAAGGAAAACCTATCAGATTAACAGCTGATTTCTCAGCAGAAACCTTTTAAGTCAGAAGGGATTGGAGTCCTATTTTTAGCCTCCTTAAACAAAATAATTGTCAGCCTAGAATTTTATATTCAGCAAAACTAAGTTTCGTAAATGAAGGAGAAATAAAAGCTTTTTTCAGACAAACAAATGCTGAGAGAGTTCTCCACTAGAGAACTAGCACTACAAGAAATGCTAAAAGAAGTTCCAAATCTCAAGCAAACCCTCAGAATACACCAAAATAGAACCTTCTTAAAGCACAAATCTCACAGAGCCTATAAAACAATAACACAATGAAAACAAACACGGTATTTAGGCAACAACTAGCATGATGAATAGAACAGTGCCTCACATCTCAATATTGACATTGCAAATGGCTTAAATGCTTCATTTAAAAGATACAGAATGGCAGAATGGATAAAAATTCACCAACCAAGTATCTGCTGTCTTCAATAGTCTCACCTAATGCATATGAACTCTCATAAACTTAAGATAAAGGAGTGGAAAAAGATATTCCATGCAAACAGACACCAAAAGTGAGCAGGATTAGCTATTCTTATGTCAGACAAAACAGACTTTAAAGCAACCACAGTAAATAAAGACAAAGAGGAACATTATATAATGATGAAAGGATTAGTCCAACAGGAAAATGTTACAATCCTAGATATGTATGAACCTGACACTGGAGCTGCTAAATTCATAAAACAATGACTACTAAACCTAAGAAATGAGATGGATGGTAACACAATAATAGTGAGGGATTTCAATACCCCATTGACAACAGTAGACAGATCATCAAGACAGAAAGTCAACAAATAAACAATGGATTTAAACTATTGCCTGGAAAAAATGGACTTAACAGATGTTTACAGAACACCTGTAACTTCAGAATATACATTCTTTTCATCAGCACATAGAACATTCTCAAAAATAGACCATATGATAGACCACAAAACAAATCTCAAAAAATTTAAGAAAATTGAAATCATATCAACTATTCTCTCAGACCACAGTGGAATAAAACTAGAAATTAACTCCAAAAGGAACTTTTAAAACTGTACAAATACATGGAAATTAAATAATTTGCTCTTGAATGATATTTGGGTCAACAGTGAAATCAACATGGAAATTAAAACATTCTTTGAACCGAATGATAATAGTGTCACAACTTATCAAAACCTCTGGGATACAGCAAAAGTGGTTCTAAGAGGAAAGTTTACAGCATTAAATGCCTACATCAAAAAGTCTGACACAGCACAAATAGACAATCTAAGGTCACACCTCAAGGAACTAGAGAAACAAGAACAAATCAAACCCAAACTCAGCAGAAGAAAAGAAGTAACAAATATTAGAGCAGAACTAAATAAAACTGAAACAAAAAATACAATACAAAAGATAAATAAAACAAAAAGCAGGTTATTTGGAAAGAAAAACACCATCGATAGACCGTTAGTGAGATTAACCAAGAAAAGAGGAGAGATGATCCAAATAAGCTAAATTAGAAATGAAACAGGAGATATTACAGCTGATACCACAGAAATACAAAAGATTATTCAAGGCTACTATGAATAACTTTATACACATAAACTAAAAAATCTAGAAGAGATGGATAAATTCCTGGAAATATACAATCCTTCTATATTAAATCAGGAAGAAATAGAAACCCTGGATAGACCAATAACAAGTAGCAAGATTGGAACAGTAATAAAGAAATTGCCAACACAAAAAAGTCCAGGACCAGATGGATTCACAGCTGAATTTTATCAGACATTCAAAGAAGAATTTGTGCCAATCCTGCTGAAACTATTCCAAACGATAAAGAAAGAAGGAATCCTCCTTAAATCATCTCAAATCATTCCATAAAGCCAGTATGCCCTATTGCCAAAATCAGGGAAGGATGTAACTAAAAAAGAAAACTATAGACCAATACCGCTGATGAACATAGATGCAAAAATTCTCAACAAAATACTAGCTAACCAAGTCCAACAGCATATCAAAAAGATAATACATCATGATCAAGTGGGTTTTATACCAGGGATTCAGGGATGGTTTAACATATGCGAGTCAATAAATGTGAAATATCACATAAGCAGAGCGAGAGCCAAAAATCATATGATCATCTCAACAGAAGAGGAAAAAGCATTTGATAAAATCCAACATCCCTTTATGATAAAAAAAAACCCTCAGCAAAATTGGTGTAGATGGGACATATATCAAGATAATAAAAGCCATCTATGACAAATCCACAGCCAACATTACACTGGGGAAATGTTGAAGGCATTCCCCTGAGAACTGGAACAAGTCAAGGATGCCCACTTTTGCCACTTCAATGTAATATAGTACTAGAAGTCCTAACCGGAGTAATCAGACAGGAGAAAGAAAGAAAGGGCATCCAAATTGGTAACAAGGAAGTCAAACTGTTGCTGTTCACTGATGATATGATTGTTTACCTAGAAGACCCCAAAAACTCATCCAAAAAGCTCCTATATCTGATAAGTGAATTCAGTAAAGTTTCAGGGCACTAAATCAATGTACACAAATCAGTAGCACTGCTATACACCAACAATGACCAACCTGAGAATCAAATCAGGAACTCATTCCCTTTTACAACAGTTCCCAAAAAACAAACAAGCAAAACCAAACCAAACTAAACCAAACCAAAACAAAACAAAACAAAAAACAAAAAACCACCACCAGCACCAACAAAACACTTAAGAATATACCTAACCAAGGAAGTGAAAGATCTCTACAAGGAAAACTACAAAACACTGCTGAAAGAAATCATAAATGATACAAACAAATGGAAACACATCCCATGCTTACAGGTAGGTAGAATCAATATCATGAAAATAACCATACTGTCAAAAGCAATCTATAGATTCAATGCAATTCTGAACAAAATACCAACATCATTCTTCACAGAACTAGAAAAAAACAGCTCTAAAATTCATATGGAACCAAAAAGGAGCCCACATAGCCAAAGCAAGACCAAGCAAAAAACAAAAACAAAACAAAACAAAAACCAAATCCAGACACATCACATTACCCTTCAAACTATACTACAAGGCTGTAGTTAGCAAAACAGCCTGATATTGGTATAAAAATAGGCATATAGACAAATGGGATAGAATAGAGAACCCAGAAATAAAGCCAAACTTGGCCAATGCAGTGGCTCATGCCTGTAATCCCAGCACTGTGAAAGGGCGAGGCAGGTGGATCACTTGAGGCCAGGAGTTGGAGACCAGCCTGGCCAACATGGTGAGACCCTATCTCTACTAACAATACAAAAAAATTAGCTAGGCATAGTGGCACATGCCTGTAATCCTAGCTACTTGGAAGGCTGAGGCAGGACAATAACTTGAACCCGAGAGGCAGAGGTTACAGTGAGTGGAGATTGTGCTACTGCACTCCAACCTGGGTGACAGAGTGTGACTCAGTCTCAAAAAAAAATAAAAAGAAATAAAGCCAAATACTTACAGCCAACTGATCTTCGACAAAGCAAGCAAAAACATAAAATGGGGAAAGGACACCCAATCAACAAATGGTGCTGGGATAATTGGCCAGCCACATGTAGAAGAATGAAACTGGATCCCCATCTCTCACCTTGTGTAAAAATCAACTCAAGATGGATCAAAGGCATACATCTAAGACCTGAAACCATAAAAATTCTAGAAGATAACATTGGAAAAACTCTTTTAGACATTGACTGAGGCAAAGATTTCAAGACCAAGAAAGCAAAAGCAAATGCAACAAAAACAAAAATAAATAGATGGAACCTAATTAAACTAAAAAGCTTCTGTACAGAAGGAGAAATGAGCATAAGAGTAAACAGACAACCCACAGAGTGGGCGAAATTATTTGCAAACTGTGCATCTGACAAAGGACTAATATCCAAGGCACTTAAACAAATCATCAAGAAAAAAACCAAATAATCTCTTTAAAAAGTAGAGAAAGGACATGAATAGACAATTCTCAAGAGAAAATATACAAATGGTAAACAGACATATGAAAAAAGACTCAACATCACTAATCATCAGGTAAATGCCAATGAAAATCACAATGTGATTCCACCTTACTCCTGCAAGAATGGTCATAATAAAAAAATAAAAAAAAGAATAGATGTTGGCATGGATGTGGTGAAAAGAGAACACTTTTACACTGTTGATGGGAATGTAAACTAGTACAATCACTATGGAAAACAGTGTGAAGATTCCTTAAAGAACTAAAAGTAGAACTATCATTTGATCTAGCAATCCCACTACTGAATATTTGCCCAGAGGAAAAGAAGTCATTACATGAAAAGGACACTTGCACGTGCATGCTTATAGCAGCACAACTCGCAACTGCAAAAATATGGAACCAGCCTAAATGCCCATCAACCAATGAGTACATAAAGAAAATGTGGTATAGAATACTACTCAGCCATAAAATGAAACAAAATACTGGCATTTGCAACAACCTGGATAGAGTTGGAGAGCATTATTCTAAGTGAAGTAACTGAGATATGGAAAACCAAACATTGTGTGTTCTCACTTATAAGTGGGAGTTAAGCTATGAGGACACAAAGGCATAAAAATCATATAATGGACTCTGGGGACTCGAGGGGAAAGGTGGGAGGTGGGTGGAGGATAAAAGACTACACATTGGGTGCAGTGTTCATTGCTTGGGTGAAGGCTGCAGAACTTACTCATGTAATCCAAAACCACCTATTCCCCAAAAACTATTGAAATTGAATTAAATTAAAAAAAGAGTGTTCACGTTTACCTCATACAGGGTAGTTATAACAGCTGCTTTAATGTCTTTACCTGAGGCTCCCAACATCTGGGTTGTCTCCGGATTGGCATCCGTCAAATGTCTTTCTCTTCAAGATTTGTTCACACTTTTCTTGCTCTTTTTGTTTTGAGTAATGCCAGTTCAGCTTTCAAAGACTTAACTATGCCATTTGGTCTGCCTCTTGCATGAGTCACTCAGGGACTTGGGTGGTTATTTACATCATAGTTTAGTTCTTAAAGACAAAAAGCCTTTACTATGCATCTTTTTTTTTTTTTCAAAGTAATGAATGACAACTTTATTTTTCTTACACTTTTAAGGCTGATGAAAAACCTTCATTTCAATTGAAAAGTATAGTAACTGTATTTACTCATTAAATATTACTAAAGTTTTCTAAAACACAACTTGAAAACATCCAGCATGCATGTTTAATATCAGTACAATGAATTCAAGACCAAGTATACATGTTACATGCAGCAAGGCTAGATTACAAATTATCATAGTCATCGTCATCATCATCGTCATCATCATCATCTTCACGTTTTCTTTTCAATGCATTTGATGATTCATTGGCAGTATTTTGTGATGACACCATATTAGTGGTAATAAGAATGTTTTTGGACCCAATTAATGATGGATTAATCAGAACATTCTGAACTGCTGAGGTTGCAGGAATTGAAGCTTTTACAGCTGGAGACTGCGAAGTAGGCATCTGTACTGTAAACCTTTGACCTGTGAGGGACATGGGAGTCCCTACTTTAGTTAAAACAGACATGGTCTGTGGGGTTGGTGTGCCTAGTGTGGGAGTACTTGGTCTGCTAGTAACTGAACCAACACTTAACCACGGGACTGTTATTCTTCCCGCAGAAGTTGATGCCTTTTTCTGTAAAGATTTCAGCCTATAGTTTGGAGCTGTTAAGCAATATCTATCAGGTGGCAACTTAGGACCTGAATATGGCTTGATCAGTGGCAAAGGGGTTTGATTTCTTTGCCTTGCGATATCTAATAAAAAATCTCTTGGGGGAGGAGAGGGAAAAGACTGGTCAGTGCGGCACTGGATTGCCAATCGCACATCATCTGCATCAACGGTAGCTTTCTTAGCATGGCTTGAATAAATTTTTGCATCATCTAGAATTGTGGTCACATATCGGAAGGCAAACTCCAACATCTGATTTATAACTCTTGGCTCATATTCTGTAATCCCCATATCCTTCAGGATTTGTGCCATCATCTGTGCATCTTTCGGCATGCTCTTGGGAGAAGCCATCTTGCCAGACTCCATGATATCCGATGATCAGACTTCTCGAGCTAAATCACCAACATTAATGTATTTCAGTCCCGATTTTGACGCAAGTTCTTAGGTGCCCGGAGCCGTCGCCGCGGGGACCATGTTGCTTCCGAACATCCTGCTCACCGGTACACCAGGGGTTACTATGCATCTTTAAGAGAGTTTCACCTACATGCTTCTTGAGGATGAACCTGAGTCTATGCTGGTCCATACATAGAACTAGGGGATCCCCTTCTCCAGCTCTCTTTTTGTCTGGCTTCTAGACATCTTTTTCCCAGTTCCTCTGACTGGAAAGATGACATTCTCTTAGAGTTTTAGTCTTCTAGTCCTGTTGTGTAGTTTTGCATGACTGGGCTTTGAGGTAATATGGAGACGAAAAAATAGAAAGAAAATAATAAAGAGGATTTCAGCCACACTTTGCATAACAGGTATCTGGTTTTCTGATTTCGCTGTTCAGAGAGACAGATTTCCTCTATGGATTTTTGTGCCAGTGCCAAGGCCACCATTGTCACTGTAGCAGGTCTCTGCAGGGTTGGAAGAGAAAGAGTTCAACAGATAGAGATTCCCCTCACATTCTGCACCTCTCACAGGTTCTTTTTCTTTGTGTTCTGATCAGAAAAGTGAGTTTTTCTCAGAGTTTTTGCTGTTTGCACCTGTACCACAGTTCCTGGATTTAGCTTACCTTTAGGTAAAAACCAAGAGATAAAGAAGGAAAAAACCATCAAACTAGGAAACTCACCACCATACTGGTCATTCTTTAAGTTTTGACTTCTTTCCCCAATGTGCCTGTTCTTGTTTACTTGTCAGAGTCCTCACGTAGTAGCATTTGTTTTTTCTCCAATTTTTAGAGTGACAGACTGTAGTGAATTTATTCCACAATGGCCATCAGTGAGTGTTTGACTAACAGATGCAATCAGTCCTAAGAAGATTTTAACATCACCAGTGTTGAATAATAACAAAATAGAAGCCACTGTCACAAATCACAAAAGCATTCACAGAAAGTAATACCATAATAGGTTGAAATGATTTGAAAGTCATAAAGGAGTGTAAATTGTATGACATGTATATATACTTCAAATATGTATAAAAGGCTTCTTTTTATTTTTTTTTAAGACAGAGTCTTGATCTGTTGCCCAGACTATAGTGCAATGGCACGATCTTGGCTCACTGCAAGCTCTGCCTCCCAGGTTCACACCATTCTCCTGCCTCAGCCTCCCGAGTAGCTGGGACTACAGGTGCCCACCACCATGCCCAGCTAATTTTTTGTATTTTTAGTAGAGACGGGGTTTCACCATGTTAGCCAGGACGGTCTCGATCTCCTGACCTTGTGATCCGCCCACCTCAGCCTCCCAAAGTGTTGGGATTACAAGTGTGAGCCACCGAGCCCGGCCTTAAAAGGCTTCTAAAACTGCAAATATTTTGGCCAAGTAATTCTATTTCTAGGAGTTTAAATGTCACAAGTACACACAGGTATGTTACTTATAAGCATGCGTTATAAGGATGTAAAACAATCTGAAACAGTGTAAATGTGAAATAGGGAAATGCTTAAACAAATTATGGGATAACTATAAAATGGAAGGTTATGTAGTAACTAATAATTTTGATGTAGCCATGTAGGTATTGATATGGGAAATGTTCTGTTAAAAACACAGGCTTTAAAGCAGTGTTAAAAATGATATTGTTTAAAAAAGCATAAATATGTGCTTTATATATATGCATGGGTCTCTATAGACATATAAAATATGTGAAAAACGTAACTGAAAATCTCAGTGAATGGGCTTTAAGAGTTAAGACTTTTTTCTGTCCTATTCTTGTATTTTCCAATTTTCTGTGTTCATTATAAATGAAGTGTTGTAGCAGAGTGTGTTGCTGCTTACCGTATATCTACATACTTCTCTACAGTTTTCAGCCTCCCTTGTATATTTGGGGTCACGTGATTGATTCTGGCCAGTGCAATATTGTTGAAAACGATTTAAGTGGCTCCTTAAACATATACATGTGGACGTCCTGCATTTGCTTTTCTTCGTGCAGTGACCTTAAGGGTACAAAGTGCCTGAATATTTAACTACATGATAGAGGAAAGGCAACCACCCTGTATCAGACTGTGCCATGTGCGAGAAACAAGCCTTTGTTTTTCAAAGTTGTTATGTTAACTAGTGTTAACTGTCCTGATTGACATGAGAATGTCATAAGGACTGCGATAATGCAATGAGGAATTACTAGATACGTACAATACAATAATGCAATGAGGAATTATTAGAATACATACAAGAAGAGCTTAGACAAATAGTGAGACTTAAGTAAAACTCATTTGTCTTGGATGTCAATGGGTCAGAAACATTTTGGGAAGTTTTAAAGATTAGGATAAATCAATATCTTTTTAATTTAGAAAATGCCAATTGGTTAATTTATAGGGATAAATGGAGCAGTCAAATGTATTGTTTAAGGCTGGTTAGCAAATTCTAAACATTTAAGAAAGCCACAAAGGAAGCCAAATTACTAGCAAAAGGCTCATTGGTGAGTCTGCAATTGGGGTAAAGCAATTTGGCTGACTGTGATGGTGAGTTGCCATTGTGGGTATGGTGGTTGTGCCCACAGCCTCAGTTTTGAGGCCCAGCTCTGCCATATATTAGCTGGAAACATCTGGGCAGCATAGTTCACTTATTTGAACTCCAGTTTTCTTACCTGGTAAAGAGCAATGATAATAGCAGCTGCCTCTTAATCATTCTTTTGTATTGCAGTGGGAATTCATTTCTGCTTAGGCAGCGGCTTCTTTTTCTGCTTAGCTCAAGTCAGAAATAGTAGCTTTCAGGGTTCTGGGCTCTGGGCTCTGGCCTCTTTGGTAATTCACAAATTCATTGTCCGTTTGCGGATGCATGGCTTTCAGCAAACAGCCACCTAACAGGGTAGTAAGTCATGTGTCAACCTAAATAACAAACAGAGAGAGGCTCTCTAAAAGAAAATGGTATTTATTTGAGAATAGGGCTTTGCAATGGGAATATGCATGCTGTAGTAAACGATGTACATATTCTTGGATGTAAAGGAAGACCAAGGTTTTTAAAGGAAAAATGAGGATGATTACATAATTATTTTGAGATACTTGTCTTTATCAATACCAAGAGTGACACCAGCCCAAGGCTGGGCAGGCCAATGCTGGGCAGATGTCCTTACAGGAGTATTTTTTTGTGTGTGTAAGGTTGTGCAGCCTTTGTGCAAGATTGTAGTTTTTGCAGCCTTTTGTGATTATCAGGCATTTATGTGGGAGAACCTGTCTCCTCATGGCCTTCCCTGGCTCTGTCAGTTGTCTTTTTAATTTCTTCTTTTCTCTCTCTTCCTTCCTTTCCTTCCTTCCCTCCCTCCCTCCCTTCCTTCCTTCCTTCCTTCCTTCCTTCCTTCCTTCCTTCCTTCTTCCTTCCTTCCTTCTTTCTTTCCTTCTCTCTCTCTCTCTTTCTTTCTCTCTCTCTCTCTCTCTCTTCTTTCTTTCTTTCTCTCTCTCTTCCTTCCTTCCTTCCTCCTTCCTCCTTCCTTCCTTCCTTCCTTCCTTCCTTCCTTCTTTCTTTCCTTCTCTCTCTCTCTTTCTTTCTCTCTCTCACTCTCACTCTCCCTCTCTTCCTCCCTCTTTTCTTTTCTTCTTTCTCACAGGGACTTCATTTTGATTCTGACAACTTTCATACCTGAAGGCCTCACAAAGCACAATTTTGAGGAGTTAATAATAAATATGAGATGGGAAGATAGGCAGCCCTGAATAGAGGAGAGGGATGAGGGAAATGTAAACAGTGAGGGTGGGAAAGGGGTAAATGCTCTTTTTTGTTAGGAAACAAGAACTATGTAAAACCATATTCATCAGGTGAGGGAGTGCTTGATAGGGCTATTCAGGAGGAAAAGCTATTGTTTTCAGTGTAGAAGAAGTTATCGTTAACACATTTGTATGTGAAAGGTCACTTATAAGAGGATTTGTTTGTTGTTATAGATATCAGGGAATATTTGTGTTTGTTTTCTTGATGAAAAAAAAATGAATTGGGTAAGTAGAAATAGAAGACCCTGTTTTGGTCAGCCAGGTACTTGACAATACTGGAATGACTTAGGAAAATCAGAAAGGGAGGCTGAACAGTATTGACTTTCCTGCAATCACAAGAATGTGACAGAAATTGTTGTGGAGCTCATGTGGAGGACAATAACTGGGTCCATTTGGGGAGGAGGTTGAGTTGTGAATAAAAGAGAATGCACTGAGGCCACGGGCTGGAGTCATGGAGGTGTGCTGGCTGCCTGTCATCTCTCCCACTGGTGTGGTCCAGAAGAGCAGAAACAAAGCAGGTGTTAATGAAACTGTTCAGTGTTCAGCCCTGCCAATTCACTCCCAGCAGGGAAGGAAGTCCAAGAAAGAAGAAGGCACGAAGTTGATACAGAGTGACCTCCTGAGAGGAGGGACCACTGGGGATATTTTCTTCATCAAACTTGGCACTTTCTCAAGATTTAGAGTTAGAACCAGCACTGGCAGTTAACTGAATCAAATAGTATTACAGAAGAAGTTCGGCTGGGCCCATCCATGATCCGTGCAGAACTCAGGGCTGGGGAAGTCCACCTCTGGGTTGTGTGGAGGCAGTGGGAAGTCCCAGATTGGTGAAGAGTCCTGTTACATCATGACACTCTGCAGTAACCAAGAGCAGAAAACTCACTGGAATGTGCGTTGTACTCTGCTAAGGCACCATGCGGTGAAACTATTAACTATAGGAGAGAAAGAAAGGAAATATATGAACTAGAAAAATCATAGATATAACAACAAATGATACAAAGTTTCTCTCCTTTTGGAAAGGGTAGCCATTTGTGCATGGGAGAAATGTACTTAATAGAAAATAGACCAGGGAATAGCAAGAAGTTAGAAATCACAATAAAAATAGGATAAGAATCCCATTACTCTTTGCAGCAGCTGTATAGACAACAGGTGGATAACTTGAAAGAGAAACTTAGTTGTGTCCCATGGTGTCTTTAATCTTGCCAATTCTGTGCAAAAACCACTGGGGGCAGCAGCAGGAACTGAGGGCATAGTAACTCTCCCTTCAAGGGAAAAAGCAATACAGTAATGCAGCCCAGATTTCTTCAGCAAAACTCTCCAATTATTTTGGTGGTTTCCTGATGTTTCTAGGGAATGGGGCTCACATAGTGTTATGGGGAACAAAGAGAGTAGAAGCATTGGTATAAGAATGAGAGGCTGGAGTTCTGGCTTTAAAAAAAACTAGATTCAAGCCTAGTCTGTGCTTTTACTAAGTATGTGGCCTTGAACTAATCCCTAAAGCTTTTAAATCTCAGTTTCTGAATTTTAAAAATAGAGACAACACTAATTACTCCAACTAGCTCACTGGCAGTTGGAAAGATCAAATTAGAAAAGATATGTGAAATTGCTTGGTAAATGACAAAACCCTACCTACATTTTCATTTTGAGAGCAATCACCAGGGTAGATCTGGACATCATATTATGAAAGACAAAGATCTTTTAGGCAGTATAAGTTGTGGCTTCCAAGAATACTGTTACAGTTAGGTTTTAAGTATATTTCCCATTAAAACTCTCCCTCCATAGCATATTGGGCTTTGGGCAACAGTTGTATTAGCTGGTATTGATAAACTTGTATTGAAATTCCGAAAATGCTATGTCACTGAAACAAAAGATAAAAACTCCATGGAATCCTGTCTTCATTCCATATTTGGCTTGGGGAAGATGCTCACAATTATTACAAAGTATTTAAAACTCAAAAAAAGTCATCTGAAGTTATCTCACCTACAGTTAGGCTGGGCAATAAAGAAAGCAAGAATGTCATGAAAGTGATTTTCGAACTGGAGATACTGGATGGGTTACAAAATGAATTCAGCCTAGAATCAGGGCCTAGGCATAAGTGTCAATTTATTTCAGGAAATTCACCTGTGTGTTTTGGTTTGAATGGTTTATTCACCTGGTACTACAACAGAGTTATTTCTCCCTTGCAATAAGTTGCCACTCTGTATTTTAAGGGGCTCAACATTAAACTGGAATATTCTCTGTAAGAACATGAAAGCTTTGTGGCAAGGAAAATTTCGATAATGAGATGCTGACATTATTCACTCTTGAGGCAGAATATTTCAGTCAGTGGCATCTCTCTAACCAGGATTGCAAAATGTGCAATTTTAAGTTGAGAAAAAGAATGGCACAGATACCTTACTAAATCTCAAAGTAATGGGACAAAGGAAAAGACTTTGCAGCCCACAGATGCTTTGCGACTCCTAGGTGAAGTCATCACCAGGTAAGATGCAGACCTGGCAGCTGCCTTGTGGCTGCCGGCCACAAACTACTTTAGACAGTACTGGAGACTCATTCACCCATTCTTTCATTCTACAGGTATTTGTTAAGTACCTGTATACCAGGCATTTTGCTAGTCTCTATAGGAAATAAAAATTTCATGAGTTCCAACTCCTGCTCTCAAAATGTTCATAGGTCATGTATTCTCACTTTTGGTTACTTTTTAATGGTCATAAGCTTTTTTTTTTTTTTTTTTAAATTGAGCTGAAATTAGCACAACATAAAATTAATCACTTTGAAGTGAACAATTCAGTGGCTTTTAGTACATACATGATATTGAACAACTAGTAGTTGTTCCAAAATATTTTTATCATCCCAAAATAAAATCCCATGCCCCTTAAACATTTACTCCACATCCTTTCCTTCCCTCAGCCCTAAACAACCTCTAATCTATTTTCTGCCTCTATGTATTTACCTATTCTCAAAATTTCATATAAATGGAAACATACACTATGTGACTTTTGCATCTGGCTTCTTTGACTTAGGGTAATGTTTTCAAGGTTCATCCATATTGTTATAGCATGTATCAGTACTTCATTCCTTTTTATTGCTGAATAATATCCTATTCTATTTATATGCCATAATTTAACCATTTATCCATTGATGGACATTTGGATTTTTCCATCTTTGACTATTGTGAATAATACTGTGAATATTTGTGTACAGGTATTTGAGTTCCTGTTTTCAATTCTTTTGTGTATATATCTAAGAGTAAAATTGCAAGTCATGTGATAATTCTATGTGTAACTTTTTCAGGAACCAACTATTTTCCACAGAGATTGCACCATTATACATCCCCACCAGTAATGTACAAGGGTTCCAAGTTCTCCACATTCTTGCCAACACTCGTTTTTCTTGTTATTTTCCACATTTTGGATCACAGTCATCCTAATGAGTATGAGTGGATTTGTTTTCCCTAATGACTAATGATGTTGCGCGTCTTTTCATGTGACGCCAAGTATTTTTACAAGGCAACTAAGATATCTAGGAGTGATGATGTCAGGTCATCTGAAAGCATTACTGCCTTTGAACCTGGGAGGGAGTGGGCCTTAGATCATGGAACATACAACTAGCACATTTTGATAGGGGGATAAGAAGGAGGAGGAGGAGAAGAGGAGTGGTCGGGGAGAACAGATGCAAGGGAAGTCCTGGGAGCACTGCTTGTGATAGAAGAAGAGGAAGAGTTGGATGAGACACCTGAGCAACCAGGTGGGCTGTGCATACTGGTAAAATTGAATGATGGCAAAATTAGGCTGTCTCCTTATCTCACAGTATCTCAAAAAGTGACTACTCCACTGCTGAATGAATGATTTGTGCTGCTCAGAGAGCAGCAGCATAACCATGCACTGGTCATTAGGGGACCTCTATGCCCAGTAGCATTAGTGAACAACTAATTTTATCTAAGGTAAGAGAGGCAAAAGTGCTTTGAGAAAATCAAGCGTCCCATCCAGACTGTGAAGTGATGAAAGCTTCAACTTAAAAAAAAAACAATTTTAGGGTGTACAGAATGAACTACTTTTTTAGGATTGTTTTTAAATGAAACATTCATGGCTACAGCTTTGGAATGCATGATGTGTTTTTTTGTATTTATCTGCCATCTCACACTTAGCAAAAAACCCATTCTCATCAAAAGAATTGCTTTGGAGCCAATTTCCAAAAATAGAATTTAAACTCCCTTAAGGGATACTTCAACTCAATGGATGATAATACTGAGCCCTGACCCTGGGGTGTCTGTAGACTTCATCTTCTATTCTATTCACACTCTTTCCTGCCTCTACAGAAAATGAGAGCTATGCTGAGCATTGCAGGATGTTGGAGTATAATGGCTTTCACACTTAGGCTGAACACACTCTGTAGCTAGTTTCCATCTCCATCATTCTACTGAAACTGTTCTCCAAAAAGGGAATGATATCTTCCTAATTGCAGAATCCAGTGACCTTCTCTTAGTCTTTACTTAACCTGTTTAACCCAGCTACCATTTACCCATCACTTTCTGTAGAGCAAGCACATTGCTAAGCACTTTATATTTGCAGTGCGAATGTAAAAAAATATTTATATATATTGTGGTTGCAAATGTAACTTACTCTATAACTTGGATGATTAGAGAAAAATGTAATATCTTTATTTTGTCTCTAAGAAGTCTGGCATTCTCCCCAACTCCCAGCCCATTGGGGAAAATGATTTAACTGTCTAATTCAATTCCAAGTTAGTCCAACTCCATTAATTAAATGACTCTCTTAGACAGTATTGAGTCTCTATTGGATAGAAATGCTCAGCTTCTCAGATTGCCTTCTACCCTTCCTCACTCTGAGATTTCTTTTCTGAAATGTTGTTTAGGGATATGCAGGGAGAGGGTGGCTTTACTTGATCTTAGGGCAACATGGAAGACCCATGGTCCTTAGCGGTGATGTCCTTTCTTCTGGTCTCCAGGCCAGCGCCCATTGTGCACTGGGGTGCTGCTTGCTCTGCTGACATTGATGGCTAAAGTTGGTGGCTCTTCTCTTTTGCTCTGGCAGGCTGTGGTCATGCTCCTTGGTTGACTTAGCTTCACTTCTCTACAGCTGATCTAGGGACTGCTTTGGGGTCTAGCTGTGACCCTCATTTGGCCTCAGCCCAAGGATGTTTGCTTTGGAGCACTTCACTACTGTTATGAAGATCCTCCCTGAATCCCTTCCATGCCAGAATCTCAGCTATTGTGGAACCCTATCAAACCAACACAGAAACCCAGGGCAGCTTCGGAAAGCAAACTCTTCCCCTCAGTATTACCCTTACTTATCTGGTGCACCTCTCCCTTTCGGGGGGGAAGATACCAGCACTGAGGCATGCATTTCCCCACTTTGCTCAGCTACCTCTGACGTCCTCTTCCCACAATCCTCAAGGGGAGGAAAGAAATTGACTTCCCCCTTCCTCTTCAAATCTGGACAGAATTTACATTAAACGTTAGGGTCTAGCTACTGAACCTGCTTACGTGTCTACAGCCTCATTCCAAAATCCTAGTTTTGAATGTCAGAAGCTGAATATATCTCAATTCACTAGGGTCTTGCAGCTAAAAGCATGGTTTACACAGCAGCAGCTGCAGCTGCAGAACCTGTCAGGAGTGTAGAGTCTCAGGCTCTACCCAGTCCTACTGAATCAGAATCTGCATTTCAGCAAAATCTTCATGTGTTAAATGTGAACATTAAAATTTGTGAAGCAGGGGACTAAGACAAATGCCATGTAATCAAAGACAAAAGAGAAAAACACCTTAACATTTTTTCTTTTGCATTTATGTGACACTAATCCTGTGATATTTAATGACAATAATCCTATGAGGTGGATATAGTTGTCTCCATTTTATAGCTCAGCAAACAACCCATGAAAGTTAATGAAGTGCTGATGATCTGAAAACAATAGGCCAGGATTCAAGCCTGGTCTGTCTGACTCCCTGAAACTCCCGTTCTTAACTAGGACACTCAATTACACTGGACTGTTGATCACACTCGTCTTAACATTTTTCTTCCCCTTTGTGACTGAACACTACTTCTTTTTTTTGGGGGGGGGGCGGATTTGAAGTTTTGTGTGTGTGTGTGTGTGTGTGTTTATTATACTTTAAGTTCTAGGGTACATGTGCACAACGTGCAGGTTTGTTACATATGTATACTTGTGCCATGTTGGTGCGCTGCACCCATCAACTCGTCAGCACCCATCAACTCATCATTTACATCAGGTATAACTCCCAATGCAATCTCTCCCCCCTCCCCCCTCCCCATAATAGGCCCCGGTGTGTGATGTTCCCCTTCCAGAGTCCAAGTAATCTCATTGTTCAGTTCCCACCTATGAGTGAGAACATGTGGTGTTTGGTTTTCTGTTCTTGCGATAGTTTGCTGAGAATGATGGTTTCCAGCTGCATCCATGTCCCTACATAGGACACGAACTCATCCTTTTTTATGGCTGCATAGTATTCCATGGTGTATATGTGCCACATTTTCTTAATCCAGTCTGTCACTGATGGACATTTGGGTTGATTCCAAGTCTTTGCTATTGTGAATAGTGCCGCAATAAACATACTTGTGCATGTGTCTTTATAGCAGCATGATTTATAATCCTTTGGGTATATCCCCAGTAATGGGATGGCTGGGTCAAATGGTATTTCTAGTTCTAGATCCTTGAGGAATCGCCATACTGTATTCCACAATGGTTGAACCAGTTTACAATCCCACCAACAGTGTAAAAGTGTTCCTATTTCTCCACATCCTCTCCAGCACCTGTTGTTTCCTGACTTTTTAATGATTGCTATTCTAACTGGTGTGAGATGGTATCTCATTGTGGTTTTGATTTGCATTTCTCTGATGGCTGGTGATGACAAGCATTTTTTCATGTATCTGTTGGCTGTATGAATGTCTTCTTTTGAGAAATGTGTGTTCATATCCTCTGCCCACTTTTTGATGGGGTTGTTTTTTTTTTTCTCGTAAATTTGAGTTCTTTGTAGGTTCTGGATATTAGCCCTTTGTCAGATGAGTAGATTGCAAAAATTTTCTCCCATTCTGAAGGTTGCCTGTTCACTCTGATAGTAGTTTCTTTTGCTGTGCAGAAGCTCTTTAGTTTAATTAGATCCCATTTGTCAATTTTGGCTTTTGTTGCCGCTGAACACTACTTCTTATATTACCCCTTTGTTTTTTCCTCTGTCTGCTTGAGAGTCTCCTGGCTGCCTGTCTTTGGTGTGTAGGTTTTCTTGGTGTTGAGCTGTTTGGCTACTGGATTTCCAACCTGTGTCTGCTTATGTCCTAGGATATATCTCTAATCTGTAACTATTATTTATGTCTCCTTAGGTTCAAATCTTTTTGAACTATTCTAGACTGAATATTGGGCAATCTTCTATATTCTTCCTGTGCGGTAACAAAAAGAGTATTGATAAGGAAGATGCATTTTCAGCTGGTCTTCAAAGATGGGTCTTACTTGAGGAGTGGAGACAGAGGGGAGAGTATTAGAGATGCTAATTCTCATGAGAAAAGGATCAGAAGTAGGAATGTGCATGTGATGTTGGGGAGACAATAATTTATTGCTGTTCGCCTGGTTAGTATGTGACTTGATGCTGCATTACTCTGAGATTTTATTCAGTGCCATTCTTTGGCCTTTATCACCAGTCTGGTCCTTGACTCACTTTCTGCCCAGACATTCACCTTCAGTATGTTCCTGGGTCTTTGAGTCTCAGCTTCCCGCCTCCAAGTTCCTTCATTTACCTCAGCAAACTTTCTGAGAAATAGCCAGATCTTTTATCCTCTATGATATCTTTTTGTTTTCTTTTCTTTTCTTTTCTTTTCCTTTCTTTTCTCTTTTACTTTTCCTTTCCTTTCCTTTCCTTTCCTTTTTCTTCCTTCTGACCATCATTATTGTAATTTTGGCTCCTGTATTTGTATTATGATAACCTATTATTATGACCTCTTTATCTCCTGCCTTTCCATCTCTAGTCTGTATTTTACTTTTTATGGTAGTCAATATACAATGTGATTACTATGACTAGATCAAGGCAGCTACATTTCAAAAGTGGATAAAGGCCAGGTATGGTGGCTCACGCCTGTAATCCCAGCACTTTGGGAGGCCAAGGCAGGCAGATCACCTGAGTTTGGGAGTTTGAGACCAGCCTGACCAACATGGAGAAACCCTATCTTTACTAAAAATACAAAAATTAGCCGGACGTGGTGGTGAATGTCTGTAATCCCAGCTACTCGGGAGGCTGAAGCAGGAGAATCACTTGAACATGGGAAGCGGAGGTTGCGGTGAGCCGAGATAGCGCTATTGTACTCCAGCCTGGGCGACAAGAGTAAAACTCTCAAAAAAAAAAAAAGCGGGTAAAATATTTATTAATTTCCTGTTGTAAAGTTGTCAATTTTGTGCTGCTAAATGTAAGGCTAAAGCTCCAAATTTTAATGTAACATGTGTAAATTTCTCCCAAATCTTGCTTCACTGCTTTGTATACCAATATGGACTCTCCTTTTTGATAAGCTGGCTTGATCATTTTTCCCTCAACATTCCATGTATGTATTGGCTTACGGCCCTTTTTGTCCGTTAAAATTCTCTCCTGGAATGCCCCTCCATGGCCCAAATCATACCCATCTTGTTAAGGCTCAGCCGAAGACTTATCCCTCCTACAACTCCTCCCCAAGTCATCCCACAGCACAAGTCCAGAAGACTTCCCAATACTGAGTCTAGTGCAGACTTTCCAAACCAAGGAAGCATTGACATTTTGGTATAGATAATTCTTTATCATAGGGGACTGTCATTTGCACTATAGGATGTTTAGCAGCCTACCTGCCTCTACCCACTAGATGCCAATAGCACATAGACGTCTCTCCTGGCTGTGACAACCAAACATGTCTCAGACATTGCCAAATGTTCCCTGGTGAGAAAGGGACTCAAAATCTCAAAATCTGGTTGAGAACCACTGGTCTAGTGTAATGGAAGATCTGAACTAGTGGTGCTGCCAGTCTTTGCAGATGAGGGGAGTTATTTTCTGGGACACAAAAGTCACAGAATGGCTCCTATCCTATCTAGAATATTGGCTTGGAGGGCATCATGATTTTATATTCCCTATGAACCTTCAAATCCATCTCTGTAGCCTTATCCTTTTTGTATAGCTGTAATGGCCATTAGAAAGTAAAATACATCTGATCCATGCCTGCTTCTAACTTGTAGTTTCATTAGTATGTTCTTTAAGCTTAGCAAATGGTCCATCTTTTTGCACGTGAAATTACTAAGAGAGAAGGTAAAATGAATATGCTGAACATTCCTTGGAGAATATCTATTTGGTATGAAATTTTAAAAAGAAAATTGAGAAGGCTTAAATTGAGGTCTGCATTCGGCGTGTCTGTAATTCAGAGAAGCAGTAAAGAACAAAATTGAAATTTAATAATATTTAGATCTTTGCAAAGATGCTGTCATAGTTCCCAATGTCTATTCCAAGTACAAATACTGCTGATTTAATCCAAACGTACTTTTAAATCTATTTTTGATATTAAGAATTGACTTTAATACCATTACTTTCAAAAACAAGATCCTAATTTTAAATTGGATTTTTTTCTCCCCCAAACTAGTGCAAATCATTTGTAATATAGGAATAAATTAGCAATTATTGTGAATTTACAGGAACTTGTCCAGTTAGTTTATGTCTCGAGAAACAGGATATATGGGTATGGTAAAGTAATGGCAATAACAACAAATAGAACATCTGAATGTTAGGGGATCTGGGCCGTAGGGCTGACAGGAAATATATGCTATTCTGCCAGCACCTATTCTCGGTCTTTGTTATCTAGACTCTAAAAATAATAGTGTTAGAAGGGGCCATTTTTATAGGTGATAAAACTAGAGTTCAGAAGATTTGTAACTTGCCATCCTCTGCCTAATCCTGAACAAGAACCCACTTTAATGCCTTGGAATCCAGTGAACTTCTCTCTACAGCCTCTCTAAGACCCTTGAGTATCTTGGGTGCCTTGATGACTTACCCTTTTTAGGCACCAAGGCACCCTTGGGTAGCTAGTTGTGCTGTAGAAATAATTTCAAAGAACCTCTTACTGTTAGGGAAAACAGTATTCCCTAGTTCTCCTGTCTCTATTTATTCATTTTTTAGTGGATATCTGTTGAAATCTACAGACTTGGGATTTAGCTGTGAACAAAACAGAGACATCCTCAGGGAATTTACAAGAAGTCAATTTACATTTGACTCCAAGAAGGAAAAATCATGGGAAGGTAACTTCTATCCTTTTCTCTACCATCCGCACTCACTCCTCCCCAAGAGAGGTTTATCAAAGTTGTGAGATCCGGTTATGAGTGTGAACCTGAGGCCTCAACTTCCTTCTCTCTTTCAGATGCACCCTTTCTGCCCCTTGATTGCTGTGTGCTCACCTGGGATACTGTGTTTCTGAAGTTTGGGGCCGGCAATTCAGTGCACAGGGAAAAGTATTCAAAGCTCATTTGTGGCTGCAGATCCAAGCTGTCTTCTCCATTACTTTACCAGTAATAAAGCTGACATGCTGATCCTCCCTCATTCTTCTGTGTCTTTTCTTACTTAGTTCAGAAGTTAGAGAAGAAAAATGGGTGACTAATAATCAGGCTCAAACTTTCTGCACCCTGTCTCTCAGTTAATATCACAAATATCATCAAGTAAGAGAAAAAGCTCTGCTATTGGTTGGTTACTCATGAGGGAGCCTTTAAGGAGGACCTGGCTTCATTAGGGGGCAACAACCCTTTTATAGCTGTGTACAAGCAGGAGGCAAGTACATAGAATACCTGATTCTATGCAGCCTTTCTGGCCAAGGAGTGCTTGCCACGTACTTCCTGTAACAAAGTCAGCCTGGATGGTTACCCTTCCAAATTTAGAGAACCAGTAATCCCTCTATGCACAGACAATGAACTACAGTGTGACTTCTACTGACTATGGGCTGACTTTTGATGTGTGAGAAATAACAGGCATACTGCTTGCTTTTTTATGAAATGTGTAGCTACATGTTCTGGAGGTATTCTCGGAGACACCTAGTATGCTTGCTTATTTTACAGATGAGAAAGCCGAGCCCAGAGAGGTTAATGTTTCAAAGTTTACTAACCACTCTCCATTATTCTTGTCATCCCACCTCCCACAACCTAGTTAATGGGGGACAAAAGAGGGGCCAGAACCTCTCTCATGCTCTTTTTACTACATCACAAACTGTTCTCATAAGAACAAAAAATGTTGGAATTGTCTCTGAAGATTAGTTGGGTATTATAAAAAAGTAATTTTAAAAATAACTGCTGCTCCCCTTATATTTTGCTTTTAAAAGTTTTTAAAAAATGGACAGAACAAAGGACATGACCTTTCATCACTCATTCAATTGGACTTTGAATTTGTAGAAATAAAAATTGATATAAATGAAGACTGGTGGCAAACACCTAGTGACTAGGACAAAATATCACCTTCTTTAAACAAAGCTTTCCTGCTCGAATTGTTAAGGTATTTTAATTATATATATTTTTTTGTGGCAAGACTTTTTCTTGCTCCAGGTGCACTCAATGAAAGATAATTGGTGCGGTTTCTTCCTGATTCATTTTATTCTTTACACTTAATGCAATTTTAAAAGGAGGGTTTTAACAGAGTATTGATTATGTATACCTCAAATCCCTTAGGGTTTTTCTTCCCATTTGGTTCTATTTCATTTTGTTAATATTTGTGTGAAGCCATCTGCATTGATTTCAATGAGGAGATGACACCCAGTGACCTTTCACAAACAAATGGCAGGGTGCCAGAGCTGAAAGGATTCTTCTGCCAACCCCTTCTTGGCTGACTCAGCCACTCAACTGACGGGTATCAGCTTTGTCCTCTTATTTCCTCTTATTTTCAGTAAGAGAAGAAGCAGTATCCAAGAGGCAGAGGCCCTCACTGATTAAGCAAAGAGACCAGATGCTTTAGTCATCACATAGCGTATGGGCTTAGGAGGACTCTGTTGTAAATCATGAACTACCCAACAATTTGCGAAGTCTTTGGATGAGATACCAAACTGGCTCTACTTAAAAGTAAATGGGAGAGGCCAGGTGTGGTGGCTCATGCCTGTAATCCCAGCACTTTGGAAGGCCGAGGTGGGCAGATCACCTGAGGTCAGGAATTCAAGACCGGCCTGGTCAATGTGGTGAAACCCCATCTCTACTAAAAAATACCAAAATTAGCCAGGTGTGGTGGCACACGCCTGTAATTCCAGCTACCAGGGAGGCTGAGGCAGGAGAATTGCTTGAACCTGGGAAGCAGAGGCTACAGTGAGCCAAGATCATGCTTGGGCAACAGAGCAAGACTCTGTAAAAAAAAAAAAAAAAAAAAAAGTAAATAGGAGAGAACTTTCCCTTATTAACCTTCTGAGGTTCATTTCAGCAGGAAAATGGGGGAATGTTATTTTCCCATGGTAGTGGAGTTTTCAAATCTTCAGAGAAAACAGAGTAAGGAATATGTATTGCATCAGAAGAGCAAAACTTCTCTCTAATATACACACAGAGAGATCAGTTTCAAATCAAGGTCTATAGATAGCTTGACCAATTTTTTTTTTTTTAATGCAGTGGCATGATCTCGGCTCACTGCAATCTCTGCCCCAGCCTCCCAAGTAGCTGGGATTTCAGACACCTGCCACCATGCTCAACTATTTTTTGTATTTTTAGTAGAGATGGGGTTTCACTATGTTGGCCCGGCTGGTCTTGAACTCCTGACCTCAAGTGATCCACCTGCCTCAGCCTCCCAAAGTGTTGGGATTACAGGTGTGAGACACCACACCTGGTCCCATATGTTCTTTTTTTTTTTTTTTTTTTTTTTTTGAGACGGAGTCTCGCTCTGTCGCCCAGGCTAGAGTGCAGTGGCCGGATCTCAGCTCACTGCAAGCTCCACCTCCCGGTTCACGCCATTCTCCTGCCTCAGCCTCCCGAGTAGCTGGGACTACAGGCACCCACCACCTCGCCCGGCTAGTTTTTTATATTTTTTAGTAGAGACGGGGTTTCACCGTGTTAGCCAGGATGGTCTCGATCTCCTGACCTTGTGATCCGCCCGTCTCGGCCTCCCAAAGTGCTGGGATTACAGGCTTGAGCCACCGCGCCTGGCCCCATATGTTCTAATTCACCCAGAACCCCTCCAGTTCATGGTCGTCCCAATGAATTATTCATAGCACCTCCTGGCATTCAACAAGTATCTTTGTTTGGATAAAGTATATTGTCATCCTACCTACAAATTTGTATACATGGATATGAAAAGATGTCAAAACTATGACTGTGAAAAAAATCAAGCTGCTTAATTAGAACATTTGATCACACTATCTATAGCTTATGATTCGAAGCAGATGTCTGTGTTGGTTTATCCAGAAATTATAATATTTTGAGAGGGGATAAAGAGATGGAAGAATCCATCAGAGAACAAGAACTGAGATATTTTCATCATAAAAACTGTGGAAAGCTTTACTTAAAATAACAACAACAACAACAAAAACAACCCCAAATAACCAACCCCACTAAACTCTAGCAAGTTGATGGTGCAGTTTTTTTTTATTTTTATTATTATACTTTAAGTTCTAGGGTACATGTGCATAACGTGCAGGTTTGTTACATATGTATACTTGTGCCATGTTGGTGTGCTGCACCCATCAACTCGTCAGCACCCATCAATTCATTATTTATATCATGTATAACTCCCAATGCAATCCCTCCCCCCTCCCTCCTCCCCATGATAGGCCCAAGTGTGTGATGTTCCCCTTCCTGAGTCCAAGTGATCTTATTGTTCAATTCCCACCTATGAATGAGAACATGTGGTGTTTGGTTTTCAGTTCTTGTGATAGTTTGCTAAGAATGATGGTTTCCAGCTGCATCCATGTCCCTACAAAGGATGCAAACTCATCCTTTTTTTTTTTTTTTTTTAAATTTTTTTTTTTTTTTTATTATACTTTAAGTTCTAGGGTACATGTGCATAACGTTATATCATGTATAACTCCCAATGCAATCCCTCCCCCCTCCCTCCTCCCCATGATAGGCCCAAGTGTGTGATGTTCCCCTTCCTGAGTCCAAGTGATCTTATTGTTCAATTCCCACCTATGAATGAGAACATGTGGTGTTTGGTTTTCAGTTCTTGTGATAGTTTGCTAAGAATGATGGTTTCCAGCTGCATCCATGTCCCTACAAAGGATGCAAACTCATCCTTTTTTTTTTTTTTTTTTAAATTTTTTTTTTTTTTTTTTATTATACTTTAAGTTCTAGGTACATGTGCATAACGTTTATATCATGTATAACTCCCCATGCAATCCCTCCCTCCTCCCCCTCCCCATGATAGGCCCCAGTGTGTGATGTTCCCCTTCCCGAGTCCAAGTGATCTCATTGTCAGTTCCCACCTATGAGTGAGAACATGCGGTGCAAACTCATCCTTTTTTATGGCTGCATAGTATTCCATGGTGTATATGTGCCACATTTTCTTAAACCAGTCTGTCACTGATGGACATTTGGGTTGATTCCAAGTCTTTGCTATTGTGATAGTGCCGCAATAAACATACGTGTGCATGTGTCTTTGTAGTAGAATAATTTATAATCCTTTGGGTATATACTCAGTAGTGGGATGGCTGGGTCATATGGTACATCTAGTTCTAGATCCTTGAGGAATTGCCATACTGTTTTCCATAATGGTTGAACTAGTTTACAATCCTACCAACAGTATAAAAGTGTTCCTATTTCTCCACATCCTCTCCAACACCTGTTGTTTCTGACTTTTTAATGATTGCCATTCTAACTGGTGTGAGATGGTATCTCATTGTGGTTTTGATTTGCATTTCTCTGATGGCCAGTGATGATGAGCATTTTTTCATGTGTCTGTTGGCTGTATGAATGTCTTCTTTTGAGAAATGTCTGTTCATATCCTTTGCCCACTTTTTGATGGGGTTGTTTGTTTTTTCTTGTATATTTGTTTGAGTTCTTTGTAGATTCTGGATAATAGCCCTTTGTCAGATGAGTAGATTGCAAAAATTTTCTCCCATTCTGTAGGTTGCCTGTTCACTCTGATGGTAGTTTCTTTTGCTGTGCAGAAGCTCTTTAGTTTAATTAGATCCCATGTGTCAATTTTTGCTTTTGCTGCCGTTGCTTTTGGTGTTTTAGACATGAAGTCCTTGCCCATGCCTATGTCCTGAATGGTATTACCTAGGTTTTCTTCTAGGGTTTTTATGGTATTAGGTCTAACATTTAAGTCTCTAATCCATCTTGAATTAATCTTCGTATAAGGAGTAAGGAAAGGATCCAGTTTCAGCTTTCTACTTATGGCTAGCCAATTTTCCCAGCACCATTTATTAAATAGGGAATCCTTTCCCCATTTCTTGTTTCTCTCAGGTTTGTCAAAGCCTGGCAGAGACACAACAAAAAAAGAATTTTAGACCAATATCCCTGATGAACATCGATGCAAAAATCCTCAATAAAATACTGGCAAACCGGATTCAGCAGCACATCAAAAAGCTTATCCACCATGATCAAGTGGGCTTCATCCCTGGGATGCAAGGCTGGTTCAACATTCGCAAATCAAGAAACGTAATCCAGCATATAAACAGAACCAAAGACAAGAACCACATGATTATCTCAATAGATGCAGAAAAGGCTTTTGACAAAATTCAACAGCCCTTCATGCTAAAAACGCTCAATAAATTCGGTATTGATGGAACGCACCTCAAAATAATAAGAGCTATTTATGCCAAACCACAGCTAATATCATACTGAATGGGCAAAAACTGGAAAAATTCCCTTTGAAATCTGGCACAAGACAGGGATGCCCTCTCTCACCACTCCTATTCAACATAGTGTTGGAAGTTCTGGCTAGGGCAATCAGGCAAGAGAAAGAAATCAAGGGTATTCAGTTAGAAAAAGAAGAAGTCAAATTGTCCCTGTTTGCAGATGACATGATTGTATATTTAGAAAACCCCATTGTCTCAGCCCAAAATCTCCTTAAGCTGATAAGCAACTTCAGCAAAGTCTCAGGATACAAAATTAATGTGCAAAAATCACAAACATTCTTATACACCAGTATAAGAGGTCTTTATAGTATTCTCTGATGGTAGTTTGTATTAGTGTGGGATCAGTGGTGATATCCTCTTTATTATTTTTTACTGTGTCTATTTGAGTCTTCTCTCTTTTAGAAATAACTAAATCAGAACAAAACTGAAGGAGATAGAGACACATAAAACCTTTCAAAAAATCAATTAATCCAGGAGCTGGCTTTTTGAAAAGATTAACATAATAGACCACCAGCCAGACTAATGAAGAAGAAAAGAGCCCGTATTGCCAAGACAATCCTAAGTCAAAAGGACAAAGCTGGAGGCGTCATGCTACCTGACTTCAAACTATACTACAAGTCTACAGTAACCAAAACAGCATGGTACTGGTACCAAAACAGAGATATAGACCAATGGAACAGAACAGAGTCCTCAGAAATAATACCACACATCTACAGCCATCTGATCTTTGATGGTGCAGTTTTTATCTTTAAGTTATATGATGGGAAACTGGGGGAAGATATTATAAGGTGGACACATTCCCCATAAAAGATAGGAATTTTCTAACGAAGTCAGCAAGGCAGTGAGATGGACCAGAGAATGAACGAGATTTCTTTCAAGGACACTGGCGATTGTCAAGAGTAAATAAGTAGATTTGCTGATCCTCTTCCTGTATTGCTTTAAGCCTACACTGCAGACGACAGTTCAGCTCTCCTACCTCATCTAAAGAGTTTTGCCCACACAGGGGGACTGGGAAGATTAATGCTGATTGTGTTATCCCAAGCTTGAACTATTTCCTTAGGGCATTTTTGGCTCTCTCTTGGATTGTGCTTTGTGCTTCATTTAATGTAAAGACAGAGCAGGGCTTGGGGTGTTTCCTTTGAAAGAGAAACAGCTGTGAGATAATTGGCAACCAGTGATCGGAGGAGCCACAGATCTCCAGCAATTGGAGCTCTCCCAGGCAGGATGACATGATCTGATATTCAAAGGGGAGGATGGGAGTTATCCATCTCTGTTTGATGCAGTGGATTGTTTATTTCTCCCAGCTATGTGGTAAGAACTAATTTTATTTTTATATTATTTGCACTATAGTTTCTCATTTTTAACGGCATAGTTTCCAAATTGACGTCCTCCAGCCAGCTGTCCATCACATCTGCACATGCATTTTAGAGAACCTGCCTAGCCCCGGGTCTTCCCTTTTAGATTGGTCTTTGTCAGATGGTAATTTTGTCAACATTGATTTGAGATTCTCTTTTAATTCTATAAATAGAAAGGGATGAATTGAAGTGTAAACAATTCACAATTCAAATGTGATGATGCACGATGTATGGATAAAGGCATTGGAAAATTATTTTTCTTGCCTCTGGGTATCTAACCAGATACAGGTGTGAAGTGACCATCCATGAAATTGGATACTAATGAAGTGTACTAGAAGCAGCATTGGACTGGGAGTCACAGAGACCTGAATTCTAATTCTAGTTCTGACACAGATTCATGGTGTAATCTTGAGCAAGTCTTTGGACTTCATTGTTTTCCTCTGTAAAATGAGGGAGGTGAAAACAGTTGATTGCAAGGGTTTTTTTTTTCCAGTTCTAACGTTATCTACAGTTTAATACTTTGTTTTCCCATAAAGTGAAACATCACACAAATATTTTCCTGACTTCTCATCTAGTTTTTTCCTGTTTTTTTCCTAATTGCCACTTCAGGGTTTTCCTGAAGGATGCACAATTTGGGGTTTATTACTCTTCCTTTTTCAAAGTCTTGACACAGTGTTAGTCTTGAGGCATGAGACGATTAGGTGGTTGCCTTTTAAGCGTGAGTCAAG
Source organism: Trachypithecus francoisi (assembly GCF_009764315.1). NCBI lineage: Eukaryota > Metazoa > Chordata > Mammalia > Primates > Cercopithecidae > Trachypithecus > Trachypithecus francoisi. The sequence continues at coordinate 47,315,893 of NW_022681468.1, forward strand.
AGCTACCTCTAAATATTTCTCGTATTGTCCTGCCTGTGAAATCTGAAATTCCGTCTTTAGAAATTTGTTTCCTGCAGACGAGACACCTGCACTCTATTAATATACACATGCCCCGAGAGAGGCAACACATATAGGCTTATTTCAGTTTAGAACACATTTATCTGGGTTTTGCCAATTAGCTGGCTACCCTCTTATGGCACCTTAGAGCAGGAGAGAGACAATGGGGAAGTTTTCATGGGACAGAGAAGGGAGTGATGCATCCAAAATCTGGATGATGCCTGGTGTTTCTACCTGGTGGTGGTCAGAGTCAGAGACAATGAGCGATTGGCACAAGAAGCGGTAAGAGGTTGATGGAACACTGTGCAATAGGGAATGTTGTTGGTGCCAGAGGGATGCAAGGAAGTCAGAAGATGCCAAGCATCCCCAAGAATAAATTCTGCCCCACAATTTTCCTTAGCCTGGGTCTGTCCACGTTAATCCGTATGAAACTAATGCAGTTCCTCCTTGCTCAATGATCTCTTGTGAACAAGAAGGCAAGGAAGGAAATCACACTGAATTAACTTGTGACACTTTCTTATGGCTCCTGCAGAATCTCTTTGTTTTCATTTTGCCTGAATTTCAGACCTATAATTAGAGTTGAGAGCGAATGTTCTGCACAGGGAGTTTTGCTAACACCACCATTTTGGAGAGGAAGTTTTTTTAGAGGTGAAAAATATGGCAAATCTTCCCCTATCCCTTTATGAAACATGCTCTCTCTGAAAAGTCTAAGACAGGTAGCTTGCTAGGAGTAATTCCTAAAAGAACTCTTGTGTCTGTGAAGGGAAAAAAAGCACCCAGACTCTCTGTCAGTGTTGATGGCACCCATCCCAAAGCTTCTGTGAGAGCTCAGGGTCTAGATGCATGTTGGGAGATTCACTCTTATTCAGCCCTATGCTGACTGAGGGGAGTTTTCATTCATTTGATGTGTATCTTTGTTTCATGCTGTCTGACATTTTATAACATATGACTTTCTTCTGGAGAAAGAGGATTATATAATGTCTTTTCCAGTCTTCAGTAATTCAGTTTTTCACCTTACAAGAAACTCTGGATGTTCTGGTAATGACAGTGGTTAAGGAAGTTTGGTGAGAGTTGGGTACATCAAATCTGCATTTACTAAAGAAGTGGTAGCTGTGAGAGGATTTTGTAAAGGTTAGATACAAAAGTGAGGGATACTACTCAATAGCTATAGGTTTTAGTGTCAGTACCTCCTGAATACCAATGATTCTTTCCTTCTTGGTGAACTTAACCCTGTCAAATTCTGATGCCATATTCAAGATGAAAGGTATTAATTTTCATATTCTTTTGCTTTGTTTACTCATCTTTCATTTATTATTTTACCTTGTCCACTGGACAAAAAGAGACCAAGGTAATAGAACAATTTGTTTGGCCAGCCATTGAGGAGAATATAGCAGATGGAAAATAGAAGCTGCTCTTCCAGAACTGTGATTACCATATCTCTTTCAGTCCAGGCCCACCACCCTTGCAGGGGTTCACAATCTCTTACAGCTCAAGACTACTTACATTTCAATACTTTTTCCCTGGAAAATTTGGGTCTGTTCATTTTTTTTTCAATCTATTTCCTCTCTAATGTTCAGATTTGGTCATTTCTGTTGATCTGTCTTTCACTTCACTGATTATTTCCTCTGCTTCCTCTTTTCCTCTGTTGAAACCATCCACGGAGCTTTTGCAGTTATTGTATTTTTCAGTTGTAAAATTTCCATTTGGTTCTTCTTCTTGATGAAGTTTGTTATTGTTTCATTTGTTTCAAGATGTTCATAATTGACGAAGCATTATTATCATCATAGCTGCTTCAAAATTCTTGTCAGGTAATCCTAGCATCTCTGTCATCTTGGTTTTGGCACATTTTGATTGTTTTCTTTCACTCAGTTTGAGACCTTCCTGGTTCTTGACAAGTGATTTCCTATTGAAACCTGGACATTTTTGGATTACATTATGGGACCCTGAGTCTTACTTAAATCTTCTGTTTTAACTAGCTTTATTGGATACCACACTGCCAGGGGAAGGGAGGGCATTGCCTTATTACTGTCAGTAGAGGTAGAGGCCCAGGTTTCCCTCTCAGCCTCAGTTAACGACTGAGGAAAAAGTGTTCCTCATGACTGTTGGGTGGGGGTGGGAGTTCTAGCTCTCCATGTGGTCCCCACTGACAAGTGACCTTGTTAGTACTACGTGATCATGAAAGTCCTGCCTTTCCACAGGCGTCCTCCAACATTACCACAGTAGGGAGAAAGAGGAGTGCCTCCTTAGTACCTGGCAGGGATAGAAGTACAGGCTCCCCACGTTGTCTCTGCTGACATGGTGGAGGTCAGGAGAGGAGGAGAAAGCAGGCTATTTACTGGCTGGCAAGGATTAAAGTCCTGGCTCCCTACTTGGCATCTCTGATACCACCCTGGCAGGGGGTTTGAGTGTCTCATTGTAGCGTGGTAAGGATCGAAGTCTAGGCTCTCCCATGAGTCTTTGCTGGAATATAGGTGAGGGTGGGTCCACAGCTTTTTTTTTCTTCTATGGTGTTACACCAGAGTAGAACAGTTATTGTCTAAAAGTTTTCTTTCATCACAAATTTAAATGTAAAACCCAAAACTTAAAAAATAATTCAGAAAAAAAGGAGGAGAAAATCTTGGAGATCTAGGTCTAGACAAAGAGTTCTGAAACTTGACATCAAAAACATGAGGCATAGTAGGAAAAAATGGATAAATTGGACTTCACCAAATTTAAAGACTTCTGTTCTGTGAAAGATTCCGTAATAGTTAGAGAATAAAAAGACAGTGATCAGGTGTGATGGCTCATGCCTGTAATCCCAACACTTTTGGAGGCTGAGGTGGGTGGATCACTTGAGGTCAGGAGTTTGGGACCAGCCTGGCCAACATGGTGAATCCCTGTCTTTACTAAAAACAAAAAAAATTAGCCGGATGTGGTGGTGGGTGCCTGTAATCCCAGCTACTTGGGAGACTGAGGCAGGAAAATCGCTTGAACCTAGGATATAGAGGTTTCAGTGAGCCAAGATCGTGACACTGCACTCCAGCCTGGGTGACAGAGCGAGACTCTGTCTCAAAAAAAAAAAAAAAGGAAGAAAAGTAATTAAAAAAACCTCCAAACCACCTAGTCACTCAGACAAAGGGGACAAAACTTTTCCAGACAAAGGTAACCAGTCAGAAAATTCTAGAGTGGTGACTATGAGATCAAGTGGCTCTAAACCTTGAGTCCCTTCCTTTGAACCACTAGGAGAAGCCCCTGGTTATGGCCTAGATCTTTTGAGATGCAAGGAAATGTATATATGGCAGTCTTTCTAAAACTATAGTCTTACCCCTAAGGCAGGCATTATTATAATCATGCGTTAATAGCTGCCACTTCCAGGAAGTTTGTTCCTTCTGTCAGAAACAGGACAGCTTGCAGATTGGCAAACCTTGATCCACAGGGAGGGCTGACCCAGCCAGACCTTCATGTAGTGTTAGTGGGGTGTCACTTGCAGGGGCCATCTCTGAGGCAGGTCATGTATGCTGCACCTTTAAGTAAGGTTGGAGCAATGGCTTTGGGGAATGCGGGCTTCATTCTTCAGTCTCATCACTTGGCTGTGCTTCTTTTGATTTTCTAAGTCTGTGGCTTATTTCACCATTGCATCTCCTCTACTCAGCAGAACAGAAAAGGAGACCAGAGGGCAGTTTTGGAATCGCAGGCTCCATTTCAAGTGAGGGAAGGAGACACACATTGGGCACATCTTTTGGAAACACTGGTGATATCTTCTCAAACTCGGCCAAGGGTGTGTGAGTCACTCAACTTTTCATCCCCTCTCTAAGGCATCACTGTGCCTTTGGCTATATATATCCACACCCCAACCCTACTTCATTGTTATATTTCTTTTTATAAAAGGAATGGTAAAGATGTCTTCCCCAAAGAAGGAAATCATATAATTGTAAGGTTTATTAGGGATTTCCTCATACCTCACTTACAGTTTGCAAGACCATGAAAAGCAGTGGCACATACATATACATATAAATCCGCCCCACCCCCAACTTGCTTTCTTGCATCAGATTGCTTTTCTGTCACTGCCTTAATTCTCAGGAGGTTGTTTCTCCCTTTAGTAAATGTACATAAGTTTCAACTAGCACCATTTGGAAGTGGGAAAAGTCTGTGTGAATGTGTTTGTGTGACTGTGTAAGTGATGGAAAAAAGAAGTTTCATGTGACATCTGCTTGTAAATTTCCTCGGTGAAAGTAGGCAACAAAACTTTCTTAAAAAAAAACCATAGAAATAGCCTAATGGTTGGCAGCCAGAGCACTGCCACAGCAAGCATTTGTGGAGCATGTGCTGAACACTGGGAGAGGTGCTAGGGGTATAAAAAGGTTAGTGACACAGTCTCTGCCTCCAAGGCTTTACAGTTTATTTACAAAAATGGTAACTGGCCTGTTTTGAGTGTCTGACGTGTGATAGCCATGGCTTCCAGAGCATTTACTTACTTAATACTGTCATCCATTCTGCCAGGTAGTGTGAATCATTCTCTCATTTTACACATATGGGAACTGATACTTAAAGATACTAAAAAATGTGCCCATATTTACAGAACTTGTAGATGGCGATTCAGGCACAAAAGAGATCTGTGTATGCCATACTGTCTCCAAAAAGAAAAGAAAAAAGCCCCCGTAAAGGGGCAAGTGCTAAGTAAATGCCCAGAAAGTGGCACATGATAGAGGCTGAGATACACAAGGAAGAAGAGATGGTGGTGACAAGAGTGAACACTTCATGAATACAAATTGTGAACCTTGTGTAAGAGTTAAGCTGGTGGTTTTTTTTCTGTATTGTTTAAATTTGGATGTAAGTGTTATAATAGCAAGCCAACTCAGGTATGTCTATATACTTGTAATATGACATAAATTAACCTGTTAAAAAATGTCAATAAATGCTATTCTACCATTTTTATTTTAAAAAAGCTCCTTCAAGCTTATTTCAGAACATTCTACTTAAATGTTTCTCTATTCTATTTACTCCAGGGCTCTCCTGCCTGTCATCCTTCCTTTCTTCCCTCCCTCCCTCCCTCCCTCCCTCCCTTCTTCCTTCCTTCCTTCCTTCCTTCCTTCCTTCCCATTTCTTAGGAGAATCTGTTCTTGCCTAATCTTGGTCTTTGAGGTCCACCAGTCTCCCCAAATGTAGAATATATACCACTGAGAGTAAGTTCTTACTCAAAAAACTCTTCATTATTTGGGGCTCCACATAGGCTGAGAAGAATGTATGTGAAAAACAAACAAACAAAAAACCAACCTGAAGTCTGTGTTACAAGGCAGACATTATAAAAATGGTGCTATAGCTTGGATATTTGTGCCCTTGAAATCTCATGTTGAAATTTGATCCCCAATGTTGGAGGTGGGGTCTAATGGAAGTGGGGTCTAATGGAAGTGGGGCCTAATGGAAGTGGGGCCTATAGGAGTGAATCCCTCATGAATAGACTGATGCCTTCTCTGGCGTGGGAGGCTGCAGAATGAGTAAATTCTCACTTTATTAGTTCCTGTGAGAGCTTGTTAAAAAGGGTCTCGTGGCCAGGCATGATGGCCCATGCCTGTAATCCCAGCAATTTGAGAGGTCAAGACAGCTTGAGGATTGCTTGAGGCCAGAAGTTCAAGACAAGCCTGGGCCACATAGTGATACTTTGTCTCAAACAAACAAACAAACAAAAAACAGGTGTTGTGGCACATAACTTGCTTGAGTCCAGGAGTTTGAGGCTGCAGCGAGCTATGATCACACCACTGCACTCCAGTGAGACCCTATCTCAAAGAGGAATGAAAGAAAGAAAGAAAGAAAGAAAGAAGAAAAGAGAAAAAGCTTGGCATGCCCCCATATCTCTGCACACAGAGTTCCCCTTTGCCTTCAGCCATGAGTAGACAAGCTGTCACCAGAAGGCAAGCAGATATATGCTGGTGTCATACTTCTTGTACAGTCTGCAGAACCGTGGGCCAAAGAAACTTATTTTCTTTGTAAATTACCCAGCTGTATTGATACATTCTCACGCTACTGATGAACACATACCTGAGATTGGGCAATTTACAAAAGAAAGAGGTTTAATGGACTTATAGTTCCACATGGCTAGAGAGGCCTCACAATCATGGCAGAAGGCAAGGAGGAGCAAGTCACGTCTTACATGGATGGCAGCAGGCAAAGAGAGAGTCTGTGCAGGGAAACTCCCACTTTTAAAACCATCAGATGTTGTGAGACTCATTCACTATCATGATAACAGCACAGGAAATACCTGCCCCCATAATTCAATCGCCTCCCAGCGGGTTCCTCCCACTACATGTGGGAATTGTGGGAGTTACAATTCTAGATGAGATTTGGGTGGGGACACAGCCAAACCATATCACCAGCCTCAAGTATTTCTTTACAGCAACACAGAATGGACTAAGACACATGGCAATGTCCAAAACATCCACTTTCTTCCAGCTCTCTATTGAGAATCCTCAGATCAGTAGCTCAATTCAATAAGTTAATCCAAAAAATAGAGGAATAGGGAATAGGAGAGAGAGAAGAGGGAAATAAAAACATTGAGAAGGAGGCTTTGGAGCTGATGTCAAATGGGAAGGTAGTATGGTTGGCTGGGGATTTATATTTGGATTTCCTTCATAGATTTCAAGAAAGTTGAGACAGGGACTTCAGCTATTTTGTACATTGTTGACTGGATAGAATTCTGTATTTCTAGGAGCCAGGGATATTCCCAAATGCCCTGCCAAGCTTGATACACTCCAGGACTGAGCAACCAGCCAGGATCAGTTCACCTGGCTGGCTGAGTGCTTGGAGGAATGTCAGTGAGCAAAGTAAATCCACTCAAGAACAGTCAATCTACAGGGTCACATGTGAGTGAATGATTAGGCTGAACTTTTGAAACTGCCATTTGTATAGGACAAAAATGACTGAATATTGGTAATTTCATATGAATCAATCTCATACAGGTTCCTAATCTTAAATACACTTCGAGAACATGTTTGAAGGACTTTGTAACTGATTATATGAAAAATAGACTTTGAGGTTAAAAAAAAACCTTGAATTCTAGAGCCTTTTCTTATTAGATGCATCATCTTGGGCAAGTTAATTCAACCTTTCTAAGCCACTGTCTCTCACCTGAAAAATAGATACAACAGCACCTACCATAGCTCACAGGGATGAAGTGAGATATCATAAAGCATATAAGGCTTTTGCCTCTTAGTAGGCACTCAAACACAAATTTTTCCATTGACTCCACTTCACTGAGGTCTTTAACTTTTATTTTCTTAGAATGCTGTACAACACAGTTCATCTCCCTGGATTTTTACTAATCCCAGAATTCAATATCAGCTATGTTAGAGGAGGAAGGGAACTGATAGCTCATCTAGCCTAATGCCACATTTTACAAATGTGGAAATCAAAGTCCAGAGACATTCCCCAAGGTTGCAGAACTAGCCAGTGTCAAGACCTCTGTTGCCCAGGCCTAAATTGTCCATTCCGTGGATTTGATTAAGGTGCTTAAGATAGCTGGTCTGACTTTACATTTCACTGTGCTTTCATCTATCCAACAGAACACAGAGCAGAATAAGAGGACAGAGAGAACCCTGAACCTGTGCAAAAGTTATAGCATTTCTTTCAGGCATCAATAATAAAGGGTCTTGTGTAGACTGTGTGACTCCTTTACCCTAGGAAACCCAGACCTGCTCTGAGGCTTAGGCAGAAAATGGCTAGTTGATTTCATCTCACCATCAATTGTTAGTAGTTGTATGGGGTGCTGTGTTGAGAAGGATTCTGTGGTCATTACTAGATTGAACAGAGTTCTATAATTGATTAACGATGTCTGCTTTGGGTGTGGAAGGGGAAAGTAGTCGCATGAATTCCTGGGCCCTATCTCAGATGGATTCCGCTGAATCAGAAACTTCAGGGCTATATTTCAGGCATCTGCATTTTTAATAACCTTCCTGGGTGTATGCCCACTGAAGTTTGAGAATCACTGACCCAGAAAACAAAATTTTAAAAAATTTGAACATCCTATAGGTCCCTTGTGACCTGGCCCAGAAGATTCCACCCTGCAGTGAGATCAATTGACCAGGCATGTGTGATTCAGAATCAAAGATCTCATCTAGCAGCAGAGCCTGACAGATGACAGTTTGGCTAGAGCCCACCTGCATTGGCCATCAGGCCAGCGGGAACTGTCCTTGAGGCCTGAAACCCCATCCCCTAAACACTGGGGTAATCATAGAAATCAGCAGTTAACATTTTTTGCAAAGTGGTTGTTGCAGGTTGACTTTTGCCTTCCCCAACCCAAACTGTTGAAATAGCATTGAAATTCTAACCTCCACCAGCTCAGAATGTGACCTAATCTGGAAATAGGGCCATTGCAGATGTAATTAGTTCAGATGAGGTCATACTGAAGTAGTAGTGGGCCCCTAATCCAGTGTGACTAGAGTTTTTATAAAAAGGAGAAATTTGAACACAGAGACAGACACACATAAAGGGAAGACAGGGAGAAGATGGCCACCAGTAGGCCAAGGAGAAAGGCCTGAACAGATGCTTCCCTCAGCTCTCAGAAGGAACCGATCCTGCTGACGCTTTGATTTCAGATTTCTAACCTCCAGAACTGGGAGACAATCCACTTTTGTTGTTTAAGCCAACCAGTTTGTGGTTCCTTGCCATGGCAACCATAGCAAACTAATATACTGGTCTAAGGACCTTAGGTACTATTATCGCTGCAGTTTTAGAGATGAAAAAGCCAAGGTTTCAAAAGGTAAAATAACTGCCCAAGATAATACAGCTAGCATATTGTAAAATGAGGATGAAGCCCAGGTTTAGCCCGTTTCTGATCCTGGTTGCCTCTCACGGAAATGACTTCCAATGTCGTGATACTACACCTGCTCTGCCCTTTCCTGCCTCCTTATCCCTCTGCATGGTACACAATATTGACTTGGGTTCTAATAGCCAATAGCCAGCTCAACTCTGGGTTTTGTCTGGTTTCTGTGCTATCATTGCCATGGGTGCTAGTGAACTTACCTCTATCTGAGCATTTACCATGTGGATGTGTGTCCGGTTCAGTGAGGTGAATAATCTCCTGAAATAAACATTGTAACCAAAAATGTGAAAAGGGTACAAAGTTTGCTTTGAAGATGGTGAGTGTCTAAAATAATAGGAGAACGCATTAACATGAAATCATCTTCAATTTTTCTTCCTTTCAATGATGTGTATGTATGTTACATGTAAAATATCACTGTTCATTTGTTGTAAAAAGCTATTTTTTATTTTTTATTTTTATTTTTATTTTTATTTTTCGAGACGGAGTCTCGGTCCGTCCCCGGGGCTGGAGTGCAGTGGCCGGATCTCAGCTCACTGCAAGCTCCGCCTCCTGGGTTCCCGCCATTCTCCTGCCTCAGCCTCCCGAGTAGCTGGGACTACAGGCGCCCGCCACTCGCCCGGCTAGATTTTTGTATTTTTTAGTAGAGACGGGGTTTCACCGTATTAGCCAGGATGGTCTCGATCTCCTGACCTCGTGATCCTCCCGTCTTGGCCTCCCAAAGTGCTGGGATTACAGGCTTGAGCCACCGCGCCCGGCCTAAAAAGCTATTTTTTAAATAACAAATGTAATCTATACATTTGATGTAAAAATGTTCCTAGAGGCCTCAGCTATGGCTCTTTCTTCTCAAACCTTTCAATGTGGAAGTGATGCTCCAAATACTAAAGCTCATTGGGCTAGAAAGTGTCCCACGAGGGGTTATAGACCTAATTAGATTATATTACTATATTTATTTCTAGAGACTGGTTAATTTTACACCTGTCTTTTCTTGACCTGAGAGCCAAGGCTGCTCCTTAGTTAGGGGGAGAAATGTTGATTGGATTAGTTGGACAGAGTCTGCCAAAGGCTTCCAATCCCATGTGAAATAATTTGTCTGATTTTTATATATATTCTTCTTCTTTTTTTGAGACAGACTCTCGCTCTGTTGCCCAGGCTGCAGTGCAATTGTGTGATCATTGCTCATTGCAGCCTGAGCTCCTGGACTCAAGCAATCCTCCTGCGTTAGCCTCCTGAATAGCTAGGATTACAGGGGCAGGTCACCATGCCTGGCTAATTTTTAAGTTTTACAGACATGAGGTCTTACTATGTTGCTCAGGCTGGTCTCCACCTCCTGGGCTCAAATGATCCTCCTGCCTTGACTTCCCAAAGTGCTGGGATTACAAGCATGAGTCACTGCATCTGGCCTGATTTTTTTTTTTTTTTTTTTTGAGACAGAGTCTCGCTCTGTCGCCCAGGCTGGAGTGCAGTGGCCGGATCTCAGCTCACTGCAAGCTCTGCCTCCCGGGTTTACGCCATTCTCCTGCCTCAGCCTCCCGAGTAGCTGGGACTACAGGCGCCCGCCACCTCGCCCGGCTAGTTTTTTTGTAGTTTTTAGTAGAGACGGGGTTTCCCCGTGTTAGCCAGGATGGTCTCGATCTCCTGACCTCGTGATCCACCCGTCTCGGCCTCCCAAAGTGCTGGGATTACAGGCTTGAGCCACCGCGCCCGGCCATCTGGCCTGATTTTTATGTATATTCTTATTAATGTTTCATATCTGATTTGGGAATTATGAAGTCAGAAGAATCTATAATCAAAGGCAATGCAGAGTAAACCCACTGGCAGCACTGTAATTCAATTGAGTTAGCATGAATAAATAAATTTAAGTGGCTTTTGGAAGATACACATTTCATACAGAAAGAAATGTGAGTTTTTAAGTGAAGATAAGGAAATAACGAGCATATATTGTGTCTCTATCTGTCTCACAGATTTTTGTGGCAGATTGAACAGGGAGGTTTACTTCTCCTGGTCATGAGCAAACATGAGAGGAGGTAAGGCATGTGAAAGGGATCTGAAAGGTGGCAAAGTGGTTTACAGAGGTGCAGAATGACTATGTCTAAAAGAGTCACCACTTTCTCACTGAGCCCTCTTCCACATCCAAGTTGGCCCTCTGTCAAAATTGCCCTCCGTCTTCAGAAAGAATTTCCAAAGCGCTCCTCTCCTCAGCTTTCCATGACCCCCCAAAGAGCTGTGCAGTCTCTGCCTGGGCTTCCCATTGGCCTTCTCTGCACATCCCAGCTGTCCATTATTTCACGGCTTGGTGTTATAGTTACTTGGGAAATGAACTCTGCCCACGCTCCCCCACCCCCAGATCACATAATTGAAAACTCCTTGATCTAGTGGTCTTAGTTACTGGTCCACCCCAGAAATGTAAAACCCCTGTCCTCAGATTCACCTGTGGAAGAATTCAGTTGCTTTTTCTTCCCCACTTTCCCACAACTCCCTGCCTGCGGAAGTGAAGTAGGATGGGAAATCAGAAAAACAAAAAGTAGACAATTTACTCTGAGACTCACACTTGCCCTGGCATGTGTGTTAACTACTCGTTAAAACCTTTTCCCCAACTGCTTTTTCCTTTGAAGTGTCGCAAGTTAGAAAACTTCCAAATGCTTTTTTACTTAATAGCAAAGTATAAGGAGTAGGTTATTGTCCCTTGTGCCATGAGTGTAATCCTCTATTAGTTAAAGTAAAACAAGCTGCTATAATAAATAAATCCCAAACATTTAGTGGCTTAACATAATAAAAGCTTATTTCTTCACCATATACCAGTCTGATGTGTGTAATACTGTTCATCAGGGAGCTGTCTTACTTAGGGTAATTCAGACCCTTGAGCTCCTTCCAACTCATGGTTCCTCTGTCTTCTGCGTCCAAACAACGGAAAATCCTGGAATGGAACATATCACTTCTACTAACATTCCACTGGTAAGAGCCAGTTACATGGTCACACCTGCATGCAAAAGGTAGTAGGAAATAAGTCTGTGGTTGGACAGTCCCCTCCTAGCAACAAATGTACACTACAGAAGGGGGAATATAAATTTTGGGAGTGTTAGCCAGCAGTTTCTGTCACACTATACTATCTTAGGTGGGTGAAAACCATGGTGTTAACTTACTTAACCCTCTCCTAACTGACTCACTCCAGCCCAGCAAGCAGTTTCCAAAGCTGTCCTTGGGATAGGCTGGACCCCAATCCTGTCTTATTTCTAGTACAGCGCCTAAGTCATGCCGCTGGAACTGGCAAGTTCTATAGAAGAGTCAGTGGGTCAGGGGCCCGATTCACTTCCTGCCGCGGTACCATCCCTTCCTAATTCTACAAAGTTTCTTTAGGTAATTACACATTTGACAAAGAATTTGTTTCTTGCCCTTTTGGCTTTGAGAAGGTAAATACATTTTTATAAGACCATGTCAACTTCAAAGTTCTGGTCTGGCATGTAAGAAGCTTAGAAGTCACCACTCCATCCTAACAAGTTAAAATCTAAACAGACTAAAAGTCAACAACTCTTCTTAGATCTGACAGAGAAGTGAGGTCACAGGGAAAACCACTGCCTCCCAGATTGGAAAGATAGACAGAAACGGAGAGTCACAACTTACCAGAGTAGGAATCTTCAGGGGAGTCAGTACTGGGGTAGGAAAACTGAACTGTAATTCATGAATTGCTGTAGGTTCAGGGCAGCCAAGTCTGAGAGTAAAAACTCCAGAGAGACCGAGTCATAGAAAGACCCCCCACGCTGTTGTGAGTTTTGCCTCCAGGAGCTCGACCAGGTTCTCAGAGTAAGTATCAGAGAAAAATCTCCTCATGCTTCTGGCAAGGGCAGAGGGAGAGTAACCATTTTGGGATATGCCAGAGCATTCTATTCTTAACAAGGCCTACCTTTAGGATAAACTATTATACCAGATCCTCAACTGCCGAGCCTAATCTTACTGGGGAAAGAAAAACATCCAATCACATCCAGCTCCAGACTTCCACATAGGGGAAGAGAAATCCCTAAGTCCAGCCTCTTCTAGCCATCCTGTCACAGCTGAAGGTGAGGAGGGGATCTGTGTGGGGGACTGAGAAGCACCAGTAAAGTTCACAGTGCAGGGTTACAGGCTTACTAACAGATTAAGGCCTAGTCACAGAGGGTGGAGGTGGATTGAAAAACTATCTATTTGGTACTATGCTCACTAACATGGTGACGGGATCCATATCCCAAACCTCAACATCGTGCAATATTGCTATGTAACAAACCTGTACATTTACCCCGTATCTGAAATTTAAATTGAAGTAAAAATGAAAATGAAAATTAAAAAAAGACCTAATCGCAGGACTATAGAATGCTTCCCCACCCCACCCCCACATTACCCCTATATTACTAAAGGCTGTTTTACTGCAGTTCTTTTTTTTCAGTTCATCATGTCTGCCTTTCAGTAAAATTTACAAGTCACACTGAAGGCAAGAAAGAAGAGACTGAACAAGAATCAGGACTAAGCTCAGATATGGCAGAAATATTGGGATTATCAGACAAAGAATTAGCAAAAACCTGTGATTAATATGCTAAAAGGTTTAATGGAAAAGGTAGACAATGTGCAAGGAGAAATAAAAAAAAGTAAGCAGAGAGGGCTGGGTGTGGTGGCTCATGCCTATAATCCACACCAGCACTTTGGAAGGCCAAGGTGGGCAGATCACAAGGTCAGGAGTTCAAGACCAGCCTGGCCAACATGGTGAAACCCCATCTCTACTAAAAATACAAAAATTAGCCAAGTATGGTGGCGCACACCTGTAATCCCAGCTACTCGGGAGGCTGAGGCAGGAGAATCACTTGAACCAAGGAGGTGGAGGTTGCAGCCAGCCGAGATTGCGCCATCGCACTCCAGCCTGGGAGCCTGGGAGCCTGGGAGCCTGGGAGCCTGGGCGATAGAGGAAGACTCCATCTCAAACAAAACAAAACAAAACAACAAAACCAGAGAGAGACAAATTCTAAGGAAGAATAAAAAAGTAATAATAGAGATCAAAAACCTTAACAGAAATTAAGACTGACTTTGATGGGCTTATTAGGAGACTGGACATGGTTTGGACAAGAATTCCTGAGCTTGAGGATTGACAATAGAAACATCTAAAATTTTAAAAAGGTTTTAAAATAATTTCAATTTTTATTTTAGACTTCAAGGGTACATGTGGAGGTTTGTTACATGGGCATATTACATGATGCTGAGGTTTGGGATACAAATTATCCCATCACCCAGGTAGTGAGCCTAGTACCCAATAGCAAAACTGAAAATTAAAGGAAAAATAAAGACTGTAAAAAACAGAACAGAACATCTAAGGACTGTGGGACAACTACAAAAGTTGTAACATATACATGATGGGAATACCAGAGGAGAAGAAGGGGAGAAAGGAACAGAAGCAATATTGAATCAATAATGACTAAGAATTTCCCCCCAGTTAATGTCAGATGCCAAACTACAGAGCCAGGAAGCTCAGAGAACACCAGGCAGGATAGATACCAAAAAGATTCTACACTTGGGCACATCATATTTAAACCTCAGAAAATCAATGATAAAGAAAAATATCTTGAAGCCAGAACAGAACAACTGCTATGGTTTGAATATCCCCCACCAAAGCTCATTTGAAATGTAATTGCCATCGTAACAGTGTTGAGAGGTGGGCCCTTTAAGAGGTGATTAGGTTGTGATGGCACTGCCTCATCAACAGATTAATGCAATTATTGCAGGAGTGGATTAGTTATCTCAAATCTGGGTTTGTTATAAAAATGAGTTCATCCCCCTTTTCTGCCCTGTCTTTCATCCCCGCTTCCCCCTTCCATTGTTATACCATGAGATGTCCCTTGCCAGCTGCTGGTACCCTGCTCTTGGACTTCTTCACCTCCAGAACTGTGAGAAATAAATTTCTTTTCTTTATAAATTACCCATTTGTGATATTCTATTATAGCAACAGAAAATGAACTAAAACGATTGGTACCAAGAAACAGGGTTGTTGCTGTAGCAAATATCCTAAAATGTGAGAGTGGTATTAGAACTTGGGAATGGGCAGAGGCTAAGAATCTGAAGAAACAGGCTAGAAAAAAGCCTGTATTGCCATGAACAGATCATTTAGGGTGATCCTAGTAGGGTTCAGAAGAAGACACCAGAACTAGAAAAAGTCTGAATCTTCTTAGAAATTATTCAAGTGATTGTAAAAAAAAAAAAAAAAAAAAAGAAATTATTCAAGTGATTGTAACCAAAATGTTGGTAGAAATATGGACACTAAAGGCCATTCTGATGAGGTCTTATATGGAAATGAGGAACAACATGTTGAACACTGAAGTAAAGGCCATCCTTGATATAATGTGGCAAAGACCTTGGCTGAAGTGTGTCCATGCCCAGGGGCTTTATGGAAGGTAGAATTTAAGAATGATAAAATAGGATATCAGGTGTAAGTCACATCTAAGTAGCAAAGCATTCAGTCTGCTGTATGCCTACTTTTATTATTATTATTATTATTATGCTTTAAGTTCTAGGGTACATGTGCACAACGTGCAGGTTTCTTACATATGTATACATGTGCCATGTTGGTATGCTGCACCCATTAACTCGTCATTTACATGAGGTATATCTCCTAATGCTATCCCCCCCCGCCGCCCCGCTCCCCACAATAGGCCGCGGTGTGTGATGTTCCCCTTCCTGTGTCCAAGTGATCTCATTGTTTAACTCCCACCTATGAGTGAGAACATGCAGTGTTTGGTTTTCTGTTCTTGCTGACAATGATGGTTTCCAGCTGCATCCATGTCCCTACAAAGGACACGAACTCATCCTTTTTTATGGTTGCAAAGTATTCCATGGTGTATATGTGCCACATTTTCTCAATCCAGTCTGTCACTGATGGACATTTGGGTTGATTCCAAGTCTTTGCTATTGTGAATAGTGTGTGTGGCTACTTTTAACCACATTCAGTGAGATGTGAAGAAGATAGATGATTTTTAATGAAATTTATGATGAAAAGAGAAACAGAATGGAAATATTTGGGAAATTTGAAGGCTTGCCATGTAAAGCATAAAAGAGTATGCTTAGGAGAGAAAATTAAGGGTGTGGCCAAGTGATCATTTGTTAAAGAGATTACCATAGATAGAAGGGAGCCAGGTGCTATTCATCAGGACATTGGAAGAAAGCCCCTGAAGACACTTTAAAGATCTTTGAGGATGCCCCTCTAGCATAAGCCTAGAGCTCTAAAAGGCAGAATACTTTCAAAGGATGGGCGTAGCTTTGTGCTCAGGGCTGCCTCAGAACTCTGCTTCCCACTTTCTGGTGCAGTGCTCCTCAGACACCCCAGCTATGGCTCGAGTGGTTCCAAGTGTAGCTCAACCCAGTGCTCCAGAAGGTACAAGCAGTAAGCCTTGGCAGCATCCATGTACTGTTGTCTGCAGGCTTAAAGAGTGCAAGAGCTGTGGGGGCATGATTTCCTCCACTTGGATTTCAAAGGATACTATAGGCCACCTGGAGACCCAGACGGAGACCTGTTGCAGGGGCAGGGTTGCTGCAGAGAGTCTCTTCTAAGGTAATGCCTAGTGGAGTCATGGGAGTAGGGCTGCCCCTGAGACACGAGAACTGTAAGGCCACCAGTGTGCAACTCCAAGCCATGAAAGCTGCTGGATTGACCCCAGTGAAGCCATAGGGGTAGGGCTACTTGAGGCCTTGAGGTCCTAACCCCTAAACCAGCGTACCCAGGATGTGGGACATGGAGTGAAAGGAGATTATTCTCCAGCTTTAAGACTTAATGCTTTATTGCCATTGTAATAGTGCTGAGGGGCAGGATCTTTAAAAAGCGATTCCTTCCTGAATAGATTAGTGCCATTATTGCTGTAGTGGGTTAGTTATTGAGAGACTGTTTTTTTTTGTTTTTGTTTTTGTTTTTATAAAAGCAAGTTTGGCCCCCTTTTCTGCTGTGTCCTGTGTGACTGCTTCTACCTTCTTACCTTTCACCACGGGATGACCTGTGACAGATGATGGTGCTATACTCTTGGACTTCCCGGTCTCCAGAATTGTGAGAATGTTTTTTTCTTTAAGTTACCCACTGGTGGTATTCTGTTATAGCAGCAGAAAACAGACTAAGACAACATCTGACCTATATAGGAGCAAAGATAACTACATCCGACTTCTCTTTAGGAGCCATACTTGCAAGAAGAGAGTGGAGTGAAATATTTAAAGTGTTCAGAAAATATCCAACAACCTAGATTTCTGTACCTTGTAAAATTATCCTTCAAAAGTGAAGGAAAAATAAACACTTTCTCAGATAATAAAAAATGAGGAAATTTATTGCCAGTTGACCTGCCTTGTAAGAAATGTTAAAAGAAGTTCTTCAGAGAGACAGAAAATGGTATAGATTAGAAACTCAGATGTACATAAAGCAAGGAAAAACATTGGAGAATGAATACATGAGGAAAAACAGAATCATTTAAATAATTCCAAATTAATATAACAGATGATTTGTTTAAAATAGCAGTGTACTCAATTATGTATGCTTCTGTGTGTATATGTTTATATATTAATATAAATGAAATGAATGACAACAATGATTAAAGGAAGGGCAGGAGGAATTAAGATTATTTTATTATTATGATACAATAGATTACACATTCTTCTCAAACACTAAACCTGTAAAGTAATATAGTGTTGTTTGAAAGTGGACTTAGATTAGTTTTACAACTAACCTATATTGCAAACAATGACAACCACTAAAAAAGATTGAAAAAAATTGGTGTGCTAAGAAAGGGGTGGAAATAAAATAATATAAAATGCTCAACTGAAACCACAAAAAGCAGAAAAGGTATAGAAGATAAACATATGAAAAAAATACCAAGGGTAAGAAAGAGAAAACAGTAACAAATATGGTAGATGTTATTCTAACTATATCAATAATCAACTTAAACATCAGTGATCTAAATACATCAATTAAAAGACAGATTTTATCAGAGTGAATTAAAAAAAAGACCCATCTTTATGTTGTCTTCAAGAAACACACTTTAAATATAAAGATAAAAGGTAGGTTAAAGGAAAGGGATTGAGAAAGATATTTCATGCTAAGACTAATGAAAAGAAAGTGGTAGTGGATATATTAATTTTCCACAGAACAAACATCAGAGCAAAGAATGTTATTAGGGATAAGAGGGGCATTACGTAATGATAAAGAGGTCAGTACTCAAAGAAGAAATAACAATCCTTATTATGTATGTGTCTAACAACAGAGCATCAAAATATGTGAGGAAAAGAACCGATAGAACTTCAGGGAGAAATAAATGAATCCATAGTTCTAATTAAAGACTTTAATATTCATCAGAAATGGACAGATCCAGCAGGCAGAAAATTAGTAAAAACAGATTTGAAATCATCAGCACCATCAGTCAAGTAGATATAATTGACATCTATAGACTATTCATCCAAAAACAGCAGATTTCACATTATTCTAAAGCTCACATGGAATATTCATGAAGATAAGCCACATACCGGGCCATAAAGCACAGCTTAACAAATTTAAGGGAATAGAAATCATACAATGTCTATTATCAGACAATAATGGAATTAAACTAGAAATCAACAACAGAAAGACAGCTGGAGAAACCCAAAATATTTAGAGGTTAAACATCATACTTCTAAATGACACATAGGTCAAAGGCAAAATCTCAAGAGAAATTTAAAAATTTAAAAATATTTTGGGCTAAATAAAAGCACAATGTACAATAAAATTAAAACACAATATACCAAAATTTGTGGCATAAAAGTAGTTTTTAGAGGGAAATTTGCTGCTTTGAGTTGCTTATATTAAAAATTAATAAAAATATAAAAGTCAATAATCTACGTTTCTACCTTAGCAAATTAGAAAAAGTGTGCAAATTAAATTCAAAGTAAGGAGGAGAAAAGAAATAATAAAGATTAGAACAGAAATTAGTGATACTGAAAACAGGAAATCAATAGAGAAGATTAACCCAAGGCTGGTTCTTTGAAAAGATCAATAAAATTAGTAATCTTCTAGCCAGGCTAAGAAAAAAAATGTGCAAATTACTAATATCAGAAATGAAAGAGAAAATACTGCTACAACCTCATAACCATTAAAAGGATAATAAAGAAATATTATGAACAACTTTATTCGATAACCTAGATGCAATGAACTAATCCCTTGAAAGACATAATTTGCTAAAATTCGTACAAGAGAAAATCAACAATCTGAATCAGCCTATACCTATTAAATAAGTTTAATCAATAATTAATAACCTTCCAAAATAGAAAGCATTAGGCCCAGATGTGTTCACTAGTAAACTCTACCAAACATTTAAGAAAGAAATTAAGCCAATTATCTACAATCTATTTCAGAAAATAGAAGCAGAGGAAATACTTCCTAACTCATTCTACGAAGCCAGTATTACCCTAATATCAAAAATCAGACAAAGACATTACAAGAAAACTATATGTATCTTTCATAAACATAGATGCAAAAATTCTCAACAAAATAAAAGCAAATTGAATCTAACAATTTATACAAAGAATTATACACTATGACAACATGGGATTTATACCAGGTTTGCAAGGATGGTCCAATATTTGAATACCAATTAATGTAATCTATCATATCAATGGTCTAACAAAGAAAAAAATCACGTGATCTCATCAATAGATACAGAAAAGCAGTTGACAAAATCCAACACCCATTCATGATAAACACTCTCAGCAAAGTAGAAACAGAGAAAAACTTCCTCAACTTGATAAAGAACATCTACAAAAAGCCTACAGCTAGCATCATATGTAATGTGGAGAGATTTGAATCTTTCTCACTAAGATAAGAAACAAGGTGAAGATGTCCCCTCTTACCACTGCTTTTCAATATCATACTAGAAGTTCTGGCTAATACAATGGGGCAAGTAAAGGAAATCAAGGATATATAGATTAGGAAGGAAAAAATAAAACCATCTTTGTTTATAGCTTTTTCTACATTATTGTCTACATAGAAAACAAGCAAAAAAAATTGACAAAAAACAAAATAATAAAACCTCAAACCCCTGGAACTTGTAATCAATTATAGCAAAATTACAGTATACAGGTTAATATACAAAATTTAATCACTTTTCTATATACCAGCAATTGAACAAGTAGAACTTATTATTAAAACACATTACCATTTACATTAGCATCTCCAAATAAAACACATACGTATAAGTCTAGTAAATAGATACAAGATTTACATGATGACAACCACAAAACTCTGATAAAAGATATCAGAGAAAAACCAAATAAATGAAGACATATTCCATGTTCATTAAAGAATGACTCAATGTTGTTATGATGTCACTTTTTGTCCAACTTTACAGATTCAACACAATCCCAATAAACATCCCAGCAAGTTATTTTATGGATATTGACAAACTGATTCTAAAGCTTATATGAAGAGGCAAGAGAGCCCAATTATCTGATACAATATTGAATGAGAAGCACAAGATTGGAGGACTCACATTACCCAACTTCAAGACTTACTACAAAGCTATAGTAATCAAAACAGTGTGGCGTTGGCAAAAGACTAGACAAATAGTTCAATGGGGCAGAATAGAGAGCTGAAAAGTAGAACCACATAAATATAGTCAACTAATCTATAACAAAGGAGCAAAGATAGTCTTCGCAACAAGAGATTCTGAAACAACTGGACATCCATTCACAAAAAGTTGATTCCAGACACAGATCTTACACCATTCATAAAAATTACCACAAAATAGATTATAGAACTAAATCTAAAATGCAAAAATATAAACTCCCAGATGACAGCGTAGGATAAGGTCTAAGTGAACTTGGGTATGATGATAATATTTTAGATACAACACCAAAGGCATGATACATGAAAGAAGTAATTGATAAGCTAGGCTTCACTAAAATTAAATGCTGCTTCTCTGCAAAATACAATGTCAAGAGAATGAGAAGACAAGCCAAATACTGAGACAAAATATTGCAAAAGACACATCTGATACAGGACTGATACACAAAATATAGAAAGGACTCTTAAAACTCAGTAATAAGAAAATGAAGAATTTGATAAAAAATAGGCAAAAGACTGGAACAGATACCTCACCAAAGAAGACATACAGATGGCAAGGAAGCATATGGAAAAATGTTGAAGATCATATATCATTAGGGAATTGCAAATTGAAACAACAGTGAGATACTACCACATACCTATCAGAATAGCCAAATTCCAAAGCACTGATAACACCAAATTCTGAACTCTCATTCATTGCTGACAGGAATGAAAATAGTAAAGCCATTTTGGAAGACAGTTTGGCAGTTTCTTACAAAATTAAAAATACTCTTACCATATGATCTAGGAGTTGCACTTCTTGGTGTTTACCCAAAATAATTGAAAACTTATGTCCACATAAAAATCTGCACACAGATGTTCATAGCAGCTTTAATCATAATTGCCAAAACTTGGAAGCAACCAACATATCCCTCAGTAGGCAAAGAGATAAATGAACTGTGGTACATTCAGACAATGGAATATTATCCAGTGGTAAAAAATATGAGCTACCAAACCATGGAAAGACATGAAAGAACCTTTGATGCATATTAGTAATTAAAAGAAACCGATCTCTCTCTCTCTCTGTCTCTCTCTCTCTGTCTCTCTGTCTCTCTCTGTGTGTGTGTGTGTGTGTGTGTGTGTGTGTATTTACAACTGTATGATATTTTAGAAAAGGCAAAACCATGGAGACAGAAAAAGGATCAATGGTTGCCAGGAGTTGAAGGGGAGGGGGGGTGAATTGGTGGAGCATTGAGGATTTTTAGGGCTATGAAATGATTTAGTATCATATTTCGGTATGATACTAAAATGGTGGATACTTGTTACTATATACTTATCAAATCCCATAGAATGTACAGCACTAAAAGTGAGCCCTAATGTAAACTATGGACTTTGTATAAAAATATATCAACATGGGTTCATTGATTGTAACAAATGTACCACTATGGGGTGGGGTGCTGATAGTGGGGGAGGTTGTGCATGTGTGAAAACAGAGTATACAGGAATTCTCTGTCATTTTCACTAAAGTTTCTATGTACCCAAAACTGTTCTAAAAATAAGGTTTATTCTCAGAAATAACACCAAACCTCTACAATCATCTGATCTTTGACAAACTTCACAAAAACAAGCAATGGGGAAAAGATTTCCTATTCAATCAATGGTGTTGGGAAAACTGGCTAGCCATTTGCAGAAAACTGAAACTGGACCCCTTCCTTACACCTTATACAAAAATTAACTCAGGATGGATTAAAGACTCACATGTAAAACCCAAAACTATAAAAACCCTAGAAGAAAATCTAGACAATACCATTCAGGACATAGGCATCAGAAAAGACTTCATGACTAAAACTCCAAAAGCAATTGCAACAAAAGCCAAAATTGACAAATGGGATCTAATTAAACTAAAGAGCTTCTGCACAGCAAAAGAAACTATCATCAGAGTGAACAGGCAACCTACAGAATGGAAGAAAACTTTTGCAATCTACCCATCTGACAAAGGGCTAATACCCAGAATTTACAAGGAACTGAAACAAATTTACAAGAAAAACACAAACAACCCCATCAAAAAGTGGGCAAAGGATATGAACAGGCACTTATAAAAAGAAGACATTTATGCCACCAACAAACATACGAAAAAAAGCTCAACATTATTGATCATTAGAGCAATGCAAATCAAAACCACAATGAGATACCATCTCTTCAGAATGGTGATTATTAAAAAGTCAAGAAACAATAGATGCTGGCAAGGCTGTGGAGAAACAGGAATGCTTTTACACTGTTGGTGGGAATGTAAATTAGTTCAACCATTGTGGAAGACAGTATGGCAGTTCCTCAAGGATCTAGAACCAGAAATATCATTTAACTCAGCAATCCCATTACTGGGTACATGCCCAAAGGATTATAAATCATTCTACTATAAAGACACATGCACACATATGTTTATTGCAGCACTATTTACAATATAAAAGTCATGGAATCAACCCAAATGCCCATCAATGATAGACTGGATTAAGAAAATGTGGCGCATATAAACCATGGACTACTATGCCACCATAAAAAGGAATGAGATCATGTCCTTTGCAGGGACATGGATGAAGCTGGAAGCCATCATCCTCAGCAAACTAACATGGGAACAGAAAACCAAACAGCTCACTTTCTCACTTACAAGTGGAAGTTGAACAATGAGAACACATGAACACAGGGAGGGGAACATCACACACCAGGGCTTGTTGCGGGGTTGGGGGTGAGGAAGGAAACTTAAGAGGATAGGTCAATAGGTGCAGCAAACCACTATGGCACACATATACTTATGTAACAACCCTGCATATTCTGCACCTGTATCCCAGAACTTAAAGTAAAATGAAAAGAAAAATAAGATTTATTATTATTTTTAAAAGGTTTTATCCTGGTTATGCATGTATCTCTTTCAGCACCTAGGATGGTTCCCACAGTAGTTCTAACAGTGCCTTATTCATACAGGTTCTAGTAAATATGTGTTGAATGAATAGGCAAGCAAACACTTATGGCTTAACAATGTCCAAAGATGTATACAAAAGAACTGCTTCCAAACAGTTCTTTTATTAATTAACCTATGCCCCTCAAATAAGGAGTATAGGAATTGTTGATGCTAATATAAGATGGGAACCGCCCATATGTGGAAGCCATTTTAGCCCATGTTTTTGGAATTTAATTCACATATAGTAATGCTTTGATGGGTTTTCCTTAGTCACTATCTGCTAAGAAGATTTCAGTTTTCCTGGCAACTGCAGTGGATAGTTCCATTCTCCCCTGCCCCAAAGTAGATACAGGCACACTTCAGAAATATATATTGTGGGTTTGATTCCAGATCACCACAAGGTCAATATTTTAACAAAGTGAGCCACACAGATTTTCTGTTTTTCCAGTGCATATGAAAGTTATGTTTACACTAAACTGTAGTCTATAAAGTGTACAATAGCATTATACCTAAAAAGTACATACTTTAAAAAATACTGTATTGCAAAGAAATGTTAATGATCATCACTTGTGTCCAGGAGTTTAAGGCTACAGTGAGCTATGATTGCACCACTGCCCCTCAGCCTGGACAACAGAGCAAGAGAGATTCCCATATCTAAAATAAAATAAATAAATCATGCAAATTATTGCATAATGGGTCACAAATGCAGCCAATACACACTAAAGTGATTATGGTTTATCAGATACTTTTTATTGATAGGAGAAATGCCTGAAGAATATTGGTTATTGGAAAGCAAAGGGAAGGTCAAAGAGACACTGTGGCTTTTGGGCTGGATCCTGTTGTATCTGGGAAGCAGTTAATGTATACAGCTCAAATCTGTGGAAACACGTACATGATTACTTGAATAAGTACAATGCTGTGATCATTGGACATATTTTACCCTGCAATGTAATGACTCTTTCCAAATGCATAGAATTTTTATCATGACACACAGCTTAGGAGTATTTGACAATATTATGAATACGTTTATAGTTGAGTTTGCTTGGAACTTAGCCATAGATATCCAGTGTAAGATACCTGCATGCAAATTCATACAACTTTTCAGTAAGGCAACATTTATTGAAAATTTGAATATGCATACATTTTAATCCAGCAATCCCACTTTTTGGAATTTTTCCATAGAAATTCTCCCACAAATATGTAAGGATATTTGTACAAAGATGTTTCCTCAAGCATTATTTATAGTGGTAACTAAAAAGAAACAATTCAAATGTCCTGTTAGGACATTGGTTAAATAAGTCATGCAATAATCATAGGAGAGAATACCAAAAAACTTAAAAAGAATGGGGCATTTCTGTAGTTACTGACTGATACAGAGAGATGCGAAAGCTAAGCTGTTAGGTGAAAAGGGCAAGTGCAGTACAATATATACAGACCAATCTCATACATTTCTCTATGTGGCTGCACAGTCTCAGAAAAGTTCTGAGAGGCCATATACCAAATTGTAAGGGGCAGTCATCTTTAGGGTATGGTGGACTTCTACCTTCTGTTTTTATTATTTCTGCACTGTTTGAATTTCTAGCACATGTATTGTATTATCTCTGTGATAAAAAGTTTTTTGAAAGTATATCCTGTCAAGGTTTAGGCTGAGTTTTGGTCACCAGGGGGATGCACACTGTCCTCATGCCTACAGTGCTAGGCCTGTGTTCTGATTCTGTTTCTGTGTCCTCTTTCTGATCTCCTGCCTTCATGCAGTGTGGAATGCCCTGGGCACAAAGTCTCCTTCTTACCAACTCACTGTCAGGGCTCTGTCTTTTGGGATTTGATGCCTTTGCTTCAAACCCTTTTAAACTTGCTTTCCCTTCTGCCCATACCCTTTCCCCTGTTCTTCCATTTTCATCATGCTCCGGTCTCCTGTAGCTGGCACATCCTCTCTGATCTGCTCTCCACTGTTTTTTTCATGTTGACCTCCTTTTCTCTCTGAAGATTCCATCTTGTAAAAGCATCTTTCTCTAACTGCTGTTGTTTTCAGTGGCCCCTCACTCCAGACAGGCTGGAAAACCCTCCCTCACCTGCTGGAGCTGAGTCTGAGCACACCTGCTTTCAGATGTTGGCATTCACACCACCGGCTAAAAGTACTCTGAGGTTCAGTAGTTTTGCAGTAAGTTCCTGACTTTCTAACTCTGCATGGCCACAGAGGCAACTGAAACACTGTCACAGGCAGCATGTAATTTGCTAAGTGCCAGAGGAATAGCAGGATTGAGGTAACCAGCCTCCAAGATTCCCCCAGGGGTCCTGACCTGCTGGTATTCACACCCTTGCATAGTTTCCTTCACACTGAATCAGGGTTGACTTTTGTGACTGATAGAAATACTGTGGAAGCCATACTGCATGACTTCTGAGGCTAGATCATGTAAGACATTGCAGCTTCACCCTTGGTATCATGGACAGCTCATTCCATGTGGAAAACCAGCCATTATATGAGGACATTCAAGTAGCCCTGTGGAGAGCTCACATGGAAAGAGACAGGCCTACTGCCAACAGCCAGCACCAGCTTGGTAGCCATCAGAGTGAGTCACTTTCACAGCAGATCCTCCAGCCCCAGTTAATAATTCAGATTGATAAACTCCCAGTGGACATCTAACTGCAACTCATGAGAGACTCAAGCCACAACCACCTAGCCAAAGCCACTCCCCAATTTTTGACCCACATGTATGAAATTATGAGATAAAATTATTCTTATTGTTACATACTGCTAAGTTTTGGGTTGATTTGTCCTGCAGCATTAGATGAATAAAACAAAAGTCATGTCATAAAGACATAAAATAGCCTTTTCTTTGTGGTCTTTCTATATTTGCTCCTTGCAAAGTTGAAACTACATGGAGAAGTAATGAAGAGCATAGGTTTTGGGGATAAAGTCAGTGCAGATCCCAGCACCATCACTTCCTAGTTTTGTGACCTTGGAATAAGTAGTTTAACTCTGAGCGTCTCTTGCTTTGTCTTTAAAATGGGAGAGAATAATGGTATCCACCTAGCAGGGCTGTGGATTGAAGATGATATATGTAAAAAAATTATCCTAGATCCTGACACAGAAAATCCTAATAAATGTCAACCTACAAAAAGGCAAAGAGATTCCAACAGCAAAGGCAGAAAGCCCATCTCAATGTTTCTCCCATTAACTCTTTTCAGATATAAAGTTAACAGAATTTTGAAATCAGTTTAACTTTGCTTTGATGTTAAACTTGCTCATTCGCTGTCTTGCCTTTGTGTGAGTATCCCCAATCTTGGAATGGAACACAGGAGTCCAAGTGATTGCTTTGACCATTACATCAACTTAAGAGAAATCTGAGAATACGGTTTGCTTCCTTTATGGATAGCAAAACTGTCCAAATTTTTATTAGGAAGTTGAGAACTTTCTTAATAGACTGAGCAAGAGAGAGGGTTATGGTTGTTTTGGTTGTTTTTTCTCCTACCACCATAAATGCACATTAGTGTAACTTTACTACCAATAGATACACCTTCCAGAGATGTTGACAGTTTTATAGTGAAATGAATTATTCAGAGCTTGTGCAGACCAGGCTTAAATTGTTAATGGCTCTATCAGTGTGACAAATTGATGCAGAATTGCATCAGAATATTCGACTACTAAATATTTATAGTTATTCTTTGTTCAGTTACTGAGTGATTCCACTTTCCCAAGCTAATAACAAGCTCTAAAAACAGCACTGTTTTCTCTTTTCTTTGCAAGAATATTCTTCAGTCTCAAAACCAGCTAATTAAGTTGTTTAGAGATAGAACTTAAACAATTCTTATCAAGTGACAGAATCAAAAGATTTATTGAGATAGATATGCTCAGGAAAATCTATTGTTGGTTCATAAGAAGGCCTGTGGGAATGAGTTTTAAACTACCTGTTAGAATAGTTCTCCGATCTCACTGACAAGCTTTCATTTTATTCAGAGTAAATATGTTTTTATATATTTTTTTTCTTGTCAGAGATTTCCTGCTATTGTACCTTAGACTTTTGTTAATAAATATTGTCTTATGACAGTGGACTAACACTTAAATTAGACATTAATTAGATTAAATTAGGTTTTCATGATGTATTTGGTTAAACAGTTTCTGTAAGGCTGTCATCTTCGTATCTGATGGGGGATCCTGAGGTCTGCAGGGCAGGCAACTGGGAAGGGAAGATGGATATTGACAAAGATTCTCCCCTTGATCAAACTGTAATTAGGCTCCTCTGAACTTTCTAAACTATGTTCTGACTTTTGAGCTTCCGTGTTTGTCTTTGCGTTTTCCGATGTTATCAAGAATCTTGCTAAGTCAGTTTAGCCAAAATCTGACCAGTTTCCTAATCTTCCCGCTTATTCCCCAGGTGATGTCTGGCTTGCCTTCAGCAAGAATTCTGATAGCCAGAATCCTCTCTTACTCCTGATGTTTTCTCTTGAGAATTTTCCACCTGCTGATCCCCATTCCCCTGTTCTTTGGCTATAAATTCCCACCATCCCTTATTGTATTGAGAGTTGAACCTGATCTCTCTTCCCTACTACAAAACCAAGGGTTGAAGATCAAGCATAAAGACAGAAAAAATTATCTACTCAGCAGTGTACCAGATGCTCAACACATTGCAACCAACTAACCAAAGTCTCTGCCCTCGTGGAGCTTGCCTTCTTGTCGGGGAGAGAAAGACAATAAAAAAAACAAATCAACATGTAACATATGAGGTAGAAATATATACTAAAACAATAAGGTAGGGTGAGGAGGTAGAAAAATGCCAGCAAAGATGTGTTGTTTGGAGAGGGTGGTTTGGGAAGGCCTCTCCGATGGGGTCCCATTTAAGAAGACTTGAAGAAAAGGAGGGAGGGAGTGATGCAGGTATCTGGGAGGAAGAGCTTTCCGTGCAGATGGCACAAAATGTGAAGGCTCATTAGCATTCAAGAGTAAGTAGGGATTACAGCAGCCTACACTGATTGATTACTAGGCATCCTGTTAAGCACTTTACATATATTATGTCTTTTAATTCTAAAATTTATTGCTACAGTTAATGTTGTTATGAATATTTTTATACACATGATTTTTTTCTTCATTTATTTGAATCATTTCCATAGGATAAGTTCTTGGGAGTAGAATTTCTTCTTCTTTGTGTGATTTTTTTTTTTTTTTTGTGACTGAGTTTCGCTTTTGTTGCCCAGGCTGGAGTGCAATGGCGCGATCTCAGCTCACCACAACCTCTGCCTTCCTGGTTCAAGCGATTCTCCTGCCTCACCCTCCCGACTAGCTGGGATTACAGGCATATGCCACCACATCTGGCTAATTCTGTATTTTTAGTAGAGACAGGGTTTCTCCATGTTGGTCAGGCTGGTCTTGAACTCCTGACCTCAGGTGATCCGCCTACCTTGGCCTCCCAAAGTGCTGGGATTACAGGTATGAGTCACCACACCCAGCCAGAGTAGAATTTCAAGTTAAAGGATATGAACATTTTTATGGCCCTTGATATTATCACCAAATTGCTTTCTCAAAAGGACTGGACAAACAATTTAGATTGCCACCAGCGATGTCTGAGTACAGTATAGTAAAGAAGTATTGGTGGCACGTTTTGCTTTGAATGTCTACACTCAAAGGGACAGTTTAATATTTCTCCAAAGTAAAGGACAGAAATGTGTTGACACCTGAACTTTTGTGCTTACTAACACCTTCTTTAAGGCAAATTTGCTTCCAGGCAACATTTAATCAAAATCCACAGTATTAAACTCACAGCAGTCTCTCAGAGGTTTCAGTAGAGCAACAGTACTGAGTACTGAGTTGAGATCAGAAGACCTTCACTCAAGTTCTGGGTTTGCATCTTATCAGCTGGTGGCTTTGGGTAAGTCTCTTAACTATGCTGAGACAGTTTGCTCGTCTGTATTATGATTTACACTTGGTAAGGGTATGATTTATACTTGGTAAGGGTATAATGAGAATAAAATGATATAGCATATGTGGAAGCGTTTTCTAACATTGGAGCACTCTACATATATTAGCAAATATTATTTATTAGGCATTGTCTTTAAACATTTTATTTTTCTTCAACTTTTAGGTTCAGGGGTACATGTGCAGGATGTGCAGGTTTGTTAGATAGGTAAACGTGTGCTATGGTGGTTTGCCTCACAGATCATCCCATCACCTAGGTATTAAGCCCAGCATCCATTAGCTATTCTTCCTGATGCTCTGCCTTCCCCTACCCAACCCACACCACCCAGGCCCCAGTGTGTGTTGTTCTCCCCCGGTGTGTCTATGTGTTCTCCTCATTCAGCTCCTACTTATAAGTGAGAACATGTGGGGTTTGGTTTTCTGTTCCTGCAAGCGTTTGCTGGCAGTAATGGCTTCCAGCTCCATCCATGCCTCTGCAAAGGACACGATCTCATTCCTTTTTATGGCTACATAGTATTCCATGGTGTATATGTACCACATTTTACTTATCCAGTTTATCATTGATGGGCATTTAGGTTGATTCCGTATCTTTGCTATTGTAAATAGTGCTGCAATGAGCATATGCGTGCATCTATCTTTATAATAGAATGATTTATAATCCTTTGGGTATATACCCAGTAATGAGTTTGCTGCATCAAATGGTATTTCTGCCTCTGGGTCTTTGAAGAATTGCCGCACTATCTTCCACAATGCTTGAACTCATTTAAACTCTCACCAACAGTGTAAAAGCACTCCTTTTTCTCTGCAAAGTCACCAGCATCTGCTGTTTTTTGATTTTTTAATAGCCATTTTGACTGGTGTGAGATGGTATCTCATTGTGCATGGTTTTGATTTGCATTTCTTTAATGATCAGTGACGTTAAGCATTTTTTCATGTTTGTTGGCCACATGTATGTCTTCTTTTGAGAAGTGTCTGTTCTTGTCCTTTGTGCACTTTTTAATGTTTTTTTTTCTTGTAAATTTGTTTAAGTTCCTTGTAGATTCTGGATATTAGACCTTTGTCAGATGGATAGATTGCAAAAATTTTCTCCCATTCTGTAGGTTGCCTGTTCACTCCAATGATAATTTCTTTTGCTGTGCAGAAGCTCTGTAATTAGATCCTATTTGTCAATTTTTGCTTTCGTTGCAATTACTTTTTGCACTTTTGTCATGAAATCTTTGCCTGTGCCTTGTTAGGCATTCTCTGTCATTATCTTTTAGACCAATGTGAAGTTCAATGTTTTTATTAAAATATTTAGCCAATGTTTTTCTGTGTGGCTTCCTAATATGAAGTCTCTCTTCTTGAAAGAGAGCTGCACTTTCCTTGGGGAACCACCTCTCCAGGTCCAGGTTGTGTGTGGGAAGCTGATGTAGTGTGGGGCCCAGAGTTGAGCACTTGACCCCGACCTAAACAAATTGGTGTCGCTCTCCACCCTCTGACTCCAGTGATTGGTTCAGGGGTGGGCCTGTGACAGAATCAGAAAGAATCCTGGGATATTTGCTGGAGCTGTGGGACAGTGTCCTCCTTTTCCTGCCTGGAGATGAGGTTGAAAGTTCTGCAACTGATAGGTGAAGCCAGCTGCATTTCCTGGGTCCCCAGTGCGGACTCGGAGAACTTCTCTGTAGCTAGCAAGGGGATTGTAAAATGCAGCAATCAGTAGGATCCTAAAATTAGCCAATCGCAGGGAGGATTGGAAAAAGGGAACTCTAATAGGACAAAAATGGAACATGGGAAGGGACAAACAAGAGAATAAAAGCTGGACACCCCAGCCCGCAGTGGCAACCCACTTGGGTCCCCTTCCACGCTGTGAAAGTTTTGTCCTTTTGTTCTTCACAATGAACCTTTCTACTGCTCACTCTTTGAATCCGTGCCATCTTTAAGAGCTGTAACACTCTCCAGGAAGGTCCACTGCTTCATTCTTGAAGTCAGAGAGACCACGAACCCACTGCCAGGAACCAACTCCAGACACACCACCCAGGACAAAAACCCGAGAATGCCAACAAAGCAAAAGTGGGGCCCATAGACAGGGAGACAAAACCCCAGCAAACAGCTTTATCTGAGCCCTTGAGTTCAACTGTGCTCCATTCAGCCTTGCCTTTGCTAGTTTCACGAGCCAATTACGTTCTTTTTGCTTAATCTAGTTTCAGACGGATATTCTGTAATTTGAAGTTAAAATGATTTGGAATTGTACATATTTTGTACATTTGTGTAGCACTTTGTGGTTCTCAAAGAATTTCACATGTTGTGTGCTTATTGGTTCTTCACAGCTTCTCTAGGAGCTGAACTATGCTGGAAAGTGCTATTATGCAATTTCAAAGGTGAAACACCTGGAGCAGTGCCGGTGGTTATGAGCCAGTTTAGCACTCAGATTAGACCTGATACTCCCTCTCTGGGGACCTGGGGCAAGTTACCACCTTCTCTGAACCTCAGACTTCTTATCTGAAAAACGGGAAATAATGCAGGAAATGGAGATTTTTCAGTGGGTTAAATGAGATGATGAGTATGAAGTTCTTAGTGTAATACATGGCAATGGCAGGTAGACAGTGAGAAAAGGATAACTAGTATTATAATTTTCATAAAATCTCAGAGTTAGTAAATGCGAGGGCTGTGACCAAAGCCTATTGTTTCTCATACCACACAGCACTGCTTCTCCTCCTGTCATGTGCTGTGTACCCACGGGTGCCACAGACTTTAGTGAGTGCCTGACTTAGGAATTTTGAGAGCTTAGGAGTAGTAGAGAAGTGTTTTGATGGCAACTAAGAGCAAGATAGGAGCAAAATTCACTCTGGAGG
The DNA here is from genome assembly GCF_009764315.1 of Trachypithecus francoisi. Lineage (NCBI taxonomy): Eukaryota > Metazoa > Chordata > Mammalia > Primates > Cercopithecidae > Trachypithecus > Trachypithecus francoisi. The sequence goes on from NW_022681468.1 coordinate 47,347,996, forward strand.
TGTAAGCCTGCAACTCTTCTGGAGACTCCAACCGCTTTCCAAACTGGCTTTAAGCCACGAATTCTGATTTACGTAAATATCAAAAGATATTCCTAGAAAACCTATTAAGAAAATCCATGACAAAGATTAACCAGACCATTAAGTCAACATGCGGGAAATGTATCAAATAACTGGATATTTATTTCCATACTGAATAAGTTGTTAAAAAGCAATAGGGCTCTCACTGAAGTTGCTGATCTCATTTCTCTTTCCTTTAATATTACAGAAATGTTGACATGCAAATTGCTGGAACAACTGTCAAATATTTTAAGTGCTTATTGCCTCACTTGAAGTGGATGAATAATTGCATCATATGCCTATATATTAGAAGAGACAAGATGTTTTCATGGATTTGCTTCCTGCATCTCTATTTTCTTCTAGTTTTTGTCCAAGTAATGATCTGATGGAAGCACCCACATACCCTCCTGGTTAACATAGTTATTAACTTTCTATTTCCAAGATAATAAAACACCCCAATACCACCTTTCTTAAACCCAGACAGAAAATCGTTGTATGTCCTAAACCTAATTGGATGCCAGGAATGCATGTGTTTTAACCCACAGCATTCAAGCACATTGATGTGGTGCCATAGCATATAAACAGAAAATGCAGAGAGGTAACAGTCTTATGAATCAGATATGCCTGATTTTGTTATTTAGAGAATTCATTTTCATTCTGCCACCTTGTTGGTCTAGCAAACTAATCTTGTTTTGCTAGTCTCGGTTGAAGTGTCTGAAGTGTCGGGTAAACCTAAGACTACATAAATACAAGTTGTTACTTTTGAGTGACTACAAAGTTTCTGTTTAAAACAATCACTGTCTAGGGATGCTTCTGGAAACATGACAGGGCATGGAGATTATTCATGATTTTGCTGCTACCAGATTCATCGCTACCTGAAGAAGATATATTCAAAGATATTTAAATTTCTTAGCACTTCAGTAGTCATCTGGTTGCATCCAGAGTCAATATTATTTTTCATATTGGTATAATTACCTGGAGACTTCTAAATGAGACTCATTGGAACTCATTCCAAAACCCAAATATTCAGAAACCTATTTTTATGCTCTGTTTATAGATGATGTCATTTGTGGGGGCTAAATTTAGAAGCAAGGCAGTGATGCACTGGGTAACTGCTCTCTGGAGATAATTTGTGGTTCAAGAGCAGTAACCAAATTATTTTCCATTTCAGAAATTATTCCTTCATTAGCAAAAGAGATGCACAGAGTAACCTCCTTTTAAAACACCATCTCTTTCGTGGACAAGGTGTGTTTTCACTGAGCCCCAAGAGGCCTGGTTGGAAGCAGAGGTGGGACTGCTGGATCGTGGGTCACTGATCTGTGAGCCACACTTCAGGGTGGAGGGATGACTGATGGTATCACTGCCTTCTGCTTGGACTCAGGAGTTTATAGTTCTGTCGCTTTGTTCTCTCCTTGCAAAGGAAAATTTTATCCTAAAGGATGGTTTGTGTACTTGCCCTAAATCCTTTTTGGTTCTTCTTGTTTTATGACCATGGTGCTTTACTGTAGATTTTCTCCCTGATGCTTTCTCTTTGTCATTTATCATGCTGACAGTTTAATAGAATTGCAGGCTTGGCAGATGGTGCTAGGATGTCCTTACCCACACAATGCTAAGGAGCTTTAACCCTATCAGGGAGTCTCTTGACACACTATTGCAAGAAATGGTGCTAACAGTCCTGATGTGACAAAGTAGCAACCAGAAAGAGTAAAAGTGTACATACATCAACTTTATATCTCAATGCTTCTGGTGAAGTTTATCAAGAAATATTCTTTAGAATCCCTTGGGGGCCAACATGTAGATGCTATGTATGTGTATTTAGTTAAATTCATTAAACTCATAGTAGGGGATAAAATAAATTTTCCGTAAGTACCTTAGTATAGTTTATCTTCCAGATAACTGAAAGAAGAGCAGGATTTGACAAGGCAGAGTGAATGTGGAAAAAACTTATGGCCTAATCAATGAAAACAAAGCTACTATTAATGAAGAATTTCCCAAATCCCATACCAGGATTGAAGTGTTTTACATATATCATGCAATTTAATTCTCTTGTCACCCTCTTTAGGCAATAACAATAATCATAAGCAAACATTTGTTGAGTTTTACTATATTCTTGGCACTGTACTAAACACTTTACAGGCATTAACTCGTTTCTTCTTGATGACTTTATCTCTTAAATATCCATTCAATATCTATTCACTCCTGCTAGTCTCTACTGCCACAACCTTAGGCCAGCCCACCAACAATATTTCAAAACTTTTTTTTACATAAAATAAAGAGCTTACAGAAAAGATCACAATACAATAAAGAGCCCACATTTTAGGTGCATGTACATATACATCACATATACATCCTTCTGGACACTGCCCAGATCAAGAAGGGAATGTTTCTAGCATCCTAGAGGGTTTCCTCATACTCCATCTCAGTTAATATCCTCCCAATGAAAACCCATTTTGATCCTTATCACCATAAATTAGTTTTGCTTGTTCTTGAAATGAGTATAAATGAAATCATAATGTATGTTTCTAGGACCTGGCTTCATAAAAGTATGTCTATGAGATTCACCCATGTTGTTGCATAGATCAATAATTTGTTCTTTTTCACTATTGTGTAGTTTTCCATTAAGGAATTTATAACAATTATTTATCCACCCACAATTGTTTCTTGCCTAAATTACTGATTAGCTCCTTAATTGGCCTACTGGCATCTCCACTTATCTTCCAATTTTTTCTCCACTTCATAGCCAGAAGAATTTACTTACTAAGGGAGATGTGCACACTGGATCTGACAAGCACTAGTGTTCTGACCAGTCTGGGCTGCATTTTGGGGTAAAGAGGGTCCAGTTCAACAACTTTAATTTGACGTACATTTATTGTGCATCTAAAGCATGGCTCCTGCTCTTTAAGAGTACACAGGAAGTTCATAGGAAGAAAATCGTACAAATTATAACCTTCTATCAGTGTGATTGGTTGTATATTAATAGCAGTGGAATACCAGGTATAGGGGCTCACAAAGTACATGAAACCCACCTTAGGATTCCCTTCTTTGGCTTTGAGTCCATTCTTACTGTATTAGTCTGTTCTCACACTGCTGAAAAGAAGTACCCGAGGCTGGGTAATTTATGAAGAAAAGAGGTGTAATTGACTCACAGCTCCACAGGCTTAACAGAAAGCATGACTGGGAGGTCTCAGGAAACTTAATGATCGTAGCAGAAGGTGAAGGCAAAACAAGCATGTATTACCATGGCAGAGCAGGAGAGAGAGAGAGAGAGAGAGAGAGAGAGAGAGAGAGAGAGAGGAGGAGAGAGAGAGAGAGAGAGAAGGGGTAAGCGCCACATACTTTTAAACCACCAGATCTAATGAGAACTCATCCACTATCACGAGAACAGCAAGGGGGAAATCTTCCCCTGTGATCTGATCACCTCTGACAAGGCCCCTCCTCCAATTCACCATGAGATTTGGGCAGGGACACAAATCCAAACCATATCACTTACTGAGAGACCTAATTACTGACTGTCTTCCAAGATACCTGGATATCTGGAAGAAGGTCCTAAATAGGAGGCAGAAGCAGGTCAGTCAAGAACATCATTACTAAAACAATAATACCTTGAGTTTCTGGGATCACAGATTGGTGTTTCAAGTGCTCGGCCAGTAAGAGTCTGTCCTTGAGAACCTGGCCAGTTCCGTGTACCTGGACAGGAGTGAGTTTATGCTCTGAAATGCTGAGAACCAAATCCTGAGTGCTGTTAGCCCCACTAAGGCAGTACTGCCAAGTGACATTATTTGGGTACCTAGGTAGCCTCCCTTTCTGAGATCTGCAGCTCTATAGCTTCCAACTCTGTTTGGCACACTGCACGAATTAGGCACTCAATGCATACTCTTTGGTTTGTCCTGGCAGTGATGTGTAAGAAGAGGCTTATCTGCGTACTTAAAATAGATGTTGAAGAGAGACAAATCGCCAACTCCTTAGTTATATAATAAGACACTTTTCTTTAGCTGATGATGCTGGGTAAGTGTGTCTATCCCTGAAACTCTCAAATAGCCTTTTATTATTTTTTTTTCAGGTCCTGTGAAGACAGACTCTATGATTGCATTAAGTTTACCAAGTGCAACCATGCGAAAAGCTGAAACTACTGATTGGTTTTATTTGTTACTAGTTTTTGATGAGTGAAAGATGAATTATTCCATGAATATAAGTAGTTTTGCCTCCAAATTTTGTAAAAATTCAGCAACACATTTTAGAAGTTTATTGAAATATTTATAGAAAAGTACACAAATATGTGGCTCAATAAATTATCATAAAGAGAATAGGCCAGTGCAAAGTTGAACAGTGACATATACATTACAAAGCTTTTTGTTATTTTTATTGATATGCAGTTTTTCACTTAATTTTATTTACTACAATTAGATACTAATAGAGGCTAAGTGCCTCTCTTTCAAAGGTTATCATGTTTCCAAGCTTATCATAAAGCTTGTGAAGCCATTTCTTCCCTCGCTGGGCACTTGAGTTTTCAGCTTTTTGCCATTTAAATAGTGCTGCAAAGGGACATTTTGTACAATTGTCTTCAGTCTTTCTTCTGAGCTATTTTCTTGGAAAGTGAAATTATCAGTTCCAAAAGTCATGAATTGTCTCAAGGCTCTTTTTACTCAATTGCATATAGTGCTTGCTATAATATCGTTGTATAGCACCTTGAATAATACTTATGTAAACCTGTACACTAATGCTAAACATAGGGTTTTTATCACTTAAATTTATTTTAGCTTGTTTAATAGGAGTATAATTGTATTAAAAACTTGATGTGGTCTATCTCCATTTGCTATCTTCTATGAATTGGCTAACGTAACTTTGGCAAATTAATGCAGGGGTGTGGTCTAACTGTACTTCAGGTTGTAGGTATAAGATATAGTGTTCAGTTATCTGAATTTAAAATTAAACCAAAAATACTTTTGAATTTCTATGAAAAGTAAAAATAATCCCAGCAATTAGTTTGGTTTGGGATGGGGTTTGAATTGTGATATACTTGAATTGAAATACACTCAGAACCTATTTTGAGGGGTTAGTTTGTTTTGTTGCCATAGAGAAAAGGATCCTGTTAGACTGAAAACTCCATGGAACTCTTTAAAGAGCAGAGAATAACAGGGCACCTAAAAATCAAGTTTATTGGGATTGAAACTTTAAATCTTGGCATCCCTCTGTTGCTGGTATGGCTGTTAATGTCCTGTGGTCCAGGGCATGAGTTACGAAGCAGGTGTTTGGACATAGAGAGCTTGAACTGAGTTGCCCACATGTTATCTTGACTAATTTTACAGAGCAGATCAAGCTTCTGAAATAAGTTCAATGGTTTCTTGGGAGGCAATGTGGTGTAATGGTAGAGAGCATGGGCTTGGGAGACCGACAGAACTGGATTTGAATCCTGCCTTTTTCAGTTACTAGTTATGTGACCTTGAGAAGATTCTTAGCCTCTCTAAACCTTTACACAACAGTATGAAAAATGGGAATCAAATATACCTCAAAGAACAATTGTCAGGTTAAAATGAGACAATGTATATAATGCCTGACAGATAGCACATGCTTAATGTATGATAGCTATTGTTATTTTTCCATAGATAAATAAATATATTGACCCATAGCTTCATGAAGACAGTGAGGGCTAGCCAAAAGGGGGCACTATATGAGGATTTGCTCCTTCTATGTTTTTCCAAGGTGGCCTTGGCAGAGGCAACAAATCTTAGTTTTTTCTCCCTGTTGTCCTTCCATAGAGCTTCTAGAAAGTTTCCATAAGCAGATGGCAGGGATCTAAGCTGGAATTCCCAACTGATAAAAAAAATTTAGAGCCATAACTATTTTTGTTATCTTCAAAAATGTCCAGTTCTAGCCTTTGGGTGTTTTGCTTTCTTTTCAGCAGGAAATAGGGTAATATAAACTAAATATAACCTATAATAAGAGCTACTCACAGATTCTTTTTCCACAAGTCAAATTTTAGAAAGCCATATTTGTCCCCACAGGTTTGCAGGCTGCTAAAAACCTTAGAAGAATGCACAGAGATAAGTTTTTTTGTTTTTTGTTTTTTTTTGGTTATTTGTGGAGAAAGAAAATGACCTAGAGATCCTGGGCTCTATGCATGGTATTCACTGGATAAATAGGACCGGGTTTCACTTTTGTAAAAAGTGCCAATTGTGGATATTACCTCTAATATTAAGGTGCTAATCCAAGTCATTTTGTCTTTCAGATTCAAAACAAAAAAGTATAATCCATGCTTAATTTATCACTTGAGAGATTGATTGGGTATTGATAAGCATTATAGGTCTTGTAAATGTGAAATGAATTGTTCCTATATCTGCCAGGTAGATTTCTTTGCTGCAAAGTGGTTCTGGGAGCTGTGGATAAAAGAGTGGAATTATTTTAGACACACCTTGTAGCTGCTGTAACGTGTTAATGGGCTTAGTCCAATAGGTAGCTACACCCTCTGCAGGCTGATTCCAGTTGAACAGTCAGATTGTCACTCCTGGAGTCTTTTGGGAGACAACATGGAAAGGATATTGAGGAGATTCTTTCTTGTAAGATTAATCATGTCATCTGACTAATGAATCTAGGCACTGTTCTTCACAAGATCAGAAGTCCAGTGTACACGTTTAATCTGAGATCCTCCCTGCAATATGGCATTGTGGAATTGCAATGATCTGCTCAAGCCATATTTTCCTGATTCCATTCCTCATTGACTAGAAGTGCAGAGATAGAAAAGAATGCACTTAGTCAAGGATGTGAGAAACACCTCTAAAACTAACTTTATCTGATAAGGGGATTGAGTAATAAATGAACATATGAATTTTTGAAAGATGATTCCCATATTTATATTCTTATTTTTCAAAGCTCTTGGAATTCTTTTCAAAACTCTGGGAATTATTTGCTTTTATAACAATATGTATGAGAAATAATACATTCATAGAACTTTTCTATAATAATCTAAGAACTACTGACCCAGAAAGACTCTTAAGACTGACTCTTAAGAAAGAGGAACTGGTAAATAGCAGTAAATCCTGTAGATAGTTTCCAATAGGTCTTTTTCTGTCCTTTTACAGCGCCACTACCCAAGGTCAGGTGACCTGTCTTTTTTTTTCTTCTTCCCAACTTGTATTTTTGGTTCAGTGGGTACATGTGCAGGTTTGTTACGTGGGTAAACTGCGTGTCACATGGTTTCGCAGTACAGATAATTTTGTTACCCAGGTCATGAGCCTAGTACCTGATAGGTAGTTTTTCAATCCTTACCCTCCTCCCACCCTCCACTCTCAAGCAGGCTCCAGTGTCTATTGTTCTCTTCTTTGTGTCCATGTGTATTCAGTATTTAGCTCCCATTTATAAGTAAGAATATGCAGTACTTGGTTTTATGTTCCTGTGTTAATTCACTTAAGGTAATAGCCTCCATCCATGTTGCTGCAAAAGACATAATCTTTTTATTTTTGATAGCTCTATGGTATTCCATGATACATATGTACCACGTTTTTATTATCCAGTCCACCACTGATTGGCATCTAGGTTTATTCCATGTCTGCTATTCTGAATATTGTTGCAATGAACATACACAAGCGTGTGTCTTTATGATAGAACAATTTCTATTCTTTTGGATATATACCCAGAAATGGGATTGCTTGATCAAATGGTAGTTCTATTTTAAGTTCTTTGAGAAATTGCCAAACAGCTTTTAACAGTGGCTTAACTAATTTACATTCCCACCAGTAGTATATAAGTGTTTTTTTTTTTTTTTTTTTTTTTTTTTTTTTTGAGACGGAGTCTTGCTCTGCCGCCCAGGCTGGAGTGCAGTGGCCGGGTCTCAGCTCACTGCAAGCTCCGCCTCCTGGTTTACGCCATTCTCCTGCCTCAGCCTCCCAAGCAGCTGGGACTACAGGCGCCCGCCATGTCGCCCGGCTAGTTTTTTGTATTTTTTAGTAGAGACGGGGTTTCACCATGTTAGCCAGGATGGTCTCGATCTCCTGACCTCGTGATCCGCCCGTCTCGGCCTCCCAAAGTGCTGGGATTACAGGCTTGAGCCACCGCGCCCGGCCTATATAAGTGTTACATTTTTTTCCACAACCTTGCCAGCATCTGTTATTTTTTGACTTTTTTTTTCTTTTTTAAGATGGAGTCTCGCTCTGTCACCAGGCTGGAGTCCAGTGTCGCAATCTTGGCTCACTGCAACCTCCGCCTCCGGGGTTCAAGTGATTCTCCTCTCTCAGCCTCCTGAGTAGCTGGGACTACAGGCACCTGCCACCACGCCCAGCTAATTTTTGTATTTTTAGTAGGGACGGGGTTTCATCATGTTGGCCAGGATGGTCTTGATCTCCTGACCTCGTGATATGCCTGCCTTGGCCTCCCAAAGTGCTGGGATTACAGGAGTGAGCCACTGTACCTGGCCCAAGAAAGAGTCTTAAGCAATCAGTAAAATTTCAAATTTACTGTACTTATATTATTCTTACTAATCTGAGTTAGTTACATTTGTGATAGAATGTTTTTCAAAGTATATATATATATTTAGATTTAGATTTGAGGGTCTCACTATGTTGCCTAATCTGGACTCCAACTCTTGGGCCCAAGCAATCCTGCCTCCTGAGTAGCTGAGATACAGGCACACACCACTGAGCCCTCGCTTTTGTGAATATAATGTAAACTCCATGAGGGCAGGTGATTTGTCTAGTTCTGCAGCATTTTAACTGCATAAAACATTACCAGGCACTGAGTAGATGCTTAATGAAATTTCATTGAATGAGTGAATTTTTTTTTAAAGATCTTAGGCACAAGCAACTTTAGTTTTGCCATTAGATCCATAAGTTTTTTAAAATATTTTTTTTTTTGATACTTACAGGAGCCAACACGAGATGTAGTCTATGGCATTTTTCCCTTGTCAAAGAAATCCATAATCTGGAAGTAGGAATCAGTGATTTAGTCCATTCCTCTGACTCTGCTCAGGCTCTCATATCCCTTACTTTTCCTTACCTTAAACAATTTTAGGTGAAGAGACAGCAAGCCTTTCCTAGAAAGCTGTTTCAACTGATATTCCTTCTTCCTGCATCTAGCCTAAAACTATCTTGCTGTAAAGAACTTGCTTATTTTTACTTGCTCTTCAGTGCAGAAAAAAATGAGTTTGCCAGTATGTTTTATATTCAAATCTTTCATTTTCTTCTTCTAACATCAATCAACAGTATCTACAGACATTCAATTATGGGTCCAGCACTCCGCTTTCCCTCAGTTTTATGCCTCATTTATAAAACTTTTGATAACATTTGTCATTTTTATTCTAAATCTTCTCAATTTTCCTCAGCTTGCTTAAAATATGAATCTGCAGAAGCTAGACATACAATGGTGAGAACACTGGGAAAAACAGCTTGTGTGTTTCAGAGAGGCCTCGATTCCCTTTTATTGGTATTTGGAAAAAAGAATATTGATAGAGGAAGCTCCATGCAGTGTAGCATGGGGAGAGGGGCTCACATCCATAAAGAAAGGGTAAGAAATTCAACGTTCTCCAGAATGTCTCCACTGGGATATAATTTGTCTTTCATAGAAAATCAAACTTTCAAATTTGATGGAAATTTTCTTGCTTTGTTGGTTTCTGTATTTGAGGGTTACTGTAACAACTATGTTGTATAGAAAACCATCCTCAAACTTAGAAGCTTACAACAAGCTTTAATTCTCAACCCTCATGGGTCTGCAGGTTGACCTGCAGTTCAGCTAGATTTGGCAGGCATTGGCTAGGCAGCTTTATTTTAGACCTTTGGTCACCTAAGCTTGTTTGTCTTCAGGATGTAAGTGGGTCCATATCTACTCCACGTGTTCGCCCATCAATATTGGACCCATGGTTACCTAAAGCAAGTTGTTCTCATGAAGAAGGCAGCAATGCAAGAAGCCAGCACAGTGAAGGCCTCCGTTCATCTCATCTGCTGATGTTCTTTTGGTTAAAGCGAGTTGCACATCCAATTACAATATCAGTGGGGGTAGAGAAGGATACTGCATCCACAGTGAGAGGAGGCAGGGAGTGAATATTTGCTGAACAGTAATACAAATGATCAGCCAGCACACTAGACTACAAACTTTACAAGGGCACTTAAAAACTTATCTGTTTTGCTCACCACTGCATCCCTGAAGCATGGCACTTGTATTGGCTTGATGAATATTTGTCAGATGAATGAATGAATGAACAAAGAAGCCATAATATAGACCCAGCAATAGCAGACTAAGAATAGTAGTAATGGTCATAGAATAGGATGTAGTCCTTATAACAAAGACAGTCATTTTAATAAAAGATATTTAAAAACTTATGACACAATGTGTACTAAGGTAATAACATCCAGTATACACATGGATATATTCCTATATCTATATTACATGTCTTTTGTATTTGTTCTACCTATGTGTTCTCATCAGCACAGTTTAAGAGATATTACTATGGCCAGGAGGCCCTTCTACACTGGATAAACCTAAGGGTGTCCTATGACTTGCAGTGATAATAGAGCCTGCCTGGTAAATAGCTGTTCTGCTCCTGGGCCTCCTTGTCTGACCAGAGCTTTTGGTGAACATGAATTACCCAGTAGTGATGGCTGCAGGCCAACTTCCCCTGTGCCTTGGCACTGATCGGCTGGGTCACACGGCTTGGAGCTGTGCTGTAAGGAGTACTTCAAGTGTCTCTGCTGTCCACCCCAGTTAGAATAAGCCAAGATGGCTCATGCTTCCCTGTCACTCTGCTGTGGCTGATCCTGGCACTGGTTAGGAAGCTAAGCCTGACCTGCTGCTGCACCGCATGGCAGTGTTACTGATCCTTTCTTGTTACCCACATTAACTACAGTTTCTGAGAATCATGGATGAACTGCCCCAGGAAGCCAAATAGTTGACAGAGGGCAGCTCTAAAACTGGTTGCTAAATACATGGTTAAACTATCTTCAATTTGGTCTAGATTGACATTCAATGCAGGAAAAAACCCAGAGAGATTATTTCAAATATCTCAACATTATAAATTTGGGGCAAGTAACTTGTCTGTCTTGTTGAACATTGTCACCCAAGTGACTAGCATGAGGACTGGCTCATGGCATATATTGAGTTATTATTCTTTGAATGTATAATGGAAAAGCATACACATTCTCCAAATTATTTATGTTTCGTATATTTTCAATATGTCATAATATGGAGGTTATTAAATTTGTGATACTTTAAAATCAATATTTGATGCAAGAAGTTCTCTGTTTAGAGCCATAACTGGCACATAGTAAGCACTATATAGTAGTTGATGAATGAAGTAAAATAAGTTCAAAACAAAAATGAAGTGACTTTCTTGTTTTTGTTTTTCCAGTTTGGAACAAAGTACAAATCATTTAACTTCTCTATCATGGCTCTCTTTTTCCCAATGTCCCTTTTTGGTAAATCATATCACTTAAAATGGTGATAGTAATAATGATAATAATAACGTAAAAGCAACATCTAGTCATTATTGAGCATTTATTATGCACCCGACTGTGCTGTTTGACATTCACTGTTTCGTTTAATTCATAAAACAAATGTGTGAAGTGCAGCATATTGTTACTACCCTTTTGCAAAGGAACCCATGACTCTTAGATAGTAAGGATGAAACCTGGCTTTCTGGTCCCAGAGTCTGCATCTTCTACTACTATGTTCCCAACATGGAAGGGGATTTCAGGACAGAAGTCCTCTTTACTACCCTGTCGAAGACATGTGGATATCAAGTGCTAGCTGAAAGAAGTGTGTGGGTTTTATGAAATACATCTGAAAACTTATATTTCCTTCCTGAAGGGGAAATAATTAAGATCTGTGGCTTATGTTTCTTAGTAGTTTGGTCTGAACTCCAATAACCCAAATCTCCTTTCTCTGAGGTTCTTCTTGGTTTAAACTCTGTCTTGAGTAAGCATAAAAACAGATGATAATACTGTCTCCAGTGGAGTTAATGAAGCGGAGTGGGTCTTCTACAATGAAGAATTCCATGGGGGACTTTTAAAAGAGTTTAACTGAGATGCCAGAGGCTACCGCATCTCTTGGGTCCAAGAAGTGTGCATCGTCATCATCTCTATGAGGCAATGAAGAAGATGCTTGCCGTAGTTTCCTGCAGAAAAATCATCTTAAGCAGAATGGTGTGCGTGTGCGTGTGCGTGTACGTGTGTGTGTGTGTATGTGTGTGTGTGTGTGTGTGTGTGTGTTGCTGTCAGCTGACCCCCAATAAGCAGAAAACTGCAAACTTTGCAGTTAGGCATGACTTTGTATTGCTCTAGAGAGGGTGATGTGTTGAGGCTCCCTCTTGAGAATAATGCCCAGAAGAGGCTGTGTACAGGCTGACAGGAGCTCTGCTAATCCTTACCTCGCCTCTAACACTTTTCTGGATGGATTTCATTGCTGGGACTCTGTGAGCAGCAGCTCCCTTGACAGCAGGAGAGAAAAGGGACCCAAAATTCCAGCTCTCTCATCCCTGTGTAACTCCTCACTGAGGTGACAGAATGCTCATCCTTCAAAGTGACACCTCTGCAAGTCACGTTCGTCACTCAAAGAAAGGTTGTTCCATTAGAGGGCAATGAGGGGGCTCTGTTTCTCAGTTTTTTAGTCTTAGCAGACAGCACAGTTCCCAAGGTAATGGAGTAACATCCTGTTTATCAGGTTCAGTGGGATGGTTGCAGAGAACAGTCTGTATTGCCTGTAGAACAGTTGAGCTGGTGTGCCTCTGTAGGATAAAGCATGAGGACAACATTCTGAGCCAGGGAGCTTGAATGCAGCCCAAGTGTCTGCCTGCCTCCCTTCAAGGCTCACCCTCCTCTACTGTACTTGACGAAAGGGATGGCTTGTTCTACTTGGTTGCTACCTTGCCCTTAACCGTCTCAGCACCATCCAGATTTTTGCTCACTACAGGACTGTGAGCCTCCCTTCATGTAAACCTGCTCTACAGTGCTAGTCCCCCCGGGAAAAGATTATTTCTTTCACTGCTTTATTCCTGCATTCCCCACAGATTTCTTAACCGAAGGCCTCTGTGCATACAGACCTTTAGCAATGGTTTTTAGGGCATGGAGGGAAAGTACAACATAGCATGGAACAGAGTAACATTGGAAATGGAAAAGCGGAAACTAATAATAGTGCTACTGTTACGTGTCTTAAACACATGGGATGTTTTTCAGGCTCCCTACCTTGTTAGGGATACTTTCTCTTTCCTTCTCGTCACTTCCTAGATGAACTTGTGGCATCCAAATGTACTCTTTATTTTTTATGCCTGGTTAATTTAGCTTTTCACAACTCCTTTCCCCTTTCCAAACTAGTTCATTGACCCATTTTTTTTCCTGCCAAAAGCTTATGAAAGAGTTCTGTTAAAAGACATGGCCTTTGCAGAGGCCTCTACCTTTAGCTATACAAACAACCAATGGGAACTTTGAAATCACATCTTCTTCCCTCAAGATGGTAAGAGTCACATTCTTCAGGTAAACTCCTTTACCAGTTTTGGTAAAGGAAAGGAGAATGATGGAAAAATATATTAATTCTCTCTTTCTTTCTATGTCTTTCCTGCTATTTAGAAGAATAGGGATACAATTTTATCCCCTACATCTGACTTACATTAAGATATTGACTTTTAAAAATTCCTACTTAAGTTTAGGAGAGAGACAGATCTTATTTAGGATATTACCCACTTTATTTCTGGAACACAATTCTGTCAACAACCTAAGCGAGCTTGGAAGCAGATTCTTCTCCAGGCGAGCTTAAATGAGAACACAGCCTACCCAACACCTTGATTACAGCCTGTGAGACCTAAACAGAGGATTCAGCTAAGCTACGCCTAGACCTCTAGCCCACAGAAACTGTGCGATAATAATGCGTGTTGTTTTAAACTACAATGCTTATGGTAACTTACTATGTAGCAATGGATAATGAACACAAGCACCTAATACCTCATGGAGTTGTTAGAATTAAATAGCTTAAAACATGGAAGTTGTTCAGAATAGGGCCCAGCACACAGTAAGCATGTGATATATATTAACTATTAGAATATTAAGTGATTTTATAAATTTCCTATTATAGTCATTCAGTCTGCAATATTTATTAGGTGTTTACTATGTGTTTATATGATCCCTTTTTTCAAAGTCCTTACAGCCTAGTGGGAATACTTCACTAAACATATAAATATAAGAAATCTCTGAAGGAAATATCCAGCACGCTCTGGGAAGATTTGTAGAGGGACCTAACGTTGACTTGGGGTCAGGGAAGGATTCACTGAAGAAGTGATATTTAAGCAGCAATATGAAGACTGCATAGGAATTAAAGTGAAAGGAAGACCAGTCTACACCAGCGCTTTCTGATACAACATTCTATGATGGTAAAAAAGTTCTGTGTTGGTTCTGTCCAGCTCAGTAGCCACTAGCCACATGTGGTGATTGAGCACTTTAAATGTGGCCAGTGCAACTAATGGGTTGACTTTTAAATTTCATTTAATTTTAATTCATCTACATTTAAATAGCACTAAATGTGGCTAGCGGCTACAGTATTAGTGTAGGGAAGAGGGAAAATATGTGAAAGGATCCTAAGGCTGGAGAAAGTGTATTTTATTTAAATAACTGAGAAAAGTCCAGTATAACTGAAGCTGAAACTGCACATATTATAGTTCTGTTGTTCAAACATCAACAATAATATTGAACACTTGCGCAGCACTTTTTCTGTGCCAGACACTGTTCTGAGCTTCTTCCGTATGAAAACTTATTTATACCTTGCAACAGCGAGATCTTTCATTACCTGCCTTCCTCTAACATACTGCCTGCTTTCAAAGGCATAGTGGGGTGAATTGAACTTGCCCATGGTGACACAACTAGCGACTATGTGAGCTGGGCAGACTAGGTCTGGAGTATGCACTTCACTGTATAATATGGATTTTCATACAAAGAGAAAGGAATTGTAAGGTATGTTGGGGGCAAGGAACCTCTTTGGGTCTCTCCAGAGACCACCATGCCTATGTATACTACAGAAATAAAATATCTTCTAGTGGAAAAAAAAAGTTGCAAAGTAATAAAAAGCCATATGCACATCTCATCAGCGCTTTTTGAGAAAACATGTTTTTAAGTGTGATTGCATCTTTAGAAAAATATTTGATATGCCTACTGTTTATGATATCCTTACCACAGCATAGAGCTCTTCAACACAGAA
Source organism: Trachypithecus francoisi (assembly GCF_009764315.1). Classification (NCBI taxonomy): domain Eukaryota; kingdom Metazoa; phylum Chordata; class Mammalia; order Primates; family Cercopithecidae; genus Trachypithecus; species Trachypithecus francoisi. The sequence goes on from NW_022681468.1 coordinate 47,363,212, forward strand.
GTTTATACCTTCTGTGTTTTGCTGTAACTTGATCAGTCATTTCATAATTATTTCCATGAAACTGGGAAGTCAATGGCATAGGGCACAGTTGTTATTATTTTTTGTTTTATACTAGTCATAATAGCATCATACTAATATAGTCATAACATCTATAATAATAGCATCTATAATAATAACATAATATATTCATAATACTATCTCTGTATAAAATCTTGAAACTTTAAGAACTTACTTTCTGGTTTGCAAAGATAAATAATGGATACTTAGACCCGTTTCAGAGAGTTTCTCTCTGTATACATTGGCATGAGGTGTGTAATACATTAGAAACTATGAAAAAAGTGGCTTCTTCTTTTGTTATGTATTTTAACAAAACTTGTAAACTATTCCCTTTGGAGAGATGGATTAGTATCAGTGTCTCCTGAATGAAAAAGAAACTAAATATGGAAGAGTCCTCCAATCCATTTTGAATATTTTAACCAAATTATACCCTCAGTGGATATTTGTAGATTATGCCACCAGAGGGAGTGGGATTACATTTATTTATTTTTTATTGTATAACTAAACATATTCTCCTGGTTGATTTTGTGTTGAATTAAAGGTGATTACTTACATGACAAAAAGCCAAAGTCTGTTGAAGAAGAACAGATGCTCCAATCACCTTTAGCTTTGTCTAATTGGATTTCTGAAAATAAGAAGTGTCTAGAAGAGTTACAGTTAGTTTAAACACAAAAGTATTCAAAATCTGTCAATATTATCAAAAGGCCCAGGCAGTGCTCTAGTGGCTGCTAAATTTAGAAAATTTAGTATAATATGGCTTAAATAATAAGAAAACCTGGGGCTATAATTTGGAAGCTATTTTTATCCACGGCTATTATTATCTCCACCACCTGACCTGTTAGCTGGAGACGTTTCCTTTCTCTTTGCATCTGTCATTTTAAAGTTTAAAATTAGTTGGAGCTTGTAAATAACACAGACAATCAAACACTATACAAAACCTTAGAAAGGAATATTTGTTAGAAAACAGATGGACCTAAAAAGACTAGAAGGTAATTAGCTGAAGTGAAACTATATTAGTACTTCAATAGGATCTAGGAAAGAAAGGACCAAGTTAATACAAATCTGATTTTTATCTCTGCCATCTCAACTCTGCCTGTACATTAGAATTATCAGAAGATTTAAGATGATGAGGTCCCACCCAAGGACAATTAAACCAAAATTTCATAGGGTGGGAATTCAGTCAAACTAGAGAGAGCCTATTAAACTTATACCTAAATTAGTAAATCTCCTTCAATTGTACATTTGATTATACAGTTAAATATTTGCTTCTTTCTCTTTCTCTTTTCTAAACACCAATCCATCCTTACTAAATTAAGTCCTTCCCAATTCCAGAGATTAAAAATCTTAAAATGATGACAGTACTTCATTTGTAGAGGGTAAATGCTAAGGTGAGAGTGGTGCTCTATGTTAACTTCATTTGCACGGTGGAGATTTTGAGTGAGGAGCCTCTTGCAGAGTGACTACTGCAGGGAGTCTTCATCACCCAAAGGCTGCAGTCATTTGACAGGAATGTTTTGCAAATGTTAAACTGATGCTGTCCAACTTCCATCTTGAATCTATTGGCTTTTGCCCACAATAAGATTGTGTAATAAACAAATCTCACAAGCATGCAACTACAAACATTTATTTCTCACACATCTGTAGTCACACGGGGGTTGGCCTTGTCTATGCCAGGCTTTGCTTCAAGCTTTCGTCTGGGTCTGTTCCATGTCACATTCTTCTGGAATAAGTGGACTTACTGCTGCTGTTTCTCTTCCTCCTCCTTGTTCTCTTCCTCCTCCTCCCTTTCCCTTCTCCTCCCTTTCCCTCCTCCTTCTCCCCTCCACTCCTCCTCCTCATCTCCCCTCTTCCTCCTCCTCTTCTCTCTCCTTATTCTTCCAAGGGCAGAGGTGCAACAAGATATGTCTAATTGCAAAGGCTCCTGCTTTTATCATACCATTGGCAAAATCAAGTTACAGGGCCAAGCCCAAAGTCAAGGACTGGGGAGAAACACCCAGCCTTTCATGGGCTGAGCTGCAGTATTACATGGGAAAGGGCATGGATACAGGGAGAGGTGAAGAATTTGGGCAAAAAAATTTAATCTATCACATTCTTAAAATCATCTTTTATTGCAACCTTTCACCTGAGTCAAACCTATGAGGCTTTCCACCTAAAGGCAGGAGAGGGTGTAAATTTCATCACTTTAGCAGGAAAATGGGCTGGAAAACTATGATTTGTGGAGAGAGATAATTTGTTTCATTCAACTGATTTCCCTTTGAAAAACAAAGCCTAGGCCTGATGCTATATTGTAGCGTTTTCCCAGAGTATAGGGAAGATGGCCTCTCTGCCTATAGTAGCTTGGCTATGAAACGTGGGGTTTCATAAAAGCTAGATATAATGTCAGTGAAGTAAAAGAAAAGCCCACTATTTTCCATCTCAAGGCAAAGGGAAAATGAGGGAGAGACAGGAGTGCAAAGCTAGGACAGGTGTGTTGATTCTTCTCTCTGGAAAGGTATCAGACAGGTGGTGGGAGGCGGTGGGGGGACAGAGAGACTTCTCCCTGATTTTCACCTGGAATAGGAAAATGGTCTTGGAGTGGCTGCCCTGCCCCAATCTCAGGTGCAAATACACCAAAGTGGGGCCACAGTGTAATTAGGCGTGGAAGGGACTCAGGAGTTCCTGTAGTTTCTCCAGGGGGAAGGGGGATGGATCCAGGAGGAAGCTGAGATCAGGGCTAGCATGTCCTTTTCAGAGCCATCAGTGAGGAGGGAGGGAGAGTACCACTCCCATCTCCTCAGCAGGGGCTACAGGAGGACTACTTAGCCCAGGTCTGGATGAAGGGCATATGGGAGGCGGTGGTCACGTGAAGACCCATCAAAAGCCAAGAGAACTCTGCATCTCTGCTCTCTCAAGGTATGCAAGCTAAACTTCTTACATATGCCCAGATGCTATCTTAGAAACTGGAAAAGAGGCGTGGAAATAAGGAAGATGAGCAATTACTCCTAAATAATGAACAGGACCTATAGGGACTATTTAAATTACATATTTGATTAAGCTTTAAACCAGATTGGGTTAAATAGACTTTTAGAAAACCCCAAATCTACATAGCAGGGGCTCAAAAAGGGGACCAGATTTGTCACACACAAAATAAAGAAACAACATGTTCCTCTGCATGACTGAGTGGCAGTGTAAGTGAAATTTGCAACCCTATTACTGCAATAAATGTCATAATTTTATTAAGGGGAAGGGAAATAATGTTTAACAGTCACTCTGTTGGGCTTGTTTTCTTTATTTAATCATTACAAAAACCGTTTCTGATAAATGTTATTATGCCCATTTTAAAAAATGGAGCCCACATTTTGGAGAAGTTAATTATCTTAATCGTTTACATATAAGAGGCACAACAGATATTTCAACTATATCGACACCATGCCCCTGATTATATACATACATGGAATACTTCATTTATTTAAAATATGTATGTTGCTTACAACTTTTGTTTCACAACAAAATCCTGGTAGAGGGAAGTACTGGAAGGAGGCATCCATAGAAGGAGTAGGAGGCACCCTCATGATCTGAAAGTTCAAGAGAAAATCAACTCATAACAGATAAGTTCAGAGGTGTGCAAAAGGCATCTTAAGTACAAATTGTTTCTAGGGTCAGAATCTGAAAGTATAATGATCTGACCCTAAAGCTAATCAATGACATTAGTATGTTTAAGGGAAAAAAATGTGTGAGTTTAACATTGAGGAGGCAGTCAGCTTGGGCTCTACACAGATTGGAGTAGAGAGGTCATTTGTTCACAGTGTCAGGGATATTATGAGAATAATTCCATTAAATTTTGTAGCATTCAATTTTCTTTGCTTTGAATCTAGGTTTAGCAAACAAACAAATCTCTGATTATATTTTGACTTCCTATGTGAATCTGTGCCAATTTGTGCATTCTGTGTCAACCATGTCTCCCTTTATGAATGAATGCTTTAGCAATCCAACTTATTCATCAGTGTATTGTGGGTTTGTTTAATGTGAGTTCCTCTTCGAGGAGTCTGCTCTGCTCTTGGTGTACCAACAAATTCAAGTTTCTAGACCTGCAAAGTTGAGAATCAAAATCTGAAACACAGAGAAACACCAAGGTAATACCACTCAAAGAGATCTCCAGACCATCTGCCCAGTGTCCTCCTGAATACATTCTGAGCACAGCTACAAACTTCAACACTTTAAATGATGTTTTATTGTTTTATTTAATGTAGAAAAATTAGTGTCACTGCCCAAATGTTGTATCTTCAGAGAAACTTTGTTTTAAAAGTGCTAGACATCAATGTCTAGATATAAAATATAATGGGGTACTTTGTCATCAGTGTACCTCCAAATCAAGAGAAATATTAACTTCAACCTGGGGTCAAGAACTCTTGGGGTAAAAGCATTGCCAGGTAACTCTCCAGATGAGGCTGGGAGTTTTCCTGTGATAGGGATTTTACTCCTTCTTGAGGTAGTACATTCTTCTTCGCACAGCCAGGGAGACCAATGGAATATGCCGCTTAAGTTGAGGAGAAGCCCTCAGTCCTTATTCCACCCATATATTATATCCAGTTTTCATATGATGATACTATTTTACATGTATTGAGTTCTTACTACATGCAAACAAATGCAAATTGCTTTAAGTGCACCATCGTGATAATTCTAGGAAGTAAGTTGTGCTTTTATTCCCATTTTACAAAGGAGGAAACTAGAAACTGTGAAGCCCTGAAAATATTTCAAAAGATCTACCCTCCCTTCCTTCCTTCCTTCCTTCCTTCCTTCCTTCCTTCCTTCCTTCCTTCCTTCCTTCTTTTCCTTTCCTTTCCTTTCCTTTCCTTTCCCTTCCCTTCCCTTCCTTCCTTCCTTTTTTCCCTCCATTCTTTCTTCCTTCCTTCTTTAATCCTCCCTGCCTCACTCCTTCTCTCCCTCCCTCCTTTCCTCCCTTCCTTCCCCACATACTCTGTGCTAAATGTTATTTATATTGGGGATATAAAGCAAAATACAGACTTAATCCTGGCTTTGTAAAGCTTACTGTCCAGTAGGAAGACAGATCTGTGAATAATCCTTGCAACAGAGCACCACAGGTACTGTGAGAGAAATAGGTACCAGACACAACAGGACACAAAGGAAAGTGATTCCCATGCCAGCAGGGAACTCATTAAAGGTTTTAATGGAGGATGTGCTTGTACTGAGACTTGAAAAACATTCTCCTGGCAGGGAAATATGGTGGTGTTGAAAGGGGTCAGGGTAATGTGACTCTTCCAGGCAAAAGGAGCAGCAAAGTCAAGAGATGAGAAACAATCAGGAGTAGCTGGTCAGCTTGGCTGAAGCATATAGTTGGACAGATCAAAGTTGACATCCTCAGACTGAGGTGGAGGTAAGATCAGGGAACCCTATTGCATTTGCGGCAGTTGTTGAGGGACTCCTAGGGCTCAGGCTTGATGGTTTAGACCTTGGGAAGAGCCAGGTCCAGCGCAGAAGGATTAAGTTGTTCAGCTCCAGGGAAAGGAATGAGTCTTATTATGACCCCCAAGAGCAGTGTATTTAGCGACAAAAGCGGGATAAAACCTATGTTTTCTGACTTCCTACTGTTGCATAATGGGATAAGATCCTTAAACTTAAAATACTTCCTTGAAAAGTGCAATGCCAAATACCTTGCAAAACTACTTGAAATCTAAGATTTGGCAGTTCCTACTTTAGAGTTTTTCCCGCACTAAAATTCTGATCATGTTCTAAGGGCATAAAATGTTGGGGCTGCAATTGCCCATATGTTCTTGTTTAGAAGTGGATCAAGACTTGTTATCTGAGGAAAATTTTGGCCCTGCCTGGATGGAGATGGCAGAGATAGTAAGTCCTTCAATATGGGCCTGAGTGCTGATTAGTCAGTATTCATAAAACAACATCAAAAAATACCTTTATACTTGTTGTTTCTTAAAGAAGCTAAATAGATCTTCCTTGAAGTAGTGATGTAGAACATTTGGCTCCAAGGACTTGTCTTTGATAACCAGTATTAATGAATTAATCAATTCATTTTGGAAATATCTATGAAGTGCCTACTCTGTGCCTGGCACTATATTAGACATTGGGAATGCAATAGTGAACAACAACAATAAAAAAAATGGGGTTGTCCTTGTGGTATTTACAGTCTAGAGAGGGAGACAGACAAATAAGGACTTTCTTGATGAAGCAGCTTCTTGGTTGAGATGAGAAGGAAATGTCCCAGACAAGGCAGAGGGCAAAGAATTGAGGGAGAGACTGTTCCGGATAAGAGGGAACAGCATGTATAAAAATCCAGAGGTGAGAAAGTGCATAGCTTTTTCAGAGATCTCAAAGGAGTTCATTCAGGATGTTAGAATGAGGAGAGTAGTCACAGAGTTGAGGTTGGAGATGTAGACTGGGACCAAAGTCTGCAGTCAGTGATTAGGGGTGTGAGATTCATGCTAAGAGCCCTGTTGAACCATTCGGTTGTTTAAAGCAGAAGTTTATTTTCAAGAAAGCAGGTTGGCTATCGTTAGAAAAACAAATTAGAATAGAAAAAGATCAGATAGAAAGCTGTATGATAATCCAGGCTAAAAGAAAGGTCATATCAACCTACAGAATGGAAGGAAATATTTGCAAACTATGCATCCGATAAAGGTCTAATATCAAGAATTTATAAGGAACTTAAACAAATCAACAAGCAAAAAGAAAACAGCCCCATTAAAAATGGGCAAAGGACATGAACAGATATTTCTCAGAAGAAGATGTACATGCAGCCAACAAGTATATGAAAAAATGCTCAACATCACTAATCATTAGAAGAATGCAAATCCAAAACCACGATGAGATATCATCTCATATCAGTCAGAATTGTTATTAAAAAGTCAAAAAATGGCTGGGCATGGTGCCTCACGCCTGTAATCCCAGCACTTTGGGAGGCCAAGGCGGGAGGATCACCTGAGGTCAGGAGTTTGAGATGAGCCTGGCCAACATGGTGAAACCCCATCTCTACTAAGAATACAAAAATTAGCCAGGCATGGTGGCATGAGCCTGTAATCCCAGCTATTCAGGAGGCTGAGAGAGAAGAATCACTTGAACCCAGGAGGCAGAGGTTGCAGTGAGCCAAGATTGTGCCCTGTACTCCAGCCTGGGTGACAGAGCAAGACTCCATCTTAAAAAAGAAAAAAAAAGTCAAAAAATAACAGATGCTGGCAAGGTTGTGGAAAAAAATGTAACACTTATATACTACTGGTGGGAATGTAAATTAGTTAAGCCACTGTTAAAAGCTGTTTGGCAATTTCTCAAAGAACTTAAAATAGAACTACCATTTGATCAAGCAATCCCATTTCTGGGTATATATCCAAAAGAATAGAAATTGTTCTATCATAAAGACACACGCTTGTGTATGTTCATTGCAACAATATTCAGAATAGCAGACATGGAATAAACCTAGATGCCAATCAATGGTGGACTGGATAATAAAAACGTGGTACATATGTATCATGGAATACCATAGAGCTATCAAAAATAAAAAGATTATGTCTTTTGCAGCAACATGGATGGAGGCTATTACCTTAAGTGAATTAACACAGGAACATAAAACCAAGTACTGCATATTCTTACTTATAAATGGGAGCTAAATACTGAATACACATGGACACAAAGAAGAGAACAATAGACACTGGAGCCTGCTTGAGAGTGGAGGGTGGGAGGAGTGTAAGGATTGAAAAACTACCTATCAGGTACTAGGCTCATGACCTGGGTAACAAAATTATCTGTACTGCGAAACCATGTGACACGCAGTTTACCCACGTAACAAACCTGCACATGTACCCACTGAACCAAAAATACAAGTTGGGAAGAAGAAAAAAAAAGACAGGTCACCTGACCTTGGGTAGCGGAGCTGTAAAAGGACAGAAAAAGACCTATTGGAAACTATCTACAGGATTTACTGCTATTTACCAGTTCCTCATTAGGGATAATCGTTTACAGAGATTTCACTGAAGGACAGGTAGCCCACTAGTTTTTAAACCTGGATGTTAGATTAGTTAAGAATAAAGGGGCCCTGATCTAAAGTGCATATACTTTGTATATATCCAATGTTGCTGCTGTATTTAATTGTAAATTGAAATTTTAGATGAAAGTTTATGAAAATTTAAGAATTTTTCTTCACTTATTAAGCAAAAACATGCATTTCTCAATCCATTCTCAAGATTATAACTTGAACACAACCAGCTTCTTTAATCTTAAGCTTAATAGTAATGTTTTTGTTGTTATAAGAAGTAACTTATTTTTGCCTAGTAATTCTGTAATTCTTATATAGCAGAATCTTTGAGTATTTGGTTGCAAATAGACATTCTAAAAATATAAATGTGGTTATATTGGGTTAGTCTTTTTCTGAGTCACAGAAATAACTCCCTCGTGCTCTCATTTTTTTCAACAGCCAGGTTTTGTATTATGTACAAGAAATATGAATTTAAAAGATTTATTCACGTCCCTAAGAAACTAGAAATATCGCCAAGATGGAAGGCAATCACATCTTCACTCTGTAGTATGATAAATGCCCCCACAAAGGGTAAGCAGAAAGGGTAAGTTAGAATGCTGTAACTTCACAGGTTTCCCTCTTCATCTTGGTTGTGGGAACAGCCCTGCTACGTGAAACTTACTGCATTGCTTTGTTCTATGTCTGATTGCACCAACATTATGCAGACCCAGCATGTGTGGGTGTCTGACTCCTTCCTCCCCATTCTGAAGTCAAAAGGTTTGGAATTACATTTCATGCAAAAGGCTGCAGTTTCTATTCAGACCAAATCTTACAGTTGCAGGTAAACTTTTAATGCCAGATTTTGCTTAATGAAGTTACTTCCGCATTGCTTCTGTTAACCCATGGTTGGAAGATTGCTTTGCTAATCTAGAGTCAAGGAATTCTATCAAAAGACACACTCTGCAGAAAGGACATTCTCATCAAGTCTCTGATCAATCTGCTTAACAACATTGGCATTGATTTACATTAGTTGGATGTAGTAGAATCCAAGAATGGCCACAATTGTTTGCAGCAATCTCACCACGAGGCAAAAATCCATTTCTCCACCCAATCAATCTGTGTTAACCTGCAACTTACTTTGGCCAATAGAAAATGACAGAAGTAAGTTCTGAGTCTAGGCCTCAAGAAGCTTTGCATTCTTAAATCTTACTCTTGGAATTTTGCTGCTGTCATGAACAAGCCTGGACTAAACTGCTGTGTCATGAGATATGTGGCCCAGTTATCCCAATCTCCCATCCACTAGACATGTGAAAGAGCTTATCCTAGACTATTCATTCCCCGCCTGATCTACCTGCTAACCACAAATGCATAAGCAAGCCCACCCAGGATCAACCAAGCCTGGCCAGATTAGTAGAACCATGCAGGTGACTAATAGTTCATGAGAAGTAATAAATGGTTGTTCTTTTAAGCCACTAAGGTTTGGAATTGTTTGGTATGCAGTAAAAGCTAGACAATAACACTACTATTTTGACATTACTGCAGTGTTAAGTCCTAGTGAACTTCAGAGCAGAGTAGGATGAAGAAAGGAAGGAAATTAGAGAAAAAGAAAGAAGATAACATGTGCTCATCACCTTTGCATGCCCAGCTGATGATTTCTTTACCTGAACCAATGATGAAACAAGTAAATAAGTCTCCTGAATATTTCAGTAGGAGATTACACATAAAGAGGAGATTCAAATCTTTGAATTAATTATAACTCACAAAAGATTTGTCAAATTGAGCCCATGTTGTTAATGGCAGTGAATGTTGACGCTGTCAACTCCATAATAAGAAAATATATATAATTCCATCCATTTACTGTTATCTAAAGACACCATGAAATAAATTATATATTTATTTATTCCACTGCCTCTTCCAAAAGATGAGGAGTAACAGTTGACAGATTGGATAAGTAATCAGTTACTGATTACACCAGAAACATAACTCACACAGATTTTGGAAAATAGACATTGTCTTGGATTTAAATTTAACAGAACCCTTAATGGGCATTCCTTCTGTCTGCCAAGCCAAGGCTCAGCCAGAGGAAGATAGAAAGAAGGAGAGGAAGGGAAGCATATGGTCTGATTTGGAAAAGTGATGGGGAGCAATGGGAACATCAGTAGATTTGATCTGATTGCACATAAGGAGCAGTTAGAAAGTCACATAGCAGAAGGTGGCATTGCACAGGGTCAGGGAAAGATGATCCACTGAGAGTGAGAAGAGCTGCCAGAGACTCATCGAGGGGCCTCTGAACCATCTGTTGAGCCCTCTAGCCTCAGTTTCCTTCTTTGCAAACTTTGCACTGGGCAAGTTATTACATTTCTGGTCCTGAGACAAGTCAACACATCTTGAGTGTTTGTGCCTTGCTCGTACTTTGAGAAAGTGATCCTAGGCTTCTGATGAAAACTTTTGTTTGTTACAAAGATTTCTTCAATCTTTAATGTATTTTGATTGCCTGATATGTGACAGGTACTCTGAGAAGAACTGGTCATACCATGGTGAACCAAATGCAGTCACAGACTTTGAGGAACTTAAGTATGCAGTGTGGAGAAGATTACAGAGCAGGGAAACAGCTATTTTGGAGCAAATACCTGACTCCTCCAGGAAGGAGGATGGGGTTAGCAGAGAAGCTTCCCAGGGGAGAAAATCCTTTTGAAACAGCTGGAGGAGTAGTACTAGTCAGATGAAGATGCATTTGTAGGGATTATCCAAGCATGGGTGTTCTTATCACTTGGTTCTACTGCATAGAAGCAAGTAACACTTACATCCAAGTAACTGTGTACTTAGAGCACTTTATTAGCTTAAGAATGTAAACATTTTAGGGCTACTTTGAGATTTTACAAAACTTTTTATGTACTCGTTGTCATGGAACCCTGTTTTATTATTTATGAGAACATGGAAAGACAGAAGAATTAGAGACCTTTAGTCAGGCTTCATCACGTTCCATGGAAAGGAGATAATTGCAATTAGTAAAAAGATGAATGTGCAGGCAGGCGACACACTCCAGCACATTGCACGTAAAACAAGCCATGCTGGTGAATGAGGATCTGGGAAACGGTTTTAGGGTTTGCCATGTGTGTGTGTATGTGTGTTTGTATTCATTTTAATATTAGTAAATTATATTTCGGAACACTTGGAAAATGGAAGATTACTTATAATTTCACTCCTCTTACCACCATTTTTTGAATTTTGAGTATCTTAACTATTTTTCCCCTGCATTAAAAAATATGTAATTGTGTAGATGTCCGTACACAATCTAGAATTCTGATTTTTTTCACCACTTAATATTAGAACATAAGATTTTTCTCATCACTTTGTAGTCTTCATAGTAATAGCCATAATTTTAATATCTAAAGTGTATTCTACCCAGTGGATACATTGTGATTTACTAAACCATTTTCCCATTTTTGGGACATTTGAGTTGATTACATTGTTTTATTATTACCAGTGATGCTATGATGAATACCTGGGTGGCATAGGAATATAGAACTAGTAGAGACTTTAAATGTTACTTGAGGCTCTTTTCCTCCTTGGAATTCAGAAGAGGACTTTGTTTTTCTCACAGCACAACTGGAGAAGTTCCAGCGAGATAGACTGTAATGCAATTGACCCTTCCTGGGATAATACTATGGGGTAGCCCGGGGGACTATAACAAGTTCTGTTATACATTTATGGATAACAGGGGAGAATCAAACCCATAATTTCCACAATGGAAATATTTAACTCGAGGTTTATATAGCCCATATCACTGAAACGGACAATGGAAACTGTGGCTGCAACTACTGTTACAGCTGCTGATATCCATTGCAAACATGGCCAGGATTTCTCCACTTGGCTTCCCATTCAAAATTTGGAATGGGACCGGGCGCAGTGGCTCACACCTGTAATCCCAGCACTTTGGGAGGTCGAGGCGGGCGGATCACGAGGTCAGGAGATCGACACCAACCTGGCTAACACAGTGAAACCCCATCTCCACTAAAAATACACACAATTAGCCGGGCGTGGTGGTGGGAGCCTGTAGTCCCAGCTACTCGGGAGGCTGAGGCAGGAGAATGGCGTGAACCCGGGAGGCGGAGCTTGCAGTGAGCCGAGATCGCGCCACTGCACTCCAGCCTGGGTGACAAAGCCAGACTCCATCTCAGAAAATAAATAAATTAATTAATTAATAAAAATTTGGAATGGGTGCTGTGATTGGTGGGGCAGGGACATGTGCCAGTGACCAAGTGGGGAGACTAGGAAAACTGGCATCTTAACCTGAGCTCTTTGGAAAAGAGAGCCTGAGGCAGAGGCAGGGGTTTATATACTAGCGTATATATATGAGGGCATGTGACTGAGCTGACCATAGTTTAGCATTAAGACTGAGCAGTCTGACTAATTGTACAGTCTTATGGGCAAGAGGCTGCATAAGTGACAGCTTCTCAGGGAAGTCCATTCAGAATGGAATGGAGAATTTATACCCTAGCTCCTGTTTCCCATGGTCACAGGTTTGCCCACTGTGACATCTGTCCCCTACACTTTCAGGTTGTTCGTGCTTGAGCCAAGCAGATGCACTTTCATGTCTCAGCACCAACAAGGAAATGCTGGTGCAGGAAGTTAGAGGTGCCCAGCATTGGCATGAGGTGAGGTGCTGTCAGGCTGCGTCTAGGTGAATCAATGGCAATCCGTACAGGGTGGTCACTGCAAAGGTGAGACAAAAGAAAATGAATTGGAGCATAAAAGTTATTTGGTGCAATCTTTTTAGCTTCTCTCTTGAAAGGTATGCTCTTTCTGTTAGGAGCCTCCTCTAGCATCAGCTGGGTACTAAAGAAAAAAAAAAAAAAGGACAAATGTCCACTTTGGTACCTCTGTATTATTTCAGGGCATTTAAAGAGCAAGTTCTATTGATGGGAATCACAGATACTGAAAATAATGATGAAATAAAACCTTGTTAATATATTTCCTGCAGATTGATAGTTCTTGAAATTAAAGACAAAGTCATTTCTGAAATTGCTTTTGACAATAGTTGTCATTCAAGATGTGGATGTATTGAACATGTATTCTGGAGTCTCTGTGTTATGGATGCATTCTAACAAGTTTAAAATTTTCTGTTCTCTCTGATTTTCCGTGCCACTCATAATGTTTCTTTCCAACAATTTGTTTTGTCTTCTGTATGATTTATTGATGAATTGCTTCAAGAACTAGTGATCTTAGACATACATAGTATGTCTTTGGAAAACAAAGGATAAAGAGAATAGAATTTGAAAATTAAATGTAGTGTTTATGGAAGGAATTAAAACTCTTCAATTACAGTTTTTAGTAACTTTACTTTTTATGTATCAGAGTCATTCTGAATGCTGATGGTCATGGGGTCAGAGGGAAAAAGAGAAAACCCCTGAGTGTCTAGTATTAGCTCTGACTGAGATGATAATTGTTTCTTTGTTCACAACCAGAATTAGTCACATAGCCCCCCTATAACCACAAGGGGGCAGGAAGTGCAGTCCTGTGGTACGCCTAAAATGGGGGAGAACCATGGCTACTTGGCAAACAGTAACAATGACTACCACAGCAGGGTTGGCATTTTTAGCAGTTAATGTTACAGAAAGCTTGTGTGACAAATAATATGCAGCAGGTTTGAGGCTGTGGTGTGCATGGCATTTTTAGACACTTAAATTACAGAAAGGCTTATTTGTAAAATGAATATGTAGCAGGTTTGAATGTATAACCACCAACACAGCTGTTCAAAAGGGTTTAAAAGAATCTTTATTTGCTTTAAATTACTGTAAATCTTACTAATCTTACTCTGAGTCCCTATTCCTCATAAAAATAGTGGGAAATGCAATCTCAGTCTTGTTGGGGCTCCCCTGCTGCAGACTTATGTAGTCAGGGGAGATATTTGGCTTAGCTCAGCATCAGGGAGGTCTGATCTTCAGTCCACTGGGCTTTGTTGAAATGTGCAAGAGTCAAGCCCACAGGTGATCCCTCTGGGGCTGGGACTCTGCTGCTTCTGGACAAGGTGGGAGGCACCAGAATATTTGCTGAAGCTGGGAAGCCTAGTGGCTAATGGCCCTGCCTCCCATGGGGCATCACACTGTGATCCCTCTGATCCCTCTGAGGTTGCTCCACTTCACCACAGTTCACAGTTATAAGATCTTTATGAATATAAACTAATTTACTTCTCATGATAGTTCCACGATATAGGTACAATAGGTGTATATTTCTATTTTAGAGATGAGAAAATCGAGTCATAGAGATTTCAGAAGATTTACCCAAGGTCACACAGCTAGAAAATGATGAGGTCAGAAATGACTCCTGGCAGTCTGCTCCAAAGTCCATGCTTTAAACCACTATGCTGTACTGCTGAGTACAGCATAATGCTGTAGGGTGAGGGAGAAAGAGAAAGAGACAGAGAGAAACATACAGAGAGATAGACAAACAGACACACACAGACTCAGAAAGACAAAGACAGAAAAACAGACAGACTGAGAGAGAGGGAGACACAGAAAGAAACAGAGACAGAGAGAGAGACACACACACACAAACACAGAGATCAAAGACAAATTCTAAAATTTGAATACATATGTTGAAATTACTTAAGACTTTCTCTAAAGAGGTTCAGTGCCTTTCCAAAGAGTCGAGCCTCAAAATTAGTCCTGGGATGTAGGCTGGCACCTGAGGTCAATGAAGAGTGGACTCTGCCCTGACTTCTCATACAGACACCCAGCCCCTTTGAACCAAAAGGTAAATTAGCCATGTCTGCCATTGCCTACGATTGAAACAGAAAGGTTGTGTCAGCATTCCAAATGGGGTGGCTGATGACTTGGCAGTTAAATATTCAAAACAACTTCCCTGAAAATGGAATATTAAGAGCATGCTTTTTCCTTCTCAGGTGCCATTTCTTATCACCTGGTTGGCTAGAAGCCAGATGCTTTTAAACACTAACACTGTTTAAATTTCTTGGGGTCAACTCTTTGTAAACAGTGCTGGTATTTGTACAAAGTAACATTGGCTCTTGACTATAAAAGCTTAAATATTCTTGGCTCTCCAAGCAGCCAAGTTACTCTTAGCCCAAGGAGATAGGTACACTATATTAATTTCCCAGAGGGGAAAAAATATCATTTCCCCTTCTTTCAGCATCTTTCAGTGGTAACTTCAAATAGGTGAATAGAAAGATTAGGTGTCTTGTTCCTGCCATAAAAAGAGGACTAAAGCCCAGATTTTCTGATCCCTATCTACTAATTAAAGTACTGAAGATTAGATTCCATGGATTTTATTTTTCTAATCCTTCCAAAGTGTATAGACTGATGTGATAATTTCAGACTGCTTATTTTTGAATAAAATTTATACCCAGTGATCATATTTAGTTTTAATGTTATTACTTGGTATAGCTATTCTAGCATCAGACACAAGGACTGTAAGTGATCATCCCATGAACTACTTTACAAATGATTTGACCTTTTTTTTTTTTAAAAAAAAACAACAACATGAATAACTAATTGTATACTCAATTAGTATAAATAGCTAATCTGATATGATCGGATGATCAAAATACATATGGCTCATATAACAAAACTCATCTGGAATCACAGATACATACCCTGTGCTTGATCCATTAAAAAATTCCTGAAAAGCTGCACAAAAAACTAATTTTGTTTTATAATAAATCGAATTATAATTTTACTAGGGAAACTGGCTATGTGAAGGGCTATCATGATAAACTATTTTTTGAATCAAATAACCACCTTCAATCTTCATTTATTAAGTTATGTCTTTTCTTTATTCTTTCAGAATAGATTTGAGGCATACATTGCAGCTCATATTTTGTAAATTTGAATATTTGGGTCTGTGAAAACTGGTAGACTAAACATGCAAACATAAAATTGCCTTAAAAATTATCCTTCCTTCTGCCGAGTGTGGTGGCTCACACCTGTAGTACCAGCACTTTGGGAGGCCGAGGTGGGTGGATCACCTGAGGTCAGGAGTTTGAGACCAGCCTGGCCAACATGGTGAAACCCCATCTCTACTAAAAATACAAAAAAATTAGCCGGGCGTGGTGGCAGGTGCCTGTAATCCTAGCTACTCAGGAGACTGAGGCATGAGAATCGCTTGAACTCAGGAGGTGGAGGTTGCAGTGAGCCGAGATCACACCATTGCACTCCAGCCTGGGTGACAGAGTGAGACTTTGTCTCAAAAAAAAATTATCCATTCTTCAAAATAATTTCTGTAAATTGTTATACGTCTAAAATGACTATTGAAAGATTAAAACATCTTTTATCATATATGCCAAAGAGTGCTCATGACTAGCAGAAATTTACCTTTGACAGTTTATCAATTTATAATTGTAGGATTTCAGTTCCTTCCATTAAAAGAAAAGTGTGTCCTAGATTATTGCACTTGCTGGCATTTACTATTTTGGTCATCCTATTACAGATGATTATAGAGAGATTTGTAAGTGCTTTGCTATTTTAAAATTTATTTCCAGGTCAGTCTGAAAATTTTTACTTTTCCAAAAGAAAACATAGACTCTTGTGGGTATGTTTACATTGTAGTATTTAAATTTATGCTGAATTTACTGTTTATATGAATGATCAGATCCAGTTAAATACATTTTTATCTACTTCTATGGAGATTTCTGAAAATAAAGCAAAAGTAGGAAGAAGGCAATGACTTACACAGTAATTGTTATTTATAATTTAAGTACATTAATTATGGCAAGATAAGTTATAAGCAATGGGACAAAACCACTTGTTTTTAAAGTCTATGCATATATATGTGTGTGTATGTATGTGTAAATATATATTCCTGTTACACTGGAAGGTTTCTGCTTGAACTGTTTCCTAATTTCTCCCTTACTGGTACATATATTAATGTGCTATGGATTATGATGGCTATTATCAAAATACATAATATATATAATATGGGAAAGTTTATCTTTTATAGAAACTTTAAACAAAAGTGATATTTAAAATTATATGTGAACACATTTTACCATGTGTAATACATGCATTTGATATAAATTTTGCCACAGAAATAATAAAACTAACAAAAGTGTGCTGAATATTATTTCATGTGGGTGGTGTAAAGGTATAATGCTTTCATTTTTGCTTTAAATGGCTAGCTCCCCATCATTGCATTAGTGTTGGTTTTTCCTTTCAGTTCCTTCTGACCTTTTAGCTCTTTCCACCCTTCCATCTTTTCTAGCCCAGAAAACAGGTGTAGGAGGAAATTGGTTTCTTTATAAACTCTCCTTCCAGCCACAATAATCTCAGATTGACTCCACTCTGAAGATCCCGTGCTAAGCTTTGTGTTTGAATGAAAACCCAAAACGTATTGTAAAATTTAATATTGCGTTTTCATATGCTTAAACCTAATTTACCTTTTAGAAAAAAAGTTTGCACATTTCTTCCTTCTTAAGGGCCCACACACAATGTGGAAAATGCTTGGAGGCAGGATGGTGCAATAGGTTCTTTGGAGGTTTCTGAGAGGAGCATTGAAGTCGACTTATTTTTCTCTCTTTTTTCTTCTCCCTAAGCTTTATTGATATGAAACCTGGCAGGGATGTCTTAAGCCAGCTCTGTACGGAAAGTGGACCTAAATGACCTCGAAGCTGATGAGCTGACCCTCCTCTCTACTAACCCCCCGCCTCCACCTTTTCATTTCTGAGATGAAACTTAGAAAATTGTTATTATTTTTTTTACAGGAAACTGTCTGCAGACTATGAACAGACGAATTGTCTCCATTGCTCACTGACCCTAACCCACTGGGTCTCTGGCTAAGGCAGAAGAGACACACACGTGAAGAGAGGGTGCTCGCTCTGAACACACGGTTTCAAGGACTTTCTGCTCAAATGGAAAAAAGACTCTAGACTGTAGCTAAGACTTTCACTCGTCCAGATATTTACAGTTTGAAGGACTTCCCTCCTGATATTTTTGGCAACAAAGAGAAAATCATTTCTCCTCAGAGCATTTGGAATTGGTAAAATAAGCGTGCTGTGTGCAGCTGAGTCTTCCAAACCTTTGACATTTTTCAGTGGCAGGATGGAGGGTCCGTATGGACAGTCAGACTTGAGGGCTTGAACACTTACGAGTCTTTCCGTCTGCAAAACCTGGATAATCACTCCATATACCACCTGCCGGGAACTAATTTTCTTGTTATTTCATAAAAAAAGATTCCCAGTTTTCTAGACAAGTTGCAAGGACTAACAAACACCGGGGAATGCTTGTATATCAGCAGACCAGACGTGGTGTGGACGCCAAGCATGGACCAAGTCCCAGGGAGCCCCAGAAGTGTCTTCTCCCTGAGCGACAGCGTTAATTCCTCCCATTAACAGTTATGAGTACCTCTTGGGTTTCTCCCACCCTCAACACCCCTCTCTGAGCCCCTGGCCACCGTCGCCTTCTCTTCCCGCACCCCCCAGACCAAACATCCCTTTCATCAGGTGGGGATGGGTTGTCTACTCTTCGGGAAGGAGCACGCAAGGGTTAATGATGAAAGCTGGTGACCAGGTGGGGCGCCCACACCCGCCCCCGGCCACGGTGGGCGTCGGAGGTGAGGGGGCGCTATTCGGGCAGCAGTGCTCCGGGTGGCGCGCGGGAGAGCTTCCAGGCTGACAGAGAGGCCGGCCCGAGTGGGGGCCGCTCCGTCGCCTTCGCTGCCGCCACCGCCGCCGCCGCCGCCGCCGCCGCCGCCGCTGCCGCCGCTGTGATGCGGAGCCAGTGCTGCGCCGGGCGGTGGAGTGAGACCCCGGGCGCGGGAGCACGAGCTGCAACATCAGCACCAGCGGCGGCGGCACCTGCACCAGCTCCCGGGCCCCGCGCTGTGCTCTCCGCCCCGCCGCACCCGGGGCCGCAGCCCCGCGCTCTCTATGGATGTCAAGGCGGCCCCCAATGGGGTGGCCACTATCGAGGACCGGATCCTGCGGATCACTGGCTACTATGGCTATTACCCAGGTTACTCCAGCCAGAAAAGTAAGACGCCGCGGGGCTGCCCTGCGCGAGGCGGGGAAGGGTGGTGGGCACGCAGGGGTGCCGCAGGGATGCGGACGGGCGGGCGCGTGGTCCGGACACCTGCAGCCCTGCCGGCTATGTCCACGCCGCCTTCCCGGCGGCGCTGACCCCGCGGGAGAAAAGTATGTCCGCTGTCCTCGGTGCTGAACCGTGAGAGGGTAAGGGACCCAGCTGGGTGCGCCCAGGAGTTTGGAAACAGTCGTAGCCTTGAGGGGAGGTGCGGAGGGGACCGGGTGAGCGCTCCTGACTGCCGTCGGCCGGCTCACCCTGGTGGATTTACGCCCGAAGGAGGCTAACATGGCTGTTCACTTAGCGGAAAGTCAGCCCTACGGGATACATGCCCCGAAAGACCCTACTGCGTGCTGAGCGCTTGGGACTCAGGCTGGGGAGGCTCCGGGGTGGGGCTGGCGGTGGCGGCCGACCCAGACGTGGGTCCCGGCGCTAGTGGGGTCAGCTCGTTCACTCCGGGCTGTTGAGACGCTGCCAGCGCGGGAGTTACTCTGGTTACAACATCTTTAGGAGGTTCTTCACCCTGGGCAGCGAAAAGAATCTGCTCAGGTCTTCGAGCCCCAGAGCTTGCAGCCAGAGACCCGTGCGGAGACTAGGGGCGTGGGGGGGGGGGGTGGTTGGTCTGAGAAGGGGAAGAGACAGGGCCACCCGCACGTCGCGGCCACCGCTTTCTTCCAGCTGAGCGAGGTCATGCGGCGTGGATGCTTTCACGTTTCTGGACCAGTTTTGGTGGGAGGGTGATGAGGTGTGCTCTGCTCGCAGTCCCCCTCCTCCAGTACACAAACCCACTAGCTATATTTGCTGGGATTAGTTCTGCTAGCGACTGAAGTGCAGCTCATTTTTCTCCGAATTGGAGGAGTAGCTGCGGTTTAGTTTCTATGCAGGTGGGCTTTTGCTTTTTTCTTTATCAATGCATTTCTGTCGCAACAGATGGAGCTTAATTGATGTTTTTGCCATTATTTTTGTCAGAAGCTTGGAAGCTCCTAGATGTATTTCTGATTCGTATTTTTCTGTGATATTTGGGGTGCAATCAACGTTACAGTTTCTATGAAGCGTGGGACCCCAAAAATTCTGGCACAAAGACAAGAAAACACCATTTTTTTCATGTAACTTTCTCCCCTACCATGCTTCCTCTCTATTGAATAATAATTCAAGAGCTTTGTTCCACAGGCTGTTCTCAAACAGATATTTTCTAGTTCGATATTTCATTTGGTTTCAGGAAATGCCTATCTGATTTGGATGGTTTCTCTCTAGCTGTTTTTAGCATTAGGGGCTTAAATTATTCATTTTCCATACAAAAGTAATTATAAAGTGTTAGAATTTTCTGGAAAGAAAATAACACACTGTGGAATGCTCTTTGAAATCCCTGTACTATACACTCAAAAGCTTCTTCTTTTTTATTGGCAAAGGATTTCTTTTTTAACCCTGGAAACATAAGTAAAGGAACTAATATACCTTGTGGAAATTACTTGACTTTCACCTTTGAATATTTTAATTAGGAACCATGGGATTTTAGTGGCTTAGAGAATGTAGAAGCTGTGTGTGAAATTAAAAGACTCAGGGTAGTTTATTATTGTAATTTTTATGACAATGGGACTTTGGCAAACAATGAACAACCCAACAAGAATATTGAAAAAGTGACATTTTAGATAAGGACATGTTCATATTATATTTTTGTACTTGCTCAAATAGCTGCACATGCTTCATTTGCAATACAATAACAGGACAAAAAAAGGGAAGAGCACCGGCCAAGGCTATGACTGGAAGCCAAAAGGGATAAAGATTAACTTGGCATGGTTATTTGTGATGGGCACTTACCTACCTAAGTTTAGACCATAGAGTTAAAAGAGTGAAGGCAGAGAATCTCACAAGAAGAGAGAATTAAGTGATAGTCAGATAAATCTCAGGATGCTCATGCTTTTGGAAGTAGAGAAAGATTGCTATTTTGCACAGTGAGAGATTGAGAGAGGAGAAAGCTGGAGGAGGGCCAGGGAACTGAGCACCATGAAATAATCCTGTCCTAATGCAGGCTTCAACTAGTAAACAAACACTGAAGCAAACCAGTACAATATGGTCAATTGATTTGGCTATTACAGAGAATGAGCAACAGCTAGGGGAAGTCTGGAAAAATATACTTAAGAAAAGGCTACAGTGATGAATATATAATATGTGAAAGCAAGGTGACTTTCTCATTTTCTGTCTGATCACATATGAGGGACAATCTCTAGATATCTATGCCATTTACCTTTTTGGAGATGGATGGGGACTTACATCTAAGAAAATGCACTGAAGATCAAGCCTTCTGTTAATGCATCCTGCTGTTTGCTTGTACCTTGTACAGAAAAAATTCTAGTAGTCACGCTGATGCAAAAAAAGAAACACATTAGAATTCAGAGAAATGAAGGTACTTTAATGGGCAATAGGGCATTTGTTTTATTTATACTCTTCAATTAATGAACAGTTATTGAGTAAATATAAACAAGAAATCTGGATACAAAGATGATTAAAGGTGGGTGCAGTGGCTCATGTCTGTAATCCCAGCACTTTGGTAGGCCAAGGCAGGAGGATTTCTTGAGGCCAGGAGTTCAAGACCAACTTGATCAATGTAGTGAGACACTGTTTCTATATTTATTTAAACATTTTTTTGAAAAGATGATTAATGCGTAGTGTGGTTACTTAGGTAGGGAATAGATTCATTGATTCAACAAGTGTTAATTGAGCACCTCCTATGTGTTAGGAGTACATCAATGAGCAAAACAGACAAAAGTATTTCCTTTTAAGAACTTAAGTTCTAGTGGGAGGAAACAAGACAATAAACAAATAAACAAGTACATAAATTATTTAGTACATTTCAAGGTGATAAGCACCTTTTGAAAAGTTGCAACAGGATAAAAAGGATAAGATATTCTGGGGGTAGAGATTGTCACAATTTTAAATAGGCTCATCAGGGAAGTCCTCATTGAGGAAGTAACAATTGAGCAAAGACCTGAAGGATGTGAGGGAGTTAGCCATATGGACATCCAGAAGAAGACATTCTGGGCAGTGGGAACAGCTAGTGTAAAGCTCTGAGGTAGAGTGCAACTGGCATGCTGGAAAAACAGCAGGGAGGCCTGCATGGCTGAAGTGCAGTGAACAATTGGGAAAGTGGTTGGAGATGAGATCACTGAGGATCCAGGAATGCAGGTAAATGAGGGCCTTAGAGGTCATTGTCAATCCTTTGGCTTGTATTCTGAATGAAATGAGCATTTGAAGAGTTCTGAGAGAAGAGTGATGTGACTCGACTTATTTTACACAAAGATCAGTCTCACTGCTGTACTGGGACAGGGTGAAAACATCTAATCAGTATGTTATTGTGATAACTTAGGTGAGACATGATGGTGGCTTGAAACAGAGTGGTAGCAGTAGAGGAAGAGAAAGGTGGTCAGAGCCTGCATATATTTGAAATTAGAGCCAATAGGGTACCCTGATAGATTGGATATTGTATCTGTAAGAAAGAGAGGAGTAAAAAATGACTGCATCTTTTCTGTTTTGACTAAGTTTGGGTTGCCATCAGCTGAAGTGTGGAAGGTTTCAAGGTAGAGAAGCTTTGGAAAGGGGTGGGGGAGTGGATTGTCAAGGGATAAGGATAACATTTTAGAGATGCTAAATGTAATTGGAGATGTAGAGTAAGCTTACAGTTCAGAGTAGATGTCTGATTGGAGATATAAATTAAGGATTTGCCAGTACTTGGGTGGTATTTAAGGCCTAAGACTAGATGAGACCTCCAAGGAACGAATGCATATAGAGAAGAGAAGAGGCAGGATTGAATGTTGAGACACTCTGACATTAAGAGGTTCAGGAGAAGAAGAAAACCGTTAAAGGATACCAAGAAGGAGCATCCAGGGAGATAGGAGGGAAACAAGGAACATGTAATACACTGGAAGCCAGTAAATAAAGAGTTTCAAGGGGAAGAAATTAGCTGAGTCCAATGCTATTGAAAGGTCAAGTAAAATAAAGACCGACTGAATTTGACAATTGAAGGTCATGGGTGATCTTGACAAGAATGTTGACAAGAGCACATAAGGATAGATAAAATGGATAAGAATGTGTATAAGAGAGAGTTAGAGGGAAGAATTGGAAACTGTGAGTATAGATGACTCTGTAAGGATTTTTGTGCAAAGGGGAGAGAAGAAATGGAGGAAGCAGGCTCAAGAAAGTTTTTCTTTCTTTAAAGATTAGAGAAATAAGAGCATGTTTGCATGCAAATGAAAATGATTCAATAGAGAAAGAAAAATTAATGAAGTTGGAGAGATAGTGTATGGAAACTAGTGCACAAGAGAAGGGACATTGCCTTAGATAGGAACATGGATATAGGGTAAGTTGTGTGGGGCAGGTTTGGGAAAGTGTATAACTGAGATGGTGGGAGTCTTTTGAGGTTCTCTTCTGGTTGCTGCAGTCTTCTCCAAGCAGGAAGAGAGAGTCACCAAATGAGAATGAGGATGGTGGAGGATGTGATAGAGGCTGGAGGAAAGAGAAGGTGCGAATAGTTAAATAGGGAGAGTGAATGGACTGGAGAAGTGCGCTCAGGTTGTCTGGTAGCCTTAAGGGCCCATTTAAAGTTTTTGGTCACAAAGTTAAAGTGAGATCAGCCAGTATGTTGGCTCATTCATTAACACAGCAAAGGCGTGGAACAAGTAATGATAAGTATATAACCAGAGTTGCAGATTAGCCAATGCATATTTAAAAATAGGGACAAGAGAGTTGTATACAAGAGAGTTGTATTATTAAAATGATTGATCACAGAATTTAAACCTGGTAAGCAGAGAAGAGGAAATCTAGATAATTAGGAACAGGGAACAGATGGTAGGTTCCATGAATTAGAGGTCTCAGTAGAATCAAAGACTAGTGGAAGTTAGCTGGAAAGGTAGGAGGTGGTGGGTTGTATACTGTAAGAAATTTAATTCATTTCCATAAGTCAAATGAAAGGATAAATTCATTCATGTTTTATTGTATTACATTATTGATATTTTTGGGGTGAGTATTCTTTTTTGTGTGTTTGTATAGGGAAACAGTGTGTTGATGTATGGTTGAATTAAACCCTAATGGTTTGGAAATTGATTATATCCTTAAACCTGCCAGCAACTGGCTCTGAGACCTGGGACACCACTCTGTGGACATTGGTTTTTTTGTTTGTGAAAAAGAGAGTTGAAATCGCTGTTTTAGAACAGTCATACAGTAGGTCAGCTTTGACAGCTTTCAAAACAGTCCCACCTTCCCTGGAAAGGTATCAGTAAAGGAGTACATTCACTTCACCTGTCTTCACCCACCTTTGGTAAACAGTTGCTTCTCTTTGTTCTGTGCCTTTGTACCTGTTGGCTGTTGGCCTTTTTTTTCTATCCCCCATTAGTGATCAGTTTCTATGATCGTTGTCTATTGGGAGCTGCAATTTGTAGTAAATATTTTCCCTTTTACTTTAACACCAGCTTTGGTATCATCCCTACTTCAGAAAGAAGTCTACCCACTTCCGGCTTTCTTGGTTCTCTGGGTGCTTGGACGACTGCTATGACTTAGCATTTCCCAAGGTTCTAGCTTCAGCTGTGTCCTCTCACTGTCTGCTTTCCCTGAGTGAGCTCCTTTAATCCCATAGCATTACCATCTTTGGTGTGTCTGTATTTCTAGGTCCATTTTCTGAACCCACACCCATATTTCAAAATCCCTTGGAGTATTCTACCTGAATGTCCTCCAGGCATGTCACATATAAAACCAAAATCATCATTCTGTCCTTAAAATATGCCTTTTCCTCCTTATTATGCATTTCAGCTTCTAATGTCTATATCCAACCAGTTGCCCAAGCCAGAAACTTTGAATTATCCTCAACTTCTGCTCTTTCACCTTGCCCTATAATCAGTTAATGAATCCTATACGTTCTACCCCAGATAATGTGCTTTCCAGTCCTGCAGTCACTGCCTTCTTCCATCACATCTTTTGCCCAGCCTCAAGTCCTTCCAATCCAGCATACACACCTTAAAAATATTTACTTCCCCACAGTGCAGATCTGTTCATCTCACACCCCTGATCAAATATGTGAAGTAATTTTTCACTTTCTGTGGAATAAAGTTCAAATTACTTAGCATGCCACAATCTGAACCCAGCTTATATTGTTCTATTTTGGCACACATTTCTCCCCCTTACACCACAATCCTCTAATTGCCTAATATATGCTTAATGCAGAAAATCTGGAAGGCAGAGAGCAACGAGAGATTAAAACAAAATTACTCATAATTCCACTACCAAAGGTATTAGTGTTAACATTTTCGTATATATCCTTCCAGTCTTTTTTATGCCCATGGACACAGCAAGTGGCTTTTATTTTGTACTGAACATTTATCTCGTTGGTCTATATTGTTTGTAATAACTTAAATTTTCGTGTATGCATGTAGTCTTCCATATATGCAAGCACTTTAATCTACTTCACCAATCACTAGTTGGTGAGGTATCACTAGTTTATTTTTAGTCCAACTTTTTCTTTTATTTCTCTTGGTCTCTCTCTCTCTCTCTCTCTCTCTCTCTTGCTCTCTTTCTCTTTCTGTCCCCAAGCCCCCTTCCTTTTTAAGAGATAGGGTCTTACTCTGTTACCCAGGCTGGTAGTACAGTGGTGCAATTATAGCTTACTGCAGCCTCAAACTCCTAGGCCCAAGCCATCCTCCCACCTCAGCCTCCTGAGTAGGACTACAGGTGGGCACCATCACACTCAGCTAATTAATTAATTAATATTATTTTTTGTAGAGATCAGGTTTTGCTATGTTGCCCAGGCTGGTCTCAAACTTCTGGCTTCAAGTGATCCTCCCACCTCGGCCTCCCAAAGCACTGGGATTACAGGTGTGAACTACTGCATTGGCCCACCTTTTCTTTTTGATCTTATATCCCATATGGTCTTCGCATACTCTGACACTCTGGTCATAGTGTCATCATGCAGCTCATTGTTTTAATGACATTATTGTGCCCATGCTCTTTTGCTTCTCAGTGCTTTATTGCACTTTGGCCCCAGTGCTCCCTCTCTGTCTCCTTCATCACCCTGCAGAAAGCTCCTATTTATCTTCAGAAGTGCAGTTTAAATGTGCTGTCCTCTGTAAAGCTTCCCAAATGCCCCAGGCTGGCTAATCCTCCCTCTGTGCTCCTGTAATGCTGTGTATTCACCTCTGCTCCAGCATTTAACACACTATTTTGGGCTTTTTGCTTTGCACAAAACTATCTCACCCATAGAGCTTGGGGAGAGGAGGGGATTTATCTTTATTTATTTTATCTTAGGCAAAGTGGTATATTCTGTTGCTCAATAAAGTTTATTGTGCTAACGAATGAAATATTTAGTTCCATTTGAAGAAATTAGAGAGCTAATTATTTTCACATAGAAAAAGAAAGAGTACATGATGGTAGTAGTAATTAGAGAAAAAGAAAAAAATCACCAGCAATGAGTGATCAAATAGATGTACTTTAAAGAATGAGAATACACTAAATGGTGTTCTATGATCATTTTACCTGCCTGGTTGTAACTTCTGCATTTCTGCATCCTTACTTCCTTCTTAAGATTTTCGGTGCTGCAATGGGGGAAAAGGCAATTTCTTTTTTGTTTGTTTTTGAGACGAAGTCTTGCTGTGTTGCCCACGCTAGAGTGCGATGGCATGATCTTGGCTCACTGCAACCTCTGCCTCCCGGGTTCAAGTGATTCTCCTGTCTCCACCTCCCGAGTAACTGGGATTACAGGCATGCACCACAATGCCCAGCTAATTTTTTGTATTTTTTAGTAGAGACAGGGTTTCACCATATTGGCCAGGCTGGTCTCAAACTCCTGACCTCAGGTGATCCACCTACCTCGGCCTCCCAAAGTGCTGGGATAACAGTCATGAGCCATGGTGCCTGGCCAAGGAAAAGGCAATTTTTAAAAACCACAGAGTAGAATAAAGTTACTAAATCATAAGAAAGAAAATGTGATTTCTCCTCTTTCTTCTTTTGAAGTTGTTAGTATTGATCTTCCTGGTACAATATTAATACTGTATAACTCTTACGCACTTTAACTGGAACAAGTTATGAAATTCTCTATTACTAGTGAAATAAATGCAATAAATATCTTTCCTTGTTCACTTTCTGTTTATATCCTGAGAGTAAGATTTGTGCTTCTTTATGTATGAGAGGAAGTGTTTTGTAAACAGTAACAAATAAGTACAATTAATATGTGGTTTTGCGAAGTATTTTGTAATATAGTTTTAAATTAGAACATATAAGATCTATGTTAATACTAAACATCATTGTATATGCTATTGATGTTAGATAGTGTGGTAGTTTTTACAGTGTTTATTCTGATGTGTATTTTGCATTTAAAATATAAATTTACATATAAACTGGATGTTTGTAATGCAAAATACTACTTCCGCTAGCTAATAGTTGGATTTAACATTACATTTTAGATGTACTTTGTTTTGAAAGCCTATTTAAGACCTGGTTTGTGGCTACAAGTTCTAATGCAAAGACCACAGACTTTGGCAATAGAAAGACCTCGGTCTATACTCCTGCTATGCTACTTGCTAGCCATTTTTAAAAATATTCTTTAAGTTCTGGGTTACATGTGCAGAATGTGCAATTTTGTTACATAGCTATACATGTGCCATGGTGGTTTGCTGCACCCATAAACCCATTACCTACATTAGGTATTTCTCCTAATGCTATCCCTCCCCTAGCCCCCCAGCCCCTGACAGTCCCTGGGGTGTGATGTTCCCTGCCCTGTGTCCTTGTGTTCTCATTGTTCAGCTCTCACTTATGAGTGAGAACATGTGGTGTTTGGTTTTCTGTTCTTGTGATAGTTTGCTGAGAATGATAGTTTCCAGCTTCATCCATGTCCCTGCAAAGGACATGAACTCATCCTTTTTGATGGCTGCATAGTATTCCATGGTGTATATGTGCCACATTTTCTTAATCCAGTCTATCATTGATGGACATTTGGGTTGGTTCCAAGTCTTTGCTAATGTGAATAGTGCCGCAATAAACATACATGTGCATGTGTCTTTATAGTAGAATGACTTAAAATCCTTTGGGTATATACCCAGTAATGGGATTGCTAGGTTAAATGGTATTTCTAGTTCTAGATCCTTGAGGAATCGCCACACTGTCTTCCACAAAGGTTGAGCTAATTTACACTCCCACCAACAGTGTGAAAGCATTCCTATTTATCCACATCCTCTCCAGCATCTGTTGTTTCCTCACTTTTTAATGATCGCCATTCTAACTGGTGTGAGATGGTATCTCATTGTGGTTTTGATTTGCATTTCTCTGATGACCAGTGATGGTGAGCATTTTTTCATATGTTTGTTGGCTGCATAAATGTCTTCTTTTGAGAAGTGTCTGTTCATATCCTTTGCCCACTTTTTGATGGGGTTGTTTGTTTTTTCTTGTAAATTTGTTTAAGTTCTTTGTAGATTCTGGATATTAGCCCTTTGTCATGTGGATAGATTGCAAAAATTTTCTCCCATGCTGTCGGTTGCCTGTTTACTCTGATGATAGTTTCTTTAACCTCCTCTCAGATCAACAGTTTTATTCCTGTAAAATGGGAATGATAATAGTTGCCTCACAGGTAGTTGGGAGGATTATGTAAGATAATATTTATTGAGTGTCTGGAACAACATCCAGTACAATGTATGGAAGCTCTTATAATTATGAGGAAATGAACAGAATCAGTTTTATGACTTCAAAGAACCATGCTCACTTTTTGCTTGTAAGTAAATGGTAAGTCATTTTTTGGTCATACCCACAATTGTATTTTAAATTGTTGTTATTAAAATTATGCTACAGCAATTTAAACACAAGTATAAATTGTCCAAGTTCACAATGGCTTTTATTTTTGGTTGTTACTTTCTACTCTTTACCAATTTCTGGCTTGTCTGGTGGTAAAACAGAAAGGGGTGGTTCTACCTGGACTGCCTCTTGGGATAGCTTATTTAAAATGGGCTGGAAGCCATCTGTGATGAGGTGATTCCAAATGGGCTGAACCAAAAGAGATGAGGCAAATTGACAGCCAGTGAAGGACAGAATGGGTCTACATGTCTGCAGATGCATGCAGGTACTCAGGCACCAAAGTCGGGTGAAGTTGGGAGAGAGGTAGCAGGGAAAAGTGGAATCTCAGCTGAACGTGGATAGCTTGGGTAGGGTGGGGTAAAGATGGGATAGTGAGGGCAAACAGGTGGGGAGGAACTGAAGGCTAAGGGTTAATTCGGGAATAGTCCATTGGAAGTAGCATTGTTCCTTTCATACATGGAGTGTTAAAGAGACAGTTCTTTTTTCGCTATGTATGTAGCCACAAATGTAACAGACAGCCTATTTTATGTTCTTCTTTAAAAAATATATCATTATGTTACAAACATATTTACATGTTTCTACATAGTCTTTGGAGTTATACTTTTTTAAAAGTATAAAGCATTTAACTACTTCAAGACACAGAGAAATATAAAGAAAAATGGAAATGATCTTGTTACCCTAACACAAGTATTATTATTTTGGTTAATTCCTTTCCAGCTTTCCTAAGGCATACAGGACTTCACTTCTTGATTTATTGAGAAATATAAACTGTAGCTTAGTTATAATATAATTTTGTGTCCTGCTTTTTTTCCCACCTAACATTTCAGGATAAGCATTTTTCATTTATTTTCATTTATCTGCTTTGAGAGGCTGGAATTGGGTTCTCCTTTCAAAGATCTTGGCTTAAAGAATTTGGCAAGCTGGTTCTATGCCATTTGAGACTAAGTAAAATGGAAAGATGTGGAGTATTAGTGATGGTTTGTTTGGTTTCTAGTCACGAGACTCCACTTGAACTGGCTTAGGCAAAATGGGAGCTGTTGAAAAGACACTGGGGAGTCTCTCATGGGTTTAAAGAGGAGGGATAAGATGGTGTAGGCTGAAATCAGGTCCTGAAGGGCTGTGGGAAAACAGGAAGCCTTCTTCCTCTGTCTTTCATCTCTTTCTCTCTGGCACATGCTCCCCATTCTTGTCTCCTGTTTCAGGCTGACTTTCTCTATTTCCTTGTCCAAATGGTCAAAAATAGCTACTGCCAGCAGTTCCAGTGTTTACATGTCCTCTATTCAAGAAAGCAGACAGATTGAGCGAGAATCTCTTACTTCTAATTCCAGATTCCTGGGGAAAGAGACATTTTGGCCCAATTTATGTCACATGCACACTCTTGACCCTATTGATGGTGGTGGTTTGGGGCAAGGTCAAGTTTCCCAATCATGGCTGCCAGAGGCCCTCTCCTGTAACCCTATTGGCTGTATGAGGGAATAGATGATAGTTTAGAGAAACAGAGCAATTGGTTGGACAGTTAACTTAATAGCTATTTGGTTCACAGAATATTGCATTTTTTATATCAAATTATAGGCTTCAATCAAGATTCCATCTTTTCTTTCTTCTGGTCCTGAGAGCCCTTAGAGTGAGTGTAGATAATATTTAATGAACTTATAGATACTGTGTAATCCTAGAAACAGAAAATCCATGTGTCTCTTTAGAGTATAAGCCCTTGAGAATTCTGTTTAAGAGTGCCCATCTAGCACTGCAGACTGCTTGTTAAGCTTCATTGACGTGCTACTGGTTACATCAGGTTTGGAAGACATAGTTCTTTTTCTAGGTCAGATAGGGCAATGCACCAGCTCTTTCAGATTCAATGTACAGTAATTGAGGATGACATTTAACATGGTATATTTAAACAGTCTGAACATTACACTATCCTGCAGTCTGAGATTTGTTCTATTTAGACCTAGGCTAATGCCAAGATGGCACTAGTGAGGTGTCAATAATGGTTTCATGGTACTGAAAACCAGACATAATAAGAATTCTTTATGCCTTGTGAAGCAGAGATCCCTAAGGGCATTAGAGCCTGCAGGTTTTTCCTGCTAATATCTTACTAAACTCCAAGTCATGTGCCTTTGGTATCTATTTTGTGTTT
This sequence comes from Trachypithecus francoisi, assembly GCF_009764315.1. Classification (NCBI taxonomy): domain Eukaryota; kingdom Metazoa; phylum Chordata; class Mammalia; order Primates; family Cercopithecidae; genus Trachypithecus; species Trachypithecus francoisi. The sequence goes on from NW_022681468.1 coordinate 47,394,218, forward strand.
TTGTTGAAACCCATGTTCAGTTATAGGCATTCTAGAGGACAGATCCAAATCCAGTGGGCTGGAGGCTATGGAGGCACCAGCTTCCCTGCTGGAGTTATGGTGACAGGGTCTGAAGAAGCAGTACTGCATCTAAAGTGACATTATTATTCCCACAGACTTTTTAGAACAAAGGTGCTTAGAAGTTGAGAACTTTTTGAAAATTGTGAGTGCTTGAAGCTGGAGCTGCTTGTCTTGTTCCTTTCTAGTCCACATCTGTATAGCAACCATGATAATCTTTCAGAAGCATTCATTGGATCATGCCATTCCTCTGGTTAAAGTCATTAGTGGCCTCCTGTATCTCTTTGGAAAACTATAAAACTCTGAACACAGCTTACAAGATCTTACAAGGTCTGGTTCTTTAGCTGCCACCACACTTTCATGACCTTATTATGTTTTGGTTTTACTGGTTCCTGTTCCAGGCTCTTTCATTAGTCTAAGATGATGAACAAACTCTCCCGTCTTCCTGGTGGTGTGACCTGTCTGGCCCCTCAACATTCCTCAGGTCTCATATTAAGTGCCACCACTTCTGAGAGCCCTTTCCAGCTTTGTGCCTCTATCATCTCATGTACTTTTTCTTTATAGCACTTACCACAAGCAGCTAGTGCAATTTATGTTTACTTTTGTGACTGTTTAATGCTTTTCTGCACATTAGATTCTTACATCCCTAAGAATAGGTAGGGATGGATCTATTTTGTTCAGCACTGTATGACCAGCACAAAGAACAGTGCCCGGGCACTCCATAAAATTGGCTGGATGAGTGATTAAGCCCTGTTGAAAATGTCAAATAGACTTTTTTCCAAGGTAATATTTTTATTTGGAATATTTTTAAATTTTTCAGAAAAGTTGCAGTGATAATACAGAGCGTTCCCGTAACCCCTCACTCAGCTTCCTCACTCAGTTAACACTTTTCATTAGCATGGTACATTTGTCAAAAGTGAAGAAACCAACACTGCTGCATTAAAATTAATTAAACTCTAGATTTTATTTGGATTTCACCAGTTTTTCAATTAAGGTTCTCATTCTATTCTAAGACCCAATCCAGAGTACCAGATTGCATTTACTTGTCATGTCTCTCAGGTAGGATTTTAATGCATTAAACTTGAAAAGTTCAATTTTATAGGAACTTACTGGCACACATTTTAGGGCTTGGATCAGATCACATTTGAAAATTTAGCTGCTAGTTTTCAAGGTGACTAAGGATTAAATTGATGTTTGACTTGACATCATAATTGCATACTAGTTTAGAGACTGTTTTACAGTGTATAACAGTGGTTTCTAGCATTTCTATGTTTAACATGTTGGAGATACAGAAATCTTTGAAAATCTGATCTATGAACTACTCACCTATCCCCCAAATGCACATATGCACCAAACATTTTCATGCAGTTTATTATATTGGAAATTTACTTCACAAGTACAGGCTATAAAATAATTCCACTGAGTTTTATCTGTTTTTTCATTTCATAATAATGTATGCAAAATTTAATGGTACTATCTGGAAGATGGAAATAATTTAAATGTGTTAAAATAAAAGTGAACTTTAGTTTTATTCAAAAGTAAATTTTAGTGAGACAGCTCTTATTATCGGACTAACAAAAAGCTAAAATTTTGCAGTGATCTTAGGCATGACAACGTGCAGCTCATCTTTAACACCCAGTTTACTTCAATGTGTTGGAAGTCTTAACACCTTCTAAAAATGTTGACTCACAAGGATATGAGATAGCAAATGAAATTAGAGATCTACTACCTTTTTTGCAGGAAGAGGGTGGACATGTTTCAAGAAACACCAGATTTCCTGATCCTGCAAGTTGAATTAATGTCACATCATTTCATCAGTATTCAAGTCAATGAGATCATCTTTGAGACGTGCCCTCAAAAACCATCCATGTGGTCTTTGTCTACAAGGAAAGAATGATGAATCTGTTTCAATGTTAAGGTCATCCAAGCAGAATTGTCCTTCAAACATATCCTGCAGTATATCTAGGTACCCTTGGATTGTTGATCTACAGAGAAGACATTTTATGACACATTGTCCCTCTGGATCCTTAGTTTCCTGAGAAACTGTGTTTCCAAAAGAACTTGTGGTTTCCAGCTGCATTATAATGCTGACTGTAAAGCTTTGAATGAAAAAAAAGTATCATGTTATATCCATAAAGTAAGAAAAGCTATGAATGAGTTTCTCCTTACTGAATTGTTCTATGAATGGGCTTCCTTTTTTTCTCAAAGGTGATACAAATGTCTTCCCAAATGCCATTTAAAGATTTCAGTCATGGTTTCCAGAAGCAAAGCAGCTTCTAGGTAGTCAAGGAGAACTCCACGTTTTCTTGATTAAAAATGAAATTCTTGAGGAGGTGATAATTTTGACCCTGGCTCTGATGGAGTTGACTTTTACTTTCAAGACACTAGAATAGGTTTCCTGTAGGATTATTGACAATATTTCAGGTGCCACTACATGCTGATGTGTAAGGCAGCAAGTCATATTAATGTGCAAAACTACTTTCATTTCCAAAGTAGCACAACCTACTTTTCTCCCCAAGTTCAGTTTTGCTTGGCATTGCAACTTTTCATGTGTCCTAAAAGGCTTACAGAATAGATTTTCTTTTTCAGTGACATTCATATTCACATACAGAAAGTTAGGAGTTAGAAATATTGTGAGATATCCACTTGTTTGCTGAGGGGAAATAGCATAGTGACTGGTATCTTCAATATTTGCATCCAAATTATGACAAATGGGCGGGTTTGGGGAGATAATTTTATTTGATAAAGGCACTGCTTCCATCTTTATCAGTGGCTCCAGACTACAAACCAGTGTATACTTTACCAAGACGTACTGGTTTCCAAAGTTTCCCCAGGGGGGTGTGTGTGTATTCTTTTGCTTGACAGTCAGTTAGAATGTGACGGTCAGTTAGAAAGTAAAGAAACCTCAGCTTATATTGGCTTAAGCAATATGAATTTGAGAGGTATAGTTTCTGATGTAATGGCTAATGCTGTAATGAAGTACACAGGTTCTAACCTTTCCTCTCCTGTTTTCCATCCCTTTGTCTATATGTTGTACTTTATTTTTAAACTCTTCTATAAGTTTTTTACTTCAAGTTTTATTAAAGTTTTAATAACTCTTTTGTTTTCTGAATATTTCTCTTAAAAATATAGCATCTTATTCTTGTTTTATGGATAGAATATCTTCTCTTATCTCCTTAAGGATTTTAATACTATATTTTAAAAAGTTTTCTTCTCCTGAGTGGTCTGTTTCCTCCAAGTTGTTTTAAAATTTTTTAAAAAAATGTATGGGCTGGGCTTGGTGGCTCATGCCTATAATCCCAGCACTTTAGGAGGCTGAGGCAGGTGGATAACCTGAGGTCAGAAGTATGAGACCAGCCTGGCCAACATGGCGAAACCTCATCTCTATTAAAAATACAAAAATTAGCTGGGCATGGTGGCGCATGGCTGTAATCCCAGCTACTGAGGGGCTGAGGCAAGAGGATCGCTTGAACCCGGGAGGTGGAGGTTGCAGTGAGCCAAGATCATGCCACTGCACTCCAGCCTGGGCAACAACAACAACAAAATTGTTAGTCAGTATTCTTGGATATGTTGTGATTCTTGTTTATGTGCTTGTATTCTAGAGTGAATGACTCAAAACCAGTTTATAATCTGTGAGAATGGCTGAAGTGGTCAAGAACTATGAAGGGTCTGGCATTATATGCCACTTTCAAATTATCAAGTTAGCATGCTACAGTTTCACAGATGCTGGCAAAAGACATGAGACTCTTGGGTCAGATTCAAAGGACTTTATTACTCACACTCCAGCAGGCAGCAGGAATTTTATGTTTATGTTGGTTCCCTTGCTCCCCAAGTTCCACGGGGACAATATGAGGTAACCAAGGTGGATCCTCAGTATGTGTAGTAGGTTTGTATCACAGTCGAGGAATCCTGAGCTTAGAAAATGCCAATCATTTCTAACGGCCTACAAACAAACCTACCCAATGCTTCCCCCAGAGAGAGATGTTAGCAAACAAACCTGCCTTCTGTTTTATGAGGGAAACTTTATTTCTACCCTTTAAACCTGTTGCTTATATAGGCTCTTGAAGAGATAGTTCAGAACAAAAAGCTGTTGGTGCCTGCACATGATATGTGGAAATGCGGGAAAGACTCATGGAGAATCATCTCCCAACAGAGCTTGTCTGTTATGACCGTACTGTTAAACAGCTGGGCTTTTTCCTTGGGAACCCCGATATTGTTTTCTTAAGATCTGCTCCCTTGGCTCATAGAAGGCTTTTTGAATCTCCTGGCTTACCAGCAGCATTCTGAGAGTCAAGTAGGAAAGAAGCCTGGGAGCCCCAGTGAGCAGTGTATACAGAGTCACTCAATTCTTCCATGATTTTGGTATAGCACCTCAGTCTTCAACCATGCCTGTTGTCTCTATAGAGTTTTGTTTGAGTATCTTCAGAGAATAAACCTCTGCCTTTTGCCAGGGTGAGGGGAGGTATAGTCAAATGCTGAATGAGGGTGGGGATTAAGAAGCCATAATATTCCTTAAACAGGCTTAAGCAAGACTGCTGATGTTAGCCCTATTTACAGTAGTAACTGGTGTCACAATTTCCAATGCTTGGAGAAATTCTGCATAGTAAATTAAACTAATTTCCATTTACTTTACCCTCAATTTAGGTTTCAGTTTTCTCAGGCCTGACAAGTCATTTACCACTTTCTGGCTCCTAAAATTTTATAATTATCTTCTTTCCTGATTCTTCCATTTTTATGGATTTATGCCTTTAAAACATATTCATTGTTATTTTAGTGAAACTTCCTGAATGAGCAAATACAGATGTTTGTATTCAATATGTCATCTTTCAGAAAGAATCATTGCACTTTCTGTTTTTATTATTCAGAATCTTCCAATTTTTACTATATTTACTGTAAACTAAGATAAATGGCATATTCATAGTGGCAGAGTACATTATTTTTATTTCCTCTCAGTGGGAAGCTACTTTAGATGTCACAACGTGGGGGAAAATAATATGGTGCATTATCTGTTTCTTGGTCTGTTGGTTACATTGATGTGTTTATGAAAATGTCATCGAGCTGTACACATAAGGTTTATGTACTTTTATGTATGTATGTTATATTGTAATAAAACATTTACACTAAAAATTATACCTCACATGACCTTATATCATAGGCTACCATAGTATCCTGGCCCATTTTAGCTTTGTTTATAATGAAACACTGAATTATAACTTAATTTGAAGTAAGAAAATATTTTTCAAATTTTCAAAGTAACAGAAGATAAAGAATTTTCAAAGTAACAGAAGATAAAGCATTACTTTTGTGTGTGTTTCCAGTTTACTAGCTCCTAAATGCCTTCTATTATCCCTTACCAATATAAGAAAAGTGGTTCTCAAGTTGCTGCTTATCAGAAACATCTGGGAGTGAAAAAAATCCCAAGGCACAGCTTGCATTCCATACCAGTTGAAACAGACTCGCTGGGATTGAAACCCAGGCATCAGTACTTTTTAAAGCTCCCAGGAGATCCCAAAGAGCAGCCAAAACTATGAAGAGGGATCTAGGGCAGCATGTCTCAAACTCTCTGGTTCTTTACCTAGCCAGTTTATGTTTTTACATTTCCAAAACTCTGGCAAAATTAACAAAAATGAAATAGTAGAAAACATAATTATGCACTGAAATATTATAGTAGTGTCAACTTACTATAAATATTTCTCAGTGATTACTCTCAATTTCTATATTTGTCATGGACTCTGGTAACAGTTCATGGCCAGGACTAATTGGAGAGTGCACTTTGAGTAGCACTGACTATGGATAATCTGTCCCTTTCCTAAAACAAGCTGGGTATCCATGTACTCTCTTCTCTGTTGCAAGAGTCTGTTTGGAGATTGAGGAGGGTGTAGGCTGGGGCCTATGGTATGTACTTTCACTGACTCTCTGAAACCCCCTAACACATTTAATCTCACTCTGATGCATTTCTGAGCTCTCAAAGCATGGGATAACATCATTGTTAATAACTCATGAGTTTATTTTACATTTTCCAAGTTTTGTTTCCCATCAGCCATATTAATTCAAGAAAAATTCTTGGCTACTAAAGTCTTGGCATGTGATCTCATGTATCTTAGTAGTGGATATGAACTTTAGGTTGTGTATACGAGTGAATTTCAGGGAAAAATTCACTAAAGACTCTCAGGAACAAAAATTGATTTTGTTTTCAATGATTTTGCACTATATGCTAAAATGCAATGAAAATTGTCCTGTGACTTGGGCTAGAATCTCGGAAAAACAGCTGTTATTTCATTCAGGGGCCTATGGAGGCCGCCTGGTTTGTTTGTTTGTTTCAGGACTGAATGATCTGCTAACGAAACACACTTGGCCCAACAGTCAGGCAATGTGGAAATTTATCCTTGTGGAAGGAATCTCACGGGGTTTGTGACTCATGGAATGGAAAAAGAGGTTTGGAATTGGTGGGATCTTCATCCTAGGGAGAAATTCTGAATGGTTTGAATGAGTGTTCTGATTTGATTATGTTACTCTTATTTTTGGGGGCCTTATTTTGATGATGATGCAGTTGAATTTTAGTTGAAGCAGATTCTCTGATTACCTTGGTCTAAGTCACCTCTTTGTGTTTTTTTCCCCTTCCTTTCTTATCTGTTTCAGAGGAGATGACATACTTATGCTTATTAGAGAATAAAAGGCCATTCCAGATGTTAATTCCCTCTCAGTGCCTTGTGCAGTATTTAATAAAGCTGCTTCAATGGCCTTATTACTCATCTTGACGTCTGTTGCATTCTGATTGTATTTGCTGGGAGTGTAGAATTTCATGGTGGCTCTCCTAGTGTGACTTAGGGCTGTCTCCCAGGAAAGAAGTGAGAAGAGCAGGGGATATGCCCTTTGACTTTGGACTTAGGTACGTCTCTCAACCCAGTTTGATTTCTTGATAAAGGATGGAAAATGGTGGCAAAGCATATAACATACTTGGAGTTCAGAGTTTTATCTTTTTAAAAACTATTTACACTTGATATAAAGATCATGCATGTAAAACCCCAGCACACACAACTTCTGACATATACAAGCTTATTAGGGAAGAAAATCAGGAATGAGAATCTCAGCTTATGCTAAAACTTAACAGAATTCACTTTCCTGTGGCTTTCAATAGAAAATTATACCCAAATAGACACTGTGTACAGTCATAGTGGGATTGTAACCAATGTGAGCCTGAATTGTTTGCAGAGTAATGTTTGGGGCTTGAATAATAAGCCATAGCACACAAAGGATTCGAGATATAAATTCTGAAGAATGCTACAAGCTCTCTCTGACAGTAGTATGCATTTTACACTTGATGAAGCAATAGCATATATGATTTCATTATAACTCACAGCCACTCTGTGTAGTGGGTGTTGTCACCACGCTACAGATGAAAAAATTGAGGCTCAGAGAGGTTACCTTGCCCAAGGGCATAGCTCCCAGGTGTCAGGGCAAGGATCTGACCCGAGAACTGTCTACTGCCCAAATCCACATTCCACTAGAGAGAGTAACAAGCAGTCAAAATTATAAAATTTCAGATCCTCCCATGGCTCAGTTGTTTTTCCTCCTCCTGAAGTTCTGGAGGATGATGACAAACTTTCATTTTGTTTTCAGCAGGGTGCCCTTAACTTGCAATGTGCAGATCTGATAAAGGGCTTACTTCCTTCTCCCTGCAAGACTGAAATTTACTTCAACCAGATGCTGTGTCTGAAGGCTCTTTTTAGAAAGAAGAGAGATTGAACAAGATGGCCTTAAGATTTTGTATGTGCATGGTGGATGGGGGAAGGGAGAGAGACCAGAGAGAGATAGACGGAGGAGAGAGATAGAGAGACCCCTCTACTAGTAACCAAGGTCCAGTTGGTGTCTGGAATCTTACAGTTTTCTAAGGACAGAGGGTAGAGGGCAGTGAACAGCCAGGACAAGGGGATGCCCGCTCCTGATCCCAACTTGACTCCTTCAAGGTACCTGGGTATCTTCAGCCGTTATTCTTCTGATCAGACAGAGGAAATCTTGCTGATAAAAGGCAGCTTTTCCTGTTGAGATGAATTCTCTATTTCCTACATCTGGAAGTTAAAAAGAAATAAGCTTATGTGGGGACAGAAAGAGAGGAAGTTGTCTACTCCTGTGGCCAAGTAGAGATGCCTGTAATTTTGAGTTATTTTGCCTGACACAGTATAGAAGAAAAATATTTGTGGAATTATAATCATACATCAGTGTTACTGCCAGTGCTTCTTTTAATATTTAAAGAAATTTCTCTTGCTGTGATTTAAATCATTGGAATGCTGACCCTGATGTTGCTGATGTTCTCTTCAAAAGCAGAAGTGCAGCATTGCTTTAACATTGACCCCATTGGTCTTACAGTCTTGCTCCATGTTATTCACACCACTACAAGCCTTGATTAAGACCTCTATCATATGGCAGTGCAAGTGTGACTGCAATGATGCTTCATTCCAGATGGGGTTTGAGCATCCTCGATTTCATCCCCATGCTTGTTCCTGACATTTCTGGATATTTCCGACATTGGCTAGGCCTTTCCGAATTCCTCAGACATGGCATTAATAAGACCAGTGGGTTTTAAAAAATGTTAAATCTCTTATATTTATGCTTACTGGGCAGGTAACCATTTACCTTTCAAAATAAATTTTTCCTACGATTCCTATCTTCAATAAAAATTGAACATAAATTGCTTGGAGGAGTACAAGGGAAACAAGATTGGTCACAGGCTGATATTTGCTGTGCTGAGTACATGTTCATGTACAAAGCTCAGTAAAGAGCTATTAAAAAGCCCCAAAGATGACTCTCTCTATATATATTTTTGACTCTGGCTACTTGATGGAAATTAAAAACAAAACTGAATTTAAGAGAAGATACCAGGGGGTTATAATGTCCTGCAGAGATAGTAAAATTATTTGGGGATCTTGAGTATGCTACAGGAACATCATATTACTTTGAACATCTGATGAATAGAAGTACAGTTTCAGTTTAAACTATTTTATTATAAAATTAAGATAAATGTTTTGAAAACATTAAGAAGTCCAAATGGGGATAAGCCATGCTTCAAAACCCTTCTCCAGCCTTTTAGGACTTTCTCTTGGTTGCCCTGTTTTGGAAAGTTGATGGTAGTTTAGGTGAGATTATCTTTTTTTTCCTCACAATACCTAGACACTCCCAACTTGTCAAGCTGATTTAGGAGAGAGGAGCTCTGGCCCTGTCTCTTGGGCACTTCGCCAAGTAGAAATGAAAGACTTCCTTCTCAGCACTCTTAGGACTAAAGCTTTCCTCCACCAGCCCAAACAGAATTGCCATCAAGGTCAACTCATTCCTCATCACCCCCATAGCCTGCCCATGGAGGGGTGGCTCTGGAATGACAATATTCAGTCAGGATCCTGGCAGGAAACAGATACAAACTCAAACAGGGCAATTACAGGAAGGATGGTGTATTAGTCAGGGTTCTCTAGAGGGACAGGACTAACAGGATAGGTGTATATATGAAAGGGAGTTTATTAAGGAGTATTGACTCACATGATCACAAGGTGAAGTTCCACAATAGGCCATCTGCAAGCTGAGGAGCAAGGAAGCCAGACCCAAAACCTAAAAGTAGGGAAGCAGACAGTGCCTTCAGTCGGTGGCCAAAGATTGAATAACCCCTGGCAAATCACTGGTGTAAGTACAAGAGGCCAAAAGCTGAAGAACTTGGAGTCTGATGTTCAAGGGCAGGAAGCATCCAGCATGGGAGGAAGATGAAGACTGGAAGACTCAGCAAGTCTGCTCTTTCTACCTTCTTCTGCCTGCTCTATTCTAGCCATGCTGGCAGCTGATTAGATGGTGCCCACCAGATTGAGAGTAGGTCTGTCTCTCTCAGCCCACTGACTCAAATGTTAATCACCTTTGGCATCACCCTCACAGATACATCCAGGAACAATACTTTGCATCCTTCAATCCATTTAAATTGACACTCAGTATTAACCATCACAGGAGGGCAGGGTGTAGGGAAGTCCAAAGAACTCCAATCCTTTGAGCTGGTAGTAGCAGGCTACAAGGGTGCAAGAGAAGGGAGGATTCCCAAAACATGGAGAGAGAGGTGGCTGTGTAGTGAGGGCAGCCTGACAGCATCTGTGTTAAGCAGTGGATGTCTGCAGTTTGCTGTGATCTTTCAGGGGTGTAGATATCACCACAACATTCTCCTCTCTCCCTCCCATGTCTGGTGGGTGGCCAAACATCATGGAAATCATTTAAAGAGCAAGGTGTCCCATAATTGAAGACCCCATAGCTTATCTTCTAGGGCACATAGTAGGATGGAGAAGGTTGGGGTGTGGATCTGGAGAGGCAAACAGAATATATCCAGCACTCCAGCAAGAGGGTATCTCTTTTAAGTTTAGCTGGCTTGACCCTCTGCCCCATTTCAGAGTGCCCTTCCATGGGAGAAATAACTAATTTCCTCATGTAACTCACTTAACTGCTATGAACTGGTATATGATGGGAACTGAAAATGTGAAGGAAAAAATATTTTGTGAGTTTTTTCTAGTAGCCTAGATGAACCATCAGCCATGTTGTTTGTTTACTATTTATTACTTTTTAAAAACTTGGTTATTTTTCTATCCTTTCCCACACTCTCAGCATCAACTGAATACAGGCCCGCATTTCTGTTACAGAGAGAAGGATGAGAAAACAATTCAGTATATAGAATTACCTATTGTGAAGAATTTGCTTTAATCAGAAAAGGGATCATTATACTGCAAACATCTGATGTGACACAGTGATAACTTCGTGTTCCAACAATTTCTATTGTTTAATTTCCAAATACCACAATGTCTGACATTCAGTAGATAAAAACTTTTAAGTATTTAGCTAATATTTTATTCTAGCTTTCTTTTCTTTTTTTTTTTTTGGGTAGAGTCATATACCAGGTTTTTAGGATCATGGGTGATATCTTGTACAATGTGTTTACTCCTTATAATGATCTATTTGGCTTGTACTTTCTGTAGATTTATAATCTCCACTGCCGAATTTAAGCATTTGACCTTCACCTGTAGATCTGCACTTCACCATAGTCCCTGGCACCAGTTCTCTACCTTTAGGGCATTGGAATTGGGTGAAACTGAGGAGCAGTAGGCCAGTGGATCCCAGATTCAGTACCCTGCTAGCCCGTCAAAGGTCTGGTTCTAATCGTGTGCCCATTCCAAGTACAGAGTCATCCTTGTTTCCATTTAACCAAGTTCTTTCTGTACTCTACTGTCAATGAGTAGTTTGGGCTTTCTAAGAAAAAGTTGGATTTCCACTTAACCCACTGCCACAATCCCTGTTTTAGTTTTCTGGTTCATACCACTGGGACTGGTGCTTTGTCTTAATGTCCAACCTAGGTCTTCTTAGGGACTAGAGACCTGCCAATGAATCCAAACCCCTTTTGCCCAGTGTCTACTACCTACTACGAGATTTTCTAGATCACAACCTGCTCACCCTCTGGGCTCATCCTCCATCACCTGGGGCTCAAATGTCCCTTGATCTCCTGCTTAGCACTATGTTCCAATTGGTGTCCAATTGGTGTTCCAACAGGTATTAGCCATGCCCTGTACAGCTAGGCATTCATTGCGTACATGTTGCTGATAATTTATAATATGGCTTTCTACATATTCTCCATTGCAAAATGTAGTCATAAACAAGATTGCTAGACTGTAGATGAGCTCCATGGGGATAAGGCGCTTGCTACTGTCAGTGTCTGAAAGAGTCAGACCTCATTTTTAAAAATTAAATGAAAAAGGAATAAATAAAATAGTGCATCAGATGATGCACTATTCTTAATCTAAGAATATGTGCATAAATTGGTGTGCACTTTTCTGAGATGCTTCATAAGGTTCTTTAGATTTTCAGTGGTACTCATGGACCTCAAAACATTAATAACCATGGCTTAAAATGTGTAGGTAAGAAAGGAACATGTGATTTGCTCTTTTAAAAACATTCATTATTTGAGGGGGATATTTGGGTGTTATATAGCCCTGTATTGAGAAATATTGATACGAAAAATTATTTAGGTGGTCTTCAATCATGAGTTGTAAGGTTTCAGTTTTGAAATTAATAATGAGGTGGTCTGATGGTTAGCCTTTAGCTCTTTAAAATGAATGAGGATGAGAGGTACTAACATTCTGAGAGCCTAGACCCATGGGAATCAATGTCAAAGCCCGTTTCCTAGAAGTCTCATTTGAGTGTTTCCACAAGTATAGCTTGTACATTTTTCCTTCTCCAGAAAACCTAATTTTCTGATAGTGAAATCTTTATCTTATTAAGTTGCTCGGTAGAAAAGCTTGTTGTTCATTTTGTTTTCAGCTACTTGGTATAGTCTCTATGACAAATTTAATCTATTGGAACTCAAGTAAATATGCCATTACTTTAAAGTCTCTGAGTATTAGTTTATGCTATATGTGACTAAGGGCACAATGCCTGGCATTAGGTGGCACTCAATCAAATATTCAGAGGATTAATGGTTATCCTTTGTTTTGGGAGGTAGTGTAGTGGAGTGGCTGTGAAAAGCATTTATTTTGAATCAATGTACTCTTGAGTTTGAATTCCAGCTCTTCTATCTAGCTTTATGACTTTCAAAATATGAATATTAAAAGTTCTCTCCTCCTTGGATTTTGCGAGAATTAAAACAGAAAATATGTGTAAAAAACATTAAGCACAGTGCCTGGGGACAGAGTAAGCACTCGATAAAAAGTATGAATGTTATTATTATTAGTGTCATTATTATATCACTCATCTGGATTGCTTGTAGAAGACTAGAATGAAGTGTGCATGTTTTGTTTAGGTCTTAGGTAAGAAGTCTGGGGCATGTTTTGGGCATGCTGTAGAGTGTTGATCAAGTTCTTAACTCTGGCTGTGCATCAGGATCTCCTGTGGAATATTTAAAAAATACAGATGCCTGGGCTCCAATTCAGGTCCCTGGAGCTGTGTACTGAGCATGTACATTTTTTTCTGCAACTTTTTTTTAAGTTCAGGGTTACATGTGCAGGATGTGCAGGTTTGTTACATAGGTAAACATGTGCCATGGTGGTTTGCTGCGCAGATCAATCCTTCACCTAGGTATTAAGCCCAGCCTCCATTAGCTATTCTTTCTGGTGCTCTCCCTCTCTCCCTGCCTCCCTGAAAAGGCCCAAGTGTATGTTGTTCCCCCATCACTCCTACCCCTCATGTGTCCTTATGTTCTCATCATTCAACTCCTACTTATAAGTGAGAACATTTAGTGTTTGGTTTTCTGTTCCTGTGTTAGTTTGCTGATGATAACAGCTTCCAGCTCCATCTATGTCTCTGCAAAGGTCATGATCTCATTCCTTTTTATAGCTGCATAGTATTCCACAGTGTATATGTGTGTGTACATTTTTAAAAAGCTCCACAGGTGACTCTGATGCAGACTGGGTCAAGACTGATGCAGACACTGCCATTAATGTTACATAAAGAGCAACTGAAGGATATGAAGTGAAGAGGGAGTGGAGTTTTCTAACATTTGACCTATCTTGGTGCTGAACAGGAACAGAGAAATATTGGTGAATAATGAACCTGGGCTTTGGAATCCAGAGTTTGAATTCAGTTAATTCACTTTCTAACTCTGTGGATACTACATTTTAAGCCCCAGAGGTCAGGGGCCACATCTGTCTTTTGCATCTAGATATCCCTAGACTGACATTAAATGACTTAACCTCCTTAAGCCCCCTGTGTCCTTATCTGAGAATTCAGATGACATATGGGTACTGGTATGGCAATGTGAGCTCAACAAGTGGTTATTGCTTTTTTTGTGTAAGTACATATGACATCCTCAAATATGATCCCTACCTATTTTTTATTCATGCCATTCTCATGTGAATTCTCTATTCCAGCCATATGGACTGATTTACTAATCTTTGAAATAATTCTGTGTTTTCCTGCCTTTTGCTTTACAAATATTCTTTACCTCTCTATATACACCTATAACCTCCCTGGCCCACAATGTAAAGTGATCATTCTTTAAAAAAAATTCTCATGGTTGCATTTATGTTGGTACTTGATCATGGGCTATTTGGCACTTGATCATGTGCTACTTGTGTCTTTTTTCCTATTTTGAGACTGAACTGTCATGCCTTTTATTGTTGTTGAGCTTTCCTTGCTTTTATATATATAGCTCCTCAGCTAGACTGTATTTAAACAAACATTGGACCTCAAAGGCAGAGACAGTACTAAATTATATTTCACATAGCAAAGCTCAGTAAAGATGCGTTGATTTGGGAAAAAGTGATTTGACTCTATATGTTTTTTTTGACTCCTTCTTTTTCCCTCACAGGTTTTTGATCACAAAGTTTTTGTTGAAACTCAGACATAGGTATTGCTGGCCCCTGACTAGAAGACAGTTCGAGCACATAGCTTGCTTAGGGCTATGATTTGGGAATTTTCAGGTTTTGAGAAGTAGGATATATTCTCCTTCTTTCCTGTTTGCCTTCTTGGGGATCTCCCATTTGCCCTTGAAGCCTCACCTCTGTTTTCACTTTTCCAGAACCTGCCCAGGAAGACTGGGTTCTTTTTCCACCTGAGCTCATAGAACCTTTATTATGAAACATTGCTTTGTTTCTCTTTGTTCATTTATTTCTCCATTGGCCTCTGTGTTGCTAAGGACATCAATTTTGTCTTCATCATCTTAGTGTCACTGGCATTAGGCATAGTACTTTACCTATAGGAAGAACTGATTAACCACTGAATCAGTGTAAAAACACAGGGACTCATATTCAAGTTGTAGATACAAGATATGGCAAAAAGATGGCAACCATAAAACAGAAAAGCATGTCAAAAATGTGGTGTTTTCTCTGTATTAAAGGGGAGTCATAGAAGATATTCGAATGTATATGTACTGGGGAAGGGGAGGTGAGCAATATTCTGAAAAAAGTCTTATTTTGGCATTTCTTGAAGATGTGGCAATTTATTCACAAAAAAGAGTGCTTACGAGAAAGGAGGCTCTGGAACCTGGCACAAAAGCCCCTTTCTAGGGAAGATTGGCTTTGGAGAAGTTGGGGGGTGTCTTGGTGACAGGGATGGTTCAAAAAATGATGGTATGATATGTGAAGGTCATCAGGATGTGACATCAATCACCTCATTGATAGCAAGGTTCTATTCAGCTGGGTTGGCTAGGTGAAGTCCCCTTCCTCTCCTACATGCATGTGTGGTCCCTATCCCAGAAGCTGTGAGATTGGTCAAAGCAAGTGGTCTTTCCAATTGGCGGAGGTCTATCCTTGGTCAAAGGCATGCAAGTCTGTATGCTCCCCTTTTAGAGCACTAGGAGAACTACCGTATTTGAGCCAAACAAACTTTCAAGAAATTTGAAAGTGACTCAGTAAGCTGTGGGACTTAATAAGAGGCTGTCTGTTCCTCTATCATAGCTCCCTTCTGTTCTTTCTGCTGCTGGAACAATTATTCGCAATTAGGAATTCGATCAAGCCCAGAATTCTTAGATGATTCCCTGTAATAGCGTCCCTTGAAGTGTGGGACAGATACTCCTGGTTAAATGCCAGAAGATTTAGGTGGTACTCAGACATGGTGTTCAATAATTTTAAATTACACAGTGAGAAATTTATTTCATTTTAAGTTCCCTTTCAATCCTTCTCCTTTTGACAATGAGGATGTATAAGTGGAAGATCAGTGTAACATTTTCTAATCTCAATTTTTAATAGGGAGAACAGCCTTCAAGTTAAGTGTTCCAATTACAAGCATATCATGCCATAATGTTAATAACATTTTCTTTTAAAAATTTATGGCAAATTATTTCAATTATATATATATGACAGTGATGTAAAATTTTAATGTCCTGGAAGTTAGATGATACTTAGGAATTATTAATTTTTTTAGGTGTGATGATGGCATTACAGTCATTATCCTTTAGAGATACAAATTATATATAGATGGAAAGATACAGTGTCTGTGATCAGATTAAAGTAATTTAGGAAGGGTGTGCTTGTGTGTGTGCTGTTGGAGGTGAAGGTAGTTGTGGTGCTTAGGGGAGTACAAAGGAGACAAGATTGGTCATGGGCTGATATTTGCTGTGCTGAGTACATGTAGATTAATTAAACTATTTTCTCTATCGTATATATTTGAAAGTTTTCATAAGGAAACGTTTTAGTTAAAATAAAATTTCAGGCTGGCACAGTGGCTCACACCTGTAATCCCAGCACTTTGGGAGGTCGACAGGCGGATCATGAGGTCAGGAGATCGAGACCCTCCTGGTCAACATGGTGAAACCCTGTCTCTACTAAAAATACAAAAATTAGCTGGGTGTGGTGTCACTTGCCTGTAGTCCCAGCTACTCAGGAGGCTGAGGCAGGAGAATCACTTGAACCAGGTAGTTGGAGGTTGCAGTGAGCCAAGATTGCACCACTGCACTCCAGCCTGGTGACAGAGTGAGACTCCCTCTCAAACAAATAAATAAATAAAATAAAAAATAAAATTTCAATGTTAAATAAATTGATTAATATGGAACAATAAGTGAGTTCACAGAAAAACTATTAAGTAAATAAGAATAATATGGGTGGTATATGATAAGTCATTAGTCAAACTACTGAAGTCTGCAAAACACTGGCTGCTGGAAAACATTCAAACTTCTCATTGAGAAATCAAAGGTCCTTCCTGCTACAGGCCTTTCTCACCTCCTTGCTTGCCACTTTGGACTGCAATAATACCAGGTCACCGGCAGTTCCTAGCGTGCCATCCTGTCACAACCTGCATCTTGATGCAGACTGTTCTGTTTCTTGGAATGTTTCCCAAATGTGTTGTTTAGAAAATTCTTGCATTCTTTAACTCTCAGCCCAAACAATGGAAACGAAAAGAAAGGAACATTCTGAGAACTCTGAAAGAGCTGAAATCATCTGGAGACTAGACACGGCTTGATGTCAGAATAAGAAGGAGCCAAGGGTAACACTTAGGTTTTAATGGTTGAATGATGGCAACTTTGACAGACTGGCAAGGCTGGAGGGAGAGAGGTGTTCTTGGGTGATCAGTGCTAAATTCGGTTTTAGGCATGTTAAGTTTAGCCTGTCCTCCAGGACTCCAAATTAATACTAGCAGCAGAAACTGGGCAGGGGTCATTCCTCTCCAGCCAACTCTTGAGTCCTCAGTAGATAATTACATGACAGAAATGTTATAGAGACCTTTTGCTCCTCTTTTTCTTGTCAGTCATATTTTGAGTATTGTTCTGCTGACAATGAGAAAGAGCAAAAGAAGGGAGAGGGTGTGAAAAGCAAATCAGTCATTTATTGCTTTTTAGTAGTGTTGAGAAACTCTTGGGGGTAGGAGACTTAGAAACTGTTGATTTATGCAAATTTTTCAATTATGACTGACTTCTCAATTTCCCATCCATTATTTTATCTGACTTCCAATTGTTGAGAAGTAGCTGTATTAACGTGGCCTCACCACAGCTTGTAAACTGCAAGGACTCATTGGAGACATACTATAGGACCTACTTGGACTTTGAGTCCTTCTAAATGAGTTGGTGTCTAGCGAGGAGGAACAATATGATTACAGGATCTGAAGGAGATGGGAGGGGCCCTTTTCTTCAAGCACAGGTTGTCCCATGGGCACAGTGAATAACACTGGTTCTATTTTCAAGTTTCTGTGGCAAACAGCAACTTTTGTATTGGTCTGTTAACACTTCAACCATTCTAATTTGGTTCTGTTTGTTTTGTTTTGTTTTGTTTTTGAGACAGAGTCTCCCTCTGTTACTCTGAAGTGCAGTGGTACGATCTTGGCCTACTGCAATCTCTGCCTTCTGGGTTCAAGAAATTCTCCTGCCTCAGCCTCCTGAGTAGCGAGATTACAGGCGTGCACCACCACACCCAGCTAACTTTTGTATTTTTAGTAGACACGGGGTTTTGCCATGCTGGCCACGCTGGTCTCGAACTCCTGACTTTAGGTGATTCGTCTGCCTTAGCCTCCTAAAGTGTTATGATTACAGGCATGAGCCACTGCGCCAGGCCTATTTTGGTTCTCTGAGAGTCAATTTTTATACTGACATGCTGGACAGGAAGGATTTGATCTAAAAATAGCATTGTTCTTTCATCATACTGGGACTTTCCATTAATTGAATGATGGTTTAGTTATACCATTGTCCTTTCTAACACCTGTCCTAATATCTCACTTCCCTTCATTGGCAACAGAAATTAGGTACCAGTTCTACTGAGATGTTTTACAATTGTCATTATTTTACTTTGTATGCAAAAAGCATGTTTTTCTTTATATTTAAAACTGAGGAATGCATGATTACCACTTTGGACCTCCTTGTAAGCATAAGATTTTACATTATTTGCACTCTATAATTTATGACATTTTTGTAGCTTACTGTTAGGGCTTGTACAAAGTAGAAGGAATGAATCTGTAGAGAAAAAAGAAAAAAATGAACACACCGATGCACTGTAGTTATTCAGTGAAGTGCAAAATCTTGCAGTAGTTAGTTTGTTTTGTTTGAAACAGATTTTACTTCTCAGTACCCACTCGTTCTCAATTTTTACCAACTCAGTCCTTTCGGTGTTGACATTTCGTACTCTGGAGTTTTGAGATGTCATACTTCGTGACTTGTTCTCTGGGAAAGTGTTTCTTCTTGAAATGTCAGGTTGCTCTCATCTTAGGTGGAGTTTGGGGTCAGCCTTTGTTATTATTTTAATTTATAAACTTTTAATAATGAGGGTTGTTTCATTTGTGTTTCACTTAATTCAGCACAAGATTTTGTAAATAGCCTCAGATTTATTTTTAACATATGAAGAGAGGGAACCAAAAGATTCATATGGTAAAATTAAACGTTTTCTCAAATTGAGGCTGTTGCTTGGTTTCTGTTCTTGTTTAACGTGCATTTTAAAAATTATTTTGTGTGAAGCTAGTCTTCATAAAGGTGATTTGTGAATATATGCAAACACAAGCGATGCACTAGAGTTGCAGTCTCCATGGTATATTTAAATATGCCAACAGCTACCCTAATGAGCAAATTTAGCATTCATCCAAATTGGAAAGCCAATGGGAGGTTAGCTATTGGCATGGCTGGAGTCTGTTTTCAAATATTCATTTGACACTGGTTGTAGCTCCAGTGTATCCTCCTGATGGTGTGGATAAATTTATGCCTGTCAATTGAGGAGAGCATTTCTCACTCTCTGATATGCATCTGAGTCACCCAGGGGAGGTTTTTTGAAGTGAATGTCTCCCAGGCCTCGAACCCCAGAGATTCTGAGTCAGTCATTCTGGGACCCAGCCCAGGCATCTGTGTTTTGATTCATCAGAATCACCTGGGGAGCTTTTACAACATACCGATGGCTGGGCTCTATCCCAAAACACTGACTCAGATCCTCTGGGGGTGCAAAGCCTGGGTAATCCATACTGATTTTCAGAAAAGAATGAAAATACCAAAATTATCTAGCAGAGATTGTCCTTTACAAGCATCATTTAATGTCACAGGACATGCAGAGCTAGGGATAGGGTTAAGATAATCTCATTAGAGACCATGAAATAATTTGAGAATTCTGTCTTTAGTGAGATTGCCTTGCGATTAGATGATAACAAGGATGATGATGGTGACAATGACAATGACAACGTGACAGTAAGGTTTATACCAGTCATGCTTTTATTAGCTCTAAATAGAGAACTTTTGTTCTTGTTCTTTACGCATATGTGATTTTAGTTTGCCTAATTAATGTTATTTCAGGGACACCTGCTCTTGTGTTCTTACAATATTTATCATTAAAGAAATGAACAAATTCTCTAGCAATAATGAGGACTTGGAAAGAATAAAAGTACCCTGGGTCTAGTTGGCTAGGCTGATAGAAAATAATACCTGAAATATTTCATCATGTTTTCTCAAGGGCAAATTTACTATAATGTGAAAAATTTTTTTACCAGTGAGAGTAATTTTACACATGAATTTCAGTCCCAGCATGCTATTTTCAATTGCTATGTTTACTACTATCAGAAATGTATAGGGAATTTGTGTTCTCTTTTCCCTCATCTCATTTGTAGAACCAGACCATGCAAAAATTGGAGTTGGTAAAAGTATTGTGCTAGGAAGATCAGGACTTTAGTTTTCATTCTCTCTTTTTTGTTTTTAATAAATTGTATTGTATATATTTGAGGTTTACAATGCAATGTTATGGGATACATATAGATAGTAAAATAGTCACTATTGTAAAGCAAATTAACATGTCTATCATCTCACATAATTACTTTTTTTGTAACAAGAAAAGCTAAAATTTACTTATTAACAAAAATACAATATAATTTTCTTAACTATAGTCCTCATGTCATACATGAGAGTCTAGGTTTGTTCATCCTGCATATTCTTCTTCTATGTATTAATCTGTGACTCTGGACAAGTCACTTAAAAAGTCTTAGGGTCTTATTTTCCTCATGTATAAAATGTTAATAATTTATCTGAAAGCAGGGGACTAGAGCAGTTAAACTCTTGAAGGCCATTCTGCTGCAAGTTCCCATACTGAGTCTGCGGAAGGCAGAGGCGTGGCTAAGGCAAGGTCAAGTGAAGTGGGGTGGGCTGGGAGGGAAGGGCTTCAGAGCTCAGGAAGGCTGTATGTGCCTCCTAGTGTCCTTCAACCCTGGCCAACTTCTCCAATCTTGCCCCTGGTTGCTATGGTTTTTCCACATCTCCTGGTTTGTAGATTCATGAATTTATTAAATAATATGTGATAAAGCCTCAGTGGGACTCCTGAGTCATTCGTGAGGGATTAAAGACAATTTTACAGAGTGCTTTGCTGGCTTGGAGAGTTGCAGTGCTCAAAAACATGACTTGTGAAGAGACGCATATACATTTACAATTAGGAAGCATTTTAGTAAAACATTCATGACTATTTCCTGCATTTCTATGGAAAAATAAATTCAGTCACAGTAGGGTTTTTCACTTCGTTGCTTATTAGGATGCATTCTTCTGCCTGGATAATATAAAGATACAGTTAATGTTTCTTCTATTTTGCAAAAGTGTTATTGGACCCACAAATATGCTCTGATCTCTCTAGGAGAGAAAAGCTCCAAGGTTTTCACTCTTTAAATTACTAAAATAAAGGGAAATGATTACATGGTAATATTCTCTCTTGCTGCTTGAGAATTCCACAGAAAACAATAACGCAGGATAGATTATTTACTGTGGCAGTCTGTGAAACACAGATTGCTGCTGTACTGCAAATTCTGCTTATCTCTTAAGAGCTGTCTGCACTGGGTTGTTTCAGTTTGCCCCTCCAGATTCACGCCTTGGCCCTTCTCCACCCTCCTCTGTCCTGAGAGGCTGTACTGTATGCCTGCGTCTATCACTGTCTTGGTCAGCTCGGGCTGCTCTCACAAAATACCATAGATTCTGTGGCTTAAACATTGACATTGATTTCTCACAGTTCCGGAGGCTGGGAAGTCTAAGATCAAGGTGCCAACAAACTCTGTGTCTAGTGAAGGCCCTCTTTCCAGCTTGCAGAGGCTGTCTTCTCACTACATTCTCACATGGCAGGGAGAGAAAGATACTAGAAATATTGTGGAAGGAAAATGGTAGAACTTGGCATCTATAAGAAATCAGGAAAGGAATGGGAGGAATCGAAAATCACCTCCCTGCTCTACTGGCCTGAGTGATTGGTGTAGAGTAATGGTGTAGAAACAGAAATGGGAACACAGTGAAGAAATCAGAGTTGGGAGAGAAGATGATAAATTCTGACAGAGCATGCATACCGTGTCCCACCAGCATTCGAGAGCAGGGATGCATTCTATTTCATTTTTGCACCCCCAGTGCTTCAAATAAGTGCTTGCTGGTGTTCTCTATACAAGTGCTGTTGAACTTGCTCCACAGGTAGTCTGTGCAGAAATGAGCACTGTGTTCAGTGAGGGGAAATTCTGATGAATTGACTCTGGGTTTTTGATTTTGGGGTCACACCAAAAGTGTAAAAAGAGTGTGTGATTCTTTGTCTTGCAACACCTCCAGCCATGGTCTGTTTTTGTAACCTGTGACAGCTTCCCTCCTCATAGATAATGTTGGTATTTTACAAAATATATCAGGCAGATACCATTTTCCTGTTGAAGATAGGTGGTCTGAGACTAAGATCTGAGCGGAGCCATCCAGAACCATATTGGCTCATTTAATTATGAGATTTTAAGTTATAGGTTTCATAAGTAAGTTTCCAATCACTTAGCTCTTTAAATTTTCTATCTTTCTCATGCTAGACTTCAGGTTTTCCTAGAAATATCTTTTAGAATTTCCATAGCATAACATAAAATTGGGTTGTAACTTCATATTTGGGGCATATTCTAAGTTACCGTTAGACTGTAAGAAGTATTTCTCTTGCCCGAAGCTAGGGAGATCCAAACAAAAATCTCCTCAGATATTATAAAGGAAGTGGTAGTTAACATGTATTATTTCATTTAATCCTCACAGTGACTCAATGAGGTGGCATTACACCACATTTTCTCTGTTTTACAGATCACGAAACTGAGGATTACAGAGATTGATCCGTTTGACCAAAACCACACAGTTGAAATGTTACAAAGCTGAAAAAAGGGAACATATGTAAAGAGGAAATAATGCTACATAAACACTTTCTTTTGGAGTAGTATTTACTAGATTTTAGTTCCATTACTTTTTTTTTGTAGGTAGGAGACAATAAATTGGAATTTTTTTGTAAAGTAGAAAATTATATACTTTTTTCTACTTTTCAAAATTAAAACTGTAGAGGAATGGAAATAAGTTTTATTCTTGCTTGTACACTCTCTTCTCTTTTCATTCCAGTTTGCATTTAACTGCAAGATTTTTCTTCCTGCTGTGTTTTTTCCATAAAGTCACTCTCCTGTTAAAAAACCATCAGTGACTTCCCATTGCTTACAAAATACAATTCAACTCCCCCATCTGGAGATTCTCAAATTTTTTCTTTTTTATATTAACGGCCTTCTTTGAAATATTAGAATTTTTATCTGCATGCCTGAAGGGATTAAAAGACTCAGAATCACACACAACCAGCCAGCGATCACTACCCACAACCCCTGTTGCAGTAGCAATTGGTCTCACAGCACCCGGGAAAGCAGCCACAGCTTGGCACCTTCATTCTTCTTGGCCATTCTTCGGCATTGTGACACAGGTTGAGCCTGGTGCCAGGGCCATGTTCTCCTGTGTACTTCAGAGGAAATATCCTTTCAGGTTCCAGAGTGACACCATCTTTCCTGCAGACCTGGCCTGCCCTCTTGGTCACAGCAAGTTTTAGACCTGCTTTGTACAACTCTTTCAGCTTGTATTCTGTCACTAAGGGAGCAATAGCTTTCCGCAGTATAGCAAACTATGTTTTTCTCATTAATAAAATATGACAGCAGCACACCTGTTTGAGAGTCATTTCCACAGGGAGCTGCTCCAGCTTTGAACTACATCTCTGCATAGTTCCCCTCCCCCACCACCCGGACTTATAGGCATTCTCTCTCCTGCCAGAGTGCTTTTGCTCACAGTAATCCCAGCTGCCTGGTTATCTTCTTCTACTGAAATCCTAACTACATTTCAAGATCTGGTTTAATTTTCACTTAATGACTTCTGCCCCTGGTGGTCCCGTTCTGAATGCCTCTAACATCATTTGTCTGTGTAGCTCATTTGGTGCTTGGATGTCAAAACCTTTGTGTGAACATCCCTGATTCAATAAAACTGCAATTAAAGGCAGTCCCATATATTATATTTTGTATCTATTGCAGAACCTAATAAGCATGTGCATAGTGAGTGCTCAGAAATCTAACTCAAAGGGAATTTAAAAGGAGGCATAGTGAGGACAGCTGTTTAAAAGCAACCAGTTGTGTAACATGGCTAAAAAGTGTCCTGTGGGTGAGCTTGGGCTATGGAGAAATTATTATTGCTGTTGCATAATATTATTCCATTTTCAAGACACCCATGTGGAACTCTGCTCACCTTTCTTTCTAAGACAGAATTGCTGAATCCTTCACCCCATGGCAGACCTCGGGTTGCCCAGAGAGTTTGCTGTTTTCTGAAAGAACAGTCCAACTCCTATCCTGTTTCACCAGCCACGTGTGGAATGAGCTGGCCACTGAGACTAGGAGTGGTGCTGGGTGACATTCGGTGACACAATGGACTTCTTGCACACATTTAAGAATTTGGCAGAGAGCACAGGCTGTTTATATCAAATTTAAAAGCAAATTAATTTGAAAGGATTCTGGAGAGATGTGTGTGAAGAATAGATATTCTACTACCACAGAAAAGTGATCTTTTTAAAATTGAAATATATCCATTGCCTGAATTTTTAAATTCCCACCCTGAATTTTTGTGTCACATGAGAATTTGGCCCAGTGTGTCTATTTAATTACCAATTATTGTTATTTATAATACTCTCTTTCTGTTAGCGTTGGAATACCTTGCAATGCTGACTATGCTCATAACTTTTTCTGATGTGGTGGTTTCAGTCCTGAGCGAACATTATCATCATGCGGAGCTTTAGAAAATATCCTCATCCCTTTCCCAGACCAATCAAATGGAGGTCTCTGGCACTGGATCTGGGGCATGGGTGTGGTTTTTTTGTTTAAATAAAGCTCTCCCAAGATTCAAACGGGCATCTGAAGTTGAGGACCACTGATCTCATGGATTCCTGTGATCTCAACTGTAGCTTATTGCAAAGTGCATGCTTGTTGGTGAGCAGCTATATTAATTTTTGCCTTACTCAGTAATTACATCTGTAGGTCCCTTTGATGGAAATTATATGAGAAGAAACTTAGAAGAAGAGACAATTAGAGTTTGGGATTCATCCTAGGGCTCCTTCATGACCAAAACAAACGTAGATGCAGGTTATTAGTTGAAAGCTTGGTAATATCTTCAGCTGCGGTTCATGCTTTATGGAAATTGTTCATGCATTTAGAAAAATAGCATGCCTAAGTACCTGTTAAACTAGTTACTTATTTACTGTTTTTTTTTTTAAATAAGGAGTGAATGGAAGGATTGCCTTATAATTGTATATTAAACAAGGTTGTTTTAAAAAAAATCACCAAAGTATTGACTTCTGTTGTGCCCCATTGTGGGGATTTCACATATAACTTAATTTTCTCTCAGTGGTTGTCAGTGGACAACAGGTCAGTATTTGCTGCAGAATTCTATGTCCTCTTGCCTTCCATCTATATAGGTATGGGAGAAATATTTAATGAGAATAGAAAATAAATTCCTTCAGAGAAAAACTAGTAGTTACTTTATTTTTTAAAAAAATAATTTAATACTATTTTAAGTTCCAGGATACATGTGCAGGATGTGCAGGTTTGTTACATAGGACATAGGTAAATGTGTGCCATGGTGGTTTGCTGCACCTGTCAACCTATCTCCTAGGTATTAAGCCCAGCACGCATAGCTATTTTTCCTGATGCTCTCCCTCCCCAGCCCCAGTGAAAGGTCCCAGTGCATGTTGTTCCCCTCCCTGTTCTCATTGTTCAGCTCCCACTTATAAGTGACAACATGCAATATTTGGTTTTCTGTTCCTGCATTTGTTTGCTGAGGATAATGGCTTCCAGCTCCATCCATGCCCCTGCAAAGGACATGGTCTTGTTCTTTTTTATGGCTGCATAGGATTCCATGGTAAATATGTATCACATTTTCTTTGTTCAGTCTATTATTGATGGGCATTTTGGTTGATTCCATGTCTTTGCTATTGTGAATAGTGCTGCAATGAACATACGTGTGTGTATGTCTTTATAATAGAATGATTTCTATTCCTTTGGGTATATACCAGTAATGGCATTGCTGAGTCAAATGGTATTTCTAATTCTAGGTCTTTGAGGAATTACCACACTGTCTTCCTCAATGGTGGAACTAATTTACATTCGTAACAACCTTGTAAAAGAGTTGTTATTTCTCTACAGCCTCGCCAGCATCTTTTGTTTCTTTTTAAGAACTACCATTCTCATGGTGTGAGAAGGTATCTCATTGTGGTTTTGATTTGCATTTCTTTAATAATTAGTGATGTTCAGCTTTTTTCCCCCCATGTTTGTTGGCCACATGTATGTCTTCTTTTGAGAAATGTCTGTTCATGTCCTTTGCCCACTTCTTAATGGGTTTTTTTTTCTTGTAAATTTGTTTAATTTCTCTTGTAGACTCTGTATATTAGACCTTTGTGAAATGGATATATTGCAAAAATTTTCTGCCATGCTTTAGGTTGTCTGTTCATTCTGATGATAGTTTCTTTTGCTGTGCAGCTCTTTAGTTTAATTAGATCCCATTTGCCAATTTTTGCTTTTGTTGCAATTGCTTTTGGCATTTTCATCATGAAATCTTTGCCTGTGCCTATGTCCTGAATGGTATTGCCTAGGTTTTCTTCTAGGGTTTTTATAGTTTTGGGTTTTACATTTAAGTTTTTAATCCATCTTGAGGTAATTTTTATATAATGTGTAAAGAAGGGGTCCAGTTTCAATTTTCTGCATGTGGACAGCCAGATCTTCCAGCATCATTTATTAAATAGGGAGTCCTTTCCCCATTGCTTGCTTTTGTGAGCTTTTTTGAAGATCAGATGCTTGTTGGTGTGCAGCCTTATTTCTGAGTTCTCTATTCTGTTCTATTGGTTTATGTGTCTGTTTTTGTACCAGTACCATGCTGTTTTGGTTACTGTAGCATTGTAGTATAGTTTTAAGTCAGGTAGCATGATGCCTCCAGCTTTGTTCTTTTTGCTTAGGATTGTCTTGGCTATATGGGCTCATTTTTGGTTCTATATAAATTTTAAAATAGTTTTTTCTAATTCTGTGAAGAATGTCAGTGGTACTTCAATGGGAATAGCAATAAATCTATAAATTACTTTGGGCGGTATGGCCATTTTCATGATATTGATTCTTTCTGTCCATGAGCATGAAATATTTCTCCATTTGTTTGTGTCCTCTCTGATTTCTTTGAGCGGTGGTTTGTAGTACTCCTTGAAGAGGTCCTTTACTTCCCTTGTTATCTGTATTCTTAGGTATTTTATTCTCTTTGTAGCAATTGTGAATGGGAGTTAATTCACGATTTGGCTCTCTGCTTGTCTATTGTTGGTATATAGGAATACTTGTGATTTTTGCACAATGATTTTGTATCCTGAGACTTTGTTGAAGTTGCTTATCAGCTTAAGAAGCTTTTGGGCTGAGACAATGGGGTTTTCTAGATATGGGATCATGTCATCTGCAAAATAGTTACTTTCTTGTTACTGAACATGTTCTAAAGCTTGTAGAACTGCATTTTATTGCTTGGTGAATTGATCGGTTCTAAGAAGTTTTTCTACAGAGGTAAGTAGGGAGTGTCAAATCCCTCTGATGGTTGCCTAGAGACCCTTTTGAAAGACATAAACCCAGTATTAGAACAGACTCAAGGTATCTTGTTTATTAGTCATACCAGCATTTAAATCCCCCACTTATCTTCATTCATCATTTACTCTTTCAACCTTCTCCCTTTTAATGTAGCCAAACGATTATTTCCCAGACATTTCTAAGGCTTAAGCATTTTTGCTGTTTAAACAAAACACTTTTTTGTTTGAATGGTTGAAGTATTCGCCTGAAACCTCCTGCTCCAATGATCTTCTCCTTGTCTGTAAATGGCAGCTCCACCGTTCCAGAGGCTCAGGCCTAAGACCTTGGCGTGGTCCATACAGACCCCACCTCCAAATCCTCCCCAAGTGCAAGTTCTATCATCAAAATATATTTCAAACTGACCTTTCTTGCCACCTGCACTTCCTCATTCTGGTTCACGTCTTTCTTTTACCCTGGAATATTGCTATACCCTCTTAACTCTTTTTCCTCCTTTTGCCCTTCATTCTCAGTCTATTCTTCATGCAGAAGCTAGAGGGATCTTTTTAATATTAATCAAGATGATATAATCTTTTTTTTTTTTTTTTTTTTTTTTTTTTTTTTTTTTTTTTTTTTGAGACGGAGTCTTGCTCTGCCGCCCAGGCTGGAGTGCAGTGGCCGGGTCTCAGCTCACTGCAAGCTCCGCCTCCTGGGTTTACGCCATTCTCCTGCCTCAGCCTCCCAAGCAGCTGGGACTACAGGCGCCCGCCATGTCGCCCGGCTAGTTTTTTTTTGTATTTTTTTGTAGAGACGGGGTTTCACCATGTTAGCCAGGATGGTCTCGATCTCCTGACCTCGTGATCCGCCCGTCTCGGCCTCCCAAAGTGCTGGGATTACAGGCTTGAGCCACCGCGCCCGGCCAAGATGATATAATCTTTAAGCCCCAGTTCCTCCCATAGCTTACTCTTCCACTCAACGTAAAATCCATAATCCTTACAATAGCCTCTAAGGTCCTGAATAATCTGACACTTTTGTGAGCACACAATCAACTACTTTCTCCCTTGTTCACTCAGCTCCAGACATATTGACCTTGTACTCTTTCTAAAACCAATCAGACTTTCAAAGTTCAGAACTTTGCAATAGGTGTTTCCTCTGCCTGGAACACTCTTCCCCCAGATATCTCTATGTCTGGCTCTCTCACTTCTTTTACTCCTCAGTGAGACCTTCCTTGATAATCCCAAAGAAAAATTAAAATTGCACCCTCTCTATCATCCTTTACTGCTTGTTTTTCTCCAAAGCATTTGTCATCATCAAACATATTATATGTGTCTATCATCAATTTGTCTATCAATCATCTATCTTCTATGTATGTATGTATGTACATATGTATGTATGTATGTATGTATCTATCTATCTATCTATCTATCTATCTATCTTCTACCTACCTATCATCTACTCTCTATCTCTTGTCCTCCAATTAGACCAAGCTTTGACTGCTGTGTTGCCCAGGGTCTAGAACATTGCTGACACTGTAGATGCTCAGTTAGCATTTGTTGATTAAATACTAAATGAATGTGTAAAGCATGTGTGCTAACTTTCAACTCTAGTGATTCAGACTTCTGACCTAGTAATCAAACTTTTCTGATACATGCAAACAGAATTCTGGATTCTAGGTGTCATGTTTTGTTGATCAACGGATTATAAATCTTTTAAGTGACATTATTCCAGTAGGCAAGCAAAGATCATATAAAAGCATCAAAATGGTCCTCCAGGTTTCCATCAATTATTG
Source organism: Trachypithecus francoisi (assembly GCF_009764315.1). Taxonomy (NCBI): domain Eukaryota; kingdom Metazoa; phylum Chordata; class Mammalia; order Primates; family Cercopithecidae; genus Trachypithecus; species Trachypithecus francoisi. The sequence goes on from NW_022681468.1 coordinate 47,423,304, forward strand.
CCAGATATTAGAATATTGTTCTTTACTTCCTGATTTGGGGAATATGATATAAAATTAGCTGAAATTCCATTCTGAGAAATGTCTACAGGGTATAGACAAATCTTAAAATGTACAAGAAAACAATAGTAAATGATATGTTTAATGCATTATTCATCTGAAAGGTGAGATTATGGGTGCCTTATTTTCTTATTTTTTCCATGTCCACATTTAAAATTTTTATATAATTTAGTCAAATAGTAATTGAAATGATTACAAAACCAAACTGATTTTTAATAATTAAAGATGTTATTCATCATACTTTAACAGTATTCTCTGAATTTCTATGTGATAAACACCTATCTGTTAAGACCGGAATAGAGGTAGTGTCAGATTGCAAGTTGCTCAAGACTCCCAAGACTTTTAAAATCATAGAGCCAGAGTCATTAGTTCATTCCTTCATTGAAAAATATTAATTGAGCACCAACTAGGAACCAGGCACTATATCAGGTACCAGGGATATAGCTATAAACAAGACAGCAGGGCCCCTCGGGGCTTTGCATGGTTCAAATTTATGCCACTCCCCTGGAGCATGATTCAAATATGCTATGTTGTAATACTAACCCTGATTTCACAAACTTTATTTTCTAGAAGGAAATACAGACAATGACAAGTAAACAATAAATGGGCTAATTAGAGATTTGCTGAGAGCTATGAGGATAGGGTGGGTGATCACAATATTGTGAGGAGATGACATTTATGCTGGGGCCTGAAGGGTGAGGCTGAGGTAGCTGAGCAAGAGTGTTCCAGGCAGAAGGGGACAGAGAAGTGACTAGGAAACCTGGAGGGTGGTGAGTAAGGAGCACAATCCAAGAGAATGATACCGAGAAGGTAGCTGGGGCCATCTCACATAGGGCTCAGGGCTGTGGTGAGCAGTGTGGAGGGTGTTCTGAGTGCAGTGGAGGACTGTGGGTGGTTTTAAACAGTGGAGTGTCATGATCTGATTCTGTTTTAAGATCTCTCTGGCCACTGAATAGGCAGCCACAGACATAAGCCTGGAGTTGCCCCAGAGAATTTCGAGCTGGAGATACTAACTTGGAGTATATCACTATATGGATTTTTTGATGCCTGGGAACACTTAGGGATGAAGTTGTAGACACAGAAGAGAGCAGACCCTGGACACCCCAGGCGCTAGCACTCGAGGCACCCCAGCCTTTAGAAATGTGACATAGGAGGAGAAAGCCACAAAAGTGATGGAGAAAAAAATTGACCTCAAAGTAGGAGGAAAACCAAGGGTGTTGTTTTAAGCCACAGAATTTTAGGGTAGGTTATTGAGCAATAGATAATCAGAACCCTAGGAGAGACCCTTTGGACGTTATAGTCAGCTGTATTAAGGCAGAAGATCCACTGCTTTTTTTGCATATAAACAGCAATATTGTTTCTTTATTGGTCTTTGAATTACTCATTTTTATTTGGAGCTAGTAATACGTTGGGTTTTTTAAGCAATAAGAGGCCACAAAAAAACAAGAGAAAAAAAAACCTTAAGAACTGTCAGATGGCTAACAATCAGAATTTTTTAGGTGACTATAGAGAATAACCTAGTTTACTTTGCCTTCTTCCCATAGGTCTGCAACTGTCTGCTAACTCCTTACACCTGCAGTATAATCACTGCTGTTCACAATGCTGACCTTGATTTTCTTTCTGTGTTTTGATTCTTGAATCTTATTTTAGTGTTAAGTGTTGCATAGGTGATACTGCAGAACAATGATGTAATTGATGGAAAGGTGCCAAGAAACACAGTAAAAGGATAAAGAATATAAAGCAAAGGACACAGAAACTTACCTCTAGTCAGGTAACTACACAAATCAGACAATGTAATGTGCTCCAAGACAAAGGTAAAGTCTCTCAGGTCCCCAAAGTTTCCATGAGGTCTGAGCTGTCAGAGAAGCATCAGCATAGCCAGAGAACAGCTACTGGATACTGACTGAGGTTTTGCTTGCCTCCTTGTGTTTGCCAGGCCAGGGCCAGGAGTAGGGCAAGGGAAGTCAAGAGCCTAAAGAGACACCTACTCTCAGGGACATGGACATGCAGGTAGCGTCAGTGTCTGAGAGTGAGCACCTCCTTAGGTGCCTCACTTACCCAACCCTATTCCTGGCCCTGCTTCCAGCTTCTCCCAACTGTTCTGGATTTCCTGTATGTTGGCCTCCTCAGAACTGATGCAGAACAATTCTAGCATATTTCTTAGTGATAACTTCAGCATCAGGTAAAATGGAGGTCACCTGGATGCTTAGACCAGAACCAGGCTTTCGACTTACTAGAAATCCCTTCCTGCAAATTAATTTTTCTAACATTGTAGTTGACCAGAATATTTGATTTAACCAACCTTCCCCAACCATGGTGGAAAGCAAAGAATTGACTATACTTGAGGTGCTCATGGTTGTCCACAGATAAACTTTACTTGAATGGACAAGTTCTTAAATGAACTTTACTATTGCACTTGTTCCTTCAGGCTCCTTAATATCTTGCTTTAGTTTTACTGAATGCCCTTATTACTTGCTGTTATGGTTTGTATACTGCATGCGCACACCTTTTTTCTTACCATTGGAAAGCTATTGATAGTTTAAAATTTGCCTTTGCCCAGTGGTAGCCTTAGCTGCAAAGTGAATTTCTATACCAAAATGAATTTCTACATGAAACTGTAATCATTATTTGCCAAAAGAGCCACCTTTAGAATTTGGATTCTAGCATAATTTTCTATACTATCACAAAAATCCAAAAGCCTGGGAAGCTGTCTGTGTGACTTGGAAGCTGTGGCTGAACTAGCATGCCTTTGGCTTGTTATAAGGAGCAAAAGAGGACAATGACAGAACAGGCAACAATGGCAAAATTAAGGGTCATGAGTGAATTGTCTTACAAGTATGAAATAAGGCAAACATGAAAAAGAAAGTACTAATAACTGATAAAGTAAATCAAGCTGAAAAATTAAGTCACATTAAAGAATAGGTGTTTTATAAGTCTTATGTGATAGCAAGCTTGCTCTTTTTGTTAACATACACTTCCAAGGCATTAGTGGCATGATTAGAAGTCAGTCATTTCTCTATTCTCTAAGAATACCTGCATCTTTGCCAGGTATTCTTATTACTTCGATCAACTGGAATTTGTAAGACTGATGATCCTTATAGAAGCAGTGCCTTGTCATGAGATCTGACACTAAAAATACAATCCTCAGGGGCTTACTCAGTTCATACTCTAAACCTTGAGAAGTTTTATCTCTTACCAGACAGGAAATTTTGTCTCCTCTTTATTGACACTCACTCATCAAATACATTTTCAAAAGAATAAAATATTAAACGATGTAGTTTGTGGCATTATAGATACTCTGAAGAGAACAATTCATTGAAGTTCAGAAGAAAACATTAATTACTGAGACGTATATAGCTTTTGAGTCACCTCTGATCATTGGTGAGAAATGCGTCTTGCACTGGCTTGTACATTATTTTTCTCCGCTGTGGCATGCTTTCTGTGCACTGGAGAATTGTAACTCTTGCATAAAGTATACCATTTTTCTCTTACCCAGACTCACATTTTGCCTTTAGTTGCTGCCCTAAAAACTCTTTTCAGCTTACTCTTATGTACGTTTATTTAGAGCAATCAATAATAATAAGCATATATTGAAAGATGTTTACATTTGGGCTGAATGGTATGCTAGTCTTTTTTATGATTTCTGTGTGTGTATGTGTTTATAGAAACCTTTTCCTAGCAAAAGATCATTAAAAATCTATATTTGCTTTTAAATGCTTCAAGTTTTATTTTTCATGTGTAGGATTTTAATACCTAAAATTGATTTTTATTTATGATGTGGTATAGGCATACAAATTTATTTTTTTTCCACAAAGATAACCAGTTGTCTCAGTATATTTATTGAATTACTCATCCATCGGTTCTCCCAGTTATTCTCAATTCCACCCCTCTCATGTATTGGGTTTTCATATAGGTGTGGGTCTATTTTGGAATCCTTTATTCCATAAGGCAACTTTCTAATTCCCTCATCAATACCACACAGTCCTAAGTACTGTAGATTTATAAGAAGCCTTGATATTTAGTAGGGTTAGTTCTTCTACTTCTTCTATTTTTTTTTTTTTGTTTTTTTGAGACGGAGTGTTGCTCTGTCGCCCATGCTGGAGTGCAATGGGGCTATCTCGGCTCACTGAGACCTCCACCTCCCAGGTTCAATCAATTCTCCCGAGTAGCTGGGATTACAGGCGCACACCACCATGACCAGCTAAGATTTGTATTTTTTTTAGTAGAGATGGGGTTTCACCATGTTGGCCAGGCTAGTCTCGAACTCCTGACCTTGTGATCCGCCTGCCTCGGCCCCCCAAAGTAATGGGATTACAGGCATAAGCCATCGCACCCAGCCTATTTCTTCTATCTTGTTTTCTAAAACTGTCTCTGTCATTCTTGGCCTTTTGCTTTTCCATATGCATTATGGAATCAGCTTATCAAATTTCATGAACAACTTTGTTGAAATTTTTGTTTGTATTAGATTTGATTCGTGAATTAATTAGGAAATTCTCCTTATTGTTAAACATTGTGTATCTATTTATGTATTTAAAATTTCACCATACAGTTGTATAATATTCTCCATATGACATATCTCATATTTCATTGTAATAATTTTTAAAATTTTATTTTTGAATCCAATATTATGGGTAAAAAGGAGTGTTATTGGTTTTAGAATATGGATCTTGTATTTCACAACTTGGTCAATCTTCTTATCAGTGCTAGTAATTTCTTTACAGATTTTCTTAGATTTTCTGCATTGACAATCATATTGTGTGTAATCAAGGACAATTTTGTCTCTTCTTTTCTAATTCTTATTCCTCTCAAATTTTTTTAAAATTTAATGTATTGGTTAGGATGTCTGCAGGATATTAATTAGTTGTCCATAGCAAAGATTCTTGTCTTGAAACTGAATTTAAAGGGAATGTTTCTAATGCTGTACCATTCAATGTGATGCTTGCCGTAAGTTTTTGGTAAAGTCTCTTTATCAGGTTATCGGCAGAATTGCTGCAACTTACGACAAATGTACAACGTCAGGGTTATTGAAACAAGCTAGTCCACATGTTGTACTTGGTCCTGAAGCTGTAATTGATATTCATCATCACTCTCTTCTGTAACCCATTCTAGAGTTCATTCATGCTTATATTGTGTTTAAGCAGTTCTAAGTTGTTTGCTTGGTCAGTGACCCAGATCTCCATCCCTTAGAGGTCTGAGCCTTTGTTTATTTTATTTTTTTTAACACCTGTTGGACCATGGTTGCTGAGATTTCACATTTAATGTGACCACAGGACACAGAAGCACCATGAAACACACCAGTAAATTCCCTGACGTACAGACACTTTTCTTTCTGCTCTTCTTGTGTAGCATCAGTCCTAGATCTTGATTGCAACCAGGGTCAATAGCTCCCATCTTTACAGTGATCCTTTCTTTGCCGAGTGGTCTACTGGAATGAAGAGCTCATATGATTAATTGATTATTATAGCTTTGTGGTCAAGCCCCTTACTGCATCCTCTGGTAGAAGCCTCCCCTACCCTGTGAACCAAGGGGTTCACAGATCCTGTTTGTGGAGAGAAGAAGTACACGTTCAGCAAGTGGGTCACTGAGCAGAATGCTGACAGGGCTCAATCCTACTTCACTGTTGGTTCCAGACCCATGAATTTTAGTTATCGGAGAACCCCCGACTTTTCTTCCAGCCTTGATACCATGGGGGCAATTACTTCCTCCTTGTCTCTAATGATTAAGTGCTAACATCTGGCCTCTGCCATTATCAAATTCCACAACCTCATGTATATACTGATGTCGAAGTTGGGAGCCCAGTTCCACAGCAGTATCACCTACTGTTAATTTTAACCTCCAGAGGACAGCCATTGCCTAGCTTCTCAGTGGGTCTGGTATGCCTCTCACCTGTGCATTCCCTATAGTTTTAATGAAGTAACGCTCCTTGGACCCTTCTGGAGAATACATTCAGGTGGTGAGTTCTCCAGCTGCACTTAAATCCTTTCTAACAGTCTCACCCCTCAGAGGCTTCTGACTCCTACCTCAATACTCTGCTGAGACAATTCCATAATCTCTGCCTCATTCACTGTAGGCCATTGACATGTTCAATTTTTAACGGGCCATTCTAACCACACTTTTGGATCAGAATCAGGTGACCTTGCCAGAACATTAAGCTCTCAAATCATAGCACATCAATAAATCCTCCCCTATTCCCACTGCATTTTCTGCCTTTAAAACCTTGAAGACCTGTCTCATAAGTATTCTCCACTCTCCAGGTTCCAGCAGCACATATTAGAATCCTGCAGTTCCATTGCATATATCCTCATTTCTGCCACAGCAGAGATTTTATTTCCTTCCATGGGCTGTGGTGCAGCCTGTTCTGGAGGCAATAAGGGGAAGTGTGGTAGCTCTTGGGATGAAAAGCCTCTTCACGTGAAGCACCTGCCTCAGGTGAAGTCCTTGCAGCATCTCCAGTGGAAAGGAGGCCATTCTCTAATAAGAGGGAGGATGCTGCTTCTTCCAGGCTGGAGAATTCAAAGGGATCCAGGTATTCAAACTTCTCAGGCCTTTCTACCTCTAAGGCTCAGGAGCCCACTCTTATCAGGGCACTGGTTTAGACATAAGAGATCTGTTAGAGATTTCTGTAGCTCTACGATTGCAGTTAACTAAGGCCAGCCAAACAATCCTTATAATTTGCATTCCCCCATACTGTTCAAGTGCAGAAACCAGGGATTCATCTGTCGCCTGTACTTCATTTTCATCTACTAGAGGTGAGCCTTTTGATAGTGATATTGGTCACTGGTGAGTCACTAGTTCCAGAATCCCATTCTGAACATATACTTCCTGTATTAACTCTCTTAGCTTGAGTTTTGCCAGAAAGTGGAGCCTGAGACACAGGCTTGCACTTAGGAGGTAGTTGAGAGGTGATTCCATGGAGCTGGGGTGAGAGTTTCAAAAGAATAAAACAGAGGAGGGAAAGGCAAATGAAAGGTTTATTATCAAGTAGTCACTGTTGTGGGCAGTTGAAACTCAGTCATGCCTCCTTCTGTGTAGTCTACAGAATGCAACTCAAATCATGCCCTCAGAGGAGGTAACGGTGGAACATTTATCTACAAACTCCATCCCCCATTGGTCAAAGATTGCTGACTCTGCTTATACAATCCCAACAGTGAGTACTTTCTTAAATTTTGTGCTTTAGTCACTTGACTTGCCTCATTCTTATCTCAGCTCTGCCTCTCAGCTTATGAATATACAGTATTCAATGTGTTATAAGGTAGGCCCTATTGTACCTTTTGTTGTTACTACATCAGTAAATTCAACACAAGAAATTAGCATCTATAAAATGTTAAGAGATCGTATGTGTTTTCTGGTTCTGAGTTAGTAAACTGAGTTTCTTCAGGGGTTGGAGTGATGAACCCCAAATCAGGTAGGCCCCGAGCTAAGGTTTCTGAATAGTGAAAATTTAGAATACAAGGAGATTCATTTTCTGCATGACTGGGAGGGCTGAAAGAGTGGGGGTGGATTCTGTGTTGGTGCCTGAGTTGCAGTACTTGATTTGTTTTTGCCCAATAACTATCAGTAGACAATAGCCTCCTCTGCAGTGTAGCCATTTGGCTCTGTTTAATGAGAAGAAAAACAAAGACATTACATTGTGTTATGAAGTCTGTGAAAATAGGATTTTACACGCATGGGGCCCAAGGACAATTAAGAGAGAGATCTGCCACCATCATTGTGATTCTCCCTGGATTGCAGATACGCAAAGTGCAACTCTCCTCTCAGAGACAATATAAAATGTGTCTTGAAAGAACAATGTTGCTGGGTAAAATGAAAATGCCCTGCATCAGGCCAGACCACCACATTTTTACTTCCTTTTCTTTTGACAGCTTGGCTCTCTATTTGCTTCTTTATCAATAGGTTTTTGCCTTTGGGGTAATCCTGCATGCTTCTTCTCCCTTTTCCAACAGCCTTTTTCTTTACTACATGTTGACTTTTCATCACTGTCTTTTTTACTTCTTAAATTTCCCCTTTTCCACACTTAAAAAAATGTGTGCCTATGAGGAGGGATGTAAGAAAAGTTATTGCTGGGGCCGTTGGTAACACTGCTCTTCTCTGCTAGTCAAGCATCCTGGGAGATGCGCTATTTGGGGGGAGTTTCAGGTGAGGGACTAAAATGGAATAATGTGTGAGTAGGAGGGGGCTCCTGCAAAGGACAATGATGAATCCTTAAGTAAATTCTGCCTTGCCAGGAGCTAGATCATAGCTAGGCAAGCATCAGAGGTAGGAATAAGAAGGGTCACATATTAAAAATTGAGAGATTGATTTTTCAATTCCTTTTCTTTCTTATACATCTTAATGTTTTAGAGTTTGTCCCAGCCCTTGAAGTTAAGGGGACAGGTAAACACTCGCCTATGGTAAGAAATGCAATAAGAACCACAAATATGATTTTCTGTACATGACTTAGATGCCAATTTGCCAGTATCAAGGGAACGACCCATATCTTCTACTTCCCTATGACCAACTTATGGAAAAATGTGCTTCTCTTTAATGAGCATCATGTCAACAATTCAAGGAGTCAATTATACAGATGCTTAAAAACACCCTAATTAAATTCAGATGTCTTAGGAGGTTGGGCTGTGAGTTGGTGAAATGAATTTTGGTATCAGTTTAAATTGTCACTGAGACATTGGTATCTGTGACTTTGGGTGTTATTCTAAATAAAGCGTTGGCAAACTTTCTGTAGAGGGTTAGATAATATTTTTCATTTTGCTGGCCATTTGGTGCCTTTTGAAACTAGTTAACTCTGCAGTTGTAGTGCAGCCAAAGCAGTTATAGACAATCCATGAACAAATGAGTGTGACTGTATTCAATGAAATCTTATTTACAAATACAGAAGATTGGCTGGATTTGCCCCATGAACTGTCACTTGCCAACCTCTGTTCTAAATTGTCACTGAGATGTTTGTATCTGGCAAAGCACTCCTAAATGACATTTAATTTTTAAAACAGAGATGTTTCAGTTTCCACGGCAAGCATCTCAAAGGGTTCCATGCAAGAAAATGCAGTCTCATTTAATTTATGTTCGCTGCATCACATTCTGCCCCTATTTCATCTCCACACCTGGGATCCAAATGTTCGGACATGACAACCAGTGCTTCAAACCCACCTGAAACCACGTTTATACACTTGAAAACCATTTACTTCAAGAGTAATGGCACACATTGCAGCAACTTTTCTTTCTTGGGTCATGGCAGCAACTATTATTTCATCAAATCACATTTGTTTGAATGCATTCAGAATTAGTATTCATAATAAATTAATAAATAATTAATGAAAAGTACTGTTGGGAATGAGTTCTTTGATTTAAGGAAAGCGTCAGGATTGAGTTTGCAAACAGCATCTTTCATTTGTAACCTTTTCTACAGAGAAGAAAGACTGCTTTATGTTAAAAGAGAGTCTTGAATACAGTTGGTGTTGAATAAGTGTGTTCAGAGTTTGGACTAGGTCTTTGGGTTTGTCTTCGCTAGCTTTCCTGTTCTTCCTTAAACTTAGAGCAGAGAAACTGATGCCATTGCCTCTGCAAAAGAAAATTCTGAAGTTGGAAGTAATTGTTTCAAGGGCTAGCCCTAGGTAGTAAATCTTTATTAAATATGTTTAATTAACTTCATTGCACATTTATTGATGGCCTACTATGTGAAAAGGGCTCTGACAAATGCTAGCAGCTATCAAAATGCAAGAGACACATTTTCTGCCTTTCAGAAGTTTACTATTTATAACCAGCAGATGAACATGTTAAAGTTCAACACATCATACAGCTGCATCCTGGGCTTTTTCGGGCCAGGCCTGATTAGGGGTAACTGCAACAGTAAGCCTATGGTTAAAAACAGAATGGCTCTAATTCCCACTGCCAATGCTAGACTTCTAGACCCTAAAGTGTCCCCGCAACGATTTGTTGGACAGTGATACAACCCCAGAGCATGGACCACCAAAGGGAATTTGCACCACCATGAGGAATCCATCCTCTTTTTCTCCCTTCCTGTGGTGTGGCCTGCTGCTGAGCCAGCCCTGCCTGTCTCTGTGATTCCCACCACAACCAACCAGGCCAGTGCCCATTGTCCTGGACTGTCCTGCTCTGTCAAACCCATTGATGCTGTGCATCTTGTTGGTGCATCCATCCACACACTTGATTGAGTGGCTTTTTATAGGTATTAATGCTTTTTATGCTTATAAAACCCCATATCTTATACAAAATTAATACTTCTAAAAATACTTTTTATAAGAAAGCATTAATATTTATAAAAATACTTAAAAAAATTTTTTTGAGACAGAGTCTCAGTCTGCTCACTGCAACCTCCGCCTCCTGGGTTCGAGCAATTCTACCTCAGCCTCCTGACTAGCTGGGACTACAGGTGCACACTACCATGCCTGGCTAATTTTTGTATTTTTAGTAGAGATGGGGTTTCACCATATTGGCCAGAATGATCTCGAACTCCTGACCTCAGGTGATCCACTGGCCTCAGCCTCCCAAAGTGCTGGGATTACAGGCATGAGCCACCACAGCCAGCCTATAAAAGTACTTTTTATGAGTATTAATGCTATTATAAGTTAGCTGCTGTGTGAGAAGGGCCATACTGCAGAGTGCCCCAGTAGGGCGTGGTGTTGGGATGGAGTTGGACCATGATATTGAAAGGCCCTACTGTGTAATTGGTGGGGAAGTGAGGATGCTGGATCTAACTGCCTGGGTTGGACCGACACTCACAGACTGTGTAATCTTAGGTACATTCCTTAGCCTCTCTGTGCCTGTTTCCTCATCTGAGAGACAGAGATAATAATACTCCCATATAATAGGATTGCTCTGAGAATCAAATGAGTTAATCAAGTAAAGCACTTAGAACAGCTCCTGGCACATAGGAATCACTACACAGATGCTGTTTGCTATAACTGTTATTATTATCCCTTCAACCCTCAGGGAGGAAGATCAGGGCCTGTGGTCTCAGGACATCCAATGCTGTTATCTCTATGATCAAGCAGTTGCATTATGTCATAGGATTATTCTGTACACGCGGTATTTTCTGTGACTGTCATGACTTCAGAAAAGTCAGAAAGCATTGCTCTTACATGGGTCTAGTTTAAGTCTCAGGAAGACTAAAGAATGCTTTTTTTTTCTTTGTCCATTCTATAGATGATGCTGCTAAGGTTAACAAACTTGCCCCAAGTCATACACTTAGAAAATGTCAGAGCATGAATTTAAATCCAAATTCATTGGGCCCCAGGACCTTGAGCACTGGGTGAAAGGCCACAGTTTCCTCCAGTGACATAGGAGAGCTCCTTTCCTCCTCTCCTTGCCCCACTTTATCATATACTCCCCAAGCCTAGCTGCCTGGGGGCCTCTCGGATACTTGTGAATACATTTTGTGAAATATCTCCCTAAGCTGCCCTTTTCTAGGACTTAGTCAGAGGCCAGAAGAACAGTGCTGGTGGGCCAGGAGGGTGGAAACTGACGCTCTGTTTCTTTAGCATGATTTATATCTCGGTGGATACCGAGTGGCCTCATGTAAGTAGACTCTGAAAGGGAGGTGGGAGGGGAGGGGCACAGTTTGGGTTCCAGCTGGGCCACACTTTATCTGTAGTGCAGATTTACACTTGCTTTGGATGTGAAATCTAAAAGAGCCCAGCAGACATGACACCACCCAAGCTATATTTAGGAAGTTTTAATAGCCTGGCTTGGTGGTATCCCTCAGGGAATACACATCAGTGATTAGCTAGTGTCACTGCTGCTCCACTGGTGGGCAATCGCAATAGCAAGACATTTTTCTTCTCTAAAATGAATTTCTAAGTCAAATTCATAGCAAACTCAGACATTTGACCTTATTATTACTTTTTTTTTTTTTTTTTTTAATAAGAAACAGAATCTTGGTGTCTCACCCAGGCTGGAGTGCAGTGGCATGATCATAACTCACTGCAGCCTCAAACGTCTGGGCTCCAGCGATCCTTCTGCCTTAGCCTCCCAAGTAGCTGGGATTACAGGCATGCTCCACCATGCCCAGCTAATTTTTAAATTTTTTTGTAGAGACAAGGTCTAACTATTATGCCCAGGCTGGTCTCAAACTTACTATTTAAATTGGAGAATGTTTACTGCAGAGTTAACTCACTCCCACTTGACTGTCGCTTGCCTCGTGAAAACTCTACATGCACATCCCACGTCTGCTAGCCATCATTTTTGTTATGCAATGTTCTGTCCATCTTCCAGAGTTTCCTCTTTTTGTATTTATTTTCTTCACATCTTCCTTTTCTCTTTAGAAAACAAAGAAAACAGCTGTGAAGGTGCTTTAAAAGCTAAAAGCACTTTAGAAACTGAAAACACATGCAGAATACCACGTCTTCCACATCTGTGGTGGTCCTTTAAAGGTGGGGAGGGGAAGGGCTATTTGTTCAGTATCTATTAAACGCCAGGCACTGATTGTTTTAGACCTCTTGGTATACATTTTATTTAATTCTCATAATACCTCTGCGATACCTACTCTGCTTATTCTAGATCCAAGACAATTGAGGCTCAGAAAGATTATGTAACTTGTCCCATGTGACACAGCTAGTAAGTAGAGATTCTGAACGTGAGCTCACACTGAAATGCTTCATCTTTCCACTCTACCTTTCCCCACCTTTCTAAACTATGGTGCTCAGTTTTGGTGGGAAATGAGGAAAAATTATTCTATTCAAGAGACAAGTATTGTGTAGTTAAGTTCAGAGTAGCTGCTGCCTTGGTTGTAATTCCAGATCCATAATCAAACTTCACTGAATCCTCTCTCCTGCTTAGCTCTGTCAGAGAGGTCTCTGTTACCCAGCGTCCTCTACTTTGAAGTCAGGATATTTATAAGAAATATGTTTTATTTATTGTCTCAAAAACTGGGATTTGGGACAGAGCTTCCCTTAATAAGTCACTTTGTCACCTGACAATATTAGAATTGCCTAATACTATACAAATCTAGACAAAACATTCATCTGCCTTAGAGGAATTATGAAGTAAGATGGGGCCACAACTTCCAGGTGTGTATAGTCTGAATGATCACTTTCACTTCTACATGGGGCAGAATGAGCCTTTTTCTTTGAGACTAGCCGAGACTTGTGCTATTCAGAGTTCTGACCTCTAAGCTAAGGCCTGGCCTTTTTGCATAGTATTCTCTGAAATACTGCATAGGCCATGAGCAGACACTGATAAAGTCAAAGAAGGGGCTAGACAGCTTACTATGGACAATCTGACAGCTGTCAGGCACTAGAGACTTTGTTGCAGGAAAATTGGGCTCACATGATCCGGCGTGAAACATACCAGGTGTTGATACTAAGGACGGTGAGAAGAGAGGCTAAAAGTGAGGACAGCCAGTGATAGTGTCAGCAATAATTTTGAGGGACTCCCTGTCCCATAATCTCCATCAACTTTTCTAAACTGCTGTAAACAAACAAAAAGTAAAATTATGAAAACCCACAGAGATACACACACTAGAAAATGTAAGCTTCAAATGCTCCTTAGAACCAGAAAAGACAGTACTATCTTATTATAGTACCTATCCAATAAGAATTTTCTTGGCCTTTTACTTCTTCACCCTCACAGCTTCAACCTTGGGTGGGACACAGGTCAGAAACAACAGCTGGTAAGTGTGGGGAAGCAAGAAGTTAGCACAGGTGTTAACAATGCCTCCTTCCCTAGGATGGGGGACTAGCAGGCTGCTGGCTCGGGATGGACGAGGGGCATGTGACAGGGAGAAGTCTCAACTGTGAATGATGATTGGTCTGGTGATGACTGCATCCAACTAAACATATTTCAATATTGAGTTAAGACTACAATACTGATTTAAAATGACAGTAGATCATTCTTTTACTTAAGCATGACCACAAAAGTCAGGGTTAAGGGAAGAACCTGACCAGGTTTAAAGAGAGTGGAAAAAAACAAGTTTTATGATGAAATCCCATGAGTCCTGCTTATTCAATGTGCCAGTTATAGTGAAGGATTGGCAGAAAGAGAAAACCCATTAAGTTACAGAGCAGAGTTTGCTGGAAGATGACTCGGTATGATGCAGCCTTTGATTAATTTTGTCAGCTTCCGGAAGCACACTTTAAAGAAAGAATAATTAAGCCATGTGGGACACTGTCTCTGATAACAGTGTTTACCAAATAATGGTCATTTTAAGGGAATCACAGATGAACAATTTTTAAATATCAAGAGTTAAGCATTTGCTATAAGACTATATTAATTAGAATAAACTGCTGTAATCGAGAACCTCAAAATCTATGAGTTAAGACAGTAAAAGGTGATTTCTCACCTCACACCATGGTTTAATGTAGGCTTTGATGGGGGTGGATCTTCTGTACCACAGTCAGTCAGGGAATCAGACCCCTCTTTGGGGCTTTAGGTTCTTCTGGGTCCTGGAGTCTGCTTCTTCTAGCCATTGCACAGAGCAAAAGAGGGCATGGAGTTATTTAAGGGCCGGGACTGCAAGTGCCATGAATCACTTCTACTCATAGTCTATTGGCCAGAAGTCAGTCACATAATTCCACCTAACTGCAAGGAAAGCTGGGAAATGTATCCTAGCTGTGTGACTAGGAGGCAAAGGAAACGGGGGAGGGAGAGACACTTAACACTGTTTCCCTTACATGCAAACTTTATGAAAACAATAGCCTATCAAAGCCTTGGTTTCACAGATACAGTGTTATTGCTTAGGTGAAACTGAAGTGGTAGAGCCAAGAACTGTAATTCACTTTCTGCTGACCACATGGATCACTTGGAGGCAGGTTCCTGGTGGGATAAAAGGTGTGGGGATGCATAGGAGGAATACAAATAGGAGGAATACAAATCATTACCAAAAAGACATTGAAGAATGCGACTGGGCAAAAAATGCCACTATGTAAATTCAGAGTGATTTAGGGCTGTTCAACCTCCTGTAGATTTCTGCTCAGTACATACAAAAAAAGAAGAAAAATGGAGTAAAATCCTTTTTCCCTTCAGGGCACTTCCCTCTAATTAGTCTTAAAGCCACTTAAAATGAAGTTGTTGATACTGACTTTTCAGCAGTTAATTTCTTCATGAGAAAAAAATTTTCTTTTTGAGACGGAGTCTCGCTCTGTCCACCTAGGCTGGAGTGCAGGGGTGCCATCATGGCTCACTGCAGCCTTGACCTCCTGGACTCAAGTGATCCTCTTGCCTCAGTCTCTTGACTAGCTGGCACTGCAGTTTTGCACCACGACACCCAGATAATGGCTTTTTAATTTATTTTTTTGTAGAAATGGGATCTTGCCATGTTGCACAAGCTGGAGAAAGAATTTTCAGGAGTATATTTGTATAAATCAAGTGGCTATTACTCTGTGTATTTCATTTTAATTTTTAAATTTTGATTTTTGTTACCAACTAATCATTAACAGTTATTTTTGGCACAAAGAATAACAGAATTTCCAGGTGTGAGTTTTTGTTAATCAATTAGTATTATGCTTTGCATTTTATTTTGATTTTTATAATGTGATAACATTCATGTCTTTTGACTGTCTTTGTCATGATCACTTTCTATATTTGTGGTGGGTCAGAGGTGACCATGGAGCCAGCACACGTGGAGCAGATTCCAGTTGCTGTTTGACTTTGAGCCAAATTGCTAATCTTTCTATGCATCAGTTTTCTCATCTCCAAAATTATAGCAATAATAATACCTACCTCATAGGATTGTTGTGAGAATTAAAAGAATTAATATTTATAAAGCATTTATAATTGTGCCTGATATGGCTTGGCTGTGTCACCACCCAACTCTCATCTTGAATTGTAGTTCCCATTATCCCCAGGTGTCATGGGAGGGACCTGGTGGGAGGTAACTGAATCATGGGGGCAGGTTTTCTTGTGCTGTTTTCATGATAATGAATAAGTCTCACAAGATCTGATGGTTTTATAAAGGGCAGTTTCCCTGCCCACGTTCTCTTGTCTGCTGCCATGTAAAACATGCCTTTGCTCCTCCTTTGCCTTCCACCATGATTGTGAGGCCTCCTTGGCCGTGTAGAACTGTGAATCTATAAACCTCTTTTTCTTTATAAATTACCCAGTCTCAGGTATGTCTTTATTAGCAGCATGAGGACAGACTAATACAGTGCCTGGCAAGTAAAAATAAATGAACCTTTTAAAAGAAAAAAAAACAGTAATAAATAATAATATAAGTGGTAGAGTGATATGGCCAGAAATTGTGATGTCGGTAAGCAAATTTTTCAATGGAATTCACTGTCTTATGTGATGACTGATGGCTTCCTTATAAATCAATCAGTAGATGTGGCTTGGAGTTTTTTCAAATCAATCAGTACTGAATGAAAACTCTTCCTCTGAGAGCAAGTATAGTGTTTTGCTACAGCCCTGTTGGAACAAAACTTCGCTAACAGTGGTGCTCAAAGAGGCTTGGTTTCTGAACAAGTTGAGATGTAAAACAGCATAAAGATGGGGCCAAAAATGGCCTGTTTCCTGCTGGGAGGTAGGAGGGAGGTAATGGCTTTGGCTCTCTTGGCTCTGTGGGTTGCTAACAGGGGAAGCTCTGAGTTAGGCAGAACTACCTGACCCCACCCAGGTAGCACTGGCTGGGGCAGAATTCCCCTCTAGGAGGAGGGTGAAGACTTTGGATGTAAAGGAGCAGAGATAACTCGTGCTCTCAAGAGGAAGAATAGTCAAGCTAACTGGAGCATACCTTTTCCATTCAGCCTGAATTTACTAATCCTATTTGTCACTCTTCTTCCTCAAAATAGAGTAAGTAAAATGGGCAGAAAATGGAAAAACTAGTATTTTTACTACTAATTTTTAATAAATGTTTCTAGATTTTAAATGCATAAAATTATCAATGATTAAGAGTATGTGTTATTTTCTGAAGCTAAAAAGACAATAGCAAGAGTTATTTATTTATGCTTTGTTCTGATAAGCTTATTATTATCAGGCAATGGGATTGAATGTCACATTTTTGCAGAATGTTTAACAATAGTTATTAGTAGCAATTCCTCACAAAGCCAAGTTGGAAGTAGTTTTATTTTTCCAAATGTTTGCTTTGGAAATAAAAACACTAAATATTGATTTATTCAAAATTACATTTGCAATGTAGGAATTTTGATTTTAAAAAAACCATTTTCTCCATACAACCCAGTGGTAACATATTTTCAGGCTTTTAATGTTTGTTAAATCAAACAAACCCAAGAAACATTCATAAATCAGTGAGTGTCTAACAGAAATTATATTTTACTCTGTGTGACCCTAGGAAAATCATTTCATATTTCTATATTCTCCTTGTCTTTGAAGAAATAAAGATCATGATATTCTATTAAATAAAATCATTTGAAGCTATCTGGAAGAAAGAGCATGCTAACTTTTTTTTGAGATTACAAAATTTACAATTTATTTTAATATAACTTTTGAGGCAGGCCACTATATTTGGCTGAAAATAATTAAAATTTGGAGATATGATTGGTGGTGTTTGGGACACAATATTTTCACGTCCTTGCTAATGTCAAAATTTCCTTGGTTTTACAGTAATAAAATAGCACCTTTATTTTTAATGACTATACTATAAGGCCATGTCAACTCTTTTGTAGAGATTATAACATTTCATTGCTCTGGTTAGCAATTTACTTTAAAAATGCAGCTGTAATTTTAGCTGTGGGAACAAACATTTGTGTTGTTGCTAATTCACAAAACTTTTGAAGATGAGATATCTTTATTGCAATATTCATTTGCTTTTCACCTTTTTTGGTAAGGATGTGAGAGAAGACAGAAAAAGGAGGTATACAAAAATGGAACACTACATTTTGTAAAAACAAATTTGTCATTTAGGAAATGTAATTTCCAGTGGTATTTTATTTGAATAGTGCATATTCAGTATGAAAAATATGGAAAAATGTGGAAAAATAGAAATAAAAATATTTTATCATCCAAGTGTTTCATCACTTAAAGACAACATGTTAACAATTCTGAGAATATTCAAAACCTGGTTTTCTAGTGCCTTTTCTTTTTACATTGTTGTGATCTTACTTTGGATACTACTTTGCATGCTGCTTTTTTCATTTAACGTTACAGCATAAGCAATTTATAGATGATTGCAAATTTTAACAAACTTTTTTTTTCTTTCAAGTTCAAGGGTACATGTGCAGGATGTGCAGGTTTGTTAGATAGGTAAATGTGTGCCATGGTAGTTTGCTGCACAGATCATCCCATCACCTAAGTATTAAGCCCAGCATCCATTAGCTATTCCTGATGCTCTCTCTCCCCATATTCCCCACTCCAACAGGCCCTAGTGTGTGTTGTTCCCCCAGCCATGTGTCCATGTGTTCTCATCATTCAGCTCCCACTTATAAGTAAGAACACTGGGTGTTTGGTTTTCTATTCCTGCTTTAGTTTGCTGAGGATAATGGCTTCCAACTCCATCCATGTCCCAGCAAAGGACAAGATCTTGTTCTTTTTATGGCTGCATAGTATTCCATGGTGTATATGTACCACATTTTCTTTGTGCAGTCTATCATTGATGGGCATTTAGGCTGATTTCATATCTTTCCTATTGTAAATCGTGCTGCAATGAACATATGCGTGCATGTATCTTTATAATATAATGACTTCTATTCCTTTGGGTATATACCCAGTAATGGGATTGCTGGGTCACATAGTATTTCTGGTTCTAGGTCTTTGAGGAATTACCACACTGTTTTCCACAATGGTTGAACTAGTTTACACTTCCACCAACAGTGTAAAAGTATTCCTTTTTCTCCACAACCTTGCCAGCATCTGTTGTGTTTTTGACTTCAGTAAGAGCCACTCTGACTGGTATGAGATGGTATCTCATTGTGGTTTTGATTTGCATTTCTCTAATGATCAGTGATGTTGAGCTTTTTTTCATATGTTTGTTGGCCACATGTATGTCTTCCTTTGAGAAGTGTCTGTTCATGTCCATTGCAAACTTTTCAATGGAGTTGTTTGTTTTTGTCTTGTAAATTTGTTTAAATTTCTCTTGTAGACTCTCGATATTAGACCTTTGTGAGATGGATATATTGCAAAAATTTTCTCCCATTCTTTAGGTTGTCTGTTCACTCTGTTGATAGTTTCTTTTGCTGTGCAGAAGCTCTAGTTTAATTAGACCCCATTTGTCAATTTTTGCTTTTGTTGCAATTGCTTTTGGCATTTTCATCATGAAATCTTTGCCTGTGCCTATGTTCTGAATGGTATTGCCTAGGTTTTCTTCTAGAGTTTTTATAGTTTTGGGTTTTACCTTTAAGTCCTTAATCCATCTTGAGGTAATTTTTATATAAGGTGTAAGGAAGGGGTCCAGTTTCAATTTTCTGCATATGGCCAGCCAGCTCTTCCAGCATCATTTATTAAATAGGGAGTCCTTTCCCCATTGCTTGTTTTTGTGAGCTTGTTGAAGGTCAGATGGTTGTTGGTGCGCAGCCTTATTTCTGAGTTCTCTATTCTGTTCTATTGGTTTATGTGTCTGTTTTTGTACCAGTACCTTGCTGTTTTGGTTACTGTAGCATTGTAGTATAGTATAAAGTTGGGTAGTATGATGCCTCCAGCTTTGTTCTTTTTGCTTAGGACTGTCTTTGGTATCCGGGCTCTTTTCTGGTTCCATATGAATTTTTAAATAGTTTTTTTTGTAATTATGTGAAGAATGTCAATGGTAGTTTAATGGGAATAACACTGAATCTGTAAATTACTTTGGGCAGTATGACCATTTTCACAATATTGTTTCTTCCTATCCACGAGCATGAAATGTTTCTCCATTTGTTTGTGTCCTCTCTGATTTCTTTGAGCACTGGTTTGTAGTTCTCCTCAAAGAAGTCCTTCACTTCCCTTGTTAGTTGTATCCCTAGGTATTTTATTCTTTTTGTAACAATTGTGAATGGGAGTTCATTAATGATTTGGCTTTGCTTGCCTGTTGTTGGTTTATAGGAATGCTAGTGATTTTTGCACAATCATTTTGTATCCTGAGACTTTGCTGAAGTTGCTTATCAGCTTAAGAAGCTGTTGGGACTGGGTGCAGTGACTCACGTCTGTAATCCTAGTGCTTTGGGAGGCTGAAGTGGATGGATCACCTGAGGTCAGGAGTTTGAGGCCAGCCTGGCCAATGTGGTGAAACCCCATCTCTACTAAAAATACAAAAATTAGCCAAGCATGGTGGCAAGCGCCTGTAATCCCAGTTACTCAGGAGGCTGAGGCAGGAGAATTGCTTGAACCCAGGAGGCGAAAGTTGCAGTGAGCCGAGATAATGCCATTGTATTCCAGTCTGGGTAACAAGAGTGAAAGTCCATCTCAAAAAAAAAAAAGAAGCTTTTGGGCTGAGACAAAGGGGTTTTCTGGGTATAGGATCATGTCATCTGCAAATAAAAATAATTTGACTTCCTCTCTTCCTATGTGAATACTCTTTTCTTATTTCTCTTGCCTGCTTGCCCTGGCCAGAACTTCCAATACTATGTTGAATAGTAGTGGTGAGAGAGGGCATCCTTGTCTTGTGCAAGTTTTCAAGGAGAATGCTTCCAGCTTTTGCCCATTCAGTATGATATTGACTGGGTTTGTCATAGATGGCTTTTATTATTTTGTGTTATGTTCCTTCAGTACCTAGTTTGTTGAGAGTTTTCAACATGAAGGGGTGCTTGATTTTATCAAAGGCCTTTTCTGCATCTATTGAGATAATCATGTAGTTTTTGCCTTTAGTTTTATTTATGTGATGAATCACATTTATTGATTGCGTATGTTAAACCAACCTTGAATCCTGGGGATGAAGACAACTTGATCGTGGTGGATAAGCTTTTTGATGTGCCGCTGGATTGTTTGCCAGTATTTTATTGAGGATTTTTGCGTCAATGTTCATCAAGGATATTGGCCTGGAATTTCCTTTTTTTTTTTTTCTTTTGTATCTTTGCCAGGTTTTGGTATCAGGATGATGCTGGCCTCATCAAATGAGTTAAGCAGGAGTCCCTCCTTTTCAACTTTTTGGAATAGTTTCAGTAGAAATGATACAAGCTGTTTGTATTTCTGGTGGAATTCAGCTGTGAATCCTTCTGGTCTTGGGTGTTTTTTGCTTGGTAGGCTACTTATTACTGCCTCAATTTCAGAATTTGTTATTGGTGTATTCTGGAATTCAATTTCTTCCTGGCTCAGTCTTGGGAGGGTGTATGTGTCCAGGAATTTATCTATTTCTTTTGTATTTTTTAGTTTATTTGCATAGAAGTATTTACAGCATTCTCTGATGGTTGTTTCTATTTCTGTGGGGTCAGTGGTAATGTCCCCTTTATCATTTCTGATTGTGTTTATTTGAGTCTTCTCTCTTTTCTTCTTTATTAGTCTAGCTAGCAGTCTATTTTATTAATTTTTTTCAAGAGCCAACTCCTGGATTCATTGATGTTTTTCAAAGGGGTTTTTGTGTCTCTGTCTCCTTGAGTTCAGCTCTGATCTTGGTTATTTCTTGTCTTCTGCTAGCTTTGGGGTTTGCTTTTGGTTCTCTAGTTATAGTTGAGATGTTAGGTTGTTGAGATCTTTCTAGCTTTTTGAAATGGTCATTCGGTGCTATAAGTATCCCTCTTAACACTGCTTTGGCTACATCCCAGAGATTCTGGTACACTATCTTTTTGTTCTATTAGTTTCAAAGAACTTCTTGATTTCTGCCTTAATTTTATTCTTTACCTAAGAATCATTCAGGAGTAGGTTGTTCAATTTTTATGTAGTTGTGTGATTTTGTGTGAGTTTCTTTTTTTTTTTTTTTTATAGGAGAATGTAACTTTATCTTCTTTTTTCTTTTTTCTTTTTTTTCTTTTTTTTAAATTTTTTTTAAAATTATACTTTAAGTTCTAGGGTGCATGTGCATAATGTGCAGGTTTGTTACATATGTATACTTGTGCCATGTTGGTGTGCTGCACCCATCAACTCGTCAGCTTCTTAATATTGAGTTCTAATTTAATTGTGCTGTGGTCTGAGAGACTATTTGTTATGATTTCAGTTCTTTTGCATTTGCTGAGGAGTGTTTTACTTCAAATTATGTGATTAATTTAAAAATAAGTTCCATGTAGTAATGAGAAGAATGTATATTCTGTTGTTTTTGGGTGGAGAGTTCTGTGAATATCTATCAGGTCTACTTGATGCAGAGCTGAGTTCAGGTCCTGAATATTTTTGTTAATTTTGTGTTTCTATGATGTAACATGGTCAGTGGGATGTGAAAGCCTCCCACTATTATTGTGTGGGAGTCTAAGTCTGTTTGTAGGTCTCTAAGAACTTGCTTTATGAATCTGAGTGCTTCTCTATTGGGTGCATATATATTTACGATAGTTGGCTCTTCTTGTTGAATTGAACCCTTTACCTTTATATAATTCCCTTTGCCTTTTCTGATCTTTTATTGGTTTAATATCTGTTTTGTCAGAAACTAGGATTGTGACCCCTGCTTTTTTCTGTTTTCCAGTTGCTTGGTAAATTTTCCTCCATCCCTTTATTTTGAGCCTATGTGTGTCTTTGCACGTGAGGTGGGTCTTGGCTGTATCCAGCTTGCCATCCTGTGTCTTTTAAAGGGGGCATTTAGCCCATTTACATTTGAAGTTAGTATTGTTAGGTGTGCTTTTGTCACCATGACGCTAGCTGGTTATTTTTCAGACTTGTTTATGTGGTTGCTTTGCAGTGTCACTGGTTTGTGTGCTTCAGGGTGTTTTTGTAGTGGCTTTGTAATGGTTTTCCTTTCCATATTTAGTGCTTCCTTCAGGAGCTCCTGCAAGGCAGGCCTGGTGGTGATAAATTCCCTAAGTATTTGCTTGTCTGGAAAGGATCTTATTTCTCCTTCACTTACGAAGCTTAGTTTGACTGGATATGAAATTCTGGTTTGGAAATTCTTTTCTTTAAGAATGTTAAATGTTGGTCCCCAATCTCTTCTGGCTTGTAGGGTTTCTGCTGAGAGGTTCACTGTTAGTCTGATGGGGGTTTCCCTTTGTAGGTGGCCCAGGCTTTCTGGCTGCCCTTAATATTTTTCCTTTCATTTTGACCTTGGAGAATCTGATGATTATGTATCTTGGGGCTGATCTTCTCATGGAGTATCTTACTGGGGTTCTCTGCATTTTCTGAATTTGAATGTTGGCCTGTCTTGCTAGGTTGGGGAAGTTCTTCTGGATGATATCCTGAAGCATGTTTTCTAACTTGGTTCCATTCTCCCTATCTCTTTCAGGTACCCCAATCAATCATAGGTTCAGTCTCTTTACATAATCCCACATTTCTCGGAGATTCTGTTTATTCCTTTTCATTCTTTTTTCTCTATTCTTGTCTGCCTGTCTTATTTCAGATAATCTTCAACAAGCTCTGAGACTTTTTTCCTCCACTTGGTCCATTTTACTATTGATACTTGTGATTGCGTTGTGATGTTCTTGCATTGCATTTTTCAGTTCCATCAGGTTGGTTACGTTGCTCTCTAAACTGGTTAACCTGGCTATCAGCTCCCGCATTGTTTTATCATGATTCTTAGCTTCTTTGCATTGGGTTACAACATGCTCCTTTAGCTCAGCGAAGTTTGTTATTAACCCCCTTCTGAAGCCTACTTCTGTCAATTCAGCCATCTCAGCCTCAGTCCAGTTCTGTGCCCTTGCTGGTTAGGTGTTGTGGTCATTTGGAGAAGACGCACTCTGGCTTGTTGAGTTTTTAGCCTTTTTTGCCTTGATTCTTCCTCATCTTTGTAGGCTTATCTGCCTTCAGTCTTTGAAGTTGCTGACCTTTGAATGAGGTTTCTGTGGGATCATTTTTGTTGATGTTGTTGTTGTTTTCTGTTCGTTTTTCTTCTAACAGTCAGGCCACTTTACTGTAGGACTGCTGCAGTTTGCTGGGGATCCGCTCCAGACCCCAGTTGCCTTGGTTCCTCCTGTACCTGGAGATATTACCAGTGAAGGCTGTCAAACAGCAAAGATGGCAGCCAGATCCTTCCTCTGGAAGCTCTGTCCCAGTGAGGTACTGACAAGTTGCTAGCCCAAACATGCCTGTAGGAGGTGACTGGAGACCCCTGTTGGGAAGTCTCACCCAGTCAGGAGGAATGGGATTAGGGTCCAGCTTAAAGAAGCCGTCTGGCCACTGCTGGCAAGGCAGCTGTGCTAGGTTATGTGGGACCCTTCCTTGTCTGAACCGTTTGTATTCTCCACAACTGGCAGGCTGGAAAAGCTGAGTTGACTGAACCGCAGAGATGGTGTCTGCACCTCCCCCTCAGAGCTCCGTCTCAGGGAGAGATCAGAGCTCTGTCCATAGAACTTTTGCTGGAGTGGCTGAAGCCCCCATAGGAAGGTCCTGCCCAGTGAGGAGGAATGGATTGGGATCTTGCTTAAAGAAGCATCCTGACCATGATCTGGCAAGGCAGCTGTGCTGCATTGAGGGGGACCCTTCCTCATTTTGATGATTTGTATTCTCCAAAGCTGGTGGGCTGAAGCAGCTGAGTCTACTGAACCACAGAGATGGTGGCCACCCCTCCCCCTAGGAGCTCCACTGGTCTCAGGCAGATTCCAGCCTGTTGCCATTGGCTGGCTGGAATTCCAAGCCAGTGGGTCTTAACTTGTGAGGTGCTTGGAAGCGGGGCCTGCAGAACGATGCTGTGTGGCTCCCTGGATTCAGCCCCCTTCCTAGGGATATGTACAGACGGGTCTGCCACCTCGCTGGGAATCCTGGGGCCAGAGTAGGTAAAAGTCCTAGATCTCTGTGTATGTTTGAGTGTCTGCTCTGCCGAGACTCCACACAGCTCTGTGTATCGGACCCAAGGCCCTGGTGGCATGGGCTTACCAGGGGTTCCCCTGATCCATGGGTTGCAAAGATCTGTGGAAGAAGCATGGTTTCCTGGGTGGAGCTGCACAATCACTGCTTCCTTTGGCTGGGGATGGGGGTTTCTTTGGCTCCAAGCAGCTCCTAGGTGGGCCCCGGCTTTTCTTTGTTCTTTGTGGGTTAAGTTGTTTGCCTAGTCAGTCCCAATGCAAGAACCTGGTTATTTCAGTTGAAGGTGCAGAATTTATTTGCAGCCTTTCATTCCTGTGAGCGCTGTGGACCACGGCTGCTTCTAATTGGACATCTTGGATCAATCCCAAACTTTGTTTTAATTGGCTACATAATCTATTATCAAGTGGTAAAAATAGCAGATACTTCATTCTTAGCGTGAGTGGTGCTCTGATATTGACTGAGTTTTTGGAGCTTAGCTTCTCTGCTTCATTTATTCTCTGCTTCTCTCTAGTTTTTAAACAAAACTAAGTGGCTAAACCTAAGACCTTGCTGCATTTACTGTAAAAGCCCTAAATTTGGCTGAGCAGGACCTGCCGCTGGCTCCAATAGAGAAGCATAACAATCAAATGGCAACATTTATCACTTAATTACAGAACAGATATGTGCACATTTCCTATAAAGTTGATTTGTTAAGATTTAGTAGCTTCTGGATCCTGGGAGAAATACTGAAACATTGTCTCTTCAGCAGGTGTGTGCTCCACAGCATCAAACTTATGAGATACATCTGTAGCATTCCCTGGCTCAGATCATATGACAGGATAGTATATGGTAGTTTGTGAAAACAAATGGTCTGAAGGAAATTTCAGAATTGCTTAGATTTTTAAACCAGTTTTACCTTCTACCCAGTTAACGCCTAATTAAGGTCATCAAGCTAACCATATATGGTTATTAATTATGTTTATTTAAAATTGAGTACAGAGGATCCTGTTGTTGTTAGTGTATGGTTTTAAAATTGTCACTGTCATTTTTACACACTTGTGACCATGTTGAGTACACTTCATTCCAGGTTCTATGATACCTAACTAGGTGCTTAGCCTCTCAGGTCCTGTAGGTATTTTCCCCATTTTCAATATGTTATTTCCGTGTAGACTGTATTTGTCAGCTGTTGTTGTAATAATGCTATGTAATGACCCTTAAACCTCAGTGGTCTATCACAAAAATAATTTTTAAAAAATTTTTTATTTATTATTATTATTATTATTTTTTGCACTCATGGGTCTATGGGCTGTTTGATGTTTACCTAGGCTCAGCTAGTGTTGGCTCCAGGCTGCAGGCTTGGGTCAGGACTGCTTCATGGATCTTTTCTGGAGTTCGGGCTGATGAGTGACAACCTATTGTATATTTACCCTCTGGCAATGGCAGGAGGTTAGGAGAGCAACCCAAATGCACAAGCACATTTTACGTCTCTACTTTGTATTACTTTCACTAATATCCTATTGGTCATAGTGAGTTACATGGCCAAGTCCAAGATTAAGGGATGGGGAAGCACATTCCCCATACTGTCAAGATATATGGCAAGGATATAAACTACTACAGGGGAGTGACAAATTGAGAGCAAGAATTCTACTTATCACCCAGTGTTTAAGTTTTGTTTGGAGTTTACAAATTTTTTTCTCAGTTAATTTCCATTTTTATAAGACATCTGGTCTTTTCTGTGCATTTTTAAATGCCTTTTTCATCATAGATCCTTCTTCCTCAATAGATTTATATAAGTTTTAGGTGCATAGAATATGCCTAAGCTACTTTTCATAGAATGTTTGAGCTGGAAGATATCTTAGAGTTTTAATTCTATTATTTTACAGATAAGGAACTGAAGTCCAAAGAGATGAGGTGACTGGCAGAAGAATACACAGCTAGTCAGTGACAATATATTTTAATGGCAAAGTGGGGATGAGGACATTGTACAATTCCTTTCCCTTTTGACCCGGATGTCCTATCTCATTCTGTGCCTCATGAATAATCCTAGTGCTGCTTCCCAGGAGGAATCCAGCTGGCCTGCCTATGTTGGAAATGCTGAAAACAGAATCACAAATTACCTGGGGCAGAGGGAACATGAATGAATCCTGCCTGCAAATTGCCCAGCAGGCAGCAAGTGTCCATCCTCTGTTAGCAGAGGTGATGGAACATGGGACTGCTAGACTCGATAAGATTCACAGATCTTCTGAATGTCAAGGTTACTGAGGGTGCCTTTTAAAAATGGTTTTATGAATCCTGGAAGTTGCCGAGAGGTTATCGCAAAAGCTTTTGTGTGCATTTCGGGGCTTGCTTCTGAAAGCCGTTCTGTGTAGGAAGGAGCCATGAAATTAGAAAGTTTTAGCTGATTTGTGCATGTACAAATGCAAATTAATGTGCTTGCATATTTTCACTGAGTAGCAAGAGCACATTCACCTTGTTAGTGTTTACAAAATTGTTAATATTTTAATTAATGTCACCTGTCATCTGAGAGTCCCAGTGAAACTGAATATTTCATTAACATTGGATAATATTTATTGAGGGTTTGTGTGTATGTGTGTTTGTGTGCAAGGGTGTGCTCACATGAACTCCTTAGCTTGATATTTAACTGCTTCATTGGTTTCCTTCCATCTGCTATGGCCAGGAGCCAGCTATGCCTACTTATTTCATTCTGCATGTATAGTACTTTGGAATGTTAGAATGACACTATTTACATGAGAATTTGAATCAATGTTTTTAGGAGGAAGAACTAAAATTCAGTGTTTGGTTTTTGCTGCTAGAGGAGTTCCTTTCACTACTCTGCTCTTAATGCTTTTATTTGTGACTTTTAATATGTTAAATTTATGTGTATTTGAAACAAGTTGCACAAACAAATATGTTATCTACCTGTTACCTGATAACACTTCCAATTGTTTGACTGTGACTGTAAAAAGTTGTATACAGATTTTAATCCACAGGTCAGATTAGATGCAGTTTATTCTTTAACTGAGGTAATCAAACAAAGTTCCAAAAATCTGGTGAAAATAGATTATGATTATGTGTCAGATATAAAAACCTGTAATATAGGGTGGATGAAAGTTTTGGAATGAAAAGTCATTCTAAAAGTTGTTCATAAAGACACATGCACATGTACGTTCATCACAGCACTATTCACAATGACCGAGACATGGAATCAACTTAGATGCCCACCAGTGGTGGACTGGGTAAAGAAAATGAGGTATATGTACTATGGAATACTATGTAGCCACATAGAAGAATGAAATAATGTTCTTTGCAGCAACATTGATATAGCTGGAGGCCATTATCCTAATTGAATTAATGCAGGAACAGAAGACCAAACACTGCATGTTCTTACTTATAAGTGGGAGCTAAACATTGAGTACATATGGACACAAGGAAACAAGAGACACTGAGGCCTACTTGAGGGTGGAGGGTGGGAGGTGGGTGCAGATTGAAAAACTAGGTATTGAGTACTATGCTTACTACCTGAGTTATGAAATAATTCGTACACCAAACCCTAGTAACATGCAATTCGCCCATGTAACAAACTTGCATATGTACCCCCAAACCTAATATAAAGGTTGGAAAGAAAAAAAAGTGTAAGATTTTGATTATTAATTTTTAAATTATTCATAAGTTCATCATATAAATATTTTTATACTAGAATATATATCATTTTCATTTATTTAATTCTGTTTGGAAATCAGCTTTATATTTCCTTGTGTTATTTTTTCAAAGGAGTTTTTGCCATCTACTGGCTTCTAGTCCGTTGGATTTTCTGGGTGACTTTCCTGTAGCTGATAGTTTCTAGCTGAATGTATAATGTTGTAGCATAACTGATTTAGAAATTTTTATCATATTGTATCAAGCAGATTGGCTAAATGATTTGAATATGTAAAGTTGGCCAGAAATTCTGATGACTGACTTTGATATGTTCAGTTAGGTTGTTGGGTGGCAAGCTCTTGAATTTTTTTTCCTTCCTTATACACATTAGGTTCTTAGTGAATGGTTCCTAAATAAGTAAAGTCTTTTGAGCTTCTTCCAGACTACCAAGGAGAAACTTGAAGGCTGAGCACATACATGAAAATCACAGATGAAACGTGAAAGTTTGTTTACCAAGATTTTTCTATTTTTCCATCGATCCAAACCTAGTAAATATTCTGCTTTGTCTGTATATACAAACTGACTAGGAAAGGATATGATTACATTTAATGAAAATACTAGCAACCAACATTTATTGAACATATGCAAAGTCCCAGCATCTGTGATAAGCACACATGAGCTCATTTAAATCCTAGTAACAACCTGTTGAGGAAGGGAGCTAATTTTATCTCTAACATACAGACGAGGAAAATTTGGCTTCCAGAGTTGGGTGTAATTTGTTCCCTGCTATATAACTAATAATTGATGGAGCAGGAATTCAAAACTCAATCTTCTGAATTCCACCAGCATCTTCAAGATTTCTAGTCTTTTCATTAATCTCCAATACCAACCCAATCTTCTGAATTCCACCAACATCTTCAAGATTTCTGGTCTTTTCATTAATCTCCAATACCAACCCAATCTTCTGAATTCCACCAGCATCTTCAAGATTTCTGGTCTTTTCATTAATCTCCAATACCACCCAATCTTCTGAATTCCACCAGCATCTTCAAGATTTCTGGTCTTTTCATTAATCTCCAATACCAACCCAATCTTCTGAATTCCACCAGCATCTTCAAGATTTCTGGTCTTTTCATTAATCTCCAATACCAACCCAACCTTCTGAATTCCACCAGCATCTTCAAGATTTCTGGTCTTTTCATTAATCTCCAATACCAACCCAATCTTCTAAATTCAACCAACATCTTCAAGATTTCTGGTCTTTTCATTAATCTCCAATACCAACCCAATCTTCTGAATTCAACCAGCATCTTCAAGATTTCTGGTCTTTTCATTAATCTCCAATACCAACCCAATCTTCTGAATTCCACCTGCATCTTCAAGATTTCTGGTCTCTTCATTAATCTCCAATACCAACACAATCTTCTGAATTCCACCAGCATCTTCAAGATTTCTGGTCTTTTCATTAATCTCCAATACCAACCCAATCTTCTGAATTCTACCAGCATCTTCAAGATTTCTGGTCTTTTCATTAATCTCCAATACCAACCCAATCTTCTGAATTCCACCTGCATCTTCAAGATTTCTGGTCTTTTCATTAATCTCCAATACCAATACATATAATAGTTGAATGCTCAAAATGTCATTTTTCCCCAGAAGTATGTTTTATTTGGACACATGAAGCACATATTTTTGAGACATTTCATTTACATATTATTTGCAGGGTACTACAGTCATAGCATTTATAGAACACACCCAAAGCACTTTTGTCCCAGGTCAAGTGGACAGAATGACAGAAAAGAAGTTCAAACCCAAAGCGTGAATTAAAATGAACGGAATGCGCCCATAGACCTATTCAGTAATCAAGGCTACTTATAAAAGAGAAAGTAGAAGAACAAGTTTGCTTTTCACCACATCTGTGCCATTATCTATTAATTTTTGACTTGTTAATGGTCATTCTGGCTGGGGTAAGGTGGTATCTCACTGTCATTTTAATTTACATTTCCCTGATGACCAGTGATGTTGAACATTTTTTCATGTTTCTTGGCCATTTGTATATCTTCTTGTGAGAAATGTCTGTTTATGTTGTTTGCCCACTTTTTCTTGGGATTATTTTTTCTTGCTGATTTCTCTGAGTTCCTTATCAATTCTGAATATTAGTCCTTTGTCAGATGTACAGTT
This sequence comes from Trachypithecus francoisi, assembly GCF_009764315.1. Lineage (NCBI taxonomy): Eukaryota > Metazoa > Chordata > Mammalia > Primates > Cercopithecidae > Trachypithecus > Trachypithecus francoisi. The sequence continues at coordinate 47,453,835 of NW_022681468.1, forward strand.
TGCAAATATTTTCTCCCATTCTATAGGTTGTGTGTTTACTCTGTTGAATATTTCTTTTGCTGTGCAGAAGCTTTTTAGTTTAGTTTGGTCTTATTTATTTTTGTTGCATTTGTTTTTGGGGTCTTAGTCATAAATTCTTTGCCTATGCCAATGTCCAGAAGAGTTTTCCCTAGGTTTCCTTCTAGAATTTTTATGGTTTGGGGTTTTAGATTTAAGTCTTTAACATATCTCAAGCTAATTTTTTATATGATGAAAGATAGGAATCCAGTTTTATTCTTCTGCATTCTTCTACAATTTCCCCAGCACCATTTATTGAATAGCATGTCCTTTCCTCAATTTGTGTTTTTGTGTGCTTTGTCGAAGATCAGTTAGTTGTAAGTATTTGGCTTTATTTCTGGGTTCTCTATTCAGTTCTATTGGTCTATGTGAATGCTTATACACTGGTTTACATAGAGAATGTAAATTAGTACAACCTTTATGGAAAACAGTATGGAGATTTCTCAAAGAACTAAAAGTAGATCTATCATTCAATCCAGCAATTCCACTACTGGGAAATCTACCCAAAGGAAAAGGAGTCATTATGTCAAAAAGACACCTGCACACATACGTTTATTGCAGCACAAATGACAATTGCAAAGATACGGAATCAACAAGATGAATGGATAAAGAAAATGTGGTATACATATGCCATGAAATACTACTCAACCATAAAAAAGAATTCAATAATGTCTTTTGCAGCAATTTGGATGAAACTGGAGGCCATTATCCTAAGCAACTCAGGAACAGAAAACCAAATACCAAATGTTCTTACTTATAAGTGAGAGCTAAGCTATGGGTACACAAAAGCATACAGAACAGTTTAATGGACATTGGAGGCTCAGTAGGTAGAAAGGTAAGAGTGTGGTGAGGGATAAAAAATTACCTATTGGGTACAATATTCAGGTGATGGGTGCACTAAAAGCCCAGTCTTCACCACTGTACAATTTCATCCCAAAAACCACTGTACCCCTAAAGCAATTGAAATTTAAAAAATGAAAGTTTTAAAAAATGAGCATAAAAAAGATGGAGCAGGTGTTATTTTTCTCAGGTTCACCCCTTTGCTATTAATTCATTTGCATTCTATTACTCAGAGGAGCCTGGGCACATTTTCAGGATTTGGTAAGTTTTGTGATAAGATGAGGTCAGGCCTTTGGAGAATTTTCTTCTGTTTTCCAGACACCAGCTTCTAACTTTTTGGTTTTGTTTTTTGAGTTACACCCCTTAACTTTGCTGATGGCTTTTAATTTTTAAAATTTTTTAAATGTATTACTTCCATTTTAATAAAATACACTTAATTATAAGTTTGTATGATTTAATTTTCCCCACAAGTCTTTTGGGGTACAGGTGGTATTTGGTTACATGAGTAAGTTCTTTAGTGGTGATTTCTGAGATTTCAGTACAACCATCACTCAAGCAATGAACACTGTACCCAATGTGTAGTCTTTTATCCCTCACCCCCCTCCCACCTTTCTCCTTGAGTCCCCAGAGTCTATTATATCCTTCTTATGCCTTTGTGTCCTCATAGCTTAACTCCCACTTATAAGTGAGAACACACGATGTTTGGTTTTCCATATCTGAGTTATTTCACTTAGAATAATGGTCTCCAACTTCATCCAGGTTGTTGCCAATGCCATTATTTCATTCCTTTTTATGGCTAAGTAGTATTCCATGGTATGTGTGTGTATATATATGTATCACATTTTCTTTATCCACTCATTGGTTGATTGGCATTTGGGCTGGTTCCGTAATTTTTGCAGTTGCAAATTGTGCTGCTATAAACATGCATGTGCTAGTGTCTTTTTCATGTAATGACTTATTTTCCTCTGGGTAGATACGGAGTAGTGGGATTGATGGATCAAATGGTAGTTCTACTTTTAGTTATTTCAGGAATCTCCACACTGTTTTCCATAGTGGCTGCACTAGTTTACATTCCTACCAGCAATGTAGAAGGGTTCACTGATCACCACATCCATGCCAACATCTACTGTTTTTTATTTTTTGATTATAGATATTCTTGCAGGAGTGAGGTGGTATCGCATTGTCGTTTTGATTTGCATTTTCCCTGATCATTAGCAATGAGCATTTTTTCATATGTTTGCTGGCCATTCGTATATCTTCCTTTTTTAAAAAAATTATACTTTAAGTTCTGGGATACATGTGCAGAAAGTGCAGGTTTGTTACATAGGTACACATGTGCCATGGTGGTTTGCTGCACCCATCAACTCATCATTTACCTTAGATATTTCTCCTAATGCTGTCCTTCCACTTGCCCCCCACCCCCCAACAAGCCCCAGTGTGTGATGTTCCCCTCCCTGTACCCATCTGTTCTCATTGTTCAACTCCCACTTATGAGTGAGAACATGCAGTGTTTGGTTTTCTGTTCCTGTGTCAGTTTGCTGAGAATGATGGTTTCCAGCTTCATCCATGTCCCTGCAAAGGACATGAACTCATCTTTTTTTTATAGCTGCATAGTATTCTATGGTGTATATGTGCCACATTTTCTTTATCCAGTCTATCATTAATGGGCGTTTGGGTTGGTTCCAAGTCTTTGTTATTGTGAATAGTGCTGTAGTAAACATATGTGTGCATGTGTTTTATAGTAGAATGATTTATAACCCTTTGGGTATATACTCAGTAAGGGGATTGCTGGGTCAAATGGTATTTTTAGTTCTAGATCCTTGAAGAATCATCACACTGTCTTCCACAATGGTTGAACTAATTTACACTCCCACCAACAGTGTAAAAGTGTTCCTGTTTCTCCACGTCCTCTCCAGCATCTGTTGTTTCCTGACTTTCTAATGATTGCCATTCTAACTGGCCTGAGATGGTATCTCATTGTGGTTTTGATTTACATTTATCTAATAAGCAGTGATGATGAGCTTTCTTTCACATGTTTGTTGGCCACATAAATATCTTCTTTTGAAAAGTGTGTTCATATCCTTTGCCCACTTTTTGATGGGGTTGTTTGTTTCTTGTAAATTTGTTTAACTTCCTTGTAGATTGTGAATATTAGACCTTTGTCAGATGGATAGATTGCAAAATTTCTCTCCCATTCTGTAGACTGCTTGTTCATTCCAATGATAATTTCTTTAGCTTTGCAAAAGCTCTTTAGTTTAATTAGATCCCATTTGTCAATTTTGGCTTTTGTTGCCATTGCTTTTGGTGTTTTAGTCATGAAGTCTTTGCCCATGCCTATGTCCTGAATGGTGTTGCCTAGCTTTTCTTCTAGGGTTTTTATGGTTTTAGGTCTTATGTTTAAATATTTAATCCATCTTGAGTTAATTTTTGTATAAGGTGTAAGGAATGGGTCCAGTTTCAGTCTTCTGCATATGGCTAGCCAGTTTTCCTAACACCATTTGTTAAATAGGGAATCCTTTCCCAATTGCTTGTTTTTGTCAGGTTTGTCAAAGATCAGATGGTTGTAGATGTGTAGTGTTATTTCTGAGGCCTCTGTTCTGTTCCATTCTTCTACGTATCTTTTTTTGGTACCAGTACCATGCTGTTTTGGTTACTGTATCCTTGTGGTATAGTTTGAAGTCAGGTAGTGTGATGGCCTCCAGCTTTGTTCTTTTTGCTTAGGATTTTCTTGGCTATGCAGACTCTTTTTTGGTTCCACATTAAATTTAAAGTAGTTTTTTTCCAATTCTGTGAAGAAAGTCAATGGTAGCTTAATGGGAAGAGCATTGAATATATAAATTACTATGGGCAGTATGGCTATTTTCACAATATTGATTCTTCCTATCCATGAGCATGAAATGTTTTTTCATTTGTTTTGTGTCCTCTCTTATTTCCTTGAGCAGTGGTTTGTAGTTCTCTTTGAAGAGGTCGTTCACATCGCTTGTAAGTTGTATTCTTAGGTATTTTATTCTCTTTGTAGCAATTGTGAATGGGAGTTCACTCATGATTTGTTCCTCTGTCTATTATTGTTGTATAGGAATCCTTGTGATTTTTGCATATTGATTTTGTATCTTGAGACTTTGCTGAAGTTGCTTATTAGCTTAAGGAGTTTTTGGTCTGAGATGATGGGGTTTTCTAAATATACAATCATGTCATCTGCAAACAGGGACAATTTGACCTCCTCTCTTCCTATGTGAATACCATTTTTCTTTCTCTTGCCTGATTGCCCTGGCCAGAACTTCCAATACTGTGTTGAATAGGAGTGGTGAGAAAGCATCCTTGTCTTGTGCCGCTTTTCAAAGGGAATCCTTTCAACTTTTGCCCATTCAGTATGATATTGGCTGTGGGTTTGTCATAAATGGCTCTTATTATTTTGAGATACGTTTCATCAGTACCTAGTTTCTTGAGTGTTTTTAGCATGAAGCGGTGCTAAATTTTATTGAAGGCCTTTTCTGCATCTATGGAGATAATAATATGGTTTTTGTCATTGGTTCTGTTTATGTGATGGATTACGTTGATTCATTTGTGTGTGTTGAACCAGCCTTGCATCCTAGGGATGAAGCCAACTTGATCATGGTGGATAAGCTTTTTGATGTGCTGCTGGATTCTGTTTGTCAGTATTTTATTGAGAATTTTCACATTGATGTTCATCAGGCATATTGGTCTGAAATTTTATTTTTGGTTGTGTCTCTGCCGGGTTTTGATATCAGAATGATTCTGTCCTCATAAAATGAATTAGGGAGGATTCCTTCTTTTTCTATTGTTTGGAATATTTTGAAAAAGAATGGTACCAGCTCCTCTTTGTACTTCTGGTAAAATTCGGCTGTGAATCCATCTGGCCCTGGGCTTTTTTTGGTTGGTAGGCTATTAATTACTGCCTCAATTTCAGAACTGGTTATTGATCTATTCAGTGATTGGACTTCTTCCTGGTTTAGTCTTGGGAGGGTGTATGTGTCCAGGAATTTATCCATTTCTTCTAGATTTTCTAGTTTATTTGCATAGAAATGTTTACAGTATTCTCTGATAGTAGTTTGTATTTCTGTGGGATCAGTGGTGATCTCCTCTTTATCATTTTTTATAGCATCAATTTGATTTTTCTCTCTTTTCTTCTTTGTCTGGCTAGCGGTCTATTTTGTTAATCTTTTCAAAAAACCAGCTCCTGGATTCACTGATTTTTTGAAGGGTTTTGTGTGTCTCTATCTCCTTCAGTTCTGCTCTGATCTTAGTTATTTGTTTTCTGCTAGCTTTTGAATTTCTTTGCTCTTGCTGCTCTAGTTCTTTCAATTGTGATGTTAGGTTGTCGATTTTAGATCTGTCCCACTTTCTCATGTAGGCATTTAGTGCTATAAGTTTCCTTCTAAACACTGCTTTAGCTGTGTCCCAGAGATTCTGGTACATTGTATCTTTGTTCTCATTGGGTTCAAAGAGCTTATTTATTTCTGCTTTAATTTCGTTATTTACCCAGTAGTCATGCAGGAGCATGTTGTTCAGTTTTCATGTAGTTGTGTGGTTTTGAGTGAGTTTCTGGATCCTGAATTCTAATTTGATTACACAGTGGTCTGAGAGACTGTTTTGATTTCCATTCTTTTGCATTTGCCAAGGAGCGTTTTGCTTCCAATTATGTGATCAGCTTTAGAATAAGTGCTATGTGGTGCTCAGAAAAATGTATATTCTGTTGATTTGGGGTTGAGAGTTCTGTAGACGTCTGTTCGATCTGCAAGAGCAAATTATTTAATTTGTATTTGTATAGCTTTAAAAGTTCCTTTTGGAGTTAATTTCCAGTTTTATTCCACTGTGGTCTGAGAGAGTGCTTGATATGATTTCAATTTTCTTGAATTTATTGAGACTCATTTTGTGGCCTATCATATGGTCTATCTTGGAGAAAGTTTCATGTGCTGTTTAATAGAATGTGTATTCTGTGGTTGTTGGATGAAATGTTCAGTATATATTTGCTAAGTCCATTTGTTCCACAGTACAGTTAAATCCATTCTTTTTTCATTGACTTTCTGTCCTGATGACCTGTCTAGTGCTGTCCGTGGAGTATTGATGTCCCCCACTATTACTGTGTTGCTGTCTATCTCATTTCTTAGGTCTATTAGTAATTGTTTTATAAATTTTTGAGCTCCAGTGTTAGGTGCATATATGTCTAGGATTGTGATATTTTCCTGTTGGACAAGCCCTTTTACCATTATATAATGTTCCTCTTTGTCTCTTTTAACTGCTGTTGCTTTAAAGTTTGTTTTGTCTAAGAATAGCTATCCCTGCTCACTTTTGGTGTCCATTTGCATGAAAAACCTTTTTCCACCCCTTTGCTTTAAGTTTATGTGAATCCTTATGTGTTAGGTGAGTCTCCTAAGAGAGCAGATAATTGATTAGTGAGTTCTTATCCATTCTGCAGTTCTGTATCTTTTAAGTGGAGCATTTAGACCATTTACATTCAATGTTAGTATTGAAATGTGAGGTACCATTGCATTCATCCGGCTTTTTGTTGTCTGTATACTTTGGTTTCTTGTTTTGCTTTTTAACTTGTATTTTTGTTTTATAGGTCCTGTGTGATTTATGCTTTAAAGAGGTTCTGTTTTGATGTGTTTCCAGGATTTGTTTCAATATTTAGAGCTCCTTTTTGCAGTTCTTGTAGTCGTGGCTTGGTAATAGCGAATTCTCTCAGCATTTGTTTGTCTAGAAAAGATTGTATCTTTTCTTCATATAAGATGCTTAGTTTCACTGGATACAAAATTCTTGGCTGATAATTGTTTTGTTTGAGGAGATTGAAGATAGGGCCCCAATTCCTTCTAGCTTGTAGGGTTTCTGTTGAGAAATCTGATGTTAATCTGATAGGTTTTCCTTTATAGGTTACCTGGTGCTTCTGTCTCACAACTCTTAAGATTCTTTCCTTTGTCTTAACTTTGGATAATCTGATGACAATGTGATCAGGCAATCTTTGTGTGATGAATTTCCCAGGTGTTCTTTGTGCTTCTTGTGTTTGGATGGCTAGGTCTCTAGCAAGGCCAGGGATGTTTTCCTCGATTTTTCCCCCAAATATGTTTTCCAAGCTTTTTAGAATTCTCTTCTTCCTCAGGAACACTGATTATTCTTAGGTTTGGTCATTTAACATAACTCCAGATTTCTTAGAGGCTTTGTTCATATTTTCTTATTATTTTTTCTTTGTCTTTGTTGGATTGGGTTAATTTGAAGACCTTGTCTTTGAGCTCTGAATTTCTTTCTTCTTCTTTTTTTTTTTTTTTTTTTTTTTTTTTTTTTTTGAGACGGAGTCTCGCTCTGTAGCCTGGGCTGGAGTGCAGTGGCCGGATCTCAGCTCACTGCAAGCTCCGCCTCCCGGGTTTACGCCATTCTCCTGCCTCAGCCTCCCGAGTAACTGGGACTACAGGTGCCCGCCACATCGCCCGGCTAGTTTTTTTGTATTTTTTTAGTAGAGACGGGGTTTCACCGTGTTAGCCAGGATGGTCTCGATCTCCTGACCTCGTGATCCACCCGTCTCGGCCTCCCAAAGTGCTGGGATTACAGGCTTGAGCCACCGCGCCCGGCTGTTCTTTCTTCTTCTTGTTCAAGTCTATTGCTGAGACTTTCCAGAGTATTTCACATTTCTAAAAGTGTATCCAAAGTTTCTTGAATTTTTTATTTTTTCTTTAAGCTATCTATTTCCTTGAATATTTCTCCCTTCATTTCTTGTATCGTTTTTGGATTTCCTTGTACTGGGCTTCACTTTTCTCTGGTGCCTCCCTGATTAGCTTAATAACTAACCTCCTGAATTCTTTTTCAGGCAAATCTCTTCTTGGTTTGGATTCATTGCTGGTGAACTAATGTGATTTTTGAGGGGTATTGAAGAGTCTTGTTTTGTCATATAACCAGGGTAGGTTTTCTGGTTCCTTTTCATTTGGGTAGACTCTGTCAGAGGGAAGGTCTAGGGCTGAAGGCTGTTGTTCAGATTCTTTTGTCCCACGGAATGTTCCCTTGATATAGTACTCTCCTTCTTTTCCTAAGTATGAGGCTTCCTGTGAGCTGAACTTCAGTGATCATTGTCTCTCTTCTGGGTCTAGCCACCCAGTGAGTCTACCTGGCTCTGGGCTGGTACTGGGCATTGTCTGCATAGAGTCCTGTGATGTGAACCATCTATGGGCCTCTCAGTCATGGATACCAGCACTAGTTCTGGTGGAGGTGACAAGGGAGTGCAGTGGACTCCATGAGGGTTCTTAGCTTTGGTGGTTTAATGCTCTGTTTTTGTGCCAGTAGGCCTCCTGTGAGGAGGTGGCACTTTCCAGAGAGCATCAGCTCTAGTCGTGTGGAGAGGGACCAGCAGTGGGCAGGGCCCTAGAACTCCCAAGATTATATGCCCTTTGTCTTCTACGAAGGTGGATAGGGAAGGACCATCAGGTGGGGGCAGGGCTAGGCATATCTGAGCTCAGACTCTCATTGGGCGGATCTTGCTGAGCCTGCTGTGAGGTATGGGAGTGAGATTCCTAGGTCGGTGGAGTTGTACCTAGGAGGATTATGGCTGCCTCTGCTGAGTCACGCAGGTTGCAGGGGTTAGGGATACAAACTCCCTGTGCAGTCAAAAATCTATGACTTTTGATTTACTCAAAACTTAATCACTGATAGCCTACTGTTGATTTGGAAGCCTAACCAATAATATGAATGGTCAGTTAACATAAAATGTATATGTTATGTGTATTATATAGAGTATTCTTAAAATAAGGTAGAGAAAAAGTGTTATTAAGAAAAGCATAAGCGGGTGGTTGAGGCAGGAGAATGGCATAAACCCGGGAGGCGGAGCTTGCAGTGAACTGAGATCCGGCCACTGCACTCCAGCCTGGGCGACACAGCGAGACTGTCTCAAAAAAAAAAAAAGAAAAGCACAAGGAAGAGAAAACATCCCACTGTTCATTAAGTAGAAGTGGATCATTATAAATGTCTTTATCCTCATCATTTTTATGTTAAGTAGGCTGAGGAGGAAGAGAATAAGGAGGGGTTGGTATTGCTGTCTCATGGGTGGCAGAGGTAGAAGGGGAGGCAAGAGAGTTACGTATACTTGGTGTAACTTTATAAAAATGGATCGTAATTTATGTTTGATTTTTTGTTTCTCATTTCCCTAAAAATGTTTCTTGTTTTGTTTTGTTTGAAGAGACAGAGTCTCTGTCGCCCAGGCTAGAGTGCAGTGGTGAAATCATAGCTCACTGCAACCTCAACCTCTTGGGCTCAAGAGATTCTCCCAGCACAGCCTCCCAAGTAGCTGGGACTACAGGCACGCCCCTGACTAATTTTTTAAAAAATGTTTTTACAGAGACAGGATCTTACCATGTAGCTCAGGCTGGCCTTGACCTACTAGCCTCAAGCAATCCACCTGCCTTGGCCTCCCAAAGTGTTGTAATTACAGGCATGAGCTAGTACACCCAGCCCTAAAAATGTTTCTATATGGTATTAATCCTTCTTCTACCATCTACTTTAGTTTCAGTGCCTGCACCACATAAAAGGTCTATGTTGTAAAAGAAGTTAAAAGCAGTCTTGAATAATTGGGACCCTTTAGCCAGATTGTCTAAAATCTTTTTTTTTTCTGGCATGCCTTCTTCTATGTCTTTCTCATTATCTAGCACTGGGTTTGGAAGCACTCATCTCCATCATGTCATCTCCAGTTAATTCCTCTGGTGTGATGCCTATTAGCTCTTCAGTTTCTCTAATACCCACATCTTGAAACCCTTCACTAATCACTTTTTTGCCATTTCCATATCTCTTTCATTATTTCCTTGATTAGCTCTGTCATAAATCCTGTGGAGTCATACAAAACATCAGACAGTTTTTTTCAGCAGGAATTTGTTTTGAGCTTGATGACTTGCACAACTTTTTCTATATCAACAACAGCATCTTCTATAATGTAATCCTAGATTTGTATTGTCTTCTTTCTGTCAGGGTTCTCTTCCATAGTGTTGACAGTCTTTCATAGAATATCTTGTGTAATGAGCCTTAATGATTCTTATGACCCACTGATCTAAAGGCTGAATTAGAGATGTTGTGTTTAGGGGCAAGTAGACAACAATCTTTGATTTTGAACTCATGAGATTCTGGGTGGCTGGGCCATCGTCCAAGGTCAAAAGAATTTTAAAGGGCCATCCCATGCTGGCAAGGTGCTTCCTGACTTCAGAGACCAAGTATTAATGGAGCAACCCAGAAAAATTGTTCTTATTGTCCAGGCCTCGTTGTACAAACAAAAGATTGGCTGCTGGTGTTCATATTTTCCCTTCAAGCTTCTGGAGTTAGTAACTTTATTGATAAGGGGTGTCCTGATGGTAAACCCAACTACATGTGCACAAAACAGTAGAGTTAACCTATTTCTTCCTACCTTAAATCCTGGCACTCGCTTCTCTTTCTTACTAATAAATGCCCTTTGTGGCATTTTTTTCCAGAATAGGACACTTTTGTCTGCATTACAAACTTGTTCAGACAGTTATCCTTTCTCTTCAATAATTTTCTTAGTGTCATCTAGGAACTCTCTGCCTAGGTGGACAGGTTCTGTCTTGGTGGACAGAACCTGTTTGATATTTTAAAAAATTGTTAAACCATCCTTTGCTGACATTAAATCCTCCAGCTTTAGATACTTTACCTTCCTTTTGCTTTAGGTTGTCATATAATGACCACTTTTTCTCAAGTCATGTTGGAGTCTACAGGTATACCTTTCTGATAGCAATCCTCCACCCACATAAAAGCAGCATTTTAAATATGATTTTAAAGGGTATCTTGCAAAAAATGCAAGGTTTTCATTGCTGCTGGTATAGCTGCAGCAACAGCTTCACACATTTCCCTTTCTCTCTGTCTTTCTTCTCTTTCTTCTCTGTCTCCTTTCTATCTCTCTCTCTCTTTTTCTTTGTTTTTTTTTTTTTTTTTTTTTTTTTTTTACAGTGGTTCTTATTCAGGATTCATTTATCTTGAGATGGCAGGCAACCACAGCTGCAGACTTCAATTTATGCCACATTTCAAGCAATTCAACTTTATTTGGTAACGTCGTGACTTTTCTGTGCTTCTTGGGAGCACTTCCAGCATCACTAGTGGCACTTTGTATGGTTCTTATGGTGTTATTCAAAGTTTGTGGTATTGCACTAAACACAATGCAAAATATGTATGAACCAGGAGAGATCAGTTTTTTACTGTCATACACAATTTACTGGAGGACAAACTACCTACACAGGGTGTTTTAAGCAGATACTCATAACACTTGAGCTCATGGCAATAGCAACCAGAGGTGGCCACAAAATCATTACTGTAGTACAGTATGTAGTAAAATCAGTTTTATGCAATTACAGTTTAATGCTCTATCTTTACATTTGTTTACATGCTCTTAACTGCAAATGCCACCATGTATGGTCTCTGTTTACCCATAGGTTTTAATAAATTTTAACTTTGTATAGTAGATTTGTGTACATTTTATGGTGGTAAATGTCCAAATATACTAGTATCTACATATATTTTATGCATTCATGACATACCTTTTTCTTTTTTGGATATTTCTAGGCTACTCAGTTTTTCTGGGAGTTTTTCAAATTGTTGCAAATGTTCAAAAAATTCCCAGTATATTGAAAAAAATCCATGTAGAAGTGGATGTGTGCAGTTCAAACTCATTATTGCTCAAGGATCAACTGTACTTGCACTCATTGGGGTAAATGTAACTGACTAATAAAATTAATTCTGATAACATTTCTAAAATATGTCTTGCTGATTACTCTGTTAGTGATGAATACATTAAACTGTCCTTGATAACTAAAAGGTAATTGTGATAAACTTTCTACTTGTACTACTTTCTTTTTAAAAACCTTTTATTTTAGGTTCAGGGGTATATGTGCAGGTTTGTTATATAGGTAAACTTGTGTCATGGGGGTTTTATATACAGATTACTTTATCACAAGGTATTAAGCCTAGTAACCAATAGTTATTTTTTCTGCTCTTGTCCCTCCTCCAAACCTGCACCCTCAGGTAGGCTCTAATGTCTGTTGTTCCTCTCTTTGTGTCCATTTGTCCTCATCATTTAACTCCCACTTGTAAGTGAGAATATGAGGTATTTGGTTTTCTGTTCCTGCATCAGTTTGCTAATGATGATGGCCTCCAGCTCCATTCATTTTCCTGCAAAGGACATGATCTTGTTCTTTTTTATGGCTGCATAGTATTCCATGCTGTGTATCTACCACATTTTCTTTATCCAGTCTGCCATTGATGAGCATTTAGGTTGATTTCATGTCTTTGCTATTGTGAATAATACTACAACGAATATATGCATTCATGTGTCTGTATGGTAGAATGATTTATATTCCTTTAGGTATATACCCAGTAATGAGATGCTGGGTCAAATATTAGGTCTGCTTTTAGCTCTTCGAGGAATCATCACACTGCTTTCTACAATGGTTGAACTGATTTACACTCCTACCAACAGTGTATAAACATTCCCCTTCTCTGCAGCCTCACCAGTATCTGTTATTTCTTGACTTTTTAGTAATAGCCATTGGAGTGGTGTGAGATGGTACCTATTACGGTTTTGATTTGCATTTCTCTAATGATCTGTGATATCGAGCTTTTAAAAATATGCTTGTTGGGCACATGTATGTATTCTTTGCAAAGTGTCTGTTCATGGTTTTTTTGCCCACTTTTTAATATAGTGGGTTTTTTTTCTTGTAAATTTGTTTAAGTTCCTAATAGATGCTAAATATTAGACCTTTGTCAGATGCATAGTTTGCAAATATTTTATCCCATTCTGTAGGTTGTCTGTTTACTCTGTTGATAGTTTGTTTTGCTGTGCAGAAGCTCTTTGGTTTAATTAGATTTCACTTGTCAATTTTTGCTTTTGTTGCAATTACTTTTGGTGTCTTCCTCATGAAATCTTTGCCAATTCCTGTGTCCTGAATGGTATTGCCTAGATTTTGTTCCGAGGCTTTTATAGTTTTGGGTTTTACGTTTAGGTCTTTAATTCATCTTGAGTTGGCTTTTGTACATGGCACAAGGAAGTGGTCCAGTTTCAGTGTTCTGCATATGGCCTTGCTTGTTTTTGTCAGCTTTGTCAAAGATCAGATGGTTGTGGTGGTGCAGCATTATTTCTGGACTCTATATTCTGTTCCCTTGGTCTATGTGTCTGTTTTTATACCAGTACCATGCTGTTTTAGTTACCGTAATCCTGTAACATCGTTTGAAGTCAAGTAGTGTGATGCCTCCTGTTTTGTTCTTTTTGTTCTTTTGTCTTGGCTATTTGAGTTCTTTTCTAGTTCCATAGAAATTTTAAAACATTCTTTCTAGTTCTGTGAAGATGTCACTGGTAGTTTGATGGGAACAACACTGAATCTGTAAATTGCTTCAGGCAGCATGGACATTTTAACAATATTGATTCTTCTGTCTGTGAACATGAAATGTTTTTCCATTTGTTTGTGTCATCTCTGATTTTTTTTGACTAGTGTTTTGTAATTCTTATTGTAGAGATCTTTTCCCTCCTTAGTTAGCTGTAATCCTAAGTATTTGATTCTTTTTGTGACAATTGTGAATGGGATTGCATTGTTGCTTTGGCCTTTGGCTTGGCTGTTTTTGGTGTATAGGAATGCTAATGATTTTTGTACATTGATTTTGCATCCTGAAATTTTGCTGAAGTTATTTATCAGCTGAAGGAGCCTTTGGTCCAAGACTATGGGATTTTCTAGATATAGAATCATGTCATCTGCAAACAGGGATAGTTTGACTCACTCTCTTTCCATTTGGATGTCATTTCTTTCTTTCTTTTGCCTGATTGCTCTGGCTAAGACTTCCAAGTGGTGAGAGAGGGCATCCTTGTCTTGTACTGGTTTTCAAGGGGAATGCATCTAGCTTTTTTCCATTCTGTATGATGTTGACTGTGGGTTTGTTATAAATGGCTCTTATTATTTTGAGGTGTGTTCCATCAATACCTAGTTTGTCGAGAGTTTTTAATATGAAGGTGTGTTGAGTTTTATTGAAAGCTTTCTCTGCATCTATTGAGATGATCTTGTGGTTTTTGTCTTTAGTTCTGTTTATGCAATGAATCACATTTATTGATTTTATCAGTGTTGAACCAACCTTGCATCCCAGGGATAAAGCCTGCTTGATCATGGTGGATTAGCTTTTTGATGTGCTGCTGGATTTGTTTTGCCACTATTTTGTTGAAGGTTTTTACATCAATGTTCATTAAGAATATTGGCCTGAAGTTTCATTTTTTTGTTGTATCTCTGCTAGATTTTGGTATCAGGATGATCCTGGCCTCATAGAATGAGTTGGGGAGAAGTCCTTCCTCTTCAGTTTTTTGGAACAGTTTCAGTAGGAATGGTATCAGTTCTTCTTTGTGCATGTGGTACATTTATTACTGATTTAATTTCAGAGCTTGTTATTGGTTATTGTGGGATCTGACCAGCAGCCTGCAATGCAACAGGGCTCTCTTTTTGTTCCCAGGCAGTTTAGTAGGTAGAGAAATAATAGACACACACACAAAAGTGAAAACTGGGTCCGGGGGACTTGCTTGCTTGCTTGCTTGCCTTCTGGTCCTGCGGTGCCAACAATGCACTGGATATGCCAGCATTTATTATTTAGTGAGGGTGGGGGTAGGTTAGTGAGGGATTTAGGGTCTTTTGATTATGAGGTGAGATGGTCACATGGGATGAAGTAGTTCTTTAACATAACATCTGTATGCAGAAGTACAGTATACAGAGATAAGAATTTAAAATATAGTGTGTGCATCAGTAATTTCTAACAGCCTTAAAACAGGAACACAGTCTTTCCATAACCTGTGATTAGCAAGATATTAATCAGTAGTAACAGTTACAGCAAAAACTGGTTACAAAGAATCCATAGAAACAGGATGTGAAGCTAGACAACCGGTTAGACCAGAAATTCTCAGAAGGGAGTACGCCTTAACCCTAAAGAGACCTAGAAGAGCCGTGGCAAGATGAGGGTGTTTATAGCCCTATCTTATCTATATGGACAGGTGACCCCCCCATGCATCTGTTTATAGGCTCTCCACGAGAGTCGCATTCCATTCCCAGAGTTATGAACATCTGCTTTTCTGGGATAGGAATCTTGGTGATGTGAAACCTCCCTGACTGCACATCCATTCATAGGCTCTCTGCAGGGAGAAGCACATCATGTGCTGTTGGCTCATTCTGGCAGTCCAACCTGGCATTGTCTTTACACAATCCTCCATGCAATTTTGTATTTACAATAATCAGGAGCATTTCATCTTTTATTCCATAGCAATAGTTTCAGGGGGTCTCCCTACATTTCGTCTTTTCAGGGATTCAATTTCTTCCTGGTTCAGTCTTGGGAGGGTGTATGTATCCAGGAATATACTCATTTCTTCTTGATTTTCCAATTTGTTTGCAAAGAGATGTTCATAATAGTCTCTGATAGTTATTTGTATTTCTGTGAGGTCAGTGGTAATATCTCCTTTGTCATTTCTAAATGTGTTTATTTGGACCTTCTGATCTTTTCTTCTGTATTAGTCTAGCTAGCAGTCTGTTTAGTTTATGAATGTTTTCAAAAAATCAACTCCAGGATTCATTGAGCTCTTGAACGGTTTTTGTGTACCAGTCTCCCTCACTTCAACTCTGATTTTGGTCATTATTATTATTTTTTGTCTTCTGCTAGCTTTGGGGTTGGTTTGTTCTTGCTTCTCTAGTTCTTTTAGTTGTGATGTTAGGTTGTTAACTTGAGCTCTTTTAAACTTTTTGATGTGGACATTTAGTGCTATAAATCTCCCTCTTAACATTGCTTTAGCAGTGTCCGAAAGGTTGTGGTATTTTGTATCATCATTCTCATTAATTTCAAAGAACTTTTTGATTTCTGCCTTAATTTCATTATTTACCCAAAAGTCATTCAGGAGCAGTTTGTTTAATTTCCATGTAATTGTATGGTAACAAGTGATTTTCTTAGTCTTGATTTCTATTTTTATTGTGCTGTGGTCTGAGAGTGAGGTTGGTATAATTTTGGTTTTTTTTTTTTTTTTTTTTTTTTTTTTTTTACTTTGCTGAGCATTGTTTTATGTCTGACTGTGTAGTTGATTTGAGAGTCTACCATATGGCAGTAAGAACGTATATTCTATTGTTTTGGGGTGTATAGTTCTGCAGATTAGGTCCATTTGGTCCAATATTGAGTTGAAGTATTGAATATTTTGTTGATTTTCTGCCTCAATGATCTAACATTGTCAGTGAGTGTTGAAGTCTCCCACTATTTTAATGTGGGGGTCTAAGTCTCTTTGAAGGTCTCTAAGAACTTGCTTTATGAATCTAGATGCTCCTGTGTTGGGTGCATATATATTTAGGATAGTTAGCTCTTCTTGTTGAATTGAATCCTTTTCTTTATGTAGTTAATGTCCTTCTTTGTCTTTTTTGAATTTTGTTGGTTTAAAGTCTGTTTTATCTGAAATTAGGATTCCAACTGTATTAGTCCATTCTCATGCTGCTGATAAAGACATACCAAAGACTGGGCAATTTACAAAAGAAAGAGGTTTAGTTGGGCTTGTAGTTCCACGTGGCTTAGGTAGCCTCACAATCATGGCAGAAGACAAGGAGGAGCAAGTCATGCTACATGGATGACAGCAGACAAAGAGAGAGAGCTTATGCAGAGAAACTTCCTTTTGTTTTTTAACCATCAGATCTTGTTAGACTCATTTACTATCATGAGAATAGCACAGGAAAGATCTGTCCCCATAGTTCAATCATCAATCACCTCCCACCAGGTTCTTCCCATGACATGTGGGAATTGTGGGAGTTACAATTCAAGATGAGATTTGGGTAAGGATACAGCCAAACCATACCACCAACCTTACTTTTTTCTGTTCCCCATTTGCTTTGTAGATTTTTCTCCATCTCTTTTTTGAGTTTATGGGTGTCATTCCATGTAGGATGGGTCTCTTGAAGATGGCATACCACTGGGTCTTGCCTTGCTTTTTTATCCAGCTTGCCACTGTTGGCCTTTTTTTAAAAAAATTATACTTTAACTTCTAGGGTAAAAGTGCACAACATGCAGGTTTGTTACATAGGTATACATGTGCCATGCTGGTTTGCTGCACCCATCAACTCGTCATTTACATTAGGTATTTCTCCTAATGCTGTCCCTCCCCCAACTCCCCACCCCCTGACAGGCCTCGGTGTGTGATGTTCCCCACCCTGTGTCCATTTGTTCTCATTTTTCAACTCCCACCTATGAGTGAGAACATGCAGTGTTTGGTTTTCTGTCCCTGTGATAGTTTGCTTAGAATGATGGTTCCTAGCTTAATCCATGTCCCCGCAAAAGACATGAACACATCCTTTTTTATGACTGCATAGTATTCCATAGTGTATATGTGCCACATTAACTTAATCCAGTCTCTCATTAATGGACATTTGGGTTGTTTCCAAGTTTTTACTATTGTGAATAGTGCCACAATAAACACACACGTGCATGTGTCCTTATAGCAGCATGATTTATAATTTTTTGGGTATATACCCAGTAATGGATCGCTGGGTCAAATGGTATTTCTAGTTCTAGATCCTTGAGGAATAGCCACACTGTCTTCCACAATGGTTGAACTAGTTTACACTCCCACCAACAATGTAAAAGCATTCCTATTTCTCCACATCCTCTCTTTACTTGGAGCATTTTGCCCATTTACATTCAAGGTTAGTATTGGTATGTATGGACTTTATCCTGTCATTGTGTTGTTAGTTAGTTATTATGCTGACTTGTTTGTGTGGTTGCTTTATAGTGTCACTGATCTGTGTACTTAAGTGTGTTTTTGTAGTGGTTGACAACCGTCCTTCCTTTCCACATTTAGTGCTTCTTTTGGGAGCTCTTGTAAGGCAGGTCTGGTGGCAACAGAGTCCCTCAGCATTTGCTTGTCTGAAAAGGATCTTATTTCTCCTGTGTTTCCAAAGCTTAATTTGACCAGATATGAAATCCTTGGTTGGAATTTATTTTCTTTAAGAATCTTGGGGGGCGGAGCAAGATGGCCGAATAGGAACAGCTCCAGTCTCCAACTCCCAGCGCGAGCGACACAGAAGACTGGTGATTTCTGCATTTTCAACTGAGGTACTGGGGTCATCTCTCTAGGGAGTGCCGGACAATCGGTGCGGTCAGCTGCTGCAGCCTGACCAGCGTGAGCTGAAGCAGGGCGAGGCATCGCCTCACCTGGAAGCGCAAGGGGGAAGGAAATCCCTTTTCCTAGCCAGGGGAACTGAGACACACAACACCTGGAAAATCGGGTAACTCCCACCCCAATACTGCGCTTTAAGGAAACAGGCACACCAGGAGAATATATCCCACACCTGGCCGGGAGGGTCCCACGCCCACGGAGCCTCCCTCACAGCTAACACAGCCGTCTGCGGCGATCTATCCGCAAGGCAGCAGCGAGGCTGGGGGAGGGGCGCCCGCCATTGCTGAGGCTTAAGTAGGTAAACAAAGCCGCTGGGAAGCTCGAATTGGGTGGAGCTCACAGCAGCTCAAGGAAGCCTGCCTGTCTCTGTAGACTCTACCGCTGCGGACAGCGCACAGCTGCAGTCCATTAGGGGAAAGAGCGGGGCCACTGCAGACCCGAACGACTCTGTCTGACAGCTTTGGGGAGGGCCGTGGATCTCCTAACGCTGAGGTTGAGATCTGAGAACGGACAGACTGCCTGCTCAGGTGGGTCCCTGACCCCTGAGTAGCCTAGCTGGGAGACATCCCCCACTAGGGGCAGTCTGATACTCCACACCTCACAGGGTGGCGTCAACCCTGAGAGGAAACTTCCAAAGAAGAATCAGACAGGTACACTCGCTGTTCAGCAATATTCTATCTTCGGCAACCTCTGCTGCTGATACCCAGGCAAACAGGGTCTGGAGTGGACCTCAAGCAATCTCTAACAGACCAACAGACAGTCCTTCTGACTGTCAGACGGAAAACTATCAAACAGGAAGGACACCTATACCAAAACCCCATCAGTACGTCACCATCATCAAAGTCCAGAGACAGATAAAACCACAAAGATGGGGAAGAAGCAGGGCAGAAAAGCTGGAAATTCAAAAAATAAGAGCGCATCTCCCCCTGCAAAGGAGCGCAGCCCATCGCCAGCAACGGATCAAAGCTGGTCAGAGAATGACTTTGACGAGATGAGAGAAGAAGGCTTCAGTCCATCAAACCTCTCAGAGCTAAAGGAGGAATTACGTACCCAGCGCAAAGAAACTAAAAATCTTGAAAAAAAAGTGGAAGAATTGACAGCTAGACTAATTAATGCAGAGAAGATCATAAACGAAATGACAGAGATGAAAACCATGACACGAGAAATACGTGACAAATGCACAAGCTTCGTAACCGACTCGATCAACTGGAGGAAAGAGTATCAGCGATTGAGGATCAAATGAATGAAATGAAGCGAGAAGAGAAACCAAAAGAAAAAAGAAGAAAAAGAAATGAACAAAGCCTGCAAGAAGTATGGGATTATGTAAAAAGACCAAATCTACGTCTGATTGGGGTGCCTGAAAGTGAGGGGGAAAATGGAACCAAGTTGGAAAACACTCTTCAGGATATCATCCAGGAGAACTTCCCCAACCTAGTAGGGCAGGCCAACATTCAAATTCAGGAAATACAGAGAACGCCACAAAGATACTCCTCCAGAAGAGCAACTCCAAGACACATAATTGCCAGATTCACCAAAGTTGAAATGAAGGAAAAAATCTTAAGGGCAGCCAGAGAGAAAGGTCGGGTTACCCACAAAGGGAAGCCCATCAGAATAACAGCAGACCTCTCGGCAGAAACTCTACAAGCCAGAAGAGAGTGGGGGCCAATATTCAACGTTCTTAAAGAAAAGAATTTTCAACCGAGAATTTCATATCCAGCCAAACTAAGCTTCATCAGTGAAGGAGAAATAAAATCCTTTACAGATAAGCAAATGCTTAGAGATTTTGTCACCACCAGGCCTGCCTTACAAGAGACCCTGAAGGAAGCCCTAAACATGGAAAGGAACAACCGGTACCAGCCATTGCAAAAACATGCCAAAATGTAAAGACCATCGAGGCTAGGAAGAAACTGCATCAACTAACGAGCAAAATAACCAGTTAATATCATAATGACAGGATCAAGTTCACACATAACAATATTAACCTTAAATGTCAATGGACTAAATGCTCCAATTAAAAGACACAGACTGGCAAACTGGATAAAGAGTCAAGACCCATCAGTCTGCTGTATTCAGGAGACCCATCTCACATGCAGAGACATACATAGGCTCAAAATAAAGGGATGGAGGAAGATCTACCAAGCAAATGGAGAACAAAAAAAAGCAGGGGTTGCAATCCTAGTCTCTGATAAAACAGACTTTAAACCATCAAAGATCAAAAGAGACAAAGAAGGCCATTACATAATGGTAAAGGGATCAATTCAACAGGAAGAGCTAACTCTCCTAAATATATATGCACCCAATACAGGAGCACCCAGATTCATAAAGCAAGTCCTTAGAGACCTACAAAGAGACTTAGACTCCCATACAATAATAATGGGAGACTTCAACACTCCACTGTCAACATTAGACAGATCAACGAGACAGAAAGTTAACAAGGATATCCAGGAATTGAACTCATCTCTGCACCAAGCGGACCTAATAGACATCTATAGAACTCTCCACCCCAAATCAACAGAATATACATTCTTCTCAGCACCACATCGCACTTATTCCAAAATTGACCACATAATTGGAAGTAAAGCACTCCTCAGCAAATGTACAAGAACAGAAATTATAACAAACTGTCTCTCAGACCACAGTGCAATCAAACTAGAACTCAGGACTAAGAAACTCAATCCAAACCGCTCAACTACATGGAAACTGAACAACCTGCTCCTGAATGACTACTGGGTACATAACGAAATGAAAGCAGAAATAAAGATGTTCTTTGAAACCAATGAGAACAAAGATACAACATACCAGAATCTCTGGGACACATTTAAAGCAGTGTGTAGAGGGAAATTTATAGCACTAAATGCCCACAAGAGAAAGCAGGAGAGATCTAAAATTGACACTCTAACATCACAATTAAAAGAACTAGAGAGGCAAGAGCAAACACATTCAAAAGCTAGCAGAAGGCAAGAAATAACTAAGATCAGAGCAGAACTGAAGGAGATAGAGACACAAAAAACCCTCCAAAAAATCAATGAATCCAGGAGTTGGTTTTTTGAAAAGATAACAAAATTGACAGACCGCTAGCTAGACTAATAAAGAAGAAAGAGAGAAGAATCAAATAGACGCAATAAAAAATGATAAAGGGGATATCACCACCGACCCCACAGAAATACAAACAACCATCAGAGAATACTATAAATGCCTCTACGCAAATCAACTAGAAAATCTAGAAGAAATGGATAATTTCCTGGACACTTACACTCTCCCAAGACTAAACCAGGAAGAAGTTGAATCCCTGAATAGACCAATAGCAGGCTCTGAAATTGAGGCAACAATTAATAGCCTACCCACCAAAAAAGTCCAGGACCAGATGGATTCACAGCTGAATTCTACCAGAGGTACAAGGAGGAGCTGGTACCATTCCTTCTGAAACTATTTCAATCAATAGAAAAAGAGGGAATCCTCCCTAACTCTTTTTATGAGGCCAACATCATCCTGATACCAAAGCCTGGCAGAGACACAACAAAAAAAGAGAATTTTAGACCAATATCCCTGATGAACATCGATGCAAAAATCCTCAATAAAATACTGGCAAACCGGATTCAGCAGCACATCAAAAAGCTTATCCACCATGATCAAGTGGGCTTCATCCCTGGGATGCAAGGCTGGTTCAACATTCGCAAATCAATAAACGTAATCCAGCATATAAACAGAACCAAAGACAAGAACCACATAATTATCTCAATAGATGCAGAAAAGGCTTTTGACAAAATTCAACAGCCCTTTATGCTAAAAACGCTCAATAAATTTGGTATTGATGGAACGTACCTCAAAATAATAAGAGCTATTTATGACAAACCCACAGCTAATATCATACTGAATGGGCAAAAACTGGAAAAATTCCCTTTGAAAACTGGCACAAGACAGGGATGCCCTCTCTCACCACTCCTATTCAACATAGTGTTGGAAGTTCTGGCTAGGGCAATCAGGCAAGAGAAAGAAATCAAGGGTATCCAGTTAGGAAAAGAAGAAGTCAAATTGTCCCTGTTTGCAGATGACATGATTGTATATTTAGAAAACCCCATCGTCTCAGCCCAAAATCTCCTTAAGCTGATAAGCAACTTCAGCAAAGTCTCAGGATACAAAATAATGTGCAAAAATCACAAGCATTCTTATACACCAGTAACAGACAAGCAGAGAGCCAAATCAGGAATGAACTTCCATTCACAGTTGCTTCAAAGAGAATAAAATACCTAGGAATCCAGCTTACAAGGGATGTAAAGGACCTCTTCAAGGAGAACTACAAACCACTGCTCAGTGAAATCAAAGAGGACACAAACAATGGAAGAACATACCATGCTCATGGATAGGAAGAATCAATATCGTGAAAATGGCCATACTGCCCAAGGTGATTTATAGATTCAATGCCATCCCCATCAAGCTACCATGACTTTCTTCACAGAATTGGAAAAAACTGCTTTAAAGTTCATATGGAACCAAAAAAGAGCCCGCATTGCCAAGACAATCCTAAGTCAAAAGGACAAAGCTGGAGGCGTCACGCTACCTGACTTCAAACTATACTACAAGGCTACAGTAACCAAAACAGCATGGTACTGGTACCAAAACAGAGATATAGACCAATGGAACAGAACAGAGTCCTCAGAAATAATACCACACATCTACAGCCATCTGATCTTTGACAAACCTGAGAGAAACAAGAAATGGGGAAAGGATTCCCTATTTAATAAATGGTGCTGGGAAAATTGGCTAGCCATAAGTAGAAAGCTGAAACTGGATCCTTTCCTTACCCCTTATACGAAAATTAATTCAAGATGGATTAGAGACTTAAATGTTAGACCTAATACCATAAAAACCCTAGAAGAAAATCTAGGTAGTACCATTCAGGACATAGGCATGGGCAAGGACTTCATGTCTAAAACACCAAAAGCAACGGCAGCAAAAGCAAAAATTGACACATGGGATCTAATTAAACTAAAGAGCTTTTGCACAGCTAAAGAAACTACCATCAGAGTGAACAGGCAACCTACAGAATGGGAAAAAATTTTTGCAACCTACTCATCTGACAAAGGGCTAATATCCAGAATCTACAAAGAACTCAAACAAATATACAAGAAAAAAACAAACAACCCCATCAAAAAGTGGGCAAAGGATATGAACAGACATTTCTCAAAAGAAGACATCCATACAGCCAACAGACACATGAAAAAATGCTCATCATCACTCGCCATCAGAGAAATGCAAATCAAAACTACAATGAGATACCATCTCACACCAGTTAGAATGGCAATCATTAAGAAGTCAGGAAACAACAGGTGTTGGAGAGGATGTGGAGAAATAGGAACACTTTTACACTGTTGGTGGGATTGTAAACTAGTTCAACCATTATGGAAAACAGTATGGCGATTCCTCAAGGATCTAGAACTAGATGTACCATATGACCCAGCCATCCCACTACTGGGTATATACCCAAAGGATTATAAATTACTCTACTACAAAGACACATGCACACGTATGTTTATTGCGGCACTATTCACAATAGCAAAGACTTGGAATCAACCCAAATGTCCATCTGTGACAGACTGGATTAAGAAAATGTGGCACATATACACCATGGAATACTATGCAGCCATAAAAAAGGATGAGTTTGCATCCTTTGTAGGGACATGGATGCAGCTGGAAACCATCATTCTTAGCAAACTATCACAAGAAGAGAAAACCAAACACCGCATGTTCTCACTCATAGGTGGGAACTGAACAATGAGATCACTTGGACTCGGGAAGGGGAACATCACACACTGGGGCCTATCATGGGGAGGGGGGAGGAGGGAGGGATTGCATTGGGGAGTTATACATGATATAAACGTCATGCACATGTACCCTAGAACTTAAAGTATAATAAAAAAAAAAAAGACTGAGAAAAAAAAAAAAAAAAAAAAAAAAAAAAAAAAGAATCTTGAATATAGGCCCTCTCTCTCTTCTGGCTTATAGAGTTTCTGCTGAGAGATCCACTGTTAGTCTTATGGGTATCCCTTTCTAGGAATCTGACCTTTCTAGCTGCCTTTAATTTATTTTTATTTTTATTTATTTATTTATTTTTGAGATGGAGTTTTGCTCTGTCACCCAAGCTGGAGTGCAGTGGCATGATCTTGGCTCACTGCAACCTTCACCTCCTGGGTTCAAGCGATTCTCCTGCCTCAGCCTCCCAAGTAGCTGGGATTACAGGTGCATGCCACCACTCCTGGCTAATTTTTTGTATTTTTAGTAGAGAAGGGATTTTACCATGTTAACCAGGATGGTCTCGATCTCCTGACCTCATGATCTGCCTGTGGCCTCCCAAAGTGCTGGGATTACAGGTGTGAGCCACCACGCCCAGGCTTTAATGTTTTTTTCTTTCATTTTGACCTCAGAAAGTTTGATAATTGTATGTCTTAGGGATGATCTTCTTGTAAAGTATTTTGCAGGAGTTTGTTGCATTTCCTGAATTGGAATGTTGTCCTCTCTAGCTAGATTAGAGAAGTTCTCATGGATGATATCTTGAAATAAATTTTCCAAGTTGCTTCCATTCACTCCATCTCTTTCAGAAACACCAATGAGTCATAGATTCGGTCTCCTTACATAATCCCATATTTCTTGGAGGTTTTATTCATTCCTTTTATTATTATTATTATTATTCTTTTCTGTCTTATTTCAGAAAACCAGTCTTCAAGCTCTGAGATTCTTTCCTCAGTTTGGTTTATTCTGCTGTTAATACTTGCAATTGTATTATGAAACTCTTGTAGCATGTTTTTCAGATCTATCAGGTCAGTTACATTATTTTCTATGCTGGCTATTTTGTCTGTAAGATTCTGTATCATTTTATTGTGATTCTTAGCTTCGTTAGGTTGGGTTTCAGTGTTCTCCTGAATCTCAATGATCTTCATTTCTATATATATTCTGAATTCGATTTCTGTCATTTCAGCCATCTGAGCCCAGTTAAGAACCCTTGCTGGAGAATTAGTGCAATCATTTGGAGAAAAGAAGACACTCTGGCTTTTTGAGTTGTCAGAGTTTTTGTGCTGGTTCTTTCTCATCTTTTTGAGCAGATGTTCTTTCAATCTCTGAAGTGGCTTTCCTTTGGATGGGTTTTATTTATGTTATCCCATTGATGAACTTGAGGGTTTGATTGTGGCATAAGATGGGTTCAGTTGACTGGCTTCATTTCTGGAAAATCTTAAGGGCCCAAGGCTAAGCTCAGAACTTCTGAACTGCATACTGTAATTCTGAGGGACTGATATCGGTCTCAGCTTTGTTATCTGGCTCCTCCAGGTTAGGAACCTGCTGCACTGGAGGGGCTGAGGTGCTCCTGGACCACTGGTCACAAGACTCCAATGGCTGGTGCCAGCCAAAGCACTTCATAGGGCAGTAGCAGTAGGATTTGTCCTTTTTCACAGGTGCCAGAAGCAGTGGCAGCAGCAACATGGTGAGGTGCACACTCATTGACTGCAGCAGGGTGCTAGTGGGTGGCCTCCTCGCGGGTGTTCCCAGCAGTGGTGGTGATAGCATGGCTTGGGTTTGGGGGCCCCTGCCTGCTACTGTGTGCACATTTGCACTGGTGATGGTGTTAGCACAGGGGTGGAGTGCTGGTGGGCGCAGTACTGTTTGCACACTCTGTGCACATTCATGCAGGAGGTTGTTGGGTCCACTGTTTCCCGTGCCTTGTTTTGCACTAGTGACAGTGTGGACACTGTGGTGGAGTGCTGGTGGGAGCGGTGCTGGCAGGCTCCATGCCTGATAAGGTTCCAGTGACAGTGGTGGTGTGGTGGGGGGGGGGGTAAAAGGGCAGAGCGCACTTATGCTGGCAGCAGTGGCTTGGCATGGTGCACACACACAAATGTGCTGGCAGGAAGGGAAGGCAAGATTCACTGGCGCACACACATACCTTCAAAGCAATGCAGGATGTGGCTCTGGGCAAGTGCTTGCAGGCAAACTGGCACAGGGGAGGCTGCAATGGGGGAGGGAGCAGGTGGGCTGGTGAGTGTTTGCAGGGGCATTCTGCTGGAGCCCTCTTCCAGTCAGGTGCAGTCTGCCAACACAGGAGCTATGATGCAGGCCCCCAGGGGTTGTACTGCAAGCAGGTGTGGCCAGGCCGGGGGCTCTGAGAGAGGCCAGCAGACCATGGGGTTCTCAGATTGAACTGTCCAGTCTCATGGGCAAGACTACCTTGCAGGATTCAGGTTGCACAGTTCCCCTAGGGCTAAAGTCTCCCATGGGAGCAAGTCGAGCTTAGGGGGATGGGCATCCCCAGTTGTGCTCTATTACAAATGCTCTTGCACTAAGCCCTCTGGACTCTGCACCAGTTGGAGTTCTGCCCTTACCACTTGTCTAAGAAGCTTTCCCTGCCAACACAAGTGTCCATGGTGGTCAAGAGGTCTCCTGCATGGGCATTCCAGAGGCTCACGGTGAGAGTGGGTTGCTCCTTGCCTGTTCAACTCACTCCTCCCACAGGAGTCACTGGGGGCCAGGAACAAGTCCTGGGGTGTAGTAGCCCCATGGAGGGTTCCCAGCTTCCTCCCCTTTCAGCCCAGCATCTGTGTCTTCCCTCTCTGTTCACTCTCAATGCCTTCTCTCTAAAGATCTGCTAGTAGCCTGCCAGTCATTCCGATGTCCCCTTCCCTTGTTTGGAGATGTTCCTCCTGGCTGCATCTCATAGGCAACCCTGGAGAAGTCTTCCACTTGTACTCCTTTTTAATACATGGTTGGTATATCAAAGATTACCAAGGTGTACTGGTCTTAATTTGGATTGTTTTGTTTTCTAAACTCCACTGCACATTTTATAATTTTCTCCCTGTATTCCTAAAGGAAGGCAAGGTCTGGGAGATATTTTTCTTGTGGCACGAATTTAACACATGGGCTCCTGTGACTAGTGCATAACAATTTCTCAGGGCCTAGAGTTAGTATGAACTTCTGAGGGATCTTATTAGAGGTCTGGAGATGACATGGAAGTGACTGTACTTTCACAGGACCCTGAAGTACCTGGGCAATTGCCATTAGCAATTGATGAACTGTTAATTATTTTCATGTTTCAGGTCATGTTAAATAACTGCTTTTCTAGAGCCTTTTTTTGGTCTAATTTCTGCTTTTAAAAAATCTATTTTTTGGCCGGGCGCGGTGGCTCAAGCCTATAATCCCAGCACTTTGGGAGGCCGAGACGGGCGGATCACGAGGTCAGGAGATCGAGACCATCCTGGCTAATACGCTGAAACCCCGTCTCTACTAAAAATACAAAAACTAGCCGGGCGAGGTGGCTGGCGCCTGTAGTCCCAGCTACTCGGGAGGCTGAGGCAGGAGAATGGCGTAAACCCAGGAGGCAGAGCTTGCAGTGAGCTGAGATCTGGCCACTGCACTCCAGTCCGGGCGACAGAGCGAGACTCCGTCTCAAAAAAAAAAAAAAAAAAAAAAAAAAAAAAAAAATCTATTTTTTATGCAACTTGTTGTTTTTCAAGTTGAATGACCAGGATCTACACTGGAAAAGTTATAGCCAAATATAGTAGGCAAATTTTCCCAATAAAAGGTATTTCTTCACAGTGACAGAGAAATGGCACAGACCTTGGTGATAGAGCTAGGTGTGAATTCTGACTTTATTCCGTACTAAATGTAACACTTCACTATTTACTGGCTTTGTCCCATATTAACTATAACATCTCAATGGAATGGATGATGCTGTTTGCCTCATTCATAAGATGGGTTCACTAATAACTTCCTTGTAGAGTTGGTGAGTTATGTATATGTGTACAGTACATATGCCGAGCACACAGCTCAACAAAAACTAGTCAGTGCATTTGCAAATTATGCCTTTGACAAAGGATTAATATCCAGAATCAACAAGGAACTCAACTCAGCAAGAATAGAAACAAACAACCCCATTAAAAGCTAGGCAAAAGACATGAACAGACATTTCTCAAAAGAAGAAATACAAGCAGCCAACAAACCCATGAAAAAATGCTCAACATCACCGATCATCAGATAAATTATGAGATGCCTTACCTCAGTCAGAATGGTTACTAT
The DNA here is from genome assembly GCF_009764315.1 of Trachypithecus francoisi. NCBI lineage: Eukaryota > Metazoa > Chordata > Mammalia > Primates > Cercopithecidae > Trachypithecus > Trachypithecus francoisi. The sequence goes on from NW_022681468.1 coordinate 47,481,946, forward strand.
TAAAATGTCAAAAAAAAACACAGCAGATGTTGGCATGGATATGGAGAAAAGGGAATGCTTATATGTTGTTGGTGGAATGTAAATTTGTTCAACCTCTATGGAAAACAGTATAGAGATTTCTCAAAGAACTAAAAATAGAACTACCATTTGATCTGGCAGTCCCATTACTGGTTATCTACCTAAGGGAGAAGAAATGATTATATCAAAAAGACACCTGTACTCATATATTCACAGCAGCACTATTCACAATATCAAAGTCATGGAACCAACCTAAGTGTCCATTGGCAGTTGACTGGATAAATAAATGTGATATATAAACCACGGAATAATATGCAGTCTTGAAATATCATCCTTTGCAGCACCATGGATGGAGCTAGAGGCTATTATTTTAAGTGAACTAACTCAGAAACCCGAAACCAAATACTACATGTCCTCACTTATGAGTGGAAACTAAACAATGGGTACACATAAAGATGGAAATAATAGACACTGGGGACTCCAAAAGGAGAAGAGTGAGAGTGGGGTGAAGGTTGAAAAATTACCTATACGGTACAATGTTCACTATTTGAGTAATACACTAGAAGCCCAGTCCCCGCCAGTATGCAATATGCCCACATAACAAACAAGCACATGTACCCCCGAATCTAAAACAAATGAAAACTAAAAGAACAAACAAAAAACAGCGAAGGCTATTTAGCATACATAATTGGCTTCAGGGAAGCAGTGAATTGTCTGGTTTCACTATGTGAATTTTATTCCAGGAATTATTCCCTGAGTTTGACATTTGTCATTATATTTTATTCTATTATCCAGAGGAGAAAATTTGAGCAAAATTTCTCCTCTTCAGCTAAGTCATGGCATTTTGCTTTTTGACAGTGAAAAAGTGACTAAACGCATGTATAGTACAGCATATTAAGCCTTAAGTGTATTTTTTTGATATTGCTTCATAGATGTGTTTTCCTATTTCGATGTGTAGTTGTGCATGAAGACACGGGGATAAGTAGGGATTTGAAAGGGGATTATAATGCCAAAGATAACACATACTGTGCAAAGTGAAATTAACGATGAGAACATGTGGTGAAGCACAGATACCCTTATCTACAAAATATAGCTATACTAAAAAAAAAAAAAAAAGTATTGAGACCAGGCACAGTGGCTCATACCTGTAATCCCAGCACTTTCGGAGGCCAAAGCAGACAGAGTGCTTGAGCCCAGGAGTTCAAGGCCAGCCTGGACAACATAGAAAGATCCTGTTTCTCAAAAAAAAAAAAAAAAAAAAAAAAAATATATATATATATATATATATATTTTAAATTAGTGTGGCGGCAAATGCCTGTAGACCCAGCTACTCAGGAGGCTAAGACAGGAGGATCACTTAAGCCCAAAAGGTAAAGGCTGCAGTGAGCCGTGATCACACCACTGCATTCCAGCCTGGGCAACAGAGCGAGATTCTGTCTCAATAAATAAATAAATAAATAATTTAAAAGTGTTGAAGAAATTTGTAAAGTGACAACCTATAACTTCACAAAAACAATTTGTAGCAGATTCTATGTGTATGGAGCTAAGTTTTAACCTTCTTTTTTATGTGGACAGAAAATATCGCCTACTAGTTTCTTTATTCATGTAACTGTAGTATTTATGCAATTTGATTACAGCTTCATAGCACCTTTGGTCCAAAGTCATTTGTAACCTATGGAGCATATTTTCAGCCCCACTTATGGATGGAAGGCAGAGAAATTTGAGACTGCACATGATAAATGAGTTTTTAGACATATTAAATGGATCTGTGAGGTAGGAACACAAATGGAGGTGAAGTGGGTGAGGTAAGATTTTCAGTCAGGTAAGTGTACAATTAATAAGTGCAGAGTGAGGAAAAGGATCTCACTTAATGGACTTGGAGGGACTAGAGGTGTAGGAGAAGAGTCCTTAGAAGAATATGAGGTGAAATTATACTCTCCAAAAGCATTCATCTATGCTAAAAAAGCAGTCAGACCCTGAAATGACACAGAAATTGGTCATGAGACATAGAGTTCCTGTGAGAATTCCATGGGGGAAGGCTTGATTTGAAATTTAAAATTGGCCAGTGAAGTGCTGACATGTGAAATATTGGTGCCTCAGTTTTTCACGTTAAGATATTTGAAGTGAAGAAATCTTATCCCCTAAGTATGCAGGACCAAATAGGGTTTTGGGTATAAATCCTTCCCAGGCTTTTAAATGCAAAGTCAAGATTTTACTATTCTATACTGTAAGTTACACGATAATAAATTGTCCTGAAAGTTCCAAGCATTGACTGGATTAGAAAAATACCAAGACTCATATTCTTTTCCTGGCCACAGAGAAAGACACATACGAAATTTGACTTGCCAGTCCTTGCAAATCACAAATATGCAAACCCAGTAGCCCACCCCTGCACCGGAAAAACCCCCCTTCACAGTTCAGGGTCCTTAGAGAGCTCCCAAGGAGGATAGAGGCTAAGGTGAAAAATAATCCAAGAGTTTAAGACCTGCCCTTGTCTTTTTTTCCCACTCCTCACAATACTTGATTTTATGCTTTCTTTTTCTGGGAGCCTTGTTCATTGAGATAGTATAGCCCTTATCTCAGTGATGATGACTAAGCTGAAAATACAGTATTTCTGACCTTTGAATTGTGAAAGCAAAACAAACTATGCCCAACAACTCCCCCAGCCCTACAACATACACACAAAACAACTTCAAATGCTGCAAATTGGCCTACTACCAATTACACAGAAATAAACCATAGACAGATATCCTGTCATTTAGTAACCCTCGACCTGGCACTGCCCCCACTTGTCGGACAGGAAGACCTCCGTGACCTCGGTGCTTTTCTGTTGGAATGGCCCTCTGAGTGCACTTCCATGCATCTGGTGAACAGCATTTTAATGGACTCTTCCCTTAGTGGAGAGGCAGCTTCCCTCTCACTGCTCCAGAGGAGTTACCTGGGACCCTCCTCTACTGTACACAGAATGAAGCTCTGGGTTGGTGTTTTTAACAGAGCTTAAATTTTGTTTCTATGGGGTTTTGGTTGTGCTTTCTCTTCTAAATTCAGAACTGGGGCCCTTGGCAAAGAAGGCAGATGGTGTTTTAAATGATTGATGTAAAGCATCAGTAAAATATTGAAAATATGACCACTCTTTTTCAAAAAATGCTCACCGTCAGGCTAAGAAAATTGTGGTCAAAATCCATTGAAAACCCTTATATCAGGCTTATAAAGAAACAGGCAGAAAATTCATTTTCATTTCTTTCAAAAGCTGAAGTACATGTCTGTTACAGAATCCCTAAGCACCCAAGAAACATTGTATAAAGTGTCCTTTGTCCACTTTTCCATACTTTCCACAGGGGCCCTGTAGTAGGGGATGACGTGGCTCTTCTAGCACTAAGTTTTTCTGGTTGAATGCTTGTCTTTGTGGGCCTGTGCAGCCTCTGTTCAGAGATGATAATTTTTACTAGAATTTATGAATTCATCTTCTAAAACAAGAAAGGCAGATTTCCATTCATGAAATGTTAAAAGAAACAGTTAACATGATGGATTTGTGACACTGAAATGATGGCATTATTTTATGAGGTTTGGGCTGATTGCATCTGCACAGATTCACACCCCAACTTTGTATTTCTTTGGAAGAATGTTTAACATTCTGGCATGTCTTTTTTTCAGAGAATAAATTCACCTAGTTTTACATAGAGGCAGTTGCAAGGAAAACATGCACATTAGGTCTTGTGGCTGAGCTCAAAGCTATTTTGAAAAGGAGGGTGCTCAGACCCATGAGTGAATTGGGCCTGTGGCTGTTCTTGCTAATGGAAGCCCAGCATGGGTGCTGGAGGCTATTAACAAGGTAGTGATGCAGAGCAGTAAAATGGCTTATTAGGAAAAGCTGTGCATTGTTCTTACTAGGGTTGCTTTTAAGTATTAGGGCTCATGCTAATATTCCCGGGATAGTTTAGCTGCCTTGCTCTCAAAAGTTAAGGGTGATGTTTTCTGGAAATTCCTTACAAACAGGACTCTTTAGAACAACTAAAAAATGGGAACCAAGTTGGAGGCAGGCAAATCACTTGAGGTCGGGAGTTTGAGATCAGCCTGGCCAACATGGTGAAACCCCATCTCTACTGAAAATACAAAAATTAGCTGGGCATGGTGGCGCACACCTGGAGTCTCAGCTACTCAGGAGGCTGAGGCAGGAGGATTGCTTGAACCTGGGAGGCAGAGTGCAGTGAGCCGAGATCGCGCTATTGCACTCTAGCCTGGGTGACAGAGCAAGACTTCATCTCAAAAAAAAAAAAGAAAAAATAGAAAAACCTAGAACCCAAGATTGACTCTTTTAATAGTATCCCTATGACTGGGACGTTTAAGTTTTCTTTTCCTCTGTCACTCCATATATAATTTATGTCAACCCCAAATGCAAACAAATAAAGAGAAATTGTAATCTGCTATTAATGCAAAGGGTTTTCTTTAGGAAGAATTATTTTGAGAATTTGGATTTGTAGGAGAGGTTCATGGAGGATTGGTTAGTGAATCCATGAGGACTTCTGATCAAAGATAAGAAATTAACTTCGTGAAGTCTCACCCCCAGTATGTTTTGCTGCTTACTCTTCTGTGGGCCTTACTGTTCACAGGACGCTTTTGGAGAACACGGTTGCATTTTGGAAAGACATCTCTTTTCTTACCTCTTTGACTAAAAAGTGAACGCTCATTGCATTCTCTCAGAAATAGTTTCCTCTGAAAAGTGGGACCAGGAGTCTAAGTTGGGAGGGCAATGTGTTTTTAAAAATACATCCCCATATTTATTGGATAAAATGAAAAAAGCATTTTGATGTAGGTAAAACCAATGGGAAATCTGGAAAAAGTCATATTTCATCTTTTGTATATTGTCTTATCTAGTGTTGGTGTCATAACACTGGCCTCCCAAAGTGAGTTGGAAAGTATTTCCTCCTATTCTATTTTTTGGAAGAGATTGTGGAAAATTGGTGTTTAAAACGTCTAGAATTCTCCAGTGAACATTAACCTAAAACATTCTTTTTCAAGAACTTTTAAATAATGAATTCAGTTTCTATAATGGTAATAGGACTATTTATGTTATCTAGTTCACCTTGGTTGAGTTGTAACAGTTTTTGAGAGACTGGTTCATTTCTTCTAAGTTGTTGAATGTATGTGTGTATAGTTTTTTGTAGGATTCCCTTATTATTCTTTTAATGGCTGCAGGATTTTGAGTATATCCTTTGTTCCATGCTTGATCTTGGTGATTTGTATCTTTTCTCTATTTTTGTCAGTATTGCTAGAGTTTTATTAATTTTCTTGATTTTTTCAATGAACAAGATTGTTTCAATTGATTCTTTCTTATTATTTACCTATTTTCAATTTTATTTGTTTCTGCTGTTATCTTTATTTCCATCTTTATATTTGCTTGGATTTTTTTTGCTATTCGTTTTCTAGTTTCTTGATTGATGTGAGACCTCTCTGCATTCCTAATACAAGCATTTTAGTACAATAAATTTATCTCTTGACACTGCTTTAGCTGTATCCTACAGATATTGATATGTTGTATTTTCATTTCAATTCTAAGTACTTTAAAAGTTCCTTCGAGACTATCTCTGATCCATAGATTATGTAAAAGTATGTTGTTTAATGTCTGCATATTTAGAGATTGTCATTTTCTGTTACTCATTTCTAGTTTCATCAGAAAGAACTGTATGATTTTAATTCTTCAAATTTGTTAGGTTTGTTTTATGGCCAGAATATAGGGCCATATAACAAACTTTAAAAATTGAAATCTGCTGTTATTGACTGGAGAGTTTTATACATGCCAATTAGATCATGTTCGTTGATTGTATTGTTCAGGTCTCCAGTGTCCTTGCTGATTTTCTGTCTAGTAGTTCTATCCGTTGGTGAGAGGTGAGTGCTGAAATCCCCAACTCTAACTGTGGATTTTTCTATTTCTTCTTTCAGGTCCATCTTTTTGTTGTATGTATATTAAGGCTCTGTTATTTGGTGAGCACATATTTAGAATCATCTGTCTTCCTGATGGATTGCTCCTTCTATTATTAAGTAACGTGCCTCTTTGTCTCTAGTCATTTTCTTTTTTCTGAAGTTCATTTTATTAGATATTAGTGTACACAAGTTTTGTTCTAAGTCTTTGTACACAAGTTTTGTTCTAAGTCTTCATTATCTAGACTTTTATAATGTCTTTTTACAATTTTCCTTGTTATAGCCATTATTAATCTTTAACTATCCCTTTACATTTTGCCTATTTGTAGGATTTTTTAAATAATATTAGATATTCTAGAAAGTAACCAGTTTCCCCTGCCAAGAGAACTCTTGCAGATATGTACACCAAGAATGATCAGAAAAGATGCCTACTTCTGACCAAGATGAGGTCATGGAGACCAGTTTTATCCTTCTGCCTAAAACAACTAAAAATTGGATAAAATATGTGCAACCGCTGTTTTCAAGACACTGAATTTCAGGCAATGAAGGCCAATGATCTTTGAATGATGGGAAACAGATGGTCCAAGTTTCACAGTCACCCCAGCTTATTCCTGGAGAGAGAGTTTCCTGTGTGCAGCATAAGCAGAGGGGACTCACACAGAGTCTGATTCCCTGAGCTGAAGAGTTAGAGCTAAGAATGTAGAGAAACCAATATGGCTAGATGTTAATGGGTAGAGTGCCAGAGAGGAGAGAACTATACGGAGAAAGAGAAATGGAGATATCTTCCCAGTGCCTGTCTTGAGTATTCAAAAAGTATTGATGATTATAAACATATGAGGAAACTACCCAGCTCCAAGGAAAGAGCCTTCTTACATGATTATTGGTATCTGAGGCTCACACAGTACTGGGAATAATGCTTATTCACACCAGCAGGACAGACAAAACTCATAATTTATGGGGCATTGGGAGAATATTCATTAGGGTCTTGTTTCAATAGTAGGAATAGTAGGAAACAGTACGAAATAATTATTGCTACACTGAGTGCTATTCTGATACTGACTAACAAATCTTAAAAGCAAGACCCAAATAAGGATAAACTGTTTTTAAGCACCTCAACTATATCTCAGAAAAAAAGCTCAAGTATATTTGTAGCAACACAAAAATATCCAGCACATAATAGAGATAGATAAAACAATTCTAAACTTCGTATGGAACCACAAAACACACTGGATAGCCAGAACAAAGCTGGAGGCCTCATATTTCCTAATTTTGAAATATATTATAAAGGTATAGTAATAAAAAACAGTATGGTATTGGCATAAAAACAAATATTTAGACTAATGGAATAAAATAGTCCGGAGATAAATCAATGCATATATAGTCAACTTATTCTCAAAAAGGGTGCCAGGTTACAGATGAGGAAAAAATAATATGGCCAACAAATTGTGTTGGGAAAACTGGATTTCCACATGCAAAATAATGAAATTGGACCCTAATCTTACACCATGCGCAAAAATGAACTCAAAGTGAACAAAAGACCTAAATGCAAGACCCAAAACTATAAAACTCCTAGATGATAACAATTGGGAAAAAGCTCTTTGACACTGGACTTGGCCATGATTTTTTGGATATCACACCAAAAACTCAGGCTACAAAAGCAAAAATAAGTAAACAGGACCAAATCAAACTAAAAAGTGACACAGAAAAGGAAACAATGAACAGAGTAAAAAGAAATGAAAAGAACTGCAAGCCATATATCTGATAAAGAATTAATATTCAAAATATATTAGAAAACTCCTTAAACTCAATAGCAAAAAGCAAACAAATTAACAAAGAAAGAAAGAGCAAATAACATAATTTTTAAATGGTCAAAGAACTTGAATAGACATTTCTTCAAAGAAGATATAGAAATAGTCAACAGTTTTATAAAAAGATGCTCAACATTACTAATCATCCAGGAAATGCAAATCAAAACCACAGTGAGATATCACCTTATACATATTAGGGTAGCACTGATCAAAACAAAAGATAAGTGTTGAGAAGAATGGAGAAACTGGAAACCTTGTATACTGCTACTGAGAATGTAAAATGTCTCTATGTAACCACTATGAAAAACAGTATACAGTTCCCTAAAAAAGATTTTTTTTTTTTCCTTTTTTGCTCTGTCACCTAGGCTGGAGTGCAGTGGCACAAATATAGCTCATGGCAGCCTTGATTTCTTGGACTCAGGTGTTCTTCCCACCTCAGTCTCCGTAGTAGCTGGGATCACAGGCATGCACCACCATGCCTAGCTAATTTTTGTATTTTGTGTAGAGATGGGGTTTCACCATGTTGTCCAGGCTGGTTTTGCATTCCTAGGTTCAAGGAATCTACTTGCATCACCCTCCCAAAGTGCTGGGATTACAGATGTGAGCTGCCATGCCCAGCCCCTCAAAAGATCAAAAATACAACTACCATATGATCCAGCAATTACACTTCTGGGTATATAACCAAAATAACTGAAATAAGGATATCAAAGAATTATCTGTACTTCCATATTTACTACAGCTTTATTCACCATTGCCAAGATGTGAAAGCAACCTAAATGTCTATCAATAGATGAATGAATAGAGAAAATATGATATAAACATACAAAGTAATATTATTCAGTCTTAAAAAAGAAGCAAATCCTGGCATATATAACAACATGGATGATTCCAAGGGACATTATGCTAAGTGAAATAAACCAGTCACAGAATTAGAATTACTGCATGATTCCACTTACATGAGGTGTTTATAGTAGTCAAACTCATAGAAAGAACATAGAATGGTGGTTTCCAAGGGTTGGGAGGAGGGAGAAATGGAGAGTTCCTGTTCAATGATTGTAAACTTTCAGTTATGCAAGAAGAATAAGTTCTAGGATCATCTATACAATACTGCTATTTTCTATATAGAATTTTTAAATGAGTGTATCTCATGTTAAGGATTATTACAGTAAAAGAAAAATCTAACATCCAACAATTTACAACACACTGGCATCTAGTTAAATATTACCACACTTAAGTAAAAAAAAATGACCCATCATAAAGAGAAAAATCCATTAGAAAAACTGACACAGACATTAGAATTAGCAGACAAGGACATTAAGACAGTTATTATAACTATATTCCATATATTTGAAAAGCTAGAAGAAATATTGACAATGTTAAGACATGGAGACATGGTGTATATACATATACATATATATATATATATCTCTGGAATCAAATCATAGAGAAAACTATAATATCTGGGATAAAAACCATAGTGAATGGGATTATTGGCAAATTTGGTATTGCAGAAGAAAATATGCATCAACTTGAAGTTATAACAATAGAAAGTATCCAAGATTATACATACAGAGAAAAAAGACTAAGAAAAAAATAAAGTAATGGAGTATTACTCAACTGTGAACCAACTTCAAAAGGCATATATATGGGTAATTAGTGTTCACACATACCAAATCAGGAAACTCAACAAATCTCAAGGTTGAGAAACATGAAGAAAACTTCACTAAGCCATATCATAATTAAATTGTCCAAAACCATTGATAAAGAGAAAATCTAAAAGCAGCCAGAGACAAAAAAGCATATTATTTACAGAGAACAAAATAAGAGTGTCTGCAGATTTCTCACCAGAAATAATGCAAGTGAAAAGCCAGTGGTGCAACATTTTTAAAAGTATTAAAATAACACACACACATGCATGAACCTAGAATCCTATACCCAGAAAAAAAAATATTTCTAAATGAAGGAGAAATAAAGCCTTTATCACACATACCAAAGCCGACAGAATTTATCAACTGAAGAACCACAGGGTACTCTTTTATTTATTTATTTATTTATTTATTTATTTTTATTATACTTTAAGTTCTAGGGTACATGTGCATGATGTTCATATCATGTATAACTCCCCAAAGCAATCCCTCCCTCCTCCCCCCTCCCCATGATAGGCCCCAGTGTGTGATGTTCCCCTTCCCGAGTCCAAGTGATCTCATTGTTCAGTTCCCACCTATGAGTGAGAACATGCAGTGTTTGGTTTTCTGTTCTTGTGATAGTTTGCTAAGAATGATGGTTTCCAGCTGCATCCATGTCCCTACAAAGGACGCAAACTCATCCTTTTTGATGGCTGCATAGTATTCCATGGTGTATATGTGCCACATTTTCTTAATCCAGTCTGTCACTGATGGACATTTGGGTTGATTCCAAGTCTTTGCTATTGTGAATAGTGCCGCAATAAACATACGTGTGCATATGTCTTTGTAGTAGAGTAATTTATAATCCTTTGGGTATATACCCAGTAGTGGGATGGCTGGGTCATATGGTACATCTAGTTCTAGATCCTTGAGGAATCGCCATACTGTTTTCCATAATGGTTGAACTAGTTTACAATCCCACCAACAGTGTAAAAGTGTTCCTATTTCTCCACATCCTCTCCAACACCTGTTGTTTCCTGACTTCTTAATGATTGCCATTCTAACTGGTGTGAGATGGTATCTCATTGTGGTTTTGATTTGCATTTCTCTGATGGCGAGTGATGATGAGCATTTTTTCATGCGTCTGTTGGCTGTATGGATGTTCTTTTGAGAAATGTCTGTTCATATCCTTTGCCCACTTTTGATGGGGTTTTGTTTTTTTCTTGTAATTTGTTTGAGTTCTTTGTAGATTCTGGATATTAGCCCTTTGTCAGATGAGTAGGTTGCAAAAATTTTCTCCCATTCTGTAGGTTGCCTGTTCACTCTGATGGTAGTTTCTTTAGCTGTGCAAAAGCTCTTTAGTTTAATTAGATCCCATGTGTCAATTTTTGCTTTTGCTGCCGTTGCTTTTGGTGTTTTAGACATGAAGTCCTTGCCCATGCCTATGTCCTGAATGGTACTACCTAGATTTTCTTCTAGGGTTTTTATGGTATTAGGTCTAACATTTAAGTCTCTAATCCATCTTGAATTAATTTTCGTATAAGGGGTAAGGAAAGGATCCAGTTTCAGCTTTCTACTTATGGCTAGCCAATTTTCCCAGCACCATTTATTAAATAGGGAATCCTTTCCCCATTTCTTGTTTCTCTCAGGTTTGTCAAAGATCAGATGGCTGTAGATGTGTGGTATTATTTCTGAGGACTCTGTTCTGTTCCATTGGTCTATATCTCTGTTGTGGTACCAGTACCATGCTGTTTTGGTTACTGTAGCCTTGTAGTATAGTTTGAAGTCAGGTAGCGTGACGCCTCCAGCTTTGTCCTTTTGACTTAGGATTGTCTTGGCAATGCGGGCTCTTTTTTGGTTCCATATGAACTTTAAAGCAGTTTTTTCCAATTCTGTGAAGAAAGTCATTGGTAGCTTGATGGGGATGGCATTGAATCTATAAATAACCTTGGGCAGTATGGCCATTTTCACGATATTGATTCTTCCTATCCATGAGCATGGTATGTTCTTCCATTTGTTTGTGTCCTCTTTGATTTCACTGAGCAGTGGTTTGTAGTTCTCCTTGAAGAGGTCCTTTACATCCCTTGTAAGCTGGATTCCTAGGTATTTTATTCTCTTTGAAGCAATTGTGAATGGAAGTTCATTCCTGATTTGGCTCTCTGCTTGTCTGTTACTGGTGTATAAGAATGCCTGTGATTTTTGCACATTAATTTTGTATCCTGAGACTTTGCTGAAGTTGCTTATCAGCTTAAGGAGATTTTGGGCTGAGACAATGGGGTTTTCTAAATATACAATCATGTCATCTGCAAAAGGGACAATTTGACTTCTTCTTTTCCTAACTGGATACCCTTGATTTCTTTCTCTTGCCTGATTGCCCTAGCCAGAACTTCCAACACTATGTTGAATAGGAGTGGTGAGAGGGCATCCCTGTCTTGTGCCAGTTTTCAAAGGGAATTTTTCCAGTTTTTGCCCATTCAGTATGATATTAGCTGTGGGTTTGTCATAAATAGCTCTTATTATTTTGAGATACATTCCATCAATACCGAATTTATTGAGCGTTTTTAGCATAAAGGGCTGTTGAATTTTGTCAAAAGCCTTTTCTGCATCTATTGAGATAATCATGTGGTTCTTGTCTTTGGTTCTGTTTATATGCTGGATTACGTTGATTGATTCGCGAATGTTGAACCAGCCTTGCATCCCAGGGATGAAGCCCACTTGATCATGGTGGATAAGCTTTTTGATGTGCTGCTGAATCCGGTTTGCCAGTATTTTATTGAGGATTTTTGCATCGATGTTCATCAGGGATATTGGTCTAAAATTCTCTTTTTTTGTTGTGTCTCTGCCAGGCTTTGGTATCAGGATGATGTTGGCCTCATAAATTGAGTTAGGGAGGATTCCTCTTTTTCTATTGATTGGAATAGTTTCAGAAGGAATGGTACCAGCTCCTCCTTGTACCTCTGGTAGAATTCAGCTGTGAATCCATCTGGTCCTGGACTTTTTTGGTGGGTAGGCTATTAATTGTTGCCTCAACTTCAGAGCCTGCTATTGGTCTATTCAGGGATTCAACTTCTTCCTGGTTCAGTCTTGGGAGAGTGTAAGTGTCCAGGAAATTATCCATTTCTTCTAGATTTTCTAGTTGATTTGCGTAGAGGCATTTATAGTATTCTCTGATGGTTGTTTGTATTTCTGTGGGGTCAGTGGTGATATCCCCTTTATCATTTTTTATTGCATCTATTTGATTCCTCTCTCTTTTCTTTATTAGTCTAGCTAGCGGTCTGTCAATTTTGTTGATCTTTTCCAAAAACCAACTCCTGGATTCATTGATTTTTTGGAGGGTTTTTTGTGTCTCTATCTCCTTCAGTTCTGCTCTGATCTTAGTTATTTCTTGCCTTCTGCTAGCTTTTGAATGTGTTTGCTCTTGCCTCTCTAGTTCTTTTAATTGTGATGTTAGAGTGTCAATTTTAGATCTTTCCTGCTTTCTCTTGTGGGCATTTAGTGCTATAAATTCCCTCTACACACTGCTTTAAATGTGTCCCAGAGATTCTGGTATGTTGTATCTTTGTTCTCATTGGTTTCAAAGAACATCTTTATTTCTGCTTTCATTTCGTTATGTACCCAGTAGTCATTCAGGAGCAGGTTGTTCAGTTTCCATGTAGTTGAGCGGTTTTGATTGAGTTTCTTAGTCCTGAGTTCTAGTTTGATTGCACTGTGGTCTGAGAGACAGTTGTTATAATTTCTGTTCTTGTACATTTGCTGAGGAGTGCTTTACTTCCAATTATGTGGTCAATTTTGGAGTAAGTGCGATGTGGTGCTGAGAAGAATGTATATTCTGTTGATTTGGGGTGGAGAGTTCTATAGATGTCTATTAGGTCTGCTTGGTGCAGAGATGAGTTCAATTCCTGGATATCCTTGTTAACTTTCTGTCTCATTGATCTGTCTAATGTTGACAGTGGAGTGTTGAAGTCTCCCATTATTATTGTATGGGAGTCTAAGTCTCTTTGTAGGTCTCTAAGGACTTGCTTTATGAATCTGGGTGCTCCTGTATTGGGTGCATAGATATTTAGGAGAGTTAGCTCTTCCTGTTGAATTGATCCCTTTACCATTATGTAATGGCCTTCTTTGTCTCTTTTGATCTTTGATTGTTAAAGTCTGTTTTATCAGACACTAGGATTGCAAACCCTGCTTTTTTTTGTTCTCCATTTGCTTGGTAGATCTTCCTCCATCCCTTTATTTTGAGCCTATGTATGTCTCTGCATGTGAGATGGGTCTCCTGAATACAGCAGACTGATGGGTCTTGACTCTTATCCAGTTTGCCAGTCTGTGTCTTTTAATTGGAGCATTTAGTCCATTGACATTTAAGGTTAATATTGTTATGTGTGAACTTGATCCTGTCATTATGATATTAACTGGTTATTTTGCTCGTTAGTTGATGCAGTTTCTTCCTAGCCTCGATGGTCTTTACATTTTGGCATGTTTTTGCAATGGCTGGTACCGCTTGTTCCTTTCCATGTTTAGGGCTTCCTTCAGGGTCTCTTGTAAGGCAGGCCTGGTGGTGACAAAATCTCTAAGCATTTGCTTATCTGTAAAGGATTTTATTTCTCCTTCACTGATGAAGCTTAGTTTGGCTGGATATGAAATTCTGGGTTGAAAATTCCTTTCTTTAAGAACGTTGAATATTGGCCCCCACTCTCTTCTGGCTTGTAGAGTTTCTGCCGAGAGGTCTGCTGTTATTCTGATGGGCTTCCCTTTGTGGGTAACCCGACCTTTCTCTCTGGCTGCCCTTAAGATTTTTTCCTTCATTTCAACTTTGGTGAATCTGGCAATTATGTGTCTTGGAGTTGCTCTTCTGGAGGAGTATCTTTGTGGCGTTCTCTGTATTTCCTGAATTTGAATGTTGGCCTGCCCTACTAGGTTGGGGAAGTTCTCCTGGATGATATCCTGAAGAGTGTTTTCCAACTTGGTTCCATTTTCCCCCTCACTTTCAGGCACCCCAATCAGACGTAGATTTGGTCTTTTTACATAATCCCATACTTCTTGCAGGCTTTGTTCATTTCTTTTTCTCTTTTTTCTTTTGGTTTCTCTTCTCGCTTCATTTCATTCATTTGATCCTCAATCGCTGATACTCTTTCTTCCAGTTGATCGAGTCGGTTACTGAAGCTTGTGCATTTGTCACGTATTTCTCGTGTCATGGTTTTCATCTCTGTCATTTCGTTTATGATCTTCTCTGCATTAATTAGTCTAGCTGTCAATTCTTCCACTTTTTTTCAAGATTTTTAGTTTCTTTGCGCTGGGTACGTAATTCCTCCTTTAGCTCTGAGAGGTTTGATGGACTGAAGCCTTCTTCTCTCATCTCGTCAAAGTCATTCTCTGACCAGCTTTGATCCGTTGCTGGCGATGGGCTGCGCTCCTTTGCAGGGGGAGATGCGCTCTTATTTTTGAATTTCCAGCTTTTCTGCCCTGCTTCTTCCCCATCTTTGTGGTTTTATCTGTCTCTGGTCTTTGATGATGGTGACGTACTGATGGGGTTTGGTATAGGTGTCCTTCCTGTTTGATAGTTTTCTGTCTGACAGTCAGAAGGACTGTCTGTTGGTCTGTTGGAGATTGCTTGAGGTCCACTCCAGACCTGTTTGCCTGGGTATCAGCAGCAGAGTTTGCCGAAGATAGAATATTGCTGAACAGTGAGTGTACCTGTCTGATTCTTTCTTTGGAAGTTTCCTCTCAGGGGTGACTCCACCCTGTGAGGTGTGGGGTGTCAGACTGCCCCTAGTGGGGGATGTCTCCCAGCTAGGCTACTCAGGGGTCAGGGACCCACCTGAGCAGGCAGCCTGTCCGTTCTCAGATCTCAACCTCCGCGTTAGGAGATCCACGGCTCTCCCCAAAGCTGTCAGACAGAGTCATTCGCGTCTGCACCAGCCCCCGCTCTTTCCCCTATTGGACTGCAGCTGTGCGCTGCCCGCAGAGGTAGAGTCTACAGAGACAGGCAGGCTTCCTTGAGCTGCTGTGAGCTCCACCCAGTTTGAGCTTCCCAGCGGCTTTGTTTACCTACGTAAGCCTCAGCAATGGCGGGCGCCCCTCCCCCAGCCTCGCTGCTGCCTTGCGGATCGATCCCCGCAGACTGCTGTGTTAGCAGTGAGGGAGGCTCCGTGGGCGTGGGACCCTCCCAGCCAGGTGTGGGATATATTCTCCTGGTGTGCCTGTTTCCTTAAAGCGCAGTATTGGGGTGGGAGTTACCCGATTTTCCAGGTGTTGTGTGTCTCAGTTCCCCTGGCTAGGAAAACGGATTTCCTTCCCCCCTTGCGCTTCCAGGTGAGGTGATGCCTCGCCCTGCTTCAGCTCTCGCTGGTCAGGCTGCAGCAGCTGACCAGCACCGATTGTCTGGCACTCCCTAGAGAGATGACCTCAGTACCTCAGTTGAAAATGCAGAAATCACCGGTCTTCTGTGTCGCTCGCGCTGGGAGTTGGAGACTGGAGCTGTTCCTATTCGGCCATCTTGCTCCGCCCCCCAGGGTACTCTTAACAGAAGAAAACTTACACTAGATGGAAATCCAAATCTACATAAAAGAATGAAGAGTACGGAAAATGGTAACTATGTTACTAAATATGTAAAATGTGTCTTATGTTTTAAATATCTTTAAAAGATAATTGTTAACAGCAAAAATAACAATATAGTCTGGGATTTATAATAAAAGTAGAAGTAAGAATGATGATAAAAATTGCATAAAGTCTGGGAGAGAATAAATGGAAGTATATTATTGTAAAGTTCTTAGTATACATATAAGTGTCATATTATTGCTTGAAGGTAGACTATAATAAGTTTTAGACATGTACCATGAACTCTAAAGAAACTGATTAAAAACAAATACGTAAGTATAGTTAATAAGCCAAAAAAGAAAACAAAATACAATCATTTAAAAAACTTCATCTAAACGATGACAGTAAAAAATGAAAAACAGAACATAGAACAGATGGGACTAATAAAAACAAATATCAACATGTTAGAGTGAAAGGTAAATAAAGATCCTAATTGAAAGATTGCCACATTGGATACAAACGCAAGACCTAAATATAATGCTGTTACAGGAAACCTGCTTCAAATATTTGGGCACAAAGAGATTAAAAGTAAAAATGTGGCAAAACATAAACCATGAAAATGCTAATCAACAGAAAACTCATGTCATTGGCCATATTAATATCAAGCAAAAATTTCAGAGCAAAGAGTAACACCAGGGATAAAGCAGGTCACTTCATAATGATAATGGGATCAATTCAACAAGAGGAAATAAAAGTCCTAGATGTTCATGTACCTAATAATAGAACTTCAAAATATATGAAGGAAAAAGTAAGAGAATTGCAAAGAGAAATCAAAACATTCACAAGTATAGTCAAATATTTTAGTATGCCTTTCTAAATAATTGATAGAACGAGGCTGAGTATGGTGGCTCATGCCTGTAATCCCAACATTTTGGGAGGCCATGGTTCAAGGATCATTTGAGCTCAGGAGTTTGAGATCAGCCTGGGCAACATGGTGAAAACCTATCTCTACAAAAAATTTAAAAAAAAAAAATTAGGCAGGTTTGATGGCACATGTCTGTGGTCCCAACTACTAGGGAGGCCGAGATGAGAGGGTTGCTTGAGCCTGGGAGGTTAAGTCCGCAGGGAGCTAAGATCATGCCACTGCACTCCAGCCTGCGTGACGGAGTGGGACCCTGTCTCAAAAAATAAAAATAATAGAACAAGTAGATAAAAAGTCAGTAAGGATATAGAAGACTTGAACAATGTTATCAACAAACTTGACCCAATCAGTATTTATATAACATTTATATGTTATTTAACACTTATATATACAAAACAGCAGAAAACACAAAGAATATTTACCAAGTTAGACCATATTCTAGCAATAAAAATAAGTCTGAAATTGTAAAAGATTTAAGTCACACAGAGTATGTTTTCTGCTTCCATTGGAATTAAATTGGAATTTCATTCCAACATCCAGATACAAAAACGTATCTGGAAAATCTTGTCAATATTCAGAAATGAACACACTTCTAAAAAAAGAAAACCATAGGTCAAAAATGTCTTCTTTGAAATTTGCACTGAATGAAATGAAAATGAAATGAAAGAAAATACCACCAAAAGGTGTGGAACACTGCTAGAACAGCATTTGGAGGAAAATTTGTAGCATTAAAGGCTTATATTAAAAAAGCTATAATCAAAGATCTCAGCTTCCATCTTAAGAGACTAGAAAAAAAGGAGAAAATGAAATCAAAGTAAGTAGAAGGAAGGAAATAATAAAGGTCAGAGTAGAAATTAATGAAATGGAAAACAGGGCAACTGCCTGGAAATGTTCCCTGACCATGAAGGGAAGTGGATTAGCAGAGTCAGAAAGAGTAAGGCATCACTACATCTGTCACATTGTAGCAGTCTGGTAATAAAGTGTTGAATAGGTATGAGTGGCATTGTATAATAGAAGAGCACATGGAGTCTATCCTGGTTTCCGAGGCTAGCAGTGCTTCTTAATGGCTTTGTAGCCTTAGACACGTCATGTAGCATCCTTGAGTGCCCTGCAAAATGTGGACAATGGTATTTTTCCTGCCTGCCTTGCAGGATTGTTGTGAGGTTGAATAAGACAATGTTTATGAAAGCGATTTATGTAAAACTGCAGTAAAATATGAAGCATAAGGTTTGGTAAGAGGGAATCTGGAATTATTAAATTGAAGCTTGGGGATTATATCTGTGGATTTTACTTACACCTGTCATCTTTGTGTTCTTTTATAATGCATGATTAAAATTTCAATGGAGCACTTGGGACAACATAAAATATAGCAATGTTATGAGCTTAGGTGTGCAAAAGAAATTTAATTCTATTATTTTTGTTTATGATCAACCCAGTCTTCCTCACAAACTCCCACCTACAAGGGAGTGAGAAAGTAGTAGTTGTCAAGCCCACATTAAACTAACTACACCATCATTTAAAAGAGGCCTTTTAGATCGTGCTTACCTCTCATTTCTGTTCCCTCTCTCTGGGTTATGACAGGAGTGGGGCTCGTGGGAATTTGTCCTGGCAGAGTACCAGCGTTCTCAGATCCACCCTGCATTGCCATTTAGATTTTGGTGACTGAAGCCCCTTAGTCAGGGCCCCCCACTGGAAAGCCTCCCTGATTGAGTCCTGTGTGGGTCTTGGCCTAGAACCCGCCAACACAGTGAGCCCTGTGGTGGGCCCAGGGTGGACTGGAGGGCCACTAAATTGGGTCCACTGGAGGCTTTCCGGTCTGCTCCTGGTGCTCAAGCAGACAATTGACTCCAATCCACATGGGGCAGGAGCCAGGCTCGCCGGAGAGCGTTCAAGTCTCCCCTGTGCTGAATCAGTCCACACCACGAAGTTTACATTGCTGGGCCCGGGCCCCCTTTGAGAAGGGGCAGACTGACTCTCTTGCCGGATTTCTGATTAGGACCAAGAATCGCAGTCTCTTCCATCTGGCTCCTCCACACCGATCTAATGTTCCTTCCCCTCTCTGGGCTTCAGTCGGAGAAGGGAAAGCAAGGGGAAATCAGGACACACCGCTGATCAGTCAGGCTGCTCACCTACATGCCCCTGCCTCCTGGCTTCCTCCGGCCAGAAAATATGGATTTTTCTTTCTTTCTTTTTTTTTTTTTTCCATTGATTCTTATCTTTGCTGTACCCAGAGGCTTGTGAGGCCTGTGCTAGTTGGAATACACTAACAGGAGCAGGAAGGCTGCATAATTCACGAGCCCCGATACAAGATGAAAGGAAGGCCCCTTTCTGAGAACTTATTAAGAATCTTGGGAGGCTCCGTGCATTGGTTGTGCACTCATAATGCTGGCTTTGAAAGGGAGCTAGAATAATTTAGTAAATCTGGTTCCTCAGTGAAACCTGTGGTCTTGGTGAAGTTTTCCTAAGTATGAAATCTCTTATACCCTTGGGTGACAAACCTCACAGGAAGGATACAAGGGAACAAACATCTAAGTTACAAACATCAAAATGTATTGGTTTGCCAGGCACAGTGGCTCACGTCTGTAATCCCAGTACTTTGGGAGGCCAAGGCGGACAGATCACCTGAGGTCAGGAGTTCAAGGCCAGACTGGCCAACGTGGTGAAACTAAAAATATGAAAAATAAGAAAAAATACGAAAAAATCTCTACTAAAAATACAAAAAAATCAGCTGGGCATGGTGGCATGTGCGTGTAGTCCCAGATACTCGGGAGGCTGAGGCAGGAGAATTGCTTGAACCTGGGAGGCAGAGGTTACAGTGAGCCGAGATCGCGCCACTGTACTCCAGCCTGGGTGACAGACTGAGACTCCATCTCAAAAAAAAAAAAAAAAAAAAAAAAAAAAAAAAGCATGGGTTTAGTCATTGTAAAGGATCTTATCTCTGTGTAGAGGATGTTTAGAGGGGCTTTTCCTGTTGTCCTGGTAATTGGCCTAATCCTGAGAGGGAAGGGGAATCTTTGTCACACACATTCTCAATCCATGGAACTGCCCATGAGCCGGTCCCATTTGGGGACAGACAGCTTCCTTTCAAGGCTGCTCAGACACCAATTATATAGAACTGGTACAGATACCTCCCACCCTAAACAATATAAGAAAAGGGCCAAATGGGAGGAGGTTACCCTGGATGGAGGCCAGTGTTTATGGAAAATAGGAGCTATTCTCTCCCCTCCAACCTAAAGAAGAGGGACAGGTGGAGAATCAGGAAGCGGTTGGGTAGCCTGGAAGAAGGGCAGCAGCTCCCTGAGCTGAAGAACTCACAGTCCCTTCTTGGTGCTGCCCTCAAAGTGGTATGTAAGAGAACTCTTCTGGAGTGAGGGGAGTTTTACATGATTTCCCAGAAGTTTGAGAATTGTGGGAAACAGAGCAAGAAGCACCTGCGTCTGGTCTAGAGATGTATGAAGGCCTGAGAGAGCAGCTTGTGCCAACAGGGTTTGAAAAGACCATGGTGTGAGATATCTAGGAAACCCCTCCCCCATACTCATCTCCTCAGCCCTCAGGGGATACAGAATAGTGCCTCTGAGGACCCCACCACTCCCTGTAAAGGCTCAGGGAAGCTGGTGGCCAGCCTTGAGCCATGGGGCTGCCCAGGTGCTACTGGGCCAAGTATTGGGAAATCCAACCCAGAGGAGGATCTAATCACTGGGCAGCCTAAGGAGAACATGGCAGCTCCTTTGGGGGAGTCCTAGTGATAGTGGGGCTTGTGTACAGTTGAACACAATCCCAAGAAGATTATACATGCCATCTTTGCAGAAACCACCACTTCACCAAAGGCTACCAGAACACACCAGAAATAGTGCATATCATAATGAGGCCACAGGCACGACCCCAGCATGAACATGTGGCTGTGTCTTGAAAGCAAAAGTCTCTCTTCTCTCCCCTGCAGTCCTCAGTGCTAAAGCCAATCCCCTGAGCATTCTGAAGCCTGAGGGAGGAGTGAAGAGAATGTCAGTAGCAATGTGAGAGAGAGTAGAGTGAGCCCTGGTCACACGACTACCTGTTATGGAGGCATTTTTACTTGCTTCCCCAGGTAGTGACACACCTGCTCTCCTGCTTCTGCTGTAGCAACAGCAGGTTCATTTGTGCTTTCCTGAGGTGTCAGTGTTTTTAAACACAATAGGAAATGGCTGTTTCAGACCCTCATGGGTGAAGACCATTTTGGCTCCCTACAAAAAACAAGGCTTTCTGGCTGGGTGTGGTGGCTCACACCTGTAATACCAGCATTTTGGGAGGCCGAGGTGGGTGGATCACAAGGACAGGAGATTGAGACCATCCTGGCCAATATGGTGAAACCCCATCTCTACTAAAAATACAAAAAATTAGCCAGGCATGGTAGTGTGCGCCTGTGGTCCCAGCTACTCAGGAGGCTGAGGCAGAAGAATTGCTTGAACCCAGGAGGCGGAGGTTGCAGTGAGTCAAGATCACGCCACTGCACTCCAACCTGGTGACAGAGCAAGACTCCATCTCAAACAAACAACAAGCTCAGGGCTTTCCATCTCCACACCAAGTGTCCTGGCAGAGCTGACTGATGGACTCAAGTTACTTTCTTCCAGTCAGCTGGAGCTGGAGCAAGGGAGGGTGGAGAGGGTGTTAATAAGGTTGGGGAGTCCTCTTTTGGGAGAACAAATTCAAGTGCCACCTTAGACTTAAGTCAAGTGAACTCTTAAGTTGGTGAATTATTATGAAAAAATAAAGGAATTAGTACAGTAAAACCACAAACATTAAAATGTAAGAAATTATCTTAGAAACCCTTCTTTCTGCTCCTCCTAACAAACTTAATCCCTCTTTCTAGAGTTACTTTCTAGGGACTACATTAAGTACCTTGGCTCCAATAGAAAAATCAAAAGTCATGGGAGGAGAGAGACGAGCTGTCCTGGGAGCCTGGAATAGGAAGGTCTAATTGGCAATTTTCCTTTCTCTACCCATGTATTTGGAAAACATAATGAATCATCTGGTTGTGGGACAAAAATACACACACACACACACACACACACACACACACAGAGAGAGAGAGAGAGAGAAATGTTTTTTAAGGGCTTATTTTTAGAATCCCAGTGTTTGGATTCAGTATTCCATACTGACATAAAAAATTTAGTGAAGGCCAAATTCTATGCCTCAAAAAACTGCCTATGCCCTCATAAGTGCTATGTGATATTTTCATTGTGACCATATAATTTGTAACATACCCACCATAATTTCTGAGAACTAACGTTCTTCCATTTTTGTCCTATTCCTTGTAATGTAGTTTAGTTTTCTTTCTTTGTACACAATCTTCTTTTGCCTTCAAACTGTAAGGAGCCTAAATCAAATGTTAACCAAAGTAAAAAACACACAGTCTAGAAGCTCTAGGCATTCGCAACTTAAAGTAAATCAATGTGTTTTGTTGTTGCCTTTTCTGAGATATTCAGCTCAAGTAAATCTCCATGTATACAGGACAATGAATGACTTAAAAACAGCATAGTAGGACATTTGTGGATAACAGTAACAAAAGGAAAAAAGCAATCTCTTAAGTGAGCTTTAGCCTGAAGGCCATCATTCTGAGTCAGGAGAACTTACTTGCCTTATTACTGGGTGTCTTACCTTCTCTGTATGTCAGTTTTCTCATTTTTAAAGTAGAGATACTTGTTACTAACTACATGGAGATATTAACAATGTTGAATATCTCCTTACCTGAAGTGGTTAGGAACACAGGATTTGAAATCGAATCTTTGCCCTGCTTCTTATTTACCAGGTCACCCAGAAAAACTAACCTTAAGCTTTAGTTCCTTCTTATGGAGAATGGGGATAATTATATGTACTTTATGTAATTTTTATGAAATAAATGAAATAATTTACATAAAGTCCCTGCCCTATATTTGACACATTGTTTTTCAGTCTATTGTAGCTGCTGTAATGATGATGCTGATGCTGTAAGTAATGTGTGCTAGATAAAGGGAGACGGAGGAGCCTGAGCAGGTGAGACAAGGGATGTCAGATTTTGAATCCAAAGGCTTGTTGACTAATAATAAAATTTGGCCAAAGGAGAGATCAGCCATCACAACAAAAGTGACTGCCTATAAATTAACCACAAGTGAAACTGCCTATAAATTAACCACAGAATGGGAGAAAATATTTGAAAGTATTCATCTGACAGGGGACTAATATCCAGAATATACAAAAAGTTCAAACAACTCAGCAACAACAACAACAGCAAACCCAAATAATCCCATTAAAAAGCAGGCCAAGGACATGAATAGACATTTCTCAAAAGAAGACATACAAATGGCCAACAGATACATGAAAAAAAGTTTAACATTGCTAATCATCAGGGAAATGCAAATGAGAACCATAATGAGTTTAGCTTACCCCAGTTAAAATGGCTATTACTACAAAGATCAAGCATATTAGATGTTGGCAAGAATATGAAGAGAAGGAAACTCTTATACACTGTTGGTGGGAATGTAAATTAGTACAACCTCTATAGAAAACAGTATACAGATTTTTCTTTTTTTTTTTTTTTTTTATTTATACTTTAAGTTCTAGGGTACATGTGCATGACGTTTATATCATGTATAACTCCCCATGCAATCCCTCCCTCCTCCCCCCTCCCCATGATAGGCCCCAGTGTGTGATGTTCCCCTTCCCGAGTCCAAGTGATCTCATTGTTCAGTTCCCACCTATGAGTGAGAACATGCGGTGTTTGGTTTTCTCTTCTTGTGATAGTTTGCTAAGAATGATGGTTTCCAGCTGCATCCATGTCCCTACAAAGGATGCAAACTCATCCTTTTTGATGGCTGCATAGTATTCCATGGTGTATATGTGCCACATTTTCTTAATCCAGTCTGTCACAGATGGACATTTGGGTTGATTCCAAGTCTTTGCTATTGTGAATAGTGCCGCAATAAACATACGTGTGCATGTGTCTTTGTAGTAGAGTAATTTATAATCCTTTGGGTATATACCCAGTAGTGGGATGGCTGGGTCATATGGTACATCTAGTTCTAGATCCTTGAGGAATCGCCATACTGTTTTCCATAATGGTTGAACTAGTTTACAATCCCACCAACAGTGTAAAAGTGTTCCTATTTCTCCACATCCTCTCCAACACCTGTTGTTTCCTGACTTCTTAATGATTGCCATTCTAACTGGTGTGAGATGGTATCTCATTGTAGTTTTGATTTGCATTTCTCTGATGGCGAGTGATGACGAGCATTTTTTCATGTGTCTGTTGGCTGTATGGATGTCTTCTTTTGAGAAATGTCTGTTCATATCCTTTCCCCACTTTTTGATGGGGTTGTTTGTTTTTTTCTTGTATATTTGTTTGAGTTCTTTGTAGATTCTGGATATTAGCCCTTTGTCAGATGAGTAGGTTGCAAAAATTTTCTCCCATTCTGTAGGTTGCCTCAGTATACAGATTTTTCAAATAGAAGTACCATTTGATCCAACAATCCCACTACTGAGTATCTATCCAAAGGAAAAGTAATCAATATATCAAAAAGATACCTGCACTCATATGTTTACCACAGCACTATTTGCAATAGCAAAGATATGGAATCAACCTAAGCGTCCATCAACAGATGACTGGATAAAGAAAATGTGCTATGTATATACACAATGGAATACTATTCACACTGAAAAAGAATGATATCCTGTCATTGGCAGCAACATGGATGGAAATGGAGGTCATTATCTTAAGTAAAATGACTCAGACACTGAAAGACAAATATTGCATGTTTTCACTCTTCAGTGGGTGCTAAAAATGTGTACATATGGACATAGTGGGATAACAGACACTGGAGACTCAGAAGGGTGAGGAGATGAGAGGGGTGAATGATGAGAAATTACTTAATGAGTACAATATGTGTTATTTGGGTGATAGATACCCTAAAATCCCTGACTTGATCACTATACAGGTAACAAAATTGCACTTATACCCCATAAATGTATATAAATTTAAAAATTACCATTAGAGTTCAAATAGAGATGGCCATTGCAAGTCATGTGTAAGATACTTAGGAATGAGTATTATGTTCCAATTCCTCCCCTCTTAGGTTTCCCTTACATTCCCACTCTCCATGAGATAATTAAACATGTTGAGAACCGACCTTGGTGAAAGAACAGTATAGTTGGTGTCATGGTCACTGTAGTCTGAGGACACCGAGATAAGTCACCAAAGGAGGCTCTATAGGGCTTGGGCAGCTTCTGAGAGGCTGGTTAACTTGTATCTGCTCTGTACCAGGGACAAATGGGAAACAGAGCACAACTATTACACATTTAAACTTTTCAACTGCAAAGCCTAGTGCTTTTCAAACTATCTGTAGGGAAAGACCCATTTTTTTTAAACCCGTCACAGACCTATGCATGGTACTGCTGTGTATGATCTTTATGTATTGAGTCATGTGGGAGTCACCCTGCAAGTTTGGCATTCTACACTGGCCATTGTTCTGTTTAATGAGACAAATCCACTGATCTTTCACTTGGATGTCACATTAATGTCAAATTGCTATGAAAGTTTCTGAATGGCTACTCCCAATTTCTCTACTTAACTTGCAGTCTGGTAACAGATATTTTGGGTGGCACTGTCCTGTCCTATCGTGATCCTATCCCCAAACAAAAAAGATGACAACAGCAGTAAAATTTAATGAGAATAAAATTTCAATAACAAAAATAGGACATTTGGAGAGTATTTATACCAACCTGTTTCAACTGTCCTGTGTTTTATATACAATTCTTGGCATCACGGAATGTGAATATTGATGTCAGGCACATCTATTGGTATATTTGAACCCAAGCTCAGCTGCTTACCAGCTTTGTATCTGTTGGATAAGTTTTTCTCTGGGCCTTTATAT
Organism: Trachypithecus francoisi; assembly: GCF_009764315.1. Taxonomy (NCBI): domain Eukaryota; kingdom Metazoa; phylum Chordata; class Mammalia; order Primates; family Cercopithecidae; genus Trachypithecus; species Trachypithecus francoisi. The sequence goes on from NW_022681468.1 coordinate 47,507,651, forward strand.
CTTCATCTGTGAAATGTGAACCTTCAGACCCATAACACAGCTAAGATGAAGGTGAAATACCTTGTGTTTGTAAAGTACCTAGCACGGTGCCCAGGTAGGAACTAGTAAAGAGGTTTCGTTGATATCATACATTTTGGAAATTACAGTCTAAACTTTGTAATTTTAGTTGACTCTATATGCAGCTATACACATGGCTTTTCTATACACTATACACATTGCTTTTCTCCTCCGATTCCAAAATAGCCTTTCCATTTGAGCTTGGACTAGATTCATTATATTTAGATGCAACAATTCTAATTGTATCTTAATTTAAAAGTTCTGGATATCTTCAGGCCTAGTTTTAAGTAAAATACACACTCTAGACAGAATGCTGAAATAAAACAAAGGTTCTCAAAACTTAGTACTGTATAAATAAAAATTTCTTTGGCATCTTCTTAAAATGCAGATTTCCAGACCCAGTCTTTGGCATCTCTGACTCATGACTCAGCTGTTGTTGAGTGAGGCCTTGGAATTTTTAAGCAATACCTGGTCCCCACTTGGAGACGGTTTTGATGCAGGTGGTTCCTGAATCATACCCTTTTAAAAAAACCCACTGTAGCTATAAAAGGGTAGTGTGAGGGATCCCTGTAATGAAACTGTTCTATATCTTGACTGTGGTGGTAAATGTATGAACCTATACATGTGATAAAAATTGAATAGACTAAATACACACATACACACACACAATCTGGATTGTCAATATACCATGGAAGCAGTCTCAGCATTCAGTATTTGGGGCTCCAGTAGCCTATATTCTTGATTTTTCTAACCTACCAGTGAAAAACTCAATACAGTTTTTTTGTATTAAACCAAAAATTAACCAACTGCTAGCTTGGTCAAGCTGGCTTCATTAGATTTCTGTGATGTTTTCTTGGTCATGTATAGAGTTCTACAACTTGAACCTAAAAATAAAATGCTTTCAGTTTTCCATGCGCAGGCACTCCATCATTTTTAGTTAAGTGGATGGATTCAATGTGCTGTTTAAGTACACTGGAGAAAGTAAATGCTCCTAAAAGTGGATCGCTTTCTTGACTTTTGTTATTGAAGCCTAGGCAAGACGCTCTTTTCTATCAATAATTTAAATCTGACTAAGAATATTCAGGGATTTTGGGTCTCTACCTTTGGCAACTGTCATTTTCACGTGAATATGTCAGCTTTTATACAATTAGCTTGTATATAATTTTGCAAAAAGTAGTTGGAGTAGAATATTTAATGACATCAAGGCATTACTATAAATGTTTTTAGGTAGCATAATAGTATTGTGGCTAGGTATAAGAATAGAATTCTAATCTTTTAAAGATATATGCTGAAATATTGATGATTGAAGTGATGTAATGAAATGAGATTTGCTTCAAAATAATCCAGAAGCAGGGAAGTAGATAGCAGAATAGATGGAGCAAGATTGCCCATGGTTGCCAATTGTTGGAGCTGGATGATGGGTACATTTGGATTCACAATACCATACTGGGGGTTCATAATACCATTTTCTTTACTCTTGCATCCTATTTGAAATGATTCATATGAAAATATTTTTAAAAGGTAGTCAAAATTAGAAACACCCTTAGTAATCTACATAAGACATAGTGCAATCTTTTGGTTGTGCCTATAGCAAAGGTAGGCTAACCCAGCAATACTTCACATGTTCATTAAACATGTCACTGAGTCTCATATCAGTCCCTGATGGCATGAAGCCCAGCAATGCCTAGTGCAGTAAGCATTTGCCCTCTAAGGCTCTCACCTTTATGTCTCAAGTCTTTTTATTTGCGTGTATCATAATAGCCCGTCCCTTTGTTCTGAGATAACCTTCAAAAGAGCAAGCCAAATATTTTAGGGAGCACTATTGCTTACATGTTTATTTCCTTTTTGTTTTATTCCTCAAGATGCTGAATATCCCAGTGGAATGGATAGTGTATATTTTTTAAAAATCTCAGTTCATGTAGAAAAAGTGAACTATCTCAAAAACTTCTGTGCTTAGGATTTCTTCCAGGTTCCTTTCCTGTGTGGGGCAGGAGATGGCAGGTAGATGGCCATACTTCAAAGCCCTTAGTAATGGACTTGAATCCAGGCATGTGGTCCCAACTGCACTCTTCACCCTTTTATAACAACCATTCTGTCTTTTAAAAAACATTTTCTCTAACTTTGCATTTCTGGCAAATAAATGGTGCTTGAGTCATTTTGAAACTGTACAAATCTTTTGAAGGCAAAAACAACCAACCAACCAACCACACACATACCCCAAATGCAACAAAACACAAGAATCACTACAATTTGTCATTTTTTGCACTTTTTTTGTTTTGAAAAATTTTAACAAAGATATGACAAGAAAAAACAATTACATACTGATATCTCTCATGAAATAGACATAAAAACTAAATATATTACCAAATTGAATATAGCAATGTATAAAAAGGATAACACATCATGATCAATTGGAGTTTTTTCCAGAGATACAAGGTTGATTTACAGAGAAAGTCAGTTCAATGTTACTCACATTGTTAGCAAAGAGAAAAATAATATGATCATTTCAAAAAATACAGAGAAAGCATTAACAAAATTCAACCACTATTTATTATAAATACTCTCAGTAAAATAGAAACAGAATGGGACTTTATCAACCTGATTAACTTTCTCAACCTGTTAACCCTACAGTTAACATCATAATCAATGGTGAATCACTGAGTATTGTCTTTTTTTTTCCGTCTTTTTTTTATTATACTTTAAGTTCTAGGGTACATGTGCACAACGTGCAGGTTTGTTACATATGTGCCGCGATGGTGTGCTGCACCCATTAACTCGTCATTTACATTAGGTATATCTCCTAACGCTATCCCTCCCCTCTCCCCACACCCCATGACTAGCCCTGGTGTGTGATGTTCCCCATCCTGTGTCCAAGCGTTCTCATTGTTCAATTCTCATCTATGAGTGAGAACCTGTGGTATCTGGTTTTTTGTCCTTGTGTTGGTTTGCTCAGAATGATAGTTTCCAGCTTCATCCATGTCCCTACAAAGAACATGAACTCATCCTTTTTTATGGCTGCATAGTATTCCATGGTGTATATGTGCCACATTTTCTTAATCCAGTCTATCATTGATGGACATTTGGGTTGGTTCCAAGTCTTTGCTATTGTGGATAGTGCTGCAGTAAACATATGTGTGCATGTGTCTTTATAGCAGCATGATTTATAATCCTTTGGGTATATACCCAGTAACGGGATGGCTGGGTCAAATGGTATTTCTAGTTCTAGATCCTTGAGGAATAGCTACACTGTCTTCCACAATGGTTGAACTAGTTTACAGTCCCATCAACAGTGTAAAAGTGTTCCTATTTCTCCACATCCTCTCCAGCACCTGTTGTTTCCTGACTTTTTAATGATCGCCATTCTAATTGGTGTGAGATGGTATCTCATTGTGGTTTTGATTTACATTTCTCTGATGGCCAGTGATGATTAGCATTTTTTCATGTGTCTGTTGGCTACATAAATGTCTTCTTTTGCGAAGTGTGGTGTGTGTTCATATCCTTCACCCACTTTTGGATGGGGTTGTTTGATTTTTTTCTTGTAAATTTGTTTAAGTTCTTTGTAGATTTCAGATATTAGCCCTTTGTCAGATGGGTAGATTGTAAAAAATTTTTCCCATTCTGTAGGTTGCCTGTTCACTCTGATGGTAGTTTCTTTTGCTGTGTAGAAGCTCTTTAGTTTAATTAGATCCCATTTGTCAATTTTGGCTTTTGTTGCCATTGCTTTTGCTGTTTTAGTCATGAAGTCCTTGCCCATGCCTATGTCCTGAATGGTATTGCCTAGGTTTTCTTCTAGGGTTTTTATGGTTTTAGGTCTAACATTTAAGTCTTTAATCCATCTTGAATTAATTTTTGTGTAAGGTGTAAGAAAGGGATCTGGTTTTCAACTTTCTACATATGGCTAGCCAATTTTCCCAGCACCATTTATTAAATAGGGAATCCTTTCCCCATTTCTTGTTTTTGTAAGGTTTGTCAAATATCAGATGATTGTAGATGTGTGGTATTATTTCTGAGGGCTCTGATCTGTTCCATTGGACTATATCTCTGTTTTGGTACCAGTGCTATGCTGTTTTGGTTACTGTAGCCTTGTAGTATAGTTTGAAGTCAGGCAGCGTGATGTCTCCAGCTTTGATCTTTTGGCTTAGAATTGTCTTGGCAATGTGGGTTCTTTTTTGGTTCCATATGAACTTTAAAGCAGTTTTGCCAATTCTGTGAAGAAAGTCATTGGTAGCTTAATGGGGATGGCACTGAATCTACAAATTACCTTAGGCAGTATGACCATTTTCACGATATTGATTCTTCCTATCCATGAGCATGGAATGTTCTTCCATTTGTTTGTGTCCTCTTTTATTTCGTTGAGCAGTGGTTTGTAACTCTCCTTGAAGAGGTCCTTCACATCCCTTGTAAGTTGGTTTCCTAGGTATTTTATTCTCTTTGAAGCAGTGTGAATAGGAATTCACTCATGATTTGGCTGTTTTTCTGTTATTAGTGTATAGGAATGCTTGAGATTTTTGCACATTGATTTTGTATTCTGAGACTTTGCTGAAGTTGCTTATCAGCTTAAGGAGATTTTGGGCTGAGATGATGGGGTTTTATTTTTATTTTATTTTATTGTGTTTTTATTGTTTTATTTTTATTTTTGAGACGGAGTCTTGCTGTCTCCCAGGCTGGAGTGCAGTGGTGCAATCTCGGCTCACTGCAAGCTCTGCCTCCCAGGTTCATGCCATTCTCCTGCCTCAGCCTCCCAAGTAGCTGGGACTATAGGCACCTGCCACCAGGCCCAGCTAACTTTTTGTATTTTTTAGTAGAGATGGGGTTTCACTGTGTTAGCCAGGATGGTCTCAATCTCCTGACCCCATGATCCGCCCGCCACAGCCTCCCAAAGCGCTGGGATTACAAGTGTGAGCCACAGTGCCCGGCCGATGATGGGGTTTTCTAAATATACAATCATGTCATCCTGCAAACAGGGACAATTTGACTTCCTCTTTTCCTAATTGAATACCCTTTATTTCTTTCTCCTGCCTGATTGCCCTGGCCAGAACTTCCAACACTGTGTTGAATAGGAGTGGTGAGAGAGGACATCCCTGTCTTGTGCCAGTATTTAAGGGAATGCTTTCAGCTTTTGCCCATTCAGTATGATATTGGCTGTGGTTTTGTCATAAATAGCTCTTATTATTTTGAGATACATCCCATCAGTACCTAGTTTATTGAGAGTTTTTAGCATGAAGGGCTGTTGAATATTGTTGAAGGCCTTTTCTGCATCTGTTGAGATAATCATGTGCTTTTTGTCTTTGTTTCTGTGGTTATGATGGATTATGTTTATTGATTTGCATATGTTGAACCAGCCTTGCATCCCAGGGATGAAGCCTACTTGATCATGGTGGATAAGATTTTTGATGTGCTGCTGGACTCAGGTTGCCAGTATTTTATTGAAGATTTTTGCATCGATGTTCATCAGGGATATTGGTCTAAAATTCTCTTCTTTTGTTGTGTCTCTGCCAGGCTTTGGTATCAGGATGATGCTGGCCTCATAAAATGAGTTAGGGAGGATTCCCTCTTTTTCTATTGATTGGAATAGTTTCAGAAGGAATGGTACTAGCTCCACTTTGTACCTCTGGTAGAATTCAGCTGTGAATTCGTCTGGTTCTGGACTTTTTTTGGTTGGTAGGCTATTAATTATTGCCTCAATTTCAGAGCCTGCTATTGGTCTATTCAGGGATTCAACTTCTTCCTGGTTTAGTCTTGGGAGGGTGTATGTGTCCAGGAATTTGTCCATTTCTTCTAGATTTTCTAGTTTATTTTCATAGAGTTGTTTATAGTATTCTCTGATGGTACTTTGCATTTCTGTGAGATCGGTGGTGATATCCCCTTTATCATTTTTTATTGCATCTATTTATGTCTTCTCTCTTTTCTTCTGTATTAGTCTTGCTAGCAGTCTATCAATTTTGTTGATCTTTTTCAAAAAACCAGCTCCTGGATTCATTGATTTTTTGAAGGGTTTTTTGTGTCTCTATCTCCTTCAGTTCTGCTCTGATCTTAGTTATTTCTTACCTTCTGCTAGCATTTGAATGTGTTTGCTCTTGCTTGTCTAGTTCTTTTAATTGTGATGTTAGGGTGTCAATTTTAGATCTTTCCTGTTTTCTCTTGTGGGCATTTAGTGCTATAAATTTCCCTCTACACACTGCTTTAAATGTGTCCCAGAGATTCTGGTATGTTGTATCTTTGTTCTCATTGGTTTCAAAGAACATCTTTATTTCTGTCTTCATTTCGTTATGTATCCAGTATTCATTCAGGAGCAGGTTGTTCAGTTTCCATGTAGTTGAGCAGTTTTGATTGATTTTCTTAGTCCTGAGTTCTAGTTTGATTGCACTGTGGTCTGAGAGACAGTTTGTTATAATTTCTGTTCTTTTACATTTGCTGAGGAGTTCTTTACTTCCCACTGTGTGGTCAATTTTGGAATAAGTGTGATGTAGTGCTGAGAAGAATGTATATTCTGTTGATTTGGGGTGGAGAGTTCTATAGATGTCTATTAGGTCTGCTTGGTGCAGAGCTGAGTTCAATTCCTGGATATCCTTGTTAACTTTCTGTCTCAGTGATCTGTCTAATGTTGACAGTGGGGTGTTAAAGTCTCCCGTTATTATTGTGTGGAAGTCTAAGTCTCTTTGTAAGTCTCTAAGGACTTGCTTTATGAGTCTGGGTGCTCCTGTATTGGCTGCATATATATTTAGGATAGTTAGCTCTTCTCGTTGAATTGATACCTTTACCATTATGTAATGACCTTCTTTGTCTCTTTTGATCTTTGTTGGTTTAAAGTCTGGTTTTGTCAGAGACTAGGATTGCAACGCTTGCTTTTTTTTGTTTTCCATTTGCTTGGTAGACCTTCCTCCATACATTTATTTTGAGCCTGTGTGTATCTCTGCACATGAAATGGGTCTCCTGAATACAGCATACTGATTCTTTTTCCTATTTGCCAGTCTGTGTCTTTTAATTGGTGCATTTAGCCCATTTACATTTAAGGTTAATATTGTTATGTGTGAATTTGATCTTGTTGTTATGATATTAGCTGGTTTTTTTGCTCATTAGTTGATGCAGTTTCTTCTTAGCATTGATGGTCTTTACAATTTGGCATGTTTTTGCTTTGGCTGGAACTGGTTGTTCCTTTCCATGTTTAGTGTTTCCCTCAGGAGCTCTTGTAAGGCAGGCATGGTGGTGACAAAATCTCTCAGCATTTGCTTGTCTGTAAAGGATTTTATTTCTCCTTCACTTATGAAGCTTAGTTTGGCTGGATATGAAATTCTGGGTTGAAAATTCTTTTCTTTAAGAATGTCGAATATTGGCCCCCACTCTCTTCTGGCTTGTAGAGTTTGTGCCGAGATAGCCGCTGTTAGTCTAATGGGCTTCCCTTTGTGGGTAACCTGACCTTTCTCTCTGGCTGCCCTTAACATTTTTTTCCTTTATTTCAGCTCTGGGGAATCTGACAATTATTTGTTTTGGAGTTGCTCTTCTCAAGGAGTATCTTTGTGGCATTCTCTGTATTTCCTGAATTTGAATGTTGGCCTGGCTTGCTAGGTTGAGGAAGTTCTCCTGGATAATATCCTGAAGAGTGTTTTCCAACTTGGTTCCATTCTCCCTGTAACTTTCAGGTACACCAATCAGACATAGATTTGGTCTTTTCACATAGTTCCATATTTCTTGGAGGCTTTGTTCATTTCTTTTTACTCTTTTTTTCTCTAAACTTCTCTTCTCGCTTCATTTCATTCATTTGATCTCCAGTCACTGATACTCTTTCTTCCACTTGATCTAATCGGCTACTGAAGCTTATACGTGCCTCATGTAGTTCTCGTGCCATGGTTTTCAGCTCCATCAGGTCATTTAAGATCTTCTCTATGCTGTTTATTCTAGTTGGCCATTCATCTAATTTTTTTTCAAGGTTTTTAGCTTCTTTGCGATAGGTTCAAACATCCTCCTTTAGCTCACAGAAGTTTGTTACTACCGATCGTCTGAAGCCTTCTTTCAATTTGTCAAAGTCTTTCTCCATCCAGCTTTGTTCCGTTGCTGGTGAGGAGCTGCATTCTTTGGAGGAGAAGAAGCACTCTGATTTTTAGAATTTTAAGCTTTTCTGCTCTGGTTTCTCCCCATATTTGTGGTTGTATCTACCTTTGGTCTTTGATGATGGTGACGTACAGATAGGATTTTGCTGTGGGTGTCCTTTCTGTTAGTTTTCCTTCCAACAGTCAGGACCCTCAGCTGCAGGTCTGTTGGAGTTTGCTGGAGTTCCACTCCAGACCCTGTTTGCCTGGGTATCACCAGCAGAGGCTGCGGAACAGCAAATATTGCAGAACGGCAAATGTTGCTGCCTGAACCTTCCTCTGGAAGCTTTGTCTCAGAGGGGCACCCGGCTGTTTGAGATGTCAGTCAGCCCCTATTGGGAGGTGTCTCCCAGTTAGGCTACTCAGGGATCAGGGACCCACTTGAGGAGGCAGTCTGTCCATTCTCAGATCTTTTAAAAACATTTTTATTGGTGCATAGCAGGTTTACATAGTTTTTGAATACATGTGGTAATAAATTCATGTGATTTGTAAATATCAAATCATTGTACTTGGGATAGCCATCACCATAAGTATTTGTCTTTTCTCTATGGTAGAAATATTTGAATTATTCTCTTCTAGCTACAATATGTTCTTGTAAACTACAGTCACCCTACTGCTCTTTCAAACACTAGGTCTTATTTCTTCTATCAAACAGTATATTTTTGCACATTAATTAAGTTCTCTTTATCCTCCCTCTCGCATACCCTTCCCAGCCTCTGTAAATTCTGTTATTTTTCTAAGAAGCATTCATTGAGAATTTTCTGTGAGTAAAGTTTAAGTAGCTTAAGCGTTCCAGCCTATTTGGAGACAAAATGTGCATGGTATTGGAAGAATAGAAATACAATTAAGTAACTTAGCCACAGTCTGAAATAAAATAGCCCAAATTATGTCAGTGGGTACTTGGAAAATGAAGTATATGACAAATGATCATAGATTTGGGTTTTAATCACTTAAAAAATAGAGTTCTGTGGTTTTTTATATCCTTCTTCCAATTAGATACACTAGTCTCCCAAGAGCCAGGTTATTATTGTCTTGCATTTTAAATTAAAAATGACAATATGCTTGTAATCTCAGCACTTTGTGAGGCCAAGGTGGGTGGATCACTTGAGGCCAGAAGTTAGAGACCAGCCTGGCCAACATGACAAAAACCCATCTGTACTAAAAATACAAAAATTAGCCAGGTGTGGTGGTCCATGCCTGTAAACCCAGCTACTCAGGAGGCTGAAGCAGGAGAAATGCTTGAACCCCGGAGGCAGAGGTTTCAGTGAGCCCAGACCACACCACTGCACTCCAGCCTGGGCAGCAGAGCGAGACACTCTCAAAACAACAACAAACCAATAGCCACTGTTTGCTGAGAGTTGGCTCTATGCTAGGTGCCCCACCATCAATTATATTTTCTCCTCACACTGGACTTGTCAGGTAGGCATTATTACTTGTGACTTATAGATGAAACTCAGTGAGATCAGGAATGTAATAAATGGCATGGGCAGGTTTCAAGTCCAGGCCTGGACTGAGAGCCCACACTGTCTCCTCCTAAATCTCACTCCTCAAGAAGGATGCCAGGCCCATTCTGCAACACAATCCACAAAGGGCAGTTTGATTCAGGAAGGGAGGATCCTTGGATTCTGGCTTTTTGCTTACCAGCATTAAAAGAAGAGGAAGAGGAAGAAGAAGAGGAAGAGAAACCACACATTTGATATTACCTATTCTTGTTGCTTGTGGAAACGGCACCTAACAGTTACACCTAGGAAGTCTGTGGTTAAGAAGTAATTCCCCAAATGAGGGCTATGTTCTTTCACTCTTATCACCCGAAGCAACCTTCCGGCAGTCAAGAAAAGAGAGAAAAGTAATTCGCAAATGCTAAACATTGATGTGCTGTTGTTCCTTCTACTCCCTGATTCCCTAAGAGTCCTGGAGTGAGGCATCTCAAATGTGGGACCTTCTGGTGGATTGTGGTGAAGTGTTTCATGGAGATTTTATGACACCTAGAGAAGTCAAAATGATTCCATTTACCACCCGGAGGCACCCTTAGGACTCTCTGTCCCAAGAGTGTTCTGAGCCCTGTTTTTGGACACCAGAAGTTACACCTCTTGGCAGCATGCATAAGCCATGAATGTTCCCATGGGGGTCTTTGGATAAAGAGTTATGATGTCACACACGTAAAGTCTGGTCATCATTAGCAAATGGATAAAAAAGAAACTTTGTATTGCTTTTATAAGTTGCAAAGAGAGTGAAAGTTGTTTCCTTATATCCTGCGGAAGATAGCTATCCAGAACAACCCCTAGATTTCTCCTGAATCACATTTTTGATGGTAGGATGGATATATATACATATATATATGTGTGTGTGTATATATACACATACATACACACACACATGCACACACATGCTTAAATTTCATATATATATAAAGTCTTTATATACATATCCTATATATATAAAAATTCAAATATGAAATGAAGGCTTTCTATGGGTACTAATAAATTTAGAATGGTACATCTAGTGGAAGTAGGCAGACTTCCCATGATTTTAAGAAATAAAACAAAGTTAATTTGGCTGAAAAGTAGGTTTGTTAAATCTGCTTGCTCATTTTTTTCCCTTAAACATCTTTGCATATATTTTATAATCTATACCAGAACATGGGCTATCATGGGGAAGCCAGAACAGTATGTGGCAGGAACCAGCTGGCAGCCAGGTCAGACCCTGAGGTCAGCAAGAACCCATGTGCAGCAGAGAAGTAGAATCAAATGGAGGAAGAAGCAGATGGGAGACACAGGTCCAGGTGGTCAGGACCTGGGAAGTTCATGAGAATAGAGAAGTCAGGTACACCTGCTTAGAAGAAAAGGAATCTTAGCAGTCATAATATTGGCAATTGCTCTTCCTAGGACAGAGGCCATTTTGCTTTCTGTCTAGATTTATACTCCCTGTGATACTGAGATGTATGTGAGCCATATAAATAGACACTCAACAAAAGTTTATGAAATCAACAGATGGGTACAGGTGAGATGTTTCCCCCATTGGAGTCAAATGAATCCTAATGATCTCTGAGACAGAGATGTATCAGCATTTCTGGAGTGAGCATTTTACTTCCTAGATTACTGACCCTTCATTTGCAGACATAATTAATACACCTCTCAAACATTTTTTATGTCAAAATTAGTTATACATTTTTTCTTGCTCAAAGTTTTAGCATGTTTAAATCTTTGCCCTAATAGAATTGCTTTTTTTCTGCCTACCCCTGGTACTTGCTGAATCTTCCCTGCTTATAAATATTGTAATCTAATAAACCTTATCTCTATTTACTTTGGAGTTGAAGATCCAATTAGTTGCATTTGGAAAGGATTAATTCAACTGCTCTGCCCTTGGAGGCAGCGAGTGCCAAGCTTCTGCTCATCTGTGGTTTTGTTCCATTTGTTCTGCCACATTCTGCTGGAGCTGTTAGCATTTCATCACTCTGAGAAAGCCCAATGTAGCACAGCTTACAATGTGTACTATAATACTACAGGCAAATTTAGAGAGAGGATAATATGTCAGAATCTGAGGTCTGGACCTGAGTATTCTAAAACTGGAGGCTTTGGTGAGTACTTATATCCACAGCTTATACATTTAACCTCTGACAGCTAACTGGGCTGTTTTACCATTGCTGCAACCTTGCTATTAACTCCTTTTCCAGTTGTATGTTCACTGTTCTGGACACTGTACACTCTTCAAATGCCACAGTTCACAGTTAAGAGTCAAAAGATGATGGCAAACTTATATACTTTCAACTTAATAAATATGTGTCATCTGTTCACCCCAGAAAAGGAGGCAGAAAATAAACTGAGAAATCGGCAGGTGAGGAATAGGGAGTAGATTGGAGGACAAGAGATCTATAGGCATGATATATCAGCCCAGGTATTCCTAATCACTGACTGGAACCAATTTGAAAGATCGACAGCTAATGCATAGAAGCATACATTGCTTTGTATATTAAGTGGAATTATTTCTTTAGGGGTACCTTGCCCATAAGATCTCCTTTCTCCCTTTCATTCTCTCTCACTCTCCCAACACACACACACACACACATACACACACACACACACACATATAAAGATAGAAAAAATGTCATTTTCCTGTATCTGTTATTAGAGAAAAATGCTAATCTAACAAAAACACGAAGTAAGGATCTGACTCCTTGAGATATCTTGCATAAAATCCTTTAAGAAGGAAGATATTAATCATTGATTTATAGAAAAAAAGCTGTACAGTGTTTCTCATTATTATTTAGTATGATGCTATGGAACCAAATTGCAGCTCCCAAAACTCTATATAACTTTATTATATTTTTCCAAATGAAATATTTTTAAACTTAGGGTAAGTTCCCATTTGCACTATAATCTCTTAAAATGCCCCACTGGTTAGCAGTAGCCAAAGCTTTGGAAAAATCATTATTGGAGACATCTAAAATGCTTTCTGCATTTCCTGTGGGCAGTTACAATATTGCCATACAGAGAGAGACACAAGGGTCAGGTTCATGGTCAGATAATAACCTGTGGTAATAGTAGAGTTCAGAGCTCCAGTTTTCTGAGTGCCAGTCCAGGCATGATCCATCCACTTGTTGCTGATCAGCTGCCTCCTGGCTCTTGTCTGGGCCTGTTGAATATGTGGAGAGACCGCTCTGTGCTCACTGCAACATCATGGGTATGCCCTAATGACCGCTGTGACCACTAATAATCACTGTGCTAACCCAATTAAGTTTTCCACAGGTGGACCTTGAAGATTTTACCACACAGGCCCTCCTATGCAGTAAATACACATCACAGCTGGTATTGTAAGTTACTGAAATTGTTTTTTGCATTATTCTTCCCACTTGGGGAAAAAAAGGTACAGTGCAGCAGGGAGGGGGAAACCCTTTTCTTTCTTCCTTAAACGTCTATTGGGGTAGAGGGATTTTTAATGCAGCCAGAACACTGAGAGACATGTTGCAATTCTAAGAAAAGGCTTAGATTCCGACTCTTAGAAGACCACAGTCAGAGGCATTGTGCTGCATGTGGGCTTTAGACTCGACAAGCTTAGTTCTGAGAGGGCAAGACACTTTATTCAACACCATTATTTAAAACCTTCTGTGGTAAATTGTTTTCAGAGATGACTATAACATTATCTCCCTAAACCTTTTTGTATTGTGACTGCCACTTCTCCCATTAAGAGGTAGAGTCTAGCCAGGAACAGTGACTTGTGCCTGTAACCCCAATTACTCCAGAGGCTGAGATAGTAGTATCCCTTGAGGCCAGGAGAAGACTGACCTGGGCAATATAGTGAGACCCCCATCTCTAAAAATAAAAATAAATTAGCCAGGGGTGGCGGGACACACTTGTAGTCTCAGCTACTCCGGAGGCCGAGATGGAGAATTGCTTGAGCCCAGGAGTTTGAGGCTGCAGTGAGCTATGATTGCATTACTGCACTCCAGCCTGAGTGATAGAGTGAAGTCCTGTCTTTAAATAAAACAAAAGGGGGTGGCGATGATGGAGTTTTGACTTGTTTTGAGCAACAGAATGCAGTGGCAATAACATTATGCATCCTCCAGGGTGAGACCTTGAAGGACATTGTACTTTTTACTTTAGACTACTTCAGACACAGGCACTACCCTGAGAAGTCATGTGGGAAAGCTAGTTTAGCATGCTGGAGGCTAAGTGGCTAAGTAGAGGAGAACTGAGGCACCCCAGCCGATGGCTGGCATCAACTGCTAGACATCAGGAAGGCCATCTGGAACCTTCTGCCCCTGCCAACTGTCTAGCTGAATGCAGCTGTGTGAGTGAGCTCAAATAAAACTAGCAGAGGAGCAGCTCCATCAACCTGCAGAATTATGAGATACCACAAAGCATTGTTTAAAGCCAACAAATTAGGGCTGATTTGTTATGCAGCATAGGCTAACTGAAATGCCCTCAAGAAATAACTTTAATATTTAGGCTTTTAAAATAGGATTAGCTTTACTTTGATGCTGTAGGACATCTGTGGAAAGAGGAACAGCAAAACACAATATTCAAGAAGAAAAAAAATCTGCAACTAAGTCACCAATGCCCTATGTATCATAGGTGGGAAAATCCAGAGAGACTCTCAAATGCCTCCTCCTGTTGTATTATGTATGTCACAGATGTCAGTACTTGTCATGTGGCAGGAATTGCTAGGAAGGAAATAACAGCTCTGGTTCCATATAGAATAATCAGGATGCTTCATGTAGCTGTTAAAAATTTTCCAAATTGAGGGTGTGTATTGGAAGTCAGAGAAAACCAGCCATTCCCCTAGAGAAGTGCTGATCACAGGCATAAGGTTACATGGGGACTTATTTTATACTGAGGTTTCATAGGCAGTGAAGTCACGTGGAAGCCACTAACTTGAAATATGACACTGGACCTGGTTATTAAGCTAGTGAGAGAAAGAGTAATCAAGAATATTATCTACTTTAGGATTTTTTTTCATTTACTTTTAATAGAGTATTCTTCCTTTCTATCAAAAGTCTTTTCTTTTTCCAAATGTGGTATTTTCTCTATGACATAGACTGTGACTAAAAGAAAAACATTGATTCAGTATATATTGCTATAAATCCCTGGAGTGATTTCCCCTGTGTTGTTCCAGCTTAATATAGTGATAAGAATACACAATATTCTCCAATCCTTTTTACATGTGGATTGCATGGAGAAAAGTCTAGCCATGGGAAAAACTCTGCCAATTTAATATGTTACTCCACAATGAGAGACTGAAAATTATATGTGTATGTGACTTTATTTAGGAAAATGCTTTGATATCTTTGTATGCTTTCTCTGTCATTTTGTGCAACTTATTTTGGGAGGAAAGGGAGATTAAAGAAAGATATCTATTAAGAATCTCCTATTGCTGGACATTTTATGTTACTTCATTGGATCCTAAGAGTAACCCTATCATAAAAAGGGTTGAGGCTCAGAAAGAATCTGCAACTACCAAGTAGGAAAGCCAAGATTCAAACCTGGGACTGTTTGTCTTCCAAACAGACACTTTTTCCACTGTACCATGATGCAAACTGTTTACTTAATTCCAGCCTATATCTCAGTGTTCCCGGGGATGGGGCAACTGCTGCTTCATAAGACAGCTTTCCCCCCAGTTTTAGTGATTCTTACTTCCAGAAAGGCTTTCCTTACACTATATGGGGATCATGGATAAGGGGTTTGAATTGAGTGAGGACACGATTGAATAGATGGTATATACTAAGGTCTCTGCTTTTTCATTCTAAAAATAGCAAAAACATGTTCATATTTTACAAATAGCAGCTAGATTTAAAAATAAAATACAGATGGTAGCCATGGAATACAGTAAAGCTAAACAGTTCTTTTGGAAACTAAATGGCAAGTATTATCCTTTATAACACATTGAGCTTGCTGTCCACATTCCTAGGCTATAACATGCCTAGGCCATGAACTGATATCACTAAACCTGGTTGAAGGGCACTTGGAAGCACTATACTCTGTACTTCTGTGTATGTTTGAAATTTTCCATAATAAAAAGATTAAAATGTTTGAAATTCAGCTTTTGCATTTTAACGTAAAATATTTTTCTTAATGCTATCCATACCTCAGTGGAAAAAGTACCAGTACTTTTCAATACATGTCACTCTCGAAATTATAAGGTGCCTTTATTTTCCAATTACACATTTGATGATAACTCTTGTTTCCTCTGTGTCTTCTAGGTTGAAAAAAAAAGCTTTTTTCTGGATATATCTAAATTTATTGGTTGATTAAATATCTTTCTACTTAAGTTTGTGTATATAAGCTGATTTTAGGAGTATGACCAGTTTTTGGTTTGCTGGGACTATTATTTTTTTTTAAGGAAATTGACTCTCCTTGTAGCAGACATGCATCTTTAAAAATCCATTCTTAGACAAGGCAGCAAGAGACAAAAGAAAAAAAAATCCATAGTCGAATTTCTGTCCTGACTTCTGAATATGAAACTTGTATTTTCAAAGTACATACTTTCCAAATCAGTAGGCTGAAGAGCTGGTGTTTCTGACATTGCCTACACAAACCTATAATATGAGAGTTGGACCAGTGCCCAAGCTAAACAGTAGCAAAGGCAAAGCAGCACAGCTCCTCATGTTAGCAATTTCTGGTGATAAATTATCTATGTTCTAGGAATCTGGAGGCTGGTTTTTTTTTTTTTTTTTTTTTTTTTTTACACATTTATACATGAATCACTGCCCTTCCTGTCACCTTTAATTCTGAAGCTCAATTCATATCCTTTTCTTCAAAAACTTTAGCACTTTTTACATAAACAACAGATGGTTTGTTTTCAAAAGGCAGTGTGAATTTTTAAGTCAAGTCTTATTTTGCATGCAGTCTTTGAAAATGGTTTCAAAGTGTTAGAAATTCATGTCGGCTTCTATCTGCTTGTATGAACAGTTTGATGTATGATATTCTGGATGACTCTTTTTGTGGATAGATCTTCCTTCCAACTATAATAAGAAGATTTCTTATTGCATTCCCATAACTCAGTTTAGCTCTGTCTGAGTTCCTCATCCCTCCTTGTAGAATCTCTCACAGCAGGTCCTGCCTGTTGCTTCAACTAAAGCTCTTTAACTCTATTTGTAGTGCCATCTGCCCAGTTACTACAATTGAAGGGCTCAACTTCTGGTTTCAAAGAGTTGTTGGCTCAACATATTGATTTATAAATCTTATGATGATAAATTGACACATAGAGCAATGTGATTGAACATTTAGCTTGTCTTAATTACCATCAACCAAACTTTCACTCCTACAGCATTTTGGAACTAAAAAGGTTTTTCTATCATATAAGATGCACTTATTTTTCTAGTTTCCATACAAATTATAACTTTACTATGCTTGTTTTTATACTTTAGTTTGTAAGTTCAGTCTTTCAAAGGATTTATTCAAAGAAATAAAACCTATAATTAGAAAAGACGATCATGCTTCAGTCATGGGCATAGTACAGACTAAGTATAGTCTGAGATAGATTTTTCTTCCTCATTTTACCATTTTGTTCACTCTGTTATTTTTCAAAAAATAAAATTCAAAACAGAAAAATTTAATATTATCAAACTACCTAACACTGAATTAAAGTAAATATAGAGAAAACTGTAAAATGTAAATATGAGACTTTTCACGTTGATCTTACTGTTCCCTCTTAAATTTTGACCCAACCCTGGCTTAGCCAGACTGTGTGTATTGCTTCTTTCTAACTCATCTTAAATTTTATCTTGGAATTGAAGCTTTTTATTGTAAAAAGCTCTTGGTTCAATGATATTAACCCCCATGATAGTACTGGCATGATATCAAAACTTCATCACTTGCTTGTACCCAAATATCTATAGACTTGTAGTTTTTATCTGCATTTGCCACAAGCAGAGATGTTTAATTAAAGGACTACCTTTAATGTATCTAGTTTGAGAATAAGTTATAATCTCACTGTCCCTCGTACTTCTTTCTGCATTCTTTTCCTTCAAGAAGTTTCAGGTTGTAAGAAGCAGAAATCAACTCTGACTTTAATTTAAAATAAATGAGATTTATTGCAAAGATGTAGGAAGATTCTCAGATTAAAGGCAGTGCTCCAAAAAGACTTAGGAGAGACATGCACAAAGTCTCAGGAGTAGGAACCGACCACCTGACAATCTTGCCTGAATCTGCTGCTTGAACCAGTGAAAACAACCATATGTCTGCCACTGGATGCTGTAGAATGAAAGAAAAAGGATCTGACAAAAGAAACTCCAGTCTGCTTTAGCTTCCACAGTGGAAAGGGCAGGTGTCTGGATGACCATTCCATAAAGAACCCTCTCAGTAGGAGAGAAGTGATTCCACAAAAGCAATCAGAATTTTAGAAAATAATGTTGGGGGATCAATAATGGCAGGTTTTTGTCATAATCGTGTAGTCTTTAGTGTAAACCCCTGCTGCCTGTTATTTTCAAACATGAAGACACAACTTGGTACCCACTTATTAAAGAAGATTCTGGGGAAGTAGAGACACTGAACCCACCTTTAGTGTGTCTTGTTTTCAGGGTCTCATCGGGGCTCTGCTGTGGGTTTTTGAATAAATCAAAAACTCTGGGTTGTCATCCTTTCCTCAATAAGATGAGGTTTTTATCAAATGATCCCATTTGTTTTTTCAAGGTCTTCTTTTCTAGGAATCTAAGAGAGAAAATGTCTCCTTCCTAAGAGGTATTTTCCACTGTTACTTTAACTTAAATATATATTCTTCCTTGGCGACTCCACCTGTAACTGCCACCACTGCCCCTAACACAGGGAGCATTCTGAGAAGCCATGTATCTTTCACCATGTAATAGACATTTTGATCTGAAATTTAAAATCCTTTTAAAAGGAAACTGGTCCCTTATTTGTATCTGTTGACTGAACCCATACTTGCAGCTCTAGTGCTTCCTTGACAGACTTATGAGATAAATGTAGATACCTGTCGCTGCAGAAGCATGTGAATCTAAATAATGAAACAGGGAGAAATAAAATAATGCACACTGTATTGCTACCATTTTTCAAGGATGCCCCTAGCCCAGACAGTGATATTTTTATTAAGTTTATTCACACAAGAGTTCCTCATAAGAACAAGCCAAGGGGGCGGAGCAAGATGGCCGAATAGGAACAGCTCCAGTCTCCAACTCCCAGCGCGAGTGACACAGAAGACCGGTGATTTCTGCATTTTCAACTGAGGTACTGGGGTCATCTCTCTAGCGAGTGCCGGACAATCGGTGCTGGTCAGCTGCTGCAGCCTGACCAGCGTGAGCTGAAGCAGGGCGAGGCATCGCCTCACCTGGAAGCACAAGGGGGAAGGAAATCCCTTTTCCTAGCCAGGGGAACTGAGACACACAACACCTGGAAAATCGGGTAACTCCCACCCCAATACTGCGCTTTAAGGAAACAGGCACACCAGGAGAATATATCCCACACCTGGCGGGAGGGTCCCATGCCCACGGAGCCTCCCTCACTGCTAACACAGCAGTCTGCGGCGATCTATCCGCAAGGCAGCAGCGAGTCTGGGGGAGGGGCGCCCGCCATTGCTGAGGCTTAAGTAGGTAAACAAAGCCGCTGGGAAGCTCGAACTGGGTGGAGCTCACAGCAGCTCAAGGAAACCTGCCTGTCTCTGTAGACTCCACCTCTGGGGACAGCCCACAGCTGAGGTCCAATAGGGGAAGCAGCGGGGGCGGTGCAGAGGTGAACGACTCTGTCTGACAGCTTTGGGGAGAGCCGTGGATCTCCCAACGCGGAGGTTGAGATCCGAGAACGGACAGACTGCCTGCTCAGGTGGGTCCCTGACCCCTGAGTAGCCTAGCTGGGAGACATCCCCCACTAGGGGCAGTCTGACACCCCACACCTCACAGGGTGGAGTCATCCCTGAGAGGAAATTTCCAAAGGAAGAATCAGACAGGTACACTCGCTGTTCAGCAATATTCTATCTTCGGCAACCTCTGCTGCTGATACCCAGGCAAACAGGGTCTGGAGTGGACCTCAAGCAATCTCCAACAGACCAACAGACGGTCCTTCTGACTGTCAGACGGAAAACTATCAAACAGGAAGGACACCTATACCAAAAACCCATCAGTACGTCACCGTCATCAAAGACCAGAGACAGATAAAACCACAAAGATGGGGAAGAAGCAGGGCAGAAAAGCTGGAAATTCAAAAAATAAGAGCGCATCTCCCCCTGCAAAGGAGCGCAGCCCATCGCCAGCAACGGATCAAAGCTGGCCAGAGAATGACTTTGACGAGATGAGAGAAGAAGGCTTCAGCCCATCAAACTTCTCAGAGCTAAAGGAGGAATTACGTACCCAGCGCAAAGAAACTAAAAATCTTGAAAAAAGAGTGGAAGAATTGACAACTAGAATAATTAATGCAGAGAAGATCATAAACGAAATGACAGAGATGAAAACCATGACACGAGAAATATGTGACAAATGCACAAGCTTCAGTAACCGACTCGATCAACTGGAAGAAAGAGTATCAGTGATTGAGGATCAAATGAATGAAATGAAGCGAGAAGAGAAACCAAAAGAAAAAAGAAGAAAAAGAAATGAACAAAGCCTGCAAGAGGTATGGGATTATGTAAAAAGACCAAATCTACGTCTGATTGGGGTGCCTGAAAGTGAGGGGGAAAATGGAACCAAGTTGGAAAACACTCTTCAGGATATCATCCAGGAGAACTTCCCCAACCTAGTAGGGCAGGCCAACATTCAAATTCAGGAAATACAGAGAACGCCACAAAGATACTCCTCCAGAAGAGCAACTCCAAGACACATAATTGCCAGATTCACCAAAGTTGAAATGAAGGAAAAAATCTTAAGGGCAGCCAGAGAGAAAGGTCGGGTACCCACAAAGGGAAGCCCATCAGACTAACAGCAGATCTCTTGGCAGAAACTCTACAAGCCAGAAGAGAGTGGGGGCCAATATTCAACATTCTTAAAGAAAAGAATTTTCAACCCAGAATTTCATATCCAGCCAAACTAAGTTTCATAAGTGAAGGAGAAATAAAATCCTTTACAGATAAGCAAATGCTTAGAGATTTTGTCACCACCAGGCCTGCCTTACAAGAGACCCTGAAGGAAGCCCTAAACATGGAAAGGAACAACCGGTACCAGCCATTGCAAAAACATGCCAAAATGTAAAGACCATCGAGGCTAGGAAGAAACTGCATCAACTAACGAGCAAAATAACCAGTTAATATCATAATGACAGGATCAAGTTCACACATAACAATATTAACCTTAAATGTCAATGGACTAAATGCTCCAATTAAAAGACACAGACTGGCAAACTGGATAAAGAGTCAAGACCCATCAGTCTGCTGTATTCAGGAGACCCATCTCACATGCAGAGACATACATAGGCTCAAAATAAAGGGATGGAGGAAGATCTACCAAGCAAATGGAGAACAAAAAAAAGCAGGGGTTGCAATCCTAGTCTCTGATAAAACAGACTTTAAACCATCAAAGATCAAAAGAGACAAAGAAGGCCATTACATCATGGTAAAGGGATCAATTCAACAGGAAGAGCTAACTCTCCTAAATATATATGCACCCAATACAGGAGCACCCAGATTCATAAAGCAAGTCCTTAGAGACCTACAAAGAGACTTAGACTCCCATACAATAATAACGGGAGACTTCAACACTCCACTGTCAACATTAGACAGATCAACGAGACAGAAAGTTAACAAGGATATCCAGGAATTGAACTCATCTCTGCACCAAGCGGACCTAATAGACATCTATAGAACTCTCCACCCCAAATCAACAGAATATACATTCTTCTCAGCACCACATCGCACTTACTCCAAAATTGACCACATAATTGGAAGTAAAGCACTCCTCAGCAAATGTACAAGAACAGAAATTATAACAAACTGTCTCTCAGACCACAGTGCAATCAAACTAGAACTCAGGACTAAGAAACTGAATCCAAACCGCTCAACTACATGGAAACTGAACAACCTGCTCCTGAATGACTACTGGGTACATAACGAAATGAAAGCAGAAATAAAGATGTTCTTTGAAACCGATGAGAACAAAGATACAACATACCAGAATCTCTGGGACACATTTAAAGCAGTGTGTAGAGGGAAATTTATAGCACTAAATGCCCACAAGAGAAAGCAGGAAAGATCTAAAATTGACACTCTAACATCACAATTAAAAGAACTAGAGAGGCAAGAGCAAACACATTCAAAAGCTAGCAGAAGGCAAGAAATAACTAAGATCAGAGCAGAACTGAAGGAGATAGAGACACAAAAAACCCTCCAAAAAATCAATGAATCCAGGAGTTGGTTTTTTGAAAAAATCAACAAAATTGACAGACCGCTAGCAAGACTAATAAAGAAGAAAAGAGAGAGGAATCAAATAGACGCAATGAAAAATGATAAAGGGGATATCACCACCAACCCCACAGAAATACAAACAACCATCAGAGAATACTATAAATGCCTCTACGCAAATCAACTAGAAAATCTAGAAGAAATGGATAATTTCCTGGACACTTACACTCTCCAAGACTAAACCAGGAAGAAGTTAAATCCCTGAATAGACCAATAGCAGGCTCTGAAATTGAGGCAACAATTAATAGCCTACCCACCAAAAAAAGTCCAGGACCAGATGGATTCACAGCTGAATTCTACCAGAGGTACAAGGAGGAGCTGGTACCATTCCTTCTGAAACTATTCCAATCAATAGAAAAAGAGGGAATCCCCCCTAACTCATTTTATGAGGCCAACATCATCCTGATACCAAAGCCTGGCAGAGACACAACAAAAAAAGAGAATTTTAGACCAATATCCCTGATGAACATCGATGCAAAAATTCTCAATAAAATACTGGCAAACCGGATTCAGCAGCACATCAAAAAGCTTATCCACCATGATCAAGTGGGCTTCATCCCTGGGATGCAAGGCTGGTTCAACATTCGCAAATCAATCAACGTAATCCAGCATATAAACAGAACCAAAGACAAGAACCACATGATTATCTCAATAGATGCAGAAAAGGCTTTTGACAAAATTCAACAGCCCTTTATGCTAAAAACGCTCAATAAATTCGGTATTGATGGAACGTGCCTCAAAATAATAAGAGCTATTTATGACAAACCCACAGCTAATATCATACTGAATGGACAAAAACTGGAAAAATTCCCTTTGAAAACTGGCACAAGACAGGGATGCCCTCTCTCACCACTCCTATTCAACATAGTTCTGGCTAGGGCAATCAGGCAAGAGAAAGAAATAAAGGGTATTCAGTTAGGAAAAGAAGAAGTCAAATTGTCCCTGTTTGCAGATGACATGATTGTATATTTAGAAAACCCGATTGTCTCAGCCCAAAATCTCCTTAAGCTGATAAGCAACTTCAGCAAAGTCTCAGGATACAAAATAATGTGCAAAAATCACAAGCATTCTTATACACCAGTAACAGACAAACAGAGAGCCAAATCAGGAATGAACTTCCATTCACAATTGCTTCAAAGAGAATAAAATACCTAGGAATCCAACTTACAAGGGATGTCAAGGACCTCTTCAAGGAGAACTACAAACCACTGCTCAGTGAAATCAAGAGGACACAAACAAATGGAAGAACATACCATGCTCATGGATAGGAAGAATCAATATCGTGAAAGTGGCCATACTGCCCAAGGTTATTTATAGATTCAATGCCATCCCCATCAAGCTACCAATGACTTTCTTCACAGAATTGGAAAAAACTGCTTTAAAGTTCATATGGAACCAAGAAAGAGCCCACATTGCCAAGACAATCCTAAGTCAAAAGGACAAAGCTGAAGGCGTCACGCTACCTGACTTCAAACTATACTACAAGGCTACAGTAACCAAAACAACATGGTACTGGTACCAAGACAGAGATATAGACCAATGGAACGGAACAGAGTCCTCAGAAATAATACCACACATCTACAGCCATCTGATCTTTGACAAACCTGAGAGAAACAAGAAATGGGGAACGGACTCCCTATTTAATAAATGGTGCTGGGAAAATTGGCTAGCCATAAGTAGAAAGCTGAAACTGGATCCTTTCCTTACTCCTTATACGAAGATTAATTCAAGATGGATTAGAGACTTAAATGTTAGGCTTAATACCTTAAAAACCCTAGAAGAAAATCTAGGTAGTACCATTCAGGACATAGGCATGGGCAAGGACTTCATGTCTAAAACACAAAAAGCAATGGCAGCAAAAGCCAGAATTGACAAATGGGATCTAATTAAACTAAAGAGCTTCTGCACAGCAAAAGAAACTACCACCAGAGTGAACAGGCAACCTACAGAATGGGAGAAAATTTTTGCAATCTACTCATCTGACAAAGGGCTAATATCCAGAATCTACAAAGAACTCAAGCAAATATACAAGAAAAAAACAAACAACCCCATCAACAAGTGGGCAAAGGATATGAATAGACATTTCTCAAAAGAAGACATTCATACAGCCAACAGACACATGAAAAAATGCTCATTATCACTCGCCATCAGAGAAATGCAAATC
This sequence comes from Trachypithecus francoisi, assembly GCF_009764315.1. Lineage (NCBI taxonomy): Eukaryota > Metazoa > Chordata > Mammalia > Primates > Cercopithecidae > Trachypithecus > Trachypithecus francoisi. The sequence goes on from NW_022681468.1 coordinate 47,531,792, forward strand.
AAAACCCCAATGAGATACCACCTCATACCAGTTAGAATGGCAATCATTAAAAAGTCAGGAAACAACAGGTGTTGGAGAGGATGTGGAGAAATAGGATCACTTTTACACTGTTGGTAGGATTGTAAACTAGTTCAACCATTATGGAAAACAGTATGGCAATTCCTCAAGGATCTAGAACTAGATGTACCATATGACCCAGCCATCCCACTACTGGGTATATACCCAAAGGATTATAAATCATGCCACTATAAATACACATGCACACGTATGTTTATTGCGGCACTATTCACAATAGCAAAGACTTGGAATCAACCCAAATGTCCATCTGTGACAGACTGGATTAAGAAAATGTGGCACATATACACCATGGAATACTATGCAGCCATAAAAAAGGATGAGTTTGCGTCCTTTGTAGGGACATGGATGCAGCTGGAAACCATCATTCTTAGCAAACTATCAAAAGAACAGAAAACCAAACACCACATGTTCTCACTCATAGGTGGGAACTGAACAATGAGATCACTTGGACTCGGGAAGGGGAACATCATACACCGGGGCCTATCATGGTGGGGGGGAGAGGGATTGCATTGGGAGTTATACCTGATATAAATGATGAATTGATGGGTGCTGACGAGTTGATGGGTGCAGCACACCAACATGGCACAAGTATATATATGTAACAAACCTGCATGTTATGCACATGTACCCTAGAACTTAAAGTATAATTTAAAAAAAAAAGAAAGAACTAATATTAATCCTACTCAAACTGTCCTGAAAAATAGAAAAGGAAGGAATACTCCAAACTCACTCTATTAGGTGAGTAGTGTCCTGATACCAAAACGAGACAAAGACACATTAAAAAAAGAAAACTTCAGGCCAACCTATATTATGAATAGTGATGCAAAATTTTCAAACTAGCAAACAAAATTCAACAATACATTATAAAAATTATTCATCATGATCAAGTGCGATTTATCCCAGGGATGCGAGGAAGGTTCAATAATATTTGTGTATCATTGATTTGATATGCAACTCAGTCAATGTGATATATCAACAGAATGAAGGATAAAAACCATATGATTATTTCAACTGTTGCTGATAAAGCATTTGAAAAAGTTTAACATATCTTCATAATAAAAACCCTCAAAAAACTGGGTATAGAAGGAACATACCACCACATAATAAAAACCGTATATGACAGGCTCACAGCTATTATTGTACTGAATGTGGAAAAACTGAAAGCCTTTCCTCTTAGATCTGGAGCACAACAAGGATGCCTACTGTCACCACTGTTATTCAACATAGTATTGGAAGTCCTAGCTAGAGCAATTAGACAAGAGAAAGAAAGGGTGTCCAAATTGGAAAGAAAGGAGTCAAATTATCATTGTTTGCAGATGATAACATCTTATATTTGGAAAAACATAAAGATTCCACCAAAAAAAGATTAGAACTGATCAATAAATTTAGTAAAGTGGTATGATAAAAAGTCAACATACAAAAATTTGTAGCATTTCTTTATGCCAGCAGTGAACAATCTGAAAAAAAAAAAAAAAATCCTAGGAAGAATAGCCACAGATAAAATTTAAATACCTAAGAATTAACCAAAAAAGTGAAAGTTCTCTAAAATGAGAACTATAAAACAGTGGTCAAAGAAATTGAAGAGGACACCAAAAAATGGAGAGATATTCTATATTCATGGATTGAAAGAATCAATATTGTTAAAATGTCCATACTACCCAAAGCAATCTACAGATTCAATGCAATCACTATCCAAATACCAAGGACAGTCTTCACAGAAATGGAAAAACAATCCTAAAATTCATATGGAATCACAAAGGACCCACAATAGCCAAAGATAACAAAACTGGAGGAATCCCATTACCTGACTTCAAATTACACTACAGAGATACAGTAACCAAAACAGCATGGTACCAGCATAAAAACAGACACAAAAACCAATGAAGTAGAATAGAGAACCCAGAAACAGAGTCACACATCTACAGTGAACTCATTTTTGACAAAAGTGCTAAGAACATACACTGGGGAAAGACAGTATTTTCAGTCAATACTGCTGAGAAAACTAGATATCCACATGCCTAAGAATGAAACTTGGCCCCATCTCTTGCCTTATACAAACATCTTATCAAAATGGATTAAAGACTTAAATCTAAATCCTTAAACTATGAAATGACTACAAGAAAATTTTAGGGGGCCGGATGCGGTGGCTCACACCTGTAATCCCAGCACTTTGGAGGCCTAGACGGGTGGGTCAGAAGGTCAGGAGATCGAGACCATCCTGGCTAACATGGTGAAACCCCATTTCTACTAAAATCACAAAAAATTAGCTGGGTGTGGTGGCGGGCGCCTGTAGTCCCAGCTACTTGTGAGGCTGAGGCAGGAGAATGGCGTGAACCTGGGAGGAGGAGCTTGCAGTGAGCTGAGATTGCGCCACTGCACTCCAGCCTGGGGGACAGAGCAAGACTCCATCTCAAAAAAAAAACCAGAAAATTTTAGGGAAGTTCTTCAGGACAAAAGTTTCTTGGGCAAAAGTTTCCTGAGGAATACCCCACAAGAGCAGTCAACCAAAGCAAAAATGGACAAATGGGATCACATCACATTAAAAAGCTTCTGCACAAGACTACACTTTCAGGGATCATTTCTATCTATTCACAATAGCAAAGACTTGGAATCAACCCAAATGTCCATCAGTGACAGACTGGATTAAGAAAATGTGGCACATATACACCATGGAATACTATGCAGCCATTAAAAAGGATGAGTTTGTGTCCTTTGTAGGGACATGGATGCTGCTGGAAACCATCATTCTCAGCAAGCTATCACAAGAACAGAAAACCAAACACTGCATGTTCTCACTCATAGGTGGGAATTGAACAATGAGATCACTTGGACACAGGAAGGGGGATATCACACACCGAGGCCTATTGTGGGGAGGGGACATGGGGGAGGGATAGCATTAGGAGATATACCTGATGTAAATGACGAGTAAATGGGTACAGCACACCAACATGGCACATGTATACATATGTAACAAACCTGCACATTGTGCACATGTATCCTAGAACTTAAAGCATAAAAAAAAAAAAAAAAAGCTTCTGCACAGCAAAGGAAATAATCAACAAAGTGAAGAGACAACCCACAAAGTGGGAGAAAGTATTTGCAAATGACTCAGGTCTAGGGATTAATAACCAGAATATATAAGGAGCTCAAACAACTCTATAGGAAAAAATCTAATAATCCAATTAAAAAATGGGCAAAAGATTTGAACAGATATTTCTCAAGGCATGCAAATGGCACACAGGCATATGAAAATGTGCTCAACATTACTGATCATCAGAGGCATGCAAATCAAAAGTAAAAGATGTTATCTCAGCCCGGTTAAAATGGCTATTATCCAAAAGTCAGGCAGTAACAAATGCTGATAAGGATGTGGATAAAAGAGAATCCTCATACGCTGTTGGTAAGAATATAAATTAGTACAACCACTATGGAGAAACAGTTTGGAGGTTCCTCAAAAAACCAAAATTAGAGGTACCATACAATTCAGCAATCCCACTGCTGGGTAAATACCCAAAAGAAAGGAAATCAGTATATTGAAGTGATAGCTGCACTCCCATGTTTGTTGCAGCACTGTTCACAATAGTCAAGATTTGGAAGTAACCTACATGTCCATCAACAGATGAATGGATAAAGAAAATGTGATACTTATACACAATAGAGTACTACTGAGCTATAAAAATGAATGAGACTGCCATTTGCAACAACATGGATGGAACTGGAGGTCATTATGTTAAGTGAAATAAGCCAGGCACAGAAAGACAAACACAGCATGTTCTCACTTATTTGTGTAATCCAACAATAAAAACAGTTGAATTCTTAGAGATAGAGCATAAAGGGTGGTTATCAGAGGCTGGGAAGAGTAGTTGGGAGGTAGGTGTTGAGGGAAGGGGAGGATGGTTAATGACTACAAAAAAGTAGTTACAAGAGTGAATAAGACCTAGTATTTGATAGCACAACAGCAGGACTATAGTCAATAACAATTTAATTGTACATTTTAAAATAACCAAAACAGTATTATTGGATTGTTTGTAACAAAGGATAAATGCTTGAGGGGATGGATACCCAATTTTCCATGTTATGATTATTACATATTGCATGCCTGTAGCAAAATATCTCGTATACTCCATAAATATATATACACCTACTATGTACCCACAAAAATTAAAAATTAAAAAATTAAAGTTTTTAAAATTAAAAAACAATGCTGTTAATGATGTGAAGAACTTTTTTTTTTTTTTTTGAGATGGAGTCACTCTGTTGCTCAGGCTGCAGTGCAGTGGTGTGATCTCGGCTCTTCAAGCTCCGCCTTCCGGATTCACGCCATTCTCCTGCCTCAGCCTCCCGAGTAGCTGGGACTACAGGTTCCTGCCACCACGCATGGCTAATTTTTTTGTATTTTTAGTAGAGATGGAGTTTCACCGTGTTAGCCAGGACGGTCTCGATCTCCTGACCTCGTAATCTGCCTGTCTCGGCCTCCCAAAGTGCTGGGATTACAGGCAAGAGCCACCGCGCCCAGTCGGGAAAAGAAGTCTTATACACTGTTGGTAGGAATGTGAATTAGTGCAGCCATTATGGAAAACAGTATGAGGATCCTCAAAAAACTAAAAACAGAACTACCATATGATCTAGTATATCGTATCATATGATAAATACTACTGGGTATTTATCCAGGCAACGAAATCAGTATGTCAAAGACATTTCTGCACTCCCATATTTATCGTAGCACTATATCAAGTAGCACAATAATCAACATATGAAATTAACCTAAGGGTTCGTCAACATAAAAGGATAATGAAAATGTGATTTAAATACACAATGGAATACTACTAAGTCATATAAAAATGCTGTCGGCAACATGGATAAACCTGTAGGACACTGTGTTAAGTGAAATAAGGCAAGCATAGAAAGACAAATATCACATATTCTCACTCATATGTGGAAGCTAAAAAAGTTGATCTCATAGAAGTGGAGAGTAGAATAATGGTTACTAGAGGCTGGAAGCAGGTAGGGAAATAGGGAGAGGTTGGTTAACAGATATGAAATTTCAGCTAGATAGAGGAATCAGTTCTACTGTTCTATAGCACTATAGGATGACTATAATTAGAAATAATATACTGTATATTTTCAGCTAGAAGAGAGGATTTCAAATGTTCCCGAAACAAATAATAAATATTTGAGGTGATAAATGTGCTGTTAACCCTAATTTGATCACTACACATTGCATGTGAGTATTGAAATATCACACTGTACTCCATACATATGTACAGTTATTATGTGCCAATTAAAATTTTTAGAAAAGATATATGGGAAGTGGATTTTTGAGGAATTGTTAATAGCATAAAGTAACATAATGAACAATTTAGACCAGAAAAGTTAAAGCAGTGAATCGTCTTTATTTTATTATACAGTGAATCATCTCTGTCCATTTATGCCTAGTGTTCCATTATTGGAACGCTAAGCATGTGGGAGTTATTTATATTCTACTGCTCAAGGTCAGTGCCAGGGTCTGATTTTTCACGCATGTCTGCAATTCAAAAAATTGCAACATCTGCCATAAATGGTTAAGGTATAGGTTAGTATTATGCAAGACAAAAAAAAAAGTGAAAATGAGAAATTACCTAGTACCCTCAAACTACTTGTTAAGGTAGGAATTTGGTTTCTGGACCTTTTTGGACCTCAGAAGGGTTTACTTAAGTTGAGACAGAGTCCATGCCCTCTCCCCTAATGGCACCTTTGCTGCCTTCAGTAGATGAATGGCATGAAAACCCACACACATTGGGGTTCACCATTCCCCTCCCCTGAAGACAACACTTTCTGCAGCTCTCACTGTAGGTTCTTCTTATTTTCCCACATCCAATAAACTACTTCTGACTGCTGTCTGATCATCACTCTTCCTCTTTTAAAAGTACATTTTTATATTACGTCTTGGCATACACCTATGCCATCTTAAACCCCTTTTCACTTTTGTCTCTCCTCTGGTTTAACTCTCCTATTGTCTGAAACACTGGGAGCTGATTCATATCCTCCCTTCCCACTCCATCTCTGCAATATCATCCAGCATTTACTGAACATCTACTAAGTGCCAAATGCTCATTTCAATGGCCATGAAAATGACTCATCCAACCAGTTAGCTCCATAGCTCCTGGGCTACCTTAACTTCAAAAACTGTCATCTCCATGCCATCTTAGGCACTCACTCCCAGGACCATACCCTTTGTCTTGTCGTTGTCAAGGACCCCTCCCTTCTTAAATTGCAATTTCTTTATTCCACTCTGGTTACAACATCCTAGCCCTTTGATCTCATAGAGATTCACTCCTTTATTACTTTTCTCAAGCCATCGTTAGGAGGACCATATAATTTGTTGTCCAAAAGAGATTATTTTGCAAATGAAAGTGGATGCTGTAATAATTATACCAAGATGAGCAAACAGGGACATATGATCACACTAGCTATCATGACTTCTGAGTAATTTTCCTTTCCTATTCAACTTGTGGTTAGCCATCTGAACAAATTTCTTGCTGGCCCTCTTACTTCCTCTTGCATTGTTCTGCATTATTGTCTATAAATTACCAACCTGGAACTGTGCTGCCATTTGCCTTTTTCTTCCCTATAACCCTGCAGACCGGGTTATCTAGATATTCAGTTCCCTGAGTCCTCAGAATCACCCTTCAATCATTTCCCTGTCTTTACTCACCTCTTTCCTATCCCTCTCAAAAATAATTCCACACTTTTACTACTTTTAGAAGATCTCCTTCTACTCAGTCTTTGATTCCTCTCCCAGAAAATGAGCAAGAATCCTCCTCCGTTGAACGAACTGAGATTTGTAGCTGCAAACTCCCTCATCTTCCCACACTTTGCATTTCACTACAAATTTACTTCTAACAAGCCTATTCTTGGTCCTTTAAGTCCAAAATAAGTGTCTGTCCTTCTGCTCAGCCACCTGTGGGTTAGATCCTCCTCTTCTGGGTTTATACCAAATGCAGTGCGTGTCTCTATCACTAATCTCCCACAGGATTTTACAATTACCTGATTAGGTGTCACATTCCCCACTGAGCTGGGAACTTCTTAAAGGAAAAAACTGTGAATTATTCATCTCAGTAGCCTCAGGGCCTAGCAAGACTTTCGGTAGTTATTTGCTAAATGAGTGAATGCACACAGGCAGCCAATATCGTTTGCATTCTTTCTTGGTGGTCTGATTTATAAGAACAAGAAAAACAAACACTTCAGGGCGATTTATATCCTTGTTTAATTAAACTAAACAGAGACTGTGTGCTTTCACTTGTAGGAAAAGTCAACAAATAAAATGGTTTTGCTCTGTAAAGGAACTGGATTCATAGAATTCCTAAGTTTAAAGTTTGTTTTTAAGACTCTCAATGGAAAAACACATTTTAGCTGGTCTGGTGGAACATCTTAAAAGAGTGAATAATAAAACGTTACTCAAGCCTTGGGATTTTTATTTATTATGTTTTGAGACAAAACTCTCCTATTTTCTGGCTTAAAGAGTGGATGTATTATTGTCAGGTCTATGACTTGACCAATTATGGAGAAACTTTGTTTTGGAATGGGTCAAAGAATAATGATTTTTAGAAAGTAAGTTGGTTTTGCTATAAAGAAAGTTTTCCTTGTACTCCTTGATTCTGAGTAGGCATTTCTCCTTTCAAATGCTAAGTTTGGATCAATAAATGTCATGTCATGTATAAAGAGGCTGCTACTATCCCTATGTTAGGTGTATTATAAAATTTTTTGCTTTCTGAGTAACACATTGTGCCTAGGATTATCTGCAGAAATATTTGTGTGGTTAGAAATTGTAGGTTTTCTGTATTTTGAGCAGAGAGAAGCTGACCCATGGTGGGTGGGGGAGGTAGGTCTACAGTGACAGCAGTTCGATGGAAAATTGGACATTTTACAATTTCTTCATGTGTCTGAAGGAATTCTCAATATTCTTACAGCAAAATCATGTCCATTCATTTGATTTTTTTTTAAATTGAGCAAATTCCATTTGGCACCCTCTCCATCCATTCATTGAGCACATACCCTAGGTCAGATACTAGGCTAGACACTGGCAAAGGTAAAATGAGTAAGAAAACTTCCTTACCCTTCTTGCATTCTGCAAAGGAAGGAAGCTACAGAAACAAAATTATTGTACAGTGTAGTAAAGGCAAGCAGAGAGAACAATACTTACCCAGTTTGGTTCTGGCACCGAAGGGGGAAAAACTTAATTTGGCAGAAAAAATTTCTCTGTAGAGAGAATAAAATGTTTGATGGTGTAAAGGTGTGAACTAGCATAGTGTGTATTCTTGGTCATGGCTGGTGCTTGAAGTAGGGGCTATGTGATGGGGGAGGGGAAATAAAACGAGAGAGAGGAAAAGAACCACCAGATGGAGGGTCTAACACATCACATCAAGGACATTGAATTCTATTCTGTGGGCCAGGGAGAGCCAGTGAAGGGTTTTAATGGGAAAGAAAGAAACAGATATGTGTTTTAGAAAGATCATGCTGTCATACTGTGTAGGACTGCTGGAACTGGAAAAATAACTAAAAGCAGGGAAATGAGTTGGGGAGCCCTGGTAGTTGTTCAGGTGACAGATTATAAGACTTAAACCAAGGCAGTAGCTGTGAGGATGGAGCAATGTGGAGAGATTACAAACATTTAATTGGGAGAACAAGCAGAATTTGGTGACTTGATTGAATCTGGAAAGAGGGTTGGACGATGGAAAAGAAATTCAGGATTTTTTTTAAGTTTCTGACTTAGATGACTTATAAAATGAAGATGTGCAAATGCCATTTCTGAGAGGGTGGAGGTGGCAGAAAATATAAAACCAAACCGAGAACAATCGAGTCCTGAAACTCCTCAAAGGTGGGGAATTACTGCTCTAACTCACTGTGACCAACTAGTCTCAGATACATCTTTAAAATTGTTTACATCACCCATTAAGTGGATTATAAATAACTTCTTTTACTTTTGGCAGACATTTAAAAGCTCTTTTAAAATTATGAAATATAAATATGCATTATTTTCTTGAGAGAAACTAACAAATGTTATGTAGATTCAAAAATATTCCTTTTCTACTTTAAAAAATCTATTTGTTAAGCAGTTCTGAAATAAAAGTAAATGAAGAAGGTAATTAAATATGGGGTATAAATTCCCCCCTAGGGTCAGAGGGAGTGAAGAAAACAGCTACATTGAGATAAACCTGGTAATGAGACTTCACATAGAAAATATTATGTGTGAGATACCAATTTGTTAATGTCAATACCTTGAAAAACTCTAGGCTAATAACTTGAGCTAGTAGCTAATGTATTAGGTTTGGCTCTTATAAATATGTAATTTTACCTTTCACCAGCAGCATATTTCCCTGTTAATCATGACTTATGTACTAAAACCAGACAGAAGCAAAGTGAAATGAATCACTAATTTGAAACGACCTTCAGGATAAAGCTGTGTGCACTGAAAACAACCTCACACTGTGTAGGCAAATGATGCCACCTCATGTTGCAGTTGTGATTTGGCTTCAAGATAAATAGGGATTCAGTAGCAGAGGACACAGCCTGAGAAGGTGGAATATTCCTCTCAAAAACTGCAATAAGGAATGCTAGAACCTGGTTAATACACCTTACTGTCCTTTGTAGAGCCTTTTGCACTCCATTTATAAAAGAGGAGCTGCAACCTTTCAATGCATAGTAGAGACAATTGACAATAATCCAAGATCTAGGATGGAACCTCCATATGCCATGCTATGTACCTGTTTCTCTAAGTAATGTGCAGACTGAGAAACCTGGATTCTTACTTAAAATTAGAAACAGACACAGTACATTTCTTGCCTGCTTTTCCTGGTATTATGGTAAATAAGTGAACCAGTTTCTAAACTCTCACTTCACTGAAGGCTGTAAGTTAATTGGATAAGTGTTTTCCAATAGTTCTAAAATAGCTCTGGGGTACATTGGTTTTGTTTGATCTCATAGTAGAGCTGCATGCAGCTAAATTTTCTGCGCTTGGGTTTGATAAGTCTGTGCCTCTTCATATCTTGATTTGGCTTCCTGGTGTATGTGTGTATGTGTGACTCTTATACCCTCTCTCTGTGGTTTGTTATTGACTATGACTGTAGAGATTCCTGACCTAGTCTTGAGGAAAGTCTGATAGAGCACCATAACAATTGGTGGCTCTTTAAACAGTATGTTAATTCTGGAGCAGAGGCTTTTGTACCAGTGCTATTGCTATTAGGTTGGGCCAAGTTAAATTTCCATTATTGTACATAAAAATGGTCTCATATTGGCAATTTCACATGATTCAACTCATAGTTTAACTCAGTGGGTCATAACCACTTTTTTTACTTCTAAACCTGATGGGCAGCTATCCCATGTCCATTCTTACGTTGCTATGAAGAAATACCCGAGACTAGGTAATTTATAAAGGAAAGAGACTTAATTGACTCACAGTTCTGCATGGCTGGGAAGGCCTCAGGAAACTTACAATCATGATGGAAGGCAAAGGGGAAGCAAGGTACCTTCTTCACAAGGTAGCAGCAGGGAGAAGTGCAAGCAGGGGAAATGCCAGATGCTTATAAAACTGTCAGATCTCGTGAGAACTCACTCACTGTCAAGAGAACAGCAGGGGAAACCACCCCATGATCCAATCATTACCCACTGGGTACCTCCTATGATATGTGGGGATTATGGGAACTAACATTTAAGATGAGATTTGGGTGGGGACACAGCCAAACCATATCATTCTACTCTAGCCCCTCCCAAATCTCATATCCTCACATTTCAAAACACAGTCATGCCTTCCCAACAGTCCCTCAAAGTCTTAACTCATTCCAGCATTAACTCGAAAGTCCAAGTTTAAAGTCTCATCTGAGACAAGGCAAGTCCCTTCCACATATGAGCAGGTAAAATCAAATACAAATTATTTCCTTCCAAGATACAATGTGGTTACAGGAATTGGTTAAATATCCCCATTCCAAGCAGGAGAAGTTGGCCAAAACTAAGGGGCTTACAGGTCTCATTCAAGTCCAAAATTCAATAGGGTAGTCATTAAACCTTAAAGTTCCAAAATGATCTCCTTTGACTCCATGTCACATACAGGTCATACTGGTGCAAGAGGTCGACTCCTATGGCCTTGGTCTGCTCCGGCTCTGTGTCTTTGCAGGGTACAGCCCCTCTCCTGGCTGCTTTCACAGACTGCTTTGAGTATCTGTGGCTTTTCCAGGTGCATGGTAAAGCTGTCAGTGGATCTACAATTCTGGATTCTGGAGAATGGTGGCCCATTTCTCACAGCTCTACTAGGCAATGCCCTAGTAGGGACTCTGTGTGGGGGCTCCATCCCCACATTTCTCTTCTGCACTGCCCTTGCAGAGGTTCTCCATGATGGCTCCACCCCTGCAACAAACTTCTACCTGGATGTTCAGGCATTTTCATACATCCTCTAAAATCTAGGCAGAGGTTCAAAAAGCTCAATTCTTGACTTCTGTACACAAACAGGCTCAACACCAGATGAAAGCTGTGAAGCCTTGGGGCTTGCCCCCTCTGAAGCAATGGCCTGAGCAGTGCCTTGGCCCCTTTTAGCCATAACTGGAGCTGAAGCAGCTGGGATACAGGACACCATGTCTTGAGACTCCACAGAGCAGGAGTTCCAGCCCAGGAAACCATTTTTCCCTCGTAGTCCTCTGGGCCTGTGATGGGATGGGCTGCTGTAAAGGTCTCTGACATGCCCTGGAGACATTTTGCCCATTGTCTGGGTGATTAACATTTGGTTCCTTGTTACTTATGCACATTTCTGCAGCCAGGTTGAATTTCTCCTCTTAAAATGGGTTTTACTTTTCTATTGCATGATCGGACTGTAAATTCTCCAAACATTTGTGTTCTGCTTCCCTTTTAAAGATAAGTTCCAATTCCAAACCATATCTTTGTGAATGCATAAAACTGAATGTTTTTAAGAGCACTCAAGTCACATCTGAATGCTTTGCTGCTTATAAATTTATTCTACCAAATACCGTAGGGTATCTAAGAGATCTTACCCTCAGATACCTTAGAGATCTAATCATCTCTCTCAAGTTCAAAGTTTCACAGATCTCTAGGGCAGAGGCAAAATGTTGCCAGTCTCTTTGCCAAAGCATAGCAGGAGCACCTTTATTCCAGTTCCCAACAAGTTTCTCATCCCCAACTGAGAACACCTCAGCCTGGACTTCATTGTCCATATCATTATCAGCATTTCAGTCAAAACCATTCAACAAGTTGTAACTGCCCAGTGGGTTCACCTTGTCCACTACCTAGACAGAACTGATTTATCAAGATGGGAATTACAAAGGAGAAAGAGTAATTCACACAGGGTTGGCTGTGTGGGAGACTAGAGTTTTATTATTACTCAAATCAGTCTCCCTGAGCATTTGGGGATCAGAGTTTTTAAAGATAATTTGGTGGGTAGGGGCTTGGGAAGTGGGGAGTGCTGATTGGTCAGGTTGGAGATGGAATCATAGGGGGTCAAAGTGAAATTTTCTTGCTGTCTTCTATTCCTGGCTGGGATGGCACAACTGGTTGAGCCAGGTTACTGGTCTTGGTGGCATCAGCTGATCCATCAAGTGTAGCGTCTGCAAAATATCTCAAGCACTGATCTTAGGTTTTACAATAGAGATGTTATCCCCAGGAGCAAGTGGGGGAGGTTCAGACTCTTGGAGCCAGAGGTTGCACGATCCCTAAACTGTAATTTCTAATCTTGTGGCTAATTGGTAGTCCTGCAAAGGCAGACTGGTCCCCAGGCAATAAGGGGGTCTTTTTGGGAAAGGGCTGTTAATCAATTTTGTTTCAGAGTCAAGCCATAAACTGAATTCCTTCCTAAAGTTAGTTCGGCCTATGCCAAGAAATGAACAAGGACAGCTTAAAGTTTAGAAGCAAGATAGAGTCAGTTAGGTCTGATTTCTTTCACTGTCATAATTTCCTCAGTTATAATTTTGGAAAGGCAGTTTCAAAATCTCTAGGAAGTTCCAAGCTTTCCCACATCTTCCTGTCTTTTTCTGAGTCCTCCAAACTGTTGCAACCTCTGCCTATTACCCAGTTCCAAAGTCTCTTCCACATTCTCAGGTATCTTCTAACAATGCCCCACTACCTCAGTACCAATTTATTGTATTAGTCCACTCTCTTGCTGATATGAAGAAATACCCAAGACTGGGTAATTTATAAAGGAGAGAGGTTTAATGGACTCAGTTCTTCATGGTTGGGAAGGCCTCAGGAAACTTACAATCATGGCAGAAGGCGAAGAGAAAGCAAGGTGCCTTCTTCACAAGGTAGCAGCGGGGAGAAGCAAGCAGGGGGAACGCCAGATGCTTTTAAAACCATCAGATCTCATGAGAACTCACTCACTGTCATGAGAACAGCAGGGGAAACCACCCCATGATCCAATCACTTCCCGCTAAGTCCCTCCCATGATATGTGGGGATTATGGGAACTAAAATTCAAGATGAGATTTCAGTGGGGACAAAGCCAGACCATATTATCATGCTTCTAGCTCTGTCTTTATTCTGTGTCACCTTATCTCAGGAAGTAACGTCTTCATCATCCAGCTACCCAAATCAGATAAATGGGAGTTATCAAAACTGCACCTTCTTTATTCTCCACATTCCCCCAGTTTCAAAGTTTTACTGATTCTTTTTCCCAATACCTTTTAAATCCAAATACTTCTCTCCATCTTGATTCAAATTGACATAATTTTTTGCCTGGACTAAATACACCAGCTTCCAAACCAGTCTCTTCATATCCATTCTTGCCTTCATTAATCTAACCTTTCTATTGCAGCCAGAGAGGTCTTTTCAGAATCTGGTAATGACTCCTTCCTTCTCAAAGCCCTTCAATAGCTTCCTATTGGCCTTAAGAGAAAATTCACGTTCTTAACTTGGTTACAAAGTCCCGCATTATCTGGCCCACTTCCCCAGCCTCATCTTGTATTCATTCTGCTATAGCCACAGTGGCCTATTTCAGCTCCTTGAACACATGATCTTCTTTCCCATCTCTTGGTGGTACATACTGTTCTAGCCTTCTTTCGCCCACTCCACCTTCTCCACTCATGTGGCCAAATGCCAGTCTTACTGGGCTCAGCGTGAACTTTGCTTCCTCACAGAGCCTTCCTTGACTACCCAGGGTAAGTTGAGACTCCTGTTATTTGCTCAAATAGCATCTGAATTTTTTCTTCATGACATTCCTTATATTATGAACTTAAGTCACACTGCCTGATCCTTGAAGGTAGAAACCATTTCTGTGTTGTTTACTGCTGTATCCTTGCTTGACTCAGGCCTGCAACATGGCCACCTTCAATAAACATGTAGTAAGTGAATATATGACAGTCTCATAAACATGTCTAATTTTTGAAGTTAGATTTTCAGCTTTTTCCTATAGAATTCCTGATGTTCCATTGGTAATTCCACCCGTTTCTCCCTCTCACTTTAAAGAGAAGACTAGACTGTAAGCTAGGACAATGATGTCATTTTTTGACAAAAACTTGAATCTGCCTTAAATATTTTACATAGACATAGACATAGTCTCTATAATATGCAGGCATAGTTATTATTAGTAACCAATCATTGTGGTAGACTTCACAGTTGATTCAAGCCCTCTGTTGAGGCTGACATTACAGTGGAGAATGATTGATCCAATTGATCTAGAACAGCTCAGCTAAGGAAGCACAAAGACTCATTGCAATAGGCACATCAAGTTTTACAGATGCTTTCTTTAAAGGTGTCTTCTTTTGGGGGAAACACAGGATTGAGTGGAGCACTAGGCATGTGCCCCGAACACATTGTTCTTTCTGTCTGAAGTGGGAAAAGTTGAAGACAACTCTTCTAACCTCTAGTTAGGGAGAAAAAAACTAACTTCAAGGAAACATCTATATAAGAAAATAAGACAGTATGTTAGTGTCCCAGTAGGAAACAGATGACAGTCAAAGGCTTTAAATAAAAAGTATTATGGACTATATGTAGAGGTATATACAGGGTTAACGGGACCAGTAAGGGATGGTGAAACATTCAGAGTCTAATCACAGTGGAAAAGTGTCATCATCCATTCGTCTCAAGAAGCAGAGGGAAGGAATAGTGATACCCAAGCCCTGAGCAAGCTGGGGTCATGGAAGTGGGGCTACTCAATAGGAGCTTTGGCCATGGAGGAACACATCTGCTTTCATCTCATGCTGGTACCTCTATTTGTCTAGACCTAGTCAAAAGTCAGAGAGTTAGAAAGCCCATATCATAAGAGTCAATAGAGGGCAGGTTTCTGGGATGTTGAGTAGAGCAGAGAAGGGCATAGAATAAGTGGAGTAAGGTGGCGTCAGACAGAGAAACAGCAAAGGAAGTATACAATTAGTGCTAGATTTTATAATAATAACTGTATGTGCACTAGAATCACTATTTATATTGTTCTAAATAAATGAATTAAGGACTTACCATATATTCTATCTTCTGGTGCTTTTGTTCAATTATTGAGTAAAATAAGATCTTTTTGATTCCATTTGCAGTAGGTTTGATTCAAAACCTACTGCTGGATTGAATTCCAGTAATTTTACTAGCTAGCATTTATTAGTGCTCTCTTTGTAGCAGCCACTATTCAAAGTTTTTAACATATATTAATTCATTTGATTCTCAGAACAATTTTGTGAGCTGGATATAGTACTGCCCAGTCAGTAGCCAATGCAGAACTATGCATTATTCTTTATCCTAATTCTTTGTGCACTGAGGTACTGCTGGTGACATTCTATTGCTAGTAAGCAGCCTCTGCTGTTCGACCTAATTGGGAAAGAGGTACTGACTAAGGAGCACTTCTGACTTCCACTCTGTTGCAAGAAGCCCTGATGGGCAATTTGTATGCAGGATGAGCTTCTGACTGAGTATTGCTAGGAAAGGAGTGATTACAGGCCAGGGGCTCTCTCATGCATATAACATCAACAGTAAATTAGACATTTTGGTTGACTTTCTGTATAAATGCACACAGGGCCACAGAAGTGAGCTCTTTCTTTGCACAGAGGCCTAAATTTCTGTGTAGGGAGAGTACATCTTAGCTACTGATCTAGTCATTACATCTCACCTTGGCCTTCTCATGCATCTTTCTCCTTAATCCACTCTTCCTTGTCTCCCACAACAGGGGCCAGTGTGTCAGGAGATAGCCCTTCTTGTTAGGGGGTGGCTATCATATCATATCTTGTCAGGGTATCCAGTATAGTAACCATAGAGTCCTCAAAGGAGCTGGAGCAGCTCCTAACATTTTATGCCAATCTTTGTAATGATGAACATTTCTTTCTAAGGAGACAGTCCAGCTTTCATCAGAATCTGTTTAAAGGTAAGAATTACTATCTGGCCATTGACACTTACTATATAAATGGAGAAACTGAAACCATAGAAGTTCAGGTCCCACACAGGTATTATCAGAACCAGGACCAGAACCCCAGCTTTCCAACTCTTGGTTCAGAGGTTTCCATCCGACCAGACTTTTACACATAGGAAACCACAAAGTGGTGGTTAACAGAGGCCAAACTTGCTTCCAACTCCTGTGGAGCCCTGAAAAGTTAGAATACTTATTCAAAGTCAAGCAATAAAATTTTGGGTGTCTATGTTTCTTCACACCAAAATAAAATCGTTTTTGAACTCTCTAGTTCTAAGTTCTGCCTAGAGAAATAGTTCTTTGCTATAGAAAAGGTGAAGAGAAATACTTTGGGGTTAAGACTCTAGTTTTTGGATCTGGGATGGCAGTAGTGGAAAATCCCAGCTTGGAATTCTAAGGGTCTTTGGAGGTCTGTGGCTCACTGCATCATCCCAGAGGTTCATTTTCCAGGGAACAGGATACAGCCTGGTTTTTGTTTTTGTTTTTGTTTTTTTAGGAAAAAGTGAAGCCCTTTAAGGTACTTGTTTTCAAACTGGCAAAATATAATAATAGAGTATTGAAACAGTGTCAAAGTGATTTGAAAAGCTATCTTGATATTTTCAGCTTATTAGAGTGAGTCCCTTTAGGATGAATGACAAATAATTTCCTGAGTAGTTTTTGAGCCTAATGCTAATAAGTGAAAAGGATATGAGAATAGCTTGATTATGTCAAGTTTAGCATCCAGGGGAAATAGACGTGCTTAAGGATAAGGTTGCTGCACTCAGCTGTGACCCCTAATTGTTTGGGGAATAATAATCTGGTATTGGCTTAACCCTGTTCATAAAGGCTCACCTCTACCACTGCCCACTTGTTGGCAGTTGCCACTACCATTAGCCCTTTGGACAGCACAAGTGATGGTAAAGACAAGGGGATTACTCACATTTGTCTGTCGGCCTCTTGGGAGCAGCATGTTTGAGGATTGCACAATCCAACTTAGCCCTGCCCTGTGCTATTTGAAAGCCATGCACTGCAAACTTGCAAATTGTCATTTGTTCAGAGTAAGTAGTAAAGGACACTGATTTAATTTGCTACCTACTGTATTTTTCTGATGATGTGGGGAAGGAAGGAGGGAACAGATATTCAAGCACGTTACATGCCAGTTACTCTGCTTGCATTTGCTCTATCTCACTACCTGTCTGTGAAGATGAAGTTGATGGAGGAAAATGGTACTCAGGTTTATATAGCTGGTAGGTGGCTTGAATTGGTCTGCTTGACTCTAAAGTTCTAGTTTCCTATTATTCTGCTGTGCCATCTGGCTTAGCAGAAGAGCTGGTGGTTCATTTTATATTAATGTGTGCAAAATCAATCTAAACTGTAGCTTGATATAAAGAATATGCGTATATGTGTGTGTATTTTTAAAAACAAAGGCAATATATCCCAACAACCCACAGAAAATGTAGGATCAGAACTCAGAAAATTATTATCCTCATTGATTATGGCCACTGTCCACTGCCTTTATTTTATAGTATATGGAAGATTAGCATCTCTCCTCATATGCCCAAAAATACTCATCCATAAAATGGGGATTAGACTGAATCAGCTCATGGAAGGAACACTGTGCAGAAAGTGTGATTAATAATGGAAAGCACTTTGAGAAGAGAAAGTGTGCTGCTGGTGCTGTAATTTGCTGGCCTAGAACAAATTAGTTTTGAAATCTCTTAGTCTTCAGATGTTTAAATTAGATGTGGAGTTGACATATTTTTCACTGTTTCTGTTAATATTCACCCTTACGACAGAGGCACAGAGCAAACATTTTGATAAACTATCATTACTAGTTTGTAGAATGAGATATTTTATTCAACTAAATTAAAGATGCCAGAGTTAAATGAATTTTTTACATGATGACCTGTCATATGCAAGGACATATCAAGTCACAACTGTAACAGAATATTATTTAAAATAGAAGGAAGTAAAATGAATAGAACAGGCACAGGTTTGATAACAGTTTTCAGTTATGCACGCCGTTTTCCTTTTTTTTTTTTTAAGAAAATGATATTTATTTGGGCATAGGGTATCGCAATGGGAATAGTGTGCCATAGTGAACTGTGTGTATTCAGGGGGGTAAAGGAGGACAAAGGCTTTTAAGGGGAAAATACAAGAAGATTACTTCACTGTTTTGAGATAATTATCTTTGGCTACAAGGATGAATAACAAGGGTGATGCCAGTCCAGGGTGGGATGGGCAGTGGCTGGTCAAATGCCCTTGCAGAAGTATGTTTTCCTGTAATATTTTGGTGGCCTTTGAAGCACCCTGTTTTCCACTCTCTCTAATCAAGCTTATGAATATAGCTTTGTCTCTCATGGCTGTCTCTTTCATATTATTATTGCATATCTAGTCTCCTTCCCATTCCTAGAATATTGGAAATATATAGTAGTCCCCCATTATCCACAATTTCTATTTTCAAAGTTTCAGTTATCTGTGGTCAACTGAGGTCTGAAAAATGGGTGAGTATAATACAATAAGATATTTTGAGTGTGAGAGGCATCATATTCGTATAACTTTCATTATAGTAGGTTGTTATAATTGTTCAACTTCAGTATCAGTTATTGTTGTTAATCTCTTATTGTGCCTAATTTATAAATTAAACTTTATCATAGGTATGTTTATACAGTCATGTGCCACATAACAACATTTAGGTCAATGACCGACCATATATACAACAGTGGTCCCATGAAATTATAGTGGAGCTGAAAAATTCCTATTGCTTAGTGACATCATGGCATACTGTATTACTCATGTGTTTGTGGTGATGCTGGTATAAATCAACCTGCTGTGCCGCCAGCTGTATAAAAATATAACATACAATTATGTATGGTATATAATACTTGATAATGATAATAAATGACTATGTTACCAGTTTATGTTTTTACTATAACTATACTTTTTATCATTGTTTTAGAGTGTACTACTTCTACTCATTTTTTGAAAACAATTTAACTGTAAAACACCCTCAGGCAGACCTTTCAGGAGGTATTTCAGAAGAAGGCATTGTTATCATAGATGAAAGCTCCATGCATGTTATTGCTCTGATAACCTTCCAGTGGAACAAGATGTGGAGGTGGAAGATAATGATATTGATGATTTTAACCCTGTGTAGGTCTAGGCTTAAGTGTGTGTCTTAGTGTTTAACAACAATAACAAAAATGTATAAAAGCTAAAAAAAAAAAATAGGCCAGGCATGGTGGCTTATGCCTATAATCCCAGCACTTTGGGAGGCCAAAGTGGGAGTACTGCTTGAACCTAGGAGTTTGAGACCAACCTGGACAACACAGGGAGACCCTGTCTTTATATATATATATATATGAAAGCAAGCAAGACCAAATTTAAACTAAGAATAAAAGTATGGAATAAGGATATAAAAAATAATTTTTTTGCTTTGGGGGGTTGCTTTTTTGTTTGTTTGACACAGGGTCTCACTCTGTCACCCAGGCTGAAGTGCAATGATGTAATCTTGGCTCACTGCAGCATCCACCTCCCTAGGTTCAGGCAATCCTCTCACCTCAGCCTCCTGAGTAGCTAGGACTACAGGTGTGCACCACTATGCCTGGTCAAATTTTTGAATTTCTTGTAGAGATGGAGTTTTGTCATGTTGCCCATGCTGGTCTCGAACTCCTGGGCTCAAGCAATCCACCCGCCCCAGCCTCCCAAAATGCTGGGATTACAGGTATGAACCACCATGCCTGTCCTGAAAATGTTTTTGTACAGGTACACAATGTGTGTTTTAAGCTAAGCATTATAAAAGAGTCAAAAAATTTTAAATTTAAATGTATAACGTAAAAAGAGTTACAAACTAAGGTTATTATTGATGAAAATTTTTTAAAATATAAATTTAGAGTAGCTTAAATGTACAGTGTTTGTAAAATCTCCAACAGTGTACAGTAATGTCCTAGGACTTCACACCCACTTACCAATTGCTCACTGACCTAGAGCAACTCTTAGCCCTGTAAACTTCCTTCATGGTAAGTGCCCTATACAGGTGTGCCATTTTCTGTCTTTATACTGCACTTTTTAATGTTTAGACACACAAATACTGATCACTGTGTTACAATTGCAAATAGTATTCAGCATGGGAACATGCTGTAGGGGTTTGTAGCCTAGGAGCGACAGATTATACCATATAGCCTGGGTATGTAGTAGGCTGTATATCTGGATTTGTGTAAGTACACTCTATGATGTTGACACAATGACAAAATCACCTAACAACGCATTTCTCAGAAAGTATCCTCATCATTAAGCAAATGATTGTATAAGAAAAAATATAGTACCTATAGGGTTCAGTACTATCTGTGGTTTCAGACATCCACTGGTGATCTTGGAATGTATCCCCTGCAGGTAAGGGAAGACTACTGTAGTAAATCAGTTATCCTGTGCAATTAGACCTTAAATTTTGCACAAAAATTCCATAGGCTCTCAACTCAAAGGAAAGTTAACCTTGGAATTTATATTTTAGAAGAAATGGTAATTCCTTTTAGAGACTTTTTAAATGAATATAATTATATGGACCTAATTTTTCTGGTTCCCTGGGTCTATGTGTTCTTAAAGTAGATCAGTTTGTTCTCTACTAGTTGGCTTGTTTATTATAAAGAAATGGAATTTCTTCAATTCTTTCCCCCAAAAGAGGGATGCCTTTTTGTTTTGCTGTAGATTTCTTAAGGTAAGATGGCTTCCCGGAGAGTTGCACATTTGGTATGATTAAATTTATCCCATGAAAAATCTTGATTTGAAAGAAGAAAGCCTCATGCTGTTTACCTTTGAGGCCCGGCTTAATAAGTGAGAATGTCTAGCCTGGTTTCATGATCCGCACTTCTTGGCGACAAGAAATTCTTGCACGTAAGGCATTCTAGGGTTTGGTTGTATTTACTTGCTGAGCAGAGTTTTCTTGAACATTTGCTATTCACATGGGGAAATGGGGTCTAATCCGAAAAAATGTTAAGATAAAAGCTTGGGGGCCTCTTTGTGAATATTCGTCACCTTCCTAAACATTGCCATTAAGGATTTCAGTCCTATAACATGAAAGATATTGTCCCCAAATCCTCTATATTTTTGTTCTTTTGTATCAAGTGCACTTTTCTATCAAATCAGAGAGCTAAATATTCATGATTGGAAACAACATTCTTCTTTATAAAATTTCTATTTCTATGTACTCTATATGCTATTACACATTTTCATTTCATAAAATGTCTATATGGTCTATTCCCTCAGAAGGCAGCCTTACATCTTACTTAAAAGAGCTATAAGTGCCTTAATACAATTTCCCTTAATCAGTTCATTGATTTTCCAGATTTAATTAATACAACTTAACATGCTTAATGAAACAGCAAATTCTCCTTTTTTGGTTGGCATGTGCTGTCATCCTTCTGGGATTCATTTATAAAAGTAACATGTTTATGGCCAGGCACAGTGGCTCACACCTGTAATCCCAGCACTTTGGGAGGCCAAGGTGCATGGATCTCCTGAGGTCAGGAGTTTGAGACCAGCCTGGACAGCATGGCGAAACCCCTTCTCTACTAAAAATACAAAAATTAGTCAGGCACCTGTGGTCCCAGCTACTCTAGAGGCTGAGGCAGGATAATCACTTGAACCAGGGAGGTACAGGTCACAGTGAGCTGAGATCATGCCACTGCACTCCAGTCTGAGCAACAGAGCAAGACTCCGTCAAAAAAAAAAAAAAGTAAGTAACATGTTTATGCTCTGTGGTGCTGGAATAAAATTCTTTCTCAGGGTAGCTCTTTGAAACTTAATGTATTAATTTGTGTTCTAATTCCATTATCTGCTTGAACCTCAAGAAGTTTGTATCTTGGAAGACTGAAAAATGCTTTCTAAAATGATATGTTTTCACACTTTGTTATAGAGTGGTGAGTTGTAAATGAATTAAAAAAACAAAACCAAAAACCTTCTCTGGGGACTTGGGCAAAAGCATTAGGAGCCTTTCAAAATAGGTCCATTCTTCACAATAGCAATTGCACTTGTGTGAATTCATCCTAAGGGAGAATATAATTGTTAAGTGTGCCCTAACAAGGACCTTTATCACAGTGAGTTTGTAATAGCAAATACTGAAAATAATCTAAATGCTCATTACTAGGGTGTGATCTAAATAAATTATGACATATTCTTACACTGCAGCCATGATAGGGGAAAGCAATCATAGAAACTAGTAGATATTTACCTAATCTAAGAAGATGTCCGGTGTCGTTCTAAGTAGTTTATATTAACTCAATTCTCTTAAGAATCTCTATGAGATAGGTGCTATTATTATTATCCCCATTTTACATGTGAAGAACTGAAGCACAAACAATTTAAGAACCTTCGCCCAAATCATGTAGCCAGTAAATGGTGAAATCTGGATTTGGACCCAAGCAGTGTTGTTTCAGACCTCATGTCTTAAGCACTCATTTATCCTACCTTACAGACAAAAAGTAGATTACAAAGTAATTGTACAGTATGATTCTCCATTTGTAATAGTGTATATCTATATATATATATATACCCATACACATGTATGTCTATATAGGAGTATAGTGAGAATAATAAAAAGGAAATGTCAGACTGTTAACTTATTCTGGCAATGGATTTTAACAAATATTTTTGCTTACATGAATAGTCTTTGTTTTTGTTGTTTTTTTGTTTTATTTTTGAAACAGAGTCTCAGTCTGTCACCCAGGCTGGCATGCAGTGGCGCAATCACAGTTCACTGCAACCTCTGCTTCCTGGGCTCAAGCGATTCTCCAGCCTCAGCCTTCCAAGTAGCTGGGACTAGAGGTGTACATCACCATGCTTGGCTAATTTTTGTACTTTTTGTAGAGATGGGGTTTTGCCATGTTGCCCAGATTTGTCTTGAACTTCTGAGCTCAAAGCAATTTGCCCACGTCAGCCTCCCAAAGTGCTGATATTACAGGCATAAGCCACTGTGCCTGACCATGAATTTTGTAAATGTTCTATCATAATCATATTCAGGGCCATTAAACCAACCTTAATAAATTTAAAAAATTTGTTTAAAATTATGCTAATTATGCTCTTTGACCATAGTTAAAATAGAAATAACAAAAAGACATTTGAAAAATCCCTAAATATTTAGAATTATATATAGCACACTTGTAAATGACCAATGTATCAAAGAGCAAGTCATAAGAGAAATTAGAAATATTTTGAATGGCATGAAAATAAAAATACAACATATCAGAATTTGTTGGATGGACCTAAAACCTGCTTAGAGAGCAATTTACATAATAAAATATATTTTTAAAAATTTTACTTAAAGTTCTGGGATACATGAGCAGAACATGCAGGTTTGTTACATAGGCATACGTGTGCCATGGTAGTTTGCTGCACCTAGCAACCCGTCATCTAGGTTTTAAGTTCTATATGCATTAGATATTTGTCGTAATGTTCTCCCTAGCCTTTCCCCATAGCCCCTTGACAAGCCCCAGTGTGTGATGTTCCCCTCCCTGTGTCCATGTGTTCTCCCACTTATGAGTGAGAACATGCAGTGTTTGGTTTTCTGTTTCTGTGTTAGTTTGCTGTATGATGGACTCCAGCTTCATCCATGTCCCTGCAAAGGTCCTGAACTCATCCTTTTTTATGGCTGCATAATATTCCATGGTGTATATATGCCACATTTTCTTTATCTAGTCTATCACTGATGGGCATTTGGGATGGTTCCAAGTCTTTGCTATTGTAAATCATGCTGCAATAAACATACATGTGCATGTGTCTTTAAGGCAGAATGATTTATAATCCTTTGGGTATATGCCCAGTAATGGGCTTGCTGGGTCAAATGGTATTTCTAGTTCCAGATCCTTGAGGAATTGCTACACTGTCTTCCACAATGGTTGAGCTAATTTACACTCCCACCAACAGTGTAAAAGCATTCCTATTTCTCCACATCCTCGCCAGCATTTCTTGTTTCCTGACTTTTTAATGATTGCCATTCTAACTGGTGTGAGATGGTATCTCATTGTTTTGATTTGCATTTCTCTAATGACCCGTGATGATGAGCTGTTTTTCATGTTCATTGGCTGCATAAATGTGTTCTTTTGAGAAGTATCTGTTCATACTCTTTGCTCAGTTTTTTATGGGTTTGTTTTTCTTTTATAAATTTGTTTAAGTTCCTTGTAGATTCTGGATATTAGCCCTTTGTCAGATGGATAGATTGCAAAAATTTTTTCCCATTCTGTAGATTGCCTGTTCACTCTGATAGTTTCTTTTGCTGTGCAGAAGCTCTTTAGTTTAATTAGATCGCATTTGTCAATTTTGGCTTTTGTTGCCATTGCTTTTGATGTTTTAGTCATGAAGTCTTTGCCCATGCTTATGTCCTGAATGGAATTGCCTAGGTTTTCTTCTAGGGTTTTTATGGTTTTAGGTTTTACATTTAAGTCTTTAATCTATCCTGAGTTAATTTTTGTGTTTTATTAGAAAATAATAAAAGTCTCAAATCAATGATCTGTTTTCACCTTAAGAAACTGAAAAAAAAATACCATATGTTCTCACTTAAAAGTGGGAGCTAAGCATTGATTATAAACCACATGGTAATAACACATGGTCATAAAAATTGGAACAATAGACACTGGGAAATATAAAAGGGTGAAGAAAGGGAGAGGGATAAAGATGGGAAAAAACTACCTATTGGGTACTATGCTCACTCCCTAGGTGACAGGTTCATTCATACTTCAAACCTCAGCATCATGAAAGATACCTTTATTACAAATTTGCACATTGTTACGTTCTGATTCCAAAATAAAAGTTGAAAAAAGTGAAAAACTGGAGTATACCTTCTGATAAAATTATTAGTATCCAGAATTAACAAGGAGATATCATTGTAGACCCTGAGACATTAAGTAATAAAAGAATATTATAAGCAAGCTATGCTAGTAAATTTGATAATATAGATAAAATAGGCAAATTTATGGAAAGATATAAACTAACAAAGCTCACGGAATAAGAAACAGAAAATGTAAGTCATCTTACATATGTTAAAATAGTTAAAAACTTTTAGGCCCACATTACTTCACTGGTGAAATCTATTAATCATTTAAGGAATGAATAATAGCAGTTCTACATAATCTCCTCCAGAAAACAAAAGAGAGGGGAACACTTTACAATTTATTCTGTGAGGTCAGTATCACTCTGACACAAAAACCAAAGACATTACAAGAGAAGAAAACTACAAACCAACAGTATTAGTCATTAAAGAAATACAAATTAAAACCATGGTGGGCCACTACTACACACCTATTAAAATGGCTAAAATAAAAAATATTCACAATACCAAGTGCTGGTGAAGATGTAGGGTACCTGGAATTCTCATATGTTGCTGATGGGAATGCAAAATGATGTAGTCACTTCTGAAAAGTTTGTCAGCTCTCTCACCTCTAAATTTTACCCAAGAGATATGAAGATTTATGCTTACTTAAAAGCTTGTGCATAAATATTTGTAGCAGCTTTATTCATGATTGCAAAAACTAGAAATATCCCAATGTCCATCAACAGGTAAATATATAAACCATACTGCATCATACAGGGGAATACTGCTCAGCAATAAAAAAGAATGAACTATCATAGGCAACAACATGGATGAGTTGCAAACGCATCATGCTAAGTTAAAGAAGACAGACTCAAAAGACTAACTACTGTATGATATCACTTATATGACTTTGTGGAAAAAAATTATAGATCAGATAGCAAATCAGCGGTTTCTAGGGGCTAAAGGTTGCAGAAGGGGTTGACTATAAAGGGGCACAAAGAAATTTAGAAGGATCTGGGAATTGTTTTATATTTTTTATTGTGGCAGAAAGGTATTAATTTTCTTTAATCTTATAACCAGAAATTTTGCTGAATTCTCATTAATTTTAATTATTTGTAGATTTTTTGAAATATTATATGGCATTCACAAATAAGGGCATCTACTTCTTTTTTCCCCCAATTCTTACGCCTTTCATTTCTTTTTCTTATCTTATTTCATTGAAGAGGACCAACAGTATAGTGTTAAAGAATGAGATAGTCACTATCCTTGCCTCATTCTTGATATTGATGAAAATGCTTCCAAAGTTTCCCATTAAGCTGGTGATTGTTGTTAGTTTTTGACATATACTATTATGAAGTTAAGACATTTTCTTTTGTTCCTTGTTGGTTAATATTTTTTAAAAAGTTATTACAAATGAGAAATGAATTTTATTGAATATATTTTCTGTATCTATTGAGAAGATATTTGATATGAAATATGTTAAGTATATAATGCTTTAGTTCAATGTTTTAAAATTATATTTAGAATGTTTACATATATCTTTCAGAATGGCATTAGTATATACTTTACTTTCCTCATGCTATCCTCGATTAGTTTTGATATCACTTTTACACAAGTCTCATAAAATATTGTGGATAGCTTCTCCTTTTTTAGTGTTCCTAAACAGCTTGTATAAGACATGGAGTACCTATTTCTTAAAGGTTAATAAAACTCAACGGTAAAATTGTCTAGGCCTTGTATCTTTTAAAAGTGTGGAAGTACTAAGAGAAGTGTTTTAACTGATCTCAACGGGCTTGTCTATATTTCAGTGACTTTTTAGGACACTAGCTCCACCTGTAGGTAGAGATTTGCACACAAATGATATGAAAAAATGAGTAGCTGCTGTACACCACAGGCCTGTTAGGTAGAGATTTGCACACAAATCATATGAAAAAATGAGTAGCTGCTATATACTACAGGCCTATTACTTAGCCTTGTGGATTATAACTAAAGGTTTTTCAGTTAAATTCTATCTCCTTCTTGGTGATCATGTATGAACAAAAAGAAACTGATCCCTCATTACAGATTAACATGAGAATTTATCAAGGCTACTATGTTAGAAATATACAGTTAGGTAATTGTAATTCTGTATCAGCAATAAGCAGAAAATTTAAAAATTTAAATGCCATCTACAAAAGCATCACAGGAGAGTGCCAGGGAATCTCTTGAAATAGAAAGAAAATGTCGTTTAATTCCTTAGAGCAGGGAACTTTGTCAGATTACGTGGTGAACTAAAATTAATTATGACAGACAAGCCTGATTTTCCAAACAATAAGTGATAAACTGTCTCAAAACCTCTGTTGGAAGATAAAATAATTATAAATTAAAAATCAATAGACAATTAGATATAGAAATAAATATATGACCATTTTAAAGGGGTACTACTATCTATATATAACACGAGTTAATAGCAATTCCACATTAAGACCAACAAAGGGCTACTTGGCCCTTTACTGAGTGAAAATAAAATGCATTTGCCACATATGAGCTGCACCTTAGAAATCCTTCCATGGTAGAACTTCATCGTACTAGGAGCTTTGGGAATAAGAAAACCTATTGGATGCAATATAGAGAACTTCAAATACAATCTGTTGAATCTTCTCTGGAAGTTTTTATATGGAAGTGAATAAAATGTAAGTTTTCTACTTGGCTATCATGATCTCATCACAATCTAGTTTTCCAATCTTACCTCCTATTTCACCTTTTTACATATTACAGTTTTCTATCAGACTATATTCTCCAGCTTCCTGGACACACACGTTATCGTGTTCCACATCTGAACTTTGCTCACTCTGGAATGTATTTTCTCCTCACCCTCTTCTATCACATCCTTCAAGATTGATCTCAGTGAGACCTCCTTTGTAAGGCCCTCCACCCCCATAACATTCTTCATCTGATTAAGAATCTGTCACATTTGCTGTCATGTTATATAAGTATATTTATTATATATATATTTATTATATATAACTTACACTCTTATATCTCCTATTAGAGTGTAAGTTTTTAAGGGAAGGGCCTTCTTTTCCAAGCTTTTTCATATCCCCTAACAGAGCCCAGCTGAATATCTTTAAATGGTAGTCACTAAATAAATATTAGTTGGAAAACATAAAAACAAATATCATCTTTGAAATGTAATGTTATATACATAAAAATTATTTTGCTGCAAGATAATTAAACATAAAAGGTCAGAAGTTCACATAAATGACTACAATTAATATTACTTTTGCATAGCCTATTTAAGCTTCAATTATTCTGTTGATTTATTCACATGCTAATATCAGAGACAGCACTTCTGTTCTTGATTTTCTTAAATAACACGTTCACCATTATATGTGCCCTGATACCAGTTCTGGATACAATTTTGTAACATCTATAAAATCCTTTACTACCATTAAACTTCTGTCCTTGGTTGCAGACTGCAGTTTCCTTTGACCTTCAATGTATAAAAAGAAGTTAGGTTTCAGTCCATTACAGTATATGACATGCTAACTAGCATTTCGTCTTTCTGCCTTTGTTTTGCTATGTTACCCAAAAGCTGGTTGGCAGAAAGTGAGCATGAGGTTTCACCTTTTCACTTCCTCCCATCCAACCCTCTCTCCCTTTCTTTCTTTTTTTCTTTATCCAACATTCGTTGATTGCTTCCAACAAGCCATACACTGTGCCATGACCTCATTTACGTTAATAAATAAGATGTCATTACTTCATGTTTTGTAGGTCACAGTCTAGAGCAGGGGTCACCAATCCCCAGGCCACAAACCAATACCATGGTACCCAGGGTTGGGGGCCCCTGCTCTAGACTGTTATGTACTAACACTGTTAGGTACTGGGCCGCACAGCAGGAGGTGAGCAGCAGGCAAGCAAGCAAAGCTTCATCTGTATTTAGAGCTGTCCTCATTGCTTGCATTACTGCCTGAGCTTCACCTCCTGTCAGATCAGTAGTGGCATTAGCTCTCACAGGAGCATGAACCCTACTGTGCATGCCAGGGATCTAGATTGTGTACTCCTTATGAGAATCTAATGACTGATGATTTGTCAGTGTCTCCCATCACCCCCAGGTGGGACCATCTAGTTGCAGGAAAGCAAGCTCAGGGCTCCCACTGATTCTGCATTATGGCGAGTTGTATAATTATATTTTTGTATATTACAATGTAAGAAGTGAAATAAAGTGCACAATAAATGTAATGTGCTTGAATCATCCCCAAACCATCCCTCATCACCACCACCCTCCCCCACATCCATGGAAAAATTGTGTTTCATGAAACTAGTCCCTGGTGCCAAAAAGACTGGGGACTGCTGGTATAGAAGACAAGAAAAACTTGAAAATGTCAAAATGTGCTAAGCTGTCTCCACTTTCTTATCTATTCTCTCCTCAATCTATCGCAGTTGAATTTTTGTCCTACCTCACCAAAGGTAGTGCTCTTTTTGCTTATTTATTAACTATCTCTCCCCACTATAATATTAGTGCCGTAAGAACATAGACCTTACCTTTCTTATTTGTTACTATCTTCATAGTACCTAGCACACAGTAGGTGCTCAGTAGTTTTTGCCAAATAAGCAGCTTACAATGGAGATTTGTAAAAAGTGTTAGGACTATTGACAGGAAGGAGTAGCTAATTCATTCCATGAGATGCTGACTTGGCCAAGTGATTATATGTGATTTTAGGCTTAAAAGTCGAAGTACAGAAGAAGTTTAGAAGTAGAGATGGAAGCATGAAAGAATATTCTAGAAAGAGAGAGTGTGCAAAGATTTAGAGGTGGCAGAAAGCATGATTTATTTGAGGAAAAGAAAATGAACTCATTTAGTTTAGGCAAAGACAAAGTGGTAACATGGTAAAACAAAATTTGAGCTGTACCTTTAAAGCAATAGGTAGCCATTGAAAGTTCTTAAGCAAAGGAATGATATATTCAATTTCCATTTTCAAAAAACACCTCTATTAATGTTATAGAAAATGGCTTCTAGGGTTGTGGTGGACAGTGAGATGGGGAGCAGGGTTTTTTTGTTCTTCCTGCTCTGCTGTTGGTTGCTGTTGTTTGAATAGCTGCCTCATTCCTAAAAGCAGTTTAGCATTTGAGATGGCTCTTTCTTGGGCGACTCTTGGAATTCTCTAGGTAATGGTGTGAACTTGAATTAAGCCAGCAACAATGAGCTAAAAGGTGGGATAGACTCCAGAAGAAATTAGGAGGTCAACTTGGCGGGACAGGGTGAATGGCCTGGGGGTAAGACAGAGAGGAGTTGAGGGTGGAATAGGGCTTTCTAATTCGATTGGAGGAGGATGCTGTTAACTGAGGGCAAGAATATAGGAAGAGCCAACATATTTTCAAGTGAGGAGCAATTAGTTCATTTTGTGGAATGCTGAATTTGAAGCACTTATAGGATATTTCAGTGGGGAAAGAGGGGATAGAGAAAAACCATGGTTTTCTTGATGATGTGTTTTTATTTAATATCTTTATAAAGAGATTTCTTATTGCAGTTGCCTAACAAATAATAGGTACACAGTAACTTTGACATCATCTCAGGGAATTTCCCCAAGCATGGTTATTTTCTCTAGTACTAACCATCATATCGCCACAGCACTGTTTTAACCAGGTTAATTGCCTATTAGAATTGTAAATGACAAATTAATTTACTATGGTAAAAAATGAGGAGCCCTTTGTAATAACGCACAATCCTGCTTGAATTTTCAAGTATTTGCCACTCAAGGAACACAAGATCAACAAATGAGTATTATCCAGTAGAAAGAATAGCAGGGAAAGCTTGACTGCAGTTAGATGGTAGACCACTGGTTACATCTAGATAGAATTGTTCTCACCTTGATGTCTAAATATGGTTGCTCGGATTAAGAGATTGTACCAACTTCATTATAAAGAAAACATACCTTGGAGTTGCAATCATTGTTCATCTCATCCAGATCACCTTTAAGATTTTCTCCAATGGAAACTATAAACGTATGTGGTTCTGTTCTGTTATTATCCCTGTCTGAGTAAGCAATATAAAGAACCCATAATCTTATCAAAATAACCCATTGCACCCTGTAATTTATAAAGCTGTCTTATGGTGATGCCATAGTTAAAGATAACATCCATTCTGCAATGCAACAATTTGAGTTGTTTTCCCAAGGTCTTAATATGATGCTCTTAGCTGCAATCAAACCTAATTTATCTAGAATTTTACTTGCAAAGGAAACATTAAGTCCTACATGTCTGTATGTAGCAGTCAGGAAAAAAAATTAACCAATACCTTCTTTTCCTCTATCTCTCAGTCTCTCTCTCTCTCTCTCTCTCGTGACCTCTGTCTCTCCCTTCTTTGCTTTCTTTCTGTCTTTTCCTCATTAGTAACCCATCCTTTTAATTTCTGGTCTATTTTTGAAATACCAAGGAATGGGCTTTACTCCACACTAATTAATTCGGGCTCTTTGTGAATGATATCTATCAGAATTCTCTAAACATTCCTCAGGAAAGTCTAGTGTGCACTGGAATTGAGAACTATCCCTCTTTGGAAGCAAGTCCATATTGATGATTCTACAATCTTGCAGTGTGACAATTCATCTTCCAGTACCACAATTTTTACCTGAATGCACAGCTGCTTCAGTCTTCATATATGTTGAAAACATTTTTTTTCTCAAATTAGAGTTCTCTTATTTATATTCTTCAGAAATTACATTTTAGTACATTGATGAATGTTTTTCTTTTTGCAAAAAAAGAATCTATCACTAATAGCTCATTAGTTCCTGGTAGACTAAGGTAAGGCCTTAGTCTTACATCCTTAGTAAAGGAGGTAAACCACAAGGAATTGAAAAGCAGCACCTGCCTCGCTGTATGTCTTGCAGGAGGGTCTCTCCTTTTGATAGAAGAATAAAGGGCACAGGAGGTGGCAGGCAGAGAGGCTAATTAGCTGATACTGGGGAGGGAAAGTGTTAGCTCTGCTGATGCACAGACTGTGGAGGACTCACTAAGGACATGGAGCTTGGAATTCAAAAGAGCTCATCTGCTCTAAAAGATGAGAAAAATGTTCAGAGTGAGAAAGATGTTTCCTGTTTGGAATAGGACAAAGAACATCGGTGTTCAAATAGCAGCTATTTATTGGAGACCAGTCATAGGTGACTCCAAATTATATACATAGCAGATATCTAAACAGGTCTAGTTACAGAGCAAAAAGATGCTCTCGAAATTTAACTCAATACGTCCCATGGTACCATTGTTCCTGTATATGGTTATGAGTTTTCTTGTACCTCTTTGATTTAGGATGTGGATTTTTAGCCAGTGAAATCTTGCCTTAGTCTTCTAGGGCTGCCACTACAAAGTGTCACAGAGTGGGAAGCTTAAATGAAGGAAACTTATTTTCTCACAGTTCTGGAGGCTGCAAATCCAAGATCAAGGTGTCGGCAAGTTGGTTCCATCTGAGGCCTCTCTCCTAGGCTTGCAGATAGCAACCTTCTCACTGTGTCTTCACTTAGTCTTCTCTCTGTGTCTGTCCTAATCTCCTTTTCTTGTAAGGATACCAGTTATATTGAATTAAGGGCCATCTTAATTATCTCATTTTGACCTAATTATCCCTATAAAGAACTTATCTCTAAATATTATCATATTCTGAGATTCTGAGAGTTAGGACTTCAACATATAAATTTGGGGTGGGGGAGACATAATTTGGTCATAACAAACCTAGAAAGAAAATAATTCTTAAGAAATCTAAAAATATAATTAATAAATACTTTCACAATCATTTAAAAATTATTTTGGGATCCACATTTTAACGTTGATATGAGGTTATCAAAAGCCCTGAAAAATAAATGAATATCCTTGACACGGGTTAGAAAAAAAGGTCTTGTGCCAAAATGGAATTCTCCATTTGATTTTTGGAGCCAAGATCAATGTTGTCATATAACTGTAATTTTGGACAATCTTCTAACTGCATGCTTGCCTGCCTGCAGCCTGTGCCAAAAGCAATTCAGAAAAAAGGCTCTCATGCTGAACATCTGAGCTTCCAAGGCAGGAGGAGTGCAGGAGAGGAGGGAGCTGTTAAAAAGGGAATCAAAGTCTTCTAATGGCTTTTGGTAATTGGCCCAGCTGCACTAATTCGATTTTTTGAACTGAAAACCCCAGGATACTGCCCTGAACGACTGAGCTCATGCTGGAAATAGCATCCTTTAAAGAGAGGCTCTAGGGACAGCTTGAGTAGTATAAATAGCTTTAGGAATTAATTCCGAAATATGGGCCAGGTAAGTGAGTAACTGACTCCTTGGTAACATTAGGTAACATTAAGGCATTTTCAAATGCCAACTATTTTCATCTCTTAATAGATTTTTATTGAAATAATGACCCAGTGATATGGAATCAATGCCTCCTCCATAATGCCTTACTTTCTACTTAGAAACTATGGTTAAACATTATGTATTTGGAACTCAGGTTTCTGGTAATCTCGCCCATCTCAGACACAGCCAAGAACCAAGACATAACTACAAAAGGTCCTTGAGCAGCAAATCTCAATGTCTCATGTGTTGAAGATCATGCACTTTGTTTCTTGGAGATCTGCTCAGATCTACTCTCATAGCTTATTTACTATTGGTTTTCATGTAATTCAAATGGATATGATTATCTGGTTTCCAAGCCCAAAGACCAGGAACACCATATGATAAAGACTTCTGGTGGGCAGTATGCAGCAGTGAGAAGAATCCTTTGACTGCTCGTAAGTAAAATTTCAGAAAATTCTCTAACAAACAAATAAATTCAAAAGACAGCCAATATAAGGGTTGTTTAGTCTCTGGGGCAAAGAGCCTACTCATGTCAAATTACTTCTGAGTATGTCTCTGTATTAAATTCTTGAACACCAACTAGGATTTGTAATAATTACCCTTGAACAATTAAGGAGAGTGTGATGTGATCAGTAGACTCTGTTTCAGACTGTAAAGAAGCATATCATTGCCCTGAAAAGATTCAATCCAAATAAAATAGAATAGGAAAAAATGAAAGGAGCTTTATTAACTGAAAAAAGGTAATAATGGTGCCACTTGGGGAATATCACCCGTCATTGCTAATGATGCCTGAAGCCAAAGATTTACTGTAATTGTTCGTTTCTAACCAAAGGGATTAGGGTCCTCCTTAATTACCTCATTTTCTGTTCTCTTCTTCAAATACTTTCAAATAACCAAAATAAATTTGGGATCTACTGCCTGATGGTCAAGTCCAGTACTCTACCCTTTCTCTAAGGCCTTACCTGATTGATTTCCATACATGGCCTTGACTTTTTCATCTGTTGGTTAGTGAAGATCTCACAATTGATGCCACCAGAAGTGGGAGGCCTAAAGGTCTCATTCAATATCTTTATCTTTGCTCAGAGTTAATAATAACACTGCTTACCCTTGTCTGCACCAAAGATATAACCCATTTCTCCCATAACATTTTGAATATCTGGTTCTTCTGGCACTGATAGAAAATATAGATTTATTTATATTTATATACTCTTTTATCCAAATTTCTGGAAGAAATATACACATCACATGTAATATAAAATGAGACTTCTCTCAGTATTCTGTTGTACACTTAAGACCCATAGCTCAAAACAAAAAGGGCTAATTATCCTTTAAGCCACCCATAACTGGAGCTAAACCCTCCCCAGGCAGCTAACTAAGGAGCTACACAATCTACCTACAATGCTATCCCTCTGGGGAAACTCCTGAGAAAGAGGACAGAAGGAACTTTCTTTTCGTCAGAACCAAGTGAGGTGAGGGGATGCCTGGAAAATCACTCTTTAATACTGAGGGTGCCTGCCTTCTAGAAAAGAAGACTGGCATATGGTGCTTTACTCAACCCACAAATGCATTTTAGTGTCTCTGTCAGGAGGGAGGCCAGGAAGAGCTCTTCGGGAGCCACTAGGACAGAGGTTCCCAACCCCCAGGCTCCCCAGCCTCCCGGCTGCACACTGGGACTGGTCTGTGGTCTGTTAGGAACCTGGCTGCACAGCAGGAGGTGAGCAGCAGGTGAGTGAGCATTACCACCTGAGCTCTGCCTCCTCTCAGATCAGCGGCGGCGTTAGATTCTTATAGGAGTGTGAACCCTATTGTGAACTGCACATGGGAGGGACCTAGGTTGCATGCTCCTTATGAGAATCTAATGCCTGGTGATCTGAAGTGGAAGTTTCTCCTGAAACCATCCCTTCACCCCATTGTCCTTGGAAAAAACTGGCCCCCGGTGCCAAAAAGTGTGGGTACTGCTGTGCCAGGGGCCTGGGGTGGGAGTTGCAAACATAGAGACTGGTGCTCCTTTGTGGTCTAGAGAGGCCTGAGGAACAGTCTGTGCCAGCAGAGGTGTGGGATGTTGGGAAAAAGGTGGCAATATCATCCCCTACCCCATTCGACTCTCTAAGGCACTGGGAGGGTATGAAAGGGAGAAGCTGTGATTCTCATGGCTCCCCTAGAAGGCAGAGAATAATGGAGGGGAGGAGTTATAGAGAGGCATGAGTGCCCCTGAGGCTAGGGAGGCTTGCTCACTGATGAAGGGACCTAGATGGCAAATGAACCCCACACCAAGGAGCCATGCAAGCCTCCCACCAGCATCACCTGGTACCAAAGTGAACCAGAAAAGAGATCAGACACAACTTCCACTATCAACTGGCTGCTCCTATGTAAGAACATTCTGCCTTTCTGTTCAGCTCCTGCCCCAACCTCAGAGGAGTTGGGCTTGGGTGGATAGAAGAGAGATCAGAGGCAGCCAATAGCCCCCTTCCTACTGATAGTCCTGTGAGCCCCTAGTCTAGTCTATGACCAGGGAGGGAGCCATAGGCTGAATCAAGTATTTAGGCTGACATTTTTTAACTGGAGTAGACCAATTTTAAAAATCAAAAGTGACAGGAAATTTGTCACAAAATAGTAGTAAAGGGGAAAGGGTACTTGAAAGCAGTGTTTTAAAAATGTCCAGGCATTTGCAGGAAAGGGAGGAGATGTCTGTGGCTTCAAGTGGGAGTTGATGCTCAGGTTCTGCAACCTGGTATATACCCAGCCCTGAGACGAGTAGGAAGAAAAAGCCTGTAGGTGCAGGCATTGACGATTCCAGAGCTGCTATGATTGAAGGGGAAAAGGCGATCCTAAAATGGTTCCAGGTTTGCTTCAGCTCTTAGATGTTGCTAAATTTAAAACTTAACCCAGTTTTAAAGTGTCTTCTCTTTCTTTCATTGCAGTTTTCTTAACTTGTCACAGTGGTAGAAAAACCTTTTGCTGAAATAATTTTATTTTGTTCTATCTTGTTTATTAAAGGAAAAAACAAAAATTCAAATGACTTTGTGAAAATATCTATAAGACGTACATTCCTTTCTGCTAGCTATAGTGAATGTTCTACTTCTGGGGAAAAAATAATAATGCACAAGTTTTACATTCAAACTACTCAGAAAATGAATTGGCTATGTGTTTATAGACAACCAGGTAATCTTTTTATGACAAGTTAGCTATATATTTATCTAAAAAATACTTGAGTTTTTTTTTTTTTTTTGCCATAGAACAGAGTCCCCCCCACCATGATTGAGTTCATGATTAAGACCTTGTTAATACTCCGCTCTTACCTGCCCAGTAATCTACATACTGAGATTTTTTGGTAGGGAGTAGAATGTAGGATTTGGACTGTTGCCCTATTATCTGTAACCAATACGCTGTTGAAATGGAGTGCATTAATTTAATAGATACTACGATTTTTCCAGTATTATAAATGAGGACACTGAGACACAGTGAGATTAAGTACCTTGCCCAAAGTCAATCAGCTTGTTAAGTGGAGGAGTTAGGATTCAAACTCATGCACTGGCCAGTTAAATCAGCTTCACCCACATCAACACTGGGTAGTATAATTTAAAATTTCTTTGCCAAGTAAGTAGCAAAAACTGCAAATGGCATCTTTTTTTTTTGTTGTTGTACTTTAAGTTCTGGAGTACATGTGCAGAACGTGCGTGTTTATTACATAGGTGTACACATGCCATGGTGGTTTGCTGCACCCATCAATCCGTCATCTACATTATGTATTTCTCCTAATGCTATCCCTCCCCTAGCCCACCACCCTCTGACAGGTATGTGATGTTCCCTGCCCTGTGTCCATGTATTCTC
Organism: Trachypithecus francoisi; assembly: GCF_009764315.1. Taxonomy (NCBI): domain Eukaryota; kingdom Metazoa; phylum Chordata; class Mammalia; order Primates; family Cercopithecidae; genus Trachypithecus; species Trachypithecus francoisi. The sequence continues at coordinate 47,569,124 of NW_022681468.1, forward strand.
ATTGTTCAGCTCCCAATTATGAGTGAGAACATGCGGTGTTTGATTTTCTGTTCTTGTGTTAGTTTGCTGAGAATGATGGTTTCCAGCGTCATACATGTCCCTGCAAAGGACATGAACTCATCCTTTTTTATGACTGCATAGTATTCCATCATGAATATGTGCCACATTTTCTTTATCCAGTCTATCATTGATGGGCATTTGGGTTGGTTTCAAGTCTTTGCTATTGTGAACAGTGCTGCAGTAAACATATGTGTGCATGTGTCTTTATAGTAGAATGATTTGTACTCCTTTGGGTATATACCCAGTAATGGGATGGCTGGGTCAAATGGTATTTCTAGTTCTAGCTCCTTTAGGAATCGCCACACTGTCTTCCACAATGGTTGAACTAATTTACACTCTCACCAACAGTGTAAAAGTGTTCTTATTTCTCCATGTCCTCACCAGCATCTGTTGTTTCCTAACTTTTTAATGATTGCCATTCTAACTGGCGTGCGATGGTATCACATCGTGTTTTGATTTGCATTTCTCTAATGACCAGCAATGATGAGCTTTTTTTCCTATGTTTGTTGGCTGCATAAATGTCTTCTTTTGAGAAGTGTCTGTTCATATCCTTTGCCCACTTTTTGATGGGGTTGTTTGTTTTTTTCTTGTAAATCTGTTTAAGTTCTTTGTAGATTCTGGATATTAGACCTTTGTCAAAGGATAGATTGCAAAAATTTTCTTCCATTCTGTAGATTGTCTGTTCACTGTGATGATACTTCTGCCATGCAGAAGCTCTTTAGTTTAATTAGATCCCATTTGTCAATTTTGGTTATTGTTACCATTGCTTTTGGTGTTTTAGTTATGAAGTCTTTGCCCATGCCAATGCCCTGGATGGTATACCCTAGGTTTTCTTCTAGGGTTTTTATGGTTCTAGGTATTATGTTTAAGTATTTAATCCATCTTGAGGTAATTTTTGTTAAATTTTGTATTTTGAGTAAATTTTGTATAAGGTTATTTGCCAATGTCCTGAATGTTATGGCCTAGGTTTTCTTCTAGGGTTTTTGTGGTTTTAGGACTTACCTTTAAGCCTTTAATCCATCTTGAGTTAATTTATGTATAAGGTGTAAGGAAGGGAATCCAGTTTCAGCTTTCTGCATATGGCTAGCCAGTTTTCCCAACACCATTTATTAAATAGGGAATCCTTTCCCCATTGCTTGTTTTCATCAGGTTTGTCAAAGATCAGATGGTGGTAGATGTGTGGTGTTAGTTCTGAGGCCTCTGTTCTGTTGCATTGGTCTATATATCTGTTTTGGTATGAGTAACATGCTGTTTTGGTTACAGTAGCCTTGTAGAATAGTTTGAAGTCAGGTAGTGTGATGCCTCCAGCTTTGTTCTTTTTGCTTAGGATTGTCTTGGCTATGTGGGCTCTTTTTTGGTTCCATATGAAATTTAAAGTAGTTTTTTTTCCAATTCTGTGAAGAAAGTCAGTGGTATCTTGATGGGAAGAACATTGAATTTATAAATTACTTTGGGCAGTGTGGCCATTTTGACGATATTTATTTTTCCCATCCATGAGCATGGAATGTTTTTCCATCTGTTTGTGTCCTCTCTTATCTCCTTGAGCAGTGGTTTGTAGTTCTCCTTGAAGAGGTCCTTCACATCCCTTGTAAGTTGTATTCCTAGGTATTTTATTCCCTTTATAGCAATTGTGAATGGGAGGTTACTCATGATTTGGCTCTCTGTTTGTCTATTATTGAAGTATAGGAATGCCTGTGATTTTTGTACATAGATTTTGTATCCTGAGACTTTGCTGAAGTTGCTTATCAGCTTAAGGAGATTTGGGGCTGAGGTGGTGGGGTTTTCTAAATATACAATCATGTCATCTGCAAACAGAGACAATTTGACTTCCTCTTTTCCTTCTTGAATACCCTTTATTTCTTTCTCTTGCTTAATTGCCCTGGCCAGAACTTCCATTAATATGTTGAATAGGAGTGGTGAGAGAGGGCATCCTTGTCTTGTGCTGCTTTTCAAAGGGAATGCTTCCAGGTTTTGCCCATTCAGTATGATATTGGCTGTGGATTTGTCATCAATAGCTTTTATTATTTTGAGATATGTTCCACAACGCTTAGTTTGTTGAGAGTTCTTAGCATGAAGCGCTGTTGAATTTTGTCAAAGGCCTTCTCTACATCTGTTGAGATAATCATGTGGTTTTTGTCATTGGTTTTGTTTATGTGATGGATTATGTTTATTGATTTGCTAATGTAGAACTATACTTGCATCCCACAGATGAAGCTGACTTGGTCGTGGTGGATAAGCTTTTTGATGTGCTGCTGGATTTGGTTTGCCAGTATTTTATTGAGGATTTTTGTGTCAATGTTCATCAGGTATATTGGCCTGAAATTTTGTTTTTTTGTTGTGTCTCTGACAAGTTTTGGTATCAGGATGATGCTGGCCTCATAAAATGAGTTAAGGAGGGTTCCCTCCTTTTCTTTGTTTGGAATAGTTTCAGAAGGAATGGTACCAGCTCCTCTTTGCACCTCTGGTAGAATTCGGCTATGAATCCATCTGGTCCTGGGCTTTTTTTGGTTGGTAGGCTATTAATTGCTGCCTCAATTTCAGAACTTGTTATTGGTTGATTCAGGGATTTGACTTCTTCCTGGTTTATTCTTGGGAGGGTGTATGTGTCCAGGAATTTATCCATTTCTTCTAGATTTTCTAGTTTATTTTCATAGAGATGTTTATAGTATTCTCTGATAGTAGTTTGTATTTCTGTGAGATCGGTGGTGATATCCCCTTTATCATTTTTTAATTGCATCTATTTGAGTCTTCCTCCTTTTCTTCTTTATTAGTCTGGTTAGTGGTCTACCTATTTTGTTAATCTTTTCAAAAAACCAGCTCCTGGATTCACTGATTTTTTGAAGGGTCTTTCATGTCTCTCTCCTTCAGTTCTGCTCTGATTTTCGTTATTTCTTGTCTTCTGTTAGCTTTTAAATGTATTTGCTCTTGCTTCTCTAGTTCTTTTAATTGTGATGTTAGGGTGTCAGTTTTAGATATTTCCTGCTTTCTCCTGTGGGCATTTACGGCTGTAAACTTCCCTCTATAAACTGCTTTAAATATATCACAGAGATTCTGGTATGTTGTGTCTTTGTTCTCATTGGTTTCAAAGAACTTATTTATTTCTGCCTTCATTTCATTATTTACCCAGTAGTCATTCAGAAGCAGGTTGTTCGGTTTCCATGTAGTTGTGCAGTTTTGAGTGAGTTTCTTAATTCTGAGTTCTAATTTGATTGCACTGTGGTCTGAGAGATTGTTATGATTTTCATTGTTTTGCATTTGCAGAGGAGTGTTTTACTTCCAATTACGTGGTCAATTTTAGAATAAGTGCTATGTGGCACTGAGAAGAATGTATATTCTACTGACTTGGGGTGGAGAGTTCTATAGATGTCTATTAGGTTTGACTTGGTCCAGAGCTGAGTTCAAGTCCTGGATATCCTTGTTAATTTTCTGTCTCATTGATCTGTCTAATATTGACAGCAGGGTGTTAAAGTCTCCATTGTGTGGGAATCTAAGTCTCTTTGTAGGTCTCTAAGGACTTGCTTTATGAATCTGGGTGCTCCTGTATTGGGTGCATATATATTTAGGACAGTTAGCTCTTCTTGTTACATTGATCCATTTACCATTATGTAATGCCCTTCTTTGACTCTTTGATCTTTGTTTGTTTAAAGTCTGTTTTATCAGAAATTAGGATTGCCAACCCTGCTTTTTTTTTTTTTTTTTTTTTTGCTTTCCATTTGCTTGGTAAATATTCCTCCATCCCTTCATTTTGAGCTGTGTGTGTCTTCACACTTGAGATGGGTCTCCTGAATACAGCACAGCAATGGGTCTTGACTTTTTATCTAATTTGCCAGTCTGTGTCTTTTAATTGGGGCATTTAGTCCATTTACATTTAAGGTTAATATTGTTATGTGTTAATTTGATCCTGCCATTAGGATGCTAGCGTCTTCATAGTGTCAATGGTCTTTACAATTGTCATGTTTTTGTAGTGGCTGGTACCAGTTTTTCCTTTCCATGTTTAGTGCTTCCTTCAGGAGCTCTTGTAAGGCAGGCTTGGTGGTGCCAAAATCTCTCAGCATTTCCTTGTCTATAAAGGATTTTATTTATCCGTCGCTTATGAAGCTTAGTTTGGCTGGATATGAAATTCTGGGTTGAAAATTCTTTTCTTTAAAAATGTTTAATATTGGCCCTCCATTCTATTCTGGCTTGTAGGGTTGCTGCAGAGAAATCTGCTGTTTGTCTAACAGGCTTCCCTTTGTGGGTAACCTGACCTTTCTCTCTGGCTGCCCTTAACATTTTTCCTTCATTTCAACCTTGGTGTCTGACGATTATGTGTCTTGGGGTTGCTCTTCTCGAGGAGTATCTTTGTGATGTTCTCTGTATTCCTGAATTTGAATGTTGATCCTGGATAACTTCCCCAACCTAGCAAGGCAAATGGCATCTTATTTATAATTTAGTTTCCATCTCTTTGATTACTAGTGATGCTGCCTATTTTGTTTGTAACAGATTATTAATTTTTTTGTGTGTGTGAATTGTCTGTTCATGACTCTTGCCCATTTTTCAATTGGTATTAATAATTTTCTCTTTTATTTCTGAGAACTCTTAGTTTTAGTAGCTGAGCTATCAGATATGTTGTACTTATTTTCCACAGTGTATCATTTACCCTTTCATTTTATGCATGTATATGTGTGTGAAGGGGAGCATTTTGCCTATACACAAGTTTAAAAAATCATTATTCATCTCATTTGTTTCCTTTTATGGTTTTTCAAAGACTGTCTTTTCATGTTCATCTATGTCTTCGTCTTATCCTTATATACTTTCATTTATTTCTTCAACATTTTAGTCAGAAAAACTTTCAAACAGCAAGTTAACTTTAAATAGAATATCTATATGCACACCATCTAGAGTCTATCATTAACATGTTACTATACTTGCTTTATGCATAGCTACCCATCTATTTATTCCTTTTTTAGTAATTAATTTTTATTTTTATTTCAATAGTTTTGGGGGCAAAGGGTGTTTTTGGTTACATAGATAAGGTCTTTAGTGGTCATTTCTGAGATTTTGGTGCACCCAGCACCCAAGCAGTTTACCCTGTACCCAATATGTAGTCTTTTATCTCTTCCCCCATTCCCAACCTCTCCCTCAAGTCCCCAAAGTTCATTATATCATTCTTATGCCTTTGAATCCTCATAGCTTAGCTCCAACTTATAAGTGAGGACATATGATATTTGGTTTTCCATTCCTGAGCTACTTCACTTAGAATAATGGCTCCAGCTCCACCCAGGTTGCTGCAACAGGCATTTTGCTCCTTTTAATAGCTGAGTAGTATTCCCGAGTGTATATATAACACATTCTCTTTATCCACTTGTTGGTTGATGGGCATTTAGGCTGTTTTCATATTTTTGCAATTGCAAGTTGTACTGTTATAAACATGTGTATGCAAGTGTGTTTTTCATATAATGACTTATTTTCCTCTGGGTAGATCCCAGTAGTGGGATTGCTGGCTTGAATGGTTGTCCTGTTTTTAGTTCTTTAAGGAATCTCCACACTGTTTTACATAGTGGTTGTACTAGTTTACATTCCCACCAGCAGTGTAAAAGTGTTCCCTTTTCACCACATCCATGCCAACAGCTATTGTTTTTTGACTTTTTAATTATGGCCATTCTTGCCGGAGTAAGGTGGTATCTCATTGTGGTTTTAATTTGAATTCCCCTGATAATTAATGATATAGAGTATTTTTATATGTTTGTTGACTGTTTGTGTATCTTCTTTTGAGGATTGTCTATTCATATCCTTTGCTTACTTTTTTAAAAAATTGATTTTATTAAATTTTAAGTTCCAGGATATATGTGCAGGACGTGCAGGTTTGTTACATAGGTAAACGCGTGCCATTATGGTTTGCTGCACCTATCAACCTGTCACCTAGGTATTAAGCCCCAGAGGCATAGGTATTTATCCTGATGCTCTCCCTCCCTGCATCCCCATGACAGGCCCCAGTGTGTGTTACTCCCTTCCCTGTGTCCATGTGTTCTCATTTTCAGCTCCCACTTATAAGTGGGAACACATGGTGTTTGGTTTTCTTTTCCTGTGTTAGTGTGCTGAGGATAATGGCTTCCAGATTCATCCATGTTCTGCAAAGGACATGATCTAGTTCCTTTTTATAGCTGAATAGTATTCCATGGTGTATATGTACCACATTTTCTTATTCACACGCATGTTCATTGCAGCACTATTCACAATAGCAAAGACATGGAATCAACCTTTGCCTACTTTTCGATGGACTTACTTGTTTTTCTCTTGCTGATTTGAGTTCCTTGTAGATTCTGCATATTAGTCCTTTGTCAGATGCATAGTTTGTGAAGATTTTCTCCCACTCTATGGGTTGTCTGTTTACTCTGCTGATTATTTACTTTGCTGAGCTTTTTAGTTTAATTGGACCCCATTTATTTATTTTGTGTTGTTGTTGCATCTGCTTTGGGGGTCTTAGTCATGAATTCTTTGCCTAAGACAATGTCTAGAAGAGTTTTTCTGATGCTATCTTCTAGAATTTTTATGGTTTCAGGTATTGATTTAAGTCTTTATACAAAAGTCAATAAATGTGATATATGACATAAACAGAATTAAAGACAAAAACCATATGATCATCTCAACAGGTGCAGAAAAAACATTTGCTAAAATCCGGCATCCCTTTATGATAAAAGCCCTCAACAAAATAGTCATAGAAGGGACTTACCTCAAAGTAATAAAAGCAATATATGACAAACCCACAGCCAACATCATGCCGAATGGGGAAAAGCTGAAAGCATTGCCCCTGAGAACTGGAACAAGACAAGGACGTCTACTTTCACCACTTATAGTCAACATAGTACTGGAAGTCCTGGTTAGAGCAACCAGGCGAGAGAAAGAAATAAAGATTATCTAAATTGGAAAAGAAAAAGTCAAACTGTTGCTGTTTGCCAATGATATCGTATACCTGGAAAACCCTAAAGATTCATCCAAAAAAAATGCTCATCCCTTTTTCAATCCACTAATCCAGTTTACTTTCGATGTTGTCAAAGTAAATTGCAGATAGTATGCTATGCGTCCCCTCTAAATACCTCGGCATGCATGTGATTTACTGGAGTTCCATATTTGTTTAGTCTTTTGTGTGCCATAAAATTTACTGAAAATGAAATACACATATTTTAAACGTACTTTCACTGAGTTTTGACAAATATATACATCTATATAACTGAAAGCCCTATCAGAAAGTTCCCTACCACCACTGCCTCCTTTAACTACCACCAGAGGAAAGCACTGTTCTGGTTTTTTTCTACCATAAATGACTTTGCTGCCGCTAGAATTTTATGTAAGTGGAATTATACAGTGTTGGGATACAGTTCCCCACGGATTGCTCACATTTCTCCACATCTTGCTAGCAGAGACACTTAAAACCTTTGTTCCAGACTCTCTTTTCAAAAATGTTGTATAGCTAGCAGCTTTGGAATACAGAGATAGTATCTCCTCAGAAGCAGAGTACTATAGAAGATGCAGGTTCACTAAGCTTAGGGATCCTCTTCAATGCCTATGCAGGTATCACCTGGCCCTCTTCATGTCACTCTCTAGGAACTGGGCTTGGGAAATCTGCTCAAGAAAGTGCTGATACGCTGGCTTCTGGTACAGCTGTGAGTAATAAAGTCATTTTTCTCTGACCCATGAGTCTCATGTCTTCTACCAGCACCCATAAAAAGGTGGCGGACTAACTGTTTAACTTGAAAGTAGGGTAAAATCTCAGACCTCTCACAGTTCTTAACATATAGTGTATGCCCTAGCTGCTTTCTCACAGCATGTTTCTGAGATCCACCCACATTATTGCATTCACTAGTAATTCTTTTCTTTTTATTGCTGAGCAATGTTCCGTTGTACCAGTTTACTTCTGTACTCTCCTGGTGATGGATGCCTGGGCAATGCCCAGTTTCTGGCTGTTATAAATAAAGCTGCTGTGAAAATTCTTGTACACATCTTTTTGTGAATATATGTTTTTATTTTGGGGTAAAAGTAGATATCATGAAGTAGAATTGGTAGGTCACAGGTTAGGCCTACGTTCAGTGTTATTTTGAAAACTGACAAAACTTTTCCCAAAGGATTGTGTTATTTTATATTCCTACCAATATGCATGAGATGTCTAATTGCTCTGTAACTTTGCCAATATTTGATGTTGTCCATATTTTTTATTTTAGCCGTTCTGGTGGGTATTATAGTGGTATCTTATTGTGGTTTTAATTTGCATTTCTCTGATCTGCACAATAAACCCCTATGACATAAGTTTACCTATATAATAAACCTACACATGTACCCCTGAACTTAAGATAAAAGTAAAAAAAAAAAGAATTTCTCTGATTACTTAGTGACTTTAATATATTTGTATGAGTTAACTGGTCATTTGTATATCTTATTTTATAAAGTGTTTATTTAAATTTTTGCCTATTTTTGAGGGTTGTTTACTGTATTCTTTGTTAAACCCTTGATAACAGTGCTTTGTTAGATTAGTAGTCTTATTAATTTCCTTAGTGGTGTACTTTAATGAGCAGAAGTTCTTAGTTTTGGTGAAATCTAATTATCAATTTTTTGTTTATAGTTATTGTTTGCTGTGATGTCTCCAATAAATTTTTTGTTACCTTCAATTCACAAAGATAATCTCGTATGTTTTCCTCAAAAAGTGTTTCTAACACCCCTCCCACCCCCACCAAGCCTGCATTCATCCCTCTTGAATCTGCCACAGAAGGCATTTCTTTGAGAAGTATTGTTCAACCTTTCAACTGCTCCTCTTAGAAATGAGGGTGGAATGGGGATAGAAACAGCTCCAGCAGGGCAGCCTATCTTCTTCAGATTATTCTGGTGAATAAATATTTCTCCATCTTATTATGTATGCAAATCACCTTTAATCCATACCTGGACCCTATGAAAACGTATTCTGAGCCCCATTTTACAGATCTGGGAAATTATACCCACAGGGGTGAAGTAACTTGCTCAAAGGCACACAGTTCCACAGTGTTGGAGTTGGGAATCAAACATGCAACTTCCTGCTTTCCAAAACTGTGGTGATAACCATGCCACTAACCCTGACACTACTACACTCTTCAATACTTATGCTTGCCATCAGTACCGTCACTATGGAGCCTTACTCTCATTTTATTCGGTTACCACTGTAATCCTCGGATGCTTTTTAGTCGTACTGTTCATGCTTCTTAATTGGTTTGTCTTACGTAAAAAAGTGACCTGTTGAAATATGATTCAAAATCTTCAAATAATTCATTTAGTAATTCAAATTCATGGTTCATAATCTTCATATAACAAGATTCGGCCGGGCGCGGTGGCTCAAGCCTGTAATCCCAGCACTTTGGGAGGCCGAGACGGGCGGATCACGAGGTCAGGAGATCGAGACCATCCTGGCTAACACGGTGAAACCCCGTCTCTACTAAAAAATACAAAAAAACTAGCCGGGCGAGGTGGCGGGCGCCTGTAGTCCCAGCTACTCGGGAGGCTGAGGCAGGAGAATGGCGTGAACCCGGGAGGCGGAGCTTGTAGTGAGCTGAGATCCGGCCACTGCACTCCAGCCTGGGCGACAGAGCAAGACTCCGTCTCAAAAAAAAAAAAAAAAAAACAAGATTCATGCAGTAAATTGCTGGTTCAGTTTTGAAGCCCTTTGCTACCTTTTCTAAGAGGACTAATTATGGCAACTTTTATTTTTTTATTGAATAAAATTTTAAATTAGCACAGTGAAATTGTGAAAACTACTTGATGGGAGAAGACACTGTGGCAAACAAACAAACAAACAAAACCATAAAACAACTCTGTTTCACATGAAAGTATTCAGACTTTGCCAGTGTCTCACTTTCCTGTCCTAACTCAACTATGTTATTCTAACTCTAAGTGAAAAAAAATAAATAAATAAAACTTGCCTTGTAGGTCTTTCTTATGCTGGATCAGGAAAAAAAATAAGAATATATGTTATTCATTAATTTTTTTCTCTTTGGTTTCCAATTCTAAAAAGCATATAGCAAGTTCTCTTAAGTAGATTTGAAGCACAGATGAATGCAATATATATAATACTGGAAAGAGCTTTCACTTTTTAGGAGAGTTATATTATAGTTATATAGCAGTAGTATGAATATTGTCCTGATGTAACATGCTTCACAGCGGCCAATAGCATGTCTTTGTGAGCTTAGTAGGAAAAAGTACCAGGCACCTGAATTTTTCCTCCATAATAAACCAGTAGATGTATGTCATCATGGCACAAAGTTTGGGTTAGATCATTGAGATTTCTGTTCCTAATATAGCTCTTGTTGAGATCAATTGTTATAATTCTTGATTTTTCACTTTTAAATCTGGGTGTCAACACTGGGCTATAGTGCCCCGTGTCTAGGGCAAAGTGGGGTGTTTGCAGGATCTTTGTCCACAGTGACCGGCTGAGTCTGGCACAGCTGTAAGGTGGTACAAGGGGTGACGGGAAAACAGGTAGTGGAATACCTAGAAGTGTGTGGCCTCTGTGAGTGATCATGAGGTGACTCAGTCCACCTCAGAAAATGTTCTGGATATGTTCTGTGAGTAAAGTAAATCATCGAGTTATAACATGCAGCCAAACTTCACATGTCTGAAGCCATGGGATGTTTTTATTTCTCTTTTCTCTTAAGTTAGGTTTTCCTAGAAAAATCCAGAGGTAAGGAATCAAGTTTAATAGATTTATTGAGGAAATGCTTTTAGGAGCACAGGAAGCCAGACTGGGAAGGGGAAGAAACCAAGAAAAAACATGTGATTTCAAGTAATGTCTCATACTCAACCTGATTCCAAGGGGAGAGTCAATAGAGTATCAACTACAATGGGCTTGACCTGCTTCATGGAGAAGAAGCTGGGCATTTGTACTTCCGTGATCATTCATCATGTCACTGGCTGCTAGCCAGGGGCACTGGCATGCAGGGGTTGGTAAGTAAATTCCCAAGCACTTCCGTTTACTTTTCCCTCTGCTTTTTTCAAACAGAAGAACTTTCACCCCATAGCCACCACCGCTGGTCATGCACTGAGTCTCACTTGAAGCCAGCAAATCTCAGAGTCCCACCCAAGGCCCTTGATGTAGTGCCTGGGTATTGCTGCTGGTTATTTGGGGCCCAAGGGCTCTTCAGTTAGCAGATAATGAATGCTGCCAGGACTGGGTCTTCCCTTCAAGGCAGTGGGTTCCCTTCTGGCCCATGGTGTATCTAAAAATGTTTTCTGGGAGCTAAGGCCTAAAACAGGGGCCTCACAGCTCTGACCACTGCTCTATCCTGCTGTAGCTGAGGCAGTATCCTAGATGAAAGACAAAGTCCTCCTCTCTGCTCAAGTGGAAAGGAAGAGGTCTCTTTTGGAGCTGAGAGCTGTGTACCCTGAGATAAAGGGAGGAGTGATACCAGCACTCCCTTAGCTGCCCCAGCTCCCCACCACTTCTCATTCTATGCATGGGTGAGGCAGTTCCAGTGCCCAAGGGCAAACCTCAGAAGGTCACAGGTGCTGGAGGATGGACACCTGGAGCCTATGAAAGAATGAGTGAGTTGAGGTCAGGAGACCGAGGCTATCCTGGCCAACATAGTGAAACCCCTTCTCTACTAAAAATACAAAAAGTAGCTGGACATGGTGGTATATGCCTGTAGTCCCAGCTACTCAGGAGGCTGAGGCAGGATAATTGCTTGAACCCGGGAGGTGGAGCTCGCAGTGAGCTGAGATCATACCACTGCACTCCAGCCTGGGTGACAGAGCAAGACTCCGTCTCAAAAAATAAAATAAAATAAAAAAGAATGAGTGAGTTACCAAGCGGCTCCAGTGTCCTCTACAGCTTTTGTGGCATCCTAGTCTTTCTGGGATTAGAAAACATTCAGTATGAATTAATAGGATCGGTATCCCTGGATCTGCTTGTTCTTCACAAAGGAAATGCACAACTAGGCCTATTTCCTTCACCACTGTAATATAAAATGTTTCGTAAGGTGCTCTCAATTTTGACACTCCCTTTAAAAATGTTTGGCAGTATATGCAGTGTGACCCAGCAGGACACACCTCTCTCCTTCTCCTTCCCTCCCTCCCCCATACTTGCACGTATTCACACAAACACAGAGGAATGCATATGCATCTGTGAGTGGGCATATTAGTGGTTATTTTAATGTTTTCTGTAATCTGCTCTACTCTCCTCTGTCTGCCTAGGAGGTACCTTCTCTTCATGGAAGGCCTAAGTCAAAAGTCACCCATACCTGATGCCTTTGCCCACACTTCCTCCCACAGAAGAGTTCATAGCTCAAATTCTAGCCCCAGAGAACTCTGTGCATTTGGCTTTTCTAGAACTTTCTGCATTGTAGTTTCTTGTTTGTAGTCTCTGTCTCCCTGGGGGCAAAGATTGTTGGGGGTATTGTATTGTCTAGCAAGCCCAGTCTCCACTAAGCTAATTGTCACGTGCATGCTAGATCCCCACAATGCTTACTAAATCAAATTAAATAAAGCCTTTTGAAACTGCCCTGATAGCTTTCTTGCCTGCCTCTTGCTTCTCTGAGTAACTACAGTTAGTTGGGGGGGAAAAAAAAGACATTCGTTTTTTTGGCCATCATGCTTGTTTTATTAATGTATCAGTTTTCTATTGCCATGTAACAAATTATCACAAACTTAGTGACTTAAAAAAAATATAGTTATTATCTCACTGTTTCTGCAGGTCAGGAGTTGGGGTATAGCTGAACTGAGTCCTATGTTCAGAGTTTCCCAAGACTGCAATGAAACTGTTAATTAAGTGATGTTCTCACCTCATTTGGGGAAGAGCTCTCTTCCTAACTCATTCAGGTTGTTGGCAGGACTCATTTCCTTGTGGCTACAGGACTGAAAGCCCTGGCTTTTTGCTGGCTGGAGGCTGTTAGGTCCTGGAAACCTAAAGGTCATTGATTTATAGTCGTACCTACAGTGAAGTCTACATGAAATTGTGCTCAATGAGGAAAATAAAACTGGATAGTATTTGATTATTTGGAACCTTAGGAATACCTAAATTCAAGTTCTGGGTCTCTCTATTCACACATATGCATACAGATTCTGTGATGTTGAGGAAATTGGTTACCCTGTTGGTGCCTCAGTTTCTGTCTGTACATCAACAAAGGACTTTCCTATGACAAGCTTTGTTTATTTTTAACTTTTATTTTCAGTTCATTATTTCACTACAGTGCAGGTTTGTTAAACAGGTAAACTTGTGTCACAAGGGCCTATTGTACAGATTATTTCATCATCATTGAGCCTGGCACCTATTAGTGATTTTTTTCTGATCCTCTCCCTCCTCCCACCTTCCAATAGACCACAATGTGTGTTGTTCCCCTTCTATGTGTCCATGTGTTGTCATCATTTAGCTCCCACTTATAAGTGAGAACATGTGGCAGTTGGTTTTCTGTCCTGTGTTAATTCACTAAGGAAAATGGCCTCCAGCTCCATCCGTGTCCACGCAAAAGACATGATCTCATTCTTGTTTATGGCTGCACAGTATTCCATGGTGTATATGTACCACATTTTCTTTAGCCAGTCTATCATTGATGGACATTTAGATTGATTCCAGGTCTTTGCTATTGTGAATGTGCTACAGTGAACATACATCTGCATGTGTCTTTATGATAGAATGATTTATGTTCCCTTGGGTATATACCCAGCAATGGGATTGCTGGGTTGAAGGGTAGACAATCTTTGAAGAAATACGTTTAGTATATTCAATCACTTCTGTTTTATGATTAGCAAAATCAATCTTGAGTACTGGCTCTGCCACTTCCTGTCTGGGTGACCTCAAACAAGTTATTTATCATCCCTGAACTTTAGTCTCCTTATCCTTAAAATTGAGACAATACTGGTGCTTGCCTCCTAGGATTGTCAAGAGTAGTAAAGGAAGGTGTTTAAATAATGTGACATACACGTATATGGCCCATAATGAGATGTCTAGCACAATAAGTATTAGCTATTATTATTGTTATTTAAAATTTGGGGTTGTGGAGCATGTTACCCAGGCCTCAGGGAAGATGGGCTGAGCCTGGGTAGGCTGTCTGAAGACCTGAGTTAAGGAATGTAATATTTTTCACTCTGACAGGTGTCTATTTCTCTATAAGCCTTGGCTTGTTCCCAGTCTTTAAGGTGTGTGTGCGCGGGGTGGGGGGGTGAGGGGGTGGTTGGTGTTTGAAAATATGAGGAGTGGATGACAAAGGAAAGGAAAGGGGAAGATGGAAGAAGGTCCCTAGAATGGTTCAGCCCCACTCTGAAGTGGAAGCATGTTGTTAAAACAGCCCACCCAGAAATGGGGAGCACATGGCCCCTGCCCACCTGCCGTCTTGGGAAGCTCGAGAAGCCAAAGTCACTTCTTACTCTTTGCTTGGTTAGGCTCTGTTTTCAAACCTAGGGGTTTATCTTTCACTGTGGCTTAGTAGATTCGTATTTCCAGATCATTGGGACAGGCCTGGAGGACAGAAAGCCTGATTTTCATGGAAGCAACTCCCAGTAGTTGATACATTTATTGATACTCATGGAAGGAAGCATGATGCTCATTGTGTCCTGTGTAATCCGCAGTTTAGAACTGGACTGCCAGGCGCGGTGGCTCACGCCTGGAATCCCAGCACTTTGGGAGGCCAAGGTGGGTGGATTACCTAAGGTCAGGAGATCAACACCAGCCTGGTCAACATGGTGAAACACCTTTTCTACTAAAAATGCCAAAAAATTAGCCAGGCATCGTGGTGTGTGCCCGTAGTCCCAGCTACTTGGGAGGGTGAGGCAGGAAAATCACTTGAACCTGGGAGGCGGAGGTAGAAGTGAGCTGAGATTATGCTACCGCACTTCAGCCTGGATGACAGAGCGAGACTCTATCTCAAAAATATAAATAAATAAATAAATAAGTAAATAAATAGAACTGGACTGCCCAGTGTTCTGCCCTCAGTGTCCCAGTGTCCCATCCATGTAACAGGTAGCACTACGGTAACAAATAACAATGCTACCTGTTAAACGGGTGTCTTCCATGGTAAAAGAGAAGATAATAGTTTGGGCACAGTCATTCTTGAGCAATTTTGAAGTGACAAGTAATGCAGTTGCTGAACATCAGGCTGACCTAAATGTGTGTTCTCTGCACATCTGTCTCTGGTAACTGCATAGCCATCAGCAGATTAGTAAATGTCCCTGTAGGTGGTAGGCAACACTGGATCATCCTCATTGTCCTATTAAAGATATTAAAATTTGGGGTTGTGGTGCATGTTACCCAGGCCTCAGGGAGGATGGGCTGAGTCTGGGTAGGCTGTCTGAAGACCTGAGTTAAGGAATGTAATATATATATTATATATGTATAAGATATATAACATATATCTTATATATATTATATATAACATATATAATATATATGTTCGTTTACCATATTCGTTCATTTACCAAAGAACGAATGACCACTGTTCTACTATATGCTTTTGTTGCAGCTAAATTTAGTTATGTAACTTCATTACTAATAATTATATTATATATAACATATGTAATATATCTATACTAATAATATATTATATATAACATATATGTTATATATCTAATATATATTACATTCATACTATATATCTAATATATATATTACATTCCTTAATATATATAATATATATATAACTAACATTCTCCTCTATGTACAGTGCTATACTGCTATAAGGAATTTTTTTCAATGAAAGCTGAAAATCCAAATTTGTATTTGAAATTTCCCAAATGTTGAATGTTGGCAACCAATTCAAAAAAATAGAAACAGGATTTGGGCTAACTGAAACATGCCTGCAGATTGTGTAGCACCTGTGAGCTGCCAATTTGCAGTCTCTTTCTTATGGCTTTGCCTAGTGGCCCAGGATGGTTTGTATTTTCTTGGCATGGACTAAGAAATGATACCGACCTGGCCCTCCTAACAAGGGCCCAGCAGCCTGATTTCACCAACAGACCAATTTGTGGGGATTGTGAAGTTCTGGTTTTAGTTACCTGTGACTCTTTCCATTGCCAGAACTCCATGAAACTAAAGGGTTGATGCTCGTCCAAAATGTGTCACTGACTAACTGGAGAAATATGAACAATTGTGTCAAGGTATCAGATGTGTGCAACTTCATGCTGGCTCTGTGGTCCCTGTGCTATAAAGATAAATCTCTTGTTGGGTGGCTCCCACTGGTGCTTTCAGAGGCTGCTGAGCAGACAGTCCCTTGGTAACAATACCAACCCATTATGAGGCTTTGGCAGTAGGATAATTCTAGGTAAGGTCAATGCTGTGGTTGTCTGGCCCTCTCCTGAACAATCTGAACTTGGGCTCTAGAATTGAAATGCCAACTGGCACTTGGGAAATATATTAATTCTATAATTAGACAACAGTTAGTATTTAGTTTTACCAAAGAATGAATGACCACTGTTCTACTATATGCTTTTGTTGCAGCTACATTTAGTTATATAACTTCATTACTAACAAGATAGATTCTACATCTATAGAGTAAAACTGAATCAGGTAATGTCCAGGTAGGGAATACATGGCACACTCAAAGGGGCAATTGAATGGAGTGAAATGAAGGTTTTAGCTATGAAGGTTTGGTCGGGGCTAAGGGAAACCAACAGGAAATGGTGAAGCAGGGAGTAATTCCCACTCTTAGACATGACGCAATCAGGGAAAAAGTGATTTGCAGAAAAAAGCAGCTATCATTTCCAGTAGAGGAACACCAAATGGGAGTTGTGGCCTTAGTAGAGCACAACCACTGTCAACCATGGCCCAGGAGAGTGACCTCTCTTTTGCCTCCAATCTCCTTTCAGTGCCCTGCAATGACCAATCCTAACCAGCAATTAAGTACAGTTCATTCAGTGTTCAGAGGTCAACCGCTAGTAGAATAACAGGTGGAAAAGGATGGAGAATGAGTGTGAAGGGGAAAACAGGGAATATCCAGAACACCTTGCAAACTCTTAGGAGAGGCTATGTTTTAGTCCATTTTCTATCGCTATAACAATATCTGAGACTGAATAATTTATAAAGGGTAGAGGCTTATTTTGGCTCATGGTTTTGGAGGCTGGGAAGTTAAAGATCTGGCAGCTGCCTCTGGTCCGCTTCTAGTGAGAACCTTGTGTTGCATCATAACATGACAGAGAAGCCAAAGGGGAAGTTGGCATGCAAAAAGGGCAAGCATGAGGGGCTAGGCTTATAACAACCTGCTCTCACAAGAACTGACCTAGTCTCATGAGAATGAGCTCAGTCTCTTGAGAAAGGCATGAGTTCATCTTGAAGACCTAATCACTTCTTAAAGGCCCCATTTCTTAAATGTCCCACTCTTAGTATTGCCATACTGTGTCCAAACCTCAATATAAGTGTTGCTGGGGCCAACTATATTCAAACCACGGCGTGCTCTAATAACAGCATTTCCCAGGTGGCAATTTCAGCTTGTTTCCAATGGGCGTTAGGTAATACATTCCATAATAACTAGTAATGTATAACTTCTTTAAAAAAGGAATGAGAGGGAAAAGAGGTTGAATCCAAGTTATAGAACTCTGATCATCAGATTTCTACATGTTTTCAAAGAATGCATTTGGAGCTGTTAGAGTGAATGGTGGCAGCAAAATCCTGAGACACATTCTCTGACATCTGCCTTACTGCACTATGTTTAAAGTAATATTTTTGTATTGAATGGGTTTTAAATCATGGACACATTTTGCAGATCACCACAGGTCTCACCATTCCCTAATGCTACACTCAGTTCTTTATGTTATGGTCTGGCTGTCGGACACTCTTGAGTTTGTGACCCTAAATCTAAACCTCAGAGGAGTGGTTCTCAGTGTGTGGTCTTTATTACATGGGAACTTGTTAGAAGTGCATATTATTAGAGTCCACTTCAGATGTCCTGAATCAAAAACTTTGGAAGTGGGGCCAAGCAAATTGTTTTCACAAACCCTCTGGGGATTCTGATGCTTGCTGAAGTTTGAGAATCATAGCTCTAGGATTTGGGACCCTTATGACCCCTTCATGTAGAGCACATTAGTCTCTAGATCTGTAGCCTTCATATTTCTTCACTCACAGCAGCTACAAGCTTGATATTATGACTCAAGTCCTTTAGGAAACTGACCTCTATAATCAGTAGTTGGATTACTTCTTACTGATTTATTACTGCTACAGTTATTTATTGGCTTGCAATCATTGCATTGCCAACACCAAATTAAAAGGTTTATAAAAGATGGAAGTAGAACCTAAAGTCAATAATGTTGACTTCTCTAGGTTGAGCTGGAAAAATGTTCAGATAAATATGTGCTGAGAACTCTAAAGCTTGAGAGCATGATCTGTCAGGCACAAGCAAGACACAGGAGCGGAGCCTCACAGACAGTAATGAGACCCTTAGCAATAAAAGGGGTCCTCTGGGTTCCTGTTCGATGCTGCTCCCGGGCTGTAATACCAATGATTAGCTGTGTGCCCCACAACTCTTGATTGATTTGGAGGTGACTGAAAGGGCAAAGATTATGACACTGACTGCATTACCATGGATGAGTCATTTGACTCCGTAAATTTGAGTCTGTAAAAAGAAAGGCCTGAAGGGGTTGCTCCAGTATTCTAGAACTCTATTCACGTGGTCACAGGATTGGTCTGACTAATTTAATTTTGGGTGAAACTATTGTCTAAGTTCATCTACAGTGCAGAAGAAATGGAACAATCCAAACTGGCAAGTGTTGTCAGCCAAGTTGAACGCATTAGTTTTCTGCTACTCCTTAACAAATGATCCCAAAATGTGTAGCTTACAACAACAAATATTTATGATTTTACAGTTTCTGAGAGTCAAGAATTTGGGAGTAAGCTACACTGAGGGTTTCTGGCTCCAGGTCTCATGAGGTTGCAGTCAAAATGTTTGAAGGCTTGACTAGGCTGGAGGATCTGCTTTCAGACCACTGATGTTGACAAGAGGCTTCAGTTCCTTGCCATGTGGGCCTTTTCTCAGAATGCTCACAATATGGCAGCTGGCTTCCCACAGAGCAATGCTCTGATAAAGAGCTTGAGCAACAAAGACAGTGTCTTTTATAAGCTAATCTCAAAAGTGCCATGCCATCATTTCTGCCATATTTTATTGGTCATGCACACCATCTCACACGGTCTCCTCCTCTGTCTCCTGGTCCCTATGTGACCACACCAGGGCATGAACACCAGGACACAGAGATTATGGGGGCCATCTTGGTGGCTGGTGACCACAGTATAGCATGTAGCTGCTGATGGATTGTTTGAGGAAGCATGATGGATGCAGATGTCAGAACAGCTGTGAACTGTAAGTGTAGATCCAGCAGAAGCCTGTCGAGAGCCAAAGCTTTTTTGCTAATTGTGATACTGTTGAATCTATTCCAGATACTACATTTTGTTGTTTTATTTGTATACCACTGCAACATTCTGGGTCAGTTCTATGTGCATAAACATGCATTTCTGCAAATGTTCACCAGCCAAAAACACTTTGCAAATCACATTTCATCTGTTATTTTTAAACCATGCCTGTTTCCTCTCGTGAAGTCTCATTTTTCTAGGATGCTCAAGCATATTTGGTAACCACTCACACATAGATATGCAAGTCTCACCAACACATATCTTCCAAGCATTTGCATGTTAGTATGACTGAGCAGAGACCCACGGCTCCTCACATTTCTTGTGGGCCTGTCTTTTGGTGATTTGGGATTGAATTGGTGGATGCTAATTTGCAAAACTGTGTTTCCAACTAACAAGTTCATGACTTCATGCTTCTTTGGCAGACTTCTTGTAGCTGCCTTTTAATTTTTACACCAGATATTCTCTGTCATAAAAGTAATCTTTAAAAAGTGACTTTATTGCCAAAACATTTTATGTTTATTTTGAGGAGGTAAAGTTTATTAAGCTAAGACACTAACTGTAATTTGTCCTCACATCATTTTTTAAAATTATGTAAATAATGATGGTTAAAGCGAAGTACAACCCTCAGCTACATATCCTTTACAGAGGAAGAATTAAAGTCGTAATTAAAAACATGGGCTCTAGGACCACATCACCTAGAATCAAATCTTAACTCTGTTATTTACCATCTGTGTGACCTTGGATAAGACACTTCACCCTCTGTGCCTTGGTTTCCTCATCTATAAAGTGGGAATGCTAATAGTAACTATCCTTCTGTGTACCTGCTCCCTTTGATGTCTCTGGGTGGCACAGATGTAGAAACTAGTTCATTGTAGGAACTTGAAAACTCTGACTGCTGAGACCTCAGGGACACTTCCCTGGTCGAAGCTATCTGCATGCGTTCTTTTTTCCCTTGCCGCAGACTCCAGGGACTCAGCCTGCTTTCCTTACTTTAATCACTGCCACCACCTCCTCTGTCCCTTGGGATTCCTTTTCACATGTGACCAAGTAGAGAATGAGCAGCCTGCAGTCTTTGGTGTCCTGGAAACCAGGCATACCTTTCTTCCTCATTTTGAGTTTCCTCGGTAATTAAACAGGGGAATCGTGCCACGCCTGGGAAAGTAGAAAACTGAAGGAATCTTTCTGAATTCTTCTGATGTAAGACCCACTAGGGATAGTGCCTTGGCTTCCCTAGACAATGATATCTGGGAGCCCAGATAACCTTATCTTCTTTCTTTCCTAAGGGTGACTGTGGGACCCTCTCTTTATCTCCTCTTCTTTCTCTCTGGGTCTTGCTGACTTCTTCCTACTTGAAAACTCTATTTCTAAATCTATAATCCTAAAATGTTCAAATGTGGGAACAAGGGGTATAGTGAGTCTATTCCTTCACTAGAAATATATATTGTCTATTTTGTGCTAGATACAGTTTTAGTATTTGTTGGCCTTCCTTCTTTGCATTTGGGGCTGGAGTGATTTAGACAGGTGACATCCATATATCTATAGAGCATTGCCTACTGAGTCATGATTTTCAGCATTTCTCCAAAAAACCTTGGCAACGAGAGCCATATCTGGTTTTAAACTGGATCTCAGTTTAAGAATTGGTGTTTGAATTGGAAATCCATGATGTGCTGCTATATTTAAAAACAAAGAGCGGTCAGAAAGTCCCTTGGAACCTGACAGATTAATAGCTCCTCTTTTATGTCTGCTATTTCATTTTCACTAAAGGAAATTCTTCATTCTCTAATTAATTGTTGAGCATCTCAAATATATGCAAACATGGAAAGAAATTTATTGTAGACCTGACAAAAATCACCGTCACTGTGACAAGCACTGAATAAAAGTTGTTTCAACACAGATATTTCCATTTGATAAGGAAGCACTTAAAATAATGGATTGGAACATTTAGAAAGCTTACATATTTGGCATCAGTTTTATTAATAAAGTATTACAAAAAATAAATATGTCATATCATAGCCAACTGCTTCTCTGAAAAATAGCATCAATTTTCCGTTTATAGAGTCTTTCATCTGAGACTCTGAGTGTATTTAATGGATGTTAAGTTACCAAACACTCATATCAGATGACACTAAATCATAACTGTGTTCTCTATTTTGAAGAATAAAAATGAAATCATCAAGGAGAAAAGCAACTTGACTGAGGTTCCATAGTCATACTCATCATAGCTACTTACTGGGTGTTTACTATGTGTCAGGCACACTGTTGACATGTTTTATGCACATTCTCATTTGATTCTCAAAATCATTCTGTGAATAGGCACAATAATCGAGACTCGGAGAGGTTAAATAACTTCCTCAAAGTGACACAGTAACTTACCAACTTCATACCACTGTAATATCAGTGGTAAACTAGTGACAAACACAGAACTAAAATCTTTCTCTTTAGGCACCTTCCCAACCCGAGGTTTCTTTATCTAATTATTTTAGAATGCTTAGAAACATCAAATGCTTAGAAGCCCCAGAATAATAAGTCATCTACCAGTATGACTGTGCTGAGTAAATCCTAGTCAGGGCCTGATTTCTGAGTTGGGGCTGCAGTCTGTGTAGAGAATAACCATCTGCCTTACCTCACAGTATAAACTTTCTACAACTGCACAGAATCCCACATGCGATGCAATTTGTGGCACGTGGAGAAAAGCAAGGGCCAGCACAGGATCCTAGATTTTGGGGGAAATGATGCATGCATGATAGTGTGACAGTCTTTCTAGCAACATTTACTGTGAGGTGGTAGGGTAAATTATGTCACACCAGAAATACAAAATATCACTAATGGCCGTGTGCTGGGCTAACATAGGAAGTTCATGAAAAGAATAAAGAGACCCATAGCATGAGACGGCTCTCAGTTCCAATGTAAAGCTTAAATGGATGTACAGGATCAGTGCTGGAAAGTTATGCTCAACACATTCTAGCACAGACAGCATCCTAAACAAGATCAAAGCCCAGGAAAAAAAAAAAAGGACTAAAAAGCCACAGTGGGAGTCTCATGGCCTTTCCTCTTCCATCTCCCAAAATGGGAAGGATAGAGGGCAAAACATACACTTGGAAGCTGGCTCTTATGGGAAAGACCTGGGCAGAGGGGAAGTCAAGGAAAGCAAACAAAAGGTGTTTGAGTCAAAAAGATCCAGGTGATGCCTGAACTTGTGTTTTCTAACTCATTGACAGCTTTGGTGTCTCATCTAAACTGAACCTTGATTAAAGACCTGCCATGTGTAAGTGCCTATGCTGAGTGCTTGGAGGAAACAGATATGTATATTCCTTACAGTCCACACTATCTAATAACAAAGACGTGATGTACAAATGGATATAGTCATGATGGTGACAATTGTGTTAAATTATTTACACTCAGAATATCACGGAAGGACAGATGGGGGAGGATAAATTCTTATTGGGAGAATTGACTAGGATTTGGCACATGTCACTGGGGTAAGGGATGTTAAGCAGAAAGGATAGTAATAAAAGAGGCACAGACATAGAAAGTTTAAATATAAATATATGTGTATTATATAGGTGTAGTTGCTATGGGTCAGCTGCTGTTAGGTGATGAGCTATGTCCTGTTATCCCCACTTTACAGAGGGGATGCTGAACACATAGCTAGTGAGAGGTGGAGCTCTCATTTGAACCTATATCCTTTAGCTAAAGAACTTCTACCCTTAACTGCCATGCTACTTAAAATCTGAGGAGATTTCTGGTAGAGCTCTGAGTTCCTGTAATAACAAGCCATCAGGATTTTTACATGCAAGTAATCTAAGGTACCTAATTTAGGGTTTTAATGTCCTCAGAGCACATATATGTGTGTATATATATGGTGTGTATATGTGTGTGTGTATATATATATAATACTCTAAGGATGTGTGTGTGTGTGTGTACACATACATATGTATGTGTGTCCTTAGAGCATGTATGTGTGAGTGCATGTGTGGGGGTAGGGGGGTTCCTGGCTCCTTTCTCCTAGGAGCCAGCTTCCAAGTGTGTGTTTTGCACTTCATTTCCCCTTTTGGTAGATATGTACACACGCGCGCGCGCGAAACCAGTAGCCTCATTTGGTTAATATGCAAGATGGTAAGGGGAGTAGGAGGAGATGGGGCTGGCAGGACGGGTAGGGAAGAGATGGAGCAGAGCCTAGGGCAGTCTGTGCTGGGACTTGCAGCATTTGCTCTGGAGGGAAGGGCAAGTTCCCAAAACTTGCCCAGGAGGGTGACAGGACCAGTCTTGTGATCCTGGCGGCAGCAGGGAACAATGCCTCCTCCTTTGTTCCTCAGGAATGCATCTCATGGATTATGAGATTAGACGGTCACACGTATCAGGGTATAGATGAGTGGGAGGAGAGATGCTAAAAGGATAACCATGCTAATCTAGGAAGACGGTCATTTGTAAATTTTGGCACTTTATTAGGAGTGACAAATGAGAAATTACACTGTTGGTAATTGGTCATGAGTCATGACACTTGAGCCCGAGGTGAGAAGTGCTGGAGTAGTGTAAGTCTATAGGTGATGACAACGAGAACTAAGAAAGGGTCATGGGAGCCTAAGGTGCGAGCCTTGGCAGAAACACAGCTCTGGGTGAGGTGGCACTACAAGGCCTAGAAGGGGACAGGAGGGTAAGTATGGAGCCGCAGTGCTGGGTGGTACAGGCACAAGCTTTGTAGGGCACCATTTGTGAATGGCATCCCCTAGAGTGACACCACACACACCCCGCTACAGCTCTAACTGCCCGCCCCTCACCACTGTGTTGCACAGTTCTGAGAGTGGTGGGATAAGACTCCACAGCTCTGAGGACACGAAAGCCCAAACTTAGGTACCTTAGACCACATGACTATAAACGTCCTGATGTCTTGTTGCTCTGTATTTTTCTCAGTCTATGCACAGTAAGCTTGATGGGAACAGACACTACCTTGTTCTCCTCCACAGCACTTGGCTCAGTGCCTACCACCTCTCCAAACAGAGCATTCATTCACCTGGTGAATGTCATGTGCTTCTAGAAAAAGATTATTTATAATTTATTTATTTTTCACTTTGTATTTTTTTTTTAAAAAAAGGATGGACTAAGTAGGGTGAAAAGAATAAACAGACCCATAACATGAGATGGCCCTCAGTTCTAAGTAGAGTGGTGGTTCAGCACCAGCTCAACCCTTCAGATACACAGTAAAGAACACACTCAGTTGACATGGTGACTCTAAGACGGTGGAGATATTTCCAGAATGGTTCAAGGGAAGCTCTGAAGAGTCACACCACCCTGGAGTACAGAATCAAAAGCTATAACACACCTTAAAATATCCTCTGATTACAGGCATGGAGGCTTCGTCAGCACACCTTGAAATAAGCTGGGGTGCTGGACACCCCGAAGCACCCCTTCTTTACCAGCTTCCTATCATGGGTTTATTTATGTCCCCCAATGTTCCTATGTTGAAGTCCTAACTTCTAGTACCTCAAAATGCAACCATACTTGGAAACTAGGTTGTTGCATGTGTAATTAGTTAAAACAAGGCCATACTCATGGATGTGGTAAAAAGAACTGTTCTACATTGCTGGTGGGAATGTAAACTAGTACAACCATTATGGAAAACAGTATGAAGATTGCTTAAAGAACTAAAAGTCGAAATACCATTTAATCCAGCAATCCCACTACGGGTATCTACCCAGAGGAAAATAAATAATTTTATTAAAAAGACACTTGCACATGCATGTTTACAGCAACACAATTCACAATTGCAAAAATGTGGAACCAGCTTAAATGTCCATCAATCAACGAGTAGATAAAGAAAATGTGATATATATACACTATGGAATACTACTTCGCCATAAAAAAGGAGTGAAATAATGTCTTTTGCAGCAACATGGATGGAGTTGAAGAGCATTATTCTAAGTAAAGTAACTCAGGGGTGGAAAACCAAATACTGCATGTTCTCACTTATAAGTCAGAGCTAAGCTATGAGGACACAAAGGCATAAGAATAATACAATGGACTATGAATTGGCTACAGTGTATACTGCTTGGGTGATGGGTGCACAAAAACCCCAGAAATCATCGCCACTAAAGAACTAATTCGTGTAACCCAAAACCACCTGTTCCTCAAAAACTATTGAAATAAAATACTTGAACTATGAAAATAAGTAAAACAAAGCCATACTGGATGAGTAGAATGGGCACCTAGTGCAATATGACTGGTGTCATTATAAAGGGAAAATTTGGAAACAGGTGTGCACACAAGTAGAGCACCATGTGAAGATGAAGGCAGGGGTGGGGGTGATGCTTCTGCTATCAAGGATTGCCAACAAACCACCAGAAGCTAGGGGAGCAGCATGGAATAGATTCTTCCCCACAGCCCTCAGAAGGAACCAACTGTATCAACACCTTGATCTTGGGCTTCTGGTCTCCAGAAGTGGGAGGCAATACGTTTCTGTTGTTTGAAGCCACTCTGTTTATGATGCTTTGTTACAGCAGCATTAGCAAACTAACATGCTAACCAAGAGAGACTCCAGCCCTGATAAGGTGGTCACCTCTGCAGCGTCTCTCTTCTGCAAAGTGGCAGCAAATCCCACCTGCTCTCTGGCATATCTTCAGATCAACATTTTCAGGACTATAACCGTTCTTGATTGGCAAGCTAAATAATTTTGTGTTTCTGACAATTTTTTTAAAAATCTAAATTTGTGATGGTGATAGAAAGTACGTCAAAGACCCAGAGCTGAATTGCTCTTCCTACAAGGTTGGACACTGAGTCAACAGCTTGGGTAGTGGCCCCTGGGCTCCCCTGACCCTCCCACCAGTGATTCTCTCCACAGTCATCTCTGGTGTAAAGTGAGTGATAACACAGACTCCATTACTCCCCAGGCACTTGCTTCTTTAGCAGTGGAAATATCCTTGGTTTTGCCTGGGTCTTCTCTTTGAAATAGTCTCCCTTGTCAATTTTTTTTCCCCAGTGAGATCTGACTGTTCTTGGTACCCTGAAGTAGTCTTTCATGCCTCATTTTATTGGGCCTAGCAAGATGTTGCAAGCACTTCGGGGCAGGGATTCTACTTTTATTTCTTCTCTGAAGCTCCAATACACTGAACATATAATTTATTTAATAGTAACTATTAAAAGTCTTATAAAGTAATCCTTGTAAATGCCTTGTGACTTTTGTGATATTGAACTTCCAAAGGAATATGTACCTGAGGTTTTTTAATTCATTGAAGGCAAAGGCTTGTACACTCTGAAGGGGTTGCCTGTAACCTAAAGAGGTTACTCAGTGGAGAGAAGAATGCCTGGAGGAAAAGAGCCAAGCAGAATCATCCATGCTATGGCATCAGCACTAAATAAAAGAAATTACTGCTTAAACAGTTTTGGATTAGAATTGCTTGCAAGATGAGCCATCAACTTTGGTTCAATATCACTAATCATCTCCCCTCTTCCTCTCACACTTATACTTCCAGAGCCTCAGCAGAGAAGAGATTTGTGTACATTTTAGCATAAGTCAGGATTTTTCACACTCTGCACTGTTGACATTTTGTGCAAGATAGTTCTTTGTGTGGGGGTTATTATCCTGTTAGATTGTTCTTTGTGTGGGGGTTATTGTCCTGTTAGATTGTTCTTTGTGTGGGGGTTAGTGTCCTGTTAGATTGTTCTTTGTGTGGGGGTTAGTGTCCTTTTAGATTGTTCTTTGTGTGGGAGTTAATGTCCTGTTAGATTGTTCTTTGTGTGTGGGTTTATTGTCCTGTTAGATAGTTCTTTGTGTGGGGGTTATTATCCTGTGCATTATGGGCTGTTTAGCAGCATCCCTGGCCTCTGTGTGCTAGACGTCAGCGGCACCCACCTCCCAGTTATGACAACCAAAAAGCATCTCTGAACATGGCTCAATGTCTCCTGAGAGCCAAAATCATCCCTTGTTCAGAACCACTGATCTGAATGAGAGAATAAATGTGCTCCAAAAAGTACTGATGTTTTAATTCCTCCGGGACAAAATGAGGACCCACGATGGTTGGACTTAGTTACCATGAGCAGGTAACCAGCTTAAACATTGCTAGGGAAACTGGAGGAGCCAAGAAAGAGCTCAGAAAGCTAGCACGCTTGTCCGTGGGGTTTCTTATTATTTCTTGTTTCTGGTTTATTGATAGTCATTAAAGTTCTAGCTCTATGGAGTTCAGAATCGAGCTTGCAGAAAGCTTCTGAAAATTCTAGTCTCTTCCGTACTTATGTATTTGATTTTACCTACTTAAGACATGAAGTTAGATCACATTCCATTTAAAATTCATGTTAGAGGCTGAGAATCCTTTCTGCCTGTTGCCAGGATGTCCGTCTTTCCTCTTGGAGCTTGTTTCTTGGGGGTCCTCCAGTTACCCTAGGATGCCTCCATGATCTAGTGGGTCAGTCCTTTTTATTACCCCTTAAGCTGAAGAGGCCCGCTCTGCCCACCGAGGCTTCCCTGCCCTCTGGCTGTTGCTGCTGTGGAGTCACATTGAGCAGTCCTGTGTGGGCTCCCACCCACTGCTCTGCCTCTGGTAAAGGTCCCATTGGACAGAGGAGGATAAACTTTTCTCACTCAGTATTTCACTCTCCTCTGGTCCCTGCAGCCATCTTAGCCCTGGAAGCTCAGAACTACAGAACTGTAGGTAAACAGAGCTCTCAGCTCTCTCTCTCTCTCACACACACACACACTCACTCACAGAGACATTTTCCCAAGCCACAGCCATGGAGCTCGAATGACCAGTCTAGAAAGTGCTCCATCAGCTCCACCCCATGCCTGGCTCTAGGAGGGCCATTGCTCTCCTCATGCTCAAAGGGCCAGCCCCGGTTCCTCTTGCTGCCTGTTTGATGGGGTTACTCCTCAGAGGTGGTTCTTTGGAAACTGAGGACTCTTGGTATCTGTGACGGCTGCTGTACCTCACCTGTCTCCAGCACGGTCAAGGAAGGGGATGACATCAGACATCACTAGCTCTGGGAGCACTGGCTGGGCTTCATAGGGCCAGAGGCAATCCACCCCCACCACCGACCCACTTCACTCCTCAGGATGACTCATTTTCTCAGAATTCAGTCAGAATGCCTCGCTGGAAACTCCAGTAGGTCATTACCAAAGTAAAAACGTCTGATGTTGATATATTTGGCAAGCTTTGGGCGTTTAGTCCAAAGCATTTGTTCATTTGATCAGTCAGTCAGCTGACATGTTTTGAGCACCAGCTGTGTGTTAGGTCCCGATCTAGCAGTGAACAAGACTGACAAGCTCTCTGTCTTCATGAGTTTATATCCTAATGGGAGAAGAAGGCACTACATCAGTGAACACATTGATGAGGAAGATGGTTTGGGATTGTGATATAAGCCGAAATATTAAAGGAAATAAATGGAGTAATGTTATGGAGTGTAACTGAGGGGATAGCTACTTCAGATAGGGTGTTTGGGGAAGGCCTCTCTTAGAAGGTGGTATTTGGTCTGAGACCTGAAGGATTACAAGTTCCCAGCCATGCCAGGAGCTGAGGAAGGGTTCCAGGCACAGGGAACAGCACTTTCTAAGGCCTTGATACATGAACAAACTTGGCCAGTTTGAGAACACTACACAGAACCGGTGAGTGAAAGAAGGAGTGCCATGAGGCTGACCTGGAGGAGTGGGCAGGGGGTGGACCATGGAGGACTTTATAAGCCTAAGGGAAGAGTCTGGATTTAAGTATAGCAAAAGCCATTGAAAGGATCTAAGCAGGAGAATGGTATGATCTGACTGCCATTTTTTTAAAGACCACAATCTGGCTGCTATGTGAAGTACAGGTGAAAGGAGGGTCTGGAGCCAGAGAGACCCATTAGCAGATTATTGTAGTGAGCTGGGCTGGACATGACAGAGGTATGAATTAGGTGATAGACATAGAGATGGTGGGAAGTAGACGTAGTTGAGGTGTGTTTTGGGCAGAATCAATAGAACTTGCTGATGAATTAGGTGATGGGGGTGCAGGAGAAGAATACTAACTGGTTGGATGGTGATGCTATTTGTTGAGATGTAAATGTCTGAGGAGAGAAATATTTGGGAGTGAGGAAAATAACAATTTCTGCTTGAGACATTTTTAAGTTTGGGGTAATATTAAACATTCCAAGCCAAAATTGACAAATGGGATCTAATTAAAACTAAAGAGCACAGCAAAAGAAACTACCATCAGAGTGAACAGGCAACCTAAGAATGGGAGAAAATTTTTGCAATCTACTCATCCGACAAAGGGCTAATATCCAGAACCTATAAAGAACTCAATCAAATTTACAAGAAAAAACAACCCCATCAAAAAGTGGGCAAAGAATATGAACAGACATTTTTCAAAAGAAGACATTCATACAGCCAACAGACACATGAAAAAATGCTCATCATCAGTTGCCATCAGAGAAATGCAAATCAAAACCACACTGAGATACCATCTCACACCAGTTAGAATGGCAATCATTAAAAAATCAGGAAACAACAGGTGCTGGAGAGGATGTGGAGAAATAGGAACACTTTTACACTGTTGGTGGGACTGTAAACTAGTTCAACCATTGTGGAAAACAGTGTGGCGATTCCTCAAGGATCTAGAACTAGAAATACCATTTGACCCAGCCATCCCATTACTGGGTATATACCCAAAGGATTATAAGTCATGCTGCTATAAAGACACATGCACACGTATGTTTATTGCAGCACTATTCACAATAGCAAAGACTTGGAATCAACCCAAATGTTCATCAGTGACAGACTGGATTAAGAAAATGTGGCACATATACACCATGGAATACTATGCAGCCATAAAAAAGGATGCGTTCGTGTCCTTTAGGGACATGGATGCAGCTGGAAACCATCATTCTCAGCAAACTATCACAAGAACAGAAAACCAAATATCCCATGTTCTCACTTATAGGTGGGAATTGAACAATGAGATCACTCGGACACAGGAAGGGGAACATCACACACCAGGGCCTATTGTGGGGAGGGGGGAGGGGGGAGGGATAGCATTACGAGATATACCTAATGTAAATGACGAGTTAATGGGTGCAACACACCAACATGGCACATGTATACATACGTAACTTGCATGTTGTGCACATGTATCCTAGAACTTAAAGTATAATTAAAAAAAAAAAAATTCCAGTAAGGGTACCAAGTAGGAAGCTGCATGTGAGATATTTTGAGCTGTGGGAAAGCCAAAGCTAAAGACAATTTGGAATGATCAGCCTATGGTTAATATTAAATCTGTAGACCTGAATGAGATCTCTCAGAGGAATGAGTGAGAATAGATGAGAACGGACCCTGGACCGGACCTCGGGCACTCCAACATTAATGATCAGGTGGAAGAGTCACATTAGAAAAACAAACTAAGAAGGAACTGTTGGGGAAGTAGGGGGAACTCCAGGAAGATATAGCATCCTGGAAGCTAAGAGAGGTGAATGTTTAAAGATGAGGGAAAGGTCCAATACACCCAGTGCTTCTGAAAGGAAAGGGAGATGAAGGAAGGCGTTGAGACATGGGGTGCATATCTGAGGCTGCAGGGCACAGGTAGTGTTTCTTACCCACCAGCCCCAGAAAAACTTTTGAAATATCAAATCTCTGAATTCAGTATTGAGTCATCAGTTCCCTTTGGTAAATTTTGGGGGGATTTGGTGATTTGCTTTTAAGTAGGGCAACAAAAAAGATATATTCATTCATTTCACCAACATTACCTAGTGCCCATCACATGCCAGCCACTAGAAATATAGTGGAGAAAAATAGACGTGGCCCATTTCCATAGTCTATGACATGCTGTGGTAGGTAGAATAATGACTCCTCAGAGATGTCCACATTGGAATCCCCTAAACCTGTGAACGTGTTACCTTACATAGCAAGAAGAACATTGCAGCTGTGAATAAATTAAGGATCTTGAAGTGGAGAGATTTGTGCCCAAGGTAATCACAAGTTTCCTTCATAAGGAGGAGGCAGGAGGGTCAGAGTCAGAGGTGGAGATGTGAGGACAAAATCAGGGGCGATACGGGGATCATGAACCAAACAAGGCATGCAGCTTCTAGAAACTGGAAAAAGCAATGAAAGTGTTCTCCCCTGGAACCTCCAGAAGTAATGTAGCCCTGCCAATCAATTTTAGACTTCTACCACCAAAACTGCAATATAATAAATCTGTGTTGTTTTAAGCCATTATCTTTTCGTAATTTGTTACAGCAGCAAGAGGAAACTCATGCAAAAGTGAAGCACATTAGCACACAAATAAAGGGAGTAATTATAAATTGGGACACAAGCTATGATGTGAAGGAAACGAAAACGTGTGAGAAGTTTCAACAGAGGAGCTGATTTAGGTTAAGGAATCAGGAAGGCGTCTCTGAGGAGTGATCTTAAGTGCCACTTGAAAGATGAGAAATAGGTAGGCAGACAAAGAAGTGAACTGCAAGTGTGCAGACAGGAAGGACAGAGATGAGGCCAGGGTAACTGAAGCAGAGTGAGTGAGTGGTAGGGCTGCCAGATTTAGTGACTAGAAATATAGTGCACACAGTTAAATTTCAGCTTAAATAAACAATAAATCATTTCTAATATAAGTATTTGCAATATATTACCTGTATTTTACCTGACAGCTAATGTGAGGGAGAGTGATTCTACAAAGATCAGATCATGCAGGGTGTTGCTAGAGAGCTTGCATAAAGCTTAGATTTTATTTTTCAGAAAGAAACAAATAGGCTTTGTACATACTTAAAAGCTCAGTTTCCTTTCTCCTTTTTAAGAAAGGTCCATAAACCATCCATATTTATAGTTTTAACTGAAAAATTAAGAAAAGGGGAGAGGAATATAGTTTTGGGGAGAAGACTCTCAAGCTTATTCTTGAAACAGCCACTACTAACTCACTGCATGTGGCATCTAAACTGAAACCCACTGCATGTCATTGAATCTAAGATTTTAAGGTACATGAATGTGTTATGTAGCTCTAAGAAAAAAATGGCAATAAACTATGACATATTGTTTTCATATTGTTTCGAATTTTTATTTTATGTTTATTTGAAATGGCTCTTTTAGGCTTCTTTAAATATAAAGTGTTAGCAGCTATCTCTCTTGGTTTTTAAAAATTATTTTGTTTTAGATTAACTGTCTCTGTTGTTAATACACAAACAGTTAAATGCCCATATCATACAAATTACTCATCAATTCCATTTTTGAGGTCCATATTTTCCATGCTGTAGCATCCTCTGTGCCATCAAGAATGATGATGATGTATCATTTCTTCAAATAGTGCTCTATGATTGCCTTCAGAATTTTTTCCAAGTTTTTGACACCTGAGGTGTAGTATCGGATGCTGGCATTTTAAAAAGTCTTGCCAGAAGTTATTGTCAAAGTGAAATCAGAGCTGGACAATAGTGAAAACACTAAAAAGAGGTTTTATTTGGGAACCACAGCAATAAGGGAAGAAACTTCCGCATGAAACTGAGCTCAATTCTGAATAAAGCATGGGCAAGTGGAAATTTTAAGTCAAGGAACAGAGAGAGGGTCTGTGGTTGGAAAATTAATAAGAGGAAAGATCAGGGTAGTGGGGATTCTGGCTAACTGACCTAATAGGATTCTTGCTGAGGACAGGCCGGGGAGATCAGACGTCGCCTGGGGGATGGTAGAGGATGAGGAACCCAATTACATATTGAGGGTGATCGAGTGTGAAGGATGAGGATTCTGCTTAAACTGACTTAGCAGGGTTCTTTCTAAAACTGGATTTTATAAGGAAGAACACAGATGGGTCTAGGAAAAGGTTCAGGAGCTTAACCAAAGTTTGTTCATACAAAGAATATTTTTCAATATCAGTGGAAGCTTTTCAGACAAGGCCAGGATTCCTATTTCTTCCTCAGATAGTCCTTAAATGGCGTGTGGACTGAAACATCAAGGGGTTGAAGATGTCCAGTAATGCCACCAGGAATTACAGTGAAGGTCACGCATTCCAAGACAACGGCCACATGGCTAACAGTGATTGTAAGACACTGTTAGCTCTAAAACAAATTTTTATTTTGAAGGTTGTTAGACTTTGAAAAAATCTATATCTTATAAAATATGGTGTTTGCCATTAATAAGATAACCTTTTATATTCCAATAACTCTAATCTTGTGGAAAAGCAAAATGATCACCTAAGCACAAGTTAATTTGTTGTTTATATAAAATCAGCCCTGAAAGAGGAGTATTGTGGGTTTTTTTTTTCCACTAGCACTCGGTCTTCAATGTAAATACCTTCACTAACAATAGAAAGAGTTAAACATAGAAAGAAATGGCGATTGCAACCGTGGTTACTTAGGAGTTTGTCTAGATAAGGTTAACAATCACCTCCCCATCTCACCTTAGCAAGTGGCCTTATTGCTATTTTATTTATTCATGGGCAACTGTGGGACAAAGTAATAAAATAAGGCAATTAACCTCTAATGAATCTGTAGGGTCAAGCAATCCAGATTTGCAGACATTCCAGAAATAAAGACTATGTATTTGTGTTAATGCAATGGATATTTGTGTTTATAGATTAGAGTTGATTGTGCAGTCCCCAGTGGTACATCCAAGTTACTCAATCTTTAGTAATTCCCAAATAATGGCTTTTAGGAAAACAGACTTGTAAGCCTAGAAGTTATTTATATACACCTTTCTTAAGACTATGCTATTCATCAGTGAATCTAGACAGGTGAGTGTTGCTTATCTTCATAAATATGTCTGTGCAAGGGTAAAGTATTGCCTATTAATACAAAGTATCCTAGGTAATAGCTGAAGTGTAATAGCTGCTCTATGTAATAGCTGTAGTGTTAAAACTTTTGTAAATTTTGTTTCCTTTAACTCTAAATTAAATCATGTTTTAATGGTACTATGAAATATTGACATTTAAAAACATTACAGCATGAATCATTTTCTAATAGAATCACTTCCCAGTTTATCCATTTTGTGGTTTTGGAGGCTTAAGTCTTGAGTTTTCTTAAAATAGATCATGACTTTAACAGGCTAATTTCAAATCTTCAGCTAGAAAATGTATCTAGATTTCCTCTCTTGTTATTTTTGGGGGTGTTTCTGTTTTATTGGATTTTGCTGACTAGGGTCATCCAGTCTCTTTCATCTTAAAGATGAGGAAACTGAGGCCCAAAGGGATTAGGTTCACCTGGAAATCCCGGTCTCTGGCATCTTATTCTGGGGCCATCTCTGTTGGCTTTGGTAAGATTTTCAGTGAAACTGAGAGACAATGTTGTTTATCATAGGCTCATTTAAAAAATACTCTATTTTAAAGTTAGCATGTTTATGATCATCTTTCCTCTGAGTAAATAATTAGGATGCAATAGGTGCTTCTGATATTGAATAGAAAAAGGCTTACATTTTATAAATGATTACCTTTGCTTTCTCTCTAAGGCTAGTTAGTGTTTGTTTATAGAACAACTGTTTCTTTATAATATTGTATTGATTTTCACTTTTGTGTGGTAATGCTTTCTAGCAAGAAAAATGAATTGTTAAAAAGACCAGAAAACCATTACATTGGTGTGCAGAGTCAGCCACTATTTATCAATTAATTTATAGTTCACATAAACTTATATTTTCTATCATTTTATGAAGTTCATGCTATATAAATTGCCTTCAGTGAGATCTATCTGAGTTCTATTTTTATGTTAATATTGTTCGTAAAATTTAAGCTAATTCTTTTCTTATCTCAAGTGGCTTTCTTTAAGGACTGAACATAAAAAGTGATTATCTTTTCTAAGTGTTATTTTGACAGAGATAATCTGTATAAACCAAACTTATGGAAATATATTATCCAAAATGATATATCAGGGCTCTGTGTGACAATACTTGCTGTATAACCTCAGTTATTTTACTTACCTTCTCTGAGTCTCAGTACTTTCATTCATAAAATGGAGATAATGCCTCATTGAATAAGTAACAAATACAATATCCTTTTCAATGCTCTTGAAGTACTATTTGGCACATGTAAAAAGGTGTTGCTGGAATTTGTTAAGTGTAGGAGATGTGTACCGAAATAATACAGGGGAGTTACTCTGAGTCACAATTTAAGAGGTAGAAAACAGCTCTAAGTTTGCAATTGGTTCAAGCCCCATGTGTTCTCTTGGCTTGAAGTTTTTATACATTTTCTTTTTCCTTTCTAAAGTCTGGAGGAATTCTGTATCTCTTTTTTGTCAGTACTTTTTGTGATTAGGAATTAGATGGATAGAGATAGATTCTTTATCTTTCCTCTATTCAGTGGGGATTTACAGAATTTTGGTTGCCAGTACGTTGGAAACACCATAAAGTCAAGATGTTGGAACACACAGATCCTCCTGGAACATTTACAGCACATTACAGAAGATAAGGAAACCAGCAGAGACCATTGGAGAGAAACTTTAACTCTCTCTTCCCTCTTGTGCCTGCCTTTCTAGATTAGGGACCAGGTCATTTATTATGGGATATAAGTTGTGATATTCAAAGGAAGATATTGTATTGAGAGGAGAGGAGAAATGTTTAACATAGAAAAAGGGAGAGGTCTTTGTTGGCTTTGAAGAAAAGTTTGTTTCTTAAAGCTAAAAGTGAGATAATGGCCACACATGACCATGATGTTGATGGGCACCATGAGCTAAAAAGAGTTTCTTATGGTTATCCTGGACAGATCAGCCCATGTTTTCCCTTTATTATTCCAAACATCAGTGAGGCCCAACTTTCTAAGGCAGAAGTTTTGCTCCATAAATTGTAGTAGTTAGATATACTAGTAGACTCATGATTAGTAGACCTATGCACTAGTAGACTAGTAGACTTAACAGTTGTCATTTATGGGATAAATTGGGGTGAATACCTTGTCCTCTGCCACATCACCTAATAAAGTACTGGGCCCCTCACCAAGAAAGCAATAATGTCCTGGAATTATTTTGATATGGAATTATCGGAGCTTCACTTGGAGATATTTTAAAATTGTATCTGGCAGTAATGAAACAAATAAATATGACCTTTATTTGAATACAAAGCCCATGGCTCTTGTTTTTTGGTAAACCCAAACTGAACATAATAATGAGCCAACATAAAATTTTATAGACCTTAGCTGATCCCAAGCAGGCAACACTATATTAAAATAGGGGTGGGGAAAATGGGGAATCCTCAATGAATATTCTGTGTTTTTAATTTATGCACATAGTTATAAGAAGATGAGAAAATGGTTTCACAAAAGTAGAATGAGAAGAGGGATATCTTGTGTCATTAATGAGGCAGGATATATTTAGGGCAAGAAACAGGCAGTGTAGTAATTTGGGGTCATCTCTCTTTATCTCTTGTTAGCTCAGACTCTGTAATTGACTTAATTTAACTTAGCTAATGAGGTTATTTTTCAAATAGTTTTCTAAATACTGGCATTAGCTGATTAGGTCAAAGGTCATCAGCCTCTTGTTTAGGGCCATTAAAATGATTCCAATGCCTTCACTTACAGGTAACAGACTCCTAACTCAAACTAGGGCTCAGAAATAAAAGGCAGAATTTTGGGGTTTATGACACCGAAAAGTCCAGGAAATGTTTGACTTCAGGTAAGTCTTGAAAGAATGAACACTTGGTCTCTCTCCATTTTGTGTGTATGTGGCAAAGATGACCCCAACTCTAGGCTTGCATTCTATAGGAGTTGGGGACCTCTGACCTAAACCATATAGATTTAGAGTGGAAGAGAGGTGGTTCCTTGTGGGAAAATCATGGCTGTCATCCAGAGGAAGGGGTTTGGGACACATAAGAGTAACATCTGTTCCCTCCAGCCACTTGCCTTTCCTGTAGTAGCCTTCCTTGTGTCAGAAGGGCTAATTCTTGTTTTAGTCCCATTTGTTTCCATAAAACACATTTCGACTGAAAAATCACACAATTATAAATTTGAAAGGAGACTTTATTTATTTAAAGGGTGCACCCTGCAGTTTGGGAGGTGGGCCTCTGGCTGAAACTGGAAGCAAGCATTTCAAAGAAGTAAGGGTTGCCGCAGGAGATTTATGCTGAATGGATTGGCTAAATTTATGTATTCAACAGCTTACAAGAAGAGCTATGAATATTCACAAAGGGGCCCCTAACACATGTGGGCTGAACAAACATGCATGTTACATACAACCTATGTTCACTCTGGGGCTGAGACTTAACCTTTAAATGCATTACGATTAGGCCCTGCACATCAGAAGGTGACACAGGGACATAAAGGCACTCAGTTTGCAGCCTCTGTAAACTAGCCAGAACCAGTCAATGGTCAGTGGTCTCTTATCAGGAGAAAGTTACTGAAATCAGTCCTATCCAAACAAAGCTGTAGCTATTGCTTGTGGAATAAGGGTGTCAGTTATTCAGAGTCTGCTAGTGGATGAGCTGCAATTGTTTCAATATTGCTTACCAGGAGGCCAAGGCTTGTTTAGCTGCTAGAGAAAGAGAAACTGTGTGGCAGTTAGGACATAGTTTATTCTTATGTAGGGGAGGGTGGCTTAACTCCTGCCCAGTATGACCATAGGTCTCATTTATAATTTGTTATTACCACAAAGGGTGCATTCCATCTGTCTTATGATCTCTATTTTAATATTAATGCTGGTCAGTTGTGTCTAAACTGCAAAAGGGACGGGGTATAAGGAAGTGTGTCTGACCTCCCGTCTCATCATGGCCAAGACTCAGTTTTTAATCTCTTTGGCGTCCCTTTTGCCAAGAGGGGCTCATTCAGTCAGGGGCTTAGGCTTTTATTTTTAGTTCTCATATGAAACCAGGTAGCTTCATGCCTAGTCTCCTCAGTGTTTATAATAATGTTTGTATTCCATTATATTAAAACGGTAATTTAGAATATGTAAAATGGTACAGTCTAATGGTGGTAATTCCTTTTAGAGGCAACTTTTAGCACCTCCTTCAAATAGCCTGGAAGATTGAGCCTGCTTCTAGTACATTAGTCCTAAGCTAAACCTTCCTCGGAGAGGATCCCATTTCATGTATTTGGATATTTGCATGTGTTTCTTTTTCTGTTTTTTTTTTTTTTTTTTTTTTGAGACAGAGTCTTGCTCTGTCACCCAGGCTGGAGTGCAGTGGCCGGATCTCAGCTCACTGCAACCTCCGTCTCCCGGATTCACGCCATTCTCCCGCCTCAGCCTCCTGAGTAGCTGGGACCACAGGCGCCCGCCACCTCGCCCGGCTAATTTTTTGTATTTTTAGTAGAGATGGGGTTTCGCCGTGTTAGCCAGGATGGTCTCGATCGCCTGACCTCGTGATCCGCCCGTCTCAGCCTCCCAAAGTGCTGGGATTACAGGCTTGAGCCACCGCGCCCGGCCTGCATGTGTTTCTTTATAAAATATGTAAGACTGCAGGGAGAAGCACTTCCCATCGCCACCACAGGGTCAAGGAGCTGGGCGCTACAGCACAGCAACAGCTTCCTCCAGACAGTACTCTTTTACAGGTGGGGTTAGGAGACGCATTCTGACTTTAGGATCTGAGGGACAAGACACTGATTGCATTGTTCTCCACAATGCAAAACTGAAGGAGAAGGAGTTCAGTTGTAAGATTCTACTTCAGCTGTTGTTATTGTCATCAGCATCCTATAGAAAAAGAGGCACTTTTTTCTATAGGTTGATGGGTTTGTTGACTTGTTTCAGAGTCCCAGGATTTATTTTTCACTCCCAAGAAAGTCACTTGGCCACTCTAAGCCTTGGTTTCCTCATCTATAAATTGGAATTAAGATCAATTGCTCTAAGGTCCAATGAAATAACATATGCAAAGCTTCCTTGTATAAACGATAAACACTTTTACATATGATTCCTTCAGGGATGAAACTCTCCTTGACTAGAACCTTGTGACTGGTTCTGCTGTGGTTAATGCTGTGGTTAATAAACACTAGTCTGTGGCTTGCATTTTGTTGGCAGTTGTAATATTTCTGTAAAATAAAGCATTTGGAGTCACTTTTTATAATGTAAAAATAACAAGGGGGGCTTTGTTGGCCTAGGTGGTTCATTAAAAAGTCTCTAATAATGTATAGGCTTGCCAGATTTTGCAAATAGAAAACTAGTATGCTCAGTTAAATTTGAATCAAATGAATAACAAATAATTTTAGTCTAAGTCTATCTGGCATAGAGCATGGGATTTTATCCGGTAAACCCACCAAAAATATCAGTAGACTGCAAGCAGAAATCGTTATCTAACTTATTTTTATATTTCCAAATCTTAGTACAATCCCTGACCCATAGCAAGTGTTTAATACGTAATTCTGGAATAAAACAATCAGTAGAATATCTATTTGGAAAGCTGTTGTTCATATGACAAATTGCTTTTATCAAGCTTTTTCAGCTTTGCTTTTCTCGTCTCTTAAGTAAAGATAATAGTAACTCGTCTCTTAAGTAAAGATAATAGTAAGAACATAAGTTTTCAAAAACATGTTAGTGAGGTCTACACGTTTAGTAAGTAAATCTAGTGTCCTGAAAACAGTTCCCGTCGGGCTGTTCCCTTTTCCACCTGGAGGAGTCAGCACCCAGTGTTTAAGCTTGGTTGGGTTTCTGCAGAGAATTAAACTGTGCCTAACTCCTACTGGTTCTCCTGCTCTCTTAATGTCTCCATTGTCTAACTTGGAGATTGTGAAGCAAACACTGGATCGCTGTGGTAGTTCTGGATAATTTTCTTAAAGCCACCTATTAACAGCATACAAAACCTACTCCAGCCAATCAACAGTAAGACCCTACATGGAAGTAAAAGCTGTTTTACTTCACCTGGTGTAGCCAGGAAGTTATGAGTTAAGGCTCCATTTTCCCTTGCTTTGCTAACATTTTCACATGCTGTTGAAGTAGTGAGTGGTTTTTAGGTGCCATATGTGTTGGCGTAATTACATACACTGGCATAAATTGTTTGATGCAATTTCTCAAACTTATTTAAATTTGTTCTCAGAAATCAAAACAGCTCATTAGCTTCCAAGAATATGTTTGTAATTCCTGGAAAATAATTTCTTGTGGCATTTCAAGTTTGACATATGAAGTTGCCATTCTTGAGGGCTTCCTGAATTTTAGTTTTGCAGATGCTTATTAATTAAGCATCTGTCTCCTTTACTGGCTTCATCTCAACCTCACATCTAAATGTTGGTGGCCTTGGAGCTCAGTGCTGGTTCCTCTTGTAGTGCTGTGTGTTAGCTCATCTCACCCAACCCTGTGACAATTAAACATCTCTCAGCTGACTATTCCCATATTTCTCTAGCCCAGTGTTATCTTCTGAGCAACAGGCCTTTTTGACATCCCCACTTGGATGTAATGTATTTCTCAAACTTAACACATCTGAAATGAGCTACTTAGTCTCCTTCCCACCCCTCTCCGCACTTCAGTGAGTACTCCTCTCTCCCCCATAGTTGTTTTTCTCCTATTGTTCAGTAAAGGACAAAAATATCCACCCAGTTGCAAAAGCCAGATATATGGAGGTTATTCTTTTTTTTTTTTTTTTGAGAAAGAGTCTTGCTTTATCACCCAGTCTATAGTGCAACGGCATGATCATAACTCACTGCAGCCTCAAACTCCTGAGCTCAAGCAATCCTCCCGCCTTAGCCTCCCAAGTAGCTAGGATGATAGGTGCATGCCATCACACCTTACTAATTTCTTTTTGGTGGGTACAGAGTTTCACTATGATGCCCAGGTTGGTCTTGAACTCCTGGCCTCAAGTGATCCTCCTGCCTCAGCCTCCTGGGGTTACAGGCATAAGCTGCAACCAGTCAAGGGGGTTTTCTTAACACTTCTGATCCCTCATCTTCTGCCTCTATCCCTTTCCTGACTTGGATTGGATAATCCATCATCAAAGCTTGTTATGTCTGTCTCCGAAACTGTTTCAGCTCTAGCTACTTGTCTTCATCTCCACCTCACTGCTCTAGGTGAAGCCACTATCTTTCACCTGAACTCTCTTCTCCATGCTAGTCCATTCTCCACACAGTTACCACGGTGATCTTTTAAAACTACAAACAAAATCGGCAGACTTTCTTGCTTAAAACCATGCAATAGCTTTGAATTAGGGGGGAAAAAATCCAAATCTCACCCCATGGCCTGAGGCAGTATCTGGCCCCTGCCTGCCTTCACAGGTTTATCTCACCTATGAATTCCTCACTCACTCACTGCATTCCAGCCACACAGGAGTTTTCTCAGTTTTTCCAATGAATGATGCTGCTGCCACCTGCCATACTCCACCCACTTCACTCCTTCTTGTCATTCTTATCTTTCAGTTCAAACGTCACTCCCACACTCTAAAGCACCATGAACATAAGAATCTTGCCCACATGTGTTTACATGACTGAGCACAGAGCTGGCACACAGTAGACACTCAAATTTGGTACACTGAATGAAAGAATAAAGGAAGGAAGGGGAGGGGATGTACTCTAGATAAGGCCACATCCTTCTGTTATACATCTTCATAGCACTATTCTCTAGCCTTCAACCATACTTATCACAACTTACATTTTATTAGTGAGATAGGTGATTAGTTTCACCTGCCTCTTTAGACTCCATGAGAGCAGGAACATGTCTCATTTTATCCCAGAGCCTAGCACATTCCTAGCACCTGGTGGGTGCTCAGGACATGGCTGGTTGTGGTTGTTGCTGCTAAATTCTTGGTCCTTATCTCATTTTACAACTTTAACATAGCTGGGCACATCATTCTCCTTGAAGCATTACCTTCCTCTAATGCTGGATTCTAACTCTCCTACATCCCCTTTTCTGGTTCCATCTTTCTCATTCTCATATGCAGGTTCCTTTTCTGCTCTTAGTTCCCTTAAAGTTAGCATTCTGTCCATAGTAGATTCATACTGTGGAATACTGCTCCACAGTAAACAGAAACAATGATTGATACACACAACTTGTATACATCTCAGGGCATTATGCTGAGTGAAGAAAGCCAATCTCAAAATGTTATATACTGTGTGGTTTAATTTCTATAATGGTTTCAAAATGACATATAGTAATGGATAATAGATAGGTAGTTGTCAAGGGCTGGGATAGAGGAAGAAGACGAAAAAGGGAAAGCATGAGAGAGTTTGGGGGTGATGAAACTGTTCTATATCTTACTATGGTGGTGGTTACACAAATCTATATATGTGATAAAATGCTGGGTGAAGGGTACATGGGAAGTCTCTGTACAAGTTTTGCAACTTTTATGTGAGTCTCAAATTATTTCAAAATAAAAAGTTTTTTAGAAGTTAGTATTCTTTCACATCACCTGTCATCAGCGAAATACCAATTGGAGCAATGAGATACCAGTACATATCTATTAGAATGGCCCAAATCAGAACACTGACAACATCAAATGCTGGAGAGCATGTGGAGCAACAGGAATTCTGAATTATTGTAGTGGAAATGCAAAATGGTATAGCACCTTTAGAAGATAATTTGACAGTTTCTTACAAAGCTAAATATACTCTTACCAGACAATCCAGTAATCTCACTCCTTGGTGTTCATTCAAAGGAGTTGAAAACTTAAGTCTGCAAAAAATCCTGCACATGGATAGTTAGAGCAGCTTTCTTCATAACTGCCCAGACTTAGATGCAATCAAGATGTCCTCTAGTAGGTGAATGGATAAACTGTGGTACATGCAGACATTGGAATATTATTGAGTGTTAAAAAGAAATGAGCTATCAGGTTATGAAATGACATAGAGGAAACTTAAATGCACATTACTAAGTGAAAAAAGCCAATTCTGTAAAGGCTGTATACTGTATGATTCCAATGATATGACATTCTGGAAAAGGCAAAGTAATTGAGACAGTGAAAAGATAAGTGTTTGTCATAGATTGAAGGGAGGGACGGATGGAAAGGGAGGGAGGCAAAAGATAGAGGATTTTTAGGGAAGTGAAAGTATTCTGTATGATACTCCAAGGGTGGATATATGTCATTATAAATTTGTCAAAAGCCCACAGTTGGAGGTTGCAGTGAGCCAAGATCGCACCACTGCGCTCCAGCCTGGGCAACAGAATGAGACTCTGTCAAAAAAA
The DNA here is from genome assembly GCF_009764315.1 of Trachypithecus francoisi. Taxonomy (NCBI): domain Eukaryota; kingdom Metazoa; phylum Chordata; class Mammalia; order Primates; family Cercopithecidae; genus Trachypithecus; species Trachypithecus francoisi. The sequence continues at coordinate 47,612,430 of NW_022681468.1, forward strand.
AGATAAAAAAAAAAAACCACACCTATGAAATGTATGACACCAAGAGTGAACCCTAATGTGAACGACGGCCTTGGGTGATAACACAGTGTCTGCATAGGTTCATCAATTGTAATCAACGTGCCACTGTGGGAGAGATGTTGGTAATGGGGGAGGCTATGCATGTGTAGGGGCAGGAAGTATATGGGAAATATCCGAACCTTCTCAATTTTGCTGTGAACCTAAAACTGCTCTAAAAAATACAGTCTATTTTTTAAGAAGTTAGTATTCTTCAGGGATCCTTGAAAGCCTGCCTTTCTTTACCTCCTGTGAGCTCTCCCTGTGACTCCTCATCTACTCTTTTTTTCCCCTCATTTTGTTTTTATTATAGCATGTTTGCTTAATTTACAGCAAGCATAAAATAAGCTCGGTCCTGTTTTGATCCAGACATTCATGTTTTAAAGGTTGTACACAATATTTGTTAAAAAGAATGTACAAAAATACCGTTCTAGAAGCTTCTATAAGAGAGAAAATACAAAATTTAACCCCACAACTTTCCTCTTTGCTAGAACTGCAAACTACTGCTACAGTTTTAAATAGGCTTTTTGTTGTTTATACATCCAGGATAGTCTAAAAAAATTAAACATGCATATAAATGAATGCATAGCAGAACATGAACACTGACTGCAAACAGTAAAGAAAAGTTAGAAATACTATCAAATATACAAAGGTTCTAGAATCAATCCTTTAAACACATTCCACAACAGTATTTCAGAACCATTGTTTTGTTCTTTGTAGGCAAAGCCTAGATTACTAAAACCAAAACTGAAAAAAGTAATCCTCTAAAAGGAATTGTTTCTCTGTGATAATTCTTACTTATATCTGTAAGCAAGCAATCCGAGATTTTTTTTAATTTTAGCTTTTTATTCAGAAATGAGATTGGACATGTCAAGTCACTTTTGTCCCCAAAATGATGTTTTGAAGAAATACTAGAAATTACAAATGGTTAAGGATATTACTTCTTCATTTTTAGTCAGTTACTACACTGATAATCAAAAACTCAGAAGATGTGACTCTTGCTTAAAACTGACCAATCCTCTTTCCAAAATTACTTTAAATTTCATGGTACCACAGAATCACCTAGAATGAGTGTTGTCTTTCAACTTGCCTCATATTAAATGAACTGAGGTGGGAAAAACAAACCTCCCTCATAACGAGGCAGGCAAATTTTGATAGAAATACACAGGCCCATGCTGTAAGCATCAAAATTTCAGTTCTTTTACACTATGAACACACAAATCTTGCTTCCAACAGCTGTAAGAAAACTAAGCAATATTATGATCAACAGTGCTCCTTAAACTTTATAATAACTATATAAGAACATTTTTTCCCTTTAAAATTATTTTTGCCATTTTAAGGTGAGTTTTTGTGATGTTGTCTATGTTCCAAATCTTCACAGGAACCAGAAAAAAGCAGTGAAGCCTCCACATTTCAGTCAAAAACTCAGTCTCCCTGAAAATACTACGTAACCCAGTTTGCATAATTCCCTAAGACAGTGGGGTTAACAAAAGAACTAATCCACACTTCATCATAAATAATTATCATGGGCATAGATATGTTGACAAGACATAAAGGTCCACCCTGAACCTAAATGTGTCTGAGCAGTCAGTATTGTACTGTAGCTACGACTTCACTTTTCTGTCATTCTTATTAGCAAGCTACATTTCTAGGTTAACAATTCTACCAAATACAAATATGAAAGTTTATTTGTAATAAAATAATGTTGCAAATTATGGTCAACCACATCTTTTCACCAAATACTTCAAGCATAAAAAATGGGAATCTTTACAAAAATATATAGAGACACCACAAATTGGTAGCACCCTATAACATTAAACAAACTTGACTCTTAAGAGTGGCTTCTCAATAGCATATCATTTTGATTATGATCATTGCCTGGTACAGGGAAAACTAACAAGTGTCTTTGTAATCATAATTGCAATACTGTATTCCTGATAATTTAGGTAAACCAAACTATGAATAAGTGAATGATACACGCCTAAAAATGATCATGGCTTATATTATCAGTGGCCAGTGAACACAGGACTAGTCCAAGACCTTGATACAGATTTTGACCTAGACATAGACTGTGACTTCGACTGAGATTTGGATCTAGGTGGTTCTTTTTTCCCTAATTCCTTTTCATATCTTGAGCCAGACTTATAATGTGTCTTGGAATCTATTTTCGAGGTGCCTCTAGTTTTGGTGTGAGATGCAGACCTAGAATGTGATTCAACCTTCATTTCTTCCTTGACCTGGGACTTGGATTGTGATCTTGAATTGGATTTAGATCTTGAAAAAGATTGATTTCGGTTTTGAATCTGTCATATTCAGAATGGCTTCTGCTATGTTGATCTTCCGGTCGGTCTACTGTTTCTAGGACTATACGACCTTCTATAGTTGTAATCAGAAGACTGCCTTCTTGATCTCCTTCTTTCACAACTTTGGCTTCTAGAATGTCTGTATCTGTCATAATCATCATTGCATGAAGAACTGTACACATTCCTCCCTTCCTTGGCTCTCATCTGATTTAGTGTCTTCTGATCCCCCTAGGCAAACTTTATTTTAATCTGCCATCCACAAATCCACTTGCTGTCACAATTATGTAAAGCGTCTTCACCATCACAAACATCCTCAAATTGAACATAAGCAAATCCTCTTGGACGGCGAATGTAGAAACCAAGCAAAACATACACATCAACTATAGGACCATAATGACCAAGTTCATGCTGTAAATCTTCATACCTGGTGTCACTGGCCATGTTCCCAAAGAAGAGAGACGTGTTCAGGGATACCGGCAGCAGGACATGGCGGTGGTGTGAGTGTCAGCCTAGAGCACTAACAGTCTCAGCAAACCGTCTGCAGCTCCAGCTGCCGATCCTCCACTCCCACTTCTCATCTACAATCATACAGTTGTAATCTCTCATTCATGCTCCTGAGCTCTGTCCCTCCTTCCTGGGTTCCTGTCTTATGTGCCCACATATCTAGCAACTATACAGATCTATGTGTGTTGATCTTGAATACATTGATGCGTATATAGTGCTAATTTCTGTGACCATTCCATGAGAAAACTGTTTATTTTCTATTTATGGACACATTTTAACCTTGAAGTTTCTATATGGCACAACTAAATCACCCTTCATCAAAATCAGTGTATACTGTGACATCACAGTCTTTTCATGTGATTTGTGCACTGAACTCAACATTTTTCTGGAAGATATTATTGTATGTTCTTCCTTCTGGTTGCACCATGGAAATTCTGTGCCTTAGTCACATTTACATTTATATATATCTTTAGAAAGGCAATGCTTCAGTCCAGCAACTCTGCTGCACTTTAAGTGGAAAACAGTCTTTATTTCTCCTTTCATTTTTCAGTTTCCCACTGTGCCTCACAATTGATTTTTAAAAAAAAATTTTTAGAGGAGGTCAAACATTGTTTGAGTGTGGGGCAAATAATCTCCCAGGGAGACAGCAAATCAGTCCTTGCAGCTTTCAGCAACATTCGCAGAACAGCATCTAGACACCAGCCACAGCAGAGTGTGTGCTACAGAACAGGGCACTCAAAACAAAGTCAAAGGAAGCACTGAGAACAAGACAAATGATTTCAAAAGATGAAGAAACATTCTGCAAGAGTGGTGCCCTTAGCATCCGACCATGTCTCTGAACAAAACCCACCTATATCCGATGGTAACTTGTTTTCCTGGGCATTTGCCCTTCTCCAGGTGGCTGTTTTTATGCTTCTTGTGCTCACTGTTATCATCACTGTTTATTCTCAGGGGAAATCCATGAGATACAACTGAAATGACCTGTTGCCTAATTATGATTTTTACTGGTACAATTGGCAGTTTTGAAATGAAAATTACTTTAGGGAAATTTTTCAGAGCCCCTAAAAGAGAACATTTTTTAAGAGTTGCCTTGATTTGACTTATTTACATATCAGGTAGTTTATTTGGAGCCCAAACTCTAATGATTGTGTTTAAGACGTTTCCATGTCTTTGACTTTGCTAATATTTCAGTAATTTATGTAGCTGCTGTTCTCCAAAAATGTATATAGACAAGGAAATGATATAAAGAATTCTATAGAAGAATCAAGCATTTGAGGAAATAAAGGAATACAAAAGGAATTGAATAAAATGTATATTTTTCTACATAGCTGAATTGAGATCTTTATCAACCTAATGGACATTCCAACTGAGCTGAGGCTGAGCCCAATTCTAAAGAATAAAGGGGAAAACAGCAACATTGGGATGAAATTGTCAGTCTTTTGGACTCAGAGACATTGACTAACGTTCAATCTTAAAGACTAAAACATTGAAGGCATTAAAAAAAGGAAGGATTTAAATTTCTCTTTTTTAAAAACACTATCATTCACTTGTTTAAACATCAGGTTTTCTAAATTGATAACATTTTTATTTAATGCAGGAACAAATTAGAATTTTACCGCAAGTGGCTTTATGAATATTGTATTCAAGAATGAATAGTCAGGTAGTTTCTGCTATATTATTTCTTGGGTTCATCTAAGAGGCTGTGATCATCTGACTTTTATGATGAATAATAATAAAACACACCAATCAGGCCAAAAGCCCAGCATAGCTATGTGAATTTTTAGCTAAATGATACTTCTTTTTAAAAATGTGGTTGAATTATTTAAAGTAAGTACAATTCCATAAGCAATTAGCTAACAATGTTTTGTTTAGACCTGGTCTGAGGAATAAATGTCTTTGCTAGACAGCATGTTAACCACTAGTGTTTGATACACAGATTAATGCTTGCAACAGGGACTGGCAGGTTAAGCATTCTTCCTCAATCTTGTTTCTCTACTCTAAATACATTTACCAAACCCATTTTTGAGACTACGAAGATAAATGCCAATCTGGGCTTTGTCCAGATGATCACAAAATATAAAATACTTTCATCCTAAATAATGAGACTTTATGTTATGTTCATCTTAAAATAAGTTACAGGATCTGAAGTCTTGCATTACTTCTAGTTGACAAGGCTGAAAAAGTAAACACACAATTTAAATGTAAAATGTAAACTTTATATACAAGATCATATGTTGCCTTTGCCCTTGGATAGACTTGTGAATTTCATTTATTGGAGTTACTATAGACCAGGAAAGAGAAGAAGTAGGAGCATTTGAGGGCTACAATGCCACATTGTCTCTTCCCTTTAACCAGGAACTCAACTACAGTAAATAATACCTCAGATTTTTCTTTAAAAAAGCTTTCCAAAAGGGAAAACTCTACATACCTCTTTAGAAATATCACTCTAATTATCAGTCATTACCATTTTGAATTTCTTCTTTAAATTAGCTTTATGTTAACCAAACTATGTGCTGCTACACTTTGATGTTCTTGCCTGAGAACACATTTGATGTTCTTGCCTGAGAAATGGAGGATTGTACCTCCATTTCCCAATCCACAAGTGAATACTTCAGTTTCTGATATTTTAAATGAGAGAATCTCTAAAGTTCTTTCCAGCTCTAATAGTTTTTAGCCATTATTGTATGCTATCAAGTTCTGGCTCATGAACTTTTGGGGGACATGGATTCCTCGTTGAGTATGCAATTTAAGTTATGGACCATCTCTACAGTAATATGCACATACACATAATTTTTTGATACAGTTTTACAGTGTTTTGGGACCTTCTGAAGTCCCCAGATGTCCCTGCATCCCAGGTAAAGAACTCCTACCAGAGCACATACGTCTTCCCATTTGTGAGTTGTATAAAAAAAGACATTGCTGGTGCTTTCTGCATGACTGGAATTTTTTTTTTTTTTTTTTGTCATTTTACAGATTTATTTCTCAAGAAATGTATTGCTATGTTTGCTTTTTAAAATATACTTTAAGTTCTGGGGTACATGTGCAAAACGTGCAGGTTTATTTCATAGTTATACACGTGCCATGGTGGTTTGCTGCACCCCTCAATCCGTCATTTACATTAGGTATTTCTCCTAATGGTATTCCTCCCCTAGCCCCCCACCTCACAACACATCCGGGTGTGAGATGTTCCCCCCACCCCGTGTTCATGTGTTCTCATATACTCCCACTTATGAGTGAGAACATGCGATGTTTGATTTTCTGTTCTTGTGTTAGTTAGCTGAGAATGATGGTTTCCACTTCATCCATGTCCCTGAAAATGACATGAACTGATCCTTTTTTATGGCTGCTTAGTATTCCATGGTGTATATGTGCCACATTTTCTTTATCCAGCCTATCGATTGGGCATTTGGGTTGGTTCCAAGTCTTTGCTATTGTTAACAGTGCAGCAATAAACATACGTGTGCATGTGTCTTTATAGTAGAATGATTTATAATCCTTTTGGCATATACCCAGGGTCAAATGGTATTTCTAGTTCTAGATCCTTGAGGAATCGTTACACTGTCTTCCACAATGGTTGAACTAATTTACACTCTTACCAACAGTGTAAAATCGTTCCTATTTCTCCACATCCTCTCCAACGTCTGTTGTTTCCTGACTTTTTAATGATCACCATTCTAACTGGCATGATATGGTATCTCATTGTGGCTTTGATTTGCATTTCTCCAATGACCAGTGATGATGAGCTTTTTTTCATAGCTTGTTGGCTGCATAAATGTCTTCTTTTGAGAAGTGTGTGTTCATATCCTTCACCCACTTTTTGATGGGGATTTTTTAATTGTAAATTTGTTTAAGTTCTTTGTAGATGCTGGATATTAGCCCTTTGTCAGATGGATAGATTGCAAGCTTTTTCCCATTCTGTAGGTTGCCCGTTCACTCTGATGATATTTTCTTTGGCTGTGCAGAAGCGCTTTAGTTTAATAAGATCCCATTTGTCAATTTTGGCTTTTGTTGCCATTGCTTTTTGTGTTTTAGTCATAAAGTCTTTGCCCACGCCCATGTCCTGAATGGTATTGCCTAAGTTTTCTTTTAGGGTTTTTTTGGTTTTAGGTCTTACATTTAAGTCTTTAATCCATCTTGAGTTAATTTTTGTATAAGGTGTAAGGAAGGGATTCAGTTATGGCTAGCCAGTTTTCCCAACACCATTTATTAAATAGGGAATCCTTTCTCCATTGCTTGTTTTAGTCAGGTTTGTCAAAGACCAGATGGCTGTAGATGTGTGGTGTTATTTCTGAGGCCTCATTCTGTTCCATTGGTCTATATGTCTGTTTTGGTACAAGTACCAAGCTGTTTGGTTATTGTAGCCTTGTAGTATAGTTTGAAGTCAGGTAGTGTGATGCCTCCGACTTTGTTCCTTTTGCTTAGGATTGTATTGGCTATATGGGCTCTTTTTTGGTTCCATATGAAATATAAGGTAGTTTTTTCCAATTCTTTCGAGAAAGTCAGTGGTAGCTTGATAGGGATAGCATTGAATCTATGAATTACTTGGGGTAGTATGGCCATTTTCATAATGATTCTTCCTATCCATGAGCATGGAATGTTTTTGCATTTGTTTATGTCCTCTCATATTTCCTTGAGCAGTGGTTTGTAGTTCTCCTTGAAGAGGTCCTTCACATCCCTTGTAAGTTATATTCCTAGATATTTTCTTCTCTTTGTAGCAATTGTGAATGGGAGGTCACTCATGATTTGGCTCTCTGTTTGTCTGTTCTTGGTGTATAGGAATGCTTGTGATTTTTGCATGTTGATTTTGTATCCTGAGACTTTGCTGAAGTTGCTTATCAGCTTAAGGAGATTTTGGGCTGAGATGATGGGGTTTTCTAAATATACAGTCGTGTTATCTGCAAACAGAGACAATGTGACTTCCTCTTTTTCTGTTTGAATACCCTTTATTTCTTTCTCTTGCCTAACTGCCCTGGCCAGAACTTCCAATACTATGTTGAATAGGAGTGGTGAGAGAGGGCATACTTGTCTTGTACCAGTTTTCAAGGGGAATGCTTCTAGCTTTTGCCCATTCAGTATGATATTGGCTGTGAGTTTGTCATAAATAGGTCTTATTATTTTGAGGTATGTTCCATCAATACCTAGTTTATTGAGAGTGTGTTGAATTTTGTTGAAGGCCTTTTCTGCATCTATTGAGATAATCATGTCGTTTTTGTCATTGGTTCTGTTTATGTGCTGGATTACGTTTATTGATTTGCATATGTTGAACCAATCTTGCATCCTAGAGATGAAGCAACTTGAACATGGTGGATAAACTTTTTGATGTTCTGCTGGATATAGTTTGCCAGTATTTTATTGAGGATTTTCACTTCAATGTTCATCAGGAATATTGGCCTGAAATTTTCCTTTTTTGTAGTGTCTCTCCCAGGTTTTGGTATCAGGATGATGCTGCCCTCATAAAATGATTTAGGGAAGAATCCCTCTTTTTCTATTGTTTGGAATAGTTTCAGAAGGAATGGTACCAGCTCCTCTCTGTACCTCTGGTAGAATTCAGCTGTGAATCCGCCTGGTCCTGGACTTTTTTTGATTGGTAGGCTATTAATTACTGCCTCAATTTCAGAAGTTATTACTGGTCTATTCGGGGGTTCAACTTCTTCCTGGTTTTTTCTTAGGAGGGTGTATGTGTCCAGGAATTTATCCACTTCTTCTAGATTTTCTAGTTTACTTGTATAAAGGTGTTTATAGTATTCTCTGATGGTAGTTTGTATTTCTGTGGGATCAGTGGTGATGTCCCCTGTATCATTTTTTATTGTGTCTATTTGATTCTTTTCTCTTTTCTTCTTTATTAGTCTGGATAGTGGTCTATCAATTTTGTTGATCCATTCAAAAAACCAACTCCTGGATTCATTGATTTTTTGACGGGTTTTTTGTGTCTCTATCTTCAGTTCTGCTCTAACCTTAGTTATTTCTTGTCTTCTGCTAGCTTTTGAATGTGTTTGCTCTTGCTTCTCTAGTTCTTTTAATTGTGATGTTAGGCTGTTGAATTTAGATCTTTCCAGCTTTCTCTTGTGGGTATTTAGTGCTATAAATTTCCCTCTACACACTGCTTTATGTGTGTCCCAGAGATTCTGGTACGTTGTAACTTGTTCTCACTGGTTTCAAAGAACATCTTTGTTTCTTCCTTAATTTTTTTATTTACCCAGTAGTCATTTATGGAAGGTTGTTCAGTTTCCATGTAGTTGTGAGGTTTTGAGTGTGTTGCTTAATCCTTCATTCTAATTTGATTGCACTGTGGTCTGAGAGAGTGTTATGATTTCCATTCTTTTGCATTTGCTGAGGAGTGTTTTACTTCCAATTATGTGGTCAATTTTAGAATAAGTGTGATGTGGTGCTGAGAAGAATGTATATTCTGTTAATTTGGGGTAGAGAGATCTATAGATGTCAATTAGGTCCACTTGGTCTAGAGCTGAGTTCAAGTCCTAGATATCCTTGTTAATTTTCTTTCTTGCTGATCTGTCTAATATTGACAGTGGGCTGTTAAAGTATTCCACTATTATTGTGTGGGAGTCTAATTCTCTTTGTAGGTCTGTAAGAACTTGCTTTATGAATCTGAGTGTTCCTGTATTGGGTATATATGTATTTAGGATATTTAGCTCTTCTTGTTGCATTGATCCCTTTACCATTATGTAATGCCCTTCTTTGTCCTTTTTGATCTTTGTTGGTTTAAAATCTGGGTTTTTTTCAGATACTAGGATTACAACCCCGGTTTTTTTTGTTTATTTGTTTTTTGTTTTGCTTTCCATTTGCTTGTTAAATATTCTTCCCTTATGTTTGAGCCTGTGTGTGACCTGCAGGTGACATGTGCCTCTTGAATATAGCACATTGATAAGTCTTGACTCTTTATCCAATTTGCCAGTCTGTGTCTTTTAACTGGTGCATTTAGCCCATTTACATTTAAGGTTAATATTGTTATGTGTGAATTTGATCCTGTCATATGATGTTAGCTAGTTATTTTGCCTGTTAGTTGATGCAGTTTCTTTATAGTGTCGATGGTCTTTATAATTTGGTGTGTTTTTTCAGTGGCGGGTACCGGTTTTTCCTTTCCAGGTTTAGTGCTTCCTTCAGGAGCTCTTGTAAGGCAGGCCTGGTGGTGACAAAATCTCTCAGCATTTGCTGGTCTGTAAAGGATTTTATTTCTCCTTCACTTATAAAGCTTAGTTTGGCTGGATTTGAAATTCTGGGTTGAAAATTCTTCTCTTTAAGAATATTGAATATTAGCCCCTACCCTCTTCTGGCTTGTAGGGTTTCTGCTGAGAGATTTGCTGTTAGTCTCATGGGCTTCCCTTTGTGTGTAATCCGACCTTTCTCTCTGGCTGCCCTTAACATTTTTTCCTTCATTTCGACCATGGTGAATCTGACAATCATGTCTTGGGGTTGTTTTTCTCAAGGAGTATCTTTATAGTGTTCTCTGTATTCCCTGAATTTGAATGTTGGCCTGTCTTGCTAGGTTGGGGAAGTTCTCCTGGATAATATCCTGAAGAGTGTTTTCCAACTTGGTTCCATTCTCCCCATCAGTTTCAGGTGCACCAATCAAATGTAGATTTGGTCTTTTCACATAGTCACATATTTCTTGGAGACTTTTTTCATTTTTTTTTTTTATTCTTTTTTCACTAATCTTGTCTTCTTGCTTTATTTCTTTGAGTTGATCTTCAGTCTCTGATATCTGTTCTTCTGCTTTATCGATTTGGCTGTTGATACTTTATATGTTTCACAAAATTCTTGTGCTGTGTTTTTCAGCTCCATCAGGTTATATATGTTCTTCTCTAAACTGGTTATTCTAGTTAGCAATTTGTCTAACGTTTTTTCAACGTTTTTGGCTTCCTTGCATTGGGTTAGAACATTCTCCTTTAGCGCGGAGCAGGTTTGTTATTACCCACCTTCTGAAGCCTACTTCTGTCAATTTGTCAAACTCATTCTACATCTAGTTTTGTTCCCTTGCTGGTGAGGAGTTGTGATCCTTTGGAGAAGAAGAGGCATTCTGGTTTTTGGAATTTTTAGCCTTTTTGCGCTGGTTTCTCCCCATCTTCATGGATTTATCTGTCTTTGGTCTCTGATGTTGGTGACGTTGGCATGGGGTCTCTGAGTGGACATCCTTTTTGTTGATGTTGATGCTATTGCTTTCTGTTTGTTAGTTTTCCTCCTAACAATCAGGCCTCTCTTCTGCAGGTCTGCTGAAGTTTGTTGGAGGTCCACTCCAGACCTTGTTCGCCTGGGTATCACCAGCAGAGGCTGCAGAACAGAAAAGATTGCTGCCTGTTCCTTTCTCTAGAATCTTTGTCCCAGGGAGCCACCCACCAGATGCCAGCCAGAGCTCTCCTGTATGAGGTGTCAGTCGGCCCCTACTGGGAGGTGTCTTCCAGTCAGGATACATGGGGTCAGGGACCCACTTGAGGAGGCAGTCTGACCCTTAGCAGAGCTCAAATGCTGTGCTGGGAGATCCGCTGCTCTCTTCAGAGTTGTCAGGCAGGGACGTTTAAGTCTGCTGATGCTGCACCCACAGCTGCTCCTTTCCCTAGGTTCTCTGTCCCAGGGAGATGGGGGTTTTATATTTAAGTCCCTGACTGAAGCTGCTGCCTTTTTTTCAGTGATGCCCTGCCCAGAGAGGAGGAATCTAGAGACGCAACGTGGCCACAGCAGCCTTGCTGAGCTGTGGTGGGTTCCACCCAGTTCGAATGAACTTCCCAGCAGCTTTGTTTACACTGTGAGAGTAAAACCACCTACTCAAGCCTCAGCAAGGGCGGATGCCCCTCCCCCCACCAAGGTCAAGCATCCCAGGTGCACCTCAGACTGCTGTGCTGGCAGCGAGAATTTCAAGCCAGTGGATCTTGGCTTGCTGGGCTCTTTGGGGGTGGGACCTGCCAAGCCAGACCACCTGGCTCCCTGGCCTTAGCCCCCTTTCCAGGGCAGTGAGTGGTTCTGTCTCACTGGCATTCCAGGTGCCCCTGGGGTATGAATAAAAAACTCCTTCAGCTAGCTTGGTGTCTGCCCAAGTGGCCGCCCAGTTTTGTGCTTGAAATCCAGGGCCCTGGTAGTATAGGCACCAGAGGGAATCTCCTCGTCTATGGGTTGTGAAGACCATGGAAAAAGCGCAGTATCTGGCCAGGAGTGCACCATTCCTCATGGTGCAGTTCCTCCCAGCTTCCCTTGGGTAGGGGAGGAAAATCCCCTGACCCCTTCTGCTTCCTGGGTGAGGCAGCACCCCATCCTGCTTCAGCTCACCCTCCGTGGGCTGCACCCACTGTCCAACCAGTCCATGAGATGAACTGGGTACCTCAGTTGGAAATGCAGAAATCACCTGTGTTCTGCATCAATCTCGCTGGGAGCTGCAGACCAGAGCTGTTCCTATTCGAACATCTTGCCAGTAAGCTGCCATGATGACTGGATTCTTTATGTCAAATATACATACAAGGTCTTTTCACATTTTATTTTAAAATCTTGGTCATGTGATCGATTTGTTTTACTCATATACTAATAATACATCCTAAATGACAGATAGAAACACTTAGGGCTAGTTTTAAAATCTTCTCTTGGATCCCACTTGATATGATTTTATTACTGAAAAGCAAAAAGAAAACAACTGTCATCATAAGACACCATCATTACTTAACCCAAGAACAAACCGACTCTACTGAATTTACATGGCATCTTTAAAGTCCCTTCTGTTGCCTACATATCAGGTCAGAGTTTATTTTCTTCTTTGAATAACAGAAACAGTTAATTTTTGAAAAACAAAACTAAAAGCTAAAGTATCATGACCTGTAAATGGCATTCAGTATGTCCCAGGTTCCCTATTAATTGCTTGGCTAACTCCTCCTCTGGGTTCCTGCTTAGATTTCACTTCCCTAGGAAAACTTGCTTGAGCCCCCAGCCTCGTTAAATGCCTCTGCTATGGCTCATACAGACCCACTCTACCACTCCTAGCACACTGCTTATCCATACTATTGCAACTGCCTATTTTCTGGTCTGTATTTCCCTAAAGTCTAAACCCTGTGAGGTGAGGGTCGTCATTATTCACAGCTATTTTACGAGCACCTAAGATAGTTCCTAGTACGTGCAGGGTATTGAGTAATGTTTCTTGGGTGAGTGAATAAACAAATGAGTGTAATGTATATAAAGGTATCTCTGATTAGGAAGCTCTGTCATTTTTTTTTTTTCTTTTTAAGAATAAGTACAGTTAAGCTGAGCTCAGATTTCCAATATGGGGTTTCCCTATGAATGGGAAAGAGTCTAACCTATAAATCATCATCTGAAAGCTAAGGCTCAGTCAAATTATCTGACTTAACATTCACGCTGTTTTTGCAAAACAGAAAACCACATTTTGATAATGTATAATGCAGTGTCTGTGGCTCTGATTGAGAGGAAGGGGGACTTGAGAAAGGGGATGGGGCGAGGAAGAAGAGGGGCTAAGGTTTAGTCAGCTATAGCCAGGAGAAGAGTGAAGGAGGCTGACCCACAATGTCAAGGGATGAGCAAAAGAGAACTTAGTCCTTATTTAAGATGAAGGTGAGGCTGTGGTTGAGGGTAAGGGACCCCTCAACATATATGGGCAAGGAGAGGCAGAGAAGCAAGGATGATCCAAAGCAACAAGTAAAGGGAATAGACAAAACGAGTGGAATTCAAAGTAAATAGGCAATGACGAGGCACCAGACAGTAAAGAGGTGGAGCCTGGAGAAAATCTCAAATGCGCTGGAAAGACCCAACCAGCCCACCCGATTCATCCACTTCCCTAGAAGGCTGGTCTTCAGGAGATATTTGACTTTGTCAGTCTTTTTAGGGGATGCTCAGTATTTTTCACTGAGAGGGGCAAGGATCCTCTTGTGCTTTTTACTAGGGGAGCATGTACATCACAGAGTTCAAACATTCACACCTTTGATTGTAACCCAAGGGGGCAGTTAACCATCGCAATTTAACATATAAGCCTTGTAGCACATTTGACATCAAACTAGCCAATGTGCAAGGGTCAATTTCACCTTCATAATTCTAGAAAATTATACCCTTACTACCACACTAAGGTAGTATATGTTATGAGAATTCTGTTGGTTGATGTTCTCGAAATGGATCAAGAAAAGTACTATTAAAATAAGAGAATAGGTATGAAGTTTCAAGTTGGAGAAGCTGAAAAAGTTCTGGAGATAGATGTTGGTGATGGTTGAACAACCACATGAATGTACTTAATTCAACTGGACTTTACACTTAAAAAAGTTAAAATGATAAATTTTATGTTATGTACAGTTTGCCACAATAAAAACATAAGAGAATAGCCATAGGAGCTTGTATAAAGAAATGGTAGTTATTTTCCAATTTTAAATGTAGAAAATCAAGAGATACTTAACAAAAGAAATATCTTAGGGTCAGGTGCTCAGTTAAGGGTAGTTAAACCAGTCACTGAGCCCTGGGAATCCTAATATTTGGTATAAGGTTCTTTTCAGGCAAAGCTCCAGATCTAACCCTCTATCCCATCTATATGCACGGCTGAGGCTCTGAAAGCCTCATAATATTGTTTTGTAAAGATGATCAATTTCACATTGCATGCCATGGATTTTTAAAACTATATCCTTTGGTAAAAGGCAGTACATAAGTTTAATTTATCACATAACTTACTGAAGTTTCTCTTAAAAATACACTCCTTAAAGCAGTAGTTAACAATAAAGATTATGAGCAGTTTTTATTTTTTTAAAGAAAATGTCAGAAAAGCTCCAAATCTAATCCTCTATCCCATCTATATGCAGAATTGAGGTTCTAAAAATCTCATAATATTGTTTTGTAAAGATGATCAATTTTACATTGTGGGCCATGGATTTTTTTAAACTATGTCCTTTGGTAAAAGCTAGTACATAAATTTAATTTATCACATAATCTATTGAAGTATCTCTTGGAAAATACACTCCTTAAAGCAGCAGTTAACAATGAAAAAATGAAGTGCGCGGTTTAAAAAAAAAGAAAGCGTTTGTTTCTTGTTCTTTCAGGGGTTCTCACTAAGATGTTTTGCTCTAGGGAAGGTTCCAAATGCATTAATATTTCCTGGAAATGTCTTGCCCTGTGCCTAGGAATAATTCTGAGAAATCTTTTCTTAGTGAAATGTTTTCAATTGTCATGGTGATGCTTAGGAAAGACACATTTTAAAGCAGGTGAGAGTGAAGAATCACATTGGCTTCACAAAGTTTAGGATTTTAATTTGTACTTAGCTAGAAAGAGCGCCCTACCTGGTATTAAGTCACAAGGTCCTCATAAAATTTTAAAAGTTTAGACTGAAATTTTCACAGAATTTCTGGCCCTGCCTTATTTGATGGATGAGAACACTCAAATCTGAAAAGCTTAAGTGAAATTTTCATAGCATTTCCGGTCCCACCCTCTTATTTTATGAATGAGACCACTCAAATCTAAAAAGTTTAAGTGACATCCCAAGGTCACCCCAAGGTCACACAGCTTTCTCCTTACATGTTGTCTTACAAACCCCTCATATGCACTTGTTTAGAACAGGAACCAAGTTCTTTTGATGGCTGACCTACCACCCAGAAGTCATTGTGGGGAGCTGTCTGGTTTGAAACCTCATACCCACCACTCCCTGTTGCCCTGTCAGAGATCTAGAACTCATCTGCCATTTCCCTCTACGGTGACAGCAGGGCCCTTCATTAAAACAGTCGCCTGAGGGGGAATGGTCACATGCACACACACACCTCCTTTTTAAGACTTTTTACTTCCAATTCTTTTTCAATTTGTTCTTAGTTATTATTAAAAATTCTGTCATTTGTTGGTCCTTTTTGTCTGTTTCTTATTCTTTAAGAAATAACTTTACTCATGAAACCTCACCATGTATCAGCTTAAAGAAATATTTGTCATTGTTGATGACAAAAATTGATGTTAATGGGTAACCTGTACCAAAGAAGTCTATTCTAGGATTTAAGGGAAATTAAACAGAATAAATATCCAGGGCACCAACACTGAGAGTTTTTGGAAATACACAGAAATTTCCCTGAAGATCCCCTCCAGTAATTGCCGACAACTTTTTCTTCCTCCTTAAATTAAATCTGCTTTTCCTCAACCGCTAACTCTCAAAATAAATATGAAACCATTTTTATTCAATATTTTCTTGTTTTACTTAATGACTGGTTTTATTTTATGTGTTTCCCCACTGCCAGTATACAGTATTTTAGCAATAATGGGATGTTAGTACCAATCTGCAGCCAAACCACAATTTATAACTTTGTTTATGTGGGGAAATGCATCTAGAGCTGGAAAAACCCAGTTTATAAGTCAGAAACTGCCTATGGTATATGCTCTGAGTTTAAGTAAAATTCAGTCAGTAAATATTTTTTGAGAGCCTTCTAGGTAAAAAGGCACCAATACAGGGATTATAATGTTCTGCAAATAAAATACATAATAACACAAAGATACATTACATCATCTACTCCTTACAACTTTACTAGGTAGATGTTAATTTCCTCCTTGCCAATAAAGAAACTGAGGCTTTGAGAGGAAAGACAACTTGCTCAAGAGCACAATCCTAGCGGGAGGCAGAGCTGTCTTTCTCTTCCGGGTCACCTGACTCCCAAGTCTGGGCTCTTTCAGCTGTGCTGTGGTGCAGTAATTATGCTCTAAGGAGACTATGCAGGAAGTTAAGCTGTATTTTCAAAAGTCTTTGGAAGCTATGTATCAGAAGCTTCTGGGAAAAATAGAAATTTGTGCTGAATCTCAGGTAGAAAAATGTTTGCTCGGACTATTGCTGCCTTAGAAATACCTCTTAGAGAATGCTATCCCAAATTACTAAGAAATTGAAAAGTATCGTTGGAACAACTGAGACTCCAGGAGGATAGGGTGACTGACGTTTTTGACTGTGAGCAGCCCATTGTTGGGGGAGGACAGGGAACATAGGGAGGAGCACAGACTGCCACCTTCTCAGGGGAGTGTATGACAGGCTGTCCTTTTGCCATCAGTAAGACTTCTCCTTTATCAACATCAAACCTCAGATATTTCACTTTGATCTAAACCCCTGATGGAGTCAGACACACAATAAATTATATAAATGCTCTAATAAGATTTGCTTAAAAGGCTTGAGAGCTAAATCTATTCCATGCACCTGCTAATCAGACCAACTCAGCATGTTTATTAATGGTCTCCATCTAGAAGGAGGAAACTCAGGCAGCTTCCCAAGATAGTAAGCAGTTGTTCTCAACTATCCCATAAGACAGAGAAGCAGGGACTCCAAAACAACCCAACCCCTGCTGCCCAGATCTTAAATATGATAGCTCAGAGTTAATGGCATGCGGTGCTCATGAAAGATCTAAAAGTTACCATCAGCACAGTCTCCATCTCATGCTCACATCTCAAAGATGCAAATGTGAGGCAGCTCTTGATGCATCTGGAGTTTATTGACTTTCCTGCTAATTACCCAATTTCTCAAGTATTTGTTGAATATTTAGTGTGTGCCCAACATTCTTTCATGGAGGCATAAGAGATTCAAAATTGGTCCTTGTCCTTAATTACGGTATTGCTACTCTTGTTCATTTATTCATTTAGTCACTTAAATATTTCTTGAGCATGCGTAGTTGGAGATAAGACATATGCACATTAAAGTTATTGAACACAGTAGAGCATAATTAGATGTTATCTTTAGTTTCTCCTCAAGGGTCAGAGAGCTCAACAAATGCTCATGAAAAGCTACTAAGTGCCAATACTGGAGATACAGAAATAGCTAAGACAGAGCCCTGACTACTAAGAAGCTCACAGCCAGGAAGAAAAATGAATAAACCAGAAATTACAGTAGAATATGGTATAGTTAGGTAAGTGCAGTGTGCACAGAGGAGGGAAAATGGCCAAGGAATGACCCTATGGGTAAGTGACACTTGAACTGAGTCTTGAAGCTTGAATATGAGTTCATAGAATGTTGGCCCAACTGCTGGGTAGGGAGAAGCGGTCATCAACCAGGCTAGAGAAAAAGGCAGGCATGAAACTTGAGACTAGCTTGTAATAGCCTGGGAAGTTACAGCTCCCTCCTCTCTGACAGCCCCACTAATGCCAACTCCTTCCCCAAACTTTTTGTTTTTTAGAGATGGGATCTCGCTCTGTTGCCCAGGCTGGAGGGCAATGGCACAATCATAGCTTACTGCAGCCTCGAACTCCTTGGTTCAAGTGGTCTTCCTGCCTCAGCCTCCAAAGTTACTGGGATTATAGGTGTGAACCACTGCATCTGGCCTCCAACTTTGATCTCTGCCTCCTCTACTCAGTGGTAGTACCTCAGACTCCAGCTTTCTGCAACACAGTGAGGACATTGTCACTGTGTCACTTGAGATGTCTCAAGGAAAAGCTGGAGATTATGAGGCTGACCTTGTAAGATCTTAGGGACTGCACTGTTGCACTGCACAGTGACCAGTACCTGAGCTCAGTTGCCTCATATGCTTTGTCCAGTTTTATTTTGTTTACAGTGGGAGGGAGGCCAAGTTACTTCATCTAACTGGAACTCTCCCACATTTCTTGACTAACTTCACTCGACTTTGATGTTATTTACCTTTCAGTTCCTCAAGCCCCTGCCTCCATTCCTCTTCCTTCCACCTCCTTCACCTCCTCTCTACTGAAACTACTTTCATTAATCACCTGGGAGGTCCTTATTGCCATAGCAAATGGGCATTTCTTTCACTTTCAATCTCCTTGTCTTGTTGGCAGTCGTGGAAGTAATTAAATAGTAACTCCTTTTTTTTTTCTTTTTTTTAACTCTTCTCTTAGATTCTCCCAGCTCTATGACTCTGATTTTGCCTTTGACGACTACACTATTTTGTTTGCTGGCCTCAACTTCTTCCACCCCTTGATAACAGCATTTCCCAGGACTGTTCCCCGGGCTGTTCATCCTGGACCTGCGGGCATCTTCTCTACACTCACAGCTTTAGAGAGTTTATTTCTTACCCCGCCTTCCGTTGTCTCTTACATACACCCAGCTTCATATGACCAACCCTGTTTTCTTCACCCAGACCCTTGTTAGATTTCTCCAGCTACCTAGTAGGGATTTGTACCTGGATATCCCACCTCAAAACAGATCTGGCTTCTGTCTCGTTTTAAACCTTATATTCTTCTCTCCTTTATCTACTGAACTCTGTCTACACTATACCGGCTTGCATTTACTTGCTAGAACACACCAAACTCTCCCCACCACAGGGTCTTTGCATGTGCAGTTTCTGCTTCCTGAATCTCCCTTTCTTCTGTTTATGCCTCAGCCTTTAAGTCCCAGTTTGCCCATAATCTCCTCAGAGAAGTGTCCCTGCATGACCTTATGTAACTAGACACCACTCTGCTTTTACCTATCACTACTCACTCTTGTGTTCTTCACAGAACTTAGAACTTGTCATTATTGGCTGAGGTATTTGCTTACACATGCTCTATCCATACGTTTATGTGTTTTTTCACTTACTTTAAACTTACAAAGACTGAAACCATGTCTGTTTTATCAATTCGGGTCTGCATGGTACCTATCACAGTGCCTGGCACATAGGAGATACTCAGTAAATACACTCAGTAAATATTTGTCAGATGCATGAGTGAGATCATCACCAGACTCACTCTCCATTTCTTCTCTACAGGAGGATCTTCCACCCCAGGTTTTCTGTGCCAGGCATTGATGTTGGAGACACAAGCATATATAGCATGGTCTTCCATGCTCCTACAACGACGTTTGGCTCATATATTAACAAGGAAAAATAAAGTTGTGAGACAAAGTGAATTCTGAACTGAGAGAAACCGATGGGTTAGGTTCTGTGGTTATAGAGTTTTTAAAGTTGAAAAACCAAAGTTTGTCTTACAGCCCAAATTGAACCTCATTAAGGCTTAGCTTCACCATTATTGAGTCCAGATGGTATTGTTGCCTTCACAGACCCCAAGCAGTCATCAGGCTGTTTTCCTACTGATTTTGACCTGTTTCCCAAGAAGTGGTTGCCCTGTAAGACTTGTTCATACTTCTGGGCTCTTCCAGTTTCTCACACCCTCCAGGCTCAGAGTCCTGCAGATTCTCATTTTTATTAATCCCAGGATTTGTCATTATATTAGCACATTTTGTGTTGGGTTATAATTTACCTGTTTTCCAGTCTTTTTTCTCTAATATAGTGTGAACTGAGGCAGAAACTTAGTCTTATGGTCTAGTTCAATGTCTGGAACATAGAGACTCTTCAATAAATCCTTATGAATGAATGAATAAGTGTTGCCAAATCTCCTCTAGCCAAAACAAACAGTGACAAAGAAAATTCTCCTCTGGGCTATAGATGTGTGGGTCAAAGTTCCCCTAGAGTTTTTCTCTGATAATTGGATAACTTCTATCCTCACATGGCAGCTCCTCTCTACAGTCCTGGAGGCTGGAAGCATGTGGCAGCCAGTCATTCACGAATAGCCAGCAAGGGCTTCATGTGGGCAAATGGAGGGGTAGGGATGGCAAAAGGAGATAGATTCAAGGAATGTTTAGAAGGTAATGCCAGCAGCATTTTTACCTTATTCTAAAGCCCATGTAGTAAATTTAAGTCATCTTCCAGACAGTGTGAACATCAGAAGAATTATCTTTCACTCTATCAGATAAATTTAGGATTTTGAGAGAAGAGCATGCATAACAAACTGCAAGACCTGCCTCTACAAGAAACATTTTAAATATTCTATGCTCAACTGTCAGCAACAGCACATTAAGCATTCTAATACTTGTATAGCTGCCATAATTTGCCTCACATGGGTGAATATGGTACTCCTGGGAGGTGACTTACTCTCCTTTGCTTACCAAAGGAACAGAACAAATACTTTAATATAATTTTTTCTCATCTCTGGCTAAGAAATGACCCTTATGGTGGGGATTTTGATTAAACATTTGCAACAATCATGGGAGCAGAGAGGTGATAAACATGCCAAACCAGTTTCTCTGAACTCAGGGTAGCAAGATTTCCAGGAGCTTAATGAAAGCTTTACATTTTATTCTATTAAATTACAAAACCATGCCTGATTTTTATAAATCTTTTGTACTGTGAATAAAAGATTATTTTTTTCTGATAAAACTACCCTGAATTATCTGAATCTTCCATATGCCATCTTTTCTCCCATCCATCCATGCATCCATCTGCATACATGTCCATCCCCACCTCCTACATAACAGATTTGAGATGGTTTATCGACTCCTTAAATTAACACAATTTCTGTGTTTTCAAAATCTCTGCATGGAAAAGTGTTTCCCTGATCTTTGCATTTGTGTCCTGTCTATACTTCCTGCATGCGCTTTCTCATCCCCCACTTGTTTCTCAATAAAGGCCAGTCTGGCTTTTGCCCCTGCTACTCCACCAACAGTGATCTTTCCAAAGTCAGCAATGACTGTCATGTCCCTAAAGTCACACTTGTACCATAGCCACCTTCTCCCATTCTCTTCCTTTGATTTCTGTATTGTTATAATTTCCTGTTTTTTTTTCTCATCTTTTGGGCTGCTTTTTTTTTTTAATAGGTTCATATCCTTTTAATTACTGGGTTTCTTGAGTCTCAGTCCTTGTTATCTGCAGTTCTCAGTCAACATTTTCCTTCTGGGTGATATCCCCTCCTGTATGAGTTTGCTAGGGCTGCTGTAACAAAGTTCCACAAACACGGTGGCTGAAACAGCAGAAATAGTTTGTCTCATAGTTCCAAAGGCTGGAAGTCCGAGGTCAAGGTATCCACGGGGTTGCTTTCTTCTGAGGCCTGTGGGAGGCAGTCTGTTCCACCACCTCCCCCATAGCTTCTAGTGGTTTTTTGGCAATCTTTGGCATTCCTTGGCTTATAAAAGCATCCATTCTTTCTCTGGCTTCATCTTTACATGGTGTTCTCCCCATGAGCGTGTGTGCCCAAATTCTCTCTTTTTAGAAGGATGCTGGTCATATGGAATTAAGGCCCACTTTAATGACCTCATTTTAATTTGATCACCTCTGTAAAGGTGTTATCTCTAAATAAGGTCACATGCTCAGGTACTGAGGGTTAGAACTTCAACATGTGAATTTGACGGAGGGGAGAGAGAGTGGAACACAATTCAACGTATAAGCCCTCCCATAGCTTCGATGACTTGTCCATATACTGATGACCCTCAAATCTGTCTCCAGCCCAAATCTGTCTTCTGAACTCTAGACCCATGTGTCCAACTGCCCACTGAACATCTCTCCTTGGATGAGTTTCATGCACTTAAACTCACCACGTCTAAGACTGCATTCATCACCCTTCCCACAAACCAGGTCCTCCTTCTAGTTCTGTGAATGGTGTTTTACCAATTCAGTTGTCCAAGACAGAAACTGATGCTTATTCTTGACCCCTCTTTCACCCTCATTTCTACACCCATGTCCAATTATTTACCAAGTTATATCCATTCCATCTCTGTGATACTGTTCAACTTACCTCTCTTCAACCTCATTGCTGCCACCTCTTCAAGGCTACTATAATCTCTCCCGTAGACATCCAGTGTTCTCTTAACAAGTCATTTTACCTCCAGTTTTACTTCCTCTCAGTCCACTCTCCACGTTACACAGTGATCTTCTAAAAACTCAAATCCGATGATTCCACTTCTCTACTTAAATCCTTTCAAATGGCAGTGAGTGCCTTGGAAGTGGGCTTTGACCCAGATTGGTGTTAGGTTTTGAACTGGACTTTAAAGGGATGGTAGGACTTAGGTAAGTGAGGAAGAGGCTTCTATGAGTGTGGAGCTGGGACTCACCATTGTGGGTTTAGGTCCAATAACTATTTCAGCCCATCTACCTGGCAGTTGTGGATACCCATAACAATTGTGAAACCAAACTGATGCTGGTTGTTTAGCTTATATCCCCAGAGGCAGAAACTTGCCAATAGTTTCATTTAGATTGTGGCTTAAATCACAGCAGAGCTGCCTAAGCAGCTGTCTCTGCCAGTTCCTGACTGGCACTCCTCCCCTGGGTGACAAATTTGTATATGCTAATAGCATTAGCTGTACCCTGGCATGCTCGTCTGCCCATTTATTTCTTTCTGCTAATGAACAAGGCATAAATATTTTGTGAACTGAGCCATAGGGTTACAGTTTAAAAGCCCACTTCCCCAAAGAGAAGATACTTATGGACCATTAGTACTGGCAAGGGGCTGTGCAGTGAATTGCCTCCCAGAGTAAAGGCTGGCTTGTCCACCGTTTGGCATTTAGCACTCTTTATAGAAATTGCTTGTATAATTGGCTTTTCCCCTCCTGGACCATAAAAAAATGAGGGCAAGCACCATGCCTTCTTGTTCTTCCCTGTGCTTAGCAGAGGGGCAGGCACTGCTAGGCACACAGTAGGCATCCGTAACTTATTTATTAATTAGTCATCACAGAATAGGCCAGTAGCCACAGGTTTCTTGATTTATTCTAAATTGAGTTTTGAACTCTAATGAATTATGAGACTGCCTTATTAATGCGTTGTCAAATCTGCCAATCAAGAAAATCACCAGGGCCATTTGGAAGAGGTGTTCCAGGGCAGCATACCAGGGAGGAATTTGTAAGTAGAGAATTTGTAGTTTCTATAGTCCATAGGGAGTATTTGTCAAACTTGTCAGAGTGCTGGTGACATTGCAAGAGGATGGTGGTGATGTCACAAGGTTCACAAGGATTTTATGCTCTTTGTATACACTTGTATGTAGGTAAATAACCTAGTTCAAGTTACAAGGAAACCAAGAATTTGGGGCAAAAGAAACAAAGTTTCAAATAGAAGAAAAGTCACTGTGAAAGCTTAATAAAAACAAACAGGGTGATTCAGGGAAGCAAGCTCAACATATGAAAATCCAGAAATAGAAAACAAATTAAAATCAGTTGCTTATTTGAGTAAGATATTATTTCAAGCATAAGCACTCCCACTGCATCTAAAATGAGTTTTAAAATGCCATTAAGTTATTTGTATGTGTTTTTGGAGAAATAGATATGTATTATAGAAAGCAAAGTAGTCTTATAGTCTTAATGCCAACATCTTGCCACCTAAAAGAAAGAGATATTTATTCAAAGGTACAACATTTGGAACTTTGTTTAATACTCTGGGAATAGCTAAACTATAGATTTATACCAGGCCAAAAAGCACTTTTAGTTTTGTTTTCTTCATACAGCATAGACTTTTCTTTTTTCTTTTTCAACTTTCATTTTAGAATCAGGGGATACATGTGCAGGTTTGTTACAAAGGTATATAGCATGATGCTGAGGTTTGGAGTACAAATGAATCTGTCACCCAAGTAGTGAGCATCGTACCCAATAGGTCATTTTTTCAACCTTATCGCCCTCCCATCCTTCCCCCTCTTGTCTTCCTCAGTGTTTATTGTTCCCATTTTTATGACCATGTCTACACAATGTTTAGCTCCCACCTACAAGTGAGAACATGTGGTATTTGTTTTTCTGTTTCTGCATCAGTCCACTTAGGGTAATCGTTTTCAGCTGTATCCATGTTGTTGCATGGGAGGAGATTTCATTCTCTTTTGTGGCTGTATAATCCATGGTGTATCTGTACCACTTTTTTAAAAATCCAACCCACTATTGATAGGCACCTGAGTTGATTCTATGTCTTTGCCATTGTAAATAGTGCTGCGATGAACATATGGATGCACATATCTTTTTGGTAGAACAATGTATTTTCCTTTGGGTATATACTCAGTGGTGGAATTGCTGGGTTGAATTCTAGTTCAACTCTCTGTTCTTTGAGAAATTTCCAAGTTGCTGTCCACAGTGATTGAACTAATCTACATTCCCACCAATGGTATGTAAGTATTTCATTTTTTCTGCAGCCTCACCAGCATCTTTTATTTTTTGACTTTTTAACAAAAGCCATTCTGACTGATGTGAGATGGTATGTCACTGTGGTTTTGGTTTGCATTCGTTTGATCATTAGTGATGATGAAGATTTTTTCACATATTTCTTGGCTCCTTGTATGTCTTCTTTTCAGAAGTGTCTGTTCATATCCTTTTCCCCATCTTTTATGATGTTATTTGCTTCTTTCTTGTTGATTTGAGTTCCTTATAGATTCTGGATAATAGACCTTTGTCAGATACATGGTTTGTGAATATTTTCTCCAATTCTAAAGGCTGTCTGTTTACTCCCTTAATAGGTTTTCTTTCTGTGTAGAAGCTCTTCAGTTTAATTAGGTCTTATTTGTCAATTTTTTTTTCAATTGCCTTTGGGGACTTAGCTGTAACTTCTTTGCCTAGGCTAATATTGAGAAGGGTATTTCCTAGGTTTTCTTCTAGGATTTTTATACTTGGAAGTCTTAGATTTAAGTGTTTGATCCATCTTGAGTTAATTTTTGTATATGGTGATAGGTATGGGTCCAGTTTCATTCTCTTGCATATGGATAGCCAGTTATTCTAGCACCATTTATTGAATAGGGATCCTTTCCCCCGTTGCTTATTTTTGTCAGTTTTGTCAAAGGTCAGGTGGTTGTAGATGTGCAGCTTTATTTCTGGGTTCTCTATTCTGTTCCACTGGTCTATGTGTCTGTTTTTGAACCAGTACCATGCTGTTTTGTTTACTGTAGCCTTGTAGCATTAGTTTGAAATCAGGTAATGTGATACCTCTGATTTTGTTCTTTTTGTTTAGTCTTGCTTTGGCTATTTGGGCTCTTTTTTGGTTCCATATAAATTTTAGAATAGTTTTTCCCAAATCTGTGAAAAAATGCCATTGATAGTTTGATAGCAATAGCGTGGAATCTGTAAATTGCTTTGGGCAATGTGGCCATTTTAATGATATTGATTCTTCCAATCCATGAGCATGGGATGTTTCTCCATTCATTTATGTCATGTATGATTTCTTTCAGCAGTGTTTTATAATTCTCCTTGTAGAGAACTTTCACCTCCTTGATTAACTGTATTCCTAGAATACAGCATAGCATTTTCTTATCTATTTTGCTTCAATTTAGTTGGCTGATCTCTTTGAGAAATGTTCTAAAGTGAATCTTAAATTTATTTTTGTTTTCTTGGGTTAAACTGAATTATTTCAGAACCATTAAGACTAGCCTTTTCACTGTATAAAAATGAATCTCCACTTGCTGTTGGCATTATCATAGTGACTGCAGTGATATGGGAGAGAAGTGATGTTGGTACATCTAAGAGATTCTCTCTACCCTCAGTTGGGAATCAACCAGCTCTCTTACACAAGAAAACTTGCCACCAGGTGCTCATCAGTGGCAACAGCCAGCTACACTCCCTTAAAGATGTCTGTCACTGGGCTGTTACAGGGAAGCTGATGGGAAATCCAGAAAATTTTCCTAAATGCTCTCAAGAGGTCCCTGTCTGAGAACTGTCACCCATAGAGATAGTTGTAATACAAAGATAACTAGTGAGTGAAGACATCAGAAAGAAGGGGAATAGATGAGGAAGGGGCTGCAGAGTTGGGTGCATGGGAAGGTCCTATAAAGTAGGTATCAGACAGGACTTTTGGTTGCAAGCCACTGAAATGCTACCCTAGGGCTGTTAAGCAAAATGGAGATTTACTGACTGGCCTTGGGAGGAGAGGGTCACAGAGCCTTGGAAAATGTGCAGGAACCAAGTGGCCTTCAAAGCCATACAGCTGTAACAGTCTGGCTGAGACGCTGCCATTTCCATCACTACCCAACATCCTGTTGCTACTGGTAATGTAGGACTTTAACCATCCTGGCTTCCAGGAGATTCTAAGACTGGATAGGAGCATCCGATGGGCTGAAACCAAGTCATACCTACACCTTATTGCCAAGAGCAAGCAGAATTATTTGGCTTCCTTCAGCTTCCGTTGTAGGATGTAGGGCACTGGCACTGTTTCCCATTAAGAGTTATATAATGAGGGAGGGGGAACTCCCCCTAAACAGGAAGAGGGTTGGGTGCTGGGTAGCTAAACACAGGACAGAAGTCTAAGATAGCCATATTAAATATATTTTAAGGAGTTGATAACTGGGCTGAGATTTTTTTTTTAATTGTTGTTTGTTCTTTTGCAATGAAAAGCACTTATTATTATGTGGGAAATTATTTAAAGACCAGGACTATCACACACAAAGAAAACTTTAAATGCAATTTTGTGGTATTTCTGCTGATTCATATCTAGAATCAGCAAAATAGATTTAAAAAATGTTTCATAAGTATCTTAGGAATACTTAAACATCCATTTCGGATTTCTATAAATGTTCAGCCGAAATTATCAAAGTTACTCCACAATCTAATTCTACAGATGACAGAGGTGTAAAGAGTAACAAGGCTGAGTAGACAGGTTCTAGGTCTGGACAAGGTAAGAGGTAGCTGGAATTAGGAAAACAACTTTAGACTTCATAAGACCTGGGTGTGTTTGGAGCCACAGTTGAGGGAGAGGGGTTATTCTTGGGCAGGACTGAGGGTTAAAGCTTGATGCTGGAGGGAGATACAGGGTCCGAAAGGATAGAAACAAGCAAGTGTTAAGGATAATATTTTATTTGGGGTAAGGGAACCAGAGAAAATGTGTCTTGATCCCAACCGCTTCTTTAGTATATGAATCCAAAACATGTGCTTGACAAGTATAATCAGGGAGCTCCTCTGGCATTTGGAGGCCCAGGGGAAGTGGCACTGTAGTTGCATTGCACAAGGTCATGACAGGGAAGAATAATTATAATTGGCTTACATGTACAAGGTATGACCATTGTGCATTGTTTATGTTCTTAACACCATTATTATTAATACTATTATTAATATTCTTTCTACCATCATCATGTGAATGCCGAGATCCTAGCCAGAGAAAAGAAAGATTCTACTACAATATAAGTTTCTAAAGGGGACATTCCAGCTCCCCTAAAGACTACATTTTGGATTAACAACTTCCAAACAGTTATCTTCCCTCCAGGTTCTCTCTGTAGTGAGTATCCTACCCTCTCTTGCCAATTTTGCCTTCCTGAAATTCTGCTTTCAAGCCATCATCCCTCTACAAAACACCTTAAACACGTTGTTTGCTCTCCACAATTAAAAGGGCAAAATCCACCCTTTCCTGTGCTGGAAGCTGCCCTAGGCTCTCCTCCTATCCAAACCTTGCTTTGCTTTTTGATCTGTTTGAATCCATTGTCCTCCATGAAGGTTTTTTGGTTTTTTTTTTCCTTCCAGGCTGAAATTAATCTCTCCACTTTCTGAATAATAATTATCCTTATTTTCTGTGCTACTGAATTGCTCACTTTAATGTATTTAAGCATTTGGGGAAATACATGTTATCTTCCCAGCAAGATTGTAACATTTTTGCCTCCAGAAGGAGCTCAGTAAAAGTGATTAGGTGAGACAGAAGAACAGTGAGAGACACTAGAGAGAATATGGGCTTTGGAATTGGACACACCTGAGTTTTCATCAACACTTAGGCTATTGGAAATTCACTTTCCTCATCTGTGAAATGGGGATAGTAAAATACACTCACAAGTATTGTGAGGTCTGGAGATAATATACATAAGGTTTTTTGTGCACAGTGGGTGCTCAATTAAATAGTAGGCATTTTTATTTTTACATTGTAAAAATAGGTAACAGTGATATAACCTTTAATTTCAAAGTTGGTTTCAGGTAGAGAAGATAAATTGTATTCTAGATAGATTACTACTATTTTAGGGATAAGATGTTTATAACAGAAATATAACCATTAGTACTCCTTTCTTTCAGATATAGATTTTAGATAAATAAAAAATGAATTAGAAATTAAAAGCTTTTTCAAATACTACATGTTCTCTCTTATAAGTGGGAGCTAAATATTGGGTACTCACGGACATAAAAATGGCAGCAATAGACAGTGGGGACTACTAGAGGGAGGAAGGGGAAAGGGTTAAAACTTAATGTTGGGCACTGTGATCAGTAGGGATGGGATCATTCATACCCCAAACTGGAATCAAGCAGTGTACCCAGGTAACAAATGTGCACATGTCCTCTGAATCTGAAATAACAGTTGAAAAAACATTAAAAGGTATTTTTCATGTTGTTTTAATATGCATGTAAAACTACCTAAATAATTCAGATTTATAGCCTCAAAAATTTAGCTTTCAGATAATATACATGTAATTATCATTTGTAAAAAGATAATAAGCAAGTCTTGAAAAACTTTTAAAATATAAATATATGGCATACAAAAATATAGATAATAATATAACCAACAGCCAAGTTATTTTAAAAATATATTTATTTATTAAATGAATTAAGAGCTGTTGGAACTATAAGGAGTAATACCTGATAAGTACAATGGAATTGTGCTGAGGAGTTATGGCTTTCAGAGAATAAATTGAAATGAAAAGTTTCTATTGCTTGTGCATTGGCTATCCACCATGCTGACCCTTTTCAGTTATTTCAAGGCTATGTGTTTACCTAAGAAGAGGGTAACCCTTAAACCAGATTTCATGTGGGTTTCTATGAAAAACCTACCAAAACTGATGACAATAAATAATCCTACTATAAGGAAATATTTGTTGCCACTGAAATCAACAGAATATGAGTTTTAAAATACGATGAAATATAACCGTTCATATAATATTTTGTTGAGTTATTGATATTTTATCCCTTTTTGTAAGAAAAAATGACAGAGTAATAATTATGGCTGCCAACCAACATCAAGTGAAAAATCCAGGGTTACATTTCTGTCTTCAACGTTTCTTTAGTGATTATAATATCTTAGTCATGGTAAAGGTCTTGGATCTTCAAAAGAAACACACTTATAAAAGAAGAGTTGAAAATAGCAGTAGTTTTAGGGCCAGTATATAATTTACATGAGCTTGTTTGGAAGAATTCTCAATCAATCATGAAGCTAGTAGGGGGTGAGGAGATCATATGATCTAACCCCTGACTTCGTGTCATAGCATTGTTGTAGAAACAGAATATTGGACGGCTTTCCTTTACTCCTCCAGATTCTCTTTCCACTTTTCCCCCCCAACTTTCTCTGGGGGCTGAACCTGTAAAGAAAGAGGCTGTCTTATCTCCTGGTTTTAGTTTATTAACCAACAGGGAGTTCCTGTAGGACATCAAAGGAAGGGAGTATTCCCAAGACCC
Source organism: Trachypithecus francoisi (assembly GCF_009764315.1). Lineage (NCBI taxonomy): Eukaryota > Metazoa > Chordata > Mammalia > Primates > Cercopithecidae > Trachypithecus > Trachypithecus francoisi. Next base: position 47,642,292 of record NW_022681468.1, read on the forward strand.
CTAACTGGGTGCCTGCCTTAATGAAAGGTTGTGACCCAAGTCAAGCAACCCTCTCCTTCCAGATTTTTTTTTTTTTTTCCAAGACAGAGTCTTGCTCTGTCGTCCAGGCTAGAGTGCAATGGCATGATCTCAGCTCACTGCGTCGTCCACCTCCCGGGTTCAAGAGGTTCTCCTGCCTCAGCACAATAATTTTTATATTTTTAGTAGAGACGGGGTTTCATCATGTTGGCCAGGCTGGTCTTAAACTCCTGACCTCAGGTGACCACCAGCCTCATCTTTCCAAAATGCTGGGATTACAGGCATGAGCCACCGTGCCTGGCCCCAGATTCTTCTAATCACTCTGTCCCTTCATCCCTTCAGGCCTACGTTTCGTAAGAGCTGTAGTTAAACCTGAATACTGCCCTACCCTCTATGATTTCTCACATACAGTGTTTCTCAAATTTTAACTTACATTGGAATCACCTGAAAGGCTCCTAAAACTATAGGTTACCCTACTGCAGAATTTGACTCAATGGGTCTGATACTGGCACTGAGAATTTGCATTTCTAACAAGTTCCCAAGTGATGCTAGGGTGGGAGGCTTAGAGAGCCATTGCCCTATGGCCCTATACCTTGACCACCTTTTCTAAAATTGTCCTGTTTTGAGTTTGCCATATCTTCCTTCTGGAACCCTATCCATATAAGTGGCTATAAAAATAAGTTGAAAACAGACCAAGTTGTCTTATGGTTAAGCATAATTTGCAGGTACATGTTTGAAAAATCTTCAGGTTGAAGAAGAGAAAGCTGTGGGAATTTAGGAAATCATTTTGTCTAATCCTTTAATTTCAGCAAGGAAAGAATGTGGACAAAGTGAGGTCAAGTGATTTATCTGAGGTGACATAGCCAGTGGTATCCTACTTTCCAGGGCAGCCTTTCCAGGATACATATTATGCTGCCTCTTGTCATAGCACAACTACCCCTTCTATACACACACACACACTCCCTAGATTGTGTTAATCGCTTCTGGGTATTCATGATTTCTGCCTTTAGGTTTAGGCACCAGATCTACATAGTGGTGTTTGCCTCATGATTTGGGGCAAATAGGGATAAGGTCTCTGGCTCAGCTTCAGTATAGTACTTAGTAAAGCCAGATGTTTTGTTGACCTTTTGTACCCATAGGAGATAAAAGCCAATAGTAAGGCCTTTGAATGATAGCTGGGACTTTGATCTATCTGTATCTTCCAAGTCATCTTGCACTTGTTCGCATGGAGACATTTGACTCTTTGCTTTTTACCCCCAGTGCTTTCCAAAGACCTTTTCCTAGTTAACCTTCATCAATTTGGCTTTTCAAGTTTTTATCTGAGAACACGTCTTATACTCAATCTGTGTAAGCAGTTGTTTTACTCAGTGGCTATAGTTCTTTTGCTTTGAAGTTCCTAAACACCCAAGGCACCTTATTCTCAGCCCCACTCCTCCTTTCCTGGGAGCTTCAGCCTGCTGCAATGTTCCCTCAGCTAGTCACAGAAATTGGACAAGTCATCGGTATAATATTCAAGTCCCTTTCTCTGGATTTTTGACTCTGTGCAGCTAGATTTCTCTCAGAAGGCTAAAGCTGTGAGATTGGAAATGTGGGAGCTTCAAACAACCAAATTTTCTGCAGAGAAATGTAAGCAGCAGCCAACTGAGAAGAAATGAAGCTGGTACCCAGCAACGAGAGATGGAGAAGATGAGACTGATTGCACCAGGGCCCTCGTTCCAAGTGTTCCTGAGGTTTAGGGACACTTAGCTCTTCTTGTCTCTTTAGGTTACTAAGCTCCTAAAAACTCCCCTTTCAGCTTTAAACCAATTTAGTTTGGATTCCTAGTATACTAAGTCAAATATTCTATTTAATAAATGACCCCAATAGTCATTTTTGCTTACCAGGTCTTCCCAGGTTTAGACAGCCTGGTTTCTTGGCCACTGTATACTGCCTGAATCTCAATTAGACAGTTCCTTTTCAAGTAACAGGTGAGGGTGAAAGAATGGGATTTCTGATACTCCTGTGTACTGAGATTTCAGCATCTTAGAGCTGATTGTCTTAATATTAAGCTTCATAGCACACACCTTATGCCTCTGTTTATGCTTCTACGGTTTCCTCTAACTGTATTGCCTATTCCCCAACCTAAAACTCTGCCTGATTAAGTTCTATTCATCCTTCAGACACCTTTGATGTAACCTCCCATACAGCCTTCCCTGCTCCAGGCTTCTGAATGAATCCCTCACTGCCTTTCTTCCTGCTCCCCTGGCTGCATCAAATTGTGGCTAATTGGTTACATGTCTGCATCATGCTTAACTGAGAGTTCCATGAAGGTACAAACTATTTTTCATTTGTCTATCTCTGCTCCTGACACAATACCTGCCCCATAATAGGTGCTTAATAACTACTTATTGAATCAAATTGAGTTTGGGAGCATGCAGATCCTGACCAGTGCATATAAAGAAATCATACTCTCCTTCTGGACCAAATAAGAAAAATGGCCCAAGATGGTCCCACTGCTATGGTCAGGTGAGCAGATGACTTTAAGAGGGATAGGGGACCATCTGGTGTGACAAATGAGATACCACACACACATTACTCCTAATACAGTTTATTCACAATACTTAGTAAAGTCAGAACGCTGTTTCCTAACTGGATTTGCAATCTCTGGTTCCACTCAGGCACTCATTGTTGCATACAAAACAGAAAATAATAGAAATGATTTATTTATGACACTTGACTACATCCCAGGCGATGTTCTGAATGTTTATATTTGTCAAGGTTGCCTTTAGGTTAACTAAATGGTACAAGACCATAGAGGATGGGACAATGTTTTCGCTTCCAGGATCAGAGATAATTGTATCAGGACTTGGGCCAGGCCTCCAGGTCTGGCTCTGAAGTTTAAAGTTTGCATTGTTTAAGACAGTGATGAACTATTCTTGGATCTCTTCCACAAACTGACCAGTGGGAGGCAGCTGGCAGCAAGCAATGGGCTTTGCAGTATATCACATAGGGAACAGGAGGTATGGAAGCCAAGATATAATATTTTAGTGAAAATGAGAAAGGAAGATAAATCACTGGTGTGGCTTATACATTCAACACTTGGTAGCTACACATAAGTTACCAACTTTTTAGGTAACCATGCACAATATTTTATCTCATTCCCATCCCACCTTGCTACCCGACCTATTTCTAGACTTTCTCCTTTTGACCTATAATTGCCAAGAGATTGGGAATGGAATATTGGGAAAATGAAACCCAGTATTACCCTGAGAAAAGAGGACAAGGCATACCTTATAAAAAATAAATTTCGAAAGATAAATTTTAAAAGACTCTTGGAGTAGCTGAGCATCAGCCACTCTTGAAGAACATGAATAATTGAGAGTTCACTGAATTTCATACAGTCTGTTTTTATCAAACTTGAATTGTCCAATTAGAAACATAGTTGTACAAGGTATAATAAACATTCTGAATATGTAAAATAAGAACCTCAGGTATTTTTGACACTCTTATAATAACAATAGTAACAGCATTAATTTAAGTGTAGCAGTCAGTATATAACGCTTCTGTTAACTTTTTGAGTAACTATAAATTTATAATTTTCTAAATCCAAGATTAAATAGTACATTTTATTTTTATGGGTGTGTAGTAGGTATATCTATTTATGGGGTACATGAGATATTTTTATATAGACATACAATGTGTAACAGGTCATCTATCACCTCAAGCATTTATCATTTCTTTGTGTTACAAACATTTCAATTACAATCTAAGTTATTTTACAATCTACAATCAATTATTGTTGACTGTAGTCACCCTTTTGTGCTTTCAAATACTAGATCTTACTCATTCTAACTATATTTTTATACTCATTAACTGTCCCCATTCCCACCACCCTCAACCCACGATCCATCCTAGGCTCTGGCAACCATCATTCCAAAGAAATAGAAGAAATAGAAATCCTTGGGGAAATGATTAATTTCAGGAGTGGGGCAGGGAAACTATAAGATAGGCCCAGGGCATCTTGCAGTGCCAGAAAGTAAGGAAGAGCTCAAACACAAAAGAATGGGGACAAATCAAAGGTACTCGGAAGCCAATCTAAAAGAGCTCGCCATGGCCAAAGCTGGAATAATTTGAGTGAAATAATAAACAATGCAGGTTTGATCATAACCCAAAGTATGAAGTAACTATTCATGAGTCTATACTAATACAAATAAATTGTGAATAAATAAAGGAGGAAAAGAGACAAATTATCTTTACAGAAGAAATCCAAATAATACATATAGACCACCCCCACTCCAGAAAGTGAGGCTTAGCACCCCCTCTTCCCCACCCCAGAGTGTGGGCTGGACTTAGTGACTGGCTACCAAAGAAGAGAGCATGGAAAGGGGAAAAAAGACAATGGAGAAACCTGGCCAACACGACCTTGACCGGGTAATCACAGTTAACATCATCAATAACAAGTCATGTTGGTAGTATGTTATGACTGATACTACATGAGAAGGATTCTTTACCTCTGTGGTGTTCTTCCTGAAAAATCCATGAGCCAAATATAACCATGAGATAAAATATCTAGCAAACTCAAATTGAGAGACTGTAAAATACTTCAACAGGTCTCTTTAGAACTGTCAAGGTCATGATAAACAAGACTGAACAACTGTCTCAGACCATAGGTGGATAAAGGAACATGACGATTAAATGTAATGTGGTACCCTAAATAGGGTCCTAGAAAAAGGACATTTGTGATAAAACTAGTGAGATCCAAATGAAGTTTGGAATTTGGTTAATAGTGATGTATCGATGTTAATCTCTTAATGTTGATAGATGCATCATTTGGATAGGAAAATTGGGGCTGAGGGGTGGGAAGTGGCAGGATGGGCCCTCTGAGCACAGCACCCTGTGCGACTATACTGGCTGCAGACCCATGAGGCTGACCTGGGGTTGGAGATTCTTGGACCATTAATCAGAATTGGGAGGGGGGTTGGCTTGTGGAGGATTTTCATCTATAACACCGAATAGAGGCTAGTGGTGATTGAGAAGACACAACGAAATTAAATTTTAGTGATCAATCCCATGGAAAAGTGTATAGTCAGTTTGTTGGAAACACTGTTGGCAGTTTTACCAGTTAGGAAATTGACAGCCTTAGGAAGAAAAGGGTGAAGTGGAAAATCACAGAACACTGTGCCTTCCTTGCCTTAAGCTATTTGACTGTGTTAAGTGTTAATTCTGAACACAAGTACCAATCCAAACATCATCGTCTAGTGTTCATTTCTAGCTAATAGATTTATCTAAAAGAGTCTTTATCTTATAGGCACAGACCTTGCCATAGCATTTTCTTTTTACGAGCCCCTTTTATAGAATTTGAAATAAGCTCATTAGGACTGTGATTGTTGTGACCATATATTTTACTACTCAGGCCTTTAAAATCTACTTCCGCTAGCCTGGCCAACATGGTGAAACCCTGTCTCTACAAAAAAAATACAAAATTAACTGGGTGTGGTAGCACACAGCTGTAATTTGAGCTACTTGGGAGGCTGAGGCAGGAGAATTGCTTGAACCCAGGAGGCAGAGGATGCAGTGAGCCGAGATGACACCACTGCACTCCAGCCTGGGCGACAGAGTGAAACCCTGTTTCCAAACAATAAATAAATACATAAAATCTACTTCCAGTTTTTATTTCAGGCAGTTCTCAAACTGGTGTACTCTGTCTTCCCAGGTACCTCCAGATCATCAGTCACTCGATGTAAACCAGGAGCCAACTGCCCCAGTTCACACAGTGGCATCAGTAGACAACTGTCCCCGCTATCTGTCACCGAAGATTCCTCTGCTCCTATTCTTGAACTTCAGAACCGAGGATCCTCAGGAGTTTGCGGACACAGAGTTGAGAGACAGAACAGATCAGGTATGTGGGTGACCTTCTCTTAAATAATGGTACATCCTAGTAAACTTCTAAATAGAAAGATCTCACCATTGTCACAGAATGCAGAGATGTTATGTGGAGTCTTATGAGTACATGTGGGGAAGATTTATCAAGCTAAAGGATAAGGAAGAAGGGAGGATATATAGATATAATCTATTAGTGGCACTCTATTATACTCGACAGTATGGCAGAGAAACTGAATGCCAAAACCTATAGTTGAGTAACTTAACACATGGTTAGACAATGACTCCTGGTGAAGTTTACAAGGTAGTTAGTTTTCTCATCTTCAAAATATCAAAACCCTGCATCTTTTAATCTCAGCCTGGGGATTCAGTAACAGCACAATGTGCCCATCCTGAAAAGATTGAAAACACCAGCAAAATCACAGAATCTGCTTTTGTCCTCATCAGGACTATTAGTCCCTAGAGCCCTTTTAGTTTTCCCAGTTTTATACTTTCTGCAGGAAACTTCACTGGCTTCCCTGATCAGCATTTTCTGATCAGTTGAGACTTTAGCTTTTCCTCACATCCACCACCAACTCCTGGGCTACTGACAGGAATTGCTAGATAAATCTTGTAACTATGCTCATGAGTTTCCCAGCAAAATTTATAGTTTTTAAATGCAGCTGGGCCCACTAGGCTGCTGGCCAGTACTGTTACTTATTGGTAGTGGATATCTTATTGCCTTCCTCAGGGAATGGACTCAAGTCCCCTGTTCATATTCACTTCCTCTTATTGTATGACCGACCATACTTCCACGTTCCTGAAAAGAGCAAACAGTTGTACACTTACAAATGCATTTGTCTACTCCAGAATGTCTGTGCTTTTACCAGTTACCATCACTGTGGGATGACTTGTGGTATGTGTGTCTTTCTACCTTTCCTATTTTAGCCCCCCTACCTGTGTCCATGATCGCCCCACCTACATCTCTTCTGGCCCATTTGTTCCTCTCCATTTGTTTCCTCACTGTTCTCTCCATTTTTCCTTCAGCTTGGCTGGCAACATACTAAAATCTCTTTCATCCTCTAAAATAGTAACAGCAGCAGCAAAAACAACAAAATACACCACCAAAATAAGTTGGTAGTAAAAAGAACAACAACAACAACAACAACAAAAAATAGCCTCCAGAAATTTGGAAAAACTGCCTTAAAAAAAAAAAGACAATTCAGAGGATTCAATTAGGGGTGGGGGAAGGGTAAACAGAGGAAGAGAGATGTGAAAGCTTCTTCAAGGGTCCTACTCATTTCAGAATGTATTTTTTATGAGAAAATACATTCTTCAAAAACAGTATTTTAAAATGATATCTCAGACATTATGTGAACCCCAAGGCTAAAACTAAAAAAAAGAAAAATAATGGCATCTTAAATTTTAAAAAAGTTTTAATTGGCTTTAATAAATTGCAATATTCCTATTATCCCAGTTGTTTGCAAAACAAAGTGTTCCAGTTAATTAAACACACTAGTTAATAAAGATATGCCCTATCTATCATACACAGATTACAAATTTCAATAGACCATACCATTAAAAATCATCTGGAACATAAGTTACTCTTTCTGTGATTATTGGAAGCACTTGGGGATATTCCAGTGCACCAAAGAGAAGAAAAGAATAATCTGAAGAGAAGCTCACCATGCTTTCATGGATATTATGGTACTTAATCTCAAAATAAATTCTATGAAATAGCTATTATCGCTGTTTGACAGATAAAGAAGCTAAGAAAGGAATTTAAAAATGTACTCAATGCCATACAATGGCAGGGCTAGGATTTAATTTCATGTTTCCAAATTCCAGTGGCCTCCACTGTCAATTTGCATGACTTGATAAAGGTACACAGAAATTGATAGAATCCTGGTAAACCAATTTTATGATAACAAAATCTAAGCAGGACTATAGAAAATCATGTTAAAAGTGGTCAGAAAATAAAAGAGTTCTGGATACCTAATCTTTCTGTGCTTTGTAAAACTGAAGAATTGGCAACAGTCAGTCTGGTTAACAGAAGAAGCCTAGAGTCAATACTATGAAAAGATGTAGGTGACTATTGGTGTCATCAAAAGCACACCCATAGTACAGTGGTGATGCAGATGCATTCTTCAAATAAGGTGACAGTAAAGGCAGATATTGTCTCAGAATCTTTGTAGAGTTATTCCTCCTTTATAAGACAGTCCCTGGGAATCATGAGATCTGAAGTGTAGTAGGGTACACCTTTCTCTTAAGTATCGCTTTTTAAATTCCATGCAGGAGTGCCATTCCTGTCAGGAAACAGAACTTTTTTCCCAAACTAGTCTGAAACTTGCTGTGCTTGAATGGAAAGCTAAGGGCTGAAGTCCTAGCCATGCGGGTGCTCAGAATAAAGTTTAGACCCTGGAGTCATACTGATTCGGTTGGGTTCAACCTTGGACAACCCTTAACACAAGTCTCAGCTTTTTCATCTGTAAAGTGGGAATGATAATACCTACTTAGTAAGTCAGGTTTGTGTTCCTTTCTTGGCCTCTCAACATAAGATTCTCTCATTCTATCCTCTTATTTATCCTAGTTTTCTTTCTACTCTCTGTATAAGCCACATGGTCATGGAGGAAATTTGCAGACCCGTTATCAAGAGATGGTGTTGTCTGTAAACAGCTGAAGGAGCTGAATCACTCACACTTCCAGACTCATCTCAGTGTCACTGCATCATGGACATTTTTTCTGATCATATCCCCCCAAACTCCTCAACAGTACTTGTCTGGCCTTGTATCTGTCCGAGTTGGCTCTTATCACACTGTGTTGAGTGTGTTTCTGGCTTTCCACTAGACCGTGGGCTCAAGTCTTTCATATTCAAACCCTTAGGATCCAAGTAGCTAACTAGCGCCTGGTAGAGTCTCCATAAGATTCTGTTGAATGAATGAATAAAAGATTGCCAGTTTTCATCTTCTGGATGCCGAGGCTCTGAGAATTCAGTACTGTTTATAAGGCTTACAAGTCATGCAGTGGTTGCCATGTTCATAGTTACTTGGTTTATACTCCCCAGTGGAGAATTCACTTTCAAGACTTTCTGCCAGGTGCGGTGGCTCAAGCCTGTAATCCCAGCACTTTGGGAGGCCGAGATGGGCGGATCACGAGGTCAGGAGATGGAGACCATCCTGGCTAACATGGGGAAACCCCGTCTCTACTAAAAAATACAAAAAACGAGCCAGGCGAGGTGGCGGGCGCCTGTACTCCCAGCTACTCCGGAGGCTGAGGCAGGAGAATGGCGTAAACCCGGGAGGCGGAGCTTGCAGTGAGCTGAGATCCGGCCACTGCACTCTAGCCTGGACAACAGAGCTAGACTCCCTCTCAAAAAAAAAAAAAACGACTTTCTTCTCCCTTCCCCCCAGTGATTATATCAGAAAGCCTTAACTAGGTAAAGGTTTTTTTTTGTTTTTTGTTTTTTTTTTTTTTTGAGACGGAGTCTCGCTCTGTCGCCCGGGCTGGAGTGCAGTGGCTGGATCTCAGCTCACTGCAAGCTCTGCCTCCCGGGTTCCTGCCATTCTCCTGCCTCAGCCTCAGCCTCCCGAATAGCTGGGACTACAGGCGCTGCCACCTCGCCCGGTTTTTTGTATTTTTTTAGTAGAGACGGGGTTTCACCGTGTTAGCCAGGATGGTCTCGATCTCCTGATCTCGTGATCCGCCCGTCTCGGCTTCCCAAAGTGCTGGGATTACAGGCTTGAGCCACCGCGCCCCGCCCTAGGTAAAGGTTTTTAACACAGTGGGGCAGCCACACCTGGCTCATTAAGCAGTAGGAACACATTCAGCAGCAGAGCCAGCAGGTTCTGGAGACACAAAGTGAGCGGGCCCCACACACTGCCATTGGCAATCTCTGGGCTGCGCGACTTTAACCCTCAGCATAGGCCTCGTGCTTAAGTGGGGTTCCCTGGAGACACAAGAGACTCTTGTAGACAATTACCATCTGGGATCTCAACTCAGGGACTCAGAGTGACCTCTGTTCCTGTTTAGCTTCCTGATAGGTACATGAATTCATTATGTTAACTTGTTTTTTCCATGAAGGGAGACAGCCTTCATGATTATCACTTTTAGAGAGTTTTGGCTATTTTAGGGTGCTGTAAAATCGCTGCTACATTTTCTTAGTAAACGTACAAAGCAGAATGTATTGTGTTCCCAGAAATATAATAAATAGTCATTTGTGATGAGGTGGGAAATGACTGTGTAGTCAGGACTTGCTCTGTTCTTGGGACACATTACTTTTAATTTAGTAATCATCTCTGCTACATTTTTTTTTTTAAGAGACCAGGTCTCCCTCTGTCACCCAGGCTGGAGTGCAGTGGTACAATTATTGCTCACTGCAGCCTCAAACTCCTGGGCTCAAGGGATTCCTTTGGAGTTGCTGGGAATAAAGGTGTATGCCCCACCCCCCTGCTAATTTTTTTTTTTTTTTTTTTTTTTGCATAGACAAGGTCTCGCTTTGTTGCCCAAGCTGGTCTTGAACTCCTGAATTCAAGTGATCCTCCTGCCTTGGCCTCCCAAAGTGCTGAGATGACAGGCATGAGTCACAACACCAGGCCATTTGCTACAACTTAAAAAAAAAAAAAAAAGAGGAAAATGGAAACAAATATTTATTTCTCACTCCCTTTTCATGTTGGTGCATACAGAGCAGCTTGGGCTGCATTCTGCTCATTTCCCCATACAGACAGAAAGAACAGTTTCTATTGGTGTTTTACATTGTAATGACAGAGGGGAAGAGCAAGAGAGCTGGTAGGACCTTGGGATGCTTCCTAAGGCTTCTTATGGGAGGTGTTATGCCTCACATCTTCTCACATTTGATAGGAGAAAGCAGGGCACAGGGCCAAGACCAGTCTTTGGGGGCTGGGATGGGTACTGCTCTTACAAGGCAAGGGTACACTGGAAAACAGCATAGCATCCACCAAGTCCATGAGCAACCTCATGGACTGGATGGGGACTCAGATGCTTACTGTATTGGGTAGAGCAGAGAGTCCAGAGAAAAAGTGAGCCGAAGTTACCAGTCTCCTCAAATGATGGTAGAAAAGAAAAACACTGGTAATTCTACTGTCTGCCTCTTTGGTTTCATCCGTCTTTTTTAAGGAGCTGATATATTTGATTGCTGTTTCATAACCTGCTTTCCACACATTTGTATTCCTTTCCTGTTTCCAGCAGACGATGGGACACAGACTCATTCTGAGAACAGCAGCCAAGAAAACAGAATCAAGGCTCGCTGCCTGTCCTGCACGTCCATGGTTCTGAAGGGCATCTGGGGACTCTTGATCATCTTGTCAGTATCATCGTCTTGGGTTGGAACTACACAGATTGTAAAAATTACTTATAAGAACTTCTATTGCCCATTTTTCATGACTTGGTTTTCAACAAACTGGAACATTATGTTTTTCCCAGTCTATTATTCTGGTCATCTAGCCACTGCTCAAGAAAAGCAATCTCCAATGAAAAAATTCAGGTACGTTTCATGTTAACTGGCCAATAAGATTATTGAAATGTTTTATGAAAATATGCCCATTTTTATCTCTTGGGAATATGAGTTGAGTTTTTTGGGGTATGTGAAGAAGCAAGATCTAAGGTTGGTGATGAGCACTAGAAGCAGAATCAGTCCTTCCTTAAAAATATAAATGTGTCTATAACATGGCAGGCACTGTACTGGTGCATGTCTTACAACCGGTGGTAACATTTACATTTTAAGGTGATGTTATCTCCATTCTAAGACAAGAGGAAACAAATTCAGAAAGGTTCAATGACTCATCCAAGGTTATACACTTATAAATAATAGAACCAAGATTTAAATCTAGATCTATTTCTGAAAGTCGTGTTTTATAAGAACATCCTAGTGCATAAGCCCAGAAAAAAAATGGTATTAATAAGATTGTTACACAAACATTTGCTCAATATTCCTGACACTGAGATGCCTAGCAGATGACATAGCCTGATTTCATGCAATGGGGAGTTTGGCACTAAGAAACTTGAAAAGATGCCATTCTTTGCTGGCTAGATGCACATGGGGGCTTTGTCTGTTTCCTTGCTAACCATGAACAGTGGTGGTTGGGCTTAAAGTCTTATGGTTCCAGTGATCGTTCTGTACTAAACCTGGCTTCTGTAATCCCCTCTTGGATAGCTCAGGAAGCTGACAGGGCTGATGTTACCCAGTGCTGCATGGCACACAAGGGAGGCAAAAGCAGCATTTGGGTCCAAGTACCTTTGCTAGTGGACAGCTCCACGAAGAGGGAAAAGCCTGATGCTGAGAAGTGACTTCCAGGAAAATTGCTCTAATCACCCAGAAAAAAAAAAAAAAAAAAAATAGGGACATCAGTAGACGGCAGATGGAATAAGAGTCCTCCACATGGACTTATTCCTTAGCAGAATAAATTTGTCTTCCAGGGGCCAAAATCTTTCTTGCCCCTATACCAAATGAAAAGAAATTATTACAGTTGGTACATTAGAAGACTCTTCTTATAAACTTAATTTGGAAGGGTCTAGCTTCAAAAATTCCATTTCCTGTGTTTTTGAGACAGAGTCTTGCTCTGTCACCCAGGCTGGAGTGCAGTGGCACGATCTCAGTTCACTATAACCTTCGCCCCTTGCCTCAGCCTCTTGAGTCGCTTGGGTTACAAGCACGTGCCACCATGCCCAGCTAATTTTTTTGTATTTTCAGTAGAGATGGGTTTCAACATGTTGGCCAGACTGCTGTGGAACTCCTGGTCTCAAGTGATCTGACCATCTTGGCCTCCCAAAGAGCTGGGATTACAGGCGTGAGCCACCGTGCCTGGCCTCAACTACCATTTTCTTTCTTTCTTTTTTTTTTTTTTTTTTGAAGGTGCATGTACTAATTATTCTTTTTTCATTTGGCCTTGAAGAATGTTTAATTTCTGTTTTTGTTCTACTTTAAGTTCTGGGGTACATGTGCAGAACGTGCAGCTTTGTTACATAGGTATACACGTACCATGGTGGTTTGCTGCACCCATCAACCCATCATCTATGTTAGGTATTTCTCCTAGTGCTATCACTCCCCTAGTCCCCCACCTCCACCAACAGGCCCCAGTGTGGGATGTTCCCCTCCCTGTGTCCATGTGTTCTCATTGTTCAACTCCCACTCATGAGTGAAAACATGCAGTGTTTGGTTTTCTGTTCTTGTGTTAGTTTGCTGAGAACAGTTTCCAGCTTCATCCACGGCCCTGCAAAGGACATGAACTCATCCTTTTTTATGGCTGCATAGTATTCCATGGTGTATATGTGCCACATTTTCTTTATCCAGTCTCTTATTGATGGGCATTTGGGTTGGTTCCAAGTCTTTGCTATTGTGAACAGTGCCGCAATAAACATATGTGTGCATGTGTGTTTTTAGAATGATTTATAATCCTTTGGGTATATACCCAGTAACGGGATTGCTGGGTCAAATGGTATTTCTAGTTCTAGATCCTTGAGGAATCGTCACACTGTCTTCCACAATGGTTGAACTAATTTACACTCTCATCAACAGTGTAAAATTGTTCCTATTTCTCCACATCCTCCCCAGCATCTGTTGTTTCCTGACTTATTAATGATCACCATTCTCACTGGCCTGAGATGGGATCTCACTCTGGTTTTGATCTGTATTTTTCTAATGACCAGTGATGATAAGCTTTTTTTCATAGCTTGTTGGCTGCATAAATGTCTTCTTTTGAAAAGTGCCTGTTCATCTCCTTTGCCCACTTTTTGATGTTTAAGTTCTTTGTAGATTCTGGATATTAGCACTCTGTCAGAAGGATAGATTGCAAAAATTTTTTTTCCCATTCTGTAGGTTGCCTGTTCACTCTGATGATAGTTTCTTTTGCTGTGCAGAAGCTCCTTAGTTTTATTAGATCCCATTTGTCAATTTTGGCTTTTGTTGCCATTGCTTTTGGTGTTTTAGTCATGAAGTCTTTCTTTTTTTTCTTTTTCTGAGATGGAGCCTCACTCTGTCACCCAGGCTGGAGTGCAGTGGCACGATCTCAGCTCACTGACAGCTCCACCTCCCAGGTTCACACCATTCTCCTGCCTCAGCCTCCCGAGTAGCTGGGACTACAGTCGCCCACCACCACGCCCAGCTAATTTTTTGTATTTTTAGTAGAGACGTGGTTTCACCATGTTAGCCAGGATGGGCCCGATCTCTTGACCTCGTGATCCACCCACCTTGGTCTCCAAAAGTGCTGGGATTACAGGCGTGAGCCACTGTGCCTAGTCTAGTCATGAAGTCTTTACCCATGCCTATGTCCTGAATGGTATTGCCCAGGTTTTCTTCTCAGGTTTTTTATGGTTTTAAGTCTTATGTTTAGGTCTTTAATCCACCTTGAGTTAATTTTTATATAAGGCATAAGGAAGGGGTCCAGTTTCAGTTTTCTGCATATGGCTTGCCAGTTTCCCAATACCATATATTAAATAGGGAATCCTTTTCCCATTGCTCGTTTTTGTCAGGCTTGTCAAAGATCAGATGGTTGTAGGTGTGTGGTGGTATTTCTGAGGCCTCTGTTCTGTTCCATTGGTCTATATCTCTGTTTTGGTACCAGTACCATGCTGTTCTGGTTACTGTAGCCTTGTAGGATAGTTTAGTTTGAAGTCAGGTGACATGATGCCTCCAGCTTTGTTCTTTTTGCTTAGGATTATCTTGGCTATGTGGGCTCTTTTTTGGTTCTATATGAAATTTAAAGTAGTTTTTTTTCCCAATTCTGTGAAGAAAGTCAATGCTAGCTTGATGGGAAAAGCATTGAATTATTCTTCCTATCAATGAGTATGGAATGTTTTCCCATCTGTTTGTGTCCTCTCATTTCCTTGAGCAATGGTTTGTAGTTCTCCTTGAAGAGGTCCTTCACATCCCTTGTAAGCTGGATTCTTAGGTATTTTATTCTCTTTGAACAATCGTGAATAGGAGTTCACTCATGATTTGGCTCTCTGTTACTGGTGTATAGGAATGCTTCTGATATTTGCACATTGATTTTTGTATCCTGAGGCTTTCCTGAAGTTGCTTATCAGCTTAAGGAGATTTTGGGCTGAGACGATAAGGTTTTCTAAATATACAAAATCATGTCATCTGCAAACAGACAATTTGACTTCCTCTTTTCCTATTTGGATACCCTTTATTTTTCTCTCTTGCCTGATCACCCTGGCCAGAACTTCCAAATGCTTTGTTGAATAGGAGTGGTGAGAGTGGGCATCCTTGTCTGGCACCAGTTTTTTTTTTTTCCAAAGGGAATGCTTCTAGCTTTTGCCCAGTATATTAGCTGTGGGTTTGTCATAAACACGTCTTATTATTTTGAGGTATGTTCCATCAATACCTAGTTTATTGAGAGCTTTTAGCATGAAGGGCTGTTGAATTTTGTCAAAGGCCTTTTCTGCATCTATTGAGATAATCATGTGGTTTTTGGCCTCCCAAAGTGCTGGGATTACAGGCATAAGCCAATGTGTCTTGCCTCAACTTCCATTTCCTATCACCACTTTGCAAGTGCTTGGGAATACAAATTCTCACCATGAGTTGATTTTCTATATGTGTCCATGAAAACTCAGCTATAATGAAAGAAGTAAAAAACAATTCAAAAAGAATAAATGCTTACTGGCTTGGGAGAGCCCTATAACTCTTTGAGATTACTAAAGGTATTTTGTATTTGATTCTCATCAAAGTAGACATGATCTTGCATTGTAAAATTTTTTAAACAATATTTAATAAGTGATTATGGGGGAATGTGATTATCAGACTACAATTGTTCCTGTTTGAAGATACCTATGTGCACCTATAAAGTATATGTGTTCTACTTGAATGCTTCCAAGACAAACAAACACATTGATTTAAAACAACAAAAGTTTTGTATAAAAAGAAGTACCTCAAGAATACTTCAAAGCAAGCTAAGTCAGTTTGATTTAAGATAACCGATTTAAAACAAGAGACTGCTGCTAGCAGAAATGTTGTTTGGGAATGAACTATCTTTTTCACATCTCTCTAACTCTGAACTTAGTAAAATCTGATTTAGCACTCTACCTATAGTGCATGTAGAGTGAAGTTGACCATTTCTGAAATAGAATCAACGGGCTTTTATTGTCAAGCAGAAAACACTATCTTTGAAGGGAATATTCTCCAGTGGCCTCCTCCATATGAGAGGTAAAACTGTCAGACAATTCTTAGATCCTTGATCTTTTTTTCCCTGTAGATTCATTAATACCATCTGCCAAGAAGTCATTCCCGAAGCTCTCATGACTGAACAAGGGGAAAACAGTTAGTGTATAAGACTGGAAATAGGATTTGTCCTGTAGCAGCAGAACCTCTATTTTCTCATCAGTAACATCAAAATAATTTTCAATAAAGTATCAAATCTAGATGGTGCGGACTATCTATTTAGAAGTAGTTTTTGATAATCATTTATATACTACAGGAGAATTCAGTTGCCTCAAGTGAATTTGAAATTTAGGAAGAAAAAATTGTATAGCATATTATTAACAAGGATTTTTTGTTGTTGTTGTTGTTGAGACGGAGTCTCGCTCTGTTGCCCAGGGTGGAGTGCAGTGGCTGGATCTCAGCTCACTGCAAGCTCCGCCTCCCGGGTTTACGCCATTCAACAAGGATGTTTTCTTAGGGGAAAAAATCTTTAGAAAGCATTAAACTAGAGCAAAGATATTTGCCTATGTCAGGCACCTATAAAATGTGCTTGAGATGCTATTTAACATATAGAAAGGGTTCAATAACTAGTGGCTGCTGTTTGAATAATAAGCATAACTAAATCATTAGTGTCCTCTAACGTCTATGCTTCATTTCAAGCTATACCACCTGTCAATGCCACTTGCCCAGAAAGTCTGATCTCATCATCCCAAAGAGAAACCCACTGTTATTTGCTTCTCCATAAAAATCCATATTTTTAGTTTTCATGTTTCTTAGAGTTTAATGCTTAAATAGTATGGGATTTTACACAAGTGACCTGGCATTTGGATGGAGAGCATTTTTAATGTCTACAACAACAGTGACAAAGGGGAGAAGGTTGGCTATGAAAGAAGGGGAAGGAAAGGGGAACAATGAAGGAACGAACACCTGGGAGACAAGATGAGCCAGGTGAGAACAGTCTCCGCCTGGCAGCAGCATCTTCCCAGCTGCTTTGCTGGTCAGGCTCTGCCTGTCTGGAGTACACATCTGTTGGTCTTCCCTGTGTCCAAAATCTTTGCTTAGAAGCACTCCTCCCAGCATGATGGTGGGCTCTTGGTTGAAGAACAATCGCTGGCTAGAGCCAATGATAAGAAAAAGAAATCCTTTAATCAGGAATGGGTTTTGTTGTGGTGGTTCTTAATAAATGTGTTCATATTTTAAAAGGCAATCAGTGGTTCTAAATGATAGGATAAATCCATGACTCTCAACTCCAGCTCTACACAGCAGCTTTCTCATGGAGCAGATCACCTTATAAGTATAGAATATGAACTTTGTGCCCAGGATGCTCTATGAAAACTTCCTCTGGTTCTATGTATGGTGCTAATTCAGACTATCCCATTGGCCGTGGGGCTCCAGAGACACTGTTTACTTTCCTGTGTATGTGAGCATGTGTAATTTCTGTTTACTTTACAGAAGGCTTTAGGTTATTTAATCTCTTCTTTGAAGTTCTGTCTCTTTAAAGTTAAAATTTATCTTTGGGAAATCTTACTTTCATTTTACAAAAATCCTTCCTTTTTGGTAGTCTCCTACATGAAAGTAAACAAATTTCAATACAAGTTTCTGTGTGTGCAACACATGTCTTTAACCTTCCTGCAACCGCTGACCTGCAACTCCCAACATTCTCATCCAGTTGAAAGTCACATTTACTATGAAACTTAATCTTTAAGGCTGTACTCCCTGTGCCTAAATTCTTTATCACTCCTCCTCTCTACATGGTCCTTTTTTGGGATTACATCATTCATGTGAACGTTCATGTGAGGCAAACATTGGCTAGAATTTACTTTGATTTGCAATACTTCGAGGCACACTAATTTCATTTAAAACTGGAAAAGAAACTAGTACCAGTACTAGAGTCCTGTAAGTAGATTTCATTATAAACATATGCATATGTTAATAATGTATTGCTTTGAACAAGATTACTTATACTACTCATGAAAATACAATGCCTGACAGTTGCCCCATAAACGCTTGAATGTTCATGAACAATTGAGTGGAAAAAAATTAAGTAAAATTCTCCCAGTAGTAAGTCTGTTTTCAGTCCATAGTCATATAGGCACAGTCACTGTGTCACTTCCATTACTACCTGTATGTATGACTAGCTTGAACATTTTTATTAAAATGGCCCCTCAGAGCCAGGTGCAGTGGCTCTTGCCTGTAATCCCAGCAGTTTGGGAAGCCAAGGCAAGCAGATCACCTGAGCTTACGGGTTTGAGACCAGCCTGGGCAATAATGTGAAATCCTGTCTCTACAAAAAATTTTCAAAAACAGGCATGGTGGTGTGTGCCTGTAGTCCCAGCCACTCAGGAGGCGGAGGTGTGAGGATGGCTTGAGTCTGGGAGGCAGAGGTTGCAGTGAACCAAGATCACGCCACTGCATTCCAGCCTGGGTAACAGAGCCAGACCTAGGAAAAAAAAAAAAATCATGTTTAGGCCTAGGACTTAAAGGAAAAAAATGGCCCCTGGGGCTAAATGTAGCCAACTTAATTGAAAATCAAATAGACGATTTAACAATTGAAGTGACCATTTTCTGACACTGAATTCAGACAATTTCTCCACAAAAAGGCCAAATGTTTGTATCTAAGTACGACCTGAGTTTTCTATTTAGTTTTTATCATGTGGGAGTTATCACAGAGCCTTTCTTCATTTTTCTGCCTTAAAAATGCTAGCAAGAAAAAAATTAGTCAATTGGGCAGATATATTAGAAAGAGGCGTAGTGTCTTAGAAATAAAACCCAAAGACATGTGTGCCGCACAGACGTATGAGAGTCCCTTTCCCTCCGGGTTCTAGGAGTTGTCTGTAGCCTGTTCACAGAGTAGTAGCGGCCTTGACCCTCTCTCGTTTGCCCACTGGGAAAGAATCTTCTCCCTCTTCCAGTAGCTAGTGATTTCAGCAACTATCCATTTCTGTATTTCTCCAGGCTCTTCTGAGAATGCTCAAAAACGACAGAATGGCTTTTCAGGCAACCTCCAGAGAGTATCTCAGAGAAGAGGGCTAGCTCTGTGCTTGGGCCCATGTGGGCTGTTTTCCAAGGAACCTCATACACTCCCTGAAGCCTGCAGATTTCAGAACTGGGTTTGGTATACTTCACAGATGAAGGATGGGTATTGAGTGTTTGTGCTCTTACCTGAAAATGGCTGCGATGAGTCAGATAAGACAAGAGGTGTCACCATCAGTACCTGGATATTAATTTCTGTTTTCTTTCCTAGGGAATGCAGTCGGATTTTTGGTGAAGATGGTCTGACGTTGAAGCTCTTTCTTAAAAGAACTGCTCCCTTTTCTATTCTATGGACTTTGACTAATTACCTTTATTTACTGGCTTTAAAGAAGCTGACGGCCACTGATGTCTCCGCTCTGTTCTGTTGTAACAAAGCCTTTGTCTTCTTGCTGTCGTGGATTGTGCTGAAAGACAGGTTCATGGGAGTGAGGGTAATGGCATACTTGATTCAATGTGTGATGCCTACCTTTATCATAAATTCGTGGCTTCAGGAGAGCCTGTCTGCTTTGTTTCGTGGAGTTTCTGTAAAACTTTTTCTCACTTGTTCTGAGTACAAACTGAAATCTGAAGACGCGTTAGAAAGCCCAGGCAGTTACAACATCATGGAAGATAAACAGTTTGTTTCTACTGGTTAGTGAGCTGATTCCAACAGGAGGCACTAAAAAACAGGCAGAGAAAACAAGTTCCTATTTCAGAATCAATTTTTAGAATTAATGGTGTGATCAATTCCTTCTGTCCTCAGGAATGAAGGGTCTGAGAAAATTAGCCACTATAAAGATTATGGTTTGCATTTTTCAATCAACATAAATTGAGACGACCCCCATTCCCCCCACCAGATGGATTTAATTAATATTGGTGTAAGTAGATAAGATTACCAAACAATAATTAAAGTCACTGGTAATGGCACAATGCTGTTAAAAGTGACTATATATCTAGTGTGACCAATGCAGAAATGGAAGTACAAGCAACAACTTCTTTTGGATACAAATCCTTAGTTGAACTGCATTAAACTTCCACCAACAACTTCAGTTCTGAGTTTATTCCTTTCAGGAGTAATATGGATTAAAAACATATATATTTATATGCTTGTTCTATGTTAAAAATAGATTGCTTGGAAGCCTTGAAGAGTTAAGGAGCCAGATCTCATTCATATAATCCAGCATGCCACTAGGATGAAAATATTGAGACAATACTTCTTTAGAAGGAGGTACAAATGAACATCAATATTACACAACTTACCTTCTCTGTGATGTCCAAGATATAATTTGAAACATTTTGTTATCAAAACATTGCTCTTATTGGCAATGATTCCAAGGTCCTTTCCCCCTCCCAAATGCTGAAACTAATGTCTATATTAGAGAGAGGGTTTATGATGGTCATTAACCCTGAAAGCTTTTCTTAAAAAAAAAAGTTAGACAATTCTGATTGTATCTTGA
The DNA here is from genome assembly GCF_009764315.1 of Trachypithecus francoisi. Lineage (NCBI taxonomy): Eukaryota > Metazoa > Chordata > Mammalia > Primates > Cercopithecidae > Trachypithecus > Trachypithecus francoisi. The sequence continues at coordinate 47,662,770 of NW_022681468.1, forward strand.
GAGATGCTGCTCTGAAATTTAGAAATGAAGCTTGATACTAATAATAAGTAGAAAGCTTTGATAGAAGACAAAATGAGAAACTGTGAGTCAGTCCATGGTACCATTACAATATATCCAAATGTGATACTACATTGTTTACTGTCTTATCTTAGGTTTGACCCCAAAGGGCTCAGCATCACATATTTATGCCTGGGGCACTGGTGCTGGCTGTCTACCATCAGATACCCTGACAAGTCCTTGAGAGCTGGAAGCTTTCCTGTATTGTCCACTGTTCTTTTCAAGATGTGCTACATAATCCATGGGGCCCAGTGCAAAATGAAAATGCAGGGGCCCTGTTAAAAACTATTAATAATTTTAAGATAACAACAGAGCATTAAACCAAGGGTGGGGACCTTCCAAGTATGGGGCCCTATGTATCAACATAGGTCATCCCCTAGGAAGTCAGCTGTCTCTCTTTCCAATGTCTAGAATATTGCAGGACACAAAGTAGGGGCTCAATTGATACTTGAGGATATAGTAAATGAATTCAGACTTCTGAGATCTTTCTTTTCACTGTCTTTCACTACCATGGACCATGGATCACCCATGAGAACCTGGAGAGTCTTGTCAGAAGAGGGAAGAAGAGAGATTTGGAGGCTCTTCTGTTCTTTTAGTGGCATGCAAACACCAACATTAAATCCATGTTTTCACCACTAGATTTACCAGCAATAAAATCCACTGTATTAGAGAGCGAATGAACACATTTAACCATGGACCTCACTGATGCAAGAGGTTACATCCAAAAAGGTACAGTGTTTATTTGAGGTATTTTAGAGAAAAAGAAAACAACTGTGTAACTTATCTTTAAATAGCAGATTTTAAAAATCAAAAATCTGCCTAGAGGCTACCAACCATTGCCAGTTTAAATTTGCCATCTGCAGTGGGTTGCGTAGTGACTCCAAGAAAGATCTGTCCACATCTTAATCTCCCATATCTGTCACTGTGACCTTATTTGGATAAAGGGTCTTTGCAGATATTATTAACTTAAGGATCTTGAAAAGGGGATATCATCTTGGAGTACCAGAATAGGACCTAAATCCAATAACAAGTGTCCTTATGAGAGACTCACAAAAGAGACACACACAGAAGAGGAGGCTGCAGCAATGTGATCACAGACACAGAGATTGGAGTGATGTGGTCACCAGCCAGGAATGCCAGGACACTCACCAGAACGCTGGAAGAAGCAAGGATTGTATCCTTTCCTAGAGATGCCTTTGGTCCCAGCTGTATTTTGAACTTCTGGTCTCCAGAACCGTGAGAGAATAAATTTCTGTTGTTTTAAGTCACCAAGTTTGTGGTAATTTGTTACAGCAGACTTAGGAAACTAATACAGCATCTGTAATTAATAACACTCTGTAGAAGAAATGTTAAATAGCTAATAAGTACTTGTTAATGAATCTGTCCATAAGTGAAGACGTCAGAGATAGCAGAATAGTAAGCATTAGTGTCAGGCATCCTGTAAAAAATCAGATATTTTTCTTTTTAAGTAAGAGGAAGTGTTTCACTTCTCACCGTGAAACATCAGGACATGTTCAATGCCACGTTCCAGAAGAATGGTAAAGTGTAACTTTAATGATGCCCACAGTCAGGCCATGGAATGTGAGAAGCACAGAAACGTATTCAGCATTTTGCCTTTGAGAGTATCAGCAATTATCTTCCTCCCAAGACATATTGAGAACACATATAATTAGGTCATTTGAGAAATTAAAGGAGGGCAAACAGCACTGACAACATAAATGTGGCTCTTATTGTCCACATCTATAAATAATCGAAAGCATAGCTCCTCCAGATGTCATCCCACTGGACTACTAAAAAAAAAAAAAAAAAAAAAACAGTTAAAGGGATGCTTTCAGTCATCAGATTAAAATTTATATTTCTGGTTCATGCTAAAGCATTAGTAGTTTAGAAACAGATGTTTGTTAGATTATAATTCTCATATGCTTAGCCCCAGGAATGAACACATTTAAAATGAGAAGCTATGGCCTTCCCTACTTCTACTTTTTTTTTTATGTAAAAAGAACACCATGAAAAGACACTTTAAGTTACAACATCATAAATATGGGTTTATCTGGACCACCAGTAGGCCAGAATTACTGATGCTCACATAAAAATGAATTACGTATTATGAATAATTCGCTAATATTTTCTTTTGAACACTGAATTACAGATAGAAAGGTAATCTGTTTTACATTTAGTATAAAGTCATTTCAGCCAATTTATTGGTCATCTATGGTTTGTTTAAAAGCCCTTTCATGAGCAATTGCTTGCAGTTAATCTGTGATCATCCCATGAAAATTAGTAAACTTCTTTAAAAGATAATTTTTTGATTGCAAAAATGTTAGAAAGTAATAATCCAGCTCTTGCAGCGTTGAAAATAGGTGTTTTCAGGGCCGGGCGCGGTGGCTCAAGCCTGTAATCCCAGCACTTTGGGAGGCCGAGACCGGCGGATCACGAGGTCAGGAGATCGAGACCATCCTGGCTAACATGGGGAAACCCCATCTCTACTAAAAAATACAAAAAACTAGCCGGGCGAGGTGGCGGGCGCCTGTAGTCCCAGCTACTCAGGAGGCTGAGGCAGGAGAATGGCCTAAACCCGGGAGATGGAGCTTGCAGTGAGCTGAGATCCAGCCACTGCACTCCAGCCTGGGCGACAGAGTGAGACTCTGTCTCAAAAAAAAAAACTAGGTGTTTTCCTGTCTCTCAGACCTTATGTTTAGCTAGAGTTCTTAAATTCATAAGAACCAGAACCAGAGAACCCACCTTAAAAAAAAAAAAAAAAAAAAAAAGGTTCTTCCCAAGGGGAATGTGCCACTGGCTGGGAGCTTTCTTCTCTGCTGTTGGTATCTGTTTTACACCAATGAAAAGAAGATGCCAGACTACAATGGTAGAAACTGTCTTTCAGATTTTATCCCTCTCTTTTTTTTTTTATATTAGTCGTTCAAGTTTTTCTTACATTTTCCAATTTCCTTGAAGATATGGAGAATATTGGTGGTTGGTGGATGGTTCAGCAGATCCCAACTATCTTAGCAGATTATGAAATGAATTAGTGTCCCTCTGGGTTGGGAGCCACATATTTTCCAGCTGTATTTGGGTCCCTATGCAGTTAGCTTCCCAAACTATGGCTGTTTCAAAGACTTTCCAGGATCTACCAAAAACTGACTGAAGTACATCAGTTAAACTGAATCTTTCATTGTATAGCAGGTACTTCTTTGAATTCAAATTGGGCCCCAGAATGCTCTAAAACAGTTAGAGCTGAGCTGCTACTGATTTATGCTGATATTAAGATAAGAATTAAGATGACACATAACTTGACAATTTGTTTCCATCTTGCCTTTGGTTACTCTTGATTCATGTGCAACACAGAATTCTCTACCCAGAACTCCCATGCTTCCTAGAAGAGGCAGTGGAGGATGGACAGTGGGAGTCATCCTCCCTCTTATCCCTATCTTGGCAGGATAATGACTTATGAATACAGCCAAGAGAGGAGACAGCTGGGTTGTGCTGGCTGTCGGATTTTACACCCACAAGGAATCTGTAACCCCTTCAACAAGGTGCAGTCAACGTGTCTACCCTCCACATATATCCTTCACTGTTTCCTCATGGGATTTCTTTACATCTTTGACATCCAGGTTTCCCTTTGAGATCATTTTCAAATGGATTTTATTCATATAAAAATCCATGTGTGTAGGGAGAGGGGGAGTTCAGAGGCCCAGCATCCCTTGGGTGTGCTGCTATCCAAGATACCCCTACTGCCCGTCTCACACACAGCATCTGGACAGCTATAGATTGCCACACTTCTTATTTTTCACACTTCAGCACTTGTTCAGTTTAATTGAATCTGAGTAAAAAAGATAGTTTTTCATAGAACCTTAAATATAACATATGCAGAAGTTTAAGGATTCTGTATAGCCTCAGTTCCTTGAAAACTGACTTTATCTAAATTTACCCAGAGATAATCATCAGCCTGTTTCTCATTGGTCAAACTATTAACGTGTGTCCCAACCTCAACTACTGACCTTTAGTCTTCAACTTGAGTGCAGCAGCTGCCAGCAGTGTGGTCTGAGATCTGCATTTTTAGGGCTGCTGTAGGCTTTGGAATTCAAGGGTTGATTTGTGAACCAGCTGCTTCATACGCACCTAGCTTCAAGAAACAGAATTAGCCTCAAGGCAAAGTAAGGAAACGTGTTTGGATTATAATCACTCATTTTGACCTTTAAAATCTTAAAGGAATACTGTAGGAAGAGAAGCAACTAAAGATTCATCCAATGCCTTGGACCCTAGAAGAGCTAGTACTGTTATGCAAATAAGAATTGTGAAAAACATCTGTGAATGGGAACCATAGTGAATGGGATAAGGTTGATAAACCCTCATGGAGATGCAGAGAAGGACCAAACCTTTGTGGGCTTTTGATGGCCTGAGCCAAAAGAGAAAAAGAAAAAAAATACAAGAAAACAAAAACAGCCAAAAGCCAGATATTTCTTTAGGCTTTATCTGTACAAACTAATTATTTGAAAGATAAAAGAACCTCCATGCAGGGTCACAGGTGGCATTTACTACAGTGAGATCACCAAATGTCCACTGGTAAAGCCGTCTTTGGGCTTTAGGAACAGGCTCAAATGACCACACAGATCCCCTCTGATTGGCTCTGAAAAACTGGTGCAGAGAGCTCTCTGAGGGCCCCAGCCTGCAGAGGAAGATAGGTGGCTCACGAGGCCATGCCACTCAACTGGCATGCTGAGATAGTGGGGTAAATAAATCCTCTTCCTTCAATGACTCACCCCAGGTGGGCACACCACAATGTGTGAGGGCAGAGAGGTTGAAAAATGTTAAATGGAGGAGCTGGCAGTTTTATGGTCACTATGGTTACTAACATTCTAACCTAAGCCAGGTTCAGATAATGGTAATGGTGAGGGTTTTTTTTCCCCCCCATCTTTTTTGTTTGTTTTTGAGACAGGGTCTCATTCTGTTGCCCAGGCTGGAGTGCAGTGATGTGATCTCAGCTCACTGCAACCCTCACCTCCGAGATTCAAGCGATTCTCCTGCCTCAACCTCCTGAGTAGCTGGTATTACAGGCATGTGCCAACAAAGTACGACTAATTTTTGTATTTTTAGTAGAGGCGGGGTCTCGCCATGTTGGCCAGGCTGATCTTGAACTCCTGACCTCATGTGATCCACCCACCTGGGACTCCCAAAGTGCTGGGATTACAGGCATGAGCCACTGTGCCTGGCCTAGTTTTACATCTTATTTAGACATTTCTGCTTGGTTAAGAGGCTGGAACCGGAATAGATTGTCAAGAGACCCACATTTTTCAGAAGCCGAGCAGGTGGCACCACTAGATGGTGTATTTTCAGCAGAATTCCTCTTATGGATGTTAATGTGTCCCAGGAGCACTTCAGTGGTTGTCATCATGTTAATGAACACATACGAGCATTTTTAGGCGCTGGCTTCCTACAGACACATTTCAAGAAAGCTGAGGCCAAGAAGAGTCATTTTATGTTTTTCTGTTGAGAAGAAAAGATTATTAATCCCTCTCTGATGACTGATTGATTCTGAAAATGCATGTGACTGATACGTGCTTAGGATATTTGTTTTCCGGACATCTAAAGAGTATTTATTCTCTAAAGTTAAACTAGTGGTTTAACAACCACTCCACAATTTTTCCTCATTTTCAAGATTAGCTGAGATCTCTTCCTTCACCTACAACCATATAGATAAGAAATATATTTAAACTTTCTTAAAATACAGCCATAGAGAATTTGACCTATCAGATATTTATGAAATTTAAATTAAAATGTGGCAAATAATTTATCTATTCCCACTACACCCTCCACCCGCACCCTGCCCCAGGAACCTACTGTATAACTTATGAATTACTGCTCATATCATGGAGAATTTTTCTAACATTTCAGATACTCAGATTTTCATTCTTTCAGAACTTAACAGCATTGTCTGGCCCCCTAAAGTGAAAAATGCTTCTCTCTGTGAAGGCAATTGAAAGAGACACTGCTGTAATTGATATGTCAATTTAAGTGGTCTAGACTCATATTTTCACAAGGACTTGAATATAACAAGTAATGAAGATCTTTAAGAGGCTCACTATGGTTATAATTTTGAATTGCTACAGAGTTATGTAATCTTTACCCACATTCAATTCCTTTCTTGAGGAAACATAATAGAAATTTTATGCATATCTATGTTTACTAGTGGCTAACTCAGAAAAGGAAGAGTTCCTACCTGTGGTCATATCTTGGGGATAATGATACCAACTGCCTGTCCTTTTCTAGACAGCATTTTGTTTTTTGCTTTGGGGTTTTTTAATTGGTTTTCACAATTTTCTAAATCCAGAATTACATACTATAGTGTGTAATTACCTAAACCCATGTGTTATGTATTATAGAATGCTTTTAATAATTTAAAACATAGAATAGCACATCATGTGAAAGTTTGTTAGGATTTACACTGTTTTGTTAGCCTTGTCTTGAAGTAACCACTTGTTTATTTGACCAAGAAAATACAACACTTAGCTAAAAGGAAACAAATATTAACGCAAATGTATTCTCCCGTTAATTCAGTCTTATGAAGGAAATCTATTTGTGCTCATGAACACTAAGCAGTGTTCATTATTTAAACACAAAACCAAGTCAGGATATGCCAATATCTAATGTGCCTTTTTATTTCCCTGAAATCAGATCCCCCAAAGAACTATTGCAAATCCCCAAATCAAGGAAAATGATAACCCTCATAGAATTTCCAGGTCTTGATAACCCCCTCACTGTGTTTATTGATGAGTCTATTACTTATTGTTTAGGAAATCTCCTTGACACCTTGTGGTGTGTGTATTAAATTCTATTCCCTATAGTTTAAGGACGAATCTAACCAGAACACACACCCAGCAGCTTTAGAGAATATGATATTCATCAGCAAGAAAACCACCTCCCATCAAGCAGCCTCCTGATAATGTTTAATGAAGATGATTTTTCACTGCTGACATGTCTACGTCTGTTCTCAAGTACTCCTGCTGTTTTTCATTAAGGACACTTTAATATGGAGCTACTCTGAAAGCAAGTGGGCCCTTGCTTTTGATGACCATTAACAAAAGACATGCTTTAGCAGCATCTGAATTCTATGTCATTGGGAGCATACTTTGCACTGGCCTCAAGCGAGTCAATAATTACATGTTAAAAATCTACATGTTATAAAAAATAATTCACTAATAGTGTTCAAGAGGGCCCCCGAAAATCACATATGTGAAAAAGCTGTCTTTACTTGGGAATACTCAGAACTGAAGCTTAACAAAATTAATTACCATGTAGGTTTAAATTTCTCACAAATTTTCATCTGGATTTTAAAGTCAGTGAAACCATTTCACAAGGAAATGACATATTGTCACCTGTTCCAGCGTTATTTTACTGTTTGCTGTAGCTCTGAACTGTTTTCTAGTAGAACTAGTTCAAGATAATTAAAGAGATGACACAAACCATTTCACTAAGGGAGTAGACTCCTGTTTTGAATATAGCAAGAATCATGTCAATTTACAGTAAACCATGATGACTTCAGTTGAATTATGAATATTTCACTTTATGCAGTTAATGCTCTAGAATAATTAAATGAAATTATCTTTCAGTGTTTTTTTCTGAAAAAAATGAATTAATTTTCATGTGAACAAAAGGAAGTACTGGCTTCCATTTGACATTCCAAGTGACAGTGCAGACTCAGCGTGCTCTCTAGAAATCTCTACGAGAATTTGTTTTCTTTCTTTTTTCCCATTGGCCTAAATTTTGCCTCTTAGCTGTATCAATATCATGCCTTGCTAATCAGGTCCTGATTAGATGGAGATCTTCAGAAACATACATGGATCCAAGGAGCTGATTAAAATGTACACTAAATTGGAGGAAAAAGAATAGATGAAATACAGAAGATGTGAAAACACTTAGAAGTGACTTTCTATTAAATTTATTTCACCAGTACAAATGTTAATCTCTAGAAAGCTTGAGCTAAAAAATTGAAATTATTAGGCCTAAAAAAATTAAAAATATATTAAAAATAATAAAATTACTATTAATTAGAATGTGAACAGCTTTTATATTCTGTGCCTGGATATCTCATGAACATATTGATTTATTTCTAATACTGAGCCTTCCTACATTTAAAAAGTGATGTACAAAAGGTAATTAGGTTTAAGGAATTACTTAACAGTTTTATAAAGTCTTGAATTGCCTGATCTAGGATCCAGAGGCATCATTGCTTTTCTGTTTCTTTGTTTCATTGCTTTTCTGTTTCTTTGCATCCTATTTGACAGATAGTTGCTGCAATAATGGCAATTACCGGCATTGTCATGATGGCGTATGCAGATAATTTCCACGCTGATTCCATCGTAGGAGTGGCATTTGCAGTGGGCTCAGCCTCTACATCTGCATTATATAAGGTATGTTGTGCACTTTCTTTTGTAAGCAACTGTCACTCATAACTTAGACTTGAGTACTAAAGTTAAAAAGTAGGATGAAAACATTGATTAGAAAGAAAATAGATGTGTTGAAATAATAGTAAGTAAATTAAGTACTCATTATGTGATGGGTACCTGCCTGAAAATTTTGCCTGTGTTAATACAACCTTATGAGGCATAAATATTTATTTCCACTTTCCAGGTGAGGAAACTGAGGCTTTGAAAGATTAAATAACTTGCCTCAAATCATACAGCCAAATAGCGATAGAACCAAGACTTAAACTCTGGACTAGCCCACTTCTAAGCCCATGTGCTATGCCCTAATCCCTCATTTATCAGGCATTTATAGCAGGAACATTAGAAAGTCATCTTCTCTCCCTATGTTTCTTTAATTTAATTATCTATGGTCATTATTTTAACTCAAAAGAGATGTTAGAAATAAGCTATCACTAGAGAGCTGTTTGGCACATATTAACCCCATGCCACAGGAGCTCATGTTACTAGCAAAATGAGGAACCTCTTTTTTTTCTCTGATGGATGCTCTAAGTCGGCTGTATGTACCCACCATTTTTTTCTCCACTGGAGTTCCCTGTCATCAAAGAAAATTCTATTCAGAGTCATTGCACCTGACTTCAGAAGTGAGAACTAAGAGAGCAGATCTAAAAGGTTATTCCCCAAAGCTCTACTTTTAAAAGTCAACTTTCTGGATGTATTAAAGAACTGTTCCAATTTCACCTCTCTTGGTGTTTCAATGAGAAAACACTCTCTGAAAGGCAGCAAATACCATTTTCATCCCTCCTGGAAGCCTTTTCTGATTATTAACCAACACTGTGGCTCAGAGGGCATGAAGTCTATTTCCATATTGACATTTCCATATTGACATATTGACAATGGCCCATTGATTCTGTGTGACAAGCTTGACAAATGTTCACTCAATGGCCATTACTGTCTAACTTGCTCCCCAACTGAGATTCATGAAGATGTCTGATGTGACCAAAGACTACCACGTGCTCAAATTCTTTTGATTAAGTCTTTCAGCAGAAAAAAATAATTAGTTCAGTTGAAATTAGAAACAGTACCTGGGATTGCTCTATGACCAGAATGGCTCTCTTGCAGAGGGATTTCCCCCTGACCAGGTTACAGAATGTATTCATTCTGAGAGTGGTAATATTTGCTGACATGGACCAAATCATATCTGCACCATAATATAATTCCAGGCAGAAGAGATCTGCCTCACTCTGTGTTGTTACAGGATTAGTATAGGGAGTGGTGGGCTTAAGAAGCTAAGAAATATGGACTCTACACTTGGCTTTCTCCCTAACCTGTTGTGTGATTTTATCTTAGCTATTGGCTTCTCCTTGCCATCTTCCTCTGCACACAGGTTTATAATGTATAAAAACTGTTTTTTAATCTGGGGAACAAGCACCATATTTGTGAAGTCATTTTAAGCTCACAAAGAAAATTGCGTATAAATCCAAGGCATAAATATTATTTCTCTCAACATAATGACAGGGTCTCTCCATCCAATTTACTTTTCAGTATCTATCAAAATAAGGATAAAACAAATCCCATGCTTTAAGGTAAGGATTAATGGCAGTCAATCCTAGAAGATTTTTCTGGGCTTGTCTGGACTCTTATTTATCATTTGCCTGATACCCATCACTGATGGTGGCACTAAACACAATGTACAGTACCCAGCAGTTTTCAGCACCATAAGAAAGTCATTTTATGACATTTGCAATTTCATATGAAGGCTATAGAGTATTTTAATTCCTTATCTCAACAGCCCATCTAGTGCTGTGAACATGTCAGGATAAGAAGAAATGGAGAATAAACTCTGGGCCAGTTAGCGCACAGTACAGAATAATAAGACTTCCCTTTCTGTTCTAGCTAAGTCTCTGTGTGGCTGTAGAGTTTCTTTCTCATTCCAGGTCTTGTTTAAAATGTTTCTTGGAAGTGCCAACTTTGGGGAAGCCGCACACTTTGTCTCCACCTTGGGTTTCTTCAATTTGATCTTCATCTCCTTCACCCCAGTCATCTTGTATTTCACCAAGGTGGAGCACTGGTCCTCTTTTGCAGCTCTGCCGTGGGGCTGTCTCTGTGGGATGGCAGGGCTGTGGCTGGGTAAGTGGCCTCGGCTTTTGCCTTCCATTCCCTATATCACTCAATCTTTCTTTGGCTAGTTAGATTATCATCATAGGATTATTTCCTTGGGTAACTCTGTGCTCTAGTTCCCAAACGTATGTTGTTCAACGTCATTGGTCATGTTTAGAAGGTTCTTTGCAAGCTGCTGGCTGATTAGGTTCAAGCTATCCAACCAGTAAGGCTCCCATGAGTTAAGGTGTGCAATGGAGGCCCAGGCCTCTCTGTATACCACTGGCCTTCAATCCATTCTTCTTCTTCAGCCTCATTCATTCTTTCTAATGCACTGTATCACGTTATAATGTTCCATGTGTGCCATGGTGTGTTGGGCAGAGGCTAGCGAGTAGATGGTGCATTCAAAGAACTCAGAGTGGTTCAAACTGGTGGGAGCACCGAGTTCAGAAGGAAAGAAGGGAGGGAGGGAGGGAAATGCTATTTAAGAAGGAAGCAGGTTGGGAAGAGCCTGGAAAGCCATTTTGAGGTGTTTGGATTTAAAGTTCACTTAATAATCTTTAAGCAGGTTGGTGATAGGCTCATATCTGAATATGAAACAGCTCACTCTGGCTGAGAATGGAGGATGGATTTGTGATAGGAAGACATTGCCAGTAAAGAGACAGCAGCATGCACTGGGCTTGGTGATCCTGGCTGGGTAGACAGTGCCTAGTTAATGGCCAAGAAAAAATCACCTGGAGTCTTTGTAATGTCTTCACTGCCAGCTTCCTATAACTCTGAGGCTGGCTGCCTCACCTGAGCTCTGGGATCTGACTTTTAAGCTGTGCTGCTGTTGTCACTTGATGTGAGAGGAGCCTGTAAAATAACAAGGTTGCTCTTCTCTCACCAAGCAGTCAAAAAACAGCAACAACCCAATGACTTGGTGTTTGTTTACTCAGAATCAAATCCTTTTCATGCCGCTCCCATTTCCACATGCCACTCAGAGGTCAACTCCCTCTGCCCACTCTGCATTTTCCCACAATACTCAGCCTGCAGAACATCTATCAACCCTCAACTGACCTTCTTTATTGAGGTAATATAATTTGAAATAGTAGCAGCACTGCAATTCCTGGGAGCAAAATGTCCTTATTTTTATCCCTGCAAGAGTACTGACTGGGTCATCTTTTTCTATGCTGGCTCAGTCCCTCAGACTCAGGGGAGGTCTTAGACAGAAAACACTCAAGAGAAGGATCAAATATTAATTGTTGGTCCCTTGAGTTCTACTTTTCGATGCCAAAATTATATGGTTAGCACCTCTCATAACCTCTGCTAAGTTGAGTAGAAATCAATAGCGATATTTCCGTAAGACCAAAACATCCTCATTCAAAGCACCTAGATTATTTTCTGGCCAAAACAACATCAATGGGAACGATCCTAATTAAAATTTTAAGGACCTTTAGCCTCCTCATTGCACACGTGATTTCCACCTTGCTGCAAAGTAGCCCTCCACCAACATATACTCCTTGGCATATCCAACACATGCTCCTAAGCAAGCCTGCAGAGGCTGGATGCCACCTGTGCTAGCTAAACACTGGCATTCGCCACCAAGCAGTATGAGCTCCACACTCCACTGGCTGCAGTGCTAAGCAGCACTGCGGCTGCTCCACCAGGCCCACCCCAGTGCACTGCAGAGCTCACTGTGCCAAAGTTGTGCTGTGACAATTGAGGAGATAGCCTCCCTCCAGGCTATTACACACCCGAGGATCTTACGGTCTTCAGTGCTCCTATTCCTAAGTGTTTACTGCCATCCCTCTTTTCTCCATAGAAATCAGACATGATCTGGCTGAGGCTAGGCTGACACAGGTCTGAGAGATACACATCAATCTGCACCCTGAACTACCCCACATATCCTATAGTTATGGTTTCTTGTTTGCTTACATTTACTTTGCCTCACTCCTCTCAGGTTGACCTATCTTTCCGGAAATGCGTTAGCCCAAATGTAAGCCGGCTTCCTCCATTCACCTAGCATGTCTGAATTAAACTTAAACTCAGGCTAGGCCCCATACTATGGAGTTCAGTAGAGCCTGTGCTGTATTTCATAAATTCCTGATTTGTAAGAATTTGCCATGTTGGACTCCCTAAGTCTGAGGAGAGTGTCAAAGTGCTGGAATATTCATTCATGTTGCAGCTTTGTCAGGAATGAGGAGCAGTTATTAGCTTAGGAAGACACTCTGCCTTGCTTGCCACTACTATTGTATAAACAATAAAAAGGAGCCCAAGTCATGTAAAAGTCAAACTCACTAACTATCAAGCATAAGTGACCCAGTGGGCCTAAAGCAGGAATTACAGATGACAAGAACATACATCATCCTAATTGGAATGGTTCTAGAACTTTTTTTGGTTCTACAGAGATATAGGCAACATGCTTGCCTCATTATCATGGAGATAGCACTCATCTCTCTATCCCCTGAAACAAACATTTGAGTGGATTCTATTAGAATAATGTTTCATAATTTATAATTTTTTTCTTTTTGAAAATGTGTTTTTGATAAGTTTCAAAGTGGACAAATGGTTATTGTAACTAATTTTATATTTAACCAAAGAGGTCCAAAAGGTATTCATTGAAGAGCATGAAGCTACACCTTCAGTTGGTTCTGTGGATCTGCCCTCTGATTATCTGTACACAAATCAGGATATGGAGACAGTCTCTGGAATTCAGTGAATTACATTAAACCCACCCTTGTTTGCCCATATGATGCTGACCTCCAGAGAGACGGGATAAAACAGCATAGGCTATCATTGGATAGACCTTCCTTTAGGCAGTAACACTGGAGCCACTTAATGTCCAGGAATGTGGCACAAAATAGCACAGCAATAAAGAGATGAGGCACCATCTTCAATCAATCACCTGCTTTTAACCTCTGGCTGGCCCCAACTTACCTTTATAGTGCTAATAAGCAGAGCTGTGAATCAATTATTTTGCCTCTTTGTATTTACTCCATATGCCTTTTGCCAGCCTATTGGCAAGATTCAGGTAAACAGAGTGGCAGAGGAGGAAAGAAAAAAATGACTAATTCAGGTAGAACACACATGCATCCATCTCCAAAATTAGAGGATCAAAGGTATAGACAGTTTAAAAGGCACATGTAGCAAAGACATTGATTCATTTACTTTAAGAAGAAAAAAGTCCAGCATATTTCTCCTTCATCTTGTATTTCCTCCTCTATTTTACAGCCTTCAACATCCTGGTGAATGTTGGGGTGGTGCTGACGTACCCAATCCTAATCTCCATTGGGACAGTGCTCAGCGTTCCTGGAAATGCAGGTACAGGTACCATGTGACATGTGCAGATCCTGGCCACTGCAAGTCTCTTGTTTGTGTTTGTTCTGTGTCCTGAGTTGTTCCTTCCAGAAACTGTGAATTATGTTCCTTGCCTGGGAAGATGTTTTTAAATATCATGAAGGTGGCAGACAACAGAATAACTATGCAGCAGATTTAAAATTTGCAGCTAAAAACCACTGTTTTACTTGGTTGTGCTTTTAGAATTAAATACCAAATGTATCATTTGGGTTTCATGTAATCTCCCTGACAACCTAATTTTGTGGTATTTTTAGAGGAAGTCCTATGGAAACAAAAGGCATCCCAGCATAGGACTTTCAAGTAACCGTCACTAATGAAAGTGTAGAGGATGTACATGGGGTTGGCTTCTCCTCAGACAATCCATGGGGAACCACAGAAGGCTCTCCTGGGGCAGAGCAGGTGGCCCTCTGGAATAGATATAAGGAAAAAAACAATTTTATTCACCTCAGGGACAAGAGAAGCTATTTTTCCAGGATAATATTTCTAGAGAAACCTGCCAGTGAAACAAGAAATACAAATGGATTATCTGGATGATTGTACAGTCCTTTTAACTTTAAAATTTTATAATTTCAAGTCTTGAGCAGCCACTTTTCTGTCCTCCACAACAATCAGCAAATGTTTATTGAACATTTGTCATGTGATCAGGACTGCAAAAAAGAAAAAATATTACATTATTATTCTCTTAAGATGTTTATGACTGAATTTGTAAAAGAAGGCCAACCTACATGAAACAACTTGAACTCTACAAAATAATTTATTATTAAATGCCAAATTGTGTGAGACAGACTTCAGCGACTATAAGATATTCACAGGAAAGAAATATCAGAGTGGAGTTGTCAAGGAAGCTCATTCATTCATCTGACAAATAATTTCTGAGCAATTAGTGTACACCAGGAACTTTCCTAACACTAGTGACAGGTCCTGAATAAGGCACAGTCTCTGCCCTCAGGACCATGTAGCATTGAGAGGGAGACAAAAGGAAAAAAATTGAGTAATTACAACATAGAATTGCTTTAATAGAGGTATGTGCTGAATGCTGCGAGGGCGTGTAGGAGGAGCATCCAAAAGGCTTCCTGCAAGAAGCCTAAGGGGAGAGATCTAAGGAGAGGTTTAGCTGGATGAAGTGAGATATGAGGAGTGAAGGGTAGCTCGTGCAAAAAGAACAGCACATGTGTGGCCAACAACTCCACTGCTGACTGCATACCCCAAAAAAGTGAAAACAGATTTAAAAAATCCTCATATACAAATGTTCATAGTAGCCCTATTCCCAATAGCAAAATGGTAGAGAAGCCTAAATGTCCATCAGCAGTTGAATGAATAACCAAATTATGATGCAATGAAATATTATTCAGCCATAAGAAGGAATGAGGTGCTGACACATGCTACAATATGGATAGACCTCAAAAATATTTTGCTAAGTGAAAGAAGCCAGTCACAAAAGGACAGAGGATGAGACCATTTATATAAAACAACTAGAATAGGCAAACCTATAGGGGGAAAAAAAGTAGATTGGTGGTTGCTGAGGGCTGGGGAGTAGGGGTAAGAAGCTGAGGAGTTAATGGGTATGGGCTTTTATTTTGAAGTGATGGAGATATTTGGGGGCCAGAGAGAGGTGGTGGCTGCATAATATTGTGAATATACTAAGTGCCACTAAGTCCACTTTAAAATAGTTAATTTTATATCACATGAATTTCACCTCAATTAAATTTTTTGAAAGAACAGCCTGCACAAGTCTTAGACACTAACAAGTTTGGCTCATTTGAAAAATCTCCAATGGTCCAATGAAACTGGAGAAGGGTAAAGGGGTACAGAGGAAAAGTACTGAGAGAAAACTGGGGAGGCAAGTAAGTCAGATTACATGGAATTTGAGCTAAGCCTTGAAAGATAAGCATGATTTAGAGACAGGCAATGGAAAGCAAACCTAGCAATGTGGAAAAAGGAAACACTAACTTGGAAGAATAAAGACGACTCTTGGAAATCTCTAGAAGTAACACAGACTTTGGTGACTTGTTTTCAAAGCTTAGAAACAGGCATATGCAATGAATGACTTGATTTTTCTTTCCTAGCTGTGGATCTCCTAAAGCAGGAGGTGATATTCAATGTCGTCCGCCTGGCTGCTACCATCATCATCTGCATTGGGTTTCTGCTGATGCTGTTGCCTGAAGAATGGGATGAAATCACCCTGAGGTTCATCAACAGTCTGAAGGAAAAGAAGAGTGAGGAGCATGTGGATGATGTGACTGATCCCAGCGTACACCTGCGAGGCAGAGGCAGAGCCAATGGGACAGTGTCTATACCACTGGCTTAGAGAGGGACACATTCTGAATGCACGTGTATGTATATTCTGTGAATATAACAAAATTTTCTCACTATCTGTACACTCAAATGACAGTATTAACTCTGAATTTGGATAAATCATATGTGAAATAATGCCAACAATAAAAGTTTACATTTATATGCTTATCAAGGAATTGGTGTAAATAATCATAATAGTTTTTTTATTAAAACACATTTGTCCTTGTTCTGTTTTCTGATTTTTTTAAATTTCCCCTCCCCCGACTCACAAAATTTCCTGAAACTATAAGAGTCAATTAAATTATGGACTTATCTTTTTCTCAACTGAAACTGAGTTCTTCCTACTCAATCAAAAAAAGTTGTCTAAGAGAATAACACATGAAAATAATACACACTTGAAATCTGGGGAAATGTATTACAGATTTAAACACAGCATTTTCTATATGTAAAACCCACAGTAGAAACAATGAGGAGTAAAAATATAGAATACCCATCTGTACTTTTGATGAGTTTAGAATGGTTTGGAGGATAAGACAGTTCACAAATATCTTTACTATGAGGTAGACATTTGAAAATGGCACAGTGGATATGGACAGGAATGAGCTATCCTGAAAGAGTTGTTTATATTTGCTTTCACTTCTTCAACTCCCATTCACTTTTCAGCCCACTGCAATGCACCTTCTGCCCTCATCAGTTCTCTGGAAGTGCTTTCCCCGATGATCAACCTCTCTCTTGCAAAATCATATTGATATATTTCAACCCTTACCTTATTGTGCCCTCTGACACATTTGACACGATGACCACTCCTTTTTCCTAAATACTCTCTCTTTGCTTGAATCCCACTACTTTCTTTTGGTTCTATGTCTGCCTCCCTGGTTGCTTACCTTGGCTTTTTTTCCTAGGCTGATCGTATCACCATCAGGGTTCTCTAAGTTTAGACCTTGGCCTTCTTATCATCTCATTCCACACTCTCTCCCTTGGGGAACTCCTCTACTCCCATGGCTTCAACTGTCATCCATATGATGATGACATCAAAATCTTAATCTCCAGCCTAGATTTGTCCTTTGAGCTTTAGCTCTGACTCTTCAAATGTCTTCTGCAGCTCACTTGGACGCCTCCTTGTATACCTCAAATACAGCAAAAACAAAGTTGAATTTATCATCACTCCTCCCCAGACCTGTTCCTTTCCTCTGCCTTTTCCCTGTCTATGTTAACATTATGTTTGTATTTTTTTAAAAGGCAATGCCAGTCTTCTGGCATGGATAGATAATATGATATTAACTAAAATAATAACAATGATATAGTTTAAGCTTTATGAAAAATGAGATAAAGTCAATGAAATATGTTATTAGTAATTTCAAATTAACACATTATCAAAGTAGAGTAGTTTTGACTACTAGTTTTGACTATTTAAATGCCATATTGGTGCAAACATTATGCTTGCCTTGTTTTTAAATGGCTGTTAAATAGTAGTAATCATTACTAACCCACTCTAGCATCTTGCCATTACTTAACATGACATTTAAAATTGCAGTTTGACATCTTTAAGAAAAGAGTTGTTTTGTTCTTTTTGATGATTCATTTTGAAAAATGGAGTCAGCTACCCTGGAAAGCACTAATTCGGCCTATGACTGATCACGGTAATTAGCTCAGTCTATATTAAGAGAACACTTTCATTATGGTATTCATTCATTTATTCATTCAAAAATTATTAACTTCTAACCTCTGGCTTTGAAGTAGGGTAGTGTGTTAAACTAATTGGCTCTTGCTGGCCTCTAGAGTAGCACTCTCTGATAGAACTTTCTGTGCTCATAGAAATGTTCTCTGTGCTGTGGGGAGGGATACAAAAGTGTATAGAAATGATCCCTGCTTCCAAGAGCCTGCAACCTTTATAGGTAAGCTGTCACCCTGACAATTAAAACAACTCAGAAATTTATTTAAATCAGCTTTGGGAATGTGAGCTAGTCCCTTTGATTCAGGGAAAGTAGTCATGAATAAAGATAATAATACCTTTCCTTGTTATTGCTCATGGTCATTATGAGAATCAGACAGGATAATATAGGTCAGTCACCAGTAAATATGGTTGTGCCTCTTATGTACCTATGTTGTGCCTTAGATGAGCCACATTCAGTCAGGTATGAAGAATAATTAAGGGAGGAAGACAAAGACCCTGCGCTAGTGGGTGGGAGTACTGTGTTAAGGTTACCGTTATCCTGCCTCTTTATCCACACCTTTTCCCTTCCCAAAGTCCAAGAAGCGATGGCTTCTGTAGGTTCCTGAGTGGCCAGCACAGTCCAGGGACGAAGAGCACCATGCTTCAACCTTGACTCTGCACTTCTTAGAGATGGAACTTTGGCAAATGACTAACCTCTCTCTGTCCCTCACTTTCATTAGCAGCAAAATGAGGATATTAGTATCATTTGGGATTGTTGAAAAAATAAAATGAAATACCATGTGTGAAAATCTGAATGCACAGCCAGACAGGCCAGAAGCAGTAACTGTTGTCAGAATTTCCTCCACTGCTCACCTCCCTTGAGGTCCTCATCTAGAACTTTCACCTACAGATTTGGCCCTTAGGCCTGTCCTTTTGGCCACTTATTTCACAGCCCTGTGCCCCAGCAAAGTCACAGAGCCTGGTGCCAAGCAGGGAATTTTACCCAAAATAAACGAGAGAGACAAAAGAAGCCTGGCACGAGGAAAGCTCCAAGGAATGAAAAAAGGATATGCCTTTTCCATCTGCCTGGTTCCCCTGGGTACTTTGCATCATGGCATTCTTGCCCAGTCAGTGGAACTAATTGCCTGACAAAAAGACAGACTAGCAACTTGGGCTCTGAAATTAAAATCACTTCAACCACGTCCTGATCTCTTCACAAACAGATTATAGGCAAATCAATTTTGCTCATCCAGGCTTTGCATGCCTGTTAATTTTGTGCAGGCGCTTTGTCAAGATTCACCAGAGGACAAACGATTTGGAGGACAATGTAAGAGATAAAAGCATGAACAGTATAACCGGCCAAGCGTTAGAATATTTCTGATATTTAAGTACAAATCCTCTTTCTTACTTATCCATAAACCCCTGTCACAAATACAAAGAACACCTAGCACAGGCCAGGCCGGTTAATCTGGCAGGCTAGAACAAGAAGTCTCTATTCATCCTAATTATTTTTATTCTTTTTTTTTTCCTTTTTTCCTCCACATCTGTAGCAATTGTAGGTGAAGTAAGAACAGGGAGAGTATAGAGGGTAACGGTGTGGGGGTGCTAGCACTGAGACCCCAGAGGCGGGAGGAGAAGCATCACGCTTCAATGCTCTCATTGGCCAGGATGCTCCACATGTGTTCCACAAAAGCAAAGGCTACTTTATTGTTGTTTGCTGGAGACAGGAGCATCATACCCTTCTGGAGCCTGAGGGATCTTAAGAGCAAGAAATCTTTACCAGAGCTCCAAGAATGGGCTTCAGGTGCTGTCCCAAGAACCCCCTGACAGAATTTATCAAATACTGTGAACTTCATTGCTTTACTCTGGAGGAATAAAGTCTGAGAATGCAGAGGCTCTAAAACTCCACTATCCTACATGTAAGCCACCAGCCACATGTGGCTGTTGAAATGTGGCTAGTACAAATTAAGATGTGCTGTGTCAAACACACCAAAATTTGAAGGCTTAGTATGAAAAAAGTAAGCTATTGTATTAATAGCTCCATATTTATTACAGATTGAAATTAGAATGTTTTGGATATATTGGGTTAAATAAAATGTATTATAAAATCATTTTAACATGTTTCTTTTTAGCTTTTAATGTAACTACTAGAAAATTTTTAATTAATATATAAGTGGCTTGCATTTGTGGCTCAAATTATATATGGGACAGCACCGCTCTAACAGGTTAAGAATCACTTGCTTGGAGGACATCCTTAGTCCATTTAGGCTGCTATAACAAAACAGCTTAGACTGGGTGGCTTCAAAAGACAAACATTTACTTCTCCCAGTACTGGAGGCTGGGAAATCCAGGATCAAGTTGCTGGGAGATTTGGTGTCTGTTGAGGACCTGCTTCCTGGCTCTTAGAAGGCCCCTTCTGGATGTGGCCTCACATGACAGAAGGGGTGAATAAGCTCCTTTAAGTCTCTTTTTAAAAAGTACTAATCACATTCATGAGAGCGGGCTCTCGTGACCTTATCACCTCTGAGAAGGCCCACCTCTTAATACCATCACATTGGGGGTTAAAATTTTAACATATAAATTTTGGGAAAACACAGACATTCAGACCACAGCAAAGGGATAGAGAATAGTGAAAGAAATTTGGGAGGACAAACCAGCTTTGGAAAGAGACAATTATTCGGTCAGATTCTGTCAGTCAAGACAAAATATACTGAGTATTGCTTATGTCAGGCAAGCAAGAACTGCCAGCAAGGAGAGGGAAGAAATAGAGACAAGGACAGCATTTTAAAATTGCAACCAATTGGAAAACTTTGTGAAGAGCTGGAAAAATAAGTGGGTTGAAACGGGCAAGGAACTTTCATCTGATACCAGCTCTTATTGATGCAGAAGTGATAGCATCTGCTTTGAATGCTGGGAAGTCAAAAGACTGATGAGAATTCAAGTGGAAAGAAAGGCATTATTTTGGAGAAGACCACTTATAATTTTAGATGTTGTAATTAACTTGCGGAAAAAATCTAGATTGTATTTTTCAGAAAGTAATAGAATTGCCTGCTCTTGTGGCATTAAACAGCAAGTAATAAAGGTGAAAATCAGGAATTTATTAAACAGTTTCTGATATTAATAAGACAGGATAGATTTGGCTGATTGGTAATATAAATAACTTAACTCTCGTCAATGGTTAGAAGAAATTCCCCAAGATAGAACAGTGTCCAGGGACAGGTTAGTTAACTAGCCATCAGGAATATTCATAAGATGGTATCTACCCAGGAGAAGTTACCAATGTTTTGGATCTGGTGTCCTGCACTGTGGGGCCAGAAACTAAGTCTTGTCAATGTTTTAAAAACTACCCCAGTGATTTTCAAATTGTGGTTCCTTAATCAGCAGCATCAGCAGCATCTGGGAATTTGGTATAAATGCAAATTCTTCAGGTTCATCCCAGAGCTAGTGAAGCAGAATTTCTAGGGATAAAGTCCAGCAATCTGGTTTTAACAAGACTTGCTTGATATTAACCAAGCACACACTCAGATAATGCAAGTGACCTGAAAACCTGCTAAAATTTGAAAGTCACTAGATTAATGACCACTATGCTACAAATATAAAATTAATTCATCAATAATCATAAATTGAATTGTCATGTGGACTAAAACTCTCACATTAGTAAGACTAGTATAATCTTTCCCTAAGGGCCAAATCTCCCTGGGAAGCTGGACATTAATGAAAAGGTTGCTTGGTGAACCTGAAATTAAAGAATGAGAATCAGATGTATGCTTCATTTCTATTTTTCATTTCCATTTCAACTTCCACTACCTTGTGGGGATGGACTTATTCTGCTGGACAGTAGCCAGTAGTAAAGAGAAGAATCAAGAATGACTGGTACAATTGCTCCCATGCCAAGCCAATTACAAAGTCCACTAGAAGAACGTATCCTACCAAATCCTAGTTTGAACTTCCCCTGAGCAAAAGACATTAACAACCAGACATCATAGAGTTGCCAACACTTGATTTCTAGACACTGGTTACAACCAAAACAGTCCAAGTATACGTGATACACTGATTACTTCCCTTAAATATAATTCTTGTTCGGATATAATAGGTGTTACATTTACCTAGAAAACTGAAAGTGATGCACTGAAACTAAGACCTCTACATTATTTCCTTCAGTGCCCTTGGCTCTTCCACTCCTAAAATCCCAAGAATGCAGAAACAAGGTACTCTCCATCTTCTCTATCTTATTGGCTATGTAATATATCTGGGTATATATAGCTAAAATTTCCACCCTGCTATATATTTATTTGCATTAACCCATATTAATATTAAAATATTTCCAGTTTTCATTTTCTTTCATAAAGCCTCCTAGAAAATCCAATTATAATGTAATTTTTAAACTTTCATTTATTTCTTAAATGGACTATATCTATGAATATAGGATACAACATGTTATTTTGAAATATGTATACACTGTGGAATAGCTGAATCAGGGTAATTAACATATGTATTAACTAACTCACATACTTATCTCGTAAGAACACTTAAAATCTACTCTCAGAAATTTTCAAGAATAGAATCCATTCTTATTAACTATAGTCATCATGTTGTTCCATAGATCTCTTAGAATTATTCCTTGTACCTGACCGAAACTTTGTATCCTTTGACCATCTCCCTAATCCCCACTCCCACCCCTAGCCCAAACTCTGGAAACTACTATTAGTCTACTCTCTGCTTCTATGAGTTCAAGTTTTTTAGATTCCACATATAAGTGAGAGCATGAGGTAATTTTATGACTTGTAATTTTTAAACTTTACTTCTATTTTTATTTTTAATAATTCTATTACTGTCAACTATCACCAGAAAAATCCTCTTTCATCTGAAAGTTTGCCCTTCAATAACCTCTACATATGATCTGAGCAGTGCTGAATAGACACTGCAGTGTTTTCTGTTTCATGTTGATCACTCTCTTCTAATTGATAGATTTCTTCTCCTAGAAATGTTAACATAATTGATTATATTTAAGCTGAACTTTGAGGCTCTTTCTACTCCTGGCCTAGATGGCATTTTTATTACCTAGTCTTACTAATTGTGTTGATTTTTATTGCTTAACTCTCAGTTTTCCAAGGGCTTCTCTGACATATCTGTATCTCCTTTTCATTTTTACCCCCTCTCTTTATGTCTCCAGCAATATAAAAGTCCACATTTATAATGGTGAAGCTGTGAGTCTACATGTTCTAAAATTTCTTCTGAACAGAGGAAAACTACTGTTCAATATGGTTTTGGAATTGGTATATTTGAATTGAGTATGATTCTTAGAAAACTTGCAATCCTGCTCTTCCAAACAAGAGCCAAATGTTAACTAGAATATTTATTTAATGAAAACAATCTATTCCTGATCCACTAAAATGACAGCTTATGTTCTAATTATAGAATATATCATAGTCATTTAGTTATTTTGTCAAATAGTCGTAATATAATTTCTGGTATCTACTGACAGTCAAACTTTTTTTTTTTTTTTTTGAGTCTCACTGTTTCAACCAGGCTGGGGTGCAGTGGCATGATCTCAGCTCACTGCAACCTCCACCTCCCAAGTTCAAGCATTCTCCTACCTCAGCCTCCTAGGTAGCTGGGATTACAGGTGGCCACCACCACACTAGGCTAATTTTTGTATTTTTAGTAAAGACAGGATTTCACAATGTTCACCAGGCTGATCTTGAACTCCTCACCTCAAGTGATCCGCCTGCCTCAGCCACCTAAAGTGTGGGATTATAGGTGTGAACCACCATACCTGGCCTAATTAGTCAAAATCTTATGAGAGATTTCTGGTTCCAAAATGGCAGCCAAGAAGCAAGCTGGTTTTACTTTCCCCACCCACAGAAAGCCAAAAGCACTGAGATCAGCACCAGCAATATCCCAGAACTCAAATATGAGGATGAGACAGTTCCTGGGGCCACAGAGAAGTGGAAAAAAAAAAAACGGATGGCAAGAGAATTGGACTTCCATATCCACAATGCCTCATACTGCAATCTGCCTTGTAGCAAGCACATGGAAAATTTTCCTCAAACTTATGGTTTCTGCACTGGAAAAATTGAGACTGAGGTTGACAACCAACTCCTCCACCATCTTGGATTTCCTGGCAGGAGACCTCATCCTTCCTCAACCTACAGGAAGTTCCATGAGTTCCAGAAGGGAGAAATATCCCCAAGGACAGCCAGAGAGAGAAAGGAGAAATGAGACTACCCTAATTTCCAGCCCTGGAAACTTTGCTCTGTAATCAGCCAAAGGATACACCAAATTAGAGTGGCTGTTCAGCAGCTCCATGCTATAGGAAGTTCATGCCACAGGTCTCCAAGGCACAAATCCCTAGTCAGCCTTCCCACACTGCTGGGTTATCTCCCTTGGGACCTCCCCAATTTGGGATGGTCAGTGTTCCAGTTACTAAAGCCAATCAAATCTGTGCTTAAAATGTCATCTAATACCAAAAAAGAGGCATCAGCCTGGAAAAACAAAAAACAAAATTAACAAAAAAAAACAAAAAACAAAAAAAAGAAAATAAAGAAATTTAACAGATTTAACAGATAAATAACAAAGAATCTCTAGGCAAACATGTCCAATAAAAAACAAAACAAGCCAGAAAGAGAAGGCTAGAATAAATAACTAATCCGTCAATACAAAGACATAGATGTGCATCCACAACATACAACAACAAACAGGGAACCATGACCTACCCAAATGGACAAATCAAGGAACCAGTGACTGACCCTAACAAGACGGTGATATATGAGCTCTTTGACCAAGAATGAAAATAGAACATTTAACAAAACTCAGTGATCTTCAAGATAATGCAGGAAAGCAATCCAGAAATTTATTAGAGAAATTTAACAAAGAGATTAAAGTAATTTAAAAAATCAAACAGAAATCTTGGAATTGAGAACTATACTTACTAAACTGAACAATTCATTAGAGGGTTTCAACAGAAGAATAGATCAAGTAGAGGAAAGAATTGGTGAGCTTGAAGACAGGCTATTTGAAAACACACAGAGGAGAAAAGAGAAGACAGAATAAAAATAAATGAACACCTACAAGATATAGAACCAGGGGTAGAAAGCTTATTCAAAACTTTCCAAAATTTGGAAGGGATATTAATATCCAGGTATAGGAAGATCAGAAAGAAAACCAAACAGATTTGACCCAAATAAGACTACCCCAGTTGGGCACAGTGGCTCACACCTGTAATCCCAGCTCTTTGGAAGGCCAAGGCAGGCAGATCACCTGAGGTCAGGAGTTCAAGACCAGCCTGGCCAACATGGTGAAACTCTGTCACTACTAAAAATACAAAAATTAGCCAGCTGTGGTGGCATGCACTTGTAGTCCCAGATACTTGGGAGGCCAAGACAGGAGAGTCACTTGAACCCAGGAGGCGGAGGTTGCAGTGAGCCAAGATCATGCCATTGCACTCTAGTCTGGGCAAAAAAAAAAAAACTCCATCTCAAAAATAAATAAATAAATAAAGACTACCCCAAGGAATATAATAAGCAAACCCTAAAAAGTCAAGGACGAAGAAAGCATCCTAAAAGCAGCAAACAAAAGAAAGCAAATAACAATGAAGCACTTCCAATTCATCTGGCACCAGACTTCTCAACAGAAACCACACTAAAAAGTGAGTGGGATTACATTTTCAAAGTGCTCAAGAAAAGAACCTTGCCATCTAAGAATGCTGCATGCAGCAAAGCTATCCTTCAAATATGAAGAAGAGATAGAGTCTTTCCTAGACAAATAAAAGCTGAGAGAATTCACCACAAGGAGACCTGTCTTGTCAGACATATCAAAGGAAGCACTTCAACCTAAAAATGAAAAACATTAACATGCAAAAAAAATTTTAAGGTATAAAACCCACTGGTAAAAATAAGTACATGGAAAAACTCAGAATGCTCTAATACTTTAATGATGGTATGCAATCCATTCATAACTCTAGTATAAAACCTAAAAGGTAATTCTATCAAAAACAATAAAAGCTACATCAACCTGTTAAGATATAGGCAACATAAAAATATGTACATTAAAACAACAAAAATTCAAAATGCAGGGGGATGGAGTTAAAGTGTAGATCAAGCTTGTACAACCTGTGGCCCACAGGCTGCGTGCAGCTCAGGACAGCTTTGAATGCAGCCCAACACAAATTTGTAAACTTTCTTAAAACATTATGGGATTTTTTTGTGACTTTTTTTTTTTTTTTTTTAGATCATCAGCTATTAGTGTTAGTGTATTTTATGTGTAGCTCAAGACAATTCTTCCCCAGGGAAGCCAAAAGATTGGACACCTCTGGTGTAGATGGTTTTTAAAAATTTTTTTCTTTGATTATGTTTTTTTAAATTTAGGATCTAAGTTAGGTTGTCATCTCTTTAAAATAACTTGCTATATCTATAAGATGCTTTTGTAATTCTCATGGTAACCACAATGCAAAAACCTACATTAGACTCCATAAAAAGCAATAAAACTAAATTTCCAGAGAAAATCACTTAACCATAAAAGAAGACAGTAAGAATGGAAGAAATAAGTTATAAAAACAATTATAAAACAAGCAACAAAATGGCAGTAGTAAGTCTTTTTTTTTTTTTTTTTTTTTTTTTTTTTTTTTTTTTTTTGAGACGGAGTCTCGCTCTGTTGCCCAGGCTGGAGCGCGGTGGCCGGATCTCAGCTCACTGCAAGCTCCGCCTCCCGGGTTCACGCCATTCTCCTGCCTCAGCCTCCCGAGTAGCTGGGACTACAGGCGCCGCCACCTCACCCGGCTAGTTTTTTGTATTTATTTTTAGTAGAGACGGGGTTTCACCGTGTTAGCCAGGATGGTCTCGATCTCCTGACCTCGTGATCCGCCCGTCTCGGCCTCCCAAAGTGCTGGGATTACAGGCTTGAGCCACTGCGCCCGGCCAGACTGCAATACAATAATAGTAGGAGACTTCAACACCCTTCTCTCAGTAATGGACAGGTTATCCATACAAAAATATCAATAAAGAACCTTCAAAGTTAAACTACATACTAGACCAAATAGGCCTATAACTGACATTTATAGCATTTCGCCCACTGCAGCAGAATACACATTCTATTCATTGGTGTATAAAACATTCCCCAAACTAGGCCATATCTGAGGCCACAAAACAAGCCTCAACAAATTCAAAACAGTAGAAATCATATCAAGTATCTTTTGTAACCACAATGAAATAAAACTAGAAATCAATGCAAGAGAAACCTCAGAAACTACATAAACACATGGAAATTAAACAACATGCTCTTGAAGGAATCAATGAAGAAATTACAAAGGAAATTTTAAAATGTCTTAAAACAAATAAAAATGGAAATACAACATACTCAAATCTATGGTATACAGTAAAAGCAGTATAAGAGAAAAATGTACAGGAATAAATGCCTTTATCAAAAAAGTAGAAAGATTTCAAATAAACAACCTAAGGATGCCCCTCAAGGAGCTAGAAAAGCAATAACAAACTAAATCCAAAATTAGTAGAAGGAAAGAAATCATAAAGATCAGAGCAGGAAAAAAAATGAAATTGAGGCTAATATAGAAGATCAACAAAACAAAAGTTGTTTTTTTGGCAAGAAAAACAAAATTTACAAATCCTTAGCTAGACTAACCAAGGAAAAAAAAAAGACCTAAGTAAATAAAATCAGACTTAAAAAAAAGAAAACATAACAATTGAGACCACAGACATACAAAGAATCATTACAGATTATTATAAACAACTATACACTAACAAAATTAGAAAACCTAGAAGAAGTGGGTGAATTCCTGGACACATAAAACCTACCAAGATTCATGGTTTATGAAGAAATAGAAAACCTCAACAAATCAATAGTGAGTTATGAGATTGAATCTGTAAAAAAAGAGTCTTCTATTTATGAAAAGCCCACAATGTAATGGCCTCACTGCTGAATTCTACCAAACATTTAAATAACTAATACCAATTCTACTCAAACTCTTCAAAGAAAATTGAAGCAAAGTGAACATTTCTAAACTCATTCCATGGGGCCAGCGTCACCCTGATGTCAAACCCAGACAAGAGCACAACAAAAAAAGAACACTATATACCAATATCCCTGATGAACATAGATGCAAAAATTATCAACAAAATACTAGCAAAGCAAATTCAACAACACTAAAAAGATCATTCACAACAATAAAGTGGGATTCATCCCAGGGATGTAAGGATAGTTTAACATATGCAAATCAATAAATGTGATACATCACAATAACAGAACCAAGAAGAAAAACTATATGGTCATTTAAATAGATGCCAGAAAGCATTCTACAAAATTCAACATGCTTTTATTATAAAAGCCCTCAACAAATTGGGCATTGCATGAATACACCTCAAAATAATGAGAGCCATATACAACAAACTCACAGCTAATATTATACTGAACAGGGAAAAATTGAAAGCCATTCCTCTAAGGACTACAAGGCAAGGATGCCTACTTTTACCACTTTTATTCAACCTAATACTGGAAGTCCTGGCCAGAGTGATTAGGCAAAAGAAAGAAATAAGGGGCATCCAAACTACAAAGGAAGACGTCAAATTAGCCTTGTTGGTAGACATGATCTTATACTTAGAAAAACCTAAAAATTCTGTCAAAAAACGTTTGTTTTTGCTGTCTGTGCTACAAAAAAATTCAATAAAGTTTCCGGATACAAAATGAACATACAAATATCAGTAGGATTTGTATATACCAACAACAAACAATCTGAAAAGGAAATCATGAAACTATTCCTATTTTAACAGCTACAAAGAATATAAAATACCTAGGAATTAATTTAACCAAAGAAATGAAAGCTCAATATAAGAAAAAATATAAAATGCTGATTAAAAGAAATTTAAAAGGACCCACAAAACTGGAAAGATATTTCATGTTCCTGAATTGGAAGAATTAATATTGTTACAATGACAAATACTACCCAAAGCAATTTACAGAGTCAATGTTATCCCTATCAAAATACCAACAACAACGTGGTCTAGGCAAAGAATTCATGACTAAACCTCAAAAGTATAGGCAACAAAAACAAGAGTAGACTAATAGGACTTACATTAAAAGGCTTCTGCACAGCAAAAAAATAACAGAGTGAACAGACAACCTGTAGAATGGGAGGAAATATTTGCAAAATATGCATCCAACAAGAGTCTAATACCCAGAATATACAAGGAACTCAAGCGAGTCAACAGAAACAGAAGACAAATAATCCTATTAAAAAGTGGGCAAAAACTAACGCAGGAACAGAAAACCAAACACCGCATGTTCTTACTTATAAGTAGGAGCTAAACAATGAGAATACATGAACACAGGGAAGGGAACAACACACACTGGGGCCTTTCAGTGTTTGCAGGAGGGAGAGCATCAGGATAAATAGCTAATGCATACAGGGCTTAATACCTGGGTGATGGGTTGATAGGTGCAGCAAACCACCATGGCACATGTTTACTATGCAACAAACCTGCACGTCCTGCACATGTATCCTGAAACTTTAAATTTTTTTTTAAAGTGAGCAAAGGATATAAACATTTTTCAAAAGAAGACAAATAGGCAACAGATACATTTTTAAAATACTCTACATCACTAATCACTAGAGAAATGCAAATTAAAACCACAATGTAATATCATCTTACACCAGTCAGAACGGCTACTATTAAAAAGTCAAAAAATAACAGATGTTGGCAAGGATGTGGAGATGAGAAAACTCTTAAACACTGTTGGTAGGAATGTAAATTAGTACAACCTCTATGGAAAATGGTATGGAGATATTTCAAAGAACTAAAAATAGAACTATCATTAGACCCAGCAATTCCACTACTGGGTATCTTCCAAAAGGAAAAGAAATCAGTATACCAAAAAGATACCTGCTCTTGCATGCTTATCACAGCACTATTCACAACAGCTAAGATATGGAATCAACCTAAATGTCCATCAATGGATGATCAGATAAAGAAAACATGGTGTATATATACACAATGGAATACTATTTGGCCATAAAAAAGAATGAAATCATGTTTTTTGCAGCAATGTGGATGGAACTGGAGGTAATCACTTTAAATGAAAGAAGCCAGACACAGAAAGACAAATATCACATGTTCTCACTATAAGTAGGTGTTACAAAAGGTATACATGTGAATGCAGAGAGTGGAATGATATTCTAGATAATGAAGACTCAGAGGGGCAGCAGGGAAAGGAGACGATGAGAAATTACTTAACGGGTACAATAATATATGTTGTTCAGGTTATGGATGCCCTAAAACCCCTGACCTGACCACTACACATGTAACAAAATTGCACTTATACCCCATAAATTTATATATATACATATATATATATATATATGTATATATATAATTCAACATCAGAGTTCAAATAGGGGCATGCACTGCAAGTCATGTGTGAGGTATCTTGGAGTAAATATTGTGTTCCAGTTCCTCCTTTCTTAGATGCTCTTTCTCTTCCTACTTCCTAAATATTATGAGCTAATTAAACATGTTGTGAAGTAACCTTCATGAAAGAACATACTTGAGACTATAGTTGGTATCGTGGTCATTGTAGTCTGAGTCTACGTATGCAACAAAATTGCAATTATACCCCATGAATTTATATAAATAAAAAAAATTTAAAAATTTAAAATAAAAAACAACAAAATACCAATGACATCCTTCACAGAAATAGAAAAAAAAAAGTCCTAAAATTTATATGGAACCACAAAAGATCCCAAATAGCCATGGCAAATAATATAGTTTGGCTGTGTCCTCACCCAAATCTCATCTTGAATTGTAGCTCCCATAATCCTTATATCTCATGGGAGGGACCTGGTGGGAGGTAATTAAATAATGGGGGCAATTTTCCCATGCTACTCTCATGATGGTGAAGGTAGTGAATATGTCTCATGAGATCTGATGGAGTTTTTTTGTTTTTTTGGGTTTTTTTTTTTTTGGAGAGTTTCACTCTGTCACCCAGGCTGGAGTGCAGTGACACGATCTTGGCTCACTGCAACCTCCACCTCCTGGGTTCAACTCTCCTGCCTCAGCCTCCTGAATAGCTGGGACTATAGGTGCATGCCAGCACACCTGGCTGATTTTTGGATTTTAGTAAAGACAGGGTTTCACCATGTTGCCCAGGCTGGTCTCGAACTCCTGAGCTCAGGCAATGCACCCACCTCAGCCTCCTAAAGTGCTAGGATTACAGGTGTGAGCCACCATCCATGGCTGAGATCTGGTGGTTTTCTAAAGGGCAGTTCCCCTGCACATGCTGTCTTGCCTGCTGCCATGTAAGATGTGCCTTTGTTCCTCCTTCACCTTCCACCATGATTGTGAGGCCTCCCTAGTCATGTGGAATTGTGAATACATTAAAACTCTTTTTGTTAATAAATTACCCAGTCTCGGGTATGGCCTTATGGAAGCATGAGAATGGACTAATACAGTAAATTGGTACCAGTAGAGTGGGGTACTATTATAAGGATAACTAAAAATACGGAAGCAACTTTGGAATTGGGTAACAAGCAGAGGTTGGTACAGTTTAGAGGACTCAGAAGAACATGGGAAAATGTGGGAAAGTTTGGAACTTCCTAGAGACTTGGAGGGTTCAGAAAACAGGAAGATGTGGGAAAGTTTGGAGCTTCCTAAAGATTTGTTGAATGGTTTTGACCAAAATGCTAGTAGTGATATGGACAATAAAGTTCAAGCTGAGGTGGTTCTGGATAGAGATGAGGTACTTATTGGGAACTAGAGCAAAGGTGATTCTTGCTATACATTAGCAAAGAGAATGGCAGCATTTTGCCCCTGCCCTAGAGATCTGTGAAATTTTGAACTTGAAAGAGATGATTTACAGTATCTGGTGGAAAAAGTTTCTAAGCACCAAAGTGTTCAAGAGGTGACTTGGGTGCTCTTTTATTAAAAGCATTCGGTTTTATTCATTCACAAAGATATGGTTTGGAATTGGAACTTATGTTTAAAAGGGAAGCAGAAGATAAAAGTTTGGAAAATTTTCAGCCCAATGAAGAGGAAAAGAAAAACCCATTTTCTGAGGAGAATTTCAAGTCAGCTGCAAAAAAATTGTATAAGTAACAAGAAGCCAAATGTTAATCACCAGGACAATGGGGAAATTGTCTCCAGGGTATGTTGGAGCTCTTCACGGCAGCCCCTTCCATCACAGGTCTAGAGGCCTAGGGGGAAAAAATGGATTTCATGATCAGGGACCAGGGCCTTACTGCTTTGTCCAGTCTTGGGACTTGGTGCGCTGCATCCCAACCACGGCTAAAAGAGGCCAATGTACAGCTCAGGCTGTTGCTTCAAAGGGTGCAGGCCCCAAGCCTTGGCAGTTTATATGTGGTATTGTGCCTGTGGGTACACAGAAGTTAAGAACTGAGGTTTGGGAACCTCTGCCTATATTTCAGAGGATGTATGGAAATGCCTAGATGTCCAGGCAGAAGTTTTCTGCAGGATTGGAGCCCTCATAGAGAACCTCTGTTGGCATAGTGCAGTAGTGAAAAGTGCGGTGCGAACCCCCACACAGAGTCCCCACTGGGACACTGGCTAGTAGAGCTGTGAGAAGAATGCCATTGAACTCCAGACCCCAGAATGATAGATCCACTGACAGATAGCACCATGCACCTAGAAAAGCTGCCAACATTCAATGCCAGCCCATGAAAGCAACCAGAAGGGGGCCTGTGCCCTGCAAAGCTACAGGAGCAGAGCTGCCCAAGACCATGGGAACCCACCTCTTGCATCAGTGTAACCTGGATGTGAGACATGGAGCCAAAAATGATCATTTTAGAGCTTTAAGATTTGACTGCACTGCTGGATTTCAGACTTGCATGGGGGGCCCACAGCCTCTCTGCTTTAGCGAATTTATCCCCATTGGAACAGTATATTTATCCACTGCCTGTACCTCCTCTGTATCTAGGAAGTAACTAACTTGTTTTTATTTCACAGGCTATAGGCAGAAGGGGCTTGCCTTGTCTCAGATGAGATTTTGGACTGTGGACTGTTGAGTTAATGTTGAAATGAGTTAAAACTGTTGGGAAGGCAGGATTGGTTTTGAAATGTGAGGATATGAGATTTGGGAGGGGCTGGGGTGGAATGATATGGCTTGGCTGCATCCCTACCCAAATCTCATCTTGAATTGTAGCTCCTATAATTCCCACATGTCATGGGAGGGAGCCAGAGGGAGGTAACTGAATCATGAGGGCAAGTTTTTCCCATGCTGTTCTTGTGATAGTGAATAAGTCTCATGAGATCTGATTGTTTCATGAAGGGCAGCTCCCCTGCCCATGCCCTCTTGCCTGCCACCATGTAAGATGTGCCTTTGCTTCTCCTTCACCTTCCACCATGATTGTGAGGCCTCCCCAGCCATGTGAACTTTGAGTCCATTAAATCACTTTTTCTTTATAAATTACCCAGTCTCAGGTATTTCTTGACAGCAGTATGAATACAGACTAATACAGCAATCATAAGCAAAAAGAGCAAAGCTGGAAGCATCACACTACCTGACTCCAAAAAAAACTACAAAGCTATAGTAACCAAATCACCAAGGCACTCATACACCAGTATCAGATACATAGACCAACGGAAGAAAATAAAGAATCTAGATATAAATCTATGCATTTACCACCAACTCATTTTTGATAGAGGCACCAAGCATATACATTGGGGAAAGAACAGTTCTTCAACAAATGGTACTGGAGAAACTAGATATGAAACTAGACCTCTATCTCTCACCATATATAAAAATCAACTCAAAATGGATTAGAGTTTCAAATACAAGACCTGAAACAATTAAATTACTAGAAGAAAATATTGGGGAAACACTCCAGGATATTGGTCTGGGCATAAATTTTTTGTATAAGACCTCAAAGCACAGGCAACAAAAGCAAAAATACAAAAATAGGATTATATTTTTAAAGAGGTTCTGAACTGCACAGGAAACAATCAACAGAATAAAGAGACAAATCACAGAAAAGAGAAAATATTTGCAAACTATCCATCTGACAAGGGCTTAATAACCAGAATATATATAAGCTCAAATAATTCAATAGCAAAACAAATAATCCAATTACTAATGGGCAAATGATCTCAAGAAACATTTCTCAAAACATATAAACAGCCAACAGGTATTTGAAACAATGCTCATAATTGCTAATCAGAGGAAGGCCAATTAAAGCCACAATGAGATACCATCTTACTCCAGTTAAAATGGCTTTGAACAAAAAGATAGGGAAAGGGGATGCTGGTTAATGTGTAGAGAAGAGGGAACCTTCATATGCTGTTGGTGAGAATGTAAGTTAGTACAGCCACAACGGAAAATAGTATGGCAGTTCCTCAAAAAACTAAAAATAGAGCTACCATATGATCTAGCAATTTCACTACTATGCATATATCCAAAAGAAAAGATATTAAGGTATCTAAGAGATATACACACTCTCATGCAGCACTATTCACAGTAGTTAAAATATGGAACCAATCCATCAATGGATGAGTAAGTTTTTAAAATGTGGTATGGTGTGTATATGGGTGGAATATTATTCTGCCATAAAAAAGAATAAAATCCTGTCATTTGTGGCAACATGGATGAAACTGTAGGTCATTATGTTAAGTGAAATAAGCCAAGCACAGAAAGGCAAATATTGGATGTTTCCACTCATCTGAGGGCTAAAAACATGCATCTAATAATGATAGGGTGTAGACTGGTAGTTACCAGAGGCTACAAAGGGTGAAGGGAGAAGGGGATGAGAGGCTTATGCATGAGTACAAATATACCATTAAATAGAGGCAATAAGACCTAGTGTTTGACAGATCAGCAGGGTGACTACAGTTAACAATAACCTATTATCCATTTCAAAGTAGCTGTAAGAGAATAATTCTAGCATTAATAATGTTCCTAGCATTAAAAAGATATATATTTAAGATGATGGACATCTCAATTACCCTGATCTGATCTTTATACTTTTTATGAACATATAAAAGTATCACATGAACCCTGAAAATATGTACCTCTATTACGTATCAATTTAGAACATAAAAAAATTACAGAAATAAGAAAGTGTGAGGTTTTGAGAACAGAGACTGTCCTGTTCATCTTTGTATGCTCAGCAATAGCTCACAGTAGGTACTCAGTGGGATAAAGGGAGATGGAAGAAAGGAAAAAAGAAAGGAAAGGAATCTGAGTTCTGCCACAGTCAAGATTTATTCATTTATTAAACAAATACTTATTGGTATATTTTATAGTTATTAGAAATCCATCTCCCATTGTGTTGGTAAGGTCTAGCATGTCTGGGAAAGACAGAGATTAAAAACACTGGCTTTAAAAAATAAAACAGGTCAATGACACTGTGAATGTTGCTAAAGTGGCCCAGACCACTTCATGGAGGAGAGGAACACTCCTCTGGATGTCTGTGTAGACACCCATCCTACTCTTGTACCAGAGCCATGGCTTGTGAACCAGCCCAGACCACAGACAAAATTTGGTTTTAGATAGGGTATTTTGTTCATCCACTTTGATAAGACTGCAGTGATAGGCATGAAAATGAGGAACGGAATAGTACTTCACTTGGGTGATGGCCCAGAGGATGAGCTGCACTTCTTCATGACTCTCCTTGGGTTTGAGCTCATCAAATTCACATAAATGTCCATAAAGACAGAATCTCAGTAGGACTGGTCCTCAGTGAACATCCATTCCAACCCTGCCCAATGCCCAAGTCTCTTCTCAGTTGTCCCAGAGAATGGACATCAAGCCTTTGCCTGAGCATCCTAGCAGGGAAACAGGACTGTTTGAAATAACCCATCCCATTTCAAACTCTTCGTTGCTTGAAATTCTTAATTGTAATTACTGAAGTTCTTCCAGGTAATGAGCCTTCTTTGTGTGAAAAGAGTCTTTCACTAGTCTCAATTTCCACATCCATAAAATGAGGATAATAATAATAATGATCCTCAAAGAATTGCCATGGGTATTAGCACATAGTACTTAACACATAGAAAGTGCTTAGTAAAAGCTTGCTCTTATTATTCTTATTTAAAATTTAGGAGGGAAAATGATGTTTCCCTTTCTAACACTGTCCCCAGCCTCCAGATAAACTTGATTTGAAGATAAAGAACGAAATTTCAGTAATGGCAATGAGAGAAGCTCATAAGTTAGAAGGCAAAGGCTTTGATGAGTATATGAGTTGACTAATGACTCAAAACAAATCACTCCAAAACTTAGTGGTTTAAAACAACATATATTTGATATGGGGGAAGAATAGTTGCTGAGATGGCCGAATAGGAACAGCTCCAGTCTGCAGCTCCCAGTGAGATCAATGCAAAAGGCAGGTGTTTTCTGCATTTTCAAGTGACGTACTCAGCTCATCTCACTGGGACTGATTAGACAGTGGGTGCAGCCCATGGAGGGCAAACCAAAGCAGAGTAGGGTGTCACCTCACCCAGGAAGTGCAAGGGGTCAGGGAACTCCCTCCCCTAGCCAAGGGAAGCTGAGAGGGACTGTGCCATGAGGAATTGTGTGTTCTGGCCCAGATACCATGTTTTTCCCATGATCTTGGCAACCCACAGACCAGAAGATTCCCTCCAGTGCATACACCAACAGGGCCGTGGGTTTCAAGCACAAAACTGGGTGACCGTTTGGTCAGACACTGAGCTAGCTGCAGGAGTTTTTTTTTTCATACCCCAGTGGCACCTGGAACACCAGAGAGACAGAACTGTTCCCTATCCTGGAAAAGGGGCTGAAGCCAGGGAGCCAAGTGGTCTAGCTCAGCAGATCACACACACATGGAGCCCAACAAGCTAAGATCCACTGGCTTGAAATTCTTGCTGCCAGCACAGCAGTCTGAAGTTGACCTGGGATGCTTGAGTTTGGTGAGGGGAGGGGTGTCCGCCATTACTGAGGCTTGAGTAGGCAGTATTCCCCTCACAGTGTAAACAAAGCCTCTGGGTAGTTCGGACTCAGCAGAGCCAACTGAAGCTCAGCAAAGCTGCTGTAGCCAGACTGCCCCTCTAGATTCCTCCTCTCTGGGCAGGGCATCTCTGAGAAAAAGGCAGAAGCCCCAGTCAGGGGCTTATAGATAAAACCCCCATCTCCCTGGGACAGAGCACCTGGGGGAAGCGGTGGCTGTGAGCGCAGCTTCAGCAGACTTAAATGTTCCTGCCTGCCAGGTCTGAAGAGAGCAGCAGATCTCCCAGCACAGCACTAGAGCTCCGCTAAGGAACAGACTGCCTCCTCAAGTGCATTCCTGACCCCCATACCTCCTGACTGGAGGATACCTCCCAGCAGGAGTAGACAGACATTTCATACAGAGGAGCTCCAGCTGGCATCTGGCAGGTGCCTCTCTAGGATGAAGCTTTCAAAGGAAGGAACAGGCAGCAATATTTGCTGTTCTGTAGCCTCCACTGGTGATACCCAGACAAATAGGGTCTGGAGTGGACCTCCAGCTGACTTGCAGCAGAGGAACCTGATTGTTAGAAGGAAAACTAACAAACAAAAAGGAATAGCATCAACATCAACAAAAAGAACGTCCACACAGAAACCCCATCCGAAGGTCACCAACATGAAAACACAAAGGTATATAAGTCCATGAAGATGAGGAAAAAACAGTGCAAAAAGGCTGAAAATTCAAAAAACCAGAATGCCTCTTCTCCTCCAAAGGATCACAAATCCTCCCAGACAAGGGAACAAAACTGGATGGAGAATTAGTTTGATGAACAGACAAAAGTAGGTTTCAGAAGATGGGTAATAAGAAACTCTTCCAAGCTAAAGGAGCATGTTCTAACCAGATGCAAGGAAGCTAAGAACCAAGAAAAAGGGTTAGATAAATTGCTAACTAGAATAACCAGTAGAGAGAACATAAATGGCCTGATGGAAATGAAAAACACAGCACCAGAACTTCGTGAAGCATACACAAGTATCAATAGCCAAAATGATCAAGCAGAAGAAAGGATATCAGAGATTGAAGATCAACTTAATGAAATAAAGCATAAAGGCAAGATTAGAGAAATGAAATGGAATGAACAAAGTCCTCCATAGGACTATGTGAAAACACCAAGCCTATATTTGATTGGTGTATCTGAAAGTGATGGGGAAAATGGTACTAAGCTGGAAACCACTCTTCAGGATATCATCCAGGAAACTTCTCCAACCTAGCAATACAGGCCAACATTCAAATTCAGGAAATACAGAGAACACCACAAAGACACTTCTCGAGAAGAGCAACCTCAAGACATATAATCATCAGATTCACCAAGGTTGAAATGAAGGAAAAAATGTTAAGGGAAGCCAGAGAGAAACGTCAGGTTACCCATAAAAGAAAGCCCATCAGACCAACAGTGGATCTCTCTGCAGAAACCCTACAAGCCAGAAGACAGTGAGAGTCAATATTCACATCCTTAAAGAAAAGAATTTTCAACCCGGAATTTCATATCCAGCCAAACTAAGTTTCATAAGCAAAGGAGAAATAAAATCATTTATAGACAAGCAAACACAGAGATATTTTGTCACCCCCAGGCCTGTCTTACAAGAGTTCCTGAAGGAAGCACTAAACATAGAAAAAAAAAAAAGGTACCAGCCACTGTGAAAACATACCAAATTGTAAAGATCAACACTATAAAAAAACTGCATCAACTAATGGTCATCACACCAGCTAGCATCATAATGACAGGATCAAATTCACACCTAACAATATTAACCTTAAACATAAACAGGCTAAATACCCCAATTAAAAGCACAGAGAGGCCAATTGGATAAAGAGTGAAGACCCATTGATGTGCTGTATTCAAGAGACACATCTCATGTGCAAAGACATATAGGTTCAAAATAAAGGGATAGAGGAATATTTACCAAGCAAATGGAAAGCAAAAACAAAAGCAGGGGTGGCAACCCAAGTCTCTAATAAAACAGACTTTAAACCAACAAAGATCAAAAGAGACAAAGAAGGGCATTACATAATGTTAAAGGGATCAATGTAACAAGAAGAGCTAACTATACTAAATATATATGCACCCAATACAGGAGCACCCAGATTCACAAAGCAAGTTCTCAGAGACCTACAAAGACACGTAGACTCCTAACAATAATAGTGGGGGACTTTAACACCCACTGTCAATATTAGACAGATCAAAGAGACAGAAAATTAACAAGGGTATCCAGGACTTGAACTCAGCTCTTGACTAAGTGAACCTAATAGAAATCTACAGAACTCTCCACCCCAAATCAACAGAATATACATTCTTCTCAGAACCACATCACACTTATTCTAAAACTGACCACATAATTGGAAGTAAAACACTCCTCAGCAAATGCAAAAGAATGGAAATCATAACAAACAGTCTCTCAGACCACAGTGCAATCAAATTAGAACTCAGGATTAAGAAACTTACTCAAAATCACACAACTACATGGAAACTGAACAACCTGCTCCTGAGTGACTACTGAGTAAATAACGAAATGAAGGCAGAAATAAATAAGTTCCTTGAAACCAATGAGAACAAAGACACAATGTACCAGAATCTCTGGGACACAGCCAAAGCAGTGTTTAGAGGGAAATTTATGGTACTAAATGCCCATAAGAGAAAGCAAGACAGATCTAAAATCAACACCCTAACATTGTAATTAAAAGAACCAGAGAGGCCGGGCGTGGTGGCTCAAGCCTGTAATCCCAGCACTTTGGGAGGCCGAGATGGGCGGATCACGAGGTCAGGAGATCGAGACCATCCTGGCTAATACGGTGAAACCCTGTCTCTACTTAAAAATACAAAAAACTAGCCGGGCGACGAGGCGGGCGCCTGTAGTCCCAGCTACTCGGGAGGCTGAGGCAGGAGAATGGCGTAAACCCGGGAGGCGGAGCTTGCAGTGAGCTGAGATCCGGCCACTGCACTCCAGCCTGGGTGGCAGAGCAAGACTCCGTCTCAAAAAAAAAAAAAAAAAAAAAAAAAAGAACCAGAGAAGCAAGAGCAAATTCAAAAGCTAACAGAAGACAAGAAGTAACTAAGATCAGAGCAGAATTGAAGGATATAGAGACACAAAAGACCCTTCAAGAAAACCAATGAACCCAGGAGCTGTTTTTCTGAAAAGATCAATGAAATAGACCATTACCCAGACTAAGAAGAAAAGAGAGAAGAATCAAATAGAAACAATTAAAAAAAATGATAAAGGGGATATCACCACTGATCCCACAAACTACCATCAGAGAACACTATAAACACCTCTATGCAAATAAACTAAAAAATCTAGAAGAAATGGATAAACTATGGACACATGTACCCTCCCCTAAGACTAAATCACAAAGAAGTTGGATCAGTGAATAGACCAATAATAAGTTCTGAAATTGAGGCACTAATTAATTGTCTACCAACAACAACAGAAAAGTCCAGGATCAGATGGCTTCACAGCTGAATTCTACCAGAGGCACAAAGAGGAGCTGGTACCATTCCTTCTGAAACTATTCCAAACAACAGAAAAAGAGAGACTCCTCCCTAACTCATTGTATGAGGCCAGCATCATCCTGATACCAAAACCTGGCAGAGACAAAACAAAAAAGGAAAATTTCAGGCCAATATTCCTGATGAACTTTGATGCAAAAATCCTCAATAAAATACTGGCAAACTTAATTCAGCAGCACACCAAAAAGCTTATTCACCACAATCAACTTGGCTTCATCCCTGGTATGCAACACCGGTACATATGCAAATCAATAAATGTAATCCATCACATAAACAGAACCAATGACAAAAACCACATGATTATCTCAATAGATGCAGAAAAAACCTTTGACAAAATTCAACACCCCTTCATGCTAAAAACTCTCAATAAACTAGGTATTGATGGAACGGATCTCAAAATAATAAGAGCTATTTATGACAGACCCACAGCCAATAACATATTGAATGGGCAAAAGCTGGAAGCATTCCCTTTGAAAACGAGCACAACACAAGAATGCCCTCTCTCACCACTGCTATTCAACATACTATTGGAAGTTCTGGCCAGGGCAATCAGGCAAGAGAAGGAAATAAATCATATTCAAATAGGAATAGTAGAAGTCAAATTGTCTCTGTTTGCAGATGACATGATTGTATATTCAGAAAACCCCATCATCTCAGCCCAAAACTCCTTAAGTAGATAAGCAACTTCAGCAAAGTCTCAGGATATAAAATTGATGTACAAAAATCACAAGCATTCCTATACACCAAGAACAGACAGAGAGCCAAATCATGAGTGAACTCCCATTCACAATTTCTACAAAGAGAATAAAATACCTAAAAATACAACTTACATGGGATGTGAAGGACCTCTTGAAGGAGAACTACAAACCACTGCTCAAGGAAATAAGAGAGAGCACAAACAAATGGAAAAACATTCCATGCTGCTGGATAGAAAGAATCAACATAGTGAAAATGGTCACATTGCCCAAAGTAATTTATAGATTAAATGCTATCTCCATCAAGCTACCACTGACTTTCTTCACAGAATTGGAAAAAACTACTTTAAATTTCATATGGAATTAAAAAAGAGCCCATATGGCCAAGACAATCCTAAGCAAAAAGAACAAGGCTGGAGACATCATGCTACCTGACTTCAAACTATACTACAAGGCTACAGCCACCAAAACAGCATGGTACTGGTACCAAAACAGACATACAGACCAATGGAACAGAAATAACACCACATATCTACAACTATCTGATCTTTGACAAACCTGAAAAAAGCAAGCAATGGGGAAAAGAATTCCCTGTTTAATAAATGGTGTTGGGAAAACTGACTAGCCGTATGCAGAAAACTGAATCTGGACCCCTTCCTTACACCTTAAACAAAAATTAACTCAAGATAGATTAATGACTTAAACATAAGACATAAAACCATAAAATTCCAGAAGAAAACCTGGGCAATACCATTCAGGACATAGGCATGGGTAAAGATTTCATGACTAAAACACCAAAAGCAATGGTAACAAAAGCCAAAATTGACAAATGGGATATAATTAAACTAAAGATCTTCTGCACAGCAAAAGAAGCTATCATCAGAGTGAAGAGGCAACCTACAGAATGGGAGAAAATTTTTGCAATCTGTCCATCTAACAAAGTGCTAATATCCCAAATCTACAACAACCTTAAACAAATTAACAAGAAAAAAAACAAACAACTCCATCAAAAACTGAGCAAAAGATATGACCAGATACTTCTCAAAAGAAGACATTTATGCAGCCAACAAACATATGAAAAAAGATCATCACTGGTCATTAGAGAAATGCAAATCAAAACCACAATGAGATACCATCTCACGCCAGTTAGAATGAGGATCATTAAAAAGTCAGGAAACAACAGATGCTGGAGAGGATGTGGAGAAATAGGAATGCTTTTACACTGTTGGTGGGAGTATAAATTAGTTCAACTATTGTGAAAGAAAGTGGTGATTCCTCAAGGATCTAGAACTAGAAATACCCTTTGACCCAGTCATTCCATTCTTGGGTATATACCCAAAGGATTATAACTCATTCTACTATAAAGACACATGCACATGTATATTTATTGCAGCACTATTCACAATAGCAAAGACTTGGAACTAACCCAAATGCCCATCAATGATAGACTGGATAAAGAAAATGTGGCACATATACACCATGGAATACTAAGCAGCCATAAAAAAGGATGAGTTCCTGTCCTTTGCAGGGACATGGATGAAGCTGGAAACCATCATTCTCAGCAAATTAACACAGGAACAGAAAACCAAACATCATATGTTCTCACTTATAATTGGGAGTTGAACAATGAGAACACATGGACACAAGGAGGGGAACATCACACACTGGGGCCTGTTAGTGGGTGGGGTACTAGGGGAGGGATAGCATTAGGAGAAATACCTAATGTAGACTACTGGTTAATGGGTGCGGCAAGCCACCATGGCCTGTGTATACTATGTAACAGATCTGTACGTTCTGCACATGTATCCCAGAACTTATAGTATAAAACAAACAAATAACAACAAAAAACACATACATTTCTCATGTCAGAGACTTTGTGGTCAGGAATCCTGGTGTGGCTTCAGAGAATCTGCCTCCAAGTTCTCTCACATGGTTGCCGGTTGACCTCATGTTCTTACTGTCTGTTGGAGAGAAACATTGGTTCCTTGTCACATATGAATCTCTCCTAGGGCAGCTAACAACATGCTAGTTGGCTTTTCTCCGAGCCAGTAAGAAAGAAAGATAAGAAAGACAGAAGCCACAGTTTTTTGGTAATCTAATCTCAAAAAGTGTATCCCATTATTTTTACTGCATTCTGTTTGTTAGAAATGACTCAGTAAGTGCAGCCCACACTCAAGGCAGGGGGTGTATGATACAAGAATGTGGACATCAGGAGGCAGAGATCACCAGGGACTATCTTAAAAACTGCCTGTCACAGTGAGGTTATGCCATCTTGTCATGAAGGGTACACACACACACACACACATACACAGAGTCTACTCCCAGACTCACAGCTTTGAGTGTTGAGAAAGATCAGGGGCATCACTGATAAGGTACTATAAAATGTCAGAGTGGGAAAGGATCTCTTTTTTTTTTTTTTTTTTTTTGAGACGGATTCTCGCTCTGTCGCCCAGGCTGGAGTGCAGTGGCGCCATCTCAGCTCACTGCAAGCTCCGCCTCCTGGGTTTACACCATTCTCCTGCCTCAGCCTCCCGAGTAGCTGGGACTACAGGCTCCCGCCCCCTCGCCCGGCTAGTTTTTTGTATTTTTTAGTAGAGACAGGGTTTCACCGTGTTAGCCAGAATGGTCTCGATCTCCTGACCTTATCTGAGCCAGCCGCCTTACCTTACATGTGAGAAAGTGTAAACCCAGAGGAGTTAAGTGGTCTGCCTGAGATCATGCATTAACTTGTGGTCAGTCTTTGGGCTAAACCCAGGCTGACTCCTGATCCACTTCTCTTTTCCTTTGAGTTAACTTTGCACCTCATCCTGAGCAAGGGCATTACTTTTCACAAAAGATATAGATAAGTAGTTGTATTTGTTCTCTCTTTCAAAATTAGTGAATCATGTTGTTATTGAATTTAAGGGCCAGTGTTTTTAAAAAGTGGCAAATTGATAAGCAGATATCCTGGTTATTTTCCCTCTGATCATTGTTCTTTTACTGCCTTTTTTCTTAACTGGATGAGAAAGTAGAACAAGAGTTTGCTTTACAGATAAACAAGGAAATTCCATGCCCAGCAACGTAAGTGAAGCACCATTTCCCTACAAAAGCACACCACTTATAAAACTAAAATACAGAAAAGTTGAGAATTTGTCTAGAATCCACAGCACCATTTTTAAAGTACCCATTTGCACAGTAGCAATTTATGAAAGTTTTGCAATTTGTGAAGCAAATGTTTTTCATCAGTGTGGATGCCTTGATTCGTGAAACATTCCAATTTGATTGTGCCATCAATTATCTTTTAACCCATGTGCATGTTTAACTGAGGGGTCAATTGATCGAATAATAGCTGACCGGCCAAAAAAGTCATTTTTCATTCATGTGGATGCCTTGATTCATGAAACATTCCAATCTGATTTCACCATCAACTATCTCTTAATCCATGTGCATGTTTAACTGAGGGGTCAATGGATCAAATAATAGCTGACTGGCCAAAAGTCATTTTTGGGTTTGGCTGATTGAAAATAAGCTGTTGCATTTTTTCTCTTCTGTGTTAAGTAAGCACAAATTATTCATGACACTGCTAGGAGGTGCAGTGAGTTAATAAAGCATGAGAATGGCTCCATTCTATGTTGCTCATATCCAAGAAACCTGTCTTGTTGTGGTTGATGGTAGGGCTAGAGAGAATCAAGTGGACTTGAT
Source organism: Trachypithecus francoisi (assembly GCF_009764315.1). Lineage (NCBI taxonomy): Eukaryota > Metazoa > Chordata > Mammalia > Primates > Cercopithecidae > Trachypithecus > Trachypithecus francoisi. Next base: position 47,707,465 of record NW_022681468.1, read on the forward strand.
ATCAGAAGCAGTGTGATTGACTTAGAACCTTTCAGCTCTATGGCTGTTTTTACTCTGATACGTGACATTTCAACTATAATTCTGCTACTGTGTTCTTTAGTGTAAAAGGAGAGGTAATTAAACCTAAAACAAAAGTCTTACTGCCAGCCAATTAAGCATACACACATTCCTAGAGATATTCAGGCTGTCTTTACTTCTAATCCAATAAAAATTTCCTAACTATGTCAAGGCCACAGGATGATCTCTAGTCTGTTCAGTATGTTTCCAAGCTCTCTGCTTGGTACAGGATCTCGGTCCTAGTCTCTTGAGGATACCCTTTCAGCTAACTCCCATCATAAGATTCTCCTTCTTCCCTCCCCCTCATACCATCTACCTCCCCAACGACCCCCAGATCCTTGACCCTTTTAACCCCTTTTCCTCCTCTTCTAGCTTCTGCCGCTCCTGTGTCTTACCTTCCTATGAGTTATAAGTCATCTGGTGTCTTTCTCTGGGACCCATCAGTGGATAGAAAGGGGAGGGGGTCAATTCATGTCCTTACTATAGTAAAGGAGAGGTGAGAAGCCCTCAGATGAAGTGTCTGAAAGACAACTGGCCCTTTTTAGTTATGATGGTTAAACCTTAGCCTGCATACCCTGTACAATTCATTTTACCAAGAGTATCTCCTTCCTAGCATTGTGCTGCAGTCTAAGGGTTCACCTAACACCATGGGCTTTGTAAGTGATGGTCTTTGGGGACAAACAGAAGACACAAAAAATCTCCAAGACTCAAGGCTACTGATTCACTCATATCTTGATAAGCTGCATTCAGCAAGAGAGGATTCATGTCCAGGTAAGTACAGAGAGAAGGTTCTATAGGGGGTAAGAAATAGAAGCAGCTCCTGTCACAATCTCTAGTTTTCTCAACATCCCCTCCCCTGCCATTGCCTTTATAAGCAAAGAGAAAAAGAAAGAAAATTAGACTACAAGGTACTCAAAGGGTGAAACTGAATCAAAATTGACCTCCCCAGTAAGGATAAAATTGATCAAAAGTTCTTCAAATTCCCAGAACACTGACCCCTCTCATTCATAGTCTCAAAGAGAATGGGCACTAGAAGCAAGAGAAAGATTATACTCACTACAGAAAAAAATCTTTATTTTTTATTGTCTGAGGGTAATGAGTAAATTCTGGATGAAAAGAATGCTGTGTGAGGAGAAGGAGGCAGACTCTCCATGAGAATAAGGAGAGGTTTCCCCAAGGAAACCTTTAAAATGATATTTCAAAATAAAGAAAATTTTAGAAATTAGTTGGCCATGATGGCATGTGCCTCTGGTCCCCCAGCTATTTGGGAGACTGAGGCAGAAGGATTGCTTGAGTTCAGTAGGTTGAGGATGCAATAAACCATGACCTTATCACTATACTCCAGCCTGAGTGACACAGTGAGACCCCTTCTCAAAAAAAAAGAAAAAATAAGATAAATGGGATATTATCTATTTATAGACTCTAGATGTAAAAGAACATTAACTGTATTTAGAATGTGTTGGACTCATATATGCAATTCTGAGCTGGCAGAAGTCTTTTTTCTTTCTTTTCAAAAAAAAAAAAAAAAGGTTGTATTGTAATTTTCCTTAAACTACATGTAGGGCCATTTCTAGCTGATATGGTAGATTAAATTGAGGTGGGAACTCTCCCTATCCTTCCAACACTACATTGCAATAAGCTTGAAACCAAGAAAGAGAATCTTTAGGTGCCAGAAATAATGAACTAAAAATTAAAGATGTGAAAAAAAGTTGGATCCAAACAGCTCACCAAGTATCATATTAGCTCATAACTTGGGCTGAGATCTTAAAACTCTGAGAAGGGGATTCCAGCCCCAGTTTCCACGTATGCTTGGACCTAGAACCAAGCTACCTGAATAAAACTGGGAGTCACCAAGTGGGCACTCCATTCAGAAATGCCAAATAGAAATACTCTGTCCACTGGTCCAAACAAAAAGGAAGGAATATTTCCATTTGCCTGGGACTCTGTGAATGAAATGAGAGTCACCATAAATATTAGAAACCAAGTTTGCATCTCACATGAGTGAGTAATCTGAATTCACACCCCCTGCAAAATGCGAGCATTCAAGGCCAATAAAAAGTGGTCCTGAGCTGGTGACAACTCATTGGTCCCCTGGTTAAACTTCTGTATAGAGACAATTCAATAAAAGGATGCTACTATGGCCCAGCTGAGAAAAACTGCTGCTGAGTTCATACTCAAAACTTACACACTACACCAAAAAGGAGATATTGATTCAGCAAATGAGAGAATTTGCAATAAAAAAAAAAAACTCTCAATAAGGGAATAGTTTTTGAGAAACTCCCAAATAAAGACTTTCAACATGTTCAAAGAGAAAAATCAAAGAATAGAAGACAACCATAAGGCGAACGAAACAGTGTGAAACAGTATGAAAAACTGTGCTTTGAAATCAGGGGACAGGTTGAATAGTAGGGTTCAACTCAAGAAATAGAACCAGTAGGAAATAACATATTAAGAGCTTCTTTTTAAAGAAACAAGGAATGGGCTTACACAATGTGGGGTCTGGCTAAGCAAGGTTGAAATCCATAGGAAAGAAAGGGAAGATCAGGGTAGGCTGGAACCAATGGGCATGGGCAGAGTGGTTACCCACAGTGACATTCTCTCCTCTCCTCCTCCCTTCTGGTCCCCTCTTCCCTTCCCCCCTTTCCTCTCACTTTCTCTTTCTCCCACCCTCCCTCTCTTTCAGGAACCTCAGCTCTGCTTTCAATGATTTTTAATTTCATATTTCTTCTGCCTTAATCACATACTCTCAATATCCATTCCCGTGTATATTTTCCAGATTTCTACCTATATAAATGGAAAAAAATCATAGTTCTTTATATGTATATTGCACCTCCTCATGAAAGGTGGATGGAAATAATAATTAACTTCATACTTGGTAAACATACTAAAATGTCGGAGCATGCAAGTAAGGGGCCCCGAACTTCAGCTTCATTTACATCATAGAAAAATCTACCTATCTTAGGGAAAAATAAGATTGTTACAGTGGCATCCTCTTTAGGGGTAGGGGTAAGGAATAATGGATACTTGGAATCAGATTTAAGGAGACATATTTTCCTGTATCTAAGGTAAATCAAAGGTAAGGGCAACCACTAAATGAATATAAAAAGTATGTACAACTTTCAAACCAGAAGAGAGGAAAAAAGAGAATGAATTCAGTCCTGTTTAGATAGAAAAGAATGAGTCAACAGGTCATTCACTGATTCACGCATTCACTCACTTAGCAGAGTTTTACTGAGTATCAGTTAGATCCCAGGTACGATGTCCCTGTTCATTTTCATAGAATATTCAGTAAATGCCTGTTTCCCTACTCCAGGAATAATTAGAAACAATTTTCTCCTAGTTTGTAAGTCTCCTGGTGTATCTTGTCATCCTTTCATCAATTTGACAGTTCTTCTTGTCAAATAGTATTTTTCATTGTTAATCTAGTCTATAAACTCATAGGCCATTCCGGCTTTCTCCTTTCCAAAACTCTCATTGGTTCCAAGGTTTAATTGTGTAAAATAAAAATGAACCAGAAGGGGCTGGCACAATGGCTGAATAGGAACAGCTCCAGTCTGCAGCTCCCAGCAAGATCAATGCAGAAGGTGGGTGATTTCTGCATTTCCAACTGAGGTACCCAGCTCATCTCATTGGATGCAGCCCATGGAGGGTGAGCTGAAGCAGGGTGGGGTGTCACCTCACCTGGGAAGCTCAAGGGGTGGGGGAATTCTCTCCCTTACCCAAGGGAAGCGATGAGGGACTGTGCCTGAGGAATGGTGCCCTCCAGCCCAGATATTGCACTTTGCAACCTGCAGACCAGGAGATTCCCTCTACGCCACCAGGGTCCTGAGTTTCAGGCACAAAACTGGGTGGCAATTTGGGCAGACACCAAGTTAGCTGCAGGAGTTTCTTTTTGTTTTATTGTTTTTGTTTTTTTCATACCCCAGTGGTGCCTGGAATGCCAGCGACACAGAACCATTCACTCCCCTGGAAAGGGGGCTGAAGCCAGGGAGCCAAGTGGTCTGGTTTGGTGGGTCCCACCCCCATGGAGCCCAGCAAACTAAGATCCACTGGCTTGAAATTCTCGCTGCCATCAGAGCAGCACCCTGAGGTCAACCTGGGATGCTCAAGCTTGGTGGGGGGAGGGGCATCCACCATTGCTGAGGCTTGAGGAGGCAGTAAACAAAGCTGCCACGAAGTTCAAACTGGGCAGATCCCAGTGCAGCTCAGCTGAGGTCTGCTGAGCTGAAGGCTGCTGAGGTCAGATTGCCTCTCTAGATTCCTCCTCTCTAGGCAGGGGATCTCTGGAAAAAAAGGCAGCAGCCCCAGTCAGAGGCTTACAGATAACACCCCCATCTCCCTAAGACAGAGCACCTTGAGAAAGGGGCAGCTGTGGGTGCAGCTCCAGCCAACTTGAAACGTCCCTGCCTGAAGGCTCTGAAGAGAGCAGCAGATCTCCCAGCACAACACTAGAGCACTGCTAAGGGTCAGACTGTCTCCTCAAGTGGGTCCCTGACCCCCATGTATCCTGACTGGGAGACACCTCCCAGTAGGGGCTGACAGACACCTCATACAGGAGAGCTCTGGCTGGCATCTATCGGGTGCCCCTCTAGAACTAAGTTTCCAGAGGAAACAACAGGCAGCAATCTTTGCTGTTTTGCAGCCTCCGCTGGTGATGCCCAGGCAAACAAGGTCTGGAGTGGACCTCCAGCAAATTCCAGCAGATCTGCAGTCCTTCTAACAGGCCCCTTCTAACAGAGTGGCCTGTTAGAAGGACAACTAATGAACAAAAAGGAATAGCACGTCCATTCAGAGACCCCATTCAAAGATCACCAACATCAAAGACCAAAGGTAGATAAATCCATGAAGGTGGAGAGAAACCAGCACAAAAAGGCTGAAAATTCCAAAAACCAGAATACCCCTTCTCCTCCAAAGGATCACCACTCCTTGTCGGCAAGGGAACAAAACTGGACAGAGAATGAGTTTGATGAATTGATAGAAGTAGGCTTCAGAAGGTGGGTAATAAACACATCCAAGCTAAAGGAGCATGTTCTAACCCAATGCAAGGGAGTTAAGAACCTTGAAAAAAGCCTAGAGGAATTGATAACGAGAATAACCAGTTTAGAGAAGAACATGAATGACCCAATGAAGCTGAAAAACACAGCATGAGAAGAACTTTGTGAAGCATACAAAAGTATCAAGAGCTGAATCAATCAAGCAGAAGAAAGGATATCAGAGATTGAAGATCAACTTAATGAAAGAAGACAAGAGAAAAAAGAATGAAAAGGAATGAACAAAGATGCCAAGAAATATAGAACTATGTGAAAACACCAAATCTATGTTTGATTGGTATACTTGAAAGTGACAGGGAGAATGGAACCAAGTTGGAAAACACCCTTCAGGATATTATTCAGGAGAACTTCCCCAACCTAGCAAGGCAAGCCAACATTCAACTTCAGGAAATACAGAGAACACCACAAAGACACTACTCGAGAAGAGCAACCCCAATACACATCAGATTCACCAAGGTTGAAATGAAGGAAAAAATGTTAAGGGCAGCCAGAGAAAGTTCAGGTTACCCACGAAATGAAGCCCATCAGACTAACAGCGGATCTCTCTGCAGAAACCCCAGAAGCCAAAAGAGATGGGAGCCAATATTCAACATTCCCAAAGAATTTTCAACCCAGAATTTCATATCCAGCCAAACTAAGCTTCATAAGTGAAAGAGATATAAAATCCTTTATAGACAAGCAAATGCTGAGAGATTTTGTCACCACCAGGCCTGCCTTACAAGAGCTCCTGAAGGAAGCACTAAACATGGAAAGGAAAAAATAGCACCAGAACTGCAAGAATATACCAAATTGTAAAGACCATTGACACTATGAAGAAACTGCATTAACTAATGGGCAAAATAACCAGCTGGCATCATAATGACAGGATCAAATTCACATATAACAATATTAATCTTAAATGTAAATGGGCTAAATGCCCCAATTAAAAGACACAGACTGGCAAATTGGATAAAGAGTCAAGACCCATCAGTGTGCTGTATGCAGAAGACCCATCTCATGTGCAAAGAAACATATAGGCTCAAAATAAAAGGATGGAGGAATATTTACCAAGCAAATGTAAAGAAAAAAAAAAAAAAGCAGGGGTTGCAATCCTAGTCTCTGATAAAACAGACTTTAAACCAACAAAGATCAAAAGAGAAAAAGAAGGGCATTACATAATGGTAAAGGCATCAATGTAACGAGAAGAGCTAACTATCCTAAATATATATGCACCAAATACAGGAACACCCAGATTCACAAATCAAGTTCTTGGAGACCTACAAAGACTCTTAGACTCCTAACAACGATAGTGGGGGACTTTAACACCACACTGTCAATATTAGACAGATGAACAAGACAGAAAATTAACAAAGATATTCAAGATTTGAACCCAGCTCTGGACCAAGTGAACCTAATACACATCTACAGAACTCTCCACCCAAATCAACAGAAAATACATTCTTCTCAGAATCACATCACACTTATTCTAAAATCGACCACATAATTGGAAGTAAAACACCCCTCAGCAAATCCAAAAGAATGGAAATCATAACAGTTTCTCAGACCACAATGCAATCAAATTAGAACTCAAGATGAAGAAACTCACTCAAAACCACAAAACTACATGGAAACTGAACAACCTGCTCCTGGTTGACTACTGGGTAAGTAACAAAATTAAGGCAGAAACAAAGATGTTCTTTGAACCAATGAGAACAAAGATACAACATACCAGAATATCTGGGACACAGCCAAAGCAGTGTTTAGAGGGAAATTTATAGCAATAAATGCCCACAAGAGAAAGCAGGAAAGATCTAAAATCAACACCTTAACATCACAATTAAAAGAACTAGAGAAGCAAGAGCAAACAAATTCAAAAGCTAGCAGAAGACAAGAAATAACTAAGATCAGAGCAGAACTGAACGAGATAGAGACATGACGAACCCTTCAAAAAATTCAATGAATCCAGGAGCTGGTTTTTTGAAAAGATTAAAAAAATAGCCAGACTAATAAAGAAGAAGAGAGAAAAGAATCAAATAGACACAGTAAAAAATGATAAAGGGGATATCACCACTGATCCCACAGAGAATACTATAAACACCTCTATGCAAATCAACCAGAAAATCTAGAAGACATGCATAAATTCCTGGACACATACACCCTCCCAAAACTACACCACGAAGAAGTTGAATTCCTGAATATATCAATAACAAGTTCTGAAACTGAGGCAGGAATTAATAGCCTACCAACCAAAAAAACTCCAGGACCAGACGGATTCACAGCTGCATTCTACCAGAGGCACAAAGAGGAGCTGATACCATTCCTTCTGAAACTATTCCAAACAATAGAAAAAGAGAGACTCCTCCTTAACTCATTGTATGAGGGCAGCATCATCCTGATACCAAAACCTGGCAGAGACATAACAAAAAAAGGAAATTTCAGGCCAATATCCCTGATGAACATTGATGTGAAAATCCTCAATAAAATACTCACAAACCTAATTCAGCAGCACATCAAAAAGCTTATCCGTCACGATCAAGTTGGCTTCATCCCTGGGATGCAAGGCTAGTTCAAAATATGCAAATCAATAAATGTAATCCATCACATAAACAGAACCAATGACAAAAACCACGTGATTATCTCAATAGATGCAGAAAAGGCCTTTGACAAAATTCAATAGCCCTTCATTCTAAAAGCTCTCAATAAATTAGGTATTGATGGAACATATCTCAAAATTATAAGAGCTATTTATGACAAATCCACAGCCAATAACATACTGAATGGGTAAAAGCTGGAAGCATTCCCTTTGAAAATCGGCACAAGACAAGGATGCCCTCTCTCACCACTCCTATTCAACACAGTATTGTTCTAACTTCTGGCCAGGGCAATCAGGCAAGAGAAAGAAATAAATCATATTCAAAAAGGAAAAGAGGAAGTCAAATTGTCTCTGTTTGTAGACGACATGATTGTATATCTAGAAAACCCCATCATCTCAGCCCAAAATCTTCTTAAGCTGATAAGCAACTTCAGCACAGTCTCAGGATACAAAATCAATGTGCAAAAATCACAAGCATTCCTATACACCAAGAACAGACAAACAGAGAGCCAAATCATGAGTGAACTTCCATTCACAGTTGCTACAAAGAGAATAAAATACCTAGAAATACAATTTACAAGGGATGGGAAGGACCTCTTGAAAGAGAACTACAGACCACTGCTCAAGGACATAAGAGAGGACACAAACAAATGGAAGAACATTCCATGCTCATGGATAGGAAGAATCAATACTGTGAAAATGGCCATACTGCCCAAAGTAATTTACAGATTCAATGCTATCCCCATCAAGCTACCATTGACTTTCTTCACAGAATTAGAAAAAACTACTTTAAACTTCATATGAAACCTAAAAAGAGCCTGCATAGCCAATACAATCCTAAGCAAAAAGAACAAGGCTGGAGGCATCATACTACCTGACTTTATACTATACCACAAGGCTACAGTAACCAAAACAGTGTGGTACTGATACCAAAACAGATATCTAGACCAATGGAACAGAACAGAGGCCTCAGAAATAACACCACACATCTATAACCATCTGATCATTGACAAACCTGGCACAAACAAGCAATGGGGAAAGGATTCCCTATTTAATAAGAGGTATTGGGAAAACTGGCAAGCCATATGCAGAAAACTGAAACTGGACCCCTCCCTTACACCTTAAACGAAAATTAACTCAAGATGGATTAAAGACTTAAATGTAAGGCCTAAAACCATAAAAATCCAGAAGAAAATCTAGGCAATACCATTCAGGACACAGGCATGGGCAAAGACTTCACATCTGAAACACCAAATGCAATGTCAACAAAAGCCAAAATTGACAAATGGGATCTAATTAAACTAAAGATCTTCTGCACAGCAAAAGAAACCATCATCAGAGTGAACAGGTAACCTACAGAATGGGAGAAAAATTTTGCAATCTATCCATCTGACAAAATGCTAATATCCCAAATCTACAAAGAACTTAAACACATTTACAAGAAAAAAAACAAACAACCCCATCAAAAAGTGGGCAAAGGATATGAACAGACATTTCTCCAAAGAAGACATTTATGCAGCCAACAAATACGAAAAAAAAAAGCTCATCATCACTGGTCATTAGAGAAATGCAAATCAAAACCACAATGAGATACCATCTCACGCCAGTTAGAATGGTGATCATTAAAAAGTCAGGAAACAACAGATGCTGGAGAAGATGTGGAGAAATAGGAAATCTTTTACACCTTTGGTGAGAGTGTAAATTAGTTCAACTATTGTATAAGACAGTGTGGCAATTCTTCAAGGATCTAGAACTAGAAATACCATTTGATCCAGCAATCCCATTACTGGGTCATATAAATCATTGTACTATATAGACACATGCACATGTATATTTATCGTGGCACTCTTCACAATAGCAAACACCTGGAACAACCCAAATGCCCATCAATGACAGACGGGATAAAGAAACTATGGTGCTATACACTACAGAATTCTATGCAGGCATAAAGAAGGATGAGTTCTGGTCCTTTGCAGAGGCACAGATGAAACTGGAAACCATCATTCTCAGCAAACTATCACAAAGACAGAAACCCAAACATCACATGTTCTCACTCAAGATGGGAATTGAACAATGAGAACACTTGGACACAGGGTAGGCAACATCCCACACCAGGGCTTGTCGGCGGGGTAGGGGGCTGTGGGAGGCTTAGCATTAGGAGAAATACCTAATGTAAATGACGAGTTGACGGGTTCAGCAAACCAGCATGGCACATGTATACCTATGTATCAAACCTGCATGTTGTGCACATCTATCCTAGAACTTAAACTATAATAAAAAATAAAAGAAAGAAAGAAATTATGGCACATATATACCATGGAATACTATGCAGCCATAAAAGATGACTTCATGTCCTTTGCAGAGACATGGATGAAGCTGGAAATCATCACTCTCAGCAAACAAACACAGGAACAGAAAATCAAACACCACATGTTCTCACTCGTAAGTGGGAGTTGAACAACGAGAACACATGGACACAGTGAAGGAAGCATCACACACCAGTGCCTCTCAGGGGGTGGGGAGGCTGGCGGAGGGATAGTATTAGGAGAAATACCTAATATAGTGACATGTTGATGGGTGCAGCAAACCACCATGGCACGTGTATACCTGTGTAACAAAACTGCACGTCCTGCACATGTACCCCAGAACTTAAAGTATAATTTTTTTTTTTTTTTTTTTTTTTTTTGAGACGGAGTCTCGCTGTGTCGCCCAGGCTGGAGTGCAGTGGCGCGATCTGGGCTCACTGCAAGCTCCGCCTCCCGGGTTCCCGCCATTCTCCCGCCTCAGCCTCCGAGTAGCTGGGACTACAGGCGCCCGCCACTGCGCCCGGCTAGTTTTTTGTATTTTTTAGTAGAGACGGGGTTTCACCGTGTTAGCCAGGAGGGTCTCGATCTCCTGACCTCGTGATCCGCCCGCCTCGGCCTCCCAAAGTGCTGGGATTACAGGCTTGAGCCACCGCGCCCGGATGAGGACCCACACTCAATAGCAACATAGGATGAGGCAATGTATTTCTTCAACTCAAGTGTAACTTCCCAAGGATGTCTCTTACGAATCACTGCTTCATCTTCTTCTTTAAGTAGGAGGGTTTAAACTTCAGAATTCAGAAAATGAGAAACCGATACAGAAACTTATAAAATATTTGGTTAAAGTACCTTTCCCATTTCCTGAACCAATATTATATGAAATAGTTACAGCGTTCTGAAATAGAAGCACAAGAGTTTATGTTTTCTAATCTTCTCATCTTAGAGGTGAGAAAAGTGAAGCTGAGGGAGGGTAAAACTGTTTGCATCAGATTATGGAACCAGTTAGAGGAAGAGGTCAGTCCTCTTCTAAGTCTCTAACTACTTATCCATGGAGAAAGCAAAGGAGGCTCACTTATGGTACCCCCTAAAAATTCATTCATGCCTTCAACTATTTATTGAGCACTGACTATTTTCTTCTCTTTGTCCTGGATGCTGAACAAACGAGTGACTTGAATCCTACTCTATAGAAGTCTACAATGCAAGATGAAAGACATATTCTTGCAGTGTTTGCACAAGGTGATATTGCTCACTTGAGTTTCACATTTGCTTTTATTTGCTTTAAGATATAAATGAAGGCCAGGTGTGGTGGCTCATGCCTATAATCCCAGTACTTTTGGAGGTTGAAGCAGGTGGATCAATTGAGTCCAGAAGTTTGAGATTAGCTTGAGCAACATGGTGAGCCCTACATCTCTACAAAAAAAGACAAAAGTTAGCTGGGCATGGTCACACATGCCTGTAGTCCCAGCTACTCGGGAGGCTGAGATGGGAGGATTGCCTGAGCCCGGAGTTGGAGGCTGCAGTGAGCTGAGACTGTGTTACTGCACTCCAGCCTGGGCAACAGAGGGAGACCCTGTCTCAAAAAATAAGATAAATGAAGTAATAGATAAATAAATGATTCATGGGGAATCTATAAACAACTTCATTTGCATAGAGCTATTCAAGGACAGAAAATGAAGTCTGCTGTGTACTTAGGGGCTGAGATTCGGGAGAGTCAAGATGATGCTATAGAATCCTAGGAAAATGCTGGTCTAACATAAGGAACAGCAAACACACATTTCTTTATGCTCCAGGCCAACCCCAGGTGCTTTATGGAAAAGTATCCTGGAAGCGGAACCAGGAGATCTAGGATGTAGGCCATTTTTAACACCCCAAATATCGACTTCCTCATCTATGAACTCTACTACTATGTTGTCAAAAAGATGAATACAGGCTGGACGCGATGGGTCATGCCTGTAATCCCAGTACTTTGGGAGGCCGAGGTAGGCGGATCACCTGAGGTAGGGAAACCAGCCTGACCAACATGAAGAAACCCGGTCTCTACTAAAAATACAAAATCAGCTGGGCACAGTGATGCACGCCTGTAGTCCCAGCTACTCGGGAGGCCGAGGGAGGAGAATCACTTGAACCTGGGAGGTGGAGTTTGCAGTGAGCCGAGATCGCACCATTGCACTCCAGCCTGGGCAACAAGAGTGAAATTCTGTCTCAAAGAAAAAAAAGAAAAAAGATGAAAACATAATAAACAAGAAAACAGTGGTTGGGTGGCTCCTTTCATTTTGTTTTGTTTAGAAAAGTCAATCATCCCACCTCTCTGGACTTTATCTCCTTAACTAATTGGAGGTGTTGTACTAGGTCAAGGATGCAAACATAATTTCCCTCAGGAGCCTGGCAGATAAAAGGAATAAGTAAAAGAGAAATAGCCTTGGTGGAAAGCAGTAGTTTCTTGGGGCCCATGGCACAATTGGGGAATGCAAGCTTTTGTAGAAAAGCAAACAAACAAAAATCCAAATTATAAAAATAAACACCTATGATAGCCAAATAGGGGCTCCTGGATGACACACACTCTAATGTTTCATAAAAGATACAGCTGTGAATGTGTATGTGCACATACATTTAAGTTGCAGATGAAGAAGACTCAACCAGACTCTTGTTTCCGAGAAAAATTATGTAGTTCAAATACAGGGTTTGGAGAACCAGTAAGAGTGGGAGGTGAGAGTCAGGGGATTGATGCAGGGAAGAGCAGAGAGTGAAGAGAGGGGAAGGACCCTGTGGGAGGACGGTGGTGGCTGAAGGCAGACAACTGGTAATAGTCAGTCCATTCTACAAATGCCCCTCCAGAAGCCCATGATTTCCTCAGGACGTGACAGTGCAATCTAAGGAGACCCCTGAGAGATAGAGCACACCCAGGCACCCCAAGTCTTCTGCTCATGCCACTTTCTTGAATTACCAGTTCTTCCATAGATGCTTTCCTTCTCCTTTTGCAAATGGTTTCTAAAGATGACCTACTGCTTACGCGGTTGCAATTGGTCATTGCCACTACTTCCACCAAGAAGAAATGCCACCATTTTCTCTCTCCCTTGAATCTTGGGTAGTCCTAACCAAACACTGTATGTTCTCACTCATAAGTGAGAGTTGAACAATGAGAACACATGGACACAGGGAGGGGAACATCATACACTGGGGCCTGTCGGGTTGCGGGGCAGGTGAGGGGTAAGGGGAGGGAGAGCATTAGCACAAATACCTAATGAATGCTGGAATTAAAACCTAGATGATGGGTTGGTAAGTGCAGCAAACCACCATGGCACATGTAAACCTGTGTAACAAACCTGCACGTTCAGCACATATGTTCCAGAACTTAAAGTAAAAATTTCTTTTAAAATGATACTCTATGACTTCTAAGTCTAGGCCTTAAGAGGCCTTGCAGCTTGCATTTTCACCTTCTTCAAAGCTCTAAGCTGCCATGTAAAGAAGTCCAAGCTGTCCTGCTGGAGAGACAAGTTAAGGAGAGCTGAGATCACCAGTCAACAGCTAAAATCTAGACCCCAGTACATGAGTGAGGCTACCTTGAACATTCTAGACCCAACTAGTTTTCAGCTGTATATAGCCACATTGCGTGGCTCCAGAGAAAGCAGAAAAACTGCCTAGCTGAACCCATCCAACACAGAGTTGTGAGAAATATTAAATTCTGATTGTCTTAAGCCTCTACTTTTAGGTTACATAGTAGTAGATAACTAAAACAGAGACACAAAGTTATGGTCAGTCAGAATCATAGGATTCTTAGGCTAAATCTCTGACTTCATAAAAGTCAAACTCTACAGCATTGTGGAGAAAAAGGAATGCTTATACACTGTTGACAGGAGTGTAGATTAGTTCAACCATTGTGAATGACAGTGTGGCAATTCCTCAAAGACCTAAAGACAAAGTTATCATTTGACCCAGCAATCTCATTACTCTATACCCAAAAGAATATAAATTGTTCTATCATAAAGACACATGCATATGTATGTTCATTGCAGTACTTCACAATAGCAAAGACATGGAATCAATCTAAATGTCCATCAAGATAGACTGGATAAAGAAACTGTGGTACATATACACCATGGAATACCACGCAGCCATCAAAAAGAATGATATCCTGTTTTTTGCAGGGACGTGGATGGAGCTAGAGGCCATTATCCATAGTGAACTAACACAGGAACAGAAAACCAAATACTTCATATTCTCACTTATAAGAAGTGGGAGCTAAGTGATGAGGAAAAAATGGACACATAGAGGGGAATAACTCACACTGGGGACATCAGAGTACCGGTAGAGCATGGGAGGAGGCAGGGGATCAGGAAAAATAACTAATGGGTACTGGACTTAGTACTTTGTTGATGAAATAATGTGTACAACAAACCCCCCATGACACAAGTTTACCTATGTAACAAACCTGTACGTGTATCCCCGAACTTAAATGTTGAAATATAAAAAATTAAAAAAAAAAAAAAAGTGAAGCCCTAAAGGAGCACTCAGAATTGGAGCTAATTTTTTGGAAAGGCTGTCTTCAGTGGCACTTCAGTGCCCACCCTTTTAGGGTGGTATTCACCTGAGAGTTTGAGAGCTGTAAAACAGTATCAACATAGCACCAAGTGTGAGCCCGTTGTTTAACAGAACCTAAGGCCAGAGAAGTTAAGGAGATGGCTTAGGGTCACACAGCCATCTAGTGGCCAAACTGGGACTTGAATTCAAGGCTCATGAGTTTTAATTTAGTGAAAAATAGTAGTCCCAGAAGAAATGGTTGACAAATATTTAGGCAATATGTAATATGGTATAGAAAGCACAGGTTTTGATGTCAAAATAACTGAATCTAAGTCTTGAATCCTACATGTATTTATTTTATGACCTCTTTGAGCTTATTTCTTATCTGGTAGACCTTCCCAGGGCTGAATTATGCAAGTGCTTTACAAACTAGCTAAAACCGCCCCACAGATATTAATAGCAACTACTAATAGAAATGTTGTCTGTGCTTATGACTTTCACTGCTTCCTTAGGACTCCCAGGAGAATTTTCGAGTTAACTTGGATGTGAGATTTGCCTCTATTGTGACAATCAGGCTAGAGATTACTTGAAAGCAAGCATGAGTCTGGAAGCCTTACCTTGGAGCCTTTCCCTGGGCTCCCATAGCAAATATTAGAACTGCTGAGGATGAACTGGGAGCTGGAAGAGGCAGGCAGTCCATGAGGCCTGAGTCAGTTCCACACCGACTCAGTGCCACACTCCACTCCACACTGGTGCACTCTCGAGGCAGTGTTAGCCCCTAATTGCCCTGGGTATCAAGGTTAGAGAAGATATAAGGCGTAATTCCAGGCTTCCCAGTGGGTTCCAAAGATTTGGGCCATGCACTGCTTCTAGGACTTTGCAGACACACATAGAGCACCTATCTATCACCATCATAGGCTCTGGGACACGAGAAGTGTGGTTCCTAAGACCTGTATTTCAAAACCATGACGGAGCTTGTCCTTGTCCCAGGAGCCAGAAAACATCAGTTTCTCCAGGCAAGGAGAAAAGTGTGTTTGATCTGTATCCTGAAAATCACCCTTTGTTTCCAAGTCAGAATTAATATCCAAATCTTGTGGGATGAGATGCACTAATTTCTCCAAGGGAAAATACGTGACATCCCCATGTAAATCATCCCCCGCCCTCACTTCAGTCTACTTCTGCAGCCATTCCCATTTCTACTTCCCAACTGTGCACATTCTTTGTGCCCCAGCAACCTGACACACGTTTTTGTTGAGTGAGATATTATTGCTTCACTTCACTCACCCTAAGATTCACCCCATGGAAAATGTAAATTTGCAAGTCAGGATCAGAAGCAATGGCTGTACCACCAACGCTGTGTGCATGTGGGAGAGGCAGATGGGGTCTAGTAGCAGGAGGAGGAGATGTCCCAGGAATACAAGAGGCTGAAAGCTTAGGCCAAGAACACATCACAACCCATAGTCAAAGAGGACGGCTTCAGGGAGGCACTGGGAGTGACTGAAGCTAGGAAACACTGCAACTGCTGCAGGAGTGGGGATGCTTAATTTTCAAGAAAGAAAGGCTTGTTGGAAAAATAGAAAGGATTTATTTGCTAGAATTATGTTGGGGCACAGCAAAAGGCATGACCAGGAGGTCAGGCAAGGCTGTGGCAAGCAAACAAAGTCAGATGCAGAAACATCCAATTTGGGGATTTGGGTTCCAGGCCTATCCGTCCCACTTCCAATAGGCCCTGCCTTCGTCTTCTAACCTATTGTAACAACTGAATTACTTAGTGTGTAGTCTTCTCTTATTAAAATTAAAAGTTCCCTATAAGGCATGGGTTTTTGGCTATTTATTTAGTAATGTATATCCTCCAGCTCCAAGACCAGAAAGTGCCTAAGAAATATTTGTTAATGAATGAACAGATTCAATAACATGTAGCAGGTCTAAAGGGAAAACAAAAACAATGTCCTTTTATCTCATTGATAGGGTCTTTAATTTTGCTGTGGAAACAAACTGAAAAGCAACAAAATACCATTTCTTCTAAATGGATGTTGCATGCAATGTGTTTGCAGATGGTAGATATAACTTGTTGTAAAATTGGAAAGGCTGATGTCTTAGTTTGGGTTTCCCTGAAGCAGAGCTTGGGTTAAACACTTCGGTGGTTTGGTGATGAGGGATGAGGAGAATGATGTGGCAAAGAGGGAAAGCTGATATTAGGGTACAACACTGAGGTCCCCACTGTGAACAATTAGGTCTCAATTCCATAGGGCCCTTCAGAGAATCATTCTGAATTCCTCCCAGAATGGTCTGCCTTGAAAAAGGGGAAACAGAGTTTACCTCCTGAATTCTATCTCTATTAGTTGCCTGCCCCCAAGGGTGTAACATCCTTCCTCCAACACACACACACACACACACACACACACGCAGGACATAGTACTTATAGGCTATGCTTGTGCACTGGCCCAGCAGGCTCCCCGGTAATGGAATCAGTGCAAGGTGACTCCGCATTCACAGAAAACTGTTCACTGCAGTTGCCATCAAAATCAGATATGGCCAGGGGCTGCAATGGAGGGCATCTAGGTGTCTGCTACATAAGCATGTGTTTACTCTTTCCCTATCATTCAATGCTTGCTTTCTCTAAACCTAGCAGCCCAAAGGGATTTCTCCTAGCTTTATCTATATATTTCTGTATCCCTTATATTTTTATATTTGCATTTAGCTTACAGTTAGATCACTGGTTCTCAATGTGGGTAAGGATGTGGTTTTACTCTCTAGTGAACATTTGGCAATGCCTGGATCTATGATTTGGTTGTCACAACTGGGGGGAAGGCACTCCTGAGATTTAGTAGGTAGAGAGCAGGAATGTTGCTAAACATCTCAGAATGCACAAGACAATCCCCCATAACGTATTACCCAGACAAAGAGGTTAATAATAGTAAAGTTAGAAATCCTGAGTTAGATCAGTCAAGGAGGGAACAATGGTGTCAGCAACCATGGAAAAAGAAGTTCCCATTCATATGCCCCAGTCCTGTAACCTTGAGTAGCTTTGGGCAACAAAACCACATAATCACATGTTCTGGAGTAGTTTGGTGTTGAGTTTGTCTATCATGTCTGTTTGCCAGTGCCCTTCCCTAGTTCAAGGAGAAGTGTCACCACTGCCCCAAATATGGAAACATTAAAATCACACAGAGGAGTTCAGATAGTTTACCCTAACTGGGAAAGCCATGGGCTGAAGAAATGAACTTCTTGAAAGGCAGAAATATTACTGAACCTGTTTTTGGTTTGGAACTGGGCAAGAAAACTCCCTGATGTTGCCTAAGCAATGCCCTTAGACTGGTCTGAAGTGAAGTTTTGGTGTAAAATAATAAAAATAAAGAGAATAGTAGTGAATGTTTCACAAATCTATATATACTTTCCCATTTAAAATATTATTTTATGTTTTGATATGGCCTCCATTAATTTTAGCACTAACAATATCTGTCTTTTATAAAAGAATAGGTTTTCATGATTCTCCACTCTCCTCCTACCACCAATTTTAAAAATACATTACTGATCTGGAAAACCAAAAGTCTGATGATCACTGGCTATGTCAACTTGATCTGTTTGGGAATTAATTTCCCAAAAGGCTCTTCCTTATATGGCTTCAGTTTAGAGCTGGATAAAAGAAAAATATATGTGAAATTCAGAAGGCAGAAGTAAAACTGCAGTCATTCTTCTATGTATTTTTTGGTCAGGTGTGTGTCAGGTGTGTGTACAGACAGAGCTGCCCAGCAGGTTCCCTCCTGTCCTTGCTTTACACATCCAATTATTCTTCCCACCTGATGGCTCTCCTGACCAATAGTGACCCCAGACCCACTACTACCAAATGCTTGGTGACAGACCTGCAGAGGGAATAGCTAGACAGAGGCAACTGCCTCCCACAGACCTCCCTGTGCACTGTCTGCTTGTGGCCTCCTTTGGCAGCTGGAAGTATTTGACTTCTCAATGTTGCCTGGTTGGTGATCATTCTCTGATCCTTCTAGACCTGCATTTCTGTATCTCCCCCATAATTATGTAGGGTATAATTCCTATAATAAATCACTTGTCCCATCGTTTTCAAGGGACTCTGTTCTCCTTCCTAAATCTTGATTGAAAGTTATTGATACCAGAAATGGTTCCAGGAGAACAGAATGATGAGAACAGGAATCTGGAACTGGTTCTCCAGTCTTTTAAGATTTAAAAGTATCAGTGGTCATGTTTGCATTGGTAAAAGGTACACATATAATCCATGGAATGGAATGACAAAATAGTTACCTAAATTTCTGTCTCTAGTCACCTGAAGTCAAGTCTCTATAGAAAGGAAGACTTAGGGTGGCCAAGTAGTTGGTGCTATTAAACATTTTAGTGGAAATCTAGTCTAAGGACTATAGGGTTGGTTGGTTGCTTCTAAGATAGCTAGAGAGCTTCAAGAAAAAAAGAAAATGATGAGTT
Organism: Trachypithecus francoisi; assembly: GCF_009764315.1. Classification (NCBI taxonomy): domain Eukaryota; kingdom Metazoa; phylum Chordata; class Mammalia; order Primates; family Cercopithecidae; genus Trachypithecus; species Trachypithecus francoisi. The sequence continues at coordinate 47,726,418 of NW_022681468.1, forward strand.
TAGGGCTCTACATTTCCAGCTAAAGACCTGTATAGGTTGTCAGAAAATGTATATAACTGCTCTGAAAGACACCATATCTCCTATAACCCAGGACTGAGACTTCTGAGAGCCAAGCCTAAAGGCTAATACTGCAGGTAGGGTACCTTCCTAAATGTACTAACCTAGAGGCCAATAAATAGTGCCATCTCCTCGTAAGAGAATACTCCTTATCTGGGAAGCAAGAGGTGGAAGTGGGAGTGACTACTCTCACTATTCGATTTAATAACCCACATAAGGAATTTTTGCTGCTTATGTTAATGCTGCAACTTTAGGCTTAATGGTTCTGTAAGACATCCTGCCCCAGGACAATGTAGTTTCACCAGTAAACACAGTCAATGTTCCATTAAATGGGAAGCTGAGACTTCCCCTTAGTCAATTTGGGTTCCTCATGGCAATGAGCCAACAGTCAGCTCTGAGAGGCTGATCTTTATGGGTTGCATTGGATGCGCTTCCTTGCCATTTGGCTTCCAGGTGAGTTTGGCTAATGGGAGGTACCGACAGAGAGTCAAAGGATAGACGGAGAGAGAGATTGAGGTATTTGTTCCCCTATCTCCCCCTCTCTGCTTGGTCATGGGTTAGTGGTGACTGTATTCCTCTACCAAAGCCTGAAAAGCTCCTGTCAGGTGGACCTCTCCTATAGGAGAGGTCTTTCCTCCAACCCTTCAGGCCTAGAATTAGTAATGGCTTCCTGCTGCTGTTAGAGTGGTTAACCCTGCCCACCCCTGTGTGAATAGTCCCTTCATCACACTGTCTTTAGTCACTCCTTTTGAATATGTGGGCTATGCTGCCCAATTCCCTGACTAATACACATACAAGAAAGTTGAGGATTTCCAAGAAAAATGGTTTGCTAGGAGGCAGGACTAACTTGAAGCTCCCACTCAGACAGCTGGAAGAGTGTGTGAAGGCTCACATCGTGAACTTCTGCTCCAAGAACTACCACAGGAACATACCAGAGAAACCAAAAGAATTCACAGACCCTTTGAAAAAAAGTGGTTTGCTGCTGCCAGCTCCATGAGACAGACAAAAAAACTGAGTGCCCAAAGTGTGAGGGGGGAAGGTCTGCCTCCAAACACACATCCTCACTGGGGAACCTGGAAATTCCATATCATGGGAGAAAGGTTTACCTTACCTAGAGCTGAAATGAATTTAGAGATTCAAGCAAAATACAAAGGTAGGAGAAGTAGCAGGAAGAGCCCTGTGGGCACTCCCAGTTCCCAGGAAAGCCATTTCCGACTTTGTCTCACAGAGGTCCTTGGGGAGGCCTGCTAGTGGAATTGGGGAAGGACCACAGGGAGAAGGAAACTTCCAGCTGAACTTTGTAATAATTTCTACCAAATGCAGTCTTCCCTGGGCAGAATTCTGGGGTGAGGGGAGATTCTGCCAGGAAAGAATGGGAAGTGCAGACACAAGTACAGAAGCTGCAGCAGGCAGGGAAGGGTGGGGACTGAAAGCCCTGCTTGCTTTCTCAGTGGTGAGGTTTGTAACCTGGGACAAGATTTCAGCCCTGCTCACTGGCTGCCTGGATATAAACTTGATGCTGGTGATGGAGTGAGACTAGCCTTGCTGGCTGCATGGGAACGGGGTGAAGCCTGTCACTGCCAGTTTCCCTCCACTTTCCTGATGACCTGGATGATGCAGCAGAGGCAGCCATATTCCCCCTGGGAACACACCATTGGCCTGAAAACCACACCTTCATCCCCCACAGTGGCCACAGCAAGCTCCACCCAAGGAGAGTCTGAGCTCAGACACACTTAACCCTGCCCTGATGTCATGGTCCTTCTCTATCCACCCTTATAGCCAAAGACAAAAGACAGAATCTCTTAGGAGCTCTGTGACCCCACCTTAGAAACCCGAATACTTGTCCAGGTGACCTTAAAGCAAGCTTGTATCCCCTTATGCTACCACAGCTGATGTTCTCTTGAAAGCGCCACCTCCTGGCTAAGGGCCAACTAACTCAAGTCACTACAGAAACTCATAACAGAACAACACTTCTCCAAGAAAAGAGAAAACAGCTAATTCCACCGCCTGTAACATCCTGGCTAACCAGAGGTCCTGAATCTGTCCACATGACAACTTCACTGCTAACACAACCAGCATTAAAAAAAAACAAAACAAAACAAAACAAAAACAAAAACAGTGCACCAAACAAAACTACAAACAAGGACCCTCAGAGAATTCATTTCACTGTCCTGGTACCTCCACTGGAGCAGGTGCTAGTATCCACAGCTGAGAGACCTTAAGACAAATCATGTCACACGACTCTTTACAGACACTCCCCAGTACTAGCCTGGAGCCCAGTAGCTTCACTGGGAGGCTAGACCCAGAAGAGCAATAACAATCACTGCAGTCTGGCTCTTAGGAAGCCCCATCCTTAGGGGAAGGGGAAGAGCACCACATCAAGGGATCATCCCATGGGACAAAATAATCTGAATGGCAGCTGTTCAACCCCAGATCTTTCCCCTGACAGTGTCTACTCAAATGAGAAGGAACCCGTTCTGGTAATGACAAAGCAAGGTTCTTTAACACTCCAAAAAGATGATACTAGCTCATCAGCAATGGGTCCAAACCAAGAAGAAATCTCTGAATTGCCAGAAAAATAATTCAGAAGGTCAACCTATGGACATCAAAAAATTGAAAATAAAGAATTCAGAATGTGGATTATTAAGCTACTCATGGAGGCACCACAGAAAGGTGAAAAGCAATTTAAAGAAATTTTAAAAATAATACAAGAGATGGACAAAAAATATCCAGAGAAACAGATAGCATCAATAAAAAATAATCAAAACTTTTGGAAATAAAAAACAAACTTAGAGAAATACAAAATACAGTGGAAAGTTTCAACAAAAAATCAAACAAGTGGAAGAGGGAACTTCAGGCCTCTAAGACAAGGCTTTTGAATTAACCCAATCCAACAAAGACAAAAAAAGTAATTAAAAAACAAAGAAAGCCTCCAAGAAGTTTGGGATTATGTTAAATGACCAAACCTAAGAATAATTGCTGTTCCCAAGGAAGAAGATAAATATAAAGGTTTGGAAAATCTATTTGAGGTAATAATTGAGGAAAACTTCCCTGGCCTTGCTAGAGATCTAGACATCCAAATACAGGAAACACAAAGAACACCTGGGAAATTCATAGCAAAGAGATTACCACCAAGACACATAGTAATTGGGTTATCTAAAGTCAAGATGAAGAAAAGAATCTAAATTTAGAGTTGTGAGACAAGAGCATTGGGTAACCTATAAAGGAAAACCTATCATATAAACAGCAGATTTCCCAGCAGATACCCTACAAGCTAGAAGAGAGTTGGGTCCTATTTTTAGCCTCACTAAACAAAACAGTATCCAGTGAAACTAAGCTTCATAAATGAAGCAAAGATAAAGCCTTTTTCAGACAAATAAATGCTGAGAGAATTCACCACTGCCAAGTCAGCACTACAAGAACTGCTCAAAGGAGTTCTAAATCTCAAAATAAAACCTCAAAATACATCAAAATAGAACCTTCTTAAAGCATAAATCCCTCAAGGCCTATAAAACAATAACACAATGAAACACAAACACAAGGTATTTAGGTAACAACTAGCAAGATGAAGAGAATAGTACCTCACATCTCAATATGAACATTGAATGTGTATGGTCTAAATGTTCCACTTAAAAGGCACAGAATGGCAGAATGGATAAGAATTCACCAACCAAGTATCTGCTGTCTTCAAGAGACTCACCTAACACATAAGGACTCACATAAACTTAGGGTAAAGGGGTGGAAACAGATATTCCATGCAAATGCACACCAAAAATGAGCAGGAGTAGCTATTCTTATATCAGACAAAACAGACTTTAAAGCAACAACAGTTTAAAAAAAAGACAAAGATGAACATTATATAATGATAAAAGGACTAGTCCAACAGAAAAATATCACAATCTTAAATATATATGCACCTAACAGTGGAGCTCCCAAATATTTAAAACAATTACTGCTAGACCTAAGAAACGAGATAGAAGGCAACACAATAACAGTGGGGGACTTCAATACTCCACTGAAGGCACTAGACAGGTCATCAAGACACAAAGTCAACAAAGAAACAATGGACTTAAACTATACCCTAGAACAAATGGACTTAACAGATATTTACAGAACATTCTACCCAACAACTGGAGAATACACATTCTATTCATCAACACATGGAACATTCTCCAAGATAGACCATACAATAGGCCACAAAGTATTCTCCAAGATAGACCATACAATAGGCCACAAATTTTAAAAAATTGAAAACATATCAAGCACTCTCAGACCACAGTGGAATAAAATTAGAAATCAACTACAAAAGGAACCCTCAAAACCATGCAAATACATGGAAATTAAATAATCTACTCCTGAATGATCATTGGGCCAACAATGAAATCCAGAGGAAAATTAAAAAATGTTTGGAACTGAATAATAGTGACACAACCTATCAAAACCTCTGGGATACAGCAAAATTGGTGCTAAGAAGAAAGTTCATGGCATTAAATGCCTACATCAAAAAGTCTGAAAGAACACAAATAGACAATTTAAGGTCGCACTTCAAGGGACTAGAGAATCAAGAACAAACCAAACCCAAACCCAGCAAAAGAAATAACAAAGATCAGAGCAGAACTAAATGAAATTAAAACAAAACAAAAAAAAATAGGATAAATGAAACAAAAAGCTGGTTATTGAAAAAGATAAACAAACTTAATAGAGTATTAGCAAGATTAACCAAGAAAAGAAGAGAGAATATCCAAATAAACTCAATTAGAAACAAAACAGGAGATATCACAACCAATACAACAGAAATAGAAAAGATCATTCAAGGCTACTATGAACACCTTTACACAAACTAGCAAACCTAGAGGAGATGGATAAATTCCTGGAAACACAAAACCCTACTAGATTAAACTAGGAAGATACAGAAACTCTGAACAGATGAATAACAAGCAGCAAGACTGAAATGGTAATTTAAACGTTGCAACCCCCAAAAAAGTCCAGAACCAGATGGATTCACAGCTGAAGTCTAACAGACATTCAAAAAAGAATTGGTATCAATCCTATTGAAACTATTCCAAAAGATATAGAAAAATCCTCCCTAAGTCATTCTATGAAGACAGTATCACCCTAATACCCAAGCCAGAAAAGGACACAACAAAAAAAAGAAACCTATAGACCAATGAACATAGGTGCAAAAACCCTCAACAAAATACTAACTAACTGAATCCAAGAACATATCCAAAAAAAAAAAAACAAAAAATCCACCATAATCAAGTAGGTTTTATATCAGGGATGTAGGGATGGCTTAACATATGCAAGTCAATAAAGAGAATCAAAACAAAAATCACATCATCAGAATAGAAGCATTTAACAAAATGCAGCATCTCTTTATGATTAAAACCCTCAGCAAAATCAGCATAGAAGGGACATATCTTAAGGGAGTAAAAGCCATCTATGACAAATCCACAACCAACATTACACTGAATAAGGAAAAGTTGAAAGCATTCCCCCTGAGAACTGGAACAAGACAATGATGCCCACTCTCACCACTTCTATTCAACATAGTTCTAGAAGTTCTATCCAGAGCAATCAGACAAGAGAAAGAAATAAAGGGCATCCAGATCAGTAACGAGGAAGTCAAACTGTCAATGTTTGCTGATAATAGGATTGCATATCTAGAAAATCCTAAAGTCTCATCTAAAAAGCTCCTAGATCTGACAAATGAATTCAATAAAGTTTCAGGATACAAAATCAATATACACAAATCAGTAGCTCTGCTATACACCAACAACAACCAAGCTGAGCATCAAATAAAGAACTCAACTCGGCCGGGCGCGGTGGCTCAAGCCTGTAATCCCAGCACTTTGGGAGGCCGAGACGGGCGGATCACGAGGTCAGGAGATCGAGACCATCCTGGCTAACATGGTGAAACCCCGTCTCTACTAAAAATACAAAAAACTAGCCGGGCGAGGTGGCGGGCGCCTGTAGTCCCAGCTACTCGGGAGGCTGAGGCAGGAGAATGGCGTGAACCCGGGAGGCGGAGCTTGCAGTGAGCCGAGGTTGCGCCACTGCACTCCAGTCTGGGCGACAGAGCGAGACTCCGCCTCAAAAAAAAAAAAAAAAAAAAAGAACTCAACTCCTTTTACAATAGAAAGGCCTCTACAAGGAAAACTACAAAACATTGCTGAAAGAAATTATAGATGACAAGCAAATGGAAACACATTTCATGCTCATGGATGGGTAGAATTAATATTGTGAAAGTGACCATACTGGGAAAAGCAATCTACAAATTAAATGTAATTCCCATCAAAATAGTACCACCATTCTTCACAGAACTAGAAAAAATAATTCTAAAATTCATATGGAACCAGAAAAGAACCCACATAGCCAAAGCAAGACTAAGCAAAAATAAATCTGGAGATATCACATTACTCAACTTCAAACTATACCATAAGACTATGGTCACCAAAACAGCATGGTACTGGTATAAAAATAGGCACGTAGACCAATGGAAAAAAACAGGGAATCCAGAAATAAACCCAAATAATTATAGCCAACTGATCTTTGACAAAGCCAACAAAAACATAAAGTGGGGAAAAGACACCCTATTTAACAAAAGGTGCTGGGATAATTGGTAAATCACATGTAGAAGAATGAAACTGGCTCATCTCTCACATTATACAAAAATCAACTCAAAGTGGATCAAAGACTTACATCTAAGACCTGAAATCATAAAAATTCTAGAAGATAGCATCAGAAAAACCCTTCTAGACATTGGTTTAGGCAAAGACTTCATGACCAAGAACGCAAAAGCAAATTCAACAAAAACAAAGATAAATAGATGGGACTTAAAATTAAAAGCTTCTGCACAGCAAAAACAAAAATAAAAATAAAATCAGCAGCATAAACAGACAACCCACAGAGTGGGAAAAAATCTTCACAAAACTATGAATCCAACAAAGGACCAATATTTAGTATTTACAAGGAGCTCAAACAAATCAGCAAGAAAAAAACAAATGATGCCATCAAAAAGTGGGCTTAAGGACATGAATAGACAATTTTCAAAAGAAGACATACAAACGGCAAACAAGCATATGAAAAAATGCTCATCATTATTAATTATCAGGGAAATGCAAATCAAAGCCACAATGCAATACCAACTTACCCCTGCAAGAATGGCCATAATTTAAAAATAAAAAAATAATAGATGCTGTGAAAAGGGAACACTTTTACACCTCTAGTGGGAATGTAAACTAGTATAACCATTATGGAAAACAGTGTGGCGGTTCCTTAAAAAACTAAAAGTAGATTTACCATTTGATCCAGCAATCCCACTATAGAGTATCTACCCAGAGGAAAAGAAGTCATTATATAAAAAAGACATGTGCACATGCATGTTTACAGCAACACAATTCACAATTGCAAACTAAGGAACCAGCCCAAATGCCCATCAATCAATGAGTGGATAAAGAAAATGTGGTGTATACCACACATCTACAACCATCTGATCTTTGACAAACCTGACAAAAACAAGCAATGGGGAAAGGATTCCCTAGTCAATAAATGGTGCTGTGAAAACTGGCTAGCCATATGCAGAAAATAAAAACTGGACCCCTTCCTTACACCTTATACAAAAATTAACTCAAGATGGATTAAAGAATTAAACATAAAACCTAAAACCACAAAAGCCCTAGAAGAAAACCTAGGCTAATACCATTCAGGACATGGACATGGGCAAAGACTTCATGACAAACACCAAAAGCAATGGCAACAAAAGCCAAAATTGACAAGTGGGATCTAATTAAACTAAAGACCTTCTGCTCAGCAAAAGAAACTGTCATCAGAGTGAACAGGCAACCTACAGAATGGGAGAAAATGTTTGCAATCTATCCATCTGACAAAGGACTAATATCCAGCGTCTACAAGAAACTGAAAAAAATTTACAAGAAAAAAACAACCCCATCAAAGAGTGGGCAAATTACATGAACAGACACTTCTCAAAAGATGACATTTATACAGCCAACAAACATATGAAAAAAAGTTCATCATCACTGATCATTAGAGAAATGCAAATCAAAACCACAATGAGATACCCTTTCACACCAGTTAGAATGGTGATCATTAAAAAGTCAGGAAACATGCTGGCGAGGATGTGGAGAAATAGGAACTCTTTTACACTGTTTGAGGGAGTGTAAATTAGTTCAACCATTGTGGAAGACAGTGTGGCAATTCCTCAAAGATCTAGAACCAGAAATACCATCTGACCCAGCAATCCCATTACTGGGTATGTACCCAAAGGATTATAAATCATTCTACTATAAAGCAACATGCACACATATGTTTATTGCAGCAATATTTACAACAGCAAAGACTTGGAACCAACCCAAGTGCCCATCAATGATAGACTGGATAAAGAAAATATGGCATATATACACCATGGAATACAAACCAGCCATAAAAAGGAATGAGTTCATTTCCTTTGCAGTGACATGGATGAAGCTAGAAACCATAATCCTCAACAAACTAACATAGGAAAAGAAAAGCGAACACCACATGTTCTCACTCATAAGTGGGAGCTGAACAATAAGAACACATGGACACAGGGAGGGGAACATCACACACTGGGGCCTGTTGGGGGTGGGAGGAAATGGGAGGGATAGCATTAGGACAAATACCTAATGCATGCAGGGCTTAAAACCTAGATGATGGGTTGATAGATGCAACAAAGCACCAAGGCACATGTATTACCTGCACATTCAGCATATGTATCCCAGAACTTAAAGAAAAACAAAGAAAATGTGATATATATATATATATATATATACACACTGTGTGTATATATATGTGTGTATATATATATGCTGTATATATACACACACACACTATATACATACTATATATATACTATATACACTATACACACACACACACACACACACATGCACACACCATGGAATACTACTCAGCTATAAAAAGGAATGAAATAACGGGAATTACAGCAACCTGGACAGAGTTGGAGACCATTATTCTAAGTGAAATAACTCAAGAATGGAAAACCAAACATTGTATGTTCTCACTTATACGTGGAAGCTAAGCTATGAGGATGCAAAGGCATAAAAATGATATAATGGACTTTAGGGACTCGGTGGGGAGAAGGTGGAAAGGGAGTAACAGATAAAAGATTGCACATTGGGTACAGTATACATGTCTCAGGTAATGGGTGTACTAAAATCTCAGAAATCACCAACTAAAGAGCTTATCCATGTAACCAAACATCATCTGTTCCCCTAAAACACTATTGAAATAAAATAGAACAAAATAAAATTTAAAAAATAAAATAAATAAAAATATATAAAGATGAGAACATGAATAATTTCCCTGGTCAAGGATTAAAAAAAAAAAGTTGAGATCTGAATCTCATTCTAGTACCCTTAATTTTCTCATTAGCGTTTATAATTGTTAAGTTGATTGCTTTGTTCTTTTTAGGCACAGAGTCATTTCATCTGTGAATAATAGATTTTGATCAATAAAATACTTTAAAATAGTGAAAAAAGCAAAGATTTCTCACAATACCAAAAAAAAATATGTACTATATATGACACACAAGTATAAAAATTAGACTTTATCAAAGTTTAAAAACTGTTGCTTTTCCAAGTACTCTTAGGAAGATAAAAAGGCAAGCCACTGAGGCTTCCAAGATGGCCCAATAGGAACAGCTCCAGTCTGCAGCTCTCAGTGAGATTGATGCAATAGATGGGTGATCTCTGCATTTCCAACTGAGGTACCTGGTTCATCTCATTGGGACTGGTTGGACAGTGGGTGCAACCCATGGAGGGTGAGCTGAAGCAGGGCAGGGCATTGCCTCACCCAGAAAGTGCAAGAGGTTGGGGGATTTCCCTTTCCTAGTCAACGAAAGCCGTGACAGACTATATCTGGAGAAACGGTATACTCCTGAACAAATACTATGCTATTCCCACAGTCTTAGCAACCAGCAGACCAGGAGATACCCCCCTGGACCTGGCTCAGTGGGTCCCACGCCCACAGAGCCTTGCTCACTGCTAGCTCAGCAGTCTGAGATTGATCTGGGATGCTGCAGCTGGATGGGGGAGGGGCATCTGCCATTGTGAGGCTTGAGTAGCTCACATTGTAAACAAAGAGGCCTGGAAGCACGAACTGGGCGGAGGCCACTGCAGCTCAGCAAGGCCTACAGCCTCTATAGATTCCACCTCTGGGGGCAGGGCATAGTAGAACAAAAGGCAGCAGACAGCTTCTGCAGACTTTTAAACGTCCCTGTCTGACAGCTCTGAAGAGAGCAGTGGTTCTCTCAGCATGGTGTTTGAGCTCTGAGAATGGACAGACTGCCTCCTCAAGCAGGTCCCTGACCCCCGTGTAGCCTGACTGGGAAACAATTCCCAGCAGGGGCAACAGACACTTCAAACAGGCAGGTGCCACTCTGGGACAAAGCTTCCAGAGGAAGGATCAGGCAGCGATATTTGCTATTCTGCAACCTCTGCTGGTGATACCCAGGCATACAGGGTCTGGAGTGGACCTCCAGCAAACTCCAACAGACCTGCAGCTGAGGCATCTGACTGTTAGAAGGAAAACTGACATACAGAAAGGAATAGCACCAACATCAACAAACAGGACATCCACACCAAAACCCCATCTGTAGGTCACCAACATCAAAGACCAAAAGTAGATAACACCACAAAGATGGGGAGAAACCAGAGCAGAAAAGCTGAAAATTCCAAAAAACAGAGTGCCTCTTCTCCTCTAAAGGATTGCAGCTCCTCACAAACAAGGGAACAAAACTGGACAAAGAATGAGTTTGACAAGTTGACAGAAGCAGGCTTCAGAAAGTCAGTAATAACAAACTCCTCTGAGCTAAAGGAGCATGTTCTAACCCATTGCAAGGAAGCTAAAACCCTTGAAAAAAGGTTAGACAGATGACTAACTAGAATAAACAGTTTAGAGAAGTCCTTAACTGACCTGATGGAACTGAAAACCATGGCACAAGTACTTCATTACACATACACAAGCTTCAATAGCCGACTCGATCAAGTGGAAGAAAGGATATCAGTGACTGAAGATCAAATTAATGAAATAAAGTGAAAAGACAAGACGAGAAAAAAAAAGAGTGAAAAGAAATGAACAAAGCCTCCAAGAAATATGAGACTATGTGAAAAGACCAAATCTACGTCTGACTGGTGTACCAGAAAGTGATGGAGAGAATGTAACCAAGTTAGAAAACACTCTTCAGGATATTATCCAGGAGAACTTCCTCAACCTAGCAAGGCAGGCCAACAGTCAAATTCAGGAAATACAGAGAACACCATAAAGATACTCCTCAAGAAGAGCAACCCTAAGACACATAGTTGTCAGATTCACCAAGTTTGAAATGAAGGAAAAAATGTTATGAGCAGCCAGAGAGAAAGGTCAGATTACCCACAAAGGGAAGTCCATCAGACTAACAGCAGATCTCTCGACAGAAACCCTACAAGCCAGAAGAGAGTGGGGGCCAATATTCAACATTCTTAAAGAGAAGAATTTTTCAACCCAGAATCTCATATGCAGCCAAACTAAGCTTCATAAGTGAAAGAGAAATAAAATCCTTTACCAAAAAGCAAATGCTGAGAGATTGTGTCACCACCAGGCCTGCCCTACAAAAGCTCCTGAAGGAAGCACTAAACATGGAAAGGAACAACCAGTACCAGCCACTGCAAAAACATGCCAAATGGTAAAGACCATCAATGCTAGGAAGAAACTGCATCAACTAATGGGCAAAATAACCAGCTAGCATCATAATGACAGGATCAAATTCACACATAACAATCTTAACCTTAAACATAAATGGGGTAAATGCTCCAATTAAAAGACATAGACTGGCAAATTGGATAAAGAGTCAAGACCCATCAGCGTGCTGTATTCAGGAGACCCATCTCACGTGCAAAGCTGCACATAGGCTCAAAATAAAGGGATGAAGGAAGATCTACCAAGCAAATGGAAAGCAAAAAAAAAAAAAAAAAAAAAAAAAAAAAAAAAGCAAGCAGGGGTTGCAATCCTAGTCTCTGATAAAACAGACTTTAAACCAACAAAGATCAAAAGAGACAAAGAAGGCCACTACATATTCAACAAGAAGGGCTAACTATCCTAAATATATATGAACCCAATACAGGAGCACCCAGATTCATAAAGCAAGTCCTTAGAGACCCAAAAAGAGACTTAAGACTCCCACAAAATAATAATGGGGAACTTTAACACACCACTGTCAATATTAGACAGATTGAGTCAGAAGGTTAACAAAGATATCCAGGTCTTGAACTCAGCTCTGCACCAAGTAGACCTTATAGACCTCTACAGAACTCTCCACCCCAAATCAAGCGAATATACATTCTTCTCAGCACCACATCACACTTATTCCAAAATTGACCACATAATTGGTAGTGAAACACTTCTCAGCAAATGTAAAAGAACAGAAATCACAACAAACCATCTCTCAGACCACAGTGCAACCAAATTAGAACTCACGATTAATAAACTCACACAACCTGCACAACTACATGGAAACTGAACAACCTGCTCCTGAATGACTACTGTGTACATAATGAAATGAAGGCAGAAATAAAGATGTTCTTTGAAACCGATGACAACAAAGACACAATGTACCAGAATCTCTGAGACACATTTAAAGCAGTGCAGAGAGGGAAATTTATAGCACTAAACAGCCACAAGAGAAAGCAGGAAAGATCTAAAATCGACACCTTAACATCACAAAAGACCTAGAAAAGCAAGAGCAAACAAATTCAAAAGCGAGCAGAAGGCAAGGAATAACTAAGATCAGGGCAGAACTGAAGGAGATAGAGATACAAAACACCCTTCAAAAAAATCATTGAATCCAGGAGCTGCTTTTTGAAAAGATCAACAAAATAGATTGCTAGCAAGACTAATAAGGAAGAAAAGAGAGAAGAATCAAATAGATGCAATAAAAAACAATAAAGGGGCTATCACCACCTACCCCACAGAAATACAAACTACCATCAGAGAATACTATAAACACCTCTATGAAAATAAACTAGAAAATCTAGAAGAAATGGATAAATTCCTGGACACATACACCCTCCCAAGACTAAACCAGGCAGAAGTTGAATCTGAATAGACCAATAACAGGTTCTGAAACTGAGGCAATAATTAATAGCCTACCAACCAAAAAAAGTTCAGGACTAGATGGATTCACAACCAAATTCTACCAGAGGTACAAAAAGGAACTGGTACCATTCCTTCTGAAACTATTTCAATCAATAGAAAAAGAGGGAATCCTCCCTAACTCATTGTATGAAGCTAGCTTCATCCTGATACCAAAGCCTGGTAGAGACACAACAAAAAAGAATTTTAGGCCAATATCCCTGATGAACATCGATGCAAAAATCCTCAATAAAATACTGGCAAACCGATCCAACAGCACATCAAAAAGCTTATCCACCATGATCAAGTGGGCTTCATCCCTGGGATGCAAGGCTGGTTCAACATATGCAAATCAATAAACATAATCCATCACATAAACAGAACCAAAGACAAAAACCACATGATTATCTCAATCGATGCAGAAAAGGCCTTTGACAAAATTCAACACTGCCTCATGCTAAAAACTCTCAGTAAACTACGTATTGATGGAATGTATCTCAAAATAATATGAGCTATTTATGACAAACCCGCAGCCAATATCGTACTGAAGGGGGAAAACTGGAAGCATTCCCTTTGAAAACTGGCACAAGACAGGGATGCCCTCTCTCATCACTCCTATTCAACATAGTGTTGGTAGTTCTGGCTAGAGCAATCAGGAAAGAGAAATAAATAAAAGGTATTCAATTAGGAAAAGAGGAAGTCAAATCGTCTGCTTGCAGATGATATGATTGCACAAATAAAGGGTATTCAATTAGGAAAAGAGGAAGTCAAATTATCTGCTTGCAGATGACATGATTGTATATTTAGAAAACCCCATTGTCATAAGAAAAAGAAAACTCCATTGTCTCAGCCCAAAATCTCCTTAAGCTGATAAGCAACTTCAGTAAAGTCTCAGGATACAAAATCAATGTGCAAAAAGAATCACAAGCATTCCTATACACCAAGAACATACAAACAGAGAGCCAAGTCATGAGTGAATTCCCATTCATAATTACTACAAAGAGAAAAAAATAACCTAGGAAGCCAATTTACAAGGGATGTGAAGGACCTCTTCAAGGAGAACTACAAACCACTGCTCAACAAAATAAAAGAGGACACAAATGGAAGAACATTCCATGCTCATAGATAGGAAGAATCAATATCATGAAAATGGCTATACTGCCCAAAGTAATGTATAGATTCAGTGCTATCCCCTTCAAGCTACCACTGTCTTTCTTCACAGATTTGGAAAAAACTACTTTAAAGTTCATATGGGACCAAAAAATAGCCCATAAAGCCAAGACAATCCTTAGCAAAACAGAGCTGGAGGCATCATGCTACCTGACTTCATGCTATACTACAAGGCTACAGTAAACAAAAACAGCATGGTACTGGTACTGAAACAGATATATAGATGAATGGAACAGAACAGAGCCCTCAGAAATAACACCACATATCTATAACCATCTGATTTTTGACAAACCTGACAAAAACAACCAATGGGGAAAGGATTCCCTATGTAATAAATAGTGCTGGGAAAACTGGCTAGCCATACGTAGAGAGCTGAAACTGGATCCCTTCCTTACACTTTATACAAAAATTAACTCAAGATGGATCTAGGCAATACCGTTCAGGACATAGGCATGGGCAAAGACTTCATGACTAAAACACCAAAAGCAATGGCAACAAAAGCCAAAATTGACAAATGGGATCTAATTAAACTAAAGAGCTTCTGCACAGCAAAAGAGACTCTCAAACAGGCAACCTACAGAATGGGAGAAAAATTTTACAATCTACTCATCTGACAAAGGGCTAATATCCAGAATCTACAAAGAACTTGAAGTTACAAGAAAAAACCCCATCAAAAAGTGGGCAAAGGATATGAACAGACAGTTCTCAAAAGAAGACATTTATGCAGCTAACAGACGAATGAAAAAATGCTCATCATCACTGGTCATCAGAGAAATGCAAATCAAAACCACAATGAGATACCATCTCACACCAGTTAGAATGGCGATCATTAAAAAGTCAGGAAACAACAGATGCTGGAGAGGATAAATTAGTTCAACCATTGTGGAAGACAGTGTGACAATTCCTAAAGGAGCTAGAACTAGAAATACCATTTGACCCAGCAATCCCATTACTGGGTATATACCCAAAGAATGATAAATTATGCTATGATAAAGACACACGCACATGTATGTTTATTGCGGCTCTATTCACAATAGCAAAGACTTGGAACCAACCCAAATGTCCATCAATGATAGACTGGATTAAGAAAATGTGGCACATATACACCATGGAATACTATGCAGTCATAAAAAAGGATGAGTTTATGTCCTTTGCAGGGACATGGATGAAGCTGGAAACCATCATTCTCAGCAAACTATCACAAGGACAGAAAACCAAACATCACATGTTCTCACTCATAGGTGGTAGTTGAACAATGAGAACACATGGACACAGGGCGGGGAACATGACATACTGGGGCCAGTCAGGAGGTGGGGGCCTGGGGAAGGGATAGCATTAGGAGAAATACTTAATGTAAGTGACAAGTTGATGAGTGCAGCAACCCAACATGGCATATGTATATACCTATGTAACAAACCTGCATGTTGTGCACATGTACTCTAGAACTTAAAGCATAACAAAAAAAATAAAATTAAAAAAAAAGGCAAGCCACTGACTGGGAGAAAATATTTGCAAATTATATACCTGGTTAAAGACTTTTATCATCCAGAATACATAAATAACACTTAGAAGTCAACAATAAGTCCAAAAATAATTTTAATGGGCAAAATATTTGAAAAGATAATCCACCAGAGGGGATAGATATAAAATAAGCAAATGGAAATGCAAATTAAAAATACAGTGAGATACCACTGTACACCCACTAGAATGACTAAAGTTTAAACGGCTGAAAATACCAAGGTTGGCAAGGATGTAGAACAATTGTAACTCTCGTATATTGTTAGTGGGAATGAAAAATAGTACAATGACTAAAAAGCCAGCTGACATTTTCTTAAAAAGTTAAACATACACTCAACATATTACTCAACACTTCTACTTTTAGGCATTTACCCAAGAGAAATGAAACTTGTGTCCACACAAAACCTTGTACACAAATGTTCATAGCAGCTCTAGTCATAGTAGCCCATGATCAGAAACAACCCAAATGACCACATTAAGAGGTGAACAGATAAACAAACTACAGTATATTCAGACAATGAAATATGACTTAACACCAAAAACAAACAAACTACACATACAACATGGATAAATTTCAAAAACATTATGCTTAGCTATGGAAGAGAGACACAAAAGAGTATTTACTAGATGGTCCCATTTACATGAGACTCTAGTAATAACAAATCTAATCCAAATCTGACTACAAAAAGCACATTGGCCAGGGGTGGGTGGGACAGAGACAAGAAAGACTAGGATGGGGCACAGGGGAACTCTCTGGGGTGTTAGAAATATTCTGTATATTGATTGAGGTACCCATTACACAGATGTATACATTTGTATAAACTTGTTGAAATGCACACTTAACATTTATAAATTTTGTTGTTTGTAAACTACACCACAACAAATTTGATTGGGAAAAAATAAAGCAGAACAAATTGCTATGATCCTAGCATGCTCAGACACTCCTCACAAATCATTTGTGGATTGCAATTACAGTTGTTCAGCAGCAGCCTCTGGAACATTGTTGTAGCCAGTAAACATGCTCCCAGACACCGGAACATCAGTCACGCTGAAGAGATCATATTTCAACTCTTGTTTGTAGGATTTGATATATTCCCTGAACTTACATAGCCCAGTACCACCCACAACAAAATACTTCATTCTACAGATAAAGAACTGGAGACTGATCTATTATCTTACTCTCTCATACAGCTTAACATCAATATAATTTTTCTTCTGTTATCAAAGTTCAAAACCCTAGGAAAGGTATGCAGGGTAAACGTTACAAATGAGAAAATGTATTCAGATGTACATACAGGTGGCTCATTTTCTCCAAGACAAATCATTCCAAAGAGACAATGTTCAAATTCCAGTAAAAATAGCTACAACTCAAGCTCTGTCTCTCACTGAACTTGACCAACACATATAAGAAAAAACTTGGCAGTTCTCAAGACAAATCAGCTGCAAGAACTTCTACCTTCTTCTTGCTACATTTAGTGAACAAGCATAATCTTGAGCCAACAATTTGTTTTTCATTAAACAGGCTTTATTTTTTAGTTATTACCATTGTATCCTTATAGGGTTAAGGTGATGAAACAAAATCTCGCTAAACAGACCATAAAGTTCGTCACTAGTCCAAGAGTGAGACACACCAACCTAGACAACATTACCTGAGGTTTTTCTTTTTAACTTACACGGCATCCAGCTAAGGGCCAAGAAAATGTTGGTATTAAATCGGCACAGTGTAAAGGAGGATGACATTTGAGAGAAATGAGTTGGCAGAGAAGCAGATTAAATGCATAGTGTAGACCTATTTCCCTAGCATCCAAACACCTGAAAATTCAAAAACAGGATTTTTTTTTTTGCTGTATAATTCAAGGATAACTGATATTCACACTAAAAAGGCAAAGGCATTTCAAGAGTGTAAAGTGGTATCTGAATCAAAGGAAAGTTTATATTTAGTATAATTTCACATCAATTATACTCTAATTCTTTGGAAAAAAATGTTTTTATAACTTTTAATAAACCAGGACATTTAACTTAATAATCTAGGAGTTTCTCAACAGGTGCTGGAGAGGATGTGGAGAAATAGGAACACTTTTACACTGTTGGTGGGATTGTAAACTAGTTCAACCATTATGGAAAACAGTATGGCAATTCCTCAAGGATCTGGAACTAGATGTACCATATGACCCAGCCATCCCACTACTGGGTATATACCCAAAGGATTATAAATCATGCTGCTATAAAGACACATGCACACGTATGTTTATTGCGGCACTATTCACAATAGCAAAGACTTGGAATCAACCCAAATGTCCATCAGTGACAGACTGGATTAAGAAAATGTGGCACATATACACCATGGAATATTATGCAGCCATAAAAAAGGATGAGTTTGCATCCTTTGTAGGGACATGGATGCAGCTGGAAACCATCATTCTTAGCAAACTATCACAAGAACAGAAAACCAAACACCGCATGTTCTCACTCATAGGTGGGAACTGAACAATGACATCACTTGGACTCGGGAAGGGGAACATCACACTTCGGGGCCTATCATGGGGAGGGGGGAGGGGGGAGGGATTGCATTGGGAATTATACCTGATATAAATGACGAATTGATGGGTGCTGATGAGTTGATGGGTGCAGCACACCAACATGGCACAAGTATACATATGTAACAAACCTGCACGTTATGCACATGTACCCTAGAACTTAAAGTATAATTTAAAAAAAAGAACACTTGTCCTAGAAATGAATGACTAATAAATTTGTTTATTCTCAGCCCCTCCAAAAAAAAATAATCTAGGAGTTTCTTATAAGCAGGAACTACATAAGTTTCATTCTATCCCAGTATCTAGCACAGTGAAAAGCACAAAATGTACCTTCAATAAATGTTAGTTGAAATAAAATGAAAACATGTATTATAGTTTGGGTTTTTTAAAAAGAAAATGTCCCCATATACGTGTTTATACATACATGTGAACATGCAAAAAATATGGCACGATGCACACTGAACTGTCATCAAGGAGCACCTCATGGATTTGAGGCAATGAGGAGAGTTTAAGTTTTTCTTTAATACACAGCACAATGATGAAGATCATAGGTTCTGGAGTTAAACTTGGTTCAAATGCCAACTCTACCCCCTCTCATATGTGTCACCAGGCAAGTTACTTAACTTCTATATGCCTCATTCTCTCATTTGTAAATAAAGATCAAATAGTTCTGCCTCATAGTGTTAGGATGAAGATTGATACAATATGTATAATACACTCAAGGGTGATTGACACTTAGCAAGCACTAATTAATGTTAGCTATTATGAATATTTTGATTTGTTACGGTGATTTGAAATAAAGGAAAAATGTTACATGACAAAAAAATGTTAAAAGAACCACTTCACAAGAAAAAAAAAAGAAGAGAAGGAAAAAAGAGGAGAAAGGAGAATAGGGAAGAGAAGGAGGGAAGTAGCTATTCATTTCATGTTAAAGAAATCTCTCCTTGAGCCTTCTGAATTGGCTCCAGTTTGAATTGGTTGCTCCATGCTTCGTGCACAACTGTTATCTTGGGTTTTTCTTTCATCCTGGGAACTTCTTTTGTCTGTCTCTTATGTTGGATTACCTTTTTCTGGGTTTCAGTTTTCTACCTTTCTTCATTTACTCTCTTATTTTGGTAGGCCATATACACCATTACCTTCTTTAAAAAGGGTAGATGAGATATTGCATGCCTTAAAGGGTCTTTGTTATATTCTCACATTAATTTATGCTAGTTTGGTTAGGTATAACATTCTGGGTTGCAATTCCTATTCCTTTGATTTTTTAAGACATTGTTTCATTGTCTTTGGGCTTCCGACCATCCTGTAGAGAAGTTTGGTGCCATCCTGGATCTTACTTTTGTGTTTGAAACTTGAGTTTTCTCTTTGAAAGATTTTGAAATCTTTTCTGTGTCCCATGTGCTCTGAAAGTTCACAGTAACTGGACTTAGTGCTTTAATCCATCGTGGCACTCAGCAGATCCTTTTAGTCTGGCAACTCATGTCCCTCAGTTCTGGAAAATTTTCAAAAATATTTCTTTGATAACTTCTTCCTCTTTATTTTTGGTACTCTCTCTCTCTTTTCTGGAATTGCTGTTGTTTCCTATTATCCTTCTTCTGCTTCTTTTTCTTTTTTTTCAGAAATTTATTTTCTAAAATTTCTATTGAGCTTTTAAAAATTTCTCCTATGTTATCTTTAATTTCTAACAGCAACTCTTACATTTCTGAATGTTCTTTTTTTAACATAGCATCTGTATTCTTGTTTCATAGGTATAAAATATTCTCCTAGATCTTTGAGAATGTTAATAGAAGGTTGAGATTTTTTTCCCCCAGTTTTCTTCTTCCTGCATGGCCTCTGTTTTTCCAAGCTATTGTCTCTGATATCAGCATCTCCAGGTCTTTTAGCCAGAGTCCCCAGACATTTCCTGCCTCAGAGAATCTTGAGCTCTGGGGGATAGTGGGGAAAGAGAACCAAAGGTCTCAGCACGCAGTATACAAACTTATAATTGATCACGCCATATTTGGTGATCAGCATCCAACTGAAACAGCTACTGATATTCCCAGGCCAGAAATCCACTCTTCTGGAGAATAAACCTCTAGTCTTTTTCTGGAATGGGAAGGACTGTGGAAGGATAACTAGGTTCTAACTTCTTTTAAAAAGATTTTCCAATTCTCCTTCTCATTAGCTCTTTCTTTACTCGCACTTCTTAATGTACCCCCACATAAAAGTGTCTTCAATTTCTAGGCCATTGAGTTATTCAGAGTTGTAAAAATTGGGATGGTCCTAAGATTTTTTGTTCTTAGTTTATGGTTTAGCTTTTTCAAGTTTGCTAAATCAATTACTGCTCATCCATCTACTTTCCAACTTGAGGTTTTCTCCTTTCCCTTTCTTACACAGATTTTTGCCTTTAAAAATATACCTTTACTGCCATCTTAGTGACTTTTTAGAAAGGAGCAGAGATAAAGGCATGTACACAATCCACTTTTCAACTAGAAGTAACCTACATTATTTTTAAAAGGAAAAAAATAAACAAGATTCAATGATGGATTGTATATAAGACGTAAAAAAGAGAAATAAATTAGATATTATTCCAAGATTTCTAGTCTGGGTTATTAGGAAAATGTGGTGTCACTTATAGAGATAGGGAAAACTGGAAAAGGAACAGATGGGATGGGATGGTAGCAGATGGTTCTGTTGCATTTAGACATACTGAAACTGAAGTGATTGGAAATATCCCAATGGAGGCATTATGGAGACAATTGGAAATGCAGTGATGGAACGCAGGGAATGGTGAAGGCTGGATATGTAGATTTGGAAATAGACTACATTGAATCTATTAAGGTAAGTAAGATTAGGTAAATATTAAAGAAGTGAGTGCTTAAAAAACAGCAGGGCAAAGACTCAGCCTTGAAGAATATCAAGGAATAAGAAAAAGAAATAGAAAGAAAGTGTTTTTACCAGGGAAAAATCCAGATATATGGTTAGAGATGAAAGATAATCAGTACTGTGTGACAATATGGAACCCTAATAGTGTGTGAGCTTGGGCAGCCAGCAGATCAAGAAGTGGCTAAGCCCAGACAGAACCTCACGATAAAGCAGGAAGTTCAAAATGGGCCATTTTAGGTTGCTGATCTCACATCTGGAGCTGGGGAATATGGACTCTAATGGGATCTGTGACACCGATATACCAGAGTAAGGGAAAAGGACAGGTGGGATCAGAAGCCTGCAAGTCAAGGTCAGAGCGGAGACCAAGAGCTGATGGAGTCTATCCAGGTCAGTGTGATGGGGAAAGAGAGGAGTAATTGGTGGAGATTCCAACAGGTAGATATTGGATATCTCAGAGGTACAGGTATAAGATTCAGAAACATTGGCACAGAGAAAGTCAGGATAAACCAGAGGCAGAAAAGGAAACAAACAAAAGCAGAAGCTCAGACAAATGAATTACTATGGGCAGAGGCCAGGCACCAGCAAAATTCGCTTTTGATAAGTCATAAACTGAAGTAGGATCTCATAATAGCTTCCCTATCCAGGAAGGTGCCTTCGTCTTAGATTTGAGCTAGACTGAGCTAAAAGGTGAAAGCCCATCTTGGTATTAATCATAGGAAAATACTTACACCTTGCACAAGAAGTGTATGCAAGGATGTTCATGGCAGCATTGTTTGCAATCAAAGAATTGAAAACAATGTTAATGTCCATCCATAGGGGAATAATTATGTATATCCATACTGAAATAATCCATAGCCATGCAAAAGGATGAGGTAGTTTTCAGTGTCTAATATGGGAAGATCTCCAATACACAATGTTGAATCGAGTGAGAGAAATGGCTCGATATCTATATTATAGTATAAACTATATGAAACAGTTTATGTTTTTGAGAGGGATGAACAGGGAGAGAGAAAGAGACCTGCCTAATGCAGAAGTGTTCTGGAGGAGAGGGACCTGGAAGACCATTACACATCATTACGTTTTGACATGTTGCATATGGCAAAGATATTGAGTCAAGAAAACTAAGAAAAGGCAGATGGATTTGGTTAGAAGAAAGTCATCTGATCTTCAGGAAAGGACTCCCAGCTGAGGAGCAGAGGTGAGGAAAAACATTGCAGAGGCAGGAAGATGATGGGAGATTGGTGGCAGTGGTCTCTATGCCTATAACTTGGACTTTAAAGATAGAGGAATATCAAAGCTGGCACAGCCTAAAAGATACAATGAACAATTTTTAGAGTAAGGGAGATCTGGGTATATTTGAAGCTGAAAGGGAAAAAGCCCTTGGAGAGAGATAAGTAATAGATGTCATGGAGAGGGCAGAGATAGTCAGTTTGTAGAATGTTTGGATTTGTAAGGAATCTCAGCGCCCACCTTGTCGCATTTTACACTTGAGTAAACTGAGGCCAGGGAAGTGTTGTGTGTAAAATCATGGTTTTGAATCCAGACTCCATCTGTTAGTAGCTTAGAAACTGCTTTGAACCACTATTTCCTCATCTTTGAAATAGGAGTGAAAGCTGACTACTTTATAGAGTTGTTAGGTTTTATTTCCGTTATTATTGTTGTTGTTAATGAACTCAAAACTCTACCATGCCAATCACTCTTCAAAGTTCTTCACAAATATTAACTCACTTAATTTTTGAAATAACTCTCTGGGGTAAGAATTATTGTTATTCCCTTTTTTGGAATCCAGAAACTGAGGTATAGAGGGATAGTTACACAGATAGAAAGTTACAGAACCAGGATTCAAAGCAGAAAACTGGCCTCTGAGTCCAAGTTCTTCATCACTCAGTCCACTACCTCTAATTTAGTTTATGTAAAGTACATACATGTGGCAAATGGTGAGAAAAAAAGGAACTCTTATTACTAGTTACAGAAAGAGGTAGCACTAGAATTCAGGCTTCCTGGTGACCCCAGGTTCATTCCTTTACACTATCCTGTATTGGTCACCTTGTTCTGAGCTCTTTTGTTCTATTGGAATTAGGCTAACCCAAGTATTGCATAACACAGAGGGATCATGAATCAACATTTGGTAGTCTTTCTGGTCATATGGAGGGTTTTTTAATTCAATTTCCCAGTTGCAACACTATCGATTCATGCATCTTATAGCAGCTCACAATGGATATTCAAAAACAAGATACAATATGTCCAGGCCATGCTGGTGTTCCACTAGGTTCCATCCAGCTCAGAGCATCTAGAAATCATCTTCATTTAATGGATGTGAAATGTACTGGAGCACCCTTTCACCTTCTGAGTGAGGAAGTCTCCACCTTGCCAAAAGGATATCCTCATCAGCAGGCTCAGTACAAGGGCTGAAGATGGCAGTAAGATCACAGGAAGCAGCGTATACTTCCAATAAATACTTACAGGAGATCAGCGTAGCATGGACCAACCATGGGAAGCTTTCACCTTTCTGGGTAAAGAGCATGACACATTCTTTATGACACAATTCCCCAGCACATATTATGGATTCTAAAGTGCAGCTTCTGCCTCCAAAGAGATTTTCTTCAAAGGGAGGTACTCAAAAGGCTTCACTTGAATCTTTACAATGTATGAATCAATAAAGACAATTATAGATTAACAGCTACAAGATACAAAATGGCCACTACTTTTCTTCTCTTTATTTGTTCCTATAATAAAACTCATGAGAAGCTTAATGAGAATTTAAAGATTTTTTTTTCTTTACGTTATTCTAAAGATCTAGCACTAATTCGAAACCCAGGGTTCTGTCCCTGAGCATGAGGCAGAAGAGAGGGGAAGTAGGAGCGAGATATCTATTCTTCCAATAAATACTTACAGGGGCCCATGTACAGAAGGTTCATCATGAAGTGTACGGAGGGTTGGGGTGAGAGACAGTATAAAGATGAGAGTAGCATACAATGCTATGCTTCAGGAATGACTTCCTACACAATAAGGCACAGATAGAGCTAGAGTTCTAGACTAGTCAGAGTGCCTGAGTTCATATCCTAGTGAATACATGCTGTGCAACTCTGGGCAAATCACTTAATCTAAGCTTCCATCACCTTATTGTTAAAATGGGAATAATGACAGGACTGCCATCAGTGCGTTGTTGTAGGAATGAAACAATTACGTATTTAAAAAGTTCTGTAGAGTGCCTAGTGCATAGTTGGAGCTCACTGTATGCTATTTGTTAATATTATTGTAAATAACCAAAAACAGATGAAAATCATGTTAATAATAGATATTCACAAATATGAAAATTAGTTCTTTGAACAGAGACACAACTTTGAAGGGATTTGGCCTCCTGTAAGATTGGAAGTTTTATAAAACATTTGAAAAGAAAGGATAGCTATAAGTTCTCCAAAAATAAGGATTAATCTTCTCTTCCATGATATCTAAACTCCAGCCCTGTTTCTACACCACCACACATCCTAACCCCACTATATCTTTGTGCTGGCCACTCTCTCTGCTCTGCATCTGACTTTATGGCCTTGCATGCATCCAAACACAAGAGCAGTTTTCCTGGAGTTTCCTTTCTACTATGACCACAGGGCTGCCTATGCCAGTTTTTCATTATTCACACTGAATTCTCATTTAGCCTCAAAATTTTTTTTTTTTTTTTTTTTGAGACGGAGTCTTGCTCTGTCGCCCGGGCTGGAGTGCAGTGGCCGGATCTCAGCTCACTGCAAGCTCCGCCTCCCGGGTTTACGCCATTCTCCTGCCTCAGCCTCCCGAGTAGCTGGGACTACAGGGGCCAGCCACCACGCCCAGCTAGTTTTTTGTATTTTTTAGTAGAGACGGGGTTTCACCGTGTTAGCCAGGACGGTCTCGATCTCCTGACCTCGTGATCTGCCCGTCTCGGCCTCCCAAAGTGCTGGGATTACAGGCTTGAGCCACCGTGCCCGGCCCAGCCTCAAAATTTTTATTTAAAACTTGCCTCTTTTAGGCAGAACTGGGCCTGCCCTTCAGGAAGAAAATAAGATCAGAAATTTGACCAAAAGTCTAGAAAAGTGTTTCTCTCTTAGATATGATTCCATGTGCCCTTTGATGACCCAGCAAGGTTTAGAGATGAGAGAGAAAAAATATTAGGAATCTCTTGACCCAGCATTTATATGCTCCAAACTCCTGTGCTTGCTGTTTAGGGCAACCACAATTACTATTATTGGTTGCATCTTGCTTTTTCAAATGAAGGGGTCCATGAACTGTTTCCCTAGACCTAGATGTCAAGGAAGTGTAGTGATGGTGCAGGGAAAATGACAGGCACTGCCCCAGGGTCCCCAGGGAAGCAGCTGCAGCAATTCAGCCCTGGGCTGTCCCTGCATAGTTTAGACCCCAGAACACACCTGGATGTCCTAGAACAGCTCACCAGGCCTGGCAAGGGTTAACGAGAACAGAGTGTGTGTGAATGCCATCAAATCACTTGGTGCTTTGGGGTCTATTTTGAGGCTCAGCCAGAGTTGATTGCATAATTGGCCCATTTGACATAATTGGAAGTGGAAGCTGGCAGTTTCTTTGCTTGTTTGGGACCTGTGGCAGCTGGCATGAGAACCAAAGAGGGGCCCAGCATCATCTGGTGTAAATCTGAGTAAGTGTAGGAAAGGAGGGGCTGCACCTAACACTTAGCAGGCCTTGGAAAGAAGGCAAGAGCAATGGCCAGTGTCTCCAGGTAAAGAGCTCTGTGCCAACATCTCCTGTCTTTTCCTCGTTGTTGCTCAACCTTTGCAGCCAGCAAGAGCCTAATTGTTATCTCCACATGGAACCTGAAAAGATAAGATCATAAGGCCTCCACCATGCCCAGGTCTAGGGAAATGTTAAGGGGACATGTGCAGCCTGCTGCTGCTTCATGTCTTTGTAAAAGGCCAAGGCTGTCTGAGACCCTTTCAGCTTGAGCTGGTCACCCTGATTACATGACGCACACTTACTGTGAAACATTGGTGTTGAGATAGTTCTAGCATATTATGGTTAAGAGCACAGGCTTTGACAGCATCACCCCATGGATTACTCACTGACTGTAAAGGGGAAAAAGTGCAGTGTAACAATGGAAGGATCAACTGTTACCTCCTGAACCCACTGAGCAATCTTAGCATCGAGCCTCCCCACACCACGCGGTATGACGCATACAGCACCAGCTGGGTTGTAGTATTGCTAAATGACCACATCTAAGAAGCCCTTTAGAGTTAGACTACCTCCCAGTTTAAGAAAATCTAGGAACTAGAGACACAAGGTAAAAAAATGACATGAGGAGGAACTAATAAGACCCTGTATTAGTCCATTTTCACACTGCTCTAAAGAACTGCCCGAGACTGGGTAATTTACAAAAAAAAGAGGTTCAATTGACTCACAGTTCTGGATGGCTGGGGAGGCCTCAGGAAATTTACCATCATGGCGGAAGGTGAGAAAGAAAGTGAAAGAGGAACAGGCAAACACTTATAAAACCACCAGATCTCATGAGAACTCACTCACTATCACGAGAACAGCCTGGGGGAAACTGCCCCCATGATTCAATCACCTTCCACCTGGTCTCTCCCTTGACACATGGGGATTATTACACAATTCAAGGTGAGATTTGGGTGAGTACACAGAGCCAAACCACATCAGATGCCAAATCCACAGGATATTCCATCAGATAACAAGTTAGTGGCATGAAAAAGTTGGGAGGATTGCTTGAGATTGAAAGATTTGACATTTTCAATATAACAACCCCTCCCCCAAACAACAACAACAATAACAAAAAACAGGTCTGTGGCCTCAGGTTCATAACTTCTGAGCCTTATTTCCTTACCTGCAGAAAGAGAATAATGCCTTCTGCTTCAGGGGGCTGTTGTGAAGGTCCACTGAGAAGTGCTTGAGAGCCTTCAGCACAGTGCATGGTGCATACCAAGCACTCATAAATGGCAGCTATTGGTATCGCCCTAGAGATCCACTGCCTAACAAGCTGTACCTGTGGAACGAGCTGCACCTGTCCCTAAAAGCGTGGTCTGGTGCTGTCCTGGCCTTCCGGCTTACTATTACCAGCTTCTCTGCATAATGATCTCTAACCTATTCTATGGGAAATATCATCTCCCCAACACACATCCCCGTCATATACACCCTCTTCCAGAGTTAAGGCTGGAGAAGCAGCCAGAGGCCTGCTTGTGTAGGAAGATGTAAAAGCACACTTGGCAGATGCTGTCTGATCTCCTGGGCCCTTCCCACTTCAGGGCACACTGCCAGCACTCACATTTCTCTGCCTTAGGACTTTCTTTGACTGTTAGAGCCTGCTCTGACCTAATGCATGTGGTTAGGAAATTCAGACCCCTCTGCGCCCTCCCTCAGCAGTTCTCAGTCAGGCACTGATAGTTGGGGACAGCTATCCCGGTTCCCTCACTCCTCTGGTGGGATATCTTTGAAGAGTGTATTCTATAGTGTTGCCCAGAATTTTGCAGCAGAATTAAGTTCTACTCACAGTGGAACAAGCTAGAAGACACCCCTTTATCAGCTTTTGTTCTTTCCCCTGAATCACTTCCTCACCTGCTACCTCTGTCTCCTAGGATGATCTCCCAAACAAATCATTTGCACTCAAAGCTATGTCTCAGGGAACCCAAACTGAGATACCACATAAATGAGTTTGGATTTTTCCCTAAGGACAGTGGGAAGCTGTTGAAGTGCTTGTTAAACCATGGCTAATAATGTCATTCTAGAGATCCGAGCTCTGTCCTCCCCCTTTGCCTTTCCATCATTGGAGCTCAATTTTGAATCCAGTAAAGAAAAGTAGGCGCTGTGTCTCATTCACCTCAGCTCCTCCCCACATAGTGCTTGGCACCAGGGGCTGCCTTCAGATTCTCCTCGACAGCAGCCTTCCCACCAGGAGCACAGGCAAGAAAGCTGGAGGTACCCACAGAGACCTTGCTTATACAGAGCCTAAGCACCGTAGCCATGTTGGCCGCAAATAATTAAATAGAAAGTAACTGTTGCTTTCTGCTTGAAGATGTCTGAAGTCTAAGTGTAAAATCCTGCAGAAGGAAAAATGCCAGTAACAGCAGGGGACATCTACATCTAGAAAGGATGAAGGGAGCGTCTGGCCACTGTGAGTCCAGCACCAAGGAGACCTACCTCCCACATGATAACAGAGAAAGCCCTGAAAAAGACCTATGGAAGACTGCACTGCTATAATACAGAGACTCCTAAGCCCTCTGTCTCTCTTCAGCAGCCATGCCCATGAGCATGCTTGAGAGGACCCACAACATGCCAGGAAGAAGTAATATCAGACAACTGTCCACACCATTGGCACGGCTTTGCGTACTGTACTTGCATGCTTCAGAAATGGCATGGGTCCAAGTTGGTATTCTTGTGGAAGGTACCTGGGGAAAATCTCCCCAGTAAAACCTAAGAATACCTGACACTTCTTTCTCTTCTCCTGAGAAGCAGATGAAATAAACAGACTGAGCCCATTGTTCTGTAATTCTGTTGTTCTAAAGCTAGATACCCCATGATCTATGTCCTTTACCAGGATGCAAATTGGTAGCAAGGAAGTAAGCCTAAGATCAGCAAATCTTTTGACTCTATTCCTTTGTTTAGCAATCAGGCCGATTTGCTTTCCATTTTTGTTTAAACAACAAAGACAAGCAGAAACTTGCCCTACAGAGTTCCAAAAGAGGTCACAGAGTTAGAATTGGATGTCATCATGGTCATGTAATTTCTGCCTCGAGGAAAGTAAGAAATGGGGCCAGAGCAGTCGTCCAACTGGCCCTGCAGATGCTCAGCCACAGGTAACAGGAAGTCTTCACTGCTTTGCTTAGTGACCTGAGCCAGGTCTAGGGCCCTGGGTCACCTGGACAAATGTGTAATGCCAGCCAGAGGGCCAGAGCAGTGAGGGTGATATCTTGATATTGCTTGGCATTGCATTTGATTGGAAATAGGAGGAATAAAGAAAGAATGAAAAGAAAGGAAAATCTTTTGGACGGGCCTTTTTATTTGGTGTCCTCTAAATTTCACCTCAATGCAATTTTTAAAAATCTAAGTACAGACTTTCCCAGGGCAGAGAGACATCCTAATTTGGGCTGGACTCATAACTGCTGTGTTTTAAAACACATAACTGAAAACTGAGGTTTCTGGAGCTCAGGCTCTAGCACTGGCCATGAGGGCATTTAGTTCAATGAAACCAGCTGAAGCTTCACTCCAGCCACTTTAATCCTGAACGTTGGAACATCTGATTTACCATGTTCTTCTCCACCCTGGTTTTATGCTGCCTGGAAGTTGGAAGCTCGGATATCCGCTTCTGGGTCCATAATTTAAAGTTCTCAAAGGAAAAAAAAAAAAAAGACTCTAAAATTTGTTTTTAGTAAGCTAGGCATCAGTAAGAGTAGGTGTTTTGCCCTAGAGGAAAAATGCACATGATTCTATTTAGGCCTGTATTCTGAGTGACTGTTGAGACCGGACAGAGACCATGTATTAAAGATTAAATTTCAGTGTGAATTCTTGAGACAAACATTCATGGACTAACAGTTAAAACATAACCTTGTTTTAAGAAAGGGCAGGGAGGAAAGAAAATGATTTTCTAAAGATGTCTTTAAAAGGATTATTATGAGTGGATTTTTAAAATATGGTATACACACACACACACACACACACACACACACACAAAATGGGATACTATTCAGCCTTAAAAAACAGGAAATTCTGTCATCTGCAACAATGTGGATGAACCTAGTGAAATAAGCCAGGCATAGAAAGGTAAATGCCGGCCGGGCACAGTGGCTCAGGCCTGTCATCTCAGCACTTTGGGAGGCCGAGGCAGGTGGATCACCTGAGGTCAGGAGTTTGAGATCAGCCTGGCCAACATGGTGAAATCCCATCTCTACTAAAAATACAAAAAATGAGCTGGACATGGTGGCAGGCACCTGTAATCCCAGCTACTTGGGAGGTTGAGGCAGGAGAATTGCTTCAATCTGGGAGGTGGAGGTTGCAGTGAGTGGTAATTGCGCCATTGCACTCCAGCCTGGGCAACAGGAGCGAAACTCTATCTCAAAAAAAAAAAAAAAGAAAGAAAGAAAAGCAAATGCCATATGATCTCACTTGTATGTGGAATCTAAAAAGTCAAATTCCTAGAAGTAGAGACTAAAATGGTGGTTGCCGGAGGCTGGGGATGGGGAGGTGGAATTGGGGGATGAGGCGATAGGGAGTGGACAGGGAGAGATGAGACATCAGTCAATGGGTACAAAGTTATAGTTAAGAGAAGTAAGTTCTGGTGTTCCATTGTACAACAAGGTGACTACAGTTAATAATGTATATTTCAAAATACCTAAAAGAGAAGACATTAAATGTTCTCACTAAGAAAACATGATAGGCCGGGCGCGGTGGCTCAAGCCTGTAATCCCAGCACTTTGGGAGGCCGAGACGGGCGGATCACGAGGTCAGGAGATCGAGACCATCCTGGCTAACACGGTGAAACCCCGTCTCTACTAAAAAATAGAAAAAATTAGCCGGGCGAGGTGGCGGGCGCCTGTAGTCCCAGCTACTCGGGAGGCTGAGGCAGGAGAATGGCGTGAACCCGGGAGGCGGAGCTTGCAGTGAGCTGAGATCTGGCCACAGCACTCCAGCCTGGGCGACAGAGCAAGACTCTGTCTCAAAAAAAAAAAAAAAAAAAAAAAAAAGAAAACATGATAAATATTTGAGGTGATGGATATAATTACCCTGATTTAATCATTTCCAAGGTATACATGTATTGAAACATCACATTATACCCCATAAACATTCACAAATATTTGTCTATTAAAAATAAAATAAAAATTTTAAAAATAAAAAGGATTATGATAACCAAAGGTTGATGTTCCTTTTAGACATACAATATACAAATATTATTTTATCTAGGTTAAATCCATTGGCAATACATTTTAAGAAATCCACGCACTGGCTGTCTTCAGAGTAGTATAGTGTATGAAGGCATGATTTTAGCATCTCATTCAATGATGCACTTGCAGATTGCATTCAAAGTGTAAAGATACAAATCGTATGCAACTGATCTCATGTAACAGTTTATACAAGACGCTTCAGTTCACACTTTTCCCATTTGTTTTGCTTGAGCACTTCCAAACCCAGTAGGTCTGATTACACTGTCACCTTTACATCAATATATAAATAAATAGGGAGGAAAATAATCACTGGAAGGAAAATTAAGGTTCGGGTCATACATCAGCTCTGCTTAGTTAGCATCCAAACCTATAATTCACACTGCTGCTGAAAAGCCTCCAGTGATTGCTTATCTATTACAGATCAATTGCAGAAAAAGACTGTAACTTTATTAGAAGCATAATTTAGGAACCCTATAAACATTTAGAATTTAAGCCCCACTGACTGAATTAAGTCCATCCGTATGGAATATTTATATACACGTTGATTTAAATCCCTTCTGAAGCCTTTCCAGGAAAACTGTATGCTGAAGGATCAAACGGCAATTTAACCAACCCGATTCCAGACTACCACCATCCAATCCTAAGGAATATCACCTTAGCCTTTGTCACTTGCTTAATATAAAACGTCCAGATGAAATTACCCACAGCTCATTAAGAAAAGAAACTCATTTGTCCGATAGTAGGTTGTTTAAACTTTAAGATTTACTATTCCTCGAGCATTTGCACGGTTTTCTCTAGGTAGCTGCTCAGAACATAGTGCTACTGCAGTCACGAATTCCTGTTAGCTGGTAAGCTACCTGCAGAAAACAGATAAATTTATTCATCCCAGGCATTTTCCTTATCTCCACGTAGTCATCTTACCAAGGTATGGGGAAGGAAATTGTAGATGACTCTGAGAAATCCATCAAAACTAAGGCAAGAGCTATCACATCACAATCTGATGGAGAAAGGTAGGTAATGTTTCCACACAGGAAGAAAAGCTCCTCTCCTTGTGCTGGCTCTGAGTAGATATTACAGTGTAAATCAAGCTGTAGGAGGTTGTAAGGAAACTTAGAGAACACCTACTCTCTTAAGTATGATACCAAATTCACACTTAAAGACCTGGATCTTGCCTCCCATCATTCAAGTGTAAAACTTTCTCTTATTAGAGAGCAGAAAAATCCACATGTCCAATCATGAATTTGTATTGAGTTTCTATAGAACTTATATTCACTAAACAAGATTGCTTAATAGTTTCGCCCCCAAGGCTAGTTAGGAGTGAACCCAGAACAAAACCTAAGATTTTTAACTTCAAAATGAATGTATATTTTGAAATAGACATTATATTTTGCCTTCTTCCTGCTTGGTTCACTCCATGTCTTGAAGGAAGGCATTTTCTACAGAAGGCAAGAAAGGTCCAAGCACTCGGAGCTTGTAGACGGCTATTTCTTGGGAACTTCAAGGTCACATTGCCTGTGGAGCTGCTCCAGGCTGAGGGCTTTGATTCTTCCTGGCAGAAATAGCACACTTGGCTATGAGTTCCTGCTCCTCCCCATCTCCTCTGGGGCCTCACCACTTTTTCTTAATACATTTTTCTCTGGACACTATCTTCAGCTTTAGAAAACTTTAGCTAATCCCTTCTGAGCTTCATCTTAAGAGTTTTATAAATTAATATTCTCATTCCATGTTCATGAATTCTGACTGTTACAAATAACAGCATATTTTATCATTTTTAAACACAATAATGTACAGTCACAGTCATTCTTGTGTGGTCATTATAAAGTATCACAAAGTGTTTGGGAAGTAGTCAAGGTTTTAGTTGGGTGAGAGCTTTTTAATGTTTTACAACTCTAGCCATAAGAAATTACATCTTATATCTAACTCTATAAGTGAAATTAAACTCTCCTTTTTCTCTTTTCATAAAATTTAAATGTTTCACTATCATTTTAATAAAATCCTTTCAGTGTATGAATATTTTCTCATGATAATCCTTAGACATGGTGGTTTTCCCAGTAACATTGGCCAGATTAATTTACCCTTCCCTCATTGGTCTTTTCTATACCTAGGGGCAAACTCCTTTAGACAGGAATATGTCTATTTTAATTTCTAACCAGTTGGCAACAAGGACTATCCTATGTACATGTAGATATGTAGCAATACTTCCTCAGAGGAGGAGGATACTGGCTAATGATTACTGTGAGCTTACTACATGTCAGGTATTATTCTAAGTGCTATAAATGGAATCAGGTTCATTTCCCACAAAGTATTATTATTAACCCCATTTCACAGATGAGGAAAGTCACAAAGCTTGATAGTCACTAGTAATGAAAAGAGAAAGAAACACAGAAATGCATCTTTATTTCTTTAATCATTCCTTCAACAACTAACCAAGTTCCTCAACAAAGGCTCATGTTCTCCACAAATATTGTCTGAAAATTAAATAATAATAAAACAAAACATAAGAGCTGAATCCCTCTTACTGGTCCAGATCCATGAAGTCCACAGTTTTCAGCACAATGTCTAGTTCATTTGTTAGTTTGTAATACATTCCCCTGCCCTTAGAAATACTTAAACTGATTGTACCCAAAAATAAATCTTACTAGAACTTGTTCAAGTATTTTTATCCATGTAATTAAACTAGTCTGTTTACCAAAAGTTGTTTTGTTTGCAGATACTGTTAATATATTAGTCTTTACTTATGAATCTCTCTGCTGCAGAGAAAATGATGTGGAAAATGCAAAGAGAGTAAGGAAAAAACTAAATTCAGGCATCTTTTTAGATAAATGTGATTGTCTACCAAGACTTTCCAAACACCACCTTAGTCCCTTAGGAAATGGATTCTGCAAAGATGAAAAATAAATTTTAATTTCTCTATGGAGATGTGATGAAAAGACAAGTAATCTGTGGTCATGAACAATTAGAGCTTGAAAGTTAGTCCCACTTCTAAGTATAAAGAATAAAATAAAAATCACCCATAATCCCACCATTCAAAAATCACTACTCAATATTTCAGCATATTTCCTTCCAGTCTTTTTTTCTACTTTAAAAATCATAATAGGCTGGGCACTGTGGCTCATGCATGTAATCCCAACACTTTGGGAGGCCAACACAGGTGGATCACTTGAGGTCAGGAGTTTGAGACCAGCTTGGCCAACATGGTGAAACCCCTTCTCTACTAAAAATACAAAAATTAGATGGGTGTGGTGGTAGTAGGTGCCTGTAATCCCAGCTACTTGGGTGGCTGACTCAGGAGAATCACTTGAACTGGAGAGGCAGAGGTTGTGGGGAACCAAGATCATACCACTGCACTCCAGCTTGGGTGACAGAGTGAGACTCTGTCTCAAAAATAAAATAATTAATTTAATTTAATTTAAAAACATAGTAAATAGGCTATCTTTAAAACCTCAAGGCTTACTTAGACCATTTATTCAAGAAGTTTTTCCCCTCATCCCCAGGAAAAAAGTTTCTATTATCCTCCTGTCCTGCAATGTATTCATCCCCTTCAAAGGCAACTCAAGTCATCAACAGAAAAATCAAATGACGCTTTAGCCACTCTGCTGCTTTCTTTCCTACTTGGAGGATAAATTCTTCAATTAAATTAAAGATTAACACAGCCTTGGTAATTAGCATGCATCCTCTTTATTGCAAAGATGGCTTAGCTATTCTCAGCTGTTAGTTTTTTTTACAAAGGTACTTTCAATGAAAGCGTCAAGTTTAAGACTTCTCTAAACCTCTGCTCTACATCTCTCTCTCTGTTAATAACCTTCCTGGTGTTAGATATTCGTTTAATGATCAATAGTGGCTTCTATTCCTATCACTGAGTATTTCAGAAAGCAGCATAACCAAGTCAATGTTTAACTGGATTCTTTGGGTCTGAAATGGCAAAGTTGAAGGGAAGTCTCCATGGAAACCAGCCTCCCAGGAAGTGGCCAAAAGGGTTAGTGTGCAGTGAAACAGAGCTAGAAGGATGCCATGAAGGAAATGACTGCTTTGTAAAGCCAGGGTAAACTTCTGAAATGCCTTGATTAAAACAAGCTATATTAAAGACCCCAAAACCACTTCCCTCGCAGCTTTCCTCTGAATGTCTTTCACATGAAATGGGCCTGAGTCACTCTAAGATTCACCCGAGGGTGTTCAAAGTAGCACCTTTGCAAAACAAAGAGGTAGAGACTCCCTCAGCTGGCCCTGTGGACTTTACATTCAATCAGAATTTGGAAGAAACGACTTCACATTCACTGGCAAGACTGCAGGACCAGAATAAAGCCTTGGAAGGGCAGCTGCCACCTTTACAAGAAACCTGGTATGGAAGATACTCTGCAGGTAAACATAAAATCCAGCATGAGATGTGTGTATCTGGACCAAGGAGCATTATTGGTAGATTTATCTGACTGTCTCCATGATATCAGAAAGTTTCTAAATTACTGAAATGTAGAGGAATTTAGGCTATCTTTGAAAACTGAAACAAATCTTTCAATGAGGATTGAATGTCAATTGAAAGTATTCTGGGTGCATTAGAATGAGAGTATAAACTGTACAAAAGGCTTTTGACCATTCCATATGAGAAGGATAAATCATTTTGTTTCAGCTCAGTTTGTAATGCTTTCAATATTTATACCTAGCTTTGCCAGACCATTAAAATTATATACATACTAATGTGATAAATGATAGCAATCGCGTTTCAGTTAGATTCTAAATTTAAATCATTCTCTCCAGTATAGTTTAATGCACCAGGCTTTGTGGTTTTGAAAGCAGCACTTTAAGAGTGAGTTAATTCTAACATGAATTTTGAAACCCCCCTAAACAGAATTGATTTATTACAGTACATTGGAGTGGATGAGTCACCCTTTTCCCAACCCCACATTCTTCATGGTCATCTGCAGAACTAACAGAATTCTTTCCCATTATGATTGGAAGCTCTGAGCCTGAAGTGGCTATAAATTATCCTGGAATATTTTATAAGCCATGTAAAATGTTCTATCATGACCACAATGATAATTAAACAGACATCCTCACTTAGAAAAACATATGTTTATTTTATATATGTATATATATGTATATGTATATGTATA
The DNA here is from genome assembly GCF_009764315.1 of Trachypithecus francoisi. Classification (NCBI taxonomy): domain Eukaryota; kingdom Metazoa; phylum Chordata; class Mammalia; order Primates; family Cercopithecidae; genus Trachypithecus; species Trachypithecus francoisi. The sequence goes on from NW_022681468.1 coordinate 47,762,727, forward strand.
TTGTTTTCCCTTTCCTTCACCTTCTGGATCAGTAACACAAATAAGTTTCCCTTATTGGATGCCTTGTTCAGAAAGCCTCACATTCTCTTTTGGTACCTAGCAAATCTTGCCTGGAATGATTTTTCATGTCTACTGACTGCAGAATTGATAACCTTTGGTTGTTTCTATATGGCCTATTTTTATGTTCTTTATGGTCTTCAAGTTCTTAAGCACATAGATGGGAATTTTCCCCTTAGGAATTTTTTTATGATAGACGAATAGGTGACAAGACACGATTTAAAAATGGAGCGTGAATGTGCACTAAGAGTATGCAATGCTCCTACTGAGGAATTCCCTTTTTATCCAAATCCCCATCGAGAGTTTTAAGATTTTGGTGACAGAGAGAGACTTTGTCTCAAAAAAAAAAAAAAAAAAAGATTTAGGTAACTGAATAAATGATGAAAGCTGATTCATGTGCTTTAGAGTCCCAACTGGAAAATATGCTTATGTCTGAAGTGACAAAATCACATTGAAAATAAATAACAAGGAGATCATGAGGATTCTCATGATGATCTCCCATATTCTCACCCCAGCTCCATCAAATACCAAATCGAATGACCTTGGGCAAGTTACTTCATCAATTTTTTTCACTTGTAATCAGAGGTAAAAATAAATGCCTGACACAGCCTATGCCATTTGAGGAGAATCTAATTAAATAATGGACTAATATCACTAAAATAAAAAAATAAGGATTAGTAAGGCTTCTGAAAAAATAGCTGAAAATACTTACATTTTTAAATCCAATGTTTGTTGTCTCCATCCTGCTCAATATGCTGGCATCTTTTCAAAAGAAAATAAGGACATAGTTTGCATACCACTAAAAGTCAGAGAGAACAAAGTCCTTAAAGAGGTCATTCACATGTCTTAAAGAGAAAGATGCGTAATTATCCATGGATTTTTCCATTTAAAATGCAAAGTGGGACTGTAAAATAGTCTATGAAACAATCTAGAAATCAGAATGTGTCCAGATTATTAAAAGGGAAGGACAAGAACTGCACTCATGCAGCGTTGGTCATGGTAGTACTCCCAAGAGCTCAGGATAATCAAGCTGGAAAATAAAATCCATAATGGATCTGTTGAGCCTCTCTGTTTCCTAATAGAGGCTTAACTCTGTATCCCTGGCTTGTTTCATCAGGAAAGAATATTGATATGCTGTATTATAGTGGCAACCTGAGGACATTTTTTTCACTAAAGGGGCTATTGAATTGTGTTCACACATACTCCATTTCTTTCTCATCTCTGTATAATCACCTATCTATCTATCATCTATTTCATCTAAGAAGATTATTTTCATTTTTTAAAGTTATATATTTTTTCTGATGTCTTATATTTCGGCGAGGAGATTTTATGGAATTAAAACAAGTCAATAAATTTCTATTTTCCAGGCCAAATTCTGTTTGCAAAATATTTGCAGCCAATATATTGGTAATTTTGTAACTCTCCCCTAAATATGAACCTGAGTAGGAAGTTAGGAGAGCAGATATTAAATCCCAAGTCTAGACTAAAACAGTGTCATTTGCACTAATGTAGGTTCCCTGCTTTCTGTGTTTCATCTCCACACTCAACCCACAGGTTAGACATACATAACTGGAAAGGTACAAAATTGTGTTGACAAAGTCTAGTAACTAATGATTGCCTGATCTAATAGTAAATTATATTTAATGTTTTATTCTTGTTTCTTCTCCAATCCTTCAAGCATCCAGAGACGTGGATTTTGACATCCCACTGGAACACAGAGAAACAAGTATTATTAAAAGGCATCCACCCCAAAGACTTCAAGTAAGATGAATTTAAAAGGCTTCATAAGGAATTTCTTGGATATAATGGTAACATCCCTTTTTAAAATATAATCATCAAAGAGGGACATTGATAATGAACAAGCTATTAATGAGAATGTTCTTAAAGAAAAATGTCATCAGTCACAAATACTCTATTACTTTAAGATTTTCCTTTAGCAATGATTTTGCTTTTAAGACCGGCCACCGAAAGAAGCAAGTTTAGTAGCAAGGACGTAGGTATGATGCAACTCAAGAGGCTTGAATCTAGCACTAATTAGTTGGGTGACTATGGGAAAACAACTTGTAATAAATAATAACAGCTACTACTATTTAATTATACCTACTATACCTACTACAAGTCAGATACGATAATAGGCAATTCAATCTATGTCATTTATTTAATCTTCTTAGCCACCTATGAAAAGGAAGAATTATCTTTGTTTTATACATGCTAGTCAGAGAGTTCAGTAACTACCCCCAAAGACTCACAGAGGTCAGAGAGCAACCAGGTCTCCAAAATCTGTACTCTTAACTATCAGCATAAGTAATTTCTATAGTCCTTCTATCTTTAACCTTTTATTGTTCTAGATGTTAACTGGTTGTTTAAATTGGGTCATTGGATTCCAAGGAAGCAAAGCAAGAGCTTTAAACGCATTCACCTTAATAAATATTTAATGGGTTCTCTGTAGATAGCTATACATTTTAAGAACTCTCAACCTAGAAAGGGAATGGGTAGTTTGGAGTGGTCCTTGAAAATGAGCATCATTGGAAGGAGGGTTTGGGGCTCTCTTGTGAGTAGGATCTATCGCTGACATTTGAAGCCAAATCCCACCTGCTACACAATTCACCCAGATGCCTGGACCAATCCCAGGGGTACTGGAGCTCATTTGTTGGGGATTATTTCTGTTTCAGTTGGTTTTTATTTACCTGTCTTCCGCAGAAGCTCACAGCCATTATTTGAAGTGATTATATCATCTTGTCTCAAAAGAGTATTTTTCCCCAAAATATTAGAAACTACAAAATTATTCTTTAGATAAAGAAAAATAAAATGAAATACAATAAATTAATATCTAATTTACAAGTTTTTACAAATCCTCTAGGTAAACAGGACAGTTTTAAAATATGTTTTATTCCTAAATCAAATACTTCCTTTCAAAGGAGTGTGTTTAATACATGTTTCCGTGAAGCCTCTAAGCTGATTAGTTCAAATAGAAGATATTACTCTAACTAGTGAAAAATATTTGTCTAGCACTTTATAGCTCACAAGTACTTTTTATATCTATCAATCCTAAACAAAGGAGGTTAGGTTTTGATTTTCTCAATAGTCAAACAAGGTTAAAAAGAGAACATTGGTATTTCAAACACTGCACCACCACCTCCATACACACACACCCTAACCAACCATCTTAAAAACAAAGAATCAAGACAAATGAATTATTTCAGTGCAAAGACTATGCCTTTTTTTCCTTCAACTTTTAAATTCAGGGATACAGGTGCAGGATGTGCACATTTGTTACATAAATAAATATGTGCCATGGTGGTTTGCTGCACAGATCATCCTATCACCTAGGTCTTAAGTTCACCATCCATTAGCTGTTCTTCCTGATTCTCTCCCTCTCCACCAACCCTGACAGGCCCCAGTGTGTGGTGTTCCCCTCCCTGTGTCCATGTGTTCTCATTGTTCAGCTCCCACTTATAGTGAGAACATGTAGTGTTTGGTTTTCTGTTCCTGAGTTAGTTTTGCTGAGGATAATGGCTTCTGACTCCATCCATGTCCCTGCAAAGAACATGATCTCATTCCTTTTTATGGCTGCATAGAATTCCATGGTGTATATGTACTACATTTTCTTTATCCAGTTTATCATTGCTGGGCATTTAGGTTGATTCCATGTCTTTGCTATTGTGAATAGTGCTGCAATTAACATATGCATCCATGTATCTTTATAATAGAATGATTTATATTCCTTTGGGTATATACCCTGTAATGGAATTGCTAGGTCAAATGGTATTTCTGCCTCTAGGTCTTTGAGGAATCACCACACTGTCTTCCACAATAGTTGAACTAATTTACACTTCCACCAATGGTGTAAAAGCATTCCTTTTTCTCCACAACCTCTCCAGCATCTGTTGTTTTTTGGCTTTTTAATATAGCCATTCTGATTGGTGTGAGGCGGTATCTCATTGTGGTCTCGATTTGCATTTCTCTAATGATCAGTCATGCTGAGCTTTTTTTCGTATGTTTGTTGACTGCGTGTATGTCTTCTTTTGAGATGTGTCTGTTCATGTCCTTTGCCCACTTTTTAATGGGGTTGTTTTTTTCTTGTAAATGTGTTTAAGTTCCTTGCAGACTCTGAATATTAGACCTTTGTCAGATGGATAGATTGCAAAAATTTTCTCCCATTCTGTAGATTGCAAATACTATATCTTATTCAGTCTTATGTCTTCAGCCATTAATACTTAATATGAGATCCACAAAAGTTTGTGAGTAAAATGAATGAGTGAATGAATGACAATGAGACCCATCATCCCTGAGGTGGGATAAAGCACTCAAAGTGCACTCCCTGCAATTGCAGACCTGTAATCACTGTATTAGAAGTCTGTACCATCACTGTAACATGACTGTATTAGAAGTCTCATTGACTAGCAAAAATAACTAACATGATTAATTAGAAGGATATAGGAATACTTTATTGAACCAAAGATCTGGGAGACACCTAAGCTTCAGGGAAGAATTATACCTTGGAACCTGAAATGCAGAGCTCTCTCAATCCCTAAGCTCTTCTCTGTGCATTTGCTATGCTCTTTCTCACCAAAGATGAGTTTTCTCTGTTCTTCAGGTACACATGAAATATGGCCACCCTGAGCTTGTATCTTATAGTTCCAGTCCAATGGACAGATGGGCCTTCTTGACTCCAATTCCAGATTCCTAGGAGAAAGGACATTGGCTCAGCTTTGCTCATGATTTCAGCTCTGGTACAATGAGCTATGGCCAGAGGATATACTCATGCAGTAGATATGTGGGCAGAGGAGTCTCCCCTGTAGACTCTGGAGTCAGCTCCCAGAGAGGAGGGAAATCACTAGAAACTTGGCAGACACTCCCAAAGAGATCAGCTATAATTATCTTCACAAATGAAGCTCAGCACATTTTCAAGCACAAATGAGTTTTTGAGAGAATAATACATGCTGGGTCCTCATGACATGCTAATTAATAGCCTAATTTCTGCCAAACAAAATTCTAAAAGTATTTTTAATTATTAAACCAAATCTAATTGTATGCTAAATTATTTGAGTTATATTTTTGGTACCTTCTACTTCCTAAACATCTACTCCTCAAATAAAGAGCAAGTCATGAATTAGTATTATCCAACCTAGAGCTGAGAGGCTCTGAGAGCCTCTGCCAGGGAACTCTGAATCCAATGGGCCTTTTTATTGAAGAGTTGATTAGCACTGTCCCCTCTGGCCTGATCACCTTCTTATTCATCCATTTCAGGTCTAGCTTAAATTGGAGGTGTTTCCCCCCCAACATATAGTGTGTCCTCAGATGATCTCCTTGGATAACTACCTCACCTTCAAATATTTCTTCAAATCTCACTGTCCCTATAAGACCCACCCCAGCCAATCAATTGTCATTGCAACCCCCATGTCAGCACTCTTGAGTCCCCTGGCCCTTCACTAGATTCCCACATCTCCTAGCAGACACTTCAACTGATTATGCTGACCATTTGTTTTGTTTGAGAAGTCAAATAATCGAGAAGTCTTTAAACAAATGATACTTATATTATAAAATGAAAATAAGGTGTCGTTCTAACTGATTCTCTAGTAGTTCCTTCCATTGCGTTCTCTTTGAAGATGATGAAGTGAGGCATCTCACTTCCTGGGCAGGGAAAAGGAACATGCATATAGACCCAGAATTCTGAGGCAATTTCATCTGACTGGTTTATTTAGCTGAAGCCAATTTCGCCAACGATTTTTTCTGCAGTGCTTCTCAAATCAAGTGGTACATGATTTAACGAAGAGATCCCAGTTGCAATGTTAGTTGCTGCCATCTAGTGGCTTTTGTGAAGGAATAGTGTGGTTCCTTACGCTCGTCTCAATGGCCAGGGAGAAACTCAACCTGGAGAGAGTTCTTGCAGATATCTACCACTGAAGCCTTATTAGAATTGTGTGTTTAAATAGAAAGACTGAAAATAGAAGAAAGAGATCTGTGATAACTACATATTTATACTAGCAAAGCAAAAACTTGGTCTATGAATTTATGGATAGATGAGTTTAATAAAACTAAAAATTCTTGGCTTCTTCAGACTCAATTTTTCAAAAATATTCCACAAAAAAAATCCTCCGCAGTCTATTTTGATGTCATTCCTTTATTCACTTAAGGCAATGTGGAAGTCAGTGGCCCCCAACCTAGAAAGAAATCATCAGAATCCCTGGGAGAGTTGTGAAAATATTTATTTCCAGGATATACCCCAGACCTGTTGAATCTCAATCTCTAGTGAATGGGCCAAGAATTTCTTCTTTTTTAATGCCAGAAAAGTCTGAGATAAGCCATTCTGGAGAACATATAGTGCAGAAAAGAGGCTTAGATTTGGAGCTGGACACACTTGTGCTTGAATCATGGAGATGCCACTTTCTAACTGTTCAACCTTAGACAAGTCAGCAACCTCTCTGAAATGGGGAATCATCAAAATTATCCATGGAGTTCACATGAGTATTGAGTGAGATTACATATTTATAACCCTGGGTATGGCATGCAGTAATGGCTGCAAAGGCATATAGACCTAATAAGAAAGAACCAAATCCTGAACACTCTCCATGTCCAGAGGATGGCACAAACACTTGTTCTCCCCAGCTTCCAGAAATCCCCCTTGAGTCATTCCTGATTCTTCCTCCCACAGGTGCCTTGAGGGGTTCCTCTCCCTTGGCCTCCCCTCCCCTTCCTCTCCTTCCACTTTTCTTGCAGTGTTCTGACTTGATCAGCAGCTGCCTCTTGTGCCAGCAGGTCCCATTTGCTTTGCATCTTTATGTCCTGCAGAGGTAAGAGCCAGGGGAACAAACTTCTCTTACTAGGATTGATCTCCTCTCATTACATCTTTGCTAAGTTATGTAAAAAAGACCCACTTCCTCCTCTGAGGTGAGAATGGAACAGAGAATCACTTCCCACCGCAAATGCAAATTATTACCTGGCACATATCTAACATAAAGATGAGCTCTTTCCCCTTGTTGTCTCTTCTTTGTCTCCACATCCTTTGCCCTTCTTCTCTTCCTTACCAGGTCTACTTTGGGGTGCTCCAGCAGAAAGGACTGCTGGGTGCTCTCCAGTCCAGGACCAGGGACCTAGAAGTGGTTGTACAGGGAAGTAGTGGTGGACACAGGTCATGCTCCCCATTACAAGTACTGAATATCCAGTATTTATCTTCCGTGGTTCCACTCTCTTTTTTTCCTGGTCACCTTGAAAGCCAAGTTGACTTCCAAATGTACCTCTTAATAATGCAACAAATCACACCAAAACTAAACCATTTTAAAGTAAATTAGCATGTGCCTTCAGCAGTGGACTAAGGTGGGAGGAGAGCTCACACTCTTTGCTGCAGCATGATGTCCTCATGGTTTTCCTCCTGCTTCTTGAGCCATCACTTCCCAGTCTCCTTGGCCAGCTTATTCCTGGCCACCAGCCTCACCACTGGAACTCCTGGAGTCTGCAGTCTTTATCTCTCCTCTTCTCACTCCTGACCTTTACCATGACCTCGGCTTCACTCATGCTCTACTCTGGGATTATTCCCCAAAATCTCCAGCACAGACCTCTCCTCCCAAGCTCCCGGTATAACTCAACAGCTACACTGGCCTGTCTCAAGGGTGTCTCAAACTCGATCTACTGCACACCAAATTTGTATTTTCCTTCTACATCCCAGCCAAACTAGGTCTTCCTCTGGATTGCCCATCACAGGGTATAACACCCTCCATTCCTTGTGCTGTGGACTCTATTCCCATTTACTAACCATAATGAATCTCGTTTGGTCAGCTTTAAACACTTGTAGAGATCATCAATTTTCCTCTCTCAACCCCAGCCCATCATCTTTGTCCTGCTAGCTGATCTCTCCACATCCATAATTATTCCTTTCTAGTTTCCACACTGCAGCCAGAGTGACCTTTTTTTAAAAAGCAAAGGTAATCATGTCACTCCTTTGCTTAACACATGTCAGTGGCTTCTCATTGCTCTTAAGGGACCAGTATCTTGATGGCCTGTCAGGCCTTACATCACCTGGCCCCTGCCTCACCTCCCCAGCTCATTCTAAGCTGCTGTTTCACTTACTCTAAACTGCAGCCAACCGACTTCATTCCTTTCCCTCAACAGATCATGATCACTCCCCACCTCAGGGCTATGGCACACCTTAGTCCCCTAAAAACTCCCAATCTTTCCATTTCTACTGAAAGGGTACTACCTTAAAGCACTTTCTTGAACTGCCTCCCTAGCCCTTTCCCTCCTGCCTTAGATTGCTAAGGTTGTAACACAGTACCACAAATTGGGTGGCTTAAATGATACAAACGTATTGTCTCCCAGTTCTGGAAGCTAGAAGACTGAGGTCAAGGTGTCCATAGGGTTGGTTCCCTCTGACACCTGTGAGGAAGGTCTGCTCCATGCCTCTCTCCTAGCTTTCGGTAGTTTTCTGGCACTCTTCGGTGTTGTTCATTGGCTTGAAGAACCATCACCCCAATCTCTCTCTTCATCTTCACATCGTGTCCTGCCTGTGTGTGTCTGTGTCCAGATTTCCCCTTTTTTAATGAGGACATTATCATATTGAATTAGGAGCTTGCCCTACTCCAGTATGACTTCATCTTAACTAATTAGATCTGCAATGACCCTATTTCCAAATAAATTCACATTCTGAGGTATGGAGGGCTAGGCTTCAACATATGAATTTTGTGGGGAAGCACAGTTCAACCCCTAACACACCCTATTTTTCAGGTGGAGTCCTTCAGTTATGTAGCATCATAGTTCTGCCCTGCAGATTTTTTCTTCAAAGCACTGACCACAGTTTGTAATTATCACTTGAATAATCACACAAGCAAAAGTACATCTATTACGCATAGATTGTAAGCTCCATGAGGGGCCATGTCCATTGTATCCCCATGTCTGGCATGCAGCAGTCATTAAGTACTCACTGAAGGAACAGATAAACTCTGTGGCCCTCCACTTTCCCCATTGCACGTCAATGTGAAGAGGCCACCCTTCATCTCCCAAACCTGCTTGATCACTTCTCAGTGCTCAGCTTCTAAGGCAAGAAGGGCTGGAGGCAGACTGGCTGACATGAATTGCTGCCCAGTCTTAGTGACCCCCTGAAACTCCAACATGATCTCCCCTATCAAGCCAAGCCCCTGCTAGAAAAAGACATCTCTAAAATGTGTTAGCACACTGCAGTTTCATTTTAAACGTGTCTCATAGTCACCAGTGATTACTACTAAGGAGCTTCTCTAGAGATCTTAAAAACAGATTGCTTCCCTAAGGGCTGGAATAATTCAGCTGGGTACCTAAGGAATGTGTGAAATAAAATAAATTCCTAGTGCCTCTTTTATCTCGAATATTCTAAGATCCTGGTGGTTTGATAACTTTGGACATGGTCCCTCAATGCAGACAGAAGAAGATTCTTAGTCTCCTAACTCTCTGACCAATACTTAGATCAATAAGGCACTGTCTACAGCGCACTAGAATAATAAAGAACCCAGATAGGTTGAAAAGCCTTTTGCACCAATATAACTGTAATGCTGTTGGAACCACCTTTCCTGTATGCTCTCAGAAATAAGTGCCGCTTTTGCAAAGTGTTAAGATAGTTTAATGTCTGGCTTTTGTGTTTCGTCATCTCATAGCATGAGATGAAAGGAATGCTGACTACTCTAAACGTTGAACTTCTAGAAGCTTGAACCCGTTGACTTGCCACGAGTAATTACTTCAGGAAGACTCCTGAGCCAGCGAGAAGCCAGGACAATGCACAAAGCAAAGGTGAGCTGCAGCAGTAACCTGACAGGGAGGTGAACTAGGGGTGGGCGACACAGGATTGGGGCACTGGAGCACACTGGTCCTTTCATGCACTCTCTGCATGGAGGAGTTCAAAGACAAATCAAACTGTTAAGTCATTCAGAGTGAGAACTTTTCAAAGCTATTCTCTTCTGTGCATGCCTCCAACTGGCAGTGGCTCTTACCCTCTTGCATGAGCTCTGCGCCCTTTTCTGTTTTGTGTTGAAAACAGGGCAATGTAGATGAGAAAAGACTTTTACTTAGAAATTGGTGATTCTGAAGTTTTCAAATCTGTGAAAAATTCAGCATAAGTCCTCCCTTTCATTCCTCCCCTCAGTTTAAAACATTCTCTTTGTTCTGTTTGCAGGAGAAATCTTATCTACAAGTTATTCCTGACTTATTTGCCACAACCTCACCAAAAATTAATCCTGAGAAATGTCTTCTGTGTATCTTTTCCCTGCTTTGCACTTGTAATGTTCTGTTGACTAGAACTCCCCTCACACAGAACTGAAAGCTGGGAGGCAGAAGCAGATTTTCAACACTTTCCACTCCTAATTTGTTTTGGAGCTAGCTAGGTGCTGCTGTGTGGCTGGCTGACTTGGTAAAGACGTCCAGGTGCTGTCAGAATCAAGCCCACGTTTGTGGTGCTGACAGCATCTGCGGAGATGGCCCCTCCCTGAGGTTCACATCGGCTGACAGTCACTATCCACATGGCAACACAAAAGGTATTGTCAAACACATCACCTTTCCTGGCAACAGCAAATGACAAATGAAGGTATATTCACCTCTGGCTGCCCTCAATAACTGTCTGCACTGTCCCACTGGAGTTTATGATGCACCAGCGGGGAGATGTTCAGAGTCACAAATAATCAACCTCAAATCCTCCCTAGACTGCAATATTCTCCAAGGCTTAGGCTGGCATATGGAAATGCACTCTATAGAAATAGGTTCCATTTCACCATTCAGCAGCTTCCCTCTCATTTCATAGCCAGTCAATTAGTCAATGGTAGAAGAGGCAGGGAGAAAAAGGAAGGTTTCTTCAAACCGAACACATTTCTGGGGAGGTAGTAATAAGCATCTATTTACAAGGGAAGTGATATGTTGTCAAAAATGAGATGTGGAAAGATATTCCCATTTAAGGTTTACAAAACTCTACAGCAACCTAAAAAACTACATACATACACATCAAAGAGCCACTTCATTCATTGGCAGTGACACAAAGGACTTGTCAGGGACATACAATAGTCCACTTTTGTCATCACAAGATATCTCTACGGGTTATGACTGATTAAGATCTCACTCTGTTTCAAGAAGGATGTAAACTTGTGAATTGCAGAGTCAGTAACAAATTACCCCTTACTAACAAGTGTGTTGTCTTTCATAGCAGGTACTAGAAAAGAAAATGCAAACTCCAATGTATACTTCTGAGAACAGACAATATTTGCATAAGATGCAAATGCTGGAAATGATTCGTAAAAGACAAGAGGTAAATATGAGAAGAGAAAAGAGTGTCATATTTACCAAATTTTCATCACATAATCACTGCTCTGCCACATGAATATATCAAGCATAGATACCCAGGCTTTACTTAGCATTTTAAATCTAGTCATTGAGGTTGAAAGTTCAACTACTAAAGCTGAGAAGAATCAGGAAGATTCCTTCTGCTGATAACCTTGTTGAGTCTTTTCTAAGTTTTCAGTCCTGTCAAGGATGTATCTGTGCCTCAAGTCTCCATTTTTAAAAATAGTTTGCTCTTATGACACTCTGGACATAGGAAAATGGGGTAAGATCATTTTTCTTGGTTTAGTGAAAGGAGGAGGGGGTGAGTTGTTCTTTATTCCGATACCTAGGCCTCTCTCTATAATTCTTGCCATAGAATTATCTAACAAGAAAGACTGCTTGTAAAAAAACAAACAAAAACCCTTTACCAGTAATGCCTGTAACTGTCATATTCCAAATTCCTCCCTCTAGGAAACAAGCCTTTAGTTACTGCTCTCTGCAACTCCAATGATATCAGCTAGCCTACAGAAACATACTTTTGTAAGGGTCCTCATCCTAATTGAGCTATACCTTTTTGAGACTGGGCACACTCACCTTTTTCCTAACAAGCTTGTGAATAAAGAAAGTTCCCCTACCTTCTAGTAGGAAAAAGAAAACCATAGTCTGGTTAGAGGACTGCAGATGTCTACAGATAAGCACACAACTTGCAAAGTGGCTGATCTGTTGATCTCTTCTGGTGAAAGTAGCTTGGGAAGAACATTGATCAATTATGGCTGATGATTTTCAGGCCCAAATGGAGTTAAAGAAAAGTCTTCATGGAGAGGCAAGAATTAATAAGCAAAGTCCAAGGGACCATAAAGCCAAGAAAACCCTTCAAAGCACCCCGAAGAACAATGACCATGACCTTCTAACCATATTGCCTGATGAAATCTTGAACAGAGGTCCCGGTGAGTCATGTACAATTTTTTAGTAAAATATTTCAAGTATTTTTAAAACTTCATCAAATAAACTACCAAGGAAGGGGCATGGTGAGAAGACAGCAAACAGCTTTGAGTTCTTGCTGAGAGTTTTACTTCCCAGAATATAGTGGGCATGTTGTCATGTAATTTTGGATGGCTGGGAGGAAAAGACAGAAACTTACGCTTGGTAATTAAATGTCTCTTTCTTTGTATGGGTTTAATATGCTTTGCATGCTTCATTGCAAGCCTTGCCTCATCCCTAGAAGGAGAAAAGGCAAAATAGCCTCATCTTGTGGTTAGAGAGAATGAAGCACATGAAGATATATTGCCTGCAGTCACATGGCAAATTTGCTTCAGCAGGGTTGATACCATATGCAGACACTTATCTCCCCGACTGCACCCTTTTCCGTGCAGGTCAACCCTCTTTGGCACATTCAGAATTTCTAGAATGAATCACTGCCCACCCTGAGCTTGCTGTTCCTGCTGATCTACTGGCTCAGAGGACAAGGTCTCCAATGTCACTCTTCCCTATCTCCCTACAGCTGGTCGGTCACCAAGCCCTGCTGATGTCACCTAGCAGTAAAATCTGCCCTTTCTCTTCCATTCCTGGTAGTATTACCTTAGGTATGACCCTGGTCCTGTTACACCAGGATTCCAGCTACAGCCTCCTGACTGGGCCCCTCCCATTAGGTCTTACTCTCCATCCATCAACGCTTCACTTCAGTGGTTCTCCATGTGGTCACCAGACCACCAGCATCAGCATCACCTGGGAACCTGTTAGGGCCCAGAGTGACTGAACAAAAAACTGCAGGCGTTACGCCCAGTACTCTGGGTTTAACCACCCCTCCAGGTGATTGTGATGCTCTTAAAGTTTAAGAAACACTTAACTTTAAGTGATTCCTAACTCTACTCAGTAATTGAAGTATTACCATAGACCAGCATCATCAGTATCACCTGGGAGTTTATTAAGAAAGGCAAAATTGGAGGTCATACCCCAGACCTACTGAATGAGAACCTGCATTTTATCAAGATTGCCAGATGATTCTCATGCACACTGAAGTTCTAGAAGCACTTCACTAACATCAGAGTAATCCTATAAAATGCAAATCTGACCATGTCATTCTCCTGCTTAGAAAAACAAAAATCCTCCGTGATTCTCTGTCAGCCTAAAGACAACGTCTAAGCTCCTTAACATGGAGCTAAGTGTGGTGACTCATGCCTATAGTCCCAGCTACTCAGGAGGCTGAGGTGGGAGGACCACCTGAGGCCAGGATTTCAAAACCTAGCCTAGGCAACATAGCAAGCTCCCTGTCTCAATAAAATAAACTCAACATGGGACTCTAAGCCTTTCAGGATCCAGTCATTGCCTACCTCGCCTTTCTAGCTTCACCTTCTGCCACTCTCGCACCCAGCTCCCACATTTCAGCTGGGCCGAATTGTTTATGCTCTCAGATCACTCTATGCTTTCTAATGGACAGGTTTGTCCACAACTTCTACGCTACATTGCCCCACCAATTAGAGCGCCATTAAGTTTTCCTTGTTTGTATTTCCCCAGGGCAAACCCACAGTTGAAATTTCCAATATTGTTCACACACACAGATTGCTGTGCTGTGAGCCAAATTCCCCACATCAGCAGGACTGACCCACCACGGAGAGAGCTGCAGAAAAGCTGGCTACGTCTCTAGAGGTCTTGAACTTCTAAGATGCAAAATCGCCTGCTGAAAGAGACACTGCTCCTACTCGGAGAAACAAGATGCTTAATCAATAAGTTAATTAAATAAGAAAAGGCTGAATAATTGAAAATCTACTTGAGGCACCTATTTAATCTATACTCCCAAGTCTCAGAATGAAATATCCTTTGTAGTCACACAAACAATTTTTACCATTTAAACAATATCTTTTAAAAAATATGCAAAACAACCAAGAAAAAAGCCTCAGCTAAAGTTAGACACTTAACAGTCATCACCTGAGAGCACGTCAAGAAAAACCAGCATTGGCGAAGTCCTTAGATGTCTCAGAGCTGGAGGGGACCGACGAGAAACCGGCACAGGAGAAAGGAGTTTTCCTCTGCTCTCCTGATGCTTTCCAAAGCTGCTTCATTTTGTTCAAGCTAAGGTTTGTTGAGTGCTTACTATAAGCCAGGTACTGTGGTTTGCCTTTAATACGCATTATCTCTTTTAATTCTCACACAACCTAGAAGGTAGGAGCTACCATTCGCGCCAGTGTGACAGAGCCAGGATTCAAGGTCAGGTCTTTTTGACCTGCACTCACACGGCCCCACCAGGACACCAAGGACTTGGAACTCTGTCAAGGACAGCTTTGGAAAAGTTTGCAAATGTAGGGGTTGTGACTCCTTGACCTTATTTTTCAAAGAAGGCCGCACTCTGCAACTTCTGAAAGGAAAGTTAAAGCAGCTGGCAGACTTTGGAGCTCATGTTCTCCTGGAAGTGACGGAGTGTATAGAAGGGAGAATAGAAGGAGTAACTCAGGCAGCAACCAATTCAAGTGCCAGTCAGGGAGGCGTAGCTGCATCAGTAGTGCACAAATGCTCAGTTAAGAGCAAAACCACCTGAGGAGCTTCTCAAGAACACCCAGCCCTAGGGCCAATCATGGTGGCTCATGTTTCTAATCCCAGCACTTTGGGAGGCCAAGGCGGGCAGGTCACCCGAGGTCAGGGGTTCAAGACCATCTTGCCAACATGGTGAAACCCCATCTCTACTAAAAATACAAAAATTAGTCGGGCACAGTGGCGGGCACCTGTAATACCAGCTGCTTGGGAGGCTGAGGCAAAAGAATCGCTTGAACCTGGGAAGCAAAGGTTGCAGTGAGCCAAGATCATGCCACTGCACTCCAACCTGAGCAACAGAGCAAGACTCCATCTCAAAACAAACAAAAGAAACACCCAGTCCTGTCTCCCAGTTTCAGCCTACTGAATCTGAATCTCTAGGTTGAAGGTGAAAGAATTTTACGTTTTAAAAGTTCCTCAAGTGATTTTGAACATTAGCCAAACTTAGATGGACCAGATAACCCTTGAGAACTCTTTCAACACTTTAACCTTATGAGAATCTTTTTCTTTGTAACAACGCATGTGTGTGTGAGATACACATGACAAAATAAGCCTAGAAAATGTAGATTTTGCTAGCATGAAATAGAAAGGGAATTCAAACTCTTCCTATTATAATGATATCATAATTAACTAGACTCTTAGAATGACATATCTGCATCAACTCACTTGCCTATTGCTGAAGTTGTTGGAAAGAGAAGTAAGGCAAATATCACCGGAAATGTGTTTGATGATGGAGAGATTACAATGCCTACAAAGGGTGTCATTCTGTTCTGTGCTTCAGTGTTCACTGTGCAGCCCTGTACGTGTAAAAGTGTAGGATACTGGGATAATAATGGATACAGCTAGTATTTATAAAGTGCTTCTAAGAATTTTAAATGCATCATTTAATCCTCATATTAACTCTACAAGGTGAAAATTATTACCACCTCTCTTCTACAGATGAAGAGACTGGGTCTGGAGAGGTCCAGTCACATGTGCAAGGTCACAGCCAGCCAGGGAGAGGTGAAGCTGCTCGGGGATGCACTTACAGGGCACCTGACTCCCGAGCCAACAGGCTTCACCTCTGCACTCAGCATTTGTCCTAGCCATGATTCCTTTTCACTTATTCCCAGAGAGCGTCTTTGATTTCTTTCCGCGCCTTCTAAAAGTACTTCACTTTTTCCTACAAATGGAGTGTAGCTAAGATCTTACACTTACATAAGCATTCTACTGTCAGGGTCTAGTCATTAAGGTTCCTCTGTAGCTGTCTCTTCTTACTTAATGACATACTCGACCTTTCTTGTTCCCCTGTTGAAAGGTGAAATGAGGGTTGTGGCTCTCTTGTGAGATAAAAGTCAGCCACTGCTTTCTACTGCATCTTTAAAATGAAATCTCCCATGCTTTACATATATTTTACATACATTCATATAATAAATTACATATATAATCATATGACACAAATTATATATAACATACACATAGTGAATGTCACTCTTTTTGGTGTACAAGTCCATGAGATTTAATGTGTTTCTGTGGCTCCTACCCTTTGCTGAAGCTGTGATATGAATGAACATAGAGGGTGGGAAGAGCACTGGAACTGACCTCAAAGCCCTTCACTGAGTCCCAGTAGTGCATCTACTAAATGGAAGCTCCATGAAGGCAGGGACTTTTTCTTGTTCCTAGAATAGTACCTGATACATGATAGCCTCTCAATAAATATTAACTGTATATTTTTTATATAATTTCATTCTAGAGAGAGAAAGAATATAGCTAAATTCTAGTTATTTAACCTCCAGGAACCTCAGTTTCCACATCTGTAAAATGGGAATAAAGTATTGTATACCACGTAAAGTTTATGTTAAAAATAACATGTATAAAAGCACACATCAAATGTAAAGTGTGGCCAGGCACTTTACAGGCCATAGTTCATGCCTGTAATCCCAGCACTCTGGGAGGCTGAGGAGGGTGGATCACTTGAGGTCAGGAGTTTGAGACCAGCCTGGTCAACATGGCAAAACCCTGTCTCTACTAAAAATACAAAAAATTAGCCAGGAGTGGTGGCACATGCCTGTAATCCCAACTACAGGGGAGGCTGAGGCACAAGAATTACTTGAACCTGAGAGACGGAGGTTGCAGTGAGCTGAGATCACACCACTGCACTCCAACCTGGTCAACAGAGAGAGACTCTGTCTCAAAAAAGAAAAAAAAAAAAAAATAGAAGAAGAAGTACCATACAAATGTATGGGAATATAGACAAAACTGAAGAAGAATATAATCGATGTCTTTTTCTTTTTTTTAAGATGGAGTTTCTCTCTTGTTGCCCAGGCTGGAGTGTAATGGTGTGATCTTGACTCACCGCAACCCCTGCCTCCCAGGTTCAAATGATTCTCTGGCCTCAGCCTCCCAAGTAGCTGGGATTACAGGCACCTACCACCACACCCAGCTAACTTTCGTATTTTTAGTAGAGACAGGGTTTCACCATGTTGGCCAAGCTGGTCTCGAAACCCTGACCTCGTGATCCGCCGGCCTTGGCCTCCCATAGTGCTGGGATTGGGATTACAGGCATGAGCAACCGCACCCGGCCAGAATTGATGTCTTATAGTGAAAACAGTCATATGCTTCAGTGATGTGTCACT
Source organism: Trachypithecus francoisi (assembly GCF_009764315.1). Taxonomy (NCBI): domain Eukaryota; kingdom Metazoa; phylum Chordata; class Mammalia; order Primates; family Cercopithecidae; genus Trachypithecus; species Trachypithecus francoisi. The sequence goes on from NW_022681468.1 coordinate 47,780,192, forward strand.
TTGAATCCGTTATTTGAATGCCAGCTTCAAAATTCTGGTCTTATCTGGCCACCTGCACTCTTTCCATAAAGAATCTTATTTTGTTTTATTTTTCAATATAGCTCTGTATGTGAAATTCTGGGTTTGATATAGTAGTGATACAGTTTTCTGAAACACATATTATAAAATACACAACCATCAAACAGGTTTCATGCTTTATGTGATTCTTCTACTACCTAAATCACTTCCTATTTTTCCCACTGACAGCTGTTGCTTTCCCCTCTCCCTAAATTAATTTTGGAGTAGGATACACTTTCCTTTACTCTGCTCACCCAAAACCCATTTGGGTTTTTAAAGACTGTGTTTTTATTTTTTAAAGTCTATAAACCACAGAGAATCAAATAAGGATTTATAAAAATGTAACAAGTAATAAGAAATCTGGCTCAGAAGTGCTCAAATTTTAATGCTGTATACACAAAACCATATATGTAATACTTTATGAGTGACAAAGGATTGATTTTCAAGGATGAAACTGAATATTTGAATTTTGTCGCATACACTATTAGACCTGAATTTTCATAACATCAAGGGTGTTGTGGGACTTAGGCTATCATTAATATTTCATTAGATCCCAACACAAACAAACATTCCCCTTCTGTTTCAGATCTCCTGCCGATAGCTGGATGTTCTAGAAAATTCCTGTTCCCAGTCTGAGTGGTGCCTCTGGTAGTTCTTGACTACTTTGCAGAACAGAGATGACTGACACTCCTGAGCCCCAATGAATGGGGCCTTTTTTAGGTCCTAGTTACCAATACTTCCCATCTCCCAAAATTCTCTGATTGCTCATTTGTTTTTTCGTTTATTCATCTATTTGTCCACCAAATATTTATTTAGCACCTACCAAGTGCCAGGCATTGTGTGGTCATTTCATTGTATGGTGATGAGCCAGGCAGATATGGTTCCTGGTTTGTGGATCTTGCATAGAGATGTTTAACAAAGAGTTGTTTAACAAGAGTATACTGGGTAGACCTGGTATCTGCGGAGTCAGGGAAAGTTTCCATGAGGAAGGGACATTTAAACCGAGATAAGAAGTAGCTGGATGAAGCAGGGAGGAGGGCATGTGAGTGTGAGGACCATGGGTACTGGAATGTTCAAAATGGTAATCAACCCCAGCATGTGCAAAAGTCCTGCAGTGGGAAGGAACACGATGGACTCTAGGCGAATGAGAGATTCAGAGAGTAACTGGAGATGGCTCTGGAGATATGGGCAGGGCCAAATCACACAGGGTCTTGTAAGCCATGTTAGATAAGAATTTTAAACTCTATCTTAAGGTCACTGGGAAGCCACTGATAGGGCAGGAGAGTGTCATAAGCAGGTTCATATTTTTAAATATCACTCTGTCTACACTGTAGAGAATGGGTGGGAGGGGAAAGTAAAAGGATGAAGTAAGACCAATTATAAGGATACAGCAAAAGCGCAAGTGAGAGATGATGTTGAGACCGGGAGAGTAGGGTCTCGATGAGGACGGACGGAAGCAGCCAGACATGAGATCTTTAGGAGACAAAATAATCAGAATTATCAGGTGATAGGTTAGATGTGAGTGCATGGAGAGGGTAAGGAGACCAGGTAGATTCCTGGGTTTCTCTTGAAGAATTAGGCAGACAATGGGGTAAAGGTAGTACCGTTTGCTGAATTAGGGTAGCCAGGAGCAGAAGCAGGTTTGTGAGAGAAAGAGAAGGTAGGGCTGCATTATTGCCAAGCAGATATCAAAGTGGAGGTGTCCAGTTCTACAAAAACGTCCTTTGTAGCTTAGGAGAGAGACCAGGGCTGCAGACATTAATTAACATGGTTATCTGCCAGTGCTATCTAAATAGGCAACAACAATCATTATAATAGTATTCAAGGGGAAAAACTGGTAGCCTCTCACTGAGGCCCAACAAATCACAAGGCACGAATTCTCACATTAAAACGCTTGTTTCCAACTCACCACGCTGTATACATTAAATATGTATAGCTTTTGTATGTCAATCATAGTTAAATAAAGTAGTTTTTAAAAAATATGGTGCACAGGCCGGGCGTGGTGGCTCAAGCCTGTAATCCCAGCACTTTGGGAGGCCGAGACGGGTGGATCACGAGGTCAGGAGATCGAGACCATCCTGGCTAACCCGGTGAAACCCCGTCTCTACTAAAAAATACAAAAAACTAGCCGGGCGTGGTGGTGGGCGCCTGTAGTCCCAGCTGCTCGGGAGGCTGAGGCAGGAGAATGGCGTGAACCCGGGAGGCGGAGCTTGCAGTGAGCCGAGCTTGCAGTGAGCCGAGATCCGGCCACTGCACTCCAGCCTGGGCGACAGAGCGAGACTCCGTCTCAAAAAAAAAAAAAAAAAAAAAAAAAAAAAAAAAAAAATGGTGCACAGATAAAAAGAAATATTTGATTTTCTTATATAATAGTACACAACTTCAGATATCAAGGGCTTACATAAACTGCCAAAAGATTTAATAAACAATTATCATTAAGATAACATTCAAAAGTTATGGTCGTTTCAACCAGTCTAGTGGGAAACTCTGGGCTTTGACCTAAGATTTTTGTTTTAGCTCCAAAGTGGTTGGGAAGATTTTGTTTGCTTAAAAGCCAGCTTCCCTTGAACAAAGCTCCTGTTGCTTTCTGGAGTGCATTATAAAGAATGCTGGGAACTGCTTGAATAAAAAGCTAAGGTAAATACATATGCACATAAATAAAATCCCAAACTAAAAATAAATTGACTCTTTTAATAAAAAATATAAAATAAAATAGAATGCCAGATTCATTGAACTTCCCAGTACTATGGGTCTGGAGTACAGTTTAGACATCTGTTTCTAAAAGGCTGCAACAGGTGATTCTGCTATGTCAGAAGTATATATTACGTGTCTAGCACATAGTAGATGTTCAATATAAAGCACTAGACAATGTCACCTGTGCAATATTCTTGCCCAAAATGTTTAACCTCAATTTAATTGCAAGGAAATAATAAGGGAAGCTAAAATTTAGGATCATTTTGTAAAATAATTGACGTGGATTCTTCAAAATGTCATCATTACATTAGGAAAAGTGAAACAGACAATGAAGATGGAAGAGGAGACAAAAGAGGAGAAAGAGGAGGAATGGTGATGAGGTGTAGAGACTGTGGGAGAGAGAAAGAGAAGAAAAGCATAGAAGAGTATTCTTGAATTAAAGGATACTGAGACAAGAAAATAAAATGCAATGTATGATCCTAGATTGGATCCTGGACCTAAAAATTAAAACTCAAACAGGAAATAAAAAGTAGCTATAACGGGCATTATTGTGACAACCATGAATATTTGAACATAGATCATATATTAGAAAATAGTATTATATCAATGTTAAATTTCTAAAGTGTAATAATTGTTTTGTTACGTAGAGACAACGCCCTTGGTCTTAAGAGATTTGTAGTGATATATTTAGGGGGGAGGTGACTCTGCAACTAATTTTCAAATGGTTCAGGTGAAAAGCATGTATAGATAGATAGATGATAGATAGATGATTGATAGAGAGATAGATAGCTGGATAGATAGATGCATATATATGATGTAAGCAATATTGTGGCAAAATGTTGATGGATGTGGTATATAGGTGTGTGTTGCATTATTGTGACTTTTGGAAGATTTAAATCATTTAAAAAATAACATCTAGGCCGGGCGTGGTGGCTCACGCCTGTAATCCCAGCACTTTGGGAGGCCAAGGCAGGTGGATCACAAGGTCAGAAGATCGAGACCATCCTGGCTAACATGGTGAAACCCTGTCTCTACTAAAAATACAAAAAAGTAGCCAGGCATGGTGGCAGGTGACTCTAATCCCAGCTACTCGGGAGGCTGAGGTAGGAGAATGGCGTGAACCTGGGAGGCAGAGCTTGCAGTGAGCCGAGATGGCGCCACTGCACTCCAGCCTGGGCGACGGAGCAAGACTCCACCTCAAAAAAATAAATAAATAGACTAAAAAATAACAACTAAAAAAAAGTTTAATCCTTACAGAGACACCAGTTGAAATTTTTATATACATAATGTATATATTTATATATACCTCAAGTTACATATATATAATTTTTCAAACTATGTATATGTAGTTTGAAAAATCACCAAACAGATTGTTTATTAAGCTAGGCACTTAATAAACAAATAAATCATTGCTAAAGGAAAAAATTAAATTAAAGAAATAATTTTTTTTGTAGGTAATTCACAGAATACAGAATTTTTGAAACATCAAGCAGTGAATAACTACTGTCCCTGGAAAACTGGCACAATGGAAACATGGCTTCATGAACAAGAGGCCCAGAGACAGCTTCTCTGGGACAGTTCCAGCTCTGACTCAGATGAGTTGGGGAAAGATGAGAAGAAGCCACGAGCACTGGTGAGGACCAGGACAGAGAGAATCCCACTTTTTGATGAGTTTTTTGATCGAGAATAAGAATACTCTTCACTAACCTAGATACTGAGTGCACTGAAAGCTTGTTTTACTCGAGAAATCTTTCAAACTGATATATGAAGTATTTTGAAGAAAGCAAATCACTATGGTAAAAAGAAATGATATATTTAGAGTCTTATGATTAACGAGTCTGTCATATGTGCTGTTAACTATTGCTGCATAACTAAATGCCTCAAAACACAGGGGCTAACCAACAGCCATTTTATTGTCTCACTTTCCTGTGGGTTGTTGAGTTCAGCTAGGTGGTTCTTCTGCTGTTCCCTTTTGAAATCTTTCATGTCATTGAAATTGGACTACGTTTGAACTACTAGGACTGGAGTCATCTGGAGGCCCCATTAGGGCACTGAGACGGGGGAGCTTGCCCCCTATCCATATAGTCTCAGAGCATCTTCACATGATCTCTTCAGCAGGACACTGAAGAGATTTCTGTCATATGAGCCCAGGGCTCCCAAAAGCAATTGTCCTAAGAGGAGGAAACAGAAGTTGCCAGTCTTCTTAAAAGCTAGTCATAGAACTGGCTTTGCATCACTTCCACTATGTTCTGTTGGTTAAAGTCATAAGCCAGCTTGGAGTTAATGCAGAAGAGGATTACATGAGGGCATGAATGCCAAAGTGTGGTCCTTTGGGGTTCATCTTTGAGACTTTCCACCTCACCATGTTTTTAAAAAGAAAATTAGATTATATAAAACAAATAGATGGGCTGGGTGTGGTGGCTCACAGCTGTAATCCCAGCACTTTGGGAGGCCGAGGTGGGCAGATCACTTGAGGTTAGGAGTTCAAGACCAGCCTAGCCAACATGGTGAGACCCCATCTCTACTAAAAATACAAAAATTAGCCAGGCATGGTGGCGTTCATTCATCTATAATCCCAGCTACTTGGTGGGGAGGCGGAGGCAAGAGAATTGCTTGAACCCTGGAGACGGAGGTTGCAGTGAGCCGAGACCACTCCACTGCACTCCAGCCTGGGCAACAGAATGAGACTCTGTCTCAAAAGTAAAAAATAAAAAACCGAAAACAAAGAGACGAAAAAGTAGACTGGAGACAAATAAAAGTGAATTTCTAAAGAAAAATCACAGTAACGCTACATTAAACACTAAGCTCACTTAGGTCACTTTCTAAGCTAACCATAACAGAGAGCCTACAGGATACAGGTGAAATAATATCAAGTGTAGAAGATCACGGTGAGTTAAAGTTCAAAATTAAGACTTCTTAGGCCGGGCGCGGTGGCTCAAGCCTGTAATCCCAGCACTTTGGGAGGCCGAGACGGGCGGATCACGAGGTCAGGAGATCAAGACCATCCTGGCTAGCATGGTGAAACCCCGTCTCTACTAAAAAAACACAAAAAACTAGCCGGGCGAGGTGGCGGGCGCCTGTAGTCCCAGCTACTCGGGAGGCTGAGGCAGGAGAATGGCGTGAACCCGGGAGGCGGAGCTTGCAGTGAGCCGAGATTGCGCCACTGCACTCCAGTCTGGGCGACAGAGCGAGACTCCGCCTCAAAAAAAAAAAAAAAAAAAAAAGACTTCTTAGATTATGATGCAGATTTTAGAGCTCCTTAAAAAATAAAAGGAATCTTATAAATGTTCAATTCAAAAGTTATTCCACTTAGAAAAATTAGCTTTTGGGACAATTTTTAAGAACTTTTGTGTACAATGCAGCTCCATGTTTAGCATAATCTAAAAATAATTTTAAGCAATCCAGAATCTTTCAAGAATTAGTAAAGCTTTAAAACAAAGCAAAACAAAAAGACCCTTTTATGCCTTATACGAGAAGCTTCCAAAAAGGGAAAAAAATAAAGGAAAACACCACTTCAATTTGACATTCAATGCATTCACATCAGGAACTAAGAAGATAACAAGCCTGAAATGTCAGGCGATAAAAATTCATGTTTCTTCCAAGGACAGAAGGCTATTAGATTTTCCCTGGCCATATCTACTCCCAGTTCTTTGTGAGAACTCTTCTTACTTTTTCTGTAGTAGGTAAGAGGCATATTTCCACCAAAAGTATACATATATTGTTTGACTAGCCAGCCTTCTAGAAAAAATGAGATCCTGGAGAGGATAAACAAATCCAACCTATTCATGGTGTCCTCACTTATTGTGGTCAATCTGAAAGGCTTAAAACACAAAAAGTGGGATGGACAACTTTGAACACTAAAAATAGTGGAGCCAAAGGTACGTCTTCACCATTCTCCTCTGTGACTTGAAATTCAATTTCACGAAACCCGCTTCCATAAGCTTAATGAACTGTGAGCTACATGAGGGCACAAACCATGTCTTCTTCCTATGGTATTCCTGCTTCCTAGCATGACAACTGGCAAAGAGTTTATCATTAAAGGTTTTTGGAATTAATGAATGTGTTGAGTTGACTAGTCAATTAGAGAAACGCTTGTTTCTCTCCAGCTATGCACTTGCTCACCCTCATTTCCATCATTTCCCAGGAGTCTTGGATAGACAAAGTTGATTATACAGTAAAGAAAATGGCTTTTTCTTCCAAAAGCTGTTGGCATTTATACATCTAAATGAATGGCCAAAATCAAGCATTGCCTTGGGATACAGGAACTATGTGTATATGCCAATAAGGATGCCATAGCTCAAAATACTTTTTGAAACTATCAGAGTGTGTTAGCTTCAAAAGAAAATCCATCCTAATGCCTTCTCTATTTGCCAGCTCCATGTAGAACTCCTTATAATGCAGTTATGAATTCAAGGATTTTAAAGGAGTAATAATCATAGTAATAATTGCCAACATGCATGGTCTGTTTATTGTGGACCAGGTACTCTTCAAGTCTTTTATCTATGTAATCCTCACAGTGATTTTATAGGTCAGTATTAATATCATCCCTATCTTAAAGATGAGGAAATAGGGTCACAGAAAGGTTAAGTAAGTTGCCGGAGTCATCTAGCAGAACTTCCCTTTGGAGTAGATGATTGTTTACCAAAAGTGACCTGATAGAAGCCAAGGACTCTTCCCTCCTTTCCTCAATTTTACTTCCAACTCACCAGCTACATTACACGTCACTCTGTATTTCTTTTGCATCACATGGTGTGGTTCCTTTTGGGAGGAGCAGGGAAGAGGTAATAGTTCACTAGAAAGGGTGAGAGCTTTGTGAAATTATGTTTTAGCAAGGACTAGCTTAACCGATAGCCGAACTGCAGGCAAAGGGAGGATAAACGCACAGGATAAAGGCAGATGAGAGAGTAAAGGAAACCTTAACTGTCTTCCCAATTTGGCCTAGGGAATTAGTCCCCAACCTTTCGGCACCAGGGACCAGTTTTGTGGAAGACAATTTTTCCACAGATGGGTGAGGCGGGGGATAGTTTCTGGACAAAACTGTTCCACCTCAGATCATCAGGCATTAGATTCCCGTAAGGAGCATGTAGCGTAGATCCCTTGCCTGAGTAGTTCACAATAGGGTTCACACTCCTGTGATAATCTAATGCCTCTGCTGACCTGACAGGAGGGGGCGCTCAGGCAGCAATGTTCCCTCGCCCACCACTCACCTCTTGTGTATGGCCCAGTTCCTAACAGGTCATGGACTGGACCAGCACCTGCCCACGGCCCAGGGGTTGGAGACCCCTGGCCGGGGGGCAGCATAGGTGAGCATCCCCACCAGAAAGCCCGATCCAGGGTGGATCAGTTGCACACTGTGACAAGGACTCAAGGGTGGCGGTTCTTAATGCTGGTGACAGGTTAGAATCACCTGTCAAAGGATCAAAAACTACTAACAACCAAGATTTCTGGTCCCCACCTTTTGATTTAATTGGGTTGGAGTAGAGCTCTGGCATTGGGTTGTTGGGGTTTTTTTTAGTTTTTGTTTTTAAGCTTCCAGATGAATCTATCACGCAGCTAAGGTAGAAAATTACAGCTTTAGCAATATGAACATTCTATTTCACCAGATTATATCACCTTCTATCTAAAAAAGAAAGAACTTCTGAGGTAATTTTTTAAGGTTAAGGACATTAGCCCTGGAGCTTCACAAAACAGTAAGAGAAATGTTCATTTTGTAAGTAATTTTCTGAGAACACCAATCCTACAGTTAATCTCGAATTTGTTCAGGGCAATGTACGGCCATCATAAACACAGCTGTTGTTGATAAAAAACTATAAAATTCAGCCTGGAGGCTAAGTTGTCAATTTTCTTCAGCTGAAAATCTCTCCAGCTTTGGAAAGAAAAAAGGCTTGTCTAGATGAGAAGCATACTTTCTCTTGTGAAAATAATATTTTTGTTCTTGCTCTGAATTTTTCATGAGAAAGAAAAATATCTTTTTTTCCTTATTGGAAAAATATATTGGAAATATATTTTTCTCAATTTTTTTTCAGGAAGAGCACTGTTTTTCATCACATACTTATTTTGATGATAATTCAGAGTTACTGTACTGGGGTTTAATTACAGATAACTTTTGTAGGAGTCACCTATGACATAGCCTTGTGAACAAATGGATAATGTTTGCTGCTTACATAGAGACTTTAAAAACAGAAAATAGAACCCCACTCTTTGTGCGCCTCCCTTTCTTACCACAGAAACATAATGGTCATCATGTTATAATTAACATCAACTATTTCTTGCCTTGAATAAACAATAAAAGCCTATTTCCACATATTACTGCAAAACCTCACCAATTTAGAATGCTACAGGGAAGTCTTCAGAGAAAGTATGCTAAAGGGTAGGTTATGGAAGGTCAGATCATTAAAACTCTGAATTACATCTCATTTTAAGAGAAATGCTATTTCATTCCAGTACAGAATACACAATAACACAATTGGAAACTAAGTCAATAGTTAAGGATTTTTTAAGATACATACTTTATAATAAGTCTGCAATTCATTCATTCATCATTTAATCATGCATTCAACGAGTGGGTTTGAGTATCTCCTATATGCCAAGTACTGTTGTAGATGTTGAGAATACAGCCATCAACAAGACAAAGTCCCTGCACCCATGGGTTACATTCCAGTGGGGGAGATCATGAGCAGATAGTCAAGTACAAGATAATACAACTTCATGTAATGTTAAGCATGATTAAGAAAAATAAAGCAGGCCGGGCGCGGTGGCTCAAGCCTGTAATCCCAGCACTTTGGGAGGCCGAGACGGGTGGATCATGAGGTCAGGAGATCGAGACCATCCTGGCTAACATGGTGAAACCCCGTCTCTACTAAAAAATACAAAAAACTAGCCGGGCGAGGTGGCGGGCGCCTGTAGTCCCAGCTACTCGGGAGGCTGAGGCAGGAGAATGGCGTAAACCCGGGAGGCGGAGCTTGCAGTGAGCTGAGATCCAGCCACTGCACTCCAGCCCAGGCGACAGAGCAAGACTCCGTCTCAAAAAAAAGAAAAAGAAAGCAGGTAACAGGGTAGGCAGGGATGGGGTGAACTGCTTGAGGCAGGATGCTCAGGGAGGCACTCTAAGGAAGAACCATGAATGAAGGGAAGGTGTGAACCAAGAGAAGATCCATGGAACAGGCTTTCCAAACACCGGAAGAGGAGATGCAAAGGTCCTGAGACGACAATGAGCTTATAAGGTTCAAGGGCCAAGAAGAAGGCCAGAATGGCAGAGCGACCAAAGGAGAGACAAACAGGGGTGATGTCAGAAAGCTGGTCAGGGCCCAGATGTCAGGAGCCCAGAGTAGCATAGCATGACAATGGGTTTGAAGTGTAGTACAGTTTTAGAGTCAGAAGGGAGTACTTGTGGTCTAGACTGATATCTCCAATATGGTCATGAATAAAGGTAAACAGACCCACTAAAGCCATATGGCTATAGCTAGCTGACCTGGGGCTGACCCTGGACCCACTGAGCTAATCAGAGAGGGCATTGGTTTCTGCTGGTGGCAGGAAGTTCAGGGAGGAAGCTCAGTAGCAATGGGTGGCAGTGCTCTGCCCTGTAGGCCAGAGATGCAGAGAATGCTGACCTGTAGCAGATGAAGAACCAGAGACCCATTGAGGCCTGACAGTACATCTGTTCCTCATTCCCAGCCCTGCCCAAGGCCCTGCTGCCTCCTGCCCTTCATTCTGAGACTGTATCCCTATCATAAATTGCAGTTTATGCTTGGGCTAGCTCCAGCTGATTTCTGGTTCTTAAAATCAAACAACTTCGGCCGGGCGCGGTGGCTCATGCCTGTAATAACAGCACTTTGGGAGGCCGAGGCAGGTGGATCACGAGGTCTGGAGATCGAGACCATCAAGGCTAACATGGTGAAACCCCGTCTCTATTAAAAGTACAAAAAATTAGCCGGGTGTGGTGGCAGGCGCCTGTAGTCCCAGCTACTCGGGAGGCTGAGGAAGGAGAATGGCGTGAACCTGGGAGGTGGAGCTTGCAGTGAGCCAAGAGTTTGCCACTGCACTCCAGGATGGGTGACAGAGTGAGACTCTGTCTCAAAAAAAAAAAAAAAAATAGATATCTTAAGCAGCAGCCACCTCCTTGCCTCACAGCACAACACCAGAAGCTGTGGTGTGCCGAAATCGGTTCAGCACCGGCTCTCAAAAGGAACTATGAGGATCTCTTCCAAATCTGTGTTCCATGATGCCATGCCGGCCATGGTAGGAATATTTACACCAGAAAAATTAGTGAATGTTGCAGATCAGGGTTTTTTTCAGAGTTGATACTAAGCATTTACTGACACACCTGGCTAGAAGTAAGGCCCACCAGGCTCTGAAGCCAGAGGTCACATCCCAGCTTGGCCACTCCCTCTCTTAGGTAGTTATTTCACTTGTCTGGCCAGCATCCTCACTGTAAAATGGGGATTAGGATAATGCCTACCTCACAGCATGTTGTGGCAATGAAATAAGATAACACACACAAAGTGCTTAGAACAATGCCTGACACATAATGACTGCTCAATACATGCTAGTTCCCAAACAATGTTATTACCATTGACATCAGGAATAAAATAAGATTTTGTGTGTGAAAGCGGTTCCCGAAGTCTAATCAGTTCAACAAGACATGGAACAAAAGCCAGAAGTACATAACTATGGAACCATGAAAATAAATGCATCACGATTAGCAGAAGAAGTAATTACATGGCTGAACTACCCAAGGGAATCAACCAAAATATTTTTTGAATTAATAATGGAATTAAATGGGTGTTGGATAAAAGAAATACATTTAAAAATCATCAGCTTTTGTAAACCATTCCTCAGAATTTATCCAACAGAATAAAAATACCACTGCGCAAAGACAAATGCTCAAGGGTAATAGTGAGTTCACCGATCACAAGGGAGATGCCTCAGGGTATACTATCTTGGAATATTCTTTCTCTGTAACTCCAGGTCTCAAGCTCCCTTTTCCATTACTATTCAAAACTGTCCTTTTGCCAATCCAAGGTATGTTTGTCACTCCTGGCTTAAAGTGCACCCTCAGGATTCTCTCCCAGTCTCCCTTTTTCCTCCCCAGCCAGGGTCCATGTCTGGGGGAAGACACACAGGCCTTGATTATGGTGCTATCCTAGGGGCATGTGGGGAAGAGCTCATTGGTGCCATCCTTTGTCCAAGCTGGCCTTGACGGAATGATCCCCATCTTGATCTTGGGCATCGGCCTTCCTCTCCTGAGCATCAACCCCCATCTCCCTGGCTGGTGTCACTTCCCACCATACTCTCAGCACTAGCCTGGTGTAATGATTGCTCAGGAAGAAGCCCAGTGGTTTTCTCCTGCTGAGGTGGTCACCACCTCAGTCTAGAGGGTGTGACTCGTCCTTCAGTAATCAACTGTATCTTCTATGCAGTCCCTAGGGTAGGCTGTCCATGCCTCATGCCGTGCTAAGAAATCCCAGTGGCTCTCAATTCTCAGCTCCCCTCCCCCTACTCTGCTTTGGAAGCCTTGAAAACCTCTTAAATATTCTCCATAACCTATGGGGTGGGGAGGTGGGGGGCCTATCTCAGGCACTTTCTACCAAAACATGTCTTGCTGCCATTATTTCTGTGCTGCAGTCCACAGATGTTGCCCTCCTGATGTAGCAAACGGGTGGGGGCAATGTACCATGAAGCTCAGGAAACTTAAGCTTCAAGGCCCGTCATGCACACAGCCCTCTGCCCTGGGAGGGGCATCAGCAAATCATTTACATGAGTTTTCATTACAGTTCTCCAGGAGCAGACAAGAATGAAGTGCAAGCAGTTTATGTTGGAGCCAATGCCACGAAATACCAGTAGAGGAGTAAAATGAGAAAGGGAAAGCTGCCAGTCAAGGGGCATAATCAAGGAAGTTACTATTCTGGGTACCAGGCTTAATCCTGTTGGGGAATTCTGTGCCTCAAAGTTATCTCATCTGCAGAGGAAGTATGCTGGGGTCTGATATACCACCTTTAGTCAATCATTGGTTGGTGGCTGCTGGAGCACAAGGGAAGAAGAATTAATTCTCTGATACTTCTTAAATGCCGTGTGTCCTCAGGTCTATCTGCGGAGAGAAGTTCTCAGGCTCAGAGATACAGATGCTGGTAAAAGCCAAGCCAAATTAAGGCCTGTGGGGATATGGATGGGGCGCCAAGAGCTTACTACAACTTGGTTACATGTTTTTGTAAAATGTGCAAAAGTGGCCGGGCGCAGTGGCTCACACCTGTAATTTCAGCACTTTGGGAGGCCGAGGTGGGCAGATCACAAGGTCAGGAGATGGAGACCATCCTAGCTAACACAGTGAAACCCCGTCTCTACTAAAAATACAAAAAAGTTAGCCAGGCATGGTGGCGGGCACCTGTAGTCTGTAGTGCCAGCTACTCTGGAGGCTGAGGCAGGAGAATGGTGTGAACCCGGGAGGCGGAGCTTGCAGTGAGCCGAGATTGCGCCACTGCACTCCAGCCTGGGTGACAGAGCAAGACTCTATCTCAAAAAAAAAAAAAAAAAAAATCAGTGGTTGTCAGGGATTAGGGGAGAGAACGAGATGAATAGGTGGAACACAGAGGATTTTTAGGGCAATGAAACTGCTCTAGAAGATACTACAATGGTGGATACATGTCATTATACATTTGTCAAAAACCCATAGAATGCACAACACTAAGAGTGAGCCCTCATGTAAACTATGGACTTTGGGTAAGCATTATGTGTCAACATAGGCTCATCAGTTATAACCAATATGCCCATCTGGTGGGAGATGTTGGTAACAGGGGAGGCTGTACATATGTGGGGACAGGGATATTTGGAAAATCTCTGTATCTTTGTCTCAAATTTTCTATAAAACCAAAACTACTCCAAAAAAGGTTTAATAAAAATAAAAAATTTTAGTTTATAAAGGCTGTCATGTTTTCCACTCCAATTTCCCCTCTGTCACACTTCCCTCCCCTTGGGTAGTATGTGAAAAGTACCAGCAGCTCTCAGAATCTGGCCAAAGGGAAGTCCAGTTGGGGCTATACTCAGTTGGGGCTATAGTGGGATATATTATGTGATTCCAAGTCCCTTCCATGTGTAGTTGTTATCTGTAACCATTGTGATGAAGAAATGGCTTGGAGGCACACCCCAGCTGCCCACTGACTCACCCAGAGATGTGGGACCAGGGGTTGTGTTGCAATATGAATGTACCCTGCAGCATCTGGAACTGGAAGTATGGAAGTAGTGGAGGGGAGATGAAGTTTTACATATGCAATGCCGAAAGCTAGTCAGTCTATGGTACATCGGGCAGTTAATTAATAGAAATACTATATTGTTTTTCTGCTTTCTGTGACATTTGTGGTATTTGTCAACTTCGTACAATTTATAATTAAAACTTTTTTCTCATAATAAATACTTGCTTTCAGTTCCAATTTTATACTCAGATTTTTATTCTTTTTTCCTTTTTTTTTTTTTTTTACTCTTGTAGAGATGGGGGTCTCACTATGTTGCCCAGGCTAGTCTTGAACCCCTGGGCTCAAGTAATCCTCCTGCCTCAGCCTTCCAAAGTGCTGGGACTACAAGCATGAGTCATCATGCCTGGCCTACACTTTTTCTTAAAGAAGACACTCAAAAACAAACGTTTCTGTCCAGCTTGCTGTCAGAGACATAAACTTTTCTGCTGTTAGATCAACAAATATTCCTGAGGGCAGCAGTGATAGTCAAAATATTTATGCTCATAGTATGGGCGGCAACCAATCAATGGCTCCAGCATGGTCCTTTAAACTTAACTTACTGAATCAGGATATGCTCCTCCTCTTGGACTTTGAACCAAAGGAAAGGCCAGGAAGAAGGTTCCACATTAGTTTTAAAGCTCTCTTGCTTTCTTCTCTCAGTTTCTTCCAACCCAAGAAGAAATCATTTCTTCTTGGTGTGGTAGGAAATCTACCTGAGTCATCATCTTGCCACCACTTAGCCCTATGTTCAGAACATAAACACTATGTCCTCTGTATTCTCAGACTTCCAGGCTGTGGCTCTTAATATCTAAAGAGAAGGTTTTAAAATGTAAAAGCCTCTTTCTCTCTCAAGAGTCTGAATTTTGTTATTGGAAACTAGGGTTGCAAGTTAATTATGCAGCATAAAATTTGAAGTAACATTAATGTTAACCTATAGCAACGATTGAAAAATGATAGGATATCTATACTATAGCACCTCAATAAAGTTGATTCAACTTTTTTATCGATAAATAAAAGTTGTACATATTTATGGGGTACACATATATCCATACAACATGCAGTGGTCAAATCAAAGTAACTGGGATATTCATTAGCCTACACACTTGTTATTTCTTTGTGTCGTGATCATTCTAAATTTTCTCTTCTGGCTATTTTGAAATATACAATAAATTATTGTTATCTAATAATCACCCTACTGTGCTGTCAAACACTAGAACTTGTTTCTTCTATCTAACTGTAATTTTGTGCCCATTAGCCGGCCTCTCTTCATCCCCCTCCCACCTTTCCTAGTCTCTGGTAACCACTACTCTACTCTCAGCCTCCATGAGATCAACTTTTTAAACTTCCACATACGAGTGAAAACATACAATATTTGTCTTTCTAAGCCTGGCTTAGAAAATTGCACTTAACATAACGTCTTCCAGTCCTATACATGTTGCTGCAAAATGACAGAATTTACTTCTTTTCATGGCTGAATAGTATTCCATTGTGTATATATACCATATTTTCTTTATCCATTCATCCACTGATGGGCACTTAGGTTTGGACTGAACACAAGCCCACAAATCAAGTAACCATCTCAAAGAAAGATGTGTCTGAATTTCCAATGCATAAGATAGCAAAAAGATGCACAAAAATGGCCCACAATAATCAGTCATATGAAAAAGCATAAAATGGCCAGGTGTGGTGGTTGACACCTGTAATACTAGCACTTGGGGAGGCCAAGGTGGGTGGATCATGAGGTCAGGAGATCAAGACCAGCCTGATCAACATGGTGAAACCCCATCTCTACTAAAAATACACACACACACACACAAAAAAGCGGGGTGTAGTGGTGCACATCTGTAGTCTCAGTGACTCAGGAGGCTGAGGCAGGAGAATCACTTGAACCCGGGAGGTGGAGGTTGCAGTGAGCTGAGATCAGGCCACCGCACTCCAGCCTGGGTGACAGAGTGAGACTCTGTCTCAAAAGAAAAAAAAGCATAAAATACATCCTACATAATAACAACAAAGAACATAAACTTTTTAGGACTGATCCTAACAAAAATGTATAAAACCTATGTGAAGAAAACTACAAAACATTGTTAAGAAAGACAAATAAATATTAAAATAAATGAAAGAAAAACTAGTTCCTAAGTTTTGAAATTTAGAATATTTGCAGGATATTAATTCCCAGTGGGACTGGAGAGAGGGTGAAGCTTGAAAAAAAGAATTCCGAATTTATCTAGGAGCATACACAGGTAGATTAATAAAAAAATTACAGAAAGAAACAATGATGAGGGGACTTGACCCACCTATTGGAACTACACAAATGTGTTAATCCTCTATGGAAAATATTTTGAAATAGCTCTCAAAATTTTAAGGGCAATTACTCTTTGCCCCAGTAATTCTGCTTTTGGAATTTGTCCTACAGATATATCCACATGAACAAAATGACATTTATTCAAAGATATGTGTTGCAGTATTTTTTGTAATCATAAAATATTGGTAATAATCCTAATATCTATCAATAGGAAACAAGTTAAATAAACAACTATACAGTGGAATACCATACAGTCATGAAAAATAAAACAATGCAGATGAGCAAAGATATTTTTGAGTGAAACAACAACATGCAGAGAATATATATGGTATAGTATATACTTTTGCATAAAAGAAAGAGGAAAAGAGAAATAATCTATATGATCTATAAAATATATGACATATATGGTTGTTTACACACAGAATTTTCCCGAAGGAATATACAAGAAAATGGTAACAGTGATTGGCTCCAAGGAGGAAAACTGGGAAGTCAGGGGAGAAGGAGGGAGATTATGTTTTCATACTAAATCCTTCTGTGCCTTTGAGTTTTGTATCATGTGCAGGAATTGCCTATGTATAAGACAAAATAATTTTAAATGAATTAATGAAAATAATTTTTGATATTAAGACAAGAACTAAAAGATAGCTTAATACTAGGAATAACTGGCCAGGTAGGGTGGCTCACGCCTGTAATCCCAACACTTTGGGAGGCCAAGGCAGGCGGATCACCTGAGGTCAAGACTTTGAGACCAGGCCTAACCAACATGGAGAAACCCTGTCTCTACCAAAAATACAAAATTAGTTGGGTGTGGTGGCAGGTGCCTGTACTCCCAGCTACTCAGGAGGCTGAGGCAGGATAATCGCTTGAACCCGGGAGGTGGAGGTTGCAGGGAGCCGAGATGGCACCATTGCACTCCAGCCTGGGCAACAAGAGTGAAACTCCGTCAAAAAAAAAAGAAAAAAGAAACTAAGAATAACTAACTGTAAAATAGAATTTTATATGCATAAAATGATAATATGAGTTAGAAGAACCACAAATAGTTTAACAAATGTATTTGTCAAAAAAGAACCAATAGATGTTTTGAAAATGAAAAATGTAATTTTAAAGTAGAAACTTCATCTCAGCTTGCAAAACGAACTCCAAATAAATTACTGAATTAAATGTAAGGAATAAAATAAAAATCCTAGAGAACTATATTGGAGAATAATTAAATACTATAGCATGTAATGACTTTTTTAAAAATTAGTAATATTCAGTGATTAAGAAAAGGTATAGCAAAACAGATATTCCCGCCATATGCCAGACGCAACATAAACTCAATTACTATTGTTTTAAATGAAGGGATAGATGGGTGATTGCAGGAGTAATTTTACTTTTTGGGAAAGTAAACTAAGGAGTAATTAATGAGCTGAAAAATTTATCTGAGGAAATCTCTAAGAATTTGAAAGAAAGGAGTAAACCATGAAAATCTGATCTAATAATTCCCTCCCTTAGAAAACTGACATTACATACAGAAAAACAAAGCCTGATGGCAGCAGGCTTTTCATCAAGACAGAAGGCAATAGGGCAATACCCTTAAAGTACTGAAAAAAAAAAAAAAAAGAAACTGTCGACCTAGAATTTTACACGTAGAGAAAATGTTTTGTGAATGAAAGCAAAGTGAAGACTTTTTTAAACGTACAAAATCTAAAGTAATTCACAGCCAACCAGCATTAGAAATAATGTTACACAAAGTTCTTTAGACAGAATGAAAATGATATCAGAAAAAGTAAAGTATGCTAGAAATAATAAATATGTGGGTAAATACTTTCTTATTTTAAAAGTCTCTGTAAAATCTAATTAACTGTGGAAAGCAAACTAACAATTTATTATGAGTTTTAGAATATACATGTGGAAGTAACATGTATGTCAATAGCATAAGGGCCAGGAAGAGGGAAATGGAAGTATACTGGTATAAGATTTTTATACCACACATCAGTAGTATAATCTTTTTAACATTTATTTTTTAATTGACAAATTAAAAATGTATGTATATATTGTACACATGATGTTTTGAAATATGTATACAACATGGAATTGCTAAATCAAGCTCATTAACATATGCATTATTACCTCACATCATTTTTTGTGGTGAGAACACTTAAAACCTACAATCATCAATCTTCAAGAAGGCAGTATATTGTTATTAATTGTAGTCATCATATTGTACAATAGATCTCTTGAACTTATTCCTCCTATCTAACTGAAATGTTTTATCTTTTGTCCAACATCTCCTCAACCCCTATCCTCCACCCAGCCCCTGGCCACCACCATTCTACTCTATGCTTTTAGGAGTTTAACCTTTTTAGATTCCACATATAAATGAGATCATGCAGTGTTTGTCTCTCTGTGCTTGGCTTATTTCACATAACATAATGTCTTTTCAGGATTTCCTTCAGTTTTGAGATTCAATAGTATTCCATTGTGTATATATACCACATTTTCTTTATACATCTATCCATTGATGAACACTTAGGTGGATTCTGTATTTTGGTTACTGTGAATAATTCTGCTGTGAACATGGGAGTGCAGATATCTTTTCAACATACTGATTTCAGATACTTTGGATATATACCCAGTAGTAGCATTGCTGGATCATAAGGTAGTTCTATTTTTAAATTTTTGAGGAACCGCCATACTGTTTTCCATAATGGCTGTACTAATTTACATTCTCACCAATAGTGTGCAAGGGTTCCCTTTTCACCAGATCCTTGCCAGCACTTGTTATCTCTTGTCTTTTTGATAATAACCTTTCTAACAGCTATAGGGTAATATCTCACTTTAGTTTTAATTTGCATTTCACTGATAATTTGTGATATGGAGAATTTTTTCATACACCTGTTAGCAATTTACATGTCTTCTTCTGAGAAATGTCTACTCATGTTCTTTTCTCATTTTTTTAATCAGGTTATTGTTTTCTTGCTATTGAGTTTATTGAGTCCCTTATATACTTTGGCTATTAACTCCTTATCTGATATACATTTGCAAGTATTTTCTCCCATTATGCAGGTTGCCTCTTTCATGAGTGATATAATATTACTTGAACACAGACTGTAACACACTAAAGAAGTATACTACAGATGCTATAGCAGCCACTTAAAAAAAGGCATAGCTAATAACTAGTAAGCTAATAAGAGGAGACAAAATCAAATCATAAAAAATACTCAATCTAAAAAAAGGCAGAAAAAGCAGGAGAGACAGGAAAAAAGAGAAGAGATAAAAATAAATAAATAAACCCAAATAGTAAGATGACAGATTTAAAACCAACTATATCAGCCAGGCACAATGGCTCAGCCTATAATTCCAGCACTTTGGAAAGCCGAGGCAGGAGGATCACTTGAGCTCAGGAGTTCGAGATCAGCCTGGGCAACATGGTAAGACTCTGTCTCTATTAAAATAAAAAAATTTAGAACAAAATAAAATAAAACCCCAAACTATCTAAATAATTATATTAAATGTAAATGGTCAACAACAGAATTTATTTATTTATTTATTTTTTTTTGAGACGGAGTCTCACTCTATCGCCCAGGCTGGAGTGCAGTGGCCGGATCTCAGCTCACTGCAAGCTCCGCCTTCCCAGGTTTACACCATTCTCCTGCCTCAGCCTCCCGAGTAGCTGGGACTACAGGCGCCCGCCACCTCGCCCGGCTAGTTTTTTTTTGTATTTTTTAGTAGAGACGGGGTTTCACCATGTTAGCCAGGATGGTCTCGATCTCCTGACCTCGTGATCCGCCCGTCTCGGCCTCCCAAAGTGCTGGGATTACAGGCTTGAGCCACCGCGCCCGGCCAACAACAGAATTTAAATGCAGAGATGGCTGAATTGGAAAAAAAAGAGCAGGAAGCTGCTATATGTGATCTATGAGAAATACACTTTAAATGTAAAAACGCAAATAGGTTAAAAGAAAAAAAACAGAAAAAGATACAACATGCCAACACTAATCCAAAAAAAGCAGCAGTGAGCATATTAAAACTAGATAAAATAGACTTAAGAGCATATAGCAGGCATGATTGTCATTAGCAGCCAAAGTTATATATCCTTCCAATTTAGGAAGAACAAAAATAAAAGATACATTTCATGCCCCCGACCCCCAGCATGAAAATAAATCCCTGTGATGAGTCACATCCCCACCCTTTGCAATGGCAGGACCACGTGATTGAGTCTGGCCAGAATCACATGGATTTAGGAATGGTCATTTCTCAAAGAAGGGATTCAAGGCCACTGAATAAAGACAGATGTCCACTAACAAGTGTATGATAAGGGACTGGCTACCTCTCTAACACATCATACGTGTGAAGCACAGTCATGGTGTGGTCCTATCCAAGAACAATGTGACAATGACGGACGAGATTGACAGGAGAACATTTACAGGGCTTATTAGCTCTGGAGATGATTTATTTTACTTTCTAAGAGAATAAATGAGGAATTGCCTGAGAATTTATCAGCATAAACTCTACATTTTGGGATTCCTTGAATAAAAAATAAGATGTCAACATCAAATCTAGGTTTTCAGTAAAGACACAGAAGTTGATTTTACAGTATTATATTATTTGTGCTCCAATGGACTTACTCAAATGCTCCTGTTATCCTTCAATATTTTCCCCAAATAATTTCTTCCAAAAATAAAATTCAAGCATTACCACCCCAGTGTAAAGCTGGGAACCTTCTAAATCTACTTCCAGTTCATAATGCATTGGGAGGCTTACTAAGGAAAAGTAAGGCTCAGGATCAAGATAGAACACCTCAAATCACAGATTACTAGGACTGAAAAGGAATTTAAGAAGCTTCTATTTCAACCTCCCTTCCACAGGGACTGAGCTAACCACGGCACTTATATGTGATCTTCAAGAAAGATTGATTGACCAGCTGATTTTCATGCATACTTACTTTGCTTAATTGGTAAATGTCTTCATAGTTATTTGAAAAAGGACTTATTTTTTCATTCAGTGTGCTTTGCAACATACCACACATACACACACATAAGTCAACCACCACTGATGCCCCAAAAGAAACAAGAACCCCCAGTACATATTACAGGCCTTCTTCAACCTAAGGGTTGAAGAAGTTTGCCACCTACTTTTTGCTGAAGTGTTTTGTTCTTCATGAAATATTGCTCATAATTATAAATCAATGCCAGTACACAGATTGAGGTCTGTAGCCTTTGGCAACTATTTTCCAATAAGATGTAAATTTTTCCTTCTTTCTTAAAAAAAACTATAGGTAAAACAGCAACTCAAAGTACTTTATATATATGTGTGTGTGTGTGTATATATATTTATATGTGTGCATATATGTATATGTATATATATGAAAGAAAACCAAAAGCTCAAAGATCCTACATGAAATATTTAACAGCGTTCATATTCATTTGAAGTCCCTCTGCTGATCATTCTCATTATATGTGCTTCTAGGTTTTAAAAAATAATAATGATAAAATTAATCACAAAAATTTGGAAACAGTGAATACATTTTTTCTAACATTTCTGCTTCTAGTTCTCTCCCCCACTCTAGCATTTCTTTTCCTGCCTGCTTTCTTTCCTGGGGTTTGAGTCAGATGCCAGGCATTCCTTATTACCCTTTCTCAGAAAACACTTTGGCAAATCTGGCCCTGACCTGTCTAGTTCTGAGCTGGCTTCAAAATTTTCCATTATTATTTGCAAAGCTCCTGTTACCTAGTTTATGACATATTTCTTGACTTAATGTTTCACAGGGGGTCTGAAACATAGGCTATAAAAGGCATACCAAGTCTTCAAAACAATGCCTAATTACTAACAGAGTAATTAGAGGTAGGCACCAAAAGCCATGCCCACTTATTACATGGGGATCCTCTACAGACTAGGTTGTGAATGTATCAGAACAAGATATATTGTCCACTAAATTCTGATAGCAGAATCTATCCCCACAACTTACTCTTCCTTCCTGACTCCCATTTTAAATCTTTTTGCCTTTCCTATTTCCTCTGCAGAATCTGTTGGGCTACTCTGCATCTCTTTCACTTTATCCTGTAGGCTAGAATCCTTCCTGTAAATACTGGAAAATATTAAAATATCTCTCCATATATCAAGGATGGGGTCATAACAGAACTACTAGGGTGGGGCAAGGGCAAGACTAGAGGATTTGTGAAATCCTTTGTGATCATCTGATTCTATGGTGATAAATCAACCCAACTGTAGAGTTTATTTAAAATATTATCACAGGTATAAATGAGTTGAAAGGCTTTTGATAAATGAAACCTAGTTAATAAAGATTGGCCCATAAGAACTATCACTTGTGGAGGTGTATAATTGTGATAATTAAACTACATTAGCAAAACTACATCGAGTCTCATAGGCCAGGAATAGGGAGATAGAAACAGATTTGGAGAAGAAAAATATTGTCAAAGCCAGAAATTTTTGAATATAGGTGATTCTCTGCCAAAGTTTCTTACTCTAACTGGTAAGGCAACAGAAATCCTTGATGAAACACAGCTACATGAAACTCTAAACAGAAACCCACTGTCTCTGGTCAGAGATTTAAGGTTAATATATATTTGTCATATATATAAATATATACACAGTTGACCCTTGAACAACACAAGTTTGAACTGCAAGGGTCCACTTATACACAATTTTTTTCAACTAAATGCAGATGGAAAAGACAGTATTTGCAGGATACAAAACCAGAGTATCTGAGGGCTAATTTTTCCTATAAGCTCCTTCCACAGGGCCAACTGAGAGACTTGACTATATGAGGATTCAGGTATGTGTGGGAGCAGAGGGGAAGTCCTAGAACCAACCGCTCACGTATACCAGGGCATGGCATGTATGTAATTTACTTCTCAAAATTCTCTGAAGTAGTAGTTATTTTTTCTATTTCTAAAAAGTTCCCCTACTTTTTAATATGTGAAGAATCAGCTTCAGAGATGAAGCAACTTGACCAATATAATGTGGATATTGAGAAATTAGAAAAAGACGCTGGAGGTAGTTTTCCTTTTTCTTAACCACCCAAGACCAATTTTAACTTCTGCTTCACAGAGAAGTCCATGAACAAGAGGAGAAAAACCAAAAGGTACAGGAGGAAAGGAGTAAGGGAGACCTGCAGAGATTGTCGAGAGAGTTGTATGTCCAAACATCCCACTGAAATGCAAGCTCCATGAGGATGAAGATTTCTGTCCTATAGGTTCAATATTATAGACCCAGCACTGGCCTAGCACAGGTATTTCACAAATATCTGTTGAATAAATGAATGAATGAATATGTGGTATGAATACGCTACTTCAAGTTTTGATTAAGCTTAGCATATAAGGCAGAGCTTTTGAAATTGTATTAATGTTTTATATATTTTTTAAATGAAATTAAATCAAAATTAAAAAGTAATCTTGAGAATTACAGTTTTGAGTTTCACATGTAAAGAGCATAGAATTCCTTACCCTGTCCTAACAACAAGTAAAACACTGATGAAACTGAAATAGAAATATTAATAACTTTTCTTGGATCCATCAGAGAAGTGAGGTCACAGGACAAATCATTGTCTTGAAAATTGGAGAGACAGACAAAATAAATACAGAAACTTATGACACCAGAGCAGACACTTCTGCAGGAACCAGTGCCAGGGTAAGAGAACCTAAACTACAATTGACGAATTGCTGGAGGCTCAGTGTAGACAAGTCTGAGAGATAAAAACTCCAGAGGGGACACAGTCATAACAACATACCCACATTTTTGTGAGTTTTACCTATAAAACTCCATAAGGTCTTCGCAAGAAATATCAGAGAAAAATCTCATGTTTCCAGTTGGAGGATAGAAAAAGTAATCATTTGCAAAATGTATTTCTGATGTATTTCAATACACCAAAGCATTCTGTTATTCTTATTAACGCCTGCTCTTAGGATAAACTATTTTACTAGAGGCTAACCTAATGGGGTTTTATCAACCTTAGGGAAAAGAAATACTTAACTCCAGCCTCCTATAGCCATTCTGTGCCAACTAAGGGGGACACACATCCTGTCCCACATAAGGGGTGGAGGGGACTGCAAAGTGCTGGTGAAGTTCACAGTCCAGAGATGCAGGCTTACCAAAAGATGGAGACCTAATGTTAGGACTATAAAATGCTTTCCCTCCCCCCACAATTTACCACTACATTACTAACGGCCTATTTAGTGCAGTTCCTTTCACCCATTATATCATGTCCGCTTTTCAACAAAAATTACAAAGGCATACTAAAAGGTAAAAAAAATACAGTTGAAAAGATTAAACAAGCATCCAGAACCAGAGTCATATATGGCAGAAAATTAGAATTATTAGACCAGGAATTTTTAAGGATTATAATTAACATGCAAAGACTTTTAAAAGAAAAAGTGAATAATAGGCAAAGCCAGATGAATAATGTCAGCAGAAATACGAAAATTCTAAGAAAGAATAAAAAAGGAATGCCAGAGATGAAAATCACTGTAACAGAAATGAAGGACTCTGATGTGCTCATTAGCAAACTGAAAAGCTAAGGAAAGAATTTCTGAGTTTGAGGATATGACAATAGAAATTTCCTAAACTGAAAAGCAAAGAGAAAAAGGACTGAAAAAAAATGGAACACAGCATCCAAAAACTGTGGAACAGCTACACAAGGTGTCAGTATATGTAATGAAAATGCCAAAAGGAGAAGAAAGAGACAAAGAAACTGAGCAATATTTGAAGCAATAATGACTTTCCCCAAAATCAATGTCAAACACAAAACCACAGATTCAGGAAGCTTAGAGAACACCAAGCAGAATAAATGCAAAAAACAAAACACAAACAAACAAACAAAACACCCTACACCAACAAAAAGTATACCTTGCCTACCTATAGAGTAGCATAGATTATATCCAATGTCTTCTCAGAAGCCATGAAAGGAAGAAGGGAGTGGAATGAAATATTTAAAGTGTTTAGAGAAAACCACCACCAGTCTAGAATTCTATACTCTGAAATTATCCTTCAAAGGGTAAGGAGAAACAAAAACCTCACACCAACAAACTTGGAAGGAATTTGTTGTCAGTAGACAAACCTTGCAAAAATAAGTTTAAAAGTTTTTGAGAGAGAAGAAAAATGATATAGGTCAGAAATCTGGGTCTACATAAAGAAAGCAAGGGCATCACAGAACGAATAAAAAACAGAACCATTTATTTTTCTTATTCTTAATTAATCTAAACTAATTAATTAATCTTAATTAATCTAAATGAAAACAAAATAAAAAGCAATAATGTATTTGATTACTTGGATAGATAGATATGCACATGTATGTGTATGTGTAAGTAAAATGAATGACAGTAATGATATATGAGACATGAAGAAGGAATTAGAATGATTTTTTATTATAAGATACTCAATACATTTGAAGAAGTAGGGAGTATTATTTTAAAGTGGACTTGGATTAGTTATAAATGTATATTGCAAACTTTAGGGCAACCACTTGAAAAATGAAAAAAGAGGTATAACTGATCGGCTAAGAAAAAAGAGAAAATAGAATCATATAAAATGCTCAACTGAAAACTACAAAAGTTGGAAAAAGAGTGGAAAACAAAAATGGGAACAAAGAATAATGGCAACAAATAGAAAACAGTAACAACATAGTATATCTTAATCCAACTATATCAATAATCACTTTGAATGTCAGTGGTCAAAATGGACAAATTAAAAGACACAGATTGTCAGAGTGGATCATAAAACAAGATCCAATTATATGTTGCCTACATAAAACAAACGTTAAACATAAAGACACATATAGATTAAAAGTAAATGGATGAAGAAAAATATATTATGCTAACATTAATTTTAAAAAGTAGTAGTTATATTAATTTCAGAAAAAGGAAATTGCAGAGCAAGGAAAGTTATCAGGGACAAAAAAAGGCATTACATAATGATAAAGGGGTCAATTCTTCAAGAAGACATAACAACTCTTAATGTGTATCTGCCTAATAAAAGAAAATGCATGAGGCAAAAACTGATGGAACTTCAAGAAGAAGTAGATGAATCCACTATTACAGTTGGAGACATCAGGACCCCTCTATCATAAACGGACAGGTCCAGGAGGCAGAAAATCAGCAAGGACATAATTGAACTCAATGGCATGATAAATCAGTAGGATACAATGGACATCTAAGATTATTTCATCCAACAACAGAAAAATACATAATCTTCCAAAGCTCACATGAAACATTCACTAAAATAGAAGACATTCTGGGTGATAAAACACAACAAATTTAAAAGGATAGAAATAATACAGTGCATGCTCTCAGACCATATGGAATTGAACTAGAAGCTGATAAAACAATAGCTGGAAAATCCCAAAATACTTGGAGATGAAACAGCACACTTCTAAATAACACATGGGGAAAAAATACTTTAAGAAAAAAATTTTAAATATTTTGAACTAAATAAGAATAAAAACACAACATATCAAAATTTGGGGGATGCCATGAGGAAAATTGCTAGCATTAAAAGCCTATGTTAGAAAAGGAGAAAAACCTAAATTTGATGATCTAAGTTTCCACTTTAGAAAACTATAAAAAGAGGAGCAAATTAAATCCAAAGTAAGCAGAAGAAAAGAAATAATAGAAATTAGAGCAACAATTATTACAATTAAAAACAGAAAATCAATAAAGAAAATCAATAAAACCAAAAGCTAGCTCTTTGAAAAAATAAATGAAATGGATAAGCCTCTAGCTGGTCTAAGCAAGAAAAAAAAGAGAGAGAGAGAGGACACAAATTAATATTATCGGAAACAAAAGAGGAGACATCACTGCAAATCATGGACATTAAAAGGAGAAAAAAGAAATAATATACACAATTCTATGCCTATAAATTTGATAACCTAGCTGAAACGGACCAATTCCTTTGAAGACATAATCTGTCAAAACTCACATAAGAAATAGGCTATCTGAGGCTGGGTGTGGTGGCTCATGCCTGTTATCCTAGCACTTTGGGAGGCCAAAACAGGCGGATCACTTGAGGTCAGGAGTTTGAGACCAGCCTGGCCAACATGGTGAAACCCTGTCTCTACCAAAAATACAAAAAAAAAAATTAGCCAGGCATGGTGGTGGACATCTGTAATCCCAGCTACTTGGCAGTCTGAGGCAGGAGGATCACTTGCGCCCAGGAGGCAGAGGTTGCAGTGAGCCAAGATCACACCACTCCACTCCAACCTGGGCAACAGAGCAAGACTTCATCTCAAAAAAATAAATAAATAAAATAAAAAAGAAAGAAAGAAAAGAAAAGAAATAGGCTATTTGAATAGCACTACTTCTATTAAATTAATGGAAACACTAATTAATAACCCCCCAAGACAGAAAGCAGAAGGTTCAGATGGGTTAGCTTGTGAATTCTACCAAACATTTAAGAGAGAGATTACATCAATTCTCAATAATCTTTCCAAAGATAGAATCTGAGGGAATACTTCTTAACTCATCCTATGAAGCCATCATTACCCTAAGAAAAAAACCACACTAAGACATTCCAAGAAAACTACAGAGCAATATCTCTCATGATTATAGATTCAAAAATTCTCAACAAATTATTATCAAATTGAATACAACAATGCATAAAAATAATGATACTTCATGACCAAGTGGGATCTATCCCAGGTATGCAAGATTGGTTCAGCATTCAAAAATCAATAGGTTAAAAAATCACATGAATATATCAATAGCTGCAGAAAAAGCATTTGACAAAACCCAATATCCATTCATGAAATAACCTCTCAGCAATTTAGGAGTGAAGGGAAACTTCCCGACTGGGTGCGGTGGCTCACGCCTGTAATCCCAGCACTTTGGAGGCCAAGGGGGACAGATCACTTGAGGTCAGGAGTTCAAGACCAACCTGGTCAACATGTTGAAACCCCATCTCTACAAAAAATACAAAAATTAGCCAGGCATGGTGTTGGGCAACTGTAGTCCCAGCTACTCGGGAAGCTGAGGCACGAGATCGCTTGAACCTGGGAGGCAGAGGCTGCAATGAGCGAAGATCACACCACTGCACTCTAGCCTGGCAACACAGCAAGACCCTGTCTCAAAAAAAAAAAAAAGGTGTGAGGGGTAATTTCCCACCAAGGTTAGGAATAAGGCAAGAATGTCCCTTCTCATCATTCCTTTTCAACATAATACTAGAAATCTTAGCTAATGTAGAAAAATTATATAGATTGGGAAAGAAGAACTAAAACTGTCTTTGTTCATAGGTGACATGATCATCAATGTAAAAAATCCAAAAGAATTGATTAAAAATTTCTGAAATTCATAAGCAATTATAGCAGGATTGCAAGATAAAAGGTTAATGTACAAAAGTCAATCATATTCTTATATGCCAGCAATAAACAAGTGGAATTTGAAATAAAAATAACATCAGCCAGGCACAGTGGCTCACACCTGTAATCCCAGCACTTTGGGAGGCCAAGGCAGGGAGATCACGAGGTCAGGAGTTTGAGACCAGCCTGGCCAACATGGTGAAACCACGTCTCTACTAAAAATACAAAAATTAGCCAGATGTGGTGACACATGCCTGTAATCCTAGCTACTCAGGAGGCTGAGGTAGGAGAATTGCTTGAACCCTGGAGGCAGAGGTTGCAGTGAGCTGAGATCACGCCACTGCACTCCAGCCTGGACGACATAGTGAGACTCCATCTCAGAAAATAAATAAATAAATACATAAATAAATAAATAACATTATTATTTACATTAGCACCCCAAAAATGAAATACTTAGGAATAAATGTAACAAAATACATACAAGATCTATACAAGGAAAACTACAGAATTCTTTTGAACGACAGCAAAGCAGAACTAAATAAATGGAGAGATCGTTCATGTTCATGAATAGTAATATTCAATATTGTCAAGATGTCAGTTCTTCCAAACTTCATCTATAGAGTCAGTAAAATATCAATCAAAATCCCAGAAGAACAGAGTTGGAGGACTCACACTACCCAACTTCAAGACTTATTATAAAACTACAGTAATCAAAATGATTTGGCATAGGCAAAAAGAAAAATAGATTGACAAATAGATAAATATAACAGAAAAGAGATATTAGAAATAGATTCAACTAAATATAGTCAACTGATCTTTGACAAAAGAGAAAAGGCAATACAACGAAGCAAAGATGGTCTTTTCAACAAATGGTGCTGGAACAACTGGACATCCACATGCAACAAAACGAATTTAGACACAGATTTTACACCCTTCAAAAAATTAACTCAAACTGGATCACAGATCTAAATGTAAAATGCAAAACTATAAAACTCCTAGAAGATAACATAGGGAGAAAATCTAGATGACCCCGGATATGCCATTGACTTTTTAGATACAAAACAAAAGGCATGATCCATAAAAGAAATAATTGATAAGCTGGACTTCATTCAAATTAAAAACTTCTGCTCTGTGAAAGACAATGCCAAGTGAATGAGAAGAAAAGTCACAGACTGGGAGAAAAATATTTGAAAAATATACATCTGACAGAGTGCTATTATCCAAAATACACAAAGAACTCTTAAAACTCAATAATAAGAAAATGAACAACTTGATTTATAAGTGGGCAAAAAACCTTTACAGACACTTCACCAAAGAAGATACATGGATGGCAAGTAAGCATATGAAAAGATGTTCAGTGTAATATGTCAATAGGGAATTGCAAATTAAAAACACCTATTACAACAGCCAAATTCCAAAACACTGACAACAGCAAATGCCTGTAAGGATGCAGAACAATAGAAAGTCTCATTCATCGCTGGTGAAAAAGCAAAATGGAACAGAAACATTGTAAGCCAGTTTGGCAGTTTTAAAAAAACTAAACATATTCTTACCATACGATCCAGCAGTCTCCCTCCTTAGTATTTACCCAAATGAACTGAAAATTTATGTCTACACAAAAATCTGCACACAGATGTTCATGGCAGCTTTATTTTTAATTGCCAAAACTTGTAAGCAACCAAGACGTTCTTCAGTAGGTAAACAAATAAGTAAACTGCTTTGCTGGGTGCAGTGGCTCACACCTGTAATCCCCCAACACTTTGGGAGGCCGAAACGGGTGGATCGCTTAAGCCCAGGAGTTCGAGACCAGCCTGGGCAATGTGGTGAAACCCTGTCTCTACAAAAATAAAAATAAAAAATTAGCCAGATGTGGTCACACACACCTGTAGTCCCAGCTACTCAGGAGGCTGAGGTGGGAGGACTGCTCCAGCCCGGGAGGTCGAGGCTGCAGTGAGCCAAAATAATGCCACTGCACTCCAGCCTGGTCGACAGAGCAAGATGCTGTCTAAAATAAAATAAAACAAACTGTGCTTCATCCAGACAATAAAATATTCTGCACTAAAAAGAAATGAGCTATGAAGCCATGAAGAGACATTGAAATGCATATTACTAAGTGAAAAAAGCTAATCCGAAAAGGCTACATGCTGTACAATTCCAACCATATGACATTCTAGAAAAGGTAAAACTATAAACACAATGAAAAGATAAGTGCTTGCCAGGGACTAGGGCTTGGGGAAAGGATGAGTAATACAAGGCACAGATGATTTTTAGGGCAATAAAACTATTCTGTATGATACTACAATGGTGGATACACGTCATTATACATTTTTCAAGCCCGTAGAATTTATAACACCATGAATGAATCCTAAAGTAAACTATGGATTTGAGCTGATAGTGATGTGCTGATGTAGGCTCATCAATTATAGTAAATGTACCACTGTGGTGCAGGATGTGAGCAGCAGAGGAGGTCATGCATGTATGGGGACAGGAGGTATATCAGAACTCGCTTACTTTCCCCTCAATTTTACTGGCAAACTAAAGCCACTCTAAAAAAATAAAGTTTATTAA
The DNA here is from genome assembly GCF_009764315.1 of Trachypithecus francoisi. Taxonomy (NCBI): domain Eukaryota; kingdom Metazoa; phylum Chordata; class Mammalia; order Primates; family Cercopithecidae; genus Trachypithecus; species Trachypithecus francoisi. The sequence goes on from NW_022681468.1 coordinate 47,811,321, forward strand.
TTTAAAAAATCAGTTACTAAATATTAAAAAAGTAACCTAACTATCAAATTGGTGACATAACTACAGAGAATAATTATTTCAGTAACTTTTAAATATAATATTTGACTTTCTAGATAGATAGATAGATAGATAATACAAAAAGATACAGGTATGAACATAGGTATAGATATATGATACATATAGATATATCCTATTGGTTCTGCTTTTCTGGAGAACCCAAACTAAGATACAGAGACCAAAGACAGTTTATTACTCATAGCAATAGCAGTAGCCAGAGTATCATAATTTCTGCACTGGTTTCTCAAGACTCAGTTCTAACACAGCAACACAAAGAGGGACAGATGACCCTGCACATGTAATGGGTTGCATTTGAGCAAAGAAACTCTGCATTTAGGTAATTCTAATACTTTTATACTCCAAGAAGTTTGCCTGCCCTTTGCTCCAGAGGGAGACACTATCACTGTCTTCCAACATCATTGGACTATACAAACATCTTTGAAAATACAATACAGACAGCAGGCAGTTAGAGCCTTGACTTGTAAGATCAAGAGAAACACAAAATCCCCATGGAGAATTGTCTTCTAATGATCTAATTAGCTGACCAATCCTAAAATTGGTAAAAATGGAACAACCAGACATCATATGTCTCCTGATGTGCTAAACAAGAAGTCCACATAACCACTCAGAGGTTGTTCTTGCCAGAGAGGCTCAATCTAAATCTAATCAAGTCTAGAAATCTAGCTACCAGCTTATAGAAAATGGAGGGGATAAAGAACAACTTGAACATAAATTGTATTGGATAAATGATTCAGTTCCCCCATCCAAAAGGCGAAATTTTAAAAGATGGGAGAAGAAAGGACAGTTATGGCTTAAAAGAGACTTGAGAATGCAATGTCCAGTCTTTGTCTAATTCTAATCTAAAACAGTCAATTTAGGACAAGTTTTAAACAAAAGAAAAGATTCAACATGGGCAGGGAATCAGGTAATATTAAAATTATATGAGAGAATTAATATTATTATTATTATTATTAGGGCTTATAATGGTATTAGGGTTATATGTTTTTGAAAATCCTGTGTGTTCAAGTTAGTTACTGAACTATTTATGAATAAAATATGACATTAACATTTGCTTTAAATTACTTCAGTACCACCAACAACAACCAAAGGAGAAGGAGAAAGAGAAAACAAACTTTACAAAATGTTATTAATTATTAAAACTGGGTGATTAATACATAAAAGTTTATAATACTATTTTCTCCTATATAATTTTGAAATTTTCTGTTTAAAAGTTGCATAAATAAATAATACTGTAGAAGAATTTGCTTAAAGAACCAAATGAAAGTGAGAGAAGTTAATTGTAAACATAGGGGTCTGAGGGCCCCTGATGGAGTTGCTTTAATTCAGACTCTAGTGGAGCATCTCAGATCTTCCGAAGCCTTACCTTCAAAAGAGAATAACTTCCATTTCCCTTTGTTACATTTTTCACTGAGATGATAGAGCTTCTATTTTTTTTGGGGGGGGTATCTTCCTGTCTTTGTTTATATATTTTATTATACTTTAAGTTCTGGGATACATGTGCAGAACATGCAGGTTTGTTACATAGGTATACACACGCCATGGTGGTTTGCTGCACCCATTAACTCATCATCTACATTAGGTATTTCTCCTAATGCTATCCCTCCCCTAGACCCCCATCCCCCGACAGGCCCCAATGTGTGATGTTCCCCTCCCTGTGTTCATGAGTTCTCATTGTTCAACTCCCACTTATGAGAGAGAACATGCAGTGTTTGGTTTTCTGTTTCTGTGTTAGTTTGCTGAGAATGATGGTTTCCAGCTTCATCCACATGGATTAAAGACTTAAATGTTAGACCTAAAACCATAAAAACCCTAGAAGAAAACCTAGGCAATACCATTCAGGACATAGGCATGGGCAAAGAGTTCATGACTAAAACACCAAAAGCAATGACAACAAAAGACAAAATTGACAAATGGGATCTAATTAAACTAAAGAGCTTCTGCACAGCAAAAGAAACTATTATCAGCGTAAATGGGCAGCCTATAGAATGGGAGAAAAATTTTGCAATCTATCCATCTGACAAAGGGCTAATATCCAGAATCTACAAGGAACTTAAACAAATTTATGGGTTTCTATTTTTTTAAAAGGTAGGAGAGGCCGGTCACAGTGGCTCATGCCTGTAATCCCAGCACTTTGGGAGGCCAAGGCAGGCAGATCGCTTGAGGTCTGGAGTTTGAGACCAGTCTGGTCAACATGTTGAAACTCCGTCTCTACTAAAAATACAAAAAAAATTAGCCGGGTATGGTGGCAGACGTCTGTAATCCCAGCTACTCAGGAGGCTGAGGCAGGAGAATCGCTTGAACCCACAAGGCAGAGGTTACAGTGAACTGAGAACGCACCACCGCACTCCATCCTGGATGACAGAGCGAGACTCCACCTCAAAAAAAAAAAAAAGGTAGGAAAGATAGCAAAGTAGAAAGAAACAGAGAGGAACTGAGGGGCGAGCAAGAGAGAGACTGATTTTTGTCTAAAAACAAAAAACAAACATAAGGGTGCATTTGCCTTGGATTTTTCCCCAAGGTCTCACTCAATCTATATGAGGCAAAATTTAGCTGTAGTTTTCTTCCTGTGTCCTTTTAAATTCCTCTTATCATTATTTATTATTTCAACAAATTCTTACACTTTGGGCACTGTGTGAGAGGCAAAGAACATGAGCAAAAAAGATGTGTCCCCTTCTGTGGAATTTATAGTCTAGTGGAGGGGACATCCATTAATCTAATGGTCATGTGGATGAGTGTTTAGTTATCAACTGAGATTAATCCTGTGAAGGAAGTAAAAGAAGATATTTCTATAAGGGCAAATGACACAACAACTTTGGGAAGCAAATACAACACCCCTAAGGAAGTGGCCCTTAGATCTAAAGTATAAGTGGATGTTAACTAAGTACAGGAACCTGGGGAGAGCTGTTCTAGGGCAGTCAAGATGAAGGCCTTGAGCTCAGTCTGCAGAAAGGAAGACGTATTAAAGAGGACACCAGAGTACACTAAGGAGGGAGACTAGGAGACCCTTGCAGTAGCCACATTAGAGATAATGGTGGTTTACATGAGAATGTTGGCAGTGGAGATGGAGAGATGTGAACCACTGGAGAGATATTTGGCAGTAAAATTGACCTGACTTGGTAATGGATTAGATATGACAATGAGTATGCATGTTTCTTATTGTACTCAGTATTATTTCTGCAATATTCACTTAAAGCACTAACATTTGGGGGGCTGCTTTGTCAGTATATGACTGGATGAATTGATTGTAGGGTGCCAGGAAAAGTTACTAGGAGCTGGTCCTAAAGAAAGACTGAGCTAAGTATTTTACATGAAGATGGAAAAACTGTGAGGAGAGAACTGGGACAGCTGTCTAGCATCTTACCACTTCTATCAATACACACAAATACATTCCAACTTACTGCCCAGCCCCTGAGGAAAGAGGACTTTTCTGAAGTCAAGAGATCCGGTTTGCTTTTAGACTCTTACAAGCTGAAAGACATTGGTCATTTTACGTTTCTGAGTCAGGGAACTCAAGTACTGCCTTCGAGGACCATGAACAGAGACTCCTGACTCCTATAATAGGGTACCTGGGCTGAAATCTGGAGGGGAAGAAGCAGGTGGGAGCAGTTTACACCTGGGAGTGATGAGCCCTGCAGTACTCCTTTCAGGAAAGACTGGTCCCTTCTTCTTGTGAAATCATGCAAATGGTCCTTTTTATTGTACAAATGTAAAGAATGTTCAAAAGAGTGTCTTTGCTTTAAATTTGTCTATCCAAAACCTGGTTACCTCCCCACCCACAGAGGGAAAGATCCAGGGTTCTAGTAAGCAACAGTCTACTAAGTTTTCTCTAATGACTATAAATGTGAAAAGAGAAGAAATGGCAGGTGAGGTGGAGTTGGAGATGGGGAAAGAGTCCAAGCAAGATAGATGTAACAACATAATCGAACATAATTTTTTCTGAGAAGGAAGCAGAGCAAGATGGCCAACTAGAAGCCTCTACATCCTCCTTACATGAACACCAAATTTAACATCTATACACACACATTAAAAAAAAAAAAAAAAAAACCTTTATAAGAACCAAAAATTAGGTAAGCAATTACAGTACATAGTTTCAACTTCATATCACTGAAAGAGGCACTGAAGAGAGTAGGAGAGACAGTCTTGAATTGCAAATGCCACCCCTCCCACATCCCCCAGCAGTAGCCACATGGCATGCACTTGGAGGAGAGAGAGAACAGTGATTGTGGGGCTTTTCATGGGAACTCATTGCCTCCCTGTCACAGAAGAAAGCAACACCAGGCAGAACTCAGCCAATGTCCTTGAAGGGAGCATTTAAACCACCTAGCCAGACGGATTGTCCATCCCAGTGGCCAGAATTTGCTACCATGGGGTAAAGTGCAATGGGGTCCTAAATAAACTTGAAAGGCAGTCTGGGTCACAAGGACTGCAACTCCTAGGCAAGTCCTAGTGCTGTACTGGGCACAGAGCCATTGGATTGGGGTCACACAACCTCGTGAGACACCAGCTGGGGCAGCCAAGGGAGTGCTTGTGCTACCCCTCCCTCAACCCCAGGCAGCACAACTAACAGCTGGCTACTCCAAAAGACACTCCTTCCTTCTGCTTCAGGAGAGGGAAGAGCAAAGAGGGTTCTGTGCTGCAACTTGGATATTAGCTCAGCCATGGTAGGGTAAGGAACCAGGCAGAGTCCTGAGGCACCCAATACAGGCAGGCCCTAGGTTCCAGAAGACATTTCTAGATATATTCTGGGCCATAAGGGAACCCACTGCTTTGAACAGAAGATCCCAGTCCTGGAAGGATTCATCATCTGCTGGTGATGAAAACACACTTGGGCCCTGAGTAATCAGCCCCAAAAGCCAGGTAGTACATGTTGTTGGCCTGGGGTAAGACTCTGAGATGTGCTTGCTTCAAGCATGACCCAGCATATTACTAGCTGTGGTGACTACTGGGAGAGATTCCTTCTGCTTAAGAAAAGCAGAGAGAGGAGTAAAAAGGACTCTGTCTTACAGCATAGGTACCTGCTGAACCACAGTGGGTTTGAGCACTAAGTGGGCTCTTGGCATCATCAATTCTAGGCCTTGACTCTTGGGTGGCATTGCTGGACCTGCCCAAAGCCAGAAGGGAGCCCGCTGCCCTGAAGGGTGAGTCTGAGGCTTCACAACATTTACCACAAGATGACTGAAGAGCCCCTGGGCCTTGAGTGAACATCAGTAGTAGCCTGGCAATACTCCTCGTAGTCCTATGATAGTAGTGACCACAGAGGTGGCCTCTGCTTGTGGAAAGAGGAGGGAAGACTTTAGCTCGTGGCTTGGATGTCAGCTGCAGTATAACAGAGCACCAGATTAATTCCTAAAATATCCAGCTCCAGGCCCTGACTCTCAGACAACATCTCTGGACCCACCCAGAGCTTGGGGGAACTCATCACCCTAAAGGAAAGGACATAAGCCTGGATGGCTTTACCATCTGCTGTTTGTAAGGTCCTAGGGCCCTAAGTGAACATAAGCAGAGAGTTGTTACAGTGGGCCTTGGGTAAGACCCAGTGCAGTGCTGGTTTCAGATCCGACCCAGCTCAGTCCCACTGATCATGGCCACAGGGTTGCTTGTGTCATCCCTCAATCAGCTTCAGGCAGTTCAGCACAGAGAGAAAGAGAGAGACTCCATTTGTCTGGGAGAAAGCAGGGAAGAAAACAAGAGTCTCTGCCAGGTAAGCCAGAGAATTCATCCAGATCTTATCCAAAACCACATGCAAGAGTCTGTAAGAGCCACAGCGTTACTGGGCTTGGGGTGCCCCCTAATGCAGATGTGGCAGCAGTGACCAAAAACATAGATCACAACACCCAAGTTCCTGCAAATACTTGGAAAGCCTTCCCAACAAGGATGGATACAAACAAGCCCAGACTACAAAGACTACAATAAATACCTAATTCTGCAATTTCCAGACACTGATGAACATCCACAAGCCTCAAGACCATCCAGGAAAAGATGACTTACCAAAAGAACTAAATAAGGCACCAGGGACCAATCCTGAAGAGAAAGGAATATATGACTTTTCAGATAGAGAATTCAAAAGTAGCTATTTTGATGGGGTACGGTGGCTCATGCCTGTAATCCCAGCACTTTGGGAGGCCAAGGTGGATGGATCACAGGTCAAAAGTTCTAGATCAGCCAGGCCAACATGGAGAAACCCCTTCTCTACTAAAAATAAAGAAATTAGCCGGGCATGGTGGCATGCAACTGTAATCTCAGCTACTCAGGAGGCTGAGGCAGGAAAATCATTTGAACCAGGGAGGTGGAGGTTGCAATGAGCTGAGATGGCACCATTACACTCTAGCCTGGGTGACATAGCAAGAGTCTATCCCCCGTCCCCCCAAAAAATAATAGCTATTTTGAGGAAACTCAACAAAATTTAAAATAATACAGAGAAGGAATTCAGAATCCTATCAGATAAATTTAACAAAAAGATTGAAATAATTAAAACAATCAAGCAGAAATTCTGGAGTTGAAAAATGCAACTGACATACCAAAGAATGCATCAGAGTCTCTAACAGCAGAATTGGTCAAGTAGAAAAAAGAATTGGTGACTTGAAGACAGGCTATTTGAAAACACATAATCTGGGGAGACAAAAGATAAAAGAACAAAGAAGAATGGAGCATGCCTATGAGATTGAGAAAATGGCATCAAAAGGGCAAATCTAAGAGTAATTGGCCTTAAAGAAGAAATAGAGAGAAAGGTAGAAAGCGTATTCAAAGGGACAATAACAAAGAACTTCCCAAACCTAGAGAAAAATAGCAATATTCAAGTACAAGAAGGTTACAGATCACCAGGTGGACTTAACCCAAATAAGACTACCTCAAAGCATTTAATAATCAAACTCCTAAAAGTCAAGGATAAAAAAAAAGATCTTAAAAGCACACACACAAAAAAGAAACAAATAACATACAATGTAGCTTCAGTATATCTGGCAGCAGACTTTTCAGTGGAGACCTTACAGGTCAGGAGAGACTGGTATGGCATATACAAAGTGCTGAAGGAAAAAACTTGTTTTTACCCTAGCATAGAAAATCCAGTGAAAGCATCCTTAAAACATGAAGAAGAAATAAAGCCTTTCCCAGACAAACAAAATCTGAGGGGGATTTCATCAACATCAGACCTGTCCTACAAGAAATGCTAAAGGGAGCTATTCAGTCTGAAAGAAAAGGAGAAATATTTTTCTTTCTTTTCAGAAAGAAAACTTTTTTCTGAAAGAAAATGAGCAATAAGAGGCCGGGCGCAGTGGCTCAAGCCTGTAATCCCAGCACTTTGGGAGGCCGAGACGGGCGGATCACGAGGTCAGGAGATCGAGACCATCCTGGCTAACATGGTGAAACCCCGTCTCTACCAAAAAATACAAAAAACTAGCCAGGCGAGGTGGCGGGCGCCTGTAGTCCCAGCTATTCAGGAAGCTGAGGCAGGAGAATGGCGTGAACCCGAGAGGAGGAGCTTGCAGTGAGCTGAGATCCGGCCACTGCACTCCAGCCTGGGTGACAGAGCAAGACTCCGTCTCAAAAAAAAAAAAAAAGAAAAGAAAATGAGCAATAAGAAATCATCTGAAGGTACAAAACTCATTAGTCATAGTAAGTACACACAAAAAAATCACACAACATTATAACACTGTAATTATGGTACGTAAACTAGTCATATCTTGAGTAGAAAGACTAAAAGATGAACCTATCAAAAATAATGAATACAACAACTTTTCAACACAAAGAGTACAAAATTTATAAATACAAACAGCAAAAAGTTAAAAAGTGATAGGAGGAAGTTAAGATGTAGAGATTTTATTAGTTTATGCAATCAGTGTTGTCATCAGTTTAAAATAATGGGTTATAAAATATAATGTGCGGCCGGGCGCGGTGGCTCAAGCCTGTAATCCCAGCACTTTGGAGGCCGAGACGGGCGGATCACGAGGTCAGGAGATCGAGACCATCCTGGCTAACACGGTGAAACCCCGTCTCTACTAAAAATACAAAAAACTAGCCGGGCGAGGTGGCGGGCGCCTGTAGTCCCAGCTACTCCGGAGGCTGAGGCAGGAGAATGGCGTGAACCCGGGAGGCGGAGCTTGCAGTGAGCTGAGATCCGGCCACTGCACTCCAGCCCGGGCGACAGAGCAAGACTCCGTTTCAAAAAAAATAAAAAATAAAAAAATAAAATAAAATATAATATAATGTGCAAGCCTCACAGTAATCTCAAATCAAAACACATACAATGAATACACAAAAAGTAAAAAGTGAGAAATTAAAACATTCCACCAGAGAAAATCACCTTCACTAAAAGGAAGACAGGAAGGAAGGAGAGAAGGATGAGAAGACTAAGAAACAATTCAAAAACAAATAAAATGGCAGGAGTAAGTCCTTACTTATCAATAACATTGAATGTAAATGGACTAACCTCTCCAATCAAAAGACATATAGTGGCTGAATGGATTTAAAAAATAAGAGCCGGCCGGGCGCGGTGGCTCAAGCCTGTAATCCCAGCACTTTGGGAGGCCGAGACGGGTGGATCACGAGGTCAGGAGTTCGAGACCATCCTGGCTAACATGGTGAAACCCCGTCTCTACTAAAAATACAAAAAACTAGCCGGGCGAGGTGGCGGGCACCTGTAGTCCCAGCTACTCAGGAGGCTGAGGCAGGAGAATGGCGTAAACCCGGGAGGCGGAGCTTGCAGTGAGCTGAGATCCGGCCACTGCACTCCAGCCTGGGCGACAGAGCGAGACTCCGTCTCAAAAAAAAAAAAAAAAAAAAAAGAGCCAATGATCTGTTGTCTATAAGAAACACAATTCACCTAAAGGAACGGAAGACGATAACCCATGCAAATGGAAACCAAAAAAGAGCAGGAGTAACTATACTTATATCAGATGAAATAGATTTCAAGACAAAAATTGTAGAAAGAGATAAAAGCAAACATTATGTAATGATAAAGAGGTGAGTTCCACAAGAGGATATAACAATTATAAATATATACTCACTCAACACTGGAGCACCCAGATAGACTCCAATAGAATAATACCTAGAAACTTTAACACCCCACTCTCAGCAGCATTGGAGAGATCATTGAGACCAAAAATCAACAAAGAAACATCAGACTAAATATACACTGCAGACCAAATGGACCTAATAGATATTTACAGAACATTTCGTCCAATGACTGCAGAATAAATATTCTTCTCCTCAACACATGGATCATTCTCAAGGATAGCCCATGTTAGGTCACAAAGCAAGTTTTAAAACATTAAGAAAAAAATTGAAATCATACCAAGTATCTTCTCTGACCACAATGGAATAAAACTAGAAATCAGTAACATAATAAATTTTGAGGCCGGGCGCAGTGGCTCAAGCCTGTAATCCTGGCACTTTGGGAGGCCGAGACGGGCGGATCACGAGGTCAGGAGATCGAGACCATCCTGGCTAACATGGTGAAACCCCGTCTCTACTAAAAAATACAAAAAACTAGCCGGATACGGTGGCGGGCACCTGTAGTCCCAGCTACTTGGGAGGCTGAGGCAGGAGAATGGCGTAAACCTGGGAGGCGGAGCTTGCAGTGAGCTGAGATCTGGGCATTGCACTCCAGCCTGGGCGAGAGCGAGACTCCGTCTCAAAAAGAAAATAAATAAATAAATAAATAAATAAATTTTGAAAGCTATATAAACACATAGAAATTAAACAATATACTCCTGGATAACCAGTGGGTAAATGAAGAAGTTAAGAAGAAAACAAAATTTTCTTGAAACAAATGATAATGAAAACACAACATACCAGAATCTATGGGATAAAGCAAAAGCAGTACTAAGAGGAAAATTTATAGCTGTAAGCATATATATATATATATATATATATATATATGTAAAACAACTTCAAATAAACATCTTAAAGAACAATGCATCTTAAAGAACTAGAAAAGCAAGAGCAAACCAAGCTCAAAATTAATAGAAGAAAAGATATAATAAAGATCAGAGCAGAAATAAATAAAATTAAAATTAAAAATCAACAAAACAAAAAGTTGGGTTTTTAAAAAGATAAATAAATTGACAAACCTTTAGCCCAAACAACTACGGAAAAAAGAGAGAAGACCCAAATAAGTAAAATCACAGGTTAAAAAGGAGATACTACAACTGATAAGGCAAAAATTCAAAAGATCACTAGAGGCCACTACAAGCAACTATGTGTCAGTAAATTGAAAAACCCAGAATAAATTGATAAATTCCTAGACACATACAACTTATTAAGATTGAACCATAAAGAAATCCAAACTCTGAACAGACCAATAACAACTAATGAGATCAAAGCTATAATAAAAAGTCTCCCAGCAAAAAAAAAATAAATGAATAAAACACAGAACCAAACCCAGGATCAGGATCTGATGGCTTTATTGCTGAATTTTAACAAATGTTTAAAGAAGAATATGAATCCTACTCAAACTATTAAAAAGATACAGGAGGAGGAAATACTTTCATTCTTGTCCTATGAGGAAAGGATTACCCTGATACCAAAGCCAGACAAACACATTAAGAAAAGTAAACTACAGGCTAATATTCCTGACAAACACTGATGCAAAAATTCTCAGCAACCACTAACAAACTAAATTTAACAAGACATTAAAAAGATCATTCATCATGACCAAGTTGGATTTATCCCAGGGATGCAAGGATGGCTCAACATATGCAAATCAATGTGATACAACATATCAACAGAATGAAGGACAAAAATCATATGATCATTTCAATCGATGCTGAAAAAGCATTTGTTAACATTCAACATCTCTTCATGATAAAACCATCAAAAGAAAAAAAAAACGGTATAGAAGAAACATACCTCAACAGAGTAAAAGCCATATATGACAGACCCACAGCTAGTATCATACCAAATGGGGAAAAACCAGAAGCCTTTCCTCTAAGATCTGGAACATGATAAGAATGCTCATTTTCACCACTGTTATTCAACATAATACTGGAAGTCCTAGCTAGAGCAATCCAACAAAAGAAAGAAATAAAGGGAATTCAAATTGTAAAGGAAGAAGTCAAATTATCCTTGTTTGCAGGAGATATAATTCTATATTTGGAAAAACCTAAAGACTCCACCAAAAAAAAAAAAAAAAAAACACTATTAGAACTAACAGACAAATTCAGTAAAATTGCAGGATACAAAATTGACATACAAAAATCAGTGACATTTCTATGTGCCAAAAGCAAACAAGTTGAAAAACAAATTTTTTAAAATCCCGTTTACAAGACCTACAAATGAAATTAAATACCTAGGAATTAACCAAAGAAGTGAAAGATCTCTATAATGTAAACTATAAAACACTGATGAAAGAAATTGAAGAAGACACAACAAAATGGAAAGATACTCCATGTTCATGGATTGGAAGAATCAATATTGTTAAAATGTCCATTTTACCCAAAGTAATCAACCGATTCAATACATATCAAAATATCAATGACATTCTTCACAGAAATGGAAAAAACAATCCTAAAATTTATATGGAACCACAAAGGACCCAGAATAGCCAAAGCTATCTTGAGCAAAAAGAACAAAACTGGAGAAATCACATTACCTGACTTCAAATTGTACTACAGATCTATAGTAATCAAAACAGCATGGTACTGGCATAGGAACAGACACATAGACCAATGGAACAGAATAGAGAACCAAGAAACAAATCCATACATCTAAAGTGAACTCATTTTTGACAAAAGTGCCAAAAACATACATTGGGGAGAGGGCAGCCTCTTCAATAATGGTGCCAGGAAAGTTGGATATCCATATGCAGAAGAATAAAACTAGACCCCTATTCTCTGGCTATATATAAAAATCAAATCAAAATGCATTAAAGACTTAAAATCTAAGGCCTCAAACTATAAAACTTTTTCAAGACAACATTGGGGAAACTCTCCAGGAAATTGGATTGGGCAAAGATTTCTTGCCTTTCCCACAAACAAAGGCAACCAAAGCAAAAATGGACAAACGCAATCACATCAAGTTAAAAAGCTTCTATACAGTAAAGGAAGCAATCAACAGAGTGAAGAGACAACCCACAGAATGGGTGAAAATATTTGCAAACTATCCATCTGTCAAAGGATTAATAACTAGAATATATAAGGGGTTCAAGCAGCTCTATAGAAAAAAAATCTAACAATCTGATTCAAAAATGGGCAAAAGATCTGAAGAGACATTTCTCAGAAGACACACGAATGGCAAACAGACATATAAAAAGGTGCTCAGCGTCACTGATCATCAGAGAAATGGCAAATCAAAACTACAATGAAATATTATCTCACCCCAGTTAAAGTGACTTTTATCCAAAAGACAGGCAATAACAAATGTTGGCAAGAATGTGGAGAAAAGGGAACCCTCATACACTGTTGTTGGGAATGTAAATTAGTACAATCACTATGGAGAACAGTTTAGAGGTTCCTCAGAAAAACTAAAAACAGAGCTACCATATGATTCAGCAATCCCATTCCTAGGTATGTACCCAAAAGAAAGGAAATCAGTATATTGAAGAGATATCTGCACTCTCACGTTTATGGCAGCACTATTCACAATAACTATGATTTGGAAGCAGCCTAAGTATCCATCAGCTGAAGAATAGATAAAGAAAACATGGTACATATACACAATGGAGTATTAGTCAGCCATAAAAAAGAAAGGTATCTTGTCATTTGCAACAACATAGATGGAACTGGAGGTCATCGTGTTAAGTGAAATAAGCCAGGCACAGAGAAACAAACTTTTTTATGTTCTCACTTATTCTTGGGAGCTAAAAAATTAAAACAACTGAACTCATGCAGCGAGAGTAGAATGATGGTTATAAGAGGCTGGGAAAGGTAAGAGGTCGGGGGGAAGTGAGAATGGCTAATGGGTACAAAAACATAAACAATGAGTAAGATCTAGTATTTGATAGCACAACAGGATGCTATAGTCAATAATAATTTTAAAATAACGAAGAGTATAACTGGATTGTTTGTAACACAAAGGATAAATGCTTGAGGTGAGGAGTACTCCATTTACCCTGATGTGATTATTATGCATTGTATGCCTGTATCAAAATATCTCATGTTCCCCATAAATATATACACCTACTATGTACGCACAAAAATGAAAAATTAAAAAGAAGCATTTTAATAAACCAAATAATGTACAGAGAATGTATTTTTACATTATTTAGCAATAATAATATGTTAAAAACAATTATGGCTAACATTGATATTGATAATATTACTATTGGTAATATTGGTGTCAATTACTTAGTCTGCACCAGCCATGATGCCAAGCATATTACATGGATTATCTCATTTCATCTTCTCGGCCCCATGGAGTAAGCTTATTCAATATAAATTTAATTCAGAAGAATTTCCTACCTGGAGTCTGAGACCCTCTGTTATTGGCATGTAATGATTTTTCTGCAGCAATGTAAGGATACATGTTGTATCTATAAATCACTATTTTGCCTTACTACATGCAATTTACAGACAATCTTGTCCCTCTGTATCCCAAACAAGGCAGAAGAATATTGTGAATCAATATCTCAATGGGATTCTATTTAAGTTGTGGCAAAAGTCATAGAAGGAGTCAGGCTATTGTTAGGCTTATGTCACAGGTCTACCTAGCTTTACACTTTCATATAAGACAGTGTCTTGGTTTTTCTGAATAGCTACCTCTGGGAAAGAAAAACAAAGTCAAAATACAAGACGTTGCCCAGTATAGTGTTTATTGCACAAAGTACTGAATTTAAAGACAAAAGACCAAGAGTCAAAACTCTTCATGATACTTACTAGCTGTGTGATCACATGCAAACTTCACACACTTATTTCCCTTTCCTCATCTGTGGTATCTTGAATTTCTTTGAGTTTCCTCAAAATGGCTATTTGAATTCTCTGTCTGAAAAGTCACATATTCCTGTTTCTCCAAAATTGGTCCCTGGTGCCTTATTTAGTTCATTTGGTGAGGTCATGTTTTCCTTGATTCTCATGATTCTTATAGATGTCCATCTGTGTCTTGACACTGAAGAGTTAGGTATTTATTGTAGTCTTCACTGTCTGGGTTTATTTGTACCTGTTCTTCTTGGGAAGGCTTTCTGGATACTGAGTGTTGTGATCTAAGCTGTATTTGCTTTAGGGGGCACCCCAAGCCCAGTAATGCTGTGGTTCTTGCAGACTCATAGATGTACCACCTTGACAGTGCTGAACAAGATCCGGGAGATTTCTCCGGATTACCAGGCAGACTCTTATTCTCTTCCTTTACTTTCTCCAAAACAAGAAGCTGCCCCCTTCTCCCTCCTAACCCTTGTTTTGAGCCACTTGAAGCTGTAACACCCCTGTGGCCACCACCACCGGGACTGTGCTGGGTCAGACCTGAAGCAAGCACAGCACCAGGTCTCACCCAAAGCCTGCTGTAACCACTCTCTGGCTACTGCCTGTGTTTGCCCAAGGCCCTAGGACTCTACAATCAACAAATGGCAAAGCCAGGTCTGTGTCCTTCCCTTCAGAACAGCAAGTTCACCTAGGCCCCGGGTAGGTCCAGAGATGCCATCTGGGAGTCGGGGACTAGAGTCAAAAACCTTAGAAGTCTAACTGGTGTTTTATTGTACTGAGGCTGAGCTGGCCCTCAATCCACAAGACAGTTCTTCCCACTCTTCCCTCCTCTTTCCAGTGGTAGAGGAGCCTCATCCCTTGGCCACCCCCACAGGCCCATTAGGACTACTGCCAGACTAAGGCCAATGTTCCCTTAAGGCCCATGGGCTCTTCAGTCAGCTTGTGGTGAATGCTGCCTGCCCTGGGATTCACCCTTCCAGGTAGTGGGCTCCCCTCCGAGCCGGAGCAGGTTCAGAAATGCCGTCCAAGAGCCTAGGCCTGGAATTGGGGACCCCAAGAACCCACTTGGTGCTCTCCCCTGCTGTGGCTGATGTGGTACCTTAAGGTATAAGATTAAGTCCCCTTTACTTTTCCCTTTGCTTTTCTTAAGCAGAGGGAGTCTTGCCCCATAGCCACCACAGCTGGGAATGTGCTGAGTCTCACCTGAAGCCAGAAAGTTTCAGAGTCCCACCAAAGGCCCTCGATGTAGTACCCGGGTATCGCTGCTGGTTATTCAGTCAGCAAGTGATGAATTCTGTCAGAACTGGGTCCTCTCCTTCAAGGCAGCAGTTCCCTTCTGGCCCAGGTGTGTCTAGAAATGTAGTCCAGGGACTAGAGCCTGGAATGGGGGCCCATGCTGCTGTGGCTCAGCTGGCATCCAAGATGCAAGACAAAGTCCTCCCCACTCTACCCTCTCCTCTCCTCAGGCAGAAGGAAGGGGTCTCTTTCGGAGCCATGAGCTATGCAGCCTGGGGCTGGGGAGGGGTGATGCCAGCACTCCCATAGACACCCCAGCTGATGTCTCAGTAGGTCACGTGCCCCCTCAGTCCTCTGGCTCTGGGCCCAGTTTAGCACTAGGACTCATCTAAAAGTTGCAGTACTTGTGGTTCAGACTGCCTTTCAAGTTTATTTACAGCCCCTAAGCACCTTAGCCCTTGGTGGCAAGGTATGTGGGAACTCAAGTTCATACCATTGCGATCAGAAATCCCCATGGCTTGGGCTGGTTTAAATGCACCCTCCGTGGGCAGGCATCAGCTAAGTTTGGTCCGGTTTTCCTTTTTGCTCTATTTTTTTTTTTTTTTTTTTTTTTTTTTGAGACGGAGTCTTGCTCTGCCGCCCAGGCTGGAGTGCAGTGGCCGGATCTCAGCTCACTGCAAGCTCCACCTCCCGGGTTCACGCCATTCTCCTGTCTCAGCCTCCCGAGTAGCTGGGACTACAGGCGCCCGCCTCGTCGCCC
This sequence comes from Trachypithecus francoisi, assembly GCF_009764315.1. Lineage (NCBI taxonomy): Eukaryota > Metazoa > Chordata > Mammalia > Primates > Cercopithecidae > Trachypithecus > Trachypithecus francoisi. The sequence continues at coordinate 47,827,242 of NW_022681468.1, forward strand.
GGCTAGTTTTTTGTATTTTTTAGTAGAGACGGGGTTTCACCGTATTAGCCAGGATGGTCTCGATCTCCTGACCTCGTGATCCGCCCGTCTCGGCCTCCCAAAGTGCTGGGATTACAGGCTTGAGCCACCGCGCCCGGCCTCCTTTTTGCTCTAACAGGACAGAACTGAGTTCAATGCCTCACAGTTGCTGTGCTCTCCCTCCCCAGTACCCGGAGATGCTCTCCACACATGCTGCCACCACAGCAGATGGGGAAGAGGTGGCGTCAGCGATTCAAGGCTGTTTTTTCCACCTCTTCAGTGCCTCATACGGTGATACAAACCAAAACCAGGTACTGAGTGGTCACCCGATTTTTGGTTCTGATAAAGGTGTTGTGTGTGTGTGTGTAGTTGTTAAATTGGTGTCCTTGCAGAGGGGGTGGGGGACAATCTGTGGAGCCTTCTCTTCTGCCATCTTGCTCCACCATCCCCTTTTCTTATCTGTGGGATTGATGATAAAGGCACCTATCCACCAGGTAATTTATGACGATCAAATGCAGTACTCTGGCTCTGTGACAGCACTTAGTGTAGCCGATGAAATAAGCGCTGACTAATCATTTGTTTTCTTTCTGCAGAAGAGTATAATTTATTCAGTCATCTGTCCTTATCCTATGAAGAAGAAAATAGACTTTCACCAGCAAATTGTGGCGCACATGTCCTCAGTCTGTTTTTAGTCACTTCTCAGTCCTACGTAATAAGCATACTAGCTAGCCAAACCCAAATATGTTTCTGCTTGAAGGCTTGGCCTTCAAGCTTTGGCACTCTGGGAGACAGCTTGCTACTAGCTCTGTCTGGTTACCAGAGTTCTAACTTCGGTGCCACCCCTTCAAGACACACTAGCACAGCCTTGACACATGAAAGTTGATGAACAAACTCAACACATTTGTCCTATAATTACAGGCTTTGGCAGCCAAGTGTCAATACATTGATTTGCTAGACTTTAAAAAGCTTTATTGGGTCTTAATGACCAATTCAACCTTGCATATGACCAAAAATGACTGACCACAGCTTTGGAACTCTTCTGGATTTGACTGAGAATATGTTAGCCCAGTGCTCCTTGTTGTGGTCCCTTCTCCACTTGCTCCTGAACCTCCAGGGGATCGCATTAAAATGCAGACTTTCCCCAGAGCTACTTAATCAGAATCTGGGGGTGGGGCCAGAGATCAGCACTGTTAACAAGCACTACAGGTTTTTCGATGATTACAAAAGTGAGGGCTGGTTGAGCAAATTCAAGGTTATCACCCAAACTACTAAAGGCTTCAAGGACTATATATAAGAGATAATGCTTCCATCCAGGACAATGTTTAAGTATATTGAAATGCTTAATTCTCAAATACGAGTTATGATTTTAAAAAGGCAGTGCAACCTAAGAACTGTAAACTGGTGGCAAAAGACCTTAAAATTTGCTTTGGATTTCTACCCACATTAAAAAGAATTTTTTTTTCGTATATCACAAGTCATTAAGCAACTACTCACATTAATCAAGTGTATTGGTTGCACTAAAATAGGTAGATCTGTCCATTATGCAATAAAATGATTGACTTTAACGACTTCAGTAGAGTAGGTATTATATCAGTCTCTGATAATCAGAATAAGCACAGTAGATAATCACTTGCCAAGTCAATCACTAGCTATAACAATTGAATGTGAACGTCTGTTTTGAACTTTGAGTTGGAGTTAAGTAGGAAAAATACAATACACTGAGCAGTAGAACTTCCATTTCAGGCTCAATTAGAGAAAAAAATATATGCCATATTTTTCCCTTCCATTTCCCTTAATTGGGTCATCTAAATAAATGTTTTGAGGCTAATGGGAGCCAGATTTTTCAGTGTGGAACCAGGAAGTTATAAGTAGGTAAAAGAGGCTAAGATAAACCCTGTGATGTTGGATTGGAATTGAAGGTATCAGTTTTTAACAAAGACAGATAGATGGATGGATACAGGCTTATAAATAAAGTTCTTCACTAAAAAGAGCCAGAACACTAAAGAAATGACTGACTCCAGGACTTTGATAGGGAAATGGCTAATAAGCCTAGAACTTCCTGTTGTACCAGAAAGTAAGTGCTCAAAGAATGATGGGGACATGTCAAAAGGACATATAAGCCAGATCAATTAGGCTAATAAATAATAATACAGGTAAGAAACATTGAACAAAGTAAAAATCCATGAGTCCATATTTATATAAATAAATGAATGAAAATATAATAAAATGGAAGGAAAAGGAAAACTCTACCTTACAACAAAATGCCAAATCATAATGTAGGAATTAAAAAATTACCATTTAGCAACTTTCATGGTAATAATTGATTTGGTCATGAATCATCAATGGATGCTAAAACTAATGCGTGAAAATTTGATGAGAAGCAAGATATTTATATAATCTTAAAGAATCTCTCCACAATATATTTATTCATTGCTTATTAATAAATATGTACATAGTTATTAATTTTATATTAGAGTAACTTGGCAGACATCATCTTAACAAAGTAATAAATGTGAACAATGACAGTAGGAGGACGAATATCATGTGCCTCCTAATATTGTGTATTGAGAAGAGCACATCATTTCTGTAGTATTTCTGCCAAAAATGCATAATCTGAATTTAATCATCAGAAAACATCAGACAAACTCAAATTGAGGAATATTTTGTTTTCATTATTTCCACCATTGTTTTTTTCTATCTTAGATTCAACAGGTACATGTGCAGGTATGATACCTGGGTATACTGAAAGATGCTGAGGTTTGGAGTATCAATGATCCTGTCACCTAGGTACTGATTATAGTCCCCAATAGTTTTTCAACCCTTGCTCTTCTCTCTCCCTCCCCCACCAGTAGTCCCCAGTTTATACTCTTGCCATCTCTATGTCCATGAGTACTCAATGTTTAGCTCCCACTTATAAATAAAAACATGCAGTATTTGCTTTTCTGTTCCTGCATTAATTTGCTTAAAATAATGGCCTCCAGCTAGATTCATGTTGCTGCAAAGGACATGACTTTGCTCTTTTTTATGTCAGCATAGTATTTTGTGGTGTATGTCTACCACATTTTCTTTGTTCAGTCCACCATTGATAGGCTCCTAAGTTGATTCCATGTCTTTGCAATTGTGAATACTGCTGCAATGAACATATACATGCAAGTTTCTTTATGGTAGAAGGATTTATACTCCTCTGGGTATATACCCAGTAATGAGATTGCTGAGTCGAATAGTAGTTATGTTTTGTTTGCTTGTTTGTTTGTTGTTGTTGTTTGAGACAGGGTCTTATTGCCCAGGCTGGAGCGTAGTGGTGCAATCATGGTTCACTGCAGCCTTGACCTCAAGCAATCCTCCCACCTCAGCCTCCCAAGTAGCGGCGACTACAGGTGCATGACACCATGCCTAGTTTTTTTTTTTTTGTGAAGTGGTGTGGGGGTCTCACTTTGTTGCCGAGGTTAGGCTGGTCTTGAACTCCTGGCCTCAAGTGATCCTCTTACCTCAGCCTCCCAAAGTGCTAGGATTACAGGTGTGAGCCACCACGCTTGGTCTGTTTTAAGAACTCTCCAAACTGCTTTCCAAGTGGCTGAACTAATAATTTACATTCCCACCAACAATGTATAAGTGTTCCCTTTTTTCCACAGCCTCACCAGCATCTGTTGTTTTTTGACTTCTGAATAACAGCCATTCTGACTAGTGTGAGATGGTATCTCATTGTGGTTTTGATTTGCATTTCAAATTGAAGAATATTTTAAACAGCAAATTTTAAAAACTGTCAATGTCATAAAAGATAACGAAAAAATGAGGGAGACTAAAGAGAAATGACATTTTAATGTAACCTATGACCATAGATTGGATTTTGGATCTACAAAAGGTATTGTTAGGACAAATTTTAATGAGATCTATGGGTTAGGTAATAGTATTGTTCAACATTAGTTTCCTATGGCAGCTCTAGTTTACCTGCCACAGTCTTCCTATATCCCATCAGTCTCTGATGGGAAGAGATGCAAAGATAGCTATTCGTGAAAAGGGCCTCCTCCTCTCTACAAATCCCTTATCTCTTCTGGGTATGCTATATGGTGCAAGTGGGGCTCCTTGGGAAGTTGATTCTGAGATGAAGATCAGCATGCACTTAGTTTTGTTAGGAAGTACCCACAGAAAACAGCATAGAGAAGAAAGGGAAGCTGAGCTGAGATGTAGTCTCAGTGAAGGCTCAGCCAATCCCTTGGGGAGTTCTGGCACTGGATGGCGCTTTGGAATTCTGGGGGAATATCCCCAGTAATGGGATGGCTGGGTCAAATTTCTAGTATTTCTAGTTCTAGATCCTTGAGGAATCGCCACACTGTTTTCCACAATGGTTGAACTAGTTTACAGTCCTACCAACAGCGTAAAAGTGTTCCTATCTCTCCACATCCTCTCCAGCATCTGTTGTTTCCTGATTTTTTAATGATTGCCATTCTAACTGATATACCTAAAGGATTATAAGTCATGCTGCTATAAAGACACATGCACATGTATGTTTACTGCAGCACTATTCACAATAGCAAAGACTTGGAATCAACCCAAATGTCCATCAATGACAGACTGGATTAAGCAAATGTGGCACATATACACCATGGAATACTATGCAGCCATAAAAAAGGATGAGTTTGTGTCCTTTGTAGGGACATGGATGCAGCTGGAAACCATCATTCTCAGCAAACTATCACAAGAACAGAAAACCAAATACCGCATGTTCTCACTCATAGGTGGGAATTGAACAATGAGATCACTTGGACACAGGAAGGGGAACATCACACACCGGGTCCTATCGTGGGGAGGGGAGAGGGGGAAGGGATAGCATTAGGAGATATACCTAATGTAAATGACGAGTTAATGAATGCAGCACACCAACATGGCACATGCATGCATATGTAACAAACCTGCACGTTGTGCACATGTACCCTAGAACTTTAATAAAAAATATATATATATAAAAAAGAAAACTCCAAGACCCCAAGCAAATGGGTGATAGACAGAAACAGACCATTAACACAGGAAAAACACATAATAAATACAAAATGTTCAATTACTAATAACTAACTAAATAAAATGCTACCTTTTAAATTAAAAAAAATAAAAGAAAATAAATAAAAGAAAAAAAAAAAGAATTCTGGGGGAGCCGAACCTTTATACATCCACATCAACCAGGCCTTGACTAAGGGCATAACACTGAGCAAAGCAGCTGTCATTGGCTGGTGTACTTCCTAAAGGGGCTGATGCCTGAGGATTATCTGCCAGTAGCACTCTCATCCCAGCAGCGAGCAGATTTTAAGGCCTTCATTCCTGAAGGGGAAACAGACTATTTCAAGGGGATCTCACACACACACACACACACACACACACACACACACACACACGTAAGATCCATGGCACTCACCAATGCCTTTAGAACTTTTTTTAAGAGAAGGGACAGAGACATGCTACAAAATACCAGGACCTGAAAAGAGAGAATTAGGCTGCTGAAAAGATCCAATCACATTCGCATTACTTTTATTATGCGTTAAGAAGTTTTAAACTGCTTACTAGGAAGATGAACTATCCCCTGCTTTCTAACTCATCTTTCAAAATTTGCCTTCCATAGTTCTGACTCACTGCACATCTGAATACCTATTTAAGTGTTCCCAAGTTCCCAAGAGAATTCGGGGACTGCTGTCTGCTCAAGAATGCAGTTCTCTCTGCGGCCTCACAGGTCTTCAACTGGCACTTCATCTTTGCTTCCCTAAACTTCTGCTATCTTGGACCTCAGAGACTATTTGATGCTACAAGAGTGAAGGTGTCTGTTTCCTTCTACAGTGCCAGGTGTAACGTTTGGCACATAATAAGCGCTCAATAAGTATCAGTCAGTGAGCTGACTAAATGGTGTCTTCCAGTTAAAAGTTTAAACTTCTCCTTTGATGCTGGCAAATGTTTCCAGTATTTGTGCTATGGTTTCCCTTTATTTACCCAAAACATTTTCCAGAAGTTTTGCTGACTTAGAACCAAAAGGATTAAGATTACTTCTCAGGCATCCCTCTGCCCAGATATCCAAATGCATAATCTGGTAGTTAATTTAGTTCAATCCTTGAGTGCGGGTGGCGGGGAGGCCGGGGGAAGAAAAGAAAAAAAGTTGAGGCTTAGACAGTTACATAACTGTTCAATGAGAATTCAATATTTTACAATTAAAAGTCAAGCATACACACACATAGACCCCAACCATAATCCTCCCTTGGTAAAGGCAAACTAAACTTAGCAAAAAAGGTACCTATAACATTTTAAAACTGCTTTTTGTAAAAATAAAATCATTCTAGATGAAGATTCAGAAGTCCCTACTTCAATTCGCAAAATTTCTGCAACTATTTTTTCACCTTTTTCTGCCTGTTTACATAACCAAACTCTTAGCCCGAGCTAGTGGATTCTCTTTGCCTACATTTTAAAATATCTCTGCTTTTTGGCCTGGATTCTCCCTGCTATCACTAGGCTGCTCTGACCGAAAAGGTGCGTTCATGTTCTTGGCTTTGCCAATAAATTAACTTTATAGCTAACTTGGCAAGGTTCCTTGAGTCGGGGAGACAGAAGTGGAGTATCAAGTGGTCAAAGAAGGGAAAAATTTAGTTTACAGATTAATAAAACTTGAGGATGGACACTGTAAACTTTTAAAAGCACTGTTAGTTTTAAAGTAGTGAAGTTATACCACATAAAGATATGTACAAATAAACTGTAAAATAAAGTGTCCGGCTGCATTAGGTTCATAAAAAATGATTTTGTTTGGGATAAAACATAAAAATTAAACATCTCAATTTCTTTAATACTTTATTCAAATTCTTAGGTCTAATTTTTATAAATCAGGGTTATTTGACTGTATTTGGATTTTATGTATCTGAGCAATTAAATGTCTGACACGATTTTTAAAATATTTATATTCACAACAAATACAGTGGGTCTTTGCTTCTTTTAAAAATGTCACAAAATTTTTTAAAATGTCAGAAAAGTATTCAGAAAGAAAAATATCTTTCTTAGTAATTTTCCCAAGGTTTTGTCATGTCAACATCTCTAGGATCCTAAAAAACAATTTAGTGATCACCTCTGCATATCACATCAAACGGGGGATCCGTGAGCCCCACAACAGCCATTCAGCGGGTTCTGTTTTCTTAGTGCCTAGCACAGATGCCTGGTCCAGAGCAGGGACTCAATAATTGTTTAATAAATAACTGAACAGAACTGCCTCATGGCAGAAAACAATCTCTGACGATCTGATGATGTAAAAGTAAAGAACATTAGCAGAAGTAGTATACGTTCATGAATAACACAGGGAAAGAAGGAGGAAGAAAGGGAAGGTAATATGGAGATTGCCAGTTAACACCTTTGATACTTTGGAGGATTTTAAGTCTAAGAACTCCTTTCTGTTGTGCACCTTAAGAGCATGCTGCATCATAAAATGATTTTGGCTGCATAAAACTAATGTACTTATTTTATGCCTAATACATTCCAGGCACTGTTCTAGATAGTGAACACAGCTATGAACAATTTCCCTACTCTCATGGAGTTATACTCCAGTGAATCTACATCACTACCCTAAAAGACAAATATTGATCTGACACTCATTTTTATGAGTAGGGAAATGACAAAGTTTTTCTCTCATAGTATGCTTGAGATCCCTGCCTATCCAGTGGTTAAGTGGCACAGGCTTTGCATATGCCTACTCTAACTGAAGTCAACTATAATTACAGAAGACCAACCCAATCATTTAACATTGTATCATACCAGTTGATATGTTAAGCAAGTTTTCACCAACAGGAAAAGGATCCATTAAAAAATATATACATACAGCTGGGCAGGGTGGCTCAGGCCCCCATGGGATTAGAAATCCCAGCACCTTGGGAGGCCGAGGCAGGCGAATCACTTGAGGTCAGGAGTTGGAGATCAGCCTGGCCAACATGACAAAACCCCGTCTTTACTAAGAACACAAAAATTGGGTGGGCATAGTGGCGCATGCCTGTAGTTCAGCTACTTAGGAGACTGAGGCAAGAGAATCGCTTGAACCCAGGAGGCGGAGGTGGCAGTGAGCTGAGATCACGTCACTGCACTCCAGCTTGGGTGACAGAATGAGACTCCATCTCTAAAAAGAACAAACAAAAAATTTAAAATATATATATACACACATATACACAAACACATTTCCTGTTTTCATGTTTATAGGCATATTAGAAAGATTAATATGACCTGATTGTGCATAGTGTTAAGTATTGTTATATATTTTAATTAGACTTCAAATGTGATGAATAATCAAGACAGGTTCCCCCCACTCCCACCATGTAACTCTTCTTTCCCTTATAAACCTATTTCCATGGGCTTACTTGAAATTTGACCAAGTAAAATTTTACCTGAAAAATGATGTTACATGCTAGAGTATAATATTTATAAATTCAAAATTAAATATGTGATTTAATAAAGATTATTCATTTCAACTTTCTAGAACAAGACAATATATAAAGAAAGTTTGTTCTCAAAAAGAAACAAATCCCAGTCTCCTTGAAAGATATTATAGACCTAATCATTGGAAACCAACTACATATTAAGAAAAATCACTTAATCCTAAAACCTTTAATGGATTTTACAAATTGGATATATTAAACATTTTGAGAGCATTTAAATTTTATGCTGAATAAAACCATATTTAACTAACTTTATAGGATTCATTAATGTTATAATTTACCCAACAAAACATATTGGGCTCTATCTTCTTTGGGTTTCATCAAGCACTATGTGTGGTAGCAAGAAAACTAGATCTAGGAGACTCAGGAGGGCTGGGTTCAGGTCACATCACTGATGTGTGACCTTAAAGGTGTCATTTAAACACCTTGAGTATTGTTTTTTAATCTGCAAAATGAAAATATCTTTCCATCTCTAAAGATCCATATAAAGACTGAGTAAAAGTAGGTGGAAGTACCTTGAAAACTGTAAGAAGTTAATCTGTGTGCTATTTGTTACTACTACTCAACTGCCCTCCTGGTAATAGAGAAACTTAATCAGAGGTCTCACCACCCCAAACTGAGGGGCTAATATCCCAATAGCTGCAAGGTTCCTATAAAAGCAGGCCAGACCACAGTGAACTCTTCCTATTAGGTGGTACAAAGGTGTCCTTCATCTCCAGTTGGGTGGTCTTGTACACAAAAAGAAAACTGGGCTCACTCATTTGAGAATGACTCTGTGTCTCAAACTCAATATATTTAGTGTAGTTGCAGTACAACAAACTCATAAAATCACCTCTTAATTTTATTCATTTCTGGCAACTCTAGTCAGCCATATGGTTTCGGATTTCTTTTTAAATTCAGATAATGGTTGTAGTAAATTTATTCTGAATTATCCTCCACTGATTACTTTCTGACCATGATAAATTGGAGTATTTGATGATAGGGTGTTTATCTTTGCTGCATCTCAGGTTTTCACCTAAACTGTCTTGACTAGATTAATCATCTCTATTAAAACTTTGTGCACATATTACCACCTTTTTCTCTCCCACTCACCCAATTATCTTTTCTGCCATGCCTTGCTGATTATATTTCAAAACCCTTTCCTAAAAGTCATTCTTTAGTCAATGTTGGTAATTTCACCATATTTATCAGCTCCATTTTTCTCCCAACAAATGCTTTATTATATCCATAGGAAAACATTAGGTACTTGGGATATGCAAGACACAGCCTCTACTCTCAACCTCACCTCTACTTTTCCACTTAATCATTTCCTTTAATTACCTTATATACTTAAGAGTAACTCCTCTGTATTCATATTTACTCTCCATGAATATATCCCAATGTTATTAAAAATAATTTCCTAGAAATTGGAACATTAACTGGTTATATGATGATTAAGGATTAGTGTGAGATGGTATCATGGTTTATGTTTTTAAAAAATGAGACTTTACCACTTGAGATAAGTACTGAAATACTTATGGATAAAATATAATCTCTGGGATTAGTCTTAAAATAGTATGGGTGGGTAGAGAGGAACAGGACCAGATTAGCCATGGCATTGGGCCTGATTTATAAGTATATGGAGAGTTCATTATACTATTCTATCTACCTATTTTAATATTCTCCGTATTAGAAATGAAAAAAGATTTTTCTCTTCATTTTCTACAGTCTGGGCTACTCTTATAAGATCTAACATAATATTTAGATAACTTTTGTCATTTAAATAACACTATAAAACTCAATAGCCAGCCAGGCGGGGTGGCTCATGCCTGTATCCCAGCACTTTGGGAGGCCGAGGCTGGTGGATCACAAGGTCAGATCGAGAGCAGTTTAGCTAACATGGTGAAACCCCGTCTCTACTAAAAATACAAAAAATTAGCTGGGCGTGGTAGCACGTGCCTGCAGTCCCAGCTACTTGGGAGACTGAGGCAGGAGAATCGCTTGAACCTGGGAGGCGGAGGTTGCAGTGAGCCGGGACCGCACCACTGCACTCCAGCCTGGGCAACAGAGAGAGGCTCTGTCTCATAAAACAAAAAACAAAAAATAAAAACCAAAAAACTAAATATGCAAAATACAAAATTATATGCAAATTATATATACTATTAATAGCTACCATTTGCTTACATGTACTAGGCTACTAGGCATTGTCAAGGTAATTTATGTACATAAATTATCTCACTTATTCTTCACAATTAGCTCATCAGGTAGTTATCACTAAAAGCCCAGAGAAATTAAGAAACTTGCCCACTATCATCAGGATAAAAATAAACTTTGAACGTTCATTATTAGTTCCTAATACGAAGAAAATATCCCACAATGACTTAAACACAATGCCCGCATCCATATCGATATCCTTTGTTTCCAAATTATCATAAGCTATTAAGCAGACTTGGCCAAAGACAAATTTGAAATCAGTTTACATTTACCTAGTTAAGTCAATACTTGGACTTACAAATTTTATTTTATTTGCATTCACAAAGAAATCAAGTATAACGCTGACTGTGCAGAGTCACTGTTTACAGCCACATTTGGGAGGGAGGGAGGGAGGTGTCAAAAGTATAAAGGCAGCAGGTTCAGCCCCTTAAAAATGATCAATAACCATATACAATCATGAGAAATCTTGGCCTAAATATCACAATGATCAATCCCCTACATGTTAGGGCATTGAATCCTCTGAGCAGTTCACAAATTTTAGCAATTACTTTATATCTTAAACTTTTAAAAGTTTCATGCAACTGTGGATTTTAATGCAGCACAATTCCTTAAAATTGTCAATACTTCCCTTAATGGAATTAGTGCATTCCTAAAAATACATGCATTTTTACAAATTATTACAACTAGATTCCCCTCTATACAATATTTAAATACCAGGAAATAAAACTTCTTAAAATGCCTATTTAAGGGGCAAAATATTTTGTTTTTGGTTTGTGCAACCTGCTGGCTTTTAAAAAGGGTGAGTTTCTTTGGCATGAAAGGAAAACATAGGAGACATACAAATCTTTGCAGTTGCAAATGAACAAGTGAGGGCACACACTTCCTGGAATACAAATCTCACTAAATACTTTTACTAAAATACCTCGGTCAAGGAGACCAGAAAAGTCTTATAAACGTTTTTAAGAAATTTCAAATTGATTTACTATGTAACACATCCAGTAACAAATGTCTTTACACAATTTCTTTAAAAGCAAGTCCTTCTCCTATCATATGGTAAAGTATTTTATTTACAAAAATTACATACAGTTCTCATGAAACTGAGGTATTAGAAAATTAAGATATTCATACAGCAAAGAGGTAGTCATAAAAATCCATATCTAAATATAAGCTTATTTCTTAGCATTATAAAAACCTTACATAATTACACTAAAACTATTTCATTATAACCCCCATATTGCATAAATAGTAGTAGTAGAAGATAAATTTGGCACTTCAGTGGTCTTTGTTATTTCTAAGTCTGTTTCATATTGAGATTAAACATTGACTTGCTCCCAAAGTAATGCGTGTTTTGAGCTCTTTCCTCAACAGTGTTAACAGGTTGTACCAAGCCTGGCACTGTCTTTGTATCCACGTGTTTGCTATCCCTATTTCTGCTCTTTTGATGAATTACACTTACCAGATGACCAGCGAGGGTCAAGGAACACACCGTGGTGATGGAAGACAGCAAAATTAATCTGGTTCTTCTAGAAATAACATTGGCCTTTCGCCTCATCCCTTAAGTGGATCTTGGAGGTTAAAAATATGACAGACCTCCATGTTCCAACTTCACCACTCATGAGATGACCAATCTCATTTAGAAGTGAAATGATTTTAAATTCATCTAAAATGAGAAACTATTAGGGCCAACTATACAAATATTTTAAGGCTAAAAAGATGAGTCTCGTCAGAAACAACTTTTGGCACTTGAATCTGCATCTCTGCAACCCAAGGAACTTCCAACAATAAAATCTGAAAGGGCTGCTTTTCTCAGAAAGGCTACATAATGAGGGCAGTGGTTGGTGGGGTGGAGAGTGGTCAAACACTGTATTAATGAAATATATTGTCAGTATAAACAGTTCAGCTATACTTTTGCTCCAAGGTAATTTTTAGTGTTATTTTAAAAGATTTTTCAGAGAGTCTTGCTATGCTGTCCTGGCTGGTCGCAAACTAACATCTCAGCCTCCCAAAATGCTGGGATAACAGGCATGAGCCACCACATCTGGCCTAATTGTGATCCTTCCGTTTTACATTTCAACCTATACAAACACTCTCTGTTATTACCGCCTAAATTATCTAAAGCTCTGCTGTCCAATACAGTAGCCACAAGCCACATGTGGCTAACTTTAATTAAAATTACAAATTCAGCTCAATCATCCCAGCCATACTTCACGGGCTCAGTAGCTACATGTGACTAGTAACTACCATATTGGGGAGTGAAAAGGACACATCTATCCTCATATGAAGTGTTACTGGACAGGAGTGATCTGAAGAAAGTGTAACCGTGCTATGTTTATGAGATTCTAAAAACTTTTTTTAAAAGTTGCTTATAAAAAGAGTATCATAGGCTGGGCATGGTAGCTCACGCCTGTAATTCCAACACTTTGGGAGGCCGAGGTGGGCAGATCACTTGAGGTCAGGAGTTCGAGACCAGCCTGGTCAATATGGTGAAACTCTGTTTCTACTAAGAATATAAGAAATTGGCTGAGCATGGTGGCATGCGCCTGTAGTCCCAGCTACTCGGGAGGCTGAGGAACAAGAATTGCTTGAACCCAGGGGGCAGAGGTTACAGTAAGCCAAGATTGTGCCACCACACTCCAGTCTGGGCGACAGAGTGAGACTCTGTATCAAAAAATAAATAAATCTAACACTTCTGGGCTACAGGTTAATGATGATGCGTTCACTGGTGTGAAAAAATGGTATCAACCTTCTGGTTCTTAGACTTTAGACTGAATTTATGAAGTATTTAGGGTTCCATATAAGGCCCAAATAAAACAAACTCAGATAATTTACAGCATTACTATAAAGAATAATGTAAAGATTTGGCATGCATGATAAAAGTAATTTAGCAGTTAAATGATTAAAACAGATCATTTCATCTTTCCACTTAAATCTGAAAATCTTGACATATAGAAGTATTCACAGCTATTTAAAGCTCCTCACAAGACAGGGGCAAAGGCTCTTTAGATATTGCTCTATTTTACTTTGGTGTCTTACCAAGGGTGGGGTGGGGGGAACATTAGGTGGCAGTGTACAGACAAAAAAGTAAATTAAAATAAAAATTGTCTTAGAAATAAACTGCTATGAAACAGACTAAAAAGATAAACTTTTGACTGAACACATGGAAAATGTACTGATATCTGACATATGAGTTGACTAACTGAATACTTTTAGGAAAATCAAGTTCACATTATTTTCAAATTTACTTTGTCAGAACACACAACAGTGATGACAATTATGTAATACGTCTTCCCCATAACTCTTAGATGAAAGGCAGGAAGTGGGAAATAATATATTGCTTGTTGCTGTTTTACTTAGTGGGTAAAAGCAAAACAACCCAATCATAAAATGCACACAGCTGTATCTAAAAGAAAAATGCAAACACAACTTAACCATACTTTATTTGACTGCATCTTATTTAGACAGCTTGCACATTTCAAATCCCATTAAATCTCTCTCCAAAAGGATATGGGACAATAGAAGAAAATTATGCAGCAATATCCAGTCAAACAGCAGTCCAATATTTTGAGATACACGTGATATTTTATAGATACTCAACTCATATCTGACGTCAATATAATTTATGGTTATGTTTTTACAAACCTGAAAGCCCTGTAACATTACAGCACTCATTTTAGTGATGTCATGGTGCACTGAAAAGTAACTCTGATGCACTACCAATTTGATTTTATCTATACTTCTGAAAAGTGATGAACTTCATGATTTTTAGACACCATAATAAATATACACATCCAGTCTTAGACATGTCAGCCAGTACCATAACACAGGGCAAGGTAAAGTTAAAACATGAAAAACAAACTGCTTTACATAGATTTGTCGAGCAAGTGGGAAGGGTAATTTGGGAAAGAGGCAGAAAATATTAAAATTGACTTTTTATTTTTTCGTATTTTGCTGGTTTCAACTTCAAAAACTACTGTCTGGTTTCTGATCTGTGGACTTTGCTAAAGTAGTTTCATCCCAATGTACAGGAAATTATAATCAGCCCACACATCAAAAATGATAGTATACCCGTTAGCTTCTTCAATACTAACATATATAGCTTCATGGTAGCATGTATAAAAATGTTCAGCAGTACCAACTGCCAAACCAGTGTCAGTGGATAGTACAGTCAGTCCTAAAGAGGCAGCACCCCATTAAAAGAAAGTTGCACCTGTTTTGCTCAGTTTTAGCCAAGTGAACCCATGCTATCAATTTCAAATAGAATTATTTTAAGCTTATTTAAGAAAAATAACAGCCTATTATCAAAAAGTAAATTATTGTTTGAGGCTACTTCAACCTGAATGGAGTCTTTCAGTGTTGGTGTTGGGTTTTCATGCTAGAGGTTAAAATTTTAATCTACTTAAGTAAAAAAATTTTTTGCATACCCAATTAAAGACATAAGGCATACACTGACATTTAACATACACCAAACAATATGGCAACCATCTGACTTTTTAGTCACACAGTTAACGTCATGTTTACAAACACTCAATCAGTTCAGTTAATTCGGCAATTTCGGAGGAAAAGGTCAGTATGATGGTTTCATTGACAATCTGGCAAAAACACTAAAATGGTTGAACCAATGACCTACCATCTATCTACTTTACAACCATCCCCATTAGTGATTCAAGCAAATATATGTTCATCAACCATTATGCATCAACCAGCAAGTCAAATATAAAGGAGTGAAATAAAATTTGATGACATAAATATGTTTTAGTTCAATTTCCTTCATATTAAATAACAAAAGCATCACTATGGTTGGTATTCTTCTAAATGCTAGTGCCTAAACGAAGTTTAACCAAAAACATACTGAAAAGCTGAGTACTGTGTGGTTACCACATTTTTATTATAACCAGTATCCTGCCCATTAAACTTTCACGAGCAATATAAAATGGAAAACGTTGTCTTTAAAAATAAAGAACTATAAGTAATTCCACCAGCAGAAAGTTTTTATTTTCAAATATAAATTGTGTATATTTTTAAAGTATTTGTTACTATGTTCACCTTCAAAACACTATACTGAGCAAAGAGCAGCTTTCCTTTTAAAAAAAAAAAAAAAAAAAAAAAAAGCAACAAACTTTCCTGAAAAGGGGCCTTTACCAACTGTTAATGGAGGTAGGGTTTTTTAAAATACAGTAATTAGAGCCACAAAATATATTCCAAACCAAATACTAGAGCAGAAGTAGATTATATTCAAATGAAAACAACAACAGATTCCTACAGTTTTCACAGAGAATGAATCTTTTTTCTTATGGGTACCTAGGTTTTCCAGTTAAATAAATTATCTATCACAGGTTTACTGACTCAATTGAAAGCAATTAACTTTAAAATTTGTTACATTGCATTGACTGGCCAAAACACAATGTAACTAATAAACATGGTGGCGGTTAAGAAAACCCACAGAACTCATTCCAAAAAAGATCTTCATTTCCCCCTTTTGTTTTTCTGGCAGAAGAAAAGCAAAGCTCCCCTAAGAATTTGCTCATACAAGTGAAAATAAAATAAAGCAGCTTAAAATGGATACAATGCACCTTGAAATTTATTTCCAAGACCAAGAACCTAAAGGGGAAGCATTTTAAGAAATGAAAGCAATGTGAATCCAAATCAAGTGGGAAAAACAAATTCAGCTACTTTGTAAAAGCTGTTCTTCACAGCGTAGCAGTAATTTTGATTAAATAAAATCATATCAATTTACACTAATTTTCTATTCTTTTCCAAAACTTCCCTTACTCTCAAAAGAAAAAGTGCATCTAAAACCCAGCAATTCCCGGCTCCATCAACTTTTCTTATCTTTTTTGGGCCATTTATCAATTTTCCAAGTAGATTCAACTTGTTACTGTAAGGAAAAAGGGACTTCTAAAGTAAACCATTCTGTTATTCACCTGAAAAAAGTATCCAAATTATAAAAATCTGAAATAATTTATTATCAAATTTAGAATTTAAATAAAAACAAAAGTTTGCTTGCAAAGGCCTTAAAGAAAAGGAAAAGATAGCATGCATTCAAAAACTAGAGATGAAGACAAATATACTCATCTACACAGGCACCGGCAGACAAAATTTAATTGTTACCTTTACTCATTGTAAGACATACCCCACCCTACATTTTTTTCATTCACTAATCACTGAGGTACCAATATTCAAGAATGGAAAATTTAATATTGAAAAAATTAAACCTAAAACTGAAGCGTCTTCTCCCTCACCCCCTTCAGAAAACTAGGGCAGGTTTTGTGTGAAATGTTAGTATACTTAGAGGCTTTTACAATCCACATTGGCTTTTTTAAGGAACAAAAATTATGTTCCACTTACTGGTTCTGTGAAAAAATGATCACTGTGTAAATAACATTGTCAGCAGACTTTGCAAATGAACACATAAATCTTGGCTATCAACTGGCACATCTTGTTGGTACCAAAAGAACTCCTGAAGTTTAAAACAATCTTTTAATTCAGAACAAATGCGCCATGCCAAAGTGCAACAAATATTGTGCGACACTCAATGAGACACTGACAGATAAGAGCTGCATGGAAATTACTAAATCCACCTGCAAAGCAATTCTGTACAAATTGCATTGCATGCAAAGGTCGATTCTGTGTGGTTGAAAGTTGTTTCTCGATGTCAGTTTCTCAACGCAGCCACAGTTTAAGTCGCAGTGCATCAACTCCATTTAAATAGTATCTGAACAGCCTCTTATCTCGAACAAAACCAAGATTTTCATAAAGTTTCAAAGCAGACTTATTTGTTATTTCGGTTTCCAAAACAACCTTCAAAGAAATGAGAAAAAAACTAAGTTATAATTACATAATTTGAAAAATCACTTACCAAGTAAACAATTTTTCAAAAATCATGTTATTTTAAAAATTGATAGTGAAAACAATAAATAATATACAGAAATAACTCAAAAATAGTCATCAAAATTGTAATATTGTATTTGGGTCAAGGGCTTGGAGGACCACTGGAGATGTATCTTCTGTTATACTGATTTTTGTGATGTTTGAAATTTTTAGCAATGAGAGTATGTTTTATACTAAAACAAAGATTAATTATTTCCCTGTGGGGAAAGGTAAAATGACTAAGGATGAAAATAAAATCAACAATCAAAAGTACTGGTTTATTTCCTTAAAATAATAAGCCATATTATTAAAAAGAGCTATTCAGATTGACTTCCAACTTCCATATTTTCATTAATGTGTCATTTATCCTGGCAATAACTACAACATTTGTCTGGAGTCTAGACCAGAGTCTGCAAACTATAGACTCTGGGCCAAATGCGCCTGCTGTCTGTTCTGTAAATAGAAGTTTTAGTCAAACAGCCATGTTTATTTGTTTACATGATGTCTGTGGTGGCTTTCTCAATACAAGGGCAGAGCTGAGCAGTTGCCACAAAGACCTATGGTCCACAAAGCCTAAAATAATTACTAATGGGCCTTTTACTAACAGTGTTTGCTGAATCCGGACAAGAGGTATTCAAAATGTTAGAGTGTGTCATAATCACCTGAAGGGCCTGTTAAAATAGATTGCTAAGCCCCACCCCCAGAGTTTATGAGTAGGTTTGCAGTAGGACACAAAAATCTGCATTTTTAACATTTTTAAATTGCCAGATGATGATGTTGCTGCTGGTCAAGGGACATTTGAGAACCACTGGTCTAGACAGTACCTCAACTTATATCCAAAATTGAATTCATAATCTGCTCTTCCTCCACAATTCTATATCTCAGTAAACAGGATCACCATCCCACCACATCAATGCCTCAAACCTGAAACCCAAGAGTCATTTTTGAACCTCATTCCTCTCCAACCACCTATATGCATCCAAGCACTGATTTTGTCAATTCTCCCTGTTAAATCTCTAAGTAGTCCTCTTCTTTCTATGCTCGATACACCACAGTGCAAGCCGCCATCAACTCTCACTATAATTACAAGAGCCTCCTAACTCAAGAGGTCTCCCATTCTCTATAAATAGAGTTAGGCTGATGCTCTTGTTAATTCTCTACTTAAAACTGTTTATTGATTCCCTCTTGTCCTCAAGAGAAAGTCCACAATCTAAAAACAATACCAACAGACATAAAAAGTCCATCAATATACTGGCCTCAGCTTTGCTTTAGGTCTCTCTCTTCTTGCTTTCCATGCTCAGCACTGAATTTTCAGTTTCTGGGACCCACCATGATCTCTCCCACCTTAGACCATTCAAATAAACTGTTCTCTCTCTGGAAGCATGCTCTTCCTATCCTCCTCTCTTTTGGCCCTACCTTGTCACTTCCAGATTGGGGACAGTGCCCCTTTCCTTTTATATCACCCAGCAGCATTCTGCACTGTTCCTATGACACATTCTTATTCAACATTTGATGAGTGGTATGTCATCTCTCCTAGCTGGTAAGCCCAACAACAGCAGGGACCAATGCTAAATCTAAACCTTTAAAGGATCTAAAATGAAGTAATTAGTTCAGGATGAAGAAAATAAATATGCTAAGAAAACCTAAAATAAAAGTTGTACAGGAAATAAACTGGTTTAAGATAAGTAAACGTCAATTTCTCTCTGCACTTAAAAAAACACAATTTGGCCAGGTGCGGTGGCTCATGTCTATAATCCCAGCACTTTGGGAGGCCAAGGCGGATCACTTGAGCCCAGAAGTTTGAGACCAGTCTACGCAACGTGGTGAAAACCCATCTCTACAAAAACTTTAAGAGTTAGCCAGGTTTGGTGGTGTGTGCTTATAGTCTCAGCTACTTAGGGGGGCAGAGGTGGGAGGATCACTTGAGCCCAAGGGGTTGATGCTGCAGTGAGCTGTGAGTGCACCACTGCACTCTAGCCTGGGCGACAAAGCTAGACTTTCAAAAAACAAATTAAAATACTCACCTATACACACACACACAATTAAATTTCTAGTAACGTATGTCATACTAGAGTCTGTAACACCTCAGTCTGGTCAATACAAGTTTTTAGTTTTTAACAATTCTCTTGGGTAATTCCTGCAATTCTGTTATTAGGTCCAGCACCTAATTATAGCTAAAACGTTAAATCAAAGCAATTTTTTTTTTTATTTTATTTTATTTTTTTTTATTTATTTTTTTTTATGTATCCCCGGAGGGGGTGCATCGTTCCTGGAGGTACTGCAATACCAGGTCGATGCGTGGAGTGGACGGAGCAAGCTCCTATTCCATCTCCCTGCTCCAAAAATCCATTTAATATATTGTCCTCGGATAGAGGACGTATCAGATATTAAACAATTTAATTTGAGAAACACTAAAGTCGCAACAACTCAAAACTTGGAATTGATTTCAAATAAAAAGTGACAATTTTAAAATATGACAGCTAATATTTATTGGAGCTGTACTATGTGCAATGTAAAGCATTCTACATGTATTATGTAGCTTTATTTTCACAATAACCCTATGAAATTGATGTGGTTATCCATTTTACAGATGAATAAAACTCAAGGCCACCAATAGAGCAAGGACAGAACAGGGTCCAATTATGAACTAAAGTTTCATAGTAGCTACCCTACTGTACCTCCCCCGATTATTTCCCAAAGTAAAGCAAAGCAGTGACCAGGAAATCTAACCTACTTAACATGAAAGG
The DNA here is from genome assembly GCF_009764315.1 of Trachypithecus francoisi. Lineage (NCBI taxonomy): Eukaryota > Metazoa > Chordata > Mammalia > Primates > Cercopithecidae > Trachypithecus > Trachypithecus francoisi. The sequence goes on from NW_022681468.1 coordinate 47,847,508, forward strand.
GATTCTAAGTCCACCATCATTAATATTCAGCAATCTAAAATATTCCAAACACATCTGAGGCTACCACCACTACGCAAATACACACTTGAGATGTGGTTAAGAACTGAGTTCAAGTTTGTTGGCATCCTAATAGATTAATGAAATGAGGCTCAATTACATAGAGAAAAAATTACACCGAGGTCTCACTCAGTTAAAATGTAAAGATTCTCCTGGCATACTCATATTTTCTAAACAAAGTGATTCTTTCTTTAGAAAATTATTTGACACAACAGAAAAATGCCAGGATAAAGTAACTAATTTTTAATTCTCAAATTCTTATAAACATATTAAAAGAATATCTGGATTTATATTAGAAATTCACCATAAAACGAGGTTATTTTGGTCCTAAAGAAACTTGACAGAGTTGAATTCTACTTAACAGCAAAAAAAAATTACAGTGAAATTCCACTGATCCTCTTTGCAACAGCAACAGACCATTATCAGGATAAGCCAAACCATTACAAAACATTACTGTTTAAGATAGTATTTTTTAATACTGTAGGCTGGAAGCTCCTGGAGGGCAGGCTTGTTCATTGCTAGAAGTTTAGCACTACCACACTGTCTGGGACCTAGAAGCCCTTCCACTGCTATTTGCTGAATAAACAACAAACAGTACTGCTCTTCACAACATCTCTTTAAGATCAGAATTAACATCATGTTGCAGAGACAAAGAGAAAGACCAGAAAAAGTTAAACAGCCTGCCTACAGTCATACAACTGGCAAGTGACAGAAGATAAATACGGAAACCAGGCTTCTCATACTCAGTTATTAGGCCAAACTACTCACCCAAAATCCTTGCAGTTTAGCTAACCCCACTGTATTCTGTTCTTTACCTTGCAGCCTCTATCACATAGCAAAATATTTCCAGTGAAACTAAAGATGTTTTATATATATACACATATATATAATTAGAAAATACTTAATAAACGTAATAAATATAGTTAATTAAAAAGCTAAAAAGTAATCTTTCATATCATGGGGGAAAAAGAATGACTGTACCTTTTCTAAGTTGGACTTTTCTAACTTAGAAAAGTATAAGTTATTTCAAAAAATAACTTAGATCTCCTTGTGGCTCCTAATAATCTAATTTAGTCATTAGTGCTAATGTGATCTATTTTATTCTTTTAATTGTACAAATACAGTCAGCTACCAGATTATCTGTCTAAAAATTACCAAAATGTCTTTTGCATTACCTTTATATTGCTAGAAATAAATAGCATTAGGTAGGTCAAGCAAATCAGGTTGTAGGTAAAGTCATGGGTTTGAATAGCAGATTGTAAACAGTCCGCAACAAGTTATATAGCATGCTATTTACAGAAGAAACTGTCTAGTAAAAATAAAAAATGTATGCAACAAAAAAAGAAAGAAAACACCAAATTGGATGTGTGATACTGTTTGGCTGTGTCTCCACCCAAATCTCATCCTGAATTCCCATGTGCTGTGGGAAGGACCCGGTGGGATGTAACTGAATCATGGGGGCAAATCGTTCCCGTGCTGTTCTCATGAGTGAATTAAGTCGCACGAGATCTGATAGTATTAAAAAGAGGAATTCCCCTGTACAAGCTCTTTTCTCTTTGCCTGCCACCATCCACGTAAGATGTCACTTGTTCCTCCCTTGCCTTCTGCCAGGATTGTGAGGCTTCCCCAGCCATGTGGAATTGTAAATCCAATGTGGTATTCTTTCTTTTGTAAACTGTCCAGTCTCAGGTATGTCTTTATCAGCAAGGTGAAAACAGACTAATACAACGTGCTACAAGGGTAGGTAGTGAACTTTCTTCTTCTGTTTCTCAAGTTTTCTGTAATGTTCATTATGGTTTTTCAATGGAAAAAATGTCTTTAATGTAAATAAGCAAAAATTAAATGACATGATTTTCAACTGAAAATATTTCAAGATACTATAAATTTAAATTCCATTAAGAAATCCTAATTCCACTGTATTCTGATCAGCTATCTCTGGCTATTCACATCACAGTAATCGACCTAAAACTCTTTTTTTTTTTTTTCCTTTTTGGTGAGATGGAGTCTTGCTCTGTCCCCCAGGCTGGAGCACAGCGGCACGATCTCAGCTCACTACAACCTCTGCCTCCTGGGTTCAAGCGATTCTCCTGCCTCAGCCTCCCCAGTAGCTGGGATTATAGGCACACACCACCACACCTGGCTAATTTTTGTATCTTTTTAGTAGGAACAGAGTTTCACCATATTGGTCAGGCTGGTTTCGAACTCCTGACCTCGTGATCCACCCACCTTGGCCTCCCAAAGTGCTGGGATTACAGGCATGAGCCATTGCGCCCAGCCTAAAACTCTCAAAACAAACAAACAAACAAAAACAAAAAAAAACTTGAAGTTTTCAGAGATTAAGATTTTTTTTTTTTTTGAGATGGAGTCTTGCTCTGTCGCCCAGGCTGGAGTGCAGTGGCCGGATCCTAGCTCACTGCAAGCTCCGCCTCCCGGGTTCACGCCATTCTCCCGCCTCAGCCTCCGGAGCAGCTGGGACTACAGGCGCCCGCCACCTCGCCCGGCTAGTTTTTTTTTTGTATTTTTAGTAGAGACGGGGTTTCACCGTGTTAGCCAGGATGGTCTCGATCTCCTGACCTCGTGATCCACCCGTCTCGGCCTCCCAAAGTGCTGGGATTACAGGCTTGAGCCACCGCGCCCGGCCAAGAGATTAAGATTTTAAGGATATCAATGGCATAAACATCGAGGCACTATTCATCATACTGATACTGATCAATCACCTGCCCAAATTCTAATTTACTTCAGGAAAAAAAGTCCATAAATGTAAATGGCCACCAAGTAGGTTGATTTTAGGTACACAGATCCTACTTTAAAATCTACATCATAGAAAACTCATTCATTCTATATGTATTTATCTTATTCTTTCTTCTATTGTGAAACATGAACCTAAGGCACTTGTCCTAGCTGCTACACATCTGGCAGCCAGAGCATGTGGGGGTGTAAATAAATTTAAGCCAGATCAGCACACTGGTAATGTATTTCTTACTCATGAAGTAACAAATCCACTTGTTTCCTCTTTTGATACTATAATTATTTGTGTCAGCTCCAAATACATAAAAATGAAAAAAATTTTTAGCTATACTGTTTTAACATATACCTAATTCTGATATGAAAAGTTGGGAAAATCACAGTAAGACAAAATGAAAACATCAACTAGACCAGGAACAGTGCAGCATTATTTGGAGAAAAACATTATCTACCTTTCAATTCTGTGATTACTAATAACTCTGGCTGAATACTCTGAGCTTAAAATGACTAGTAACAACAAAGAACAATATAAACATGACTCAAGGTCACAAATTCTGTAGACAGAATAGAAAGTGAAAATTGTTTGATGTGCACAGTAAGCTTTCACAGAGATTTCCAAATGTATCTTTTTTTTTTTTTGCCACGGAGCACGGTAAGGTTTCACGGAGATTTCCAAATGTATCTCTTTATGAGACAAAGTCTCACTCTGTCTCCCAGGCTGGAGAGCAGCAGTGGTGGCGGTGCAATCTTGGCTCACTGCAACCTCCGCCTCTAGGGTTCAAGTGATTCTCCTGCCTCAGCCTCCTGAGTAGCTGGGACTACAGGTGTGTGCCACCACGCCCAGCGAATTTTTGTATTTTTAGTAGAGATGGGGTTTCACCATGTTGGCCAGGCTGATCTCAAACTCCTGACCTCAACTGATCCGCCAGCCTTGGGCCTCCCAAAGTGCTGGGATTACAGGCATGAGCCACAGTGCCTGGTCAAATGTACCTCTATTAAAAGGTTCACAGATTTTAAAATCTTTATCTTTGTAAGAATTTTAAAAATAGCAGAATAACCTAAGTAGTAGAAAATCTAATTTAAAACCCTTGTCAAATGTCTTTCATAGATTTGCAGATAATTTGTCAAAATTTCTAAACCCTTTAAAAGAAAGGAAGGTTGGTCTAAATTAATGAAAGTGAAAGCACATGTTTATTTGCATTTTCATTAATCACTGTATTTTTGGAGATTTATCATTTCAAAGGCATTTTAACAACTTGGAAACCCTGAAGATGCCTTTTAAAAAAAAAATGCAGCCAGGCGCGGTGGCTCAAGCCTGTAATCCCAGCACTTCGGGAGGCCGAGACGGGCGGATCACGAGGTCAGGAGATCGAGACCATCCTGGCTAACATGGTGAAACCCCATCTCTACTAAAAAATACAAGGCCGGGCGCGGTGGCTCAAGCCTGTAATCCCAGCACTTTGGGAGGCCGAGACGGGAGGATCACGAGGTCAGGAGTTCGAGACCATCCTGGCTAACACGGTGAAACCCCGTCTCTACTAAAAAATACAAAAAAAGCTAGCCGGGTGAGGTGGCTGGCGCCTGTAGTCCCAGCTACTCGGGAGGCTGAGGCAGGAGAATGGCGTAAACCCGGGAGGCGGAGCTTGCCGTGAGCTGAGATCCGGCCACTGCACTCCAGCCTGGGCGACAGAGCGAGACTCCGTCTCAAAAAAAAAAAAAAAAAAAAAATACAAAAAACTAGCCGGCGAGGTGGCGGGCACCTGTAGTCCCAGCTACTCGGGAGGCTAAGGCAGGAGAATGGCGTGAACCCGGGAGGCGGAGCTTGCAGTGAGCCGAGATCCGGCCACTGCACTCCAGCCCAGGCGACAGAGCGAGACTCCGTATCAAAAAAAAAAAAAATTGTCGGCCGGGCGCGGTGGCTCAAGCCTGTAATCCCAGCACTTTGGGAGGCCGAGACGGGCGGATCACGAGGTCAGGAGATCCAGACCATCCTGGCTAACACGGTGAAACCCCGTCTCTACTAAAAAATACAGAAAACTAGCCGGGCGAGGTGGCGGGCGCCTGTAGTCCCAGCTACTCGGGAGGCTGAGGCAGGAGAATGGCGTGAACCCAGGAGGCGGAGCTTGCAGTGAGCTGAGATCCGGCCACTGCACTCCAGCCTGGGCGACAGAGCAAGACTCCGTCTCAAAAAAAAAAAAAAAATTGGCCGGGCGCGGTGGCTCAAGCCTGTAATCCCAGCACTTTGGGAGGCCGAGACGGACGGATCACGAGGTCAGGAGATCGAGACCATCCTGGCTAACACGGTGAAACCCCGTCTCTACTAAAAAAAAAAAAATACAAAAAATTAGCCGGGCGAGATGGCGGGCGCCTGTAGTCCCAGATACTCGGGAGGCTGAGGCGAGAGAATGGCGTAAACCCGGGAGGCGGAGCTTGCAGTGAGCTGAGATCCGGCCACTGCACTCCAGCCTGGGCGACAGAGCAAGACTCGGTCTCAACAAAAAAAAAAAAAAAAAAAAAATTGCTACTATGAACAAAAATAAGACAATTGGTGTTTTTAGAAAGCTTACAGAAAGTTCAGAGAGAAAAACAAGTTAACAGCAATACAAGTCAAAATTTAAAAGTGCTTAAACAAGAGAGAGAGGGGTACAAACATCATGCTGGAAGCACAGAACTAATAATTCAAAAAAATATTTATGAAGCAGTTACTCTATCACAAATGTCACACTAAGCACCAAGAATATCGCAACAAACAACAGAAGGTATCTCTGTCCTACACTGTGCTAAGGCACTGAACAAGTGAAATTAAGTGCAATAAATATTACAAAAAGAGTAACAAAAATAAGAGAAAAGTGCAATGGATTCTGTCCAGAACGATCAAGAAAAACTTAAAGGAGTTGTTGGTATTTGAATTGGGTCTTAAAGACTAAAGTATTTTAACAAGGAAAGGAAAACCAGATAGCTACCAGATCTTATAGAGTAAACAAGAGTTCATATGGCAAATTATTCGATGTGAATAATCTTGGACGCAGATAAGCAAAATTTTTATACCAAGAAAAAGTTATCTAATCAAGAGACAGAGGTATTCACAAACTGCAAAAACCATCCATTTAAAATTATACAAAAGGAAAAAGTTCACAAAGTTATCCCTGATGTCAGCCTAAAGATTAAGTAATATTCATTGTTGCAAAAGAAAAAATGAATGAATCAGCATTAGCTTTTTAGGCTGGAAATGCATACCATTAAAATGTATCATTAATTTAGAATTTAACCTTGAGACCAAAACAACACAAATGTTCATATCATTCCTGAGAACTTCCAATGAAAAGCCAACACTAGGCCGGGCACGGTGGCTCAAGCCTGTAATCCCAGCACTTTGGGAGGCCGAGATGGGCGGATCACAAGGTCAGGAGATCGAGACCATCCTGGCTAACAGGGGGAAACCCCGTCTCTACTGAAAAATACAAAAAACTAGCCAGGCGAGGTGGCGGGCGCCTATAGTCCCAGCTACTCCGGAGACTGAGGCAGGAGAATGGCGTAAACCCGGGAGGCAGAGCTTGCAGTGAGCCGAGATCCGGCCACTGCACTCCAGCCTGGGCGACAGAGTGAGATTCCTTCTCAAAAAAAAAAAAAAAAAAAAGAAAAGAAAAGCCAACACTATCCAAACCTTTGATCAGTTAAAGAAAAGCACACAGCCTGCCTCAAAGGAGTGACTTAGGATAGCGAGTAGGATAACTCAGAAAAAGTTTCATCATAGGAACATAATACTCTCTGCTCTTAACACCCCTGTTCACTGGATCTCTCTACTCTGTGGAAGATCAAAACATAATCTATTATCCCAAAGATCTCTCCAAGCTGTTAAGCAACTTTTGTGAAACCTGACTTTTCTCGATGAGCTGACAAGCAGTGTGGCTATGGTCCAAACATGGACCTATACTCATGAACATATCCGATCCAATTCTCTCCTCAAAATTTCAGTTACCAGTCATGTAAAACTTTGGCTACTGCATTTTAATATTAAAAGCTGTGAACAATGTGAGATCCTTTGACATCTGTGAATTATTTCTTTGGAGTAAAATTAGATATTTTTAAATCCCAGGATGACTTCACTGTGCCACCCATTATGTCTGTAGGCCTTCTCATATAACCACCACTTAGAGTGGATCCGTCAGAATAGAGCCTAGTGTGAACAAGAAGCCTGAGAATGCTCAGCAGCAAATCTCTGTATTCTAACACGGAAATGTATTCATGAGATGTTGTTAAAAGAAAAAAGCAATTATTATTGCTAATAATTACTGAATAAGAATTACTTCATTTGTATTTTTAAAAACTATATATTTGCATATATGTGTGTTTAAAAAATGAGAGAACGCATTTCAAACAGTTAACAGTAGCAAGAGGCCAGGAGCAGCGGCTCATGCCTATAATCACACTTTGAGAGGCTGAGGTGGAAGGATCACTTGAGGCCAGGAGCTGGAGTGGTCTCCAGCTGGATAACATAGCAAGACTCCCATCTCTACAAAACAAAAACAAAAACAACAACAAAAAAACAGTAGCTATCAATGGAAAGATGGATAAAGATTTGAAAAGCATGAGAATGGCAGAAGGAACTTTGTTAAAAACACATGCACACATATCATATATGCTGTGTATAAATTTTGTACCAAAAAATCCACTTCTTTTAAGTCACTAAAACAAATTATTAAGGTCAATATTTTGAAAAAAGTTACCCAATTTCACATATTTTGAGAATTCTCTAAGGCATATCTGACCTCTAATAATAAAAATTGCTACTTCTATTACTCATAAAAGTACTAGTACAACTTTGCTCCTCCTCAGTCACCACTGCTATATTAAAGACATCTATACTTCTCTAGTTTATACTTGTTCCCTTCCACACTGTACAACAGTAAATGTTAACATTCCCAATCATCACCAATATTTATCAAGCACCCACTATATGCAGAAACACAGTGCAGTAGGATACAAAGAAATTATGTCTGCCATCAGACCTTACAAACAAGCTAAAGAGAGAAAATGCTCTTACGTTAATGCACAGATAGCGCTACTCTTAAAAAGTGGTTGTCTTCCCCCTAGCAACACTGTCATTATTTAATTCTGAAAAGATTATTTTCAAGTGTGAAGTGTCCTCCATATAGACTGATAGTTTTCCCACTGTTAGAAACTAAGGCCAATATGTAAGCAAATTATAACAGAGTCTATAATAAGAGCTACCTTAAAAAACTGATGATAAAGCCTCTGAATACCAAAATTGTGTACTGAAAATGTCTAAGATTCCACCCACTCATTTTGAAGAAATTTTAGCTCCATTTTAAAATTTGTTCTAGGTCAAAAATTCATGTGTTTTAAAATGGAATATAATTTTCCCCACAAGCTGCATTTGTGTAGTAAAACTGCAATGAAATCTGCAATAAATTACAAAATATTTATAAAAAATACCCAGTAAGAATAATGCCCAGAAAACAAGTATTAAACATTTTTAAAGACTTACCTCATCACAGTCTCCCTCAACCATGGCATATATAGCTTTCTTAACCAAGTTAGTACCTAGAATATAGATCTGAGTATTAATGAAGGTAAAATGTATTTCTTAAAGATAACCTAAATTATAGTATTCATAAGCACAGAAATGTCAAATGCTAGTTTCTATCTCGAATCCAGATACACAGATTATCTCAAACTAAGTGGGAAAAATTTTAGCTATAAGCTAAGAGAAGCCAATAGAACCTATACATTAACAGTACGTTTCCTCTTGAAAGACCTATCTCCCAACATACTCCTTTTTCTCAGACATAATTATTTGCCGCAAGCAGGAGTTTGTTCTATTGTGTTTGAAAGTAGGAGGAAAGGGAAAGAGAAAAAGACAAGATATGGTATGGCCAGAACACCCCAGGAACTCCCCGTGAGTTGGCCAGAACTTACTGCATAACCCGAGCTGATCTCACCAAAGATCTTCCAAACTCCCCTGGACACAAGGCACATGACAACCTCATCAGAACTGCTGTTACCCACAGTAGGTTCCTATAAACTATAGTGAGCATGATGAAGTCTGGTACTCCCAATGATGTCAGTGGTGTGTCTGTAAATGTCTAGCAAAATGTATCCTAGTTTAGGGTCAATTATAACTGGTATATTAAAAGGGAAAAAATTTGCCAAATCTGATTTTAAGAGAAGACAGACAAATTTTATTTAAAAACTCTTAGGCTGGGCGCGGTGGCACATGCCTATAATCCCAGCACTTTGAGAAGCCAAGGCAGGCAGATCACTTGAGGCCAAGAGTTCAAGACCAGCCTGGCCAACATGGTGAAACCCCGTCTCTATCAAAAATACAAAAAACTAGCCAGGCATGGTGGCTCACGCCTATAATCCCAGCACTCTGGAGGCTGAGGTCATGGCAAAACCCCGTCTCTATTAAAAATACAAAACACTGGCTGGGTGCGGTGGCTCAGCCTATAATCCCAGCACTTTGAGAAGCCCAGGTGGGCGGATCACTGGAGGTCAGAAGTTCAAGACCAGCCTGGCCAACATGATGAAATCCAGTCTCTACTAAAAAATAAAAAATTAGCCAGGCATGGTGGCGGGTGCCCATAATCCCAGCTACTCCGGAGGCGGAGGCAGGAAAATCACCTGAATACAGGAGGCGGAGGTTGCAGTGAGCCGAGATAGAGCCACTGCACTCCAACCTGGGCGACAGAGTGAGACTCTATCTCAAAAAAGACAAAAAAATACAAAATACAAAAAACTAGCCCGGGTGTGGTGGTGTGTGCCTATAGTTTCAGGTGCTTGGGAGGCTGAGGCACAAGAATTGCTTGAATCTGGGGGGCAGAGGTTGCAGTGAGCCGGGATCAAGCCACTGCACTCCAGCCTGGGCGACAGAGCAAGACTCTGTCTCAAAAAATAGTAAAACTGAATTAAAAACTCTTAATTTTCAAAGCATGCATACAAGTATGCGTACATTTTATGGCCCAAAGAAAGTATGTCTAAAGGCCAGGATGCAACCCTAAACCCACTGGTTTCTGCCCTCCAAACTAGTCAAACAATTGGCTATAATTTATCATGAGTCCTTATCACTGTTTTTTAATGCATCAAAGGCTCAAACTTACTCCATAAAACAAGCCCAATTCATTAAAAATCTTAGTGGAAAGCTGTAACACTGTAATAAAGTTGGCTAAACCTAACATATTAAGTAAACCTATTTATAGTTACTTCTCATGATATCTAGGACTATGTGAGAGTCGTAGGTTGGACAATAATACTTAATAATTTTTAAGCCGGGCGCGGTGGCTCAAGCCTGTAATCCCAGCACTTTGGGAGGCCGAGACGGACGGATCACGAGGTCAGGAGATCGAGACCATCCTGGCTAACACGGTGAAACCCCGTCTCTACCAAAAAATACAAAAAACTAGCCAGACGAGGTGGCGGGTGCCTGTAGTCCCAGCTACTCGGGAGGCTGAGGCTGGAGAATGGCGTAAACCCGGGAAGCGGAGCTTGCAGTGAGCTGAGATCTGGCCACTGCACTCCAGCCCGGGCAACAAAGCGAGACTCCGTCTCAAAAAAAAAAAAAGTTTTTAAAAAACGTAAGTGACAAAACTGCTAATGATTAAATACTCGTATAGATATTAAACTTTTTTTATGAATACTCGCTAAAGCACATCACAAAATCTGACATGCTTAGACAAATGCTTGTCTACCCAATCCTCCATTGTGAACACAGAGCTACTAGGTCCTAGAGACTAGAAGAGTGGTTTTTTGAAACAGAATCTTGCTCTGTCACCCAGGCTAGAGTGCAGTGGCACACTCACTGCAACCTCCACCTCCTGGGTTCAAGCAATTCTCCTGCCTCAGCCTCCTGAGTAGCTGGGATTACAGGTACCCACCACCGCGCCCGGCTAATTTTTGTATTTTTAGTAGAGACAGGGTTTTGCCATCTTGCCCAGGCTGGTCTTGAACTCCTGACCTAGTGATCCAACTGCCTTGGCCTTCCAAAGTGCTGGGATTACAAGCCTTAGCCACCGCACCCGGAGGCCTATTGAGTTTTATGGTGTTATTTAAATGACAAAAGTTATCTAACCCGGCAATAGAAGAGTGGTGCTTAATCAGGCTTACATCACAGTCACCCATGGAAGCTTCAGCCCCACCTCTGACAAGACAAACAAGAGTCTCAGGGTGAGGGGTCTAAATATGTGTTTTTAAACCACCCTACATGATTTTAAGGATCATTATAAATCATGAGTGTAAGATTAACTAAACATGTCAGGAAAAGTACACCCAACAAAAAATTAAGTTTGGGAATTATAAGAAACAATCAATTCTCATCTCCTGATCTTTTCTGAACTGCAATATACGGTTCATGACTAACACCAGTAATGGTAACAATTTTTCCATAATGTTGGTTTGATTGAGGTCCAGTTAACCCAAATACAGACAAGTGCTTGAAGGCTGGGATGAAGGACCATCATAACGTAATTATAAATTGCAGTATTTCTTATGTTACTTAGTATAATGCAATGCATTTTGAATGTGATTAAAAAAAATCTGGAGGTAAAAACTGATGATCGACTACTTGTTAAAAACTGTCAAAACATTAATAAAGAAAAAATTCATTTTAAGAACTTTTTAAAAATACCATTTTGAAATTAAAAATTAAAAACCGCCTTAATTTTCTTCCCTTAGTTTTTTCATTTCTACATACTTACATTTAAGTCTTTCATTTCAAAACACAAAAATGAAAATAGCTTATCTTAGGCATTCTATGAAATAATATTTTTCTTACCAATGCCATTTCTCCTGTATTTGGAATCCACGGCTAACATGGCTATATAACCTCTGCGGAACATCTTTTTGTGCATATCCAACTTGCAAACGATGGCACCTACACACTCCTCCCCTACCATGGCCTTAAAAATAAACAAACAGTTATGAAGAACACATTGCCATCAGGTACTGCACAATGATCCAGAGAAAACAACAACCAACCATTGGTAGGCATTTTTGACGGGGGAAGAGATAACAGGAACTCTTACAAGAGAGCAGTCACAGAAGTTTCAGAAATCTAAATCCCCTAACTCCTTTAAATGTTCTAGTGTTAAAATTTCTCAATATTCTTTAGAACATGAATTATTTATGCCTACTATTAAAGCCTAGGGAAAAAAGACCAGATTTCCAAAAGGTAAACATTCAAGTACTTTATAAGATTACGTATGAGGTGCTTATAATCACAATTATTTGCAACAAAGACCTACCTAAGTTTCTGGAAGGGGAAATATGCAAAAACAAATTATTAGGACATAAAATATTGTAAAACTTACCCATCAGCAGAATATAATTTTAAATAGTTAAATTTAGTAATAATGGCCAGGCGCAGTGGCTCACACCTATAAATCTAGCACTTTGGGAGACCGGGGCAGGCAGATTGCTTGAGCTCAGGGGTTTGAGATCAGCCTGGGCAACATGGCAAAACCCTGACTCCACTAAAAATACAAAAATTAGCTGGGTGTGGTGGCATGTACCTGTACCTGCTACTTGGAAAGCTGAGACAGAATGGCTTGAGCTGGGGAAGCAGAGGCTACAGTGAGCTGAGATCATGCCAATGTACTCCAGCCTAGGTGACAGAGTGAGACCCCATCTCAAAAATTTAATGAAGTTTTAGTGAAAGCTGCATATAATACATATTTACACCTGAATAGTAGATTGTGATCAGAAAAAAAAAATTTTAATTTTCAGAAAAAGCACAGTTTATAAGGTATTGATTAGATCATACTTAAGAGGTTTTTGTTAATATATGTAAATATAGCATAGTCTCATTTTTAGGATACTCCTGACAGTGTGGATAACTGTCATAAAGCTCTCAGAACACTTATAGTTCAAAATCAAAGCTTTATGTTAAAAGCTTTAATTTTACAGAAATTTCTATTTTAATAAAAATGTACAGCTTTCCAGAGTATTAAATTCTAATCATCCCCCATTTTCATTAAGATTTCTAGTGTTACCATTAAAAATGTTTTTCAAAAATTCCAATGCTGATAAAAAGTTATAGTAACATGGTATTTCTGGTAAATATAAATAGGGCAATATCTCCAACTGTTTAAATAATGTGTAAGAAATTTGTTTTCCAGAAGAAGCTATTTCAACAAAAGCAGAAATGAGTTTAAAAATTAATAAGTAATGTCCAATTTATAATTAATACATATTTTAAATTTGTGACTTTTTTAGTCTGTCATTCTGTAAATTGATTAAAAAGCCTTTTTTTAACTGTGGAGAAATCTTTTAGGCAAGAAAATTCTAATCCATTTCATGCAAACCTAAACTAGGTCAGAAAAATTCTTTTGAAGGAATATGAAATTCAACAACCCACGCTAATTCATTTCTGGTTTATCACACATTCCAAAACTATTTTGGGTCAATAAACCTCTGAAATGATTATTTCTATTTTTTTCCCTCACAATATATCAATCTTTTAAAAACATTTTTTTTTTTTTTTGAGACGGAGTCTCGCTCTGTTGCCCGGGCTGGAGTGCAGTGGCCAGATCTCAGCTCACTGCAAGCTCCGCCTCCCAGGTTTACGCCATTCTCCTGCCTCAGCCTCCCGAGTAGCTGGGATTACAGACGCCCGCCACCTCGCCCGGCTAGCTTTTTGTATTTTTTAGTAGAGACGGGGTTTCACCGTGTTAGCCAGGATGGTCTCGATCTCCTGACCTCGTGATCCGCCCGTCTCGGCCTCCCAAAGTGCTGGGATTACAGGCTTGAGCCACCGCACCCGGCCTAAAAACATTTTTTAAACAAAGACCTGAAGTATGCACAAAAATTGCCTTGAACAACTCTGAAAGCTTTTCCTGATCTGAAAATAACTCACTTCAAATATGTGTGTATATACAAATACATATAAATACATACACAGACATAAAATTATTACAGACCAAATGGTATATTTAAAAGGGCCAGAAAAAATTTTGGCCTGACCTCGTAAGTCAGGCTCATGTGAAATATTATATCGATTATATAAACCTCAGAACAGCTACACCTTATAAACTATTCAAAAATGAGGAAAAATTAAAACAATACAACTGGACAGTACTTTCAATCTGAACAGGAATTTCAAATAAATCTTTGTCCTTTGAGCATGGAATAAGCAAACAAAATATTGTATTAGTTCATTCTTAAGACCTGATTTCTTCCTAATTTAGAATCTGTAGGAGCAAAAATCAAGCTGTATATATCATCTAAAAAGCCCAATATATCATACACCATAGAGATGATATTAGTAGTGAAGACCAATGCTGTATTTTTTTCCTGATAAACCACTCATGAATATATGGTACATTTACAGGAATCATTAAATTGCTTGTCAATTTTTCCAAATAAAAGCTCTGCACATACATTTGGAATTCATGCTATTAAATGTATTTTTTCAGGGATGGGAACTGAAAAATCCCTGGCAAGATTAAGACTGAACACTACAAGGCCAAAGGGTTGTCAGTCTATAAAACTATGAAAAATATGAAGTGAGAGATTCCCAAATTCTAGAACACTACAAATAGAAAACTGGGGGAAGCCAAAAAGTTAAATTTAGAACAAATAAACGGAAGTACTATGTTACATCGCTGAGCATAAGTTTAAGAACTTCAAAAAGGTACCAACAACTGAAAATGTTACTATGAAAAGAGGTAAAGATAAAATGGTTAAGTACAGAGTAACTGAAAGTGTCTCACATTTGTATTTTTTTTTTTTTTTTTACATCTTTTACAATTAGGAAGAATCATAATAAGCTACCATTTTTGTTACTCAATCAAGTATTGGCAATTTTGTAAGGTTCAACCCCATATATTCCATTGACCCATTACAGGTTATCCACAGAAAAGAGCAACATTTTGGAGGTTTCTAATCTCTTGAGATTGATCTTTGTAAGGGCAACTGTCACTTGGTGGCGATAACTTGCTGACACAATAATCTTCACTGAATGGATCAAGAGTATGTCATTTTTCAGGTTCTTATGTTACCATAATGAGAGGCCAGGAGAACTGGGTTCTAGCTTTACCTGGAGACTTAAACATTTTGAGTCACTTTGGTTCTTTTTTTCAATCAAAAAACAGAACAGAACAAAACCTAAGTTGGGCTGGATTATCTCTAGGATGCCTTTCAGTTCTAAAATGTTATGATTTAAAATAAACATACACATTTACGCATTTGTATTTTTTAAAAAATAGTTCCTATGGGAAACTTAAATTTAAAAGTATGCCAAGATAAAGGTTTCAGTTCTAAATGGCCTGGTTGCTTTTTAACTACTGTTTTATTATTGTTTAATACCTCCTGATTCATAGTGGCACTAGTAAATCTTATAGGTCAACCACTTGTGCATATCGCAATTTCTAGATATTCAGAATTTAATATTTAACAAACGAGCTACTAAAGGCTAACATACACATTAGCTGGTGAATTGGAAGGGTTCTACATAAAATCAAAACTAAAGTTTACTAATATTGTTGACCAGAGTCTAAAATGGCAGACAAGTTGAGAAAGGCTTAGGTAAACATCAGGACTCAAAAGTTGACTGAATATCATATACACAACAATTTCCTGGAATTGACAGAAAAACATCTATTTCAATTTGAAATGTGACTCAATCATCTGCTTCTGTGGGCTAACTTACAACTAAATCTACAATTTTTAGCAATTACAGTGGCATTTGATATGACATTTATAATAGTGCTATAAATCATTTTCTCATATTCACTAACATAGACATGTCTTAGAACTATTCTGATACAATGCTTAGAATACTGAAAGAGCATTTTTCAAGAATATAAAATAGTACCCAGTGTTTAAACAAATGTACTGAAGTTTAAGCAAAGTTAAGACAGAAAATAGAACTACCATTATCTACAATACCCAGGTTACATTTTCAAATTACCACCAAGCTAGATAATCAAAAAGACAGGTAAGTATTGTCAAAATATCTTGCAGGGAATTACTAAGTGAAACTAAGCCAATGCTAAAACACTAAGTAATGGTGGCTTTTCCCTTCACATATTATAAAATACTCCTTAAATGGATGTCATCTAGAAACAATATGCTTATGAGCACCTGATACAAAGCATACACCTGCAGTCAACAGTTAAGTTAAAGGGTTCATAGAGACTGAAATGGGCCAATATTATTGTGAAGAAATTACTGGTACTGCCAATACTATGTAAATTTTAAAAAACTGTCCAAAAGTCTTTCACTTACGTGTAATATTATTGTCAATTATAATTTACACAAGCCAGTGTTACTAGTGTTTGGCCACATCTTCAACCAGTTTCTTAAATTAAAAATAAAATAAAATAGATCAGTAACAATTTCACACTTAAGTTTTCTACATTCCACAAAAGGGTATTTTGTTCAAGTTTCAGGAGTCTTTCAGCCACCAGAAGTGTTAGTAGCGCTTTCTGCAATGGAGTACCAGAAAGCAGGCTGGCTATAACCATTCATTGTCCTGTTGAAGTAAAGGGAAACACCTCCATAATTACTGAAAATGCTTATAAGATTTAATTCTCCAATATGGCCACACCAAGTTTGCTGACATTCATGTTCACCAAAACATGTTTATGCATACACTCTTCCCTGATTATAGTTGTAACTGAGAGACTAAAAGGCCTCTATCCAAATAGAACCATGTTCAAATTAAATTACTGTGAAGTGTTTGAGGATGCGGGCGGGCAATTAAAGACGGTTAAACACGATTATAATCTAATGTAAACAAGACACAAGACCCCCACCCCAGTGAAACAGGCCACCATTTAGGCTTGCTGCAGTTACACTAGCATCACGTTAACCCGAATCATGAAGTCTTACCTTTAAAATAGTTTCATTAAATAACTAGGAATGTGTACACGCACTTGACATCATATAACGTACTATGATAAGCAGCAGGAGATATCCACTGCCACACTCTGGGCCCTCGCTCCCTGCCCCGCACAGTCTGGATCACTGCTGGGTTCACCCTCTTTTTATTCTATCCACTTACCAAGAAGCACAGCTGTGGCCAGTTGTGGATAAAATATCTATAGGTATAAATGGAGTAGGGTTCGGACAGATCTTTGGTGATCAGTCTCATGATATCGGGCATTTGTAGCTCGGATTCATATCGGACATATCGTATCGTCCGATCCTCTCCAGGCTCAACCTCCCTGCCCGAAGGGCTTCTTAAGCTGCAGTCGGCGGTCAGGGACGAAGACAGCAGCCGCACCTGCTCGTCTTCCTCCTCTTCCTCCTGCTCGGTGCCCTCGGCCAGTCCATTGCGGGCCGCCGCGGGATCGCTCGCCGCTGCTGCCTCCGTCGGGCTGGGGACCGCAGTTCTTGCATTATTAGAGAGGGAGTGAGGGGGCCTCTCGCCCGAGTGTACCCCGGCTCCTTTTGTTGCAGTCGCTCTGGGGCCTCCGTCAGGGGTGGCCGTGGTCGCGGCCACCTCGGCTACGCTCAGGACCTTGCTCTTGAGGGAGGCGGCCGCCCGGAGGTGCCGCAGTTCGGGGCTAATCAATCCGTTGAGCTGCTGCTGCTCCTGCGGCGGCTGAGGGCAGCGGAGGCACGGATGCCCCTTGGTCGCCACCGTCGCCGACTCCCCGCCCGCCGGGCTCCTGCCGCCGCCGCCGCCTTCGTGCTCCTCGTCGTCCTCCTCGTCCTCGCTGCAGCAGGCGAGGGCGGCCCCCGCCGGGAAGGGACAGTGGGGCTCGGCCGCCGCCGGGGCCGGAGGTGCTGGTGGTGGGAGGAGGCTGCTAGGCCCAGGCGGTACCTCCGCCATCCTAGAAGCGACACAGACCGAGAGGGGAGGCCATGAAACCCGGCCGAGGAGCGCGGAAAAGAGGGGGCGGCGGGTGGGGGGCGGCCGAGGTGGGGGGAACAAAGGCAGAAACCGTCCCTCACGGAGCTGCCCCCCTAATTCCGCGCCACCGCCCCCCCCCCCGCCCGCTCTTCAGCGCCGCCCAGCTGCTCAACCGGCCACCGTCCCCGTCCGCCCGGGCCCACCCGCCAGCCCTGTCACTCGCGGCCCCTCCCCGTCCCCTCCTCGCGGCTCACCCCGCACGGGTCCCCGCCGCCGCTGCCGCCACTCCTCTTCCTCAGCCACTGCGGCCGCCTCCTTCGCAGCCGCGGCCGCCTCCACAGCCGCCAAGGCTCTCACTCAGCCGCCGTCGCCGTAAAGCGCCTCGGCTGTTACCCCGGGTAAAGTTTCCTGGGCCTGGCTTTACGACACTTCCCTGCCTGCCGGCTGCCCCGGCCAAGAGAGAGGGGCGTGGAGGGAGGTGACCTGTGGAGGGGCGGGGACGAAGGTGTCTCCTGCGGGCTGCGGGGAAGGCCGCGTGGTAGTGGGTGGGGCTGTGGGTCCGGGAAGTTGCAGAGGGCTTTGGAGTCACAGGCTCC
This sequence comes from Trachypithecus francoisi, assembly GCF_009764315.1. Classification (NCBI taxonomy): domain Eukaryota; kingdom Metazoa; phylum Chordata; class Mammalia; order Primates; family Cercopithecidae; genus Trachypithecus; species Trachypithecus francoisi. The sequence continues at coordinate 47,865,721 of NW_022681468.1, forward strand.
CAAACCCTTCTCCACGGTTCTGGGGCGCCTTAACCCGCGGTGCTTGCCACACGGGGCCCGGGAGGGATGGACCAGGCAGGCGCTCCCTGCTTCAAGTCTACCGCGCACTCGGAGCTGTAGCGAATCTCGCCAATTCGGGGCCTGTGGAACCAGCTGTTTACAAGTCACCTAAAAATGCCTTTTTAAAGCTGCACACCGTTTCATGTTTGCCCTGACCAGGGGCAAGGAGGATGGGGGAGGAGCGATTAAAAATGGAGCAAATCAGAGAAGCCGACCGAAAAGGAAAGGAAGCTTTGAGCTGTGAAAATATGGGGATGGCTGTCGAAACGTGGTCGTTTGCAGTGTGAATTAAGTTCAGCTGGCCCTTGCCTCTTAGCGGCAAGGGAGTCAGCCCTCTTCTTCTCCCTCCTTACTCTGCTCCTCGCGCGCAGTAAAATTGGAGGCAAAAGTGACTGACAGGTGTTGGGCAATTGCGAGCACACGTGGGGAAGGGTTAGAGCGAGATGGTGAAAGACTGTGACCGGGGCTAAGAAGCTCAGTCCTAAACTTGTGACACAAATAGGTTAGGAAGAACTCACTGGTAAACAGGTGGCCTGATCCTCCCAAGGGATCTGCCTATTGAGTGCAAAGGGGATAGAACTCGAGCTTGTGACTGGGCTCCTTCTGCTCTAGTCCACAGTTGACTCCCGGCAGGTCTGAACTGAGACAGTGTATGTAACCAGCACACTGAACAAATTCAGTTGTGTTAAAAACCTGATTTATAGAGCTGGTTTGGTGTGCCGCAGATGGACATTTGCTGTATATAATTCTATGACGGAACATGTTTGCAACTTTTTGCAGTAATCTAAACTCTAGTATAAAATAACTATTATGCTCATAGATTCTGTGGCTCTGAAATCCAGACAGAGCACAGCTGGGATGGCTTTTCTCTACTCCATTATGCGTAGGGCTTCAATTGGAAGACTCCAAGGCTGAGGAGTAGAATTATTTGAAAACTTCACTTTCACAGCTGGTGGTTGATGCAGGCTAAAGGCTGGAGGCCTCAGTTTTAGTCCATGTAGACCTCTCCCGGTGGTCTTTTAGCATTGATTGGTTTGGGCTTTGTCACATCCTGGTAGCTGGGTTCCAACGGCAAGTATCGTGCAAGAAAGTCAATCAGAAGCATATTGCCTTTTATGACCTAGCCTTAGAAGTCACGTAGTCTCTAACCAGGTGCGGTGGCTCAAAATCCCGGCATTTTGGGAGGCCGCGGCAGGAGGAACCCTTGAGGCCAGGAGTGCGAGACCAGCCTGGCCAACAGTGAAACGTCATCTCTACCAAAAAATACAAAAATTAGCTGGGCGTGGTAGCGCACACTTGTAGTCCCAGCTGCTCAGGAGGCTGAGGAGAATCACTTGAACCCGGGAGGTGGAGGTTGCAGTAAGCCGAGATTGCTCCACTGCACTCCAGCCTGGGCAGCACAGGGAGACTCCCTCTCAAGAAAAAAAAAAAAAAAGTTATGTAGTGTCACTTCTGCTGCATAATATCTAGGCAGACACAAAATTATATCCAGTTTTGAGAGGAGGGGAAATAAACTCTACTCTTGGTGGAGAGAGGCGAGGTTCTCAAAGAGCATGTGGGACCAGAAATATTGCTGTGGCCACTTTCAGAATGTATAACTTGCTACAGATGCATTGAAAAACCAAAACACCTTGATGTGTGGGCGATATAAATGAGATGTATAAGTACAGCGTGATCCCATTTCTGTCTTAAGAAGTACAAAACAAAACCATGTTTCCAAATGTGCATACGTTGTTTAAAGATACATATTTTTTCAAAGTTTCAAAGTGTAACCTGGGTAGTCAGCCAGTGAAACAATGATCTGTTCAAATCATAGTGGAGAAGCTGGCCCAAGAGGCCCCAGATAATTCCATAAGAAATGTTTAAGGGTGAATTTTACTTAGAAAAATACCTCTCAGTCATTCACTTTGAAATGTAAGCCTTTCCTAAAAACCGTGTACCTTCACTGTAGAGAATGAATGGCAGCAGGCCTTCCTGTTCTTTCTGTGTTGTAGCTTGGCATTGAGCTCTGTCAGACTGAGGAGCTGACCAGATGTTGTCTCAAAGTGGTTTTCAGAAAGTTGACAGTTGTAAGGACCTTCTTGAGGTCAGGAAGTAAATGTTACTCACTTTGTATTCACATATCAAACACATAAAAGGGAAATTGTTAAGCTTTTTGACTGAAGTACACCAGTCTCTCTTTCAGTAACCTAGAATGTTTATAATGACAAAGTAAATTCTGACCTTCTCAATACTAGTGGGGTAATTCTAATGTCTCAGCCCCAGTGATTTTTCTTTATATCCCAGTATTAAAACTACAATGTTGGCCTTCTAAATCAGATGACTTCTCTTAAAAAAATTGTCTTTATAACTTATGAAATCTTTTATGTTTGATTCATGTTTACTTGATAGGATGATAGCATTATATTAGGCATAGAAATAGGATTAGTTCACGCTAATGCTTTAGACATATTTACTATTATGAGACAAAAAATAACTACCCCCATGAGCAATACTTCGTAGGAAAGAAAGGGCTCAGAGCAAGGTAAGTGTGGCAGTGATACTCTTCTGTGTGGTTAGTTGATATTTTCATTGTTTTGTAATATCCTATGAAGCAAGTATTTTTTTTTTTTTTTACTACTGTTCTCTTTTGAGGAAGAAGAGAACATGCCTAATTTTTTAGAAGAAAAAAAACTTCTCATTAAATCAATTAAAATAACTAACAGCAATTTTAAAACAACGTCCTAAAGCAATATCTTGAAATCAGCTTGGAAGGAGAACAATTTCTTTTTAATTCTTTCTAACAGTGAGGCATTTTTCTCTTATTGGCTAGGTTTAGAGAGAAAACCTAGCTGTGTACCTACCTGAAAGGTAACTGTGGGAATGAATAATGGAAAGATGCTTTAAGTTCCCTTGACACAGCAGGATGGCATTGTTATATGCCATAGGCACACATACTAAATAATTTAAATATTTGTGTAGTTTTCTTTTACATATCATGTGGTTCTTAATCCCAGTAATCCTATCTATTATACATAAAGCCCTGAAAATCAATGTCCTTAACTTTGTTTCATCTTGAATGAAAGAAAGAACATACATCAAATTTGAGAGCTGAAGAATTTAACCTAAAGGATGAATATTAGTATACTGTTGTACTACCTGTAATCTTAGAACACTCTGAGATGCCCAGATAAAGGGCTAACAGTTTGATTCTTCCCTTCGAATTTGGGGAATGGCAGCCTGTTCTTTAACCTTCTTTCCCCTTGCCAATAGTGGATGGCAGTCCCAATTGTAGGTAGACATCAATTTTGTGTGTAGCACTGAGGCCTCTGAGGACTATGAAGAACCAGAGACAGTTATGGTCAAATGGTCCCCGTTTCCATTACTTTCAGCCTCACACTAACTCTTCATAACATGCCTGAAGACATGGTCAGGATGATTCTCACAGATACACCTGGGCTGGTGAGACATGTTGGAGAGAATCATATATTCCTACATATTAGAGCCACTGCAAATTTTTGGTCTCCAATTTAGCTATGCCTTCAGCTGTGTAGAATTGTTTTAACCTGTCTCCAAGGCCAGCTTCATCCAACAGCAACTATCCTCAACCACTACTTGCTTCACACCCTCAGCACATAACCCTACCTCCATTTCACTAAAAAAGTGAACTATTTCATAGGTGCGCCTTCTACTGCCATGCCTATAAGTTCATCTGTATCTGAACTTACCCTTACCTTCTCCCCGCCAGTCTGAAGAGGGTGGAAGATGCGTCAATTCTTCATGACTAATAACTCCCTCTACCTGTGGGGTTGATGCTGTCTCTTCCAGTCTCCTTTGGAACCTGTCCCATCATTGTTTCTCTCTCCTGAATTTTCCATATTACGTTTGCTAGCTACTGCCTCAAAGTTTATAAACATGCCCCTTTTAGAGACTTTTCCCACTACCATCCTTTTCCTGCCCTCTTTTCACCACAAACTCCTAATCTGCAATAGCCATCCACTGTCTCTACTCAGGTGCAATTTCACTCTTCAGTGGTGGGTTGGCTTCAATCTCAGCCCTTCTTCAAACAACACTCTGGCAAAAAAATCACCTGTTATGTCCTAAATAGACTCTTCCAGTTCTCACATCACTTTATTCCATCATGGCATTTCATCCTGCCATGCTCTTCCAGAAACTCTTCCCTTGGCTTCTCCACTCTCTCTTGCCCTCCTTTGGACATTCTTTCTCAGTTGTTCTTAATAATAGAAGCTTTTAATAATAACAATAGCTACCATTTATTGTGGTCTTCCCATATATTAAGTATGTTATAAATAATAGCTCGTTTACTTCTTATGATAACCCTGTGAATTGGTGGTCAGAAGTCAGACCAGAATTGGATCACTGGCCTATTCCTGAGCCAGACACTGGAAAGGGGCTGGATTTACTCTTATGTCAATCAGTCCTGTTTGAGGTAGAGTATGAGGTGAGCTTCTCCTGATGTATATGGCTGGGGGATGAAGGAGTATCTAAATAAAATTGGAGTTCAGATCCTGGCTCTGCCAATTACTGACTGTGTGGTGCTGACAACTTAATGTGTCTGGGCTTCAGAGTCCTCATATCGGATATGGATAATATTACATGCCTTGTAGGGTTTTGGAAGGGTAAAATGAATTATTATAGGAAAAGTGTTTAATACAGAGCATATAGGAAGACACCGTAAATGTTAGCCGGTCTCCCATCTCACCCATCCATCCTCAACATTTCTACCACTGCCACCCTTACAAAATACTATTTTGTATAATATTATGGCACTCCCTGGCTTAAATCTCTTCAGTGACTCCCATAGCCTAATAATCAAATCTAAACTTTGGTTAGGGTGCTTTGGCCACAAGCTCAATCTGGCTTTTAAAAAAATAAGGAAATGTGACAGTCAGAGTCAGAGTGAGGTTCAGGATTAGTTGTTTCAGGATATCATTGTGAACCCAAGTTTCTGTCTCTCTCCTTCCATTCACAGAGTCGGCTCCATCCTAATGCTGATTTCCTTCATTGTTATAATATGGCTGCCCAAAGTGTTTGGGACTAAGTGCTTCTTTATTCATGCCCAATGAAAGGAAGGGAGACGCTTTCAGTAACCCTCACAGATTTACTTCTCCAGAAATCTCTAGCAAACTTCTCTGGCTATATTCTTGGTTAGAATATATCACACGCTATTTCTGAGTCAATCACTGGAAGGGGACTGAGTGAGGCGAGCTTCCTTGGAGGTGTGTGGGTGTGTGGAAAAGGGATGTATACTAAACAAAATTGGGTTTGTGTTAGGGAGAAGAATGTGGAGTGGATGCTGGTAAGGCAACCGCTTACGTTCACTACGTAAACAAAGCCCTTTTGGCGATCTTACCTTGAAGCAGCAGTTACTTCTTGCCAGTCACAACTTCAACCCAAAATATTCAATTAATAATTATTGTGTATATAAATGAATGACCCTTGAATCGAGTAACTTGCAGTTGCCAAAAGGTACAAGATGATTTCTGGCCTCTCTGTCTGTACTCATTCTGCACATGAGCACATGATGGTCCCTGGAATCATCACCCCTCGTAATGCACCCCTTTCCCGTCTCTTCTCTCTCTTTGTCTCCCTGAGACACACACACACACACCTCCCCACCTCTTGCAAAACTGGCTTCTCCCTACTCTGTGAGTGCTGCAGACTTCTGTGATCGTTGTTTGTCTGTTGCTTCTTCTAGAATGGAAGTCTTTTAAGGGTAGGAATTATGTCTTATTCCTCTTTTTATTGGTATATACATAATACATTATTTTGAATACAAGAATAAAAGATTGATCTTGTTCTATACCTTTTCAGAATGTAGATCTCACTCTTGGTGTATATACCTTTAATTAAATTTACTTATATAGAACTTCTCATCACATATATGATATACTTGGGTCTTAAGGTTATTTTACTTAAAATAATCACAGATGCTTATTATTATTATTATTATTTGAGACAGGGTTTTGCTCTATCAGTTAGGCTGGAGTGCAGTGGCACAATCTCAGATCACTGCAACCTCCACCTCCCAGGCTCAGGTGATTCTCCCACCTCAGCCTCCTCCATAGCTGGGACCACAGGCATGAGACACCACAACTGGCTAAGTTTTTACATTTTTGATAGAGACAAAGTTTCACCATGTTGGCCAGGCTGGTCTTGAACTCCTGAGTTCAAGCAATACACCCTTCTTGGCCTCCCAAAGTGCTGGGATTACAGGCATGAGCCACTGTGCCTGGCCCCAGATGTATTTTTTATTATTAAAATGAACACTTTCAGGCAATGCGTTCAATAACAATACAACAGTCTACATACATGCGGTTGACTGAATTATTTTGGCTTTAGCTCACTACATCCTGCATCACATGTTTTAGTGAAGGGACATTTTCCATCACTGTGGGGACTGACTCTGTGAAGCCAGTTCAGGAAAGAAAATGATTTTGTAAACTTTGCCTGAATATTGCATTAAAACACAAGTTATGTGAAACAAAATGTTTATTTCATTACTTTGTCTCTGAGTGAGAAAGTGTAGAAACAATAAAGATATTTAAAAACAAGGCTTAGAAAGGACAAAAATGATATGCTAAGAATAGGATAGTGTCACAATGCTTATTGGGGTATGTAGATCTCTATTCCTAATATATTTTGATGCATTCCTCATTTTCATGTGTTTACAAAACTGTCAACCCAAAAATGCAACCATAGTAAGGAAATTGAAAGGATAAAGTAACCAAGATATTTCTCATGTTATATTTATGCACAGTAATGGAAGTTTCTGTGTAATGTACAAACACACAGTTGCTTCTCAGAGTTCCCATAGGAGAAACCTTTGAAGTTCAGGGAGTGGCTAATGGTTCCTTTGATCTTCCTTAGACTTTTTGCACTTCAGGGAGCTTTGAAGGAGGGCAGTTTTGCTTATCACTGGACCTATTGTTAAGCAAAGAAAAAGCCACTTCCTAGATCTATTGAGATAGGTGGTGCAGGACATTCCCTGACCAGCTGTCTGAACTACTGCTTATGGCCTATTTCAAGAGTTAATTCTATGGTACAGCCCAAGTTAACCTCTCCCCTAATTCACTTCAAGGAACTATGCAATTGGTTAACTGCCTCTAGGCTATTCTTTAGTCTTAAAACATTTTTTGAAACTGCTGCCTACATTTAAAGAAATTCATCTTACTATAAAGATTTTTTTTACATAACTCTTGGTATTTTAACAAAAGTAATGCATGCTCATACAGAGAAAAACTGAAAAGAGTAAAAAAAAGCAAAGTATTTTACACAAGATGACCCTCAGAAATAATTACAATATATACTTTTATGTACTTCCAATCTTTTTATTATGTAAATATATGTACACTTCTTTTTATATAGGAGAGATCAGCTTTTTCTGCACATGAAATTTGTGTACTTTTAAAAACCTTAATATTATACAAATGTTTTCTGGTGTCTGTAAAGATTTTTTATGAACATTTAATGAATATCCCCTATTGTTAGATGAAGAGGTCTTTAAGGATTAGAAACAATCCCTCAATGTATCAGGATGTTTACTTTTTCCCACAGGGACTTGAAAAACTAATTTTAGAAATCCCTTAAAGTCTATAAACACATATACAAATCGTAGCCCCCCCTTATCTGCAGGGGTATGTTCCAAAGTCCCCAGGGGATGCCTGAAACCATGGATAGTGCGCTATAGATACTCTTTTCGCAATCTGATAACCTAACTGGCTACTGAGTGACTAACAGACGTGTAGCACAAACAGCATGGATATGCTGGACAAAGGGATGATTCACATCCTGAGTGGGACAGAGTGGGATGGTGTCAGATTTCATCAGGTGACTCAGAACAGTGTGCAACCTAAAACTTATGAACTGCTTATTTCTGGAATTTTGCACTTACTGTTTTCACACTGAGGTTGACTGAAACCATGGAAAGTGAAACCGTGGATAGAGGGGGACTACTATGCACCCATGAACAAGGAACAGAATTTAGGACTTCAGTGCTGAATGAAGACCACTACCATCCCAAAATGGATATCTTCTTTAGTTTGATATGCACTTGCATCAATTAGAGTACCTCTTCAAAGAAAGTTTTTGAGAAATTAAATATGATCAGATTAACTCACTTAATCACCCACTTATTCATACATTCAATGAACAATAGCTGCTCCCCTGCTAGGCATTATAGGTAGCATGAGGAACAGGGCAGACTCGGCACTTGCCATCACAGATCCTGGTCAGGATGAGGAGAAGGACAATTAAACCGGAGATTTAAGTAACATTCAGAAAGGGCTATGATAGAGAAAATAGTGACTACAATGGATGCACATGGCAAGGGCAACTAAGGTTTCCCAATGAAGGCATTATTTAACCTGAGGCGTATAGGTTAAGCAGAAGTTAGCTAGACAAACAAGACAGGGTGGGTCATTCCAAGCTGGAACACCAGAGATGAAGCCTGGGAAGATCAGAATGTGTCTGTAAGATGAGAAAGCTGAAACCAGATCACAAAGGGCCTTGTCAGCCACCCCAAGGGGGTTAAATTTTATCCCAAGGTACCCTTGGAATCTGTTGAAGATTTGCTCTTTGAAAAGATCATTCTGGCCGGGCGCGGTGGCTCAAGCCTGTAATCCCAGCACTTTGGGAGGCCGAGACGGGTGGATCACCAGGTCAGGAGATCGAGACCATACTGGCTAACACGGTGAAACCCCGTCTCTACTAAAAATACAAAAAACTAGCCGGGCGTGGTGGCAGCGCCTGTAGTCCCAGCTACTCAGGAGGCTGAGGCAGGAGAATGGCGGAAACCCGGGAGGCGGAGCTTGCAGTGAGCTGAGATCCGGCCACTGCACTCCAGCTCGGGCGACAGAGCGAGACTCCGTCTCAAAAAAAAAAGAAAAAAAAAAAAAAAAAAAAAAAAGAAAAGATCATTCTTACTGCAGTCTGGAAAAGGGATTGCTATTGGCAGTGGGGATGAGAGATAAGGGAAAGAAGGATTGTTGCAAAATTGCAAGCTGAGGAGGTCCTACAAGATGGCTAAAGTTCTGTAATCATCCTTCTTTTTGTTCAGCCTCTCATCACATTTAGCTTCTGACCCTTTTCAACCAACCTAGCATGCATTAAGTACTTAATAAATGGTTGCTTTGTTTGCTCTTTTACTTGTTTAGTGAAGGAATCCATCACCTAACTCTATTTTGCTCTTCCTCCAAATAATAAGGTATTAGGAGGGAAAGTTTCAGGAGGGAAAGGACCTTCCCCACTCTTTTAGTGGGATAGGGGCACCCCACTTATCTACAGCCATTCAATTGGATGCTGTATCTGAGCTAATTGCTGGAGCTTTCCTTCCCTTTCCCTCTTCTTTCCTCCCTCCTTCCCTCCCTCCCTCCCTCCCTTCCTTCCTTCCTTCCATCCTTCCTTCCCTTCTTCCCCTCTCCTCCCCTCCCCTCCCTCCCTCCCTCCCTCCCTCCCTCCTTCCTTCCTTCCTTCCTTCCTCTCTCTCCTTCCATCCTTCCTTCCTTCCTCTCTCTCCTTCCTTCTTTCCTTCCTTCTTTATTTTTTTTGAGATAGTCTCACTGTGTCACCCACATCACACTGACTAGAGTGCAGTGGCACAATCTTGGCTCACTGCAGCCTCAATCTCCAAGGCTCAAGTGATCCTTCTACCTCAGCCTTTCAAGTAGCTAGGACCATAGGTGTGCACCACCATGCTGAGCTAATTTTGTAATTCTTTGTAGAAACAGGGTCTCACTATGTTGCCCAGGCTGGTCTTGAACTCCTGATCCTACTGCCTTGGACTCCCAAAGTGCTGGGATTATAGGCGTGAGCCCTGGCCAGGCCCAGCCTGAAGCTTTGGTTTTCTTTAGAGAAGTTTTCTGAGCTTGTACAGCCCGCAGAATTCCTGATCTGTATAAACAGGAGCAATGCCTCAATTCTGCCAATATAAGAACATGGGGATTTCATCTATTATAACAGTAATACAAGTTCAACATAAAAACATGGAAAATATAGACAAGTGAAAAATGAAGAAAGACCCAACATAATGCCACAACCAAAGGACAACCACTAGTAATATTTTGAGGCATTACATTTTAGTCTTTGTGTGTAGTTTCAGGAGGATTGCTTTTAGATTACTACAATACACACACATGCATACACATATACATATACATTTATATCCTGATTTTTCTAAACTTAACATCATAGCACTTTAAAAGTTTGTGTTGTTTTGAATATTACCTTAAAATTCTATTCATTGCAAAAGATTTCACTGTATGATTGCATTCCAATCTAATCTAATACAGGACCTTGCCTAGGTTGTGGTGGAGGCATTCATCGCCTAACTCTATTTTGTTCTTCCTCCAAATAACAAAGTGTTGGAAAGGAAAGCAGCACTATAATGTTTATTTAATGTTTGCACTATAAATAATGCTATGATGAGCAGTTTGGACATAAAATTGCTTGGATGCTTAGGATTATGCTCTTAAGATAACTTCTAGAAGTGCTGGGTGCGGTGGTTCATGCCTTGTAATCCCAGCACTTTGGGAGGCCGAGGTGGGCGCATCATGAGGTCAAGAGATTGAGACCATCCTGGCCAACATGGTGAAACCCCATCTCTACTAAAAATTAAAGAATTAGCTGGGCATGGTGGCACATACCTGTAGTCCCAGCTGCTTGCGAGGCTGAGGCAGGAGAATTGCTTGAACCCGGGAGGTGGAGGTTGCAATGAGTGGAGATCATGCCACTGCACTCCAGCCTGGGTGACAGAGCGAAACTCTGTCTCAAAATAATAATAATAATAATAATAATAATAATAGTTCCTAGAAGCAAACATATTTTTTTTTTTTGAGACAGAGTCTTGCTGTCTTGCCCAGGCTGAAGTATAGTGGTGTGATCTTGGCTCACTGCAGCCTCTGCCTCCAGGGTTCAAGCAATTCTCCTGGCTCTGCCTCCCGAGTAGCTGGGATTATAGGCGCGTGCTACCACACCTGAATAATTTTTGTATTTTTAGTAGAGACGAGGTTTCACCACGTTGGCCAGGCTGGTCTCGAACTCTTGGCCTCAAGTGATCCACCTGCTTCAGCCTCCCAAAGTGTTGGGATTACAGGCATGAGCTACCATGCCCAGCCCCTAATTATTTTTTTAAGGTTTTTAATGTATGCTGCTGATTTAATTTACAAAGAGAGTGTACCAAATTTACATTTCCACTAACAACATATGAGAATACTTGTTTTAGTTAGGCAATATTTAAAAGGAAACTGCTAATTAATACACAAGGAAACAATTTTAAAATAATAAAGAATGTTATAGTGTTTTTATGTACCTATAGTAATTAAATAAGTAAAGGAAGAAATCGACCACAAGGATGTTAAGCTAGACCTATACTAATAGACTAATTGGCTGTATCATTAATGTAGGAAGTTAGTATCAGGGCTTTAGAATTCCTTGGTATTATTCTAATTTTTTCTTTATGTATTTATTTCTGTTTGACTCTGCTTTTTCTTACCCTTAGGCCGTAGTTTATTATAAGCTCGTTCACATATTTAAAAAGGTACACTATGTACCACAAACCATAACACTAACATTAACTTCTCATCTGTGTGGTTTGGAATAAATGGCTTTGAAGTTCATTTAGTAATGAGTTAATTTTAGACAGAAAAGTTAAAAGCTAATATTAAATCAATAAAAAATAATGACTTAACAAGAGAAAACACAAGAGGGCAATCTTGCACAGCAATAAAATATGTTTGCATAAGAAAAAAATTTCAACATTTTTAATCCACTGTGATATTTTCAGTAAAAGAAATGTAAGGTCTTATCAGTATGTATTATCTTTTTATTAATAGTTATATTAATAGTTGCAAGAAAAATTAGTGTCAAGGAAATCTAGTGTCAACATTCACACAATGAATTTTGCATTAGTTGAGTTGTGTGTGTGTGTGTGGTTTGTTTGTTTTTTAATCCTGGAAAGTGAATCTATTCTCCACTGAGAAATGACGTCCTGTATATATATATATATATATATATATATATATATATACACACACAACACACACACACACACACACACATATATATATAAATATGTATATCACCTGGTTTTAATTTGTGGAAAAATAAGGAAATAGATGACATCATTTTTTTTTCTCCAGAATTTACTATATATATTTTTCAAAATGGAAGTATCTTCATTTTTTTTTTCTGATTAGGAATGCATGATCCATTAAATTTCAATGAAAGATAATTTTTTATTTTATTTATTTATTTATTTTTGAGACAGAGTCTTGCTCTGTTGCCCAGGCTAGAGTGCAGTGGCACGGTCTCAGCTCACTGCAACCTCCACTTCCCAGGTTCAAGTGATTCTCCTGTCTCAGCCTTCCAAGTAGCTGGGATTACAAGTGCATGCCACCACACCTGGCTGATCTTTTTATTTTTAGTAGAGATGAGGTTTCACCATGTTAGCCAGGCTGGTCTCGAACTCCTGACCTCAGGTGATCCACCTGCCTTGGCCTCCCAAAATGCTGGGATTATAGGCATGACCCACTGTGCCTGGCCGAGAATTTTCTGTTTTAAAAAAAATAAACAGTAACTTGCTAAAGGAAGAGCATGGTGTAATTATTATATATGGGGAATATTTATGATGTTTTACATGCTTTAATTTCCTGACACTTTAATAGAATTGTAATTTCAGTCAGCTCAGGATGTCCTAAAAATTACAGGCATAAAAAATAGTAGATTTAAGGCAACTGCAAGCATCTTTGTATGTGCAAAATCACATATATCTTGATATAATCCACAAAGCAGTATCAGAGATAGCATCTGTATAGTCTTTCTTACCATCTCTCATTGCTCTCTCCCAACTCAAACGAATTTGGAGTTTCTGTGCCAAACAGCATAGGAAATAAAAAGGGAAGGTAATAGAAATAGACTTTTTCTGAGCATACTGGTGAGAGTGAGCCTTAAGAATTCTGTGATCAAGTACCTGGTACTTAGAAAAGTAATATAGCATAGTAGTTAACTACATGGAGTTTGAATCCCTAATTTCTGCCACATACTAACTATGTGACGTTGGGAAAGTTTCTTAACCTCTCTGTGCCTTATTTTCCTTATCTGAGTAATGCAATTATAATGGTATCTGTCTCATAAGGTTTGTTGTGAGACATATAAATGCTTAGAGCAGCGTCTGGTACAAGGTAAGCTTTTTGTAAATATTTGCTGTTATGCAAGGCAGCCTAAGAAAATCTGTAAAGGAAATAGGAACCCAGATATCAGAATATGAAATACAGGTGTTGGACCATGTGGGACATGCAAAAGAGCATTAGCTAGACCTACAAGAAGAAAAGTTCAGATTATAGCCATCCTTTTTCAAGCTACACTTGGCCAGGGGTTTTCCACAGTCCCTCAAGAAAAGAAATTTAAGATTACCAACAGCAACTTACTGAATGCTGCGAGAATTTTGCTCATGTTAACTATGTAGAAAACCATACCTGCCTCTTCCTCCACTATATATACATATACATATACATATACATATACACATATACATATATATAAAAGTCATTCTAAAGTACTTTTAATTCTCATAAAACTCTTCATTAAAGAGCTCTGAAGGTCCAGTACTGTTATTGACAGCATCTGAACTGATGGTTCTTATTTGAACAGTGGAGTTAGGATATGGGTTTTCTGGGAGGCCAAATGAGAGAAGCAGCACCTTAATACAGAGAGTTGCTTAGTGAAGCTTATTTCTGCTATATGGAATATGGCTGGCTCTGGAAAGTAGCTTAATCAGGTCACTTTCATGTTCACAAAACAGTCTCTCTTTGAGGAAGAAAGAGAGGATTCCAGTCCTGAGACTGGAAATTCAGGACGTATGAGTTCTATTCCTCCAAATGCCATTGCTACTTTCTGAGAACAGGCAAAGGATTCTCTTTGTTCTTTGGGTTCTCTGTTTGTTCTTTGGGTAAAATTCTCACCCCTATTATCATGGTTTCTAAGTTGGTTGAAAAATCTGAGTGAAAAGGTAAATTAGTCATTAAAAAAACTATTAACTATGTTGTACTTTTTTTTTTTTTTTTTGAGACAGAGTCTCACTCTGTTTCCCAGGCTGGAATGCAGTGACGCTATCTTGGTTCACAGCAACCTCCGCCTCCTGGGTTTAAGCATTCTTGTGCCTTAGCCTCCTGAGTAACTGGGATTACAGGTGTGTGCCACCATGCCTGGCTAACTTTTTGTATTTTTAGTAGAGATTGGGTTTCACCATGTTGGCCAGCCTGATGTCGAACTCCTGACCTCAGGTGACTCACCTGCCTCGGCCTCCCAAAATGCTGAGATTATAGGCATGAGCCACTGAGCCCTGCCAACTATGTTGTACTTTTGTTTTGCATGATTCCATCTATATTTTAGTTTCCACTTAAGATAAAATGGTTAAAATCTTGAAATATCTTGCTAGAAGGAATCATTATAGTAAATTAAGTGCTTGTGCACATTTCTACAGAGATCATTTTGGAATATCAATGAAAATTTCTTTCATATCTTTGCATCTTCCTATCTTGAGCAATCCTGAATTCTACTGAAGTTTGAGAGAAGCCCAGTGTGCTGGAAAGTCTTTACAAGGGAAGGCTGCCTGATTGACTTTACTATAACACAGTTTTCTTTCGGTGGATTACCTGGAGTCGACAGCTTTAACTTTCCAGGTTCTGGCACATAATTTCGAGGTTGTGATCTGAATGTATTAGAGCAACCAAATTTACAAGAGACTTATGTTTATATGGAGCAGGCACTATGCAAAAGACAAACATAATCCCTATCCTCATTGAGTTTAAGGGAGGGAAACATTAAACAAATAATTGTACAGCTAATTATTACATTAAACTCTGAACAAAAAAGTTCTGGGTGGGAGATAGAGAGCATGTGATGAGGCATGACGATCAAGCAGATTATTGGAAAAGACTTGTTAAAAAAGTTTATAATTTGGCCTTTTTGTTTAGTTAAATATGCATTTTCATGCTGTAATCATTTTCTGTGTCTGTCTCCAAAATGCATGTGTCTGTTCCACTGACTTATAATTTACAGTCTGCGTATCATGGTTCTCTAACTTCAAATTGCATCTTCCACTTCAACTTTTTCTACACTTTTATACAGGCCACTTCCAACTCTCGACACATTCTTTATTTAAATATACTAACAATACATATGAAGTTATATATAAATACAGTGTTCTTTCAGCCTAGGAGAGTTCTGTCTTTCACTAAGCATTAACATCATTAGTCAAAGTCTCTGAATTTGTGGGTTCTTTAGTGCCCTCCTACAAACACTCCTGGCAAAAACAAAATAAACCACTAGGAAGTTAAGGTATGTGCTCATCAAAGTCCTGTAACTTGAGAATGAAGTAGCAGGAAACAGCTACCCAGCAGTGTTATAAACATGTATAGGCCATAATCCCAGAGTTTTGGGAGGCCAAGGCAGGAGGATCTCTTGAGCCTTGGAGTTCAAGACACCCTGGGAAACATAGGGGGTCTTTACAAAAAAGTTAAAAATTAGCTGGGTGTGATGGGGCACACTTGTGGTCTCAGCTGCATGGGAGGCTGAGGCCAAAGATTGCCCTTGAACCTGGGAGTTCCAGGTTGCAGTAAGCTATGATCCCACCACTGCATTCTAGCCTGGGCGACAGAGTGAGACCCTGTCTCTAAAAATAGATAAATAGACATATAAATAAAAATAAAAATGTATAGCAGCATTAGTTATAATAGCCAAAAGGTAGAAACAGCCCAAATGTCCATCAACAGACAAATGGATAAACAAAATGTGGTATATATGTACAACGGAATATTATTCAGAGTTAAAAGGAATGTAGTTCTTAAAAATGCTACATGAAATGTGGCACATATACACCATGGAATATTATGCAGCCATAAAAAAGGATGAGTTTGCGTCCTTTGTAGGGACATGGATGCAGCTGGAAACCATCATTCTTAGCAAACTATCACAAGAACAGAAAACCAAACACCGCGTGTTCTCACTCATAGGTGGGAACTGAACAATGACATCACTTGGACTCGGGAAGGGGAACATCACACATCGGGGCCTATCATGGGGAGGGGGGAGGGGGGAGGGATTGCATTGGAAGTTATACCTGAGATAAATGACGAATTGATGGGTGCTGACGAGTTGATGGGGGCAGCATAGCAACATGGCACAAGTATACATATGTAACAAACCTGCACGTTATGTACATGTACCCTAGAACTTAAAGTATAAAAAAAAAGAAAAAAAAAGCTACATGAATGACCCTTGCAGACGTTGTGCTAAGTGAAATCAATCAGACACAGGAGGACAAATATCGTATGATTTCACTGACATGAGGTACTTAGAATAATCAAATTCGTAGAGACAGAAGGTAGAATAGGGGTTCTACCTATTCTACCAGGGGCTGAGCGGAGACGGGAATGGAAAGTTATTATTTATCGGTATAGCATTTCTCTTTGGAATAATGGAAAAGTTTGGGAAATGAATAATTGTGGTGGTTGCACAACATTGTAAAGGTACTTAATGCCGCTGAATCCTATACTTAAAAATGGTGAAAATGGTACATTTTATGTTATGTGTATCTTATGAAAATAAAAAATATACACACACACAGACTCAGTGAAAAGCTGGGGAAAAATACTGTAAGCTATCTAGATGCCTGATGCCTTGTGGATTATAAATGTGTATCAGTATTGTTTCGGTTACAAAGCTAAAACCTTAGAAAAAATTCCTTTAACTTTTTCTTTCCACACTGAATCTTTTTACCTCTTCTAGCTACCTTATAGTTGTTTTACTGTCATCCACAATATTTTCTGCCTGTATTATCATTATTGTCATTGTTATTAATTTTTTATTGCTGTTGTTGTTCTGGTATCCCATTTATATTGAGGGTTTGAGGTACCCAGTATTAGCCTGTAAAAACATGAATAAAAGGAGAGTATGGTAGGATAGTGCTGCTCATGGTACAATAACTATATGATTCTATTGAGCTTTTGTCCTCAGTGTATCAGGACACTATCAGATGTAACTGCGGCTTTTCATCTAGTTTTGTGCCCCTTAGAGATTACATAGACTCAGATGAACCTCAAGAAGTTGCCTGGAATAGGATGAGCTCCACAAACTAACTGCAGGATTAAAGATGGTCTGTCCAGTACAACAAAACCCTTTTAACAAATTGTTAGAAACATATGTCGAGCCTTTTTGTTTTTCTAACACCTACTTGGCATTGTAGAAATAGCTAAATCACCACAAAACATGCTTACTATGCTACATGCTGGGAATGGGGGAGACCTGTTTTGATTTATAAGAAAAAAACCAATTCATGAGTTTCAGCATTAGCCAAATCTCTTAAAGAGTTTGTTTTACGATTTTAAAAGATCTTAAGAAAATACTCCACTATTCTTGAAATAATGAAAATTACCTATAATACTTTTATTATTTAAAACTATATATATATATATATATAAAGGGTGGGTGTGGAGCTCACGCCTGTAATCCCAGCACTTTGGGAGGCCAAGGTGGGAGGATCACTTGAGGACAGGAGTTTGAGACCAGCCTGGGCAACATAGTGAGACCTTGTCTTGACAAAAATAAATTTAAAAAATTAGCCAGGCATGGTTGCATGAGTCTTTAATCCCAGCTACTCAGGAGACTGAAGTGGGAGGATCACTTGAGCCTGGAGATCAAGGCTGCAGTGAGCCATGATTGCACCACTGCACTCTGGCCTGGATGAGAGTGGGACCTTGTGCGCCCCCTACAAAAAACCCCAACCTTCCTCCCAACTACAAAATAATATATTTTCATTTAAAAATCAAACAAGAAAAGCAAATAAATATGCAAGTTTTCCATTCTGGCCCATTCTGGCCCACTGCAGACAATACCTTTTCTCTGAAATAACCAGTGTTACCAGGTTCACATTTTATCTAGCTAGATCATATAAATAAAATAAATAATAAGTAAATAACATAACAAATGAATAATACATGTTGTGAGTATAACAAGAACAAAAAAAGTTTTAAAACTTGCTATTTTACTCTAATTTACTTTTATTTTATTTTATTTTTTTTGAGATGGAGCTTTGCTCTTGTTGCCCAGACTGGTGTGCAGTGGTGCGATCTCGGCTCACTGCAACCTCTGCCTCTGGGGTTCAAGTGATTCTCCTGCCTCAGCCTTCTGAGTAGCTGGGATTACAGGCATCCACCACCATGCCGGACTAATTTTTTGTATTTTTAGTAGAGATGGGGTTTCACCACGTTGGCAAGGCTGGTCTCAAACTCCTGACCTCAGGTGATCCACCTGCCTTGGCCTCCCAAAGTGCTAGGATTACAGGCGTGAGCCACCGCACCCGACTAATTTACATGTTAAATTATGAAGGGTAAGTAGATTATTACTTAGATTATCAGATTTGATTTATAAATATTACCTCGTTTCTTTAGCCATGGGATAAGTACGAAACATAGAAAAAGTCCAGAGTAGAAAAAATGATCTCGTTTATGTCTGTCTTCCCCATTTCACAGGCTGGGAACTGTGGCTAATCGTTGTAGCCTCAGAACTTAAAACAGAGGTTGGCACAAAACAAGCTTGGCACAAAATAAGTGCTCAATAAATGTTTGTTATGTATTGTTGGCTCTACTGGGCAGTATTTATTATCTTGAATTGGTAGCATTCAGTCCCAAGATGTACATTCCAGGCTACAATTCATTGCTAGTGCAATAAGTCAAGCTGGATTGTCTAGAAGACACCACTAGATACTGCATGGTGAATGCCACAGGCACCTACCTGCCTTAAGAATCCAGGAATCTGAAGATTTAAATTATGCACAGATAGTTTTCCTCTCCGAGAGTCCCCAAACCCAGGGGTAGAGGTGGTTCAAAGCACATTTGCAGGGGGGATGAGAACATGCGGTTTTCTGTTCCTGTGTTAGTTTGCTGAGAATGATGGTTTCTAGCTTCATCCATGTCCCTGCAAAGGACATGAACACATCTTTTTTATGGCTGCATAGTATTCCACAGTGTATATGTGCCACGTTTTCTTTATCCAGTCTATCATTGATAGGCATGTGGTTGGGTTGGTTCCAAGTCTTTGCTATTGTGAATAGTGTTCCAATAAACATACGTGTGCATATGTCTTTATAGTAGAATGATTTATAATTCTTTGGGTACATACCCAGTAATGGGATTGCTGGGTCAAATGCTGTTTCTGGTTCTAGATCTTTGAGGAATTGCCACACTGTCTTCCACAATGGTTGAAGTAATTTACACTCCCACAAACATTGTAAAAGAGTTCCTATTTCTCCACATCCTCGCCAGCATCTGTTGTTTCCTGACTTTTTAATGATCACCATTCTAATTGGCATGAAATGATATCTCATTGTGGTTTTGATTTGCATTTCTCTAATGACCAGTGATGATGAGCTTTTTTTCATATGTTTGTTGGCCACATAAATGTCTTCTTTTGAAAAGTGTCTGTTCATATCCTTTGCTCACTTTTTGATAGGGTTGTTTGTTTCTTCTTATAAATTTGTTTAAATTCTTTGTAGATCCTGGATATTAGCCCTTTGTCAGATGTATAGATTGCAAAAATTTTCTCCCATTCTGTAGGTTGTCTGTTCACTCTGATGATAGTTTCTTTTGCTGTGCAGAACTGCTTTAGTTTTTTGTTTTTTTTTTTTTTGAGGCGGAGTCTCGCTCTGTCGCCCGGACTGGAGTGCAGTGGCCAGATCTCAGCTCACTGCACACTCCGCCTCCCAGGTTTACGCCATTCTCCTGCCTCAGCCTCCCGAGTAGCTGGGACTACAGGCGCCCGCCACCTTGCCCGGCTAGTTTTTGTATTTTTTTTTTTAGTAGAGACGGGGTTTCACCGTGTTAGCCAGGATGGTCTCGATCTCCTGACCTCGTGATCCGCCCGTCTCGGCCTCCCAAAGTGCTGGGATTACAGGCTTGAGCCACCGCGCCCGGCCAGCTCTTTAGTTTAATTAGATCCCATTTGTCAATTTTGGCTTTTATTGCAATTGCGTTTGGTGTTTTTGTCATGACCTCATTGCCAATGCCTATGTCCTGAATGGTATTGCCTAGATTTTCTTCATGGGTTTTTACGGTTTTGGTCTTATGTATAAATCTTTAATCTATCTTGAGTTAATTTTTGTATAACATGTAAGGAAGAGATCCAATTTCAGTTTTCTGCATATGGCTATTCAGTTTTCCCAACACCATGTATTAAATAGGGAATCCTTTCCCCATTACTTGTTTTTGTCAGGTTTGTCAAAGATCAGATGGCTGTAGATGTGTGGTGTTATTTCTGAGGCCTCTGCTCTGTTCCATTGGTCCATATGTTTGTTTTGGTACCAGTATCATGTTTTGGTTACTGTAGCCTTGTAGCATAAAGTCAGGTAGCGTGATACCTCCAGCTTTGTTCTTTTTGCCTAGGATTGCCTTGGCTGTATGGGCTCTTTTAGGTTCCATATGAAATTTGAAGTAGTTTTTTCTAATTCTGTGATGAAAGTCAATGGTAGCTTAATGGGAATAGCATTGAATCTATAAGTTACTTTGGGCCGTATGGCCATTTTCACAATATTGATTCTTCCTATCCATAAGCATGGAATGTTTTTCCATTTGTTTGTGTCCTCTCTTATTTCCTACAGCAGTGGTTTGCAGTTCTCCTTGAAGAGGTCCTTCACATCTCTTGTAAGTTGTATTCCTAAGTATTTTATTCTCTTTGTAGCAATTGTGAATGGGAGTTCACTCATGACTTAGCTCTCTGTTTGTCTATTATTAGAGTATAGGAATGCTTGTGGTTTTTGCACATTGATTTTGTATCCTCAGACTTTGCTGAAGTTGCTTATCAGTTTAAGGAATCTTTGGTCTGAGACAGTCATGACAGTTATGTCATCTGCAAACAGAGATAATTTGACTTCCTCTCTTCCTGTTTGAATACTTACTGCTTTCTCTTCCCTGACTGCCCTGGCCAGAACTTCCAATACTATGTTGAATAGGAGTGGTGAGAGAGGGCATCCTTGTCTTGTGCTGCTTTTCAAAGGGAATGCTTCCAGCTTTTGCCTATTCAGTATGATATTGGCTGTGGTTTTGTCATAAATAGCTCTTATAATTTTGAGATGTGTTCCATCAATACCAAGCTTACTGAGTGTTTTTAGCATGAAGGGGTGTTGAATTTTATCAAAAGCCTTTTCTGCATCTATTGAGATAATCATGTGGTTTTTGTTATTGGTTCTGTTTATGTGATGGGTTACATTTATTGATTTGTGTATTTTGAACCAGGCTTGCATCCCAGGGATGAAGCTGACTTGATCATAGTGAATAAGCTTTTTAATGTGCCACTGGGTTTGGTTTGCCAGTATTTTATTGAGGATTTTCGCACTGATGTTCATCAGGGATTTTGACCTGAAATTTTCTTTTTTTGTTGTGTCTCTGCCAGGTTTTGGTATCAGGATGATGCTTGCCTCATAAAATGAGTTAGGGAGGAATCCCTCTTTTTCTATTGTTTGGAATAGTTTCAGAAGGAATGATACCAGCTCCTCTGCATACTTCTGGTAGAATTTGGCTGTGAATCCATCTGGTCCTGGGCTTTTATTTGGTTGGTAGGCTATTAATTACTGCCTCAATTTCAGAACTTGTTATTGGTCTATTCAGGGATTCGACTTCTTCCTGGTTTAGTCTTGGGAGGGTGTATGTGTCCAGGAAGTTATCCATTTCTTCTAGATTTTCTAGTTTATTTGCGTAGAGGTGTTTGTACTATTCTCTGAGTGTAGTTTGTATTTCGGTGGGATCAGTGGTAATATCCTCTTCATCATTTCTTATTGTATCTATTTGATTCTACTCTTTTTTCTTCTTTGTTAGTCTGGCTAATGGTCTATTTTATTAATCTTTTCAAAAAACCACCTTCTGGATTCATTAATTTTTTGAAGGGTTTTTTGGTCTCTCTATCTTCCTCAATTCAGTTCTGACCTTAGTTGTTTCTTCTCTTCTGCTACCTTTTGAATTTGTTTTCTCTTGCTTCTCTAATTATTTTATTTGTGATGTTAGGGTGTCAGTTAGAGATCTTTCCTGCTTTCTCCTGTATTTAGTACTATAAATTTTCCTCTAAACACTGCTTTAGCTGTGTCCCAGAGATTCTGGTATGTTGTGTCTTTGTTCTCATTGCTCAAAAAGTTATTTATTTCTGCCTTAATTTCATTATTTACCCAGGAGTCATTCAGTAGTAGATTGCAGTTTCCATGTAGTTGTGTGGTTTTGAGTGAGTTTCTGAATCTTGAGTTCTAATTTGATTGCACTGGGGTCTGAGAGACTGTTAAGATTTCTGTTCTTTTGCATTTGCTGAGGAATGTTTTACTTCCAATTATGTGGTCAATTTTAGAATAAGTGCAACATGGTGCTGAGAAGTATGTATATTCTGCTGATTTGGGGTAGAGAGTTCTGTAGATGTCTGTTAGGTCCACTTGGTCCAGAGCTGAGTTCAAGTCTTAGATAGCCTTGTTAATTTTCTGTCACCTTGATCTGTCTAATATTGACAGTGGGGCATTAAAGTCTCCCACTATTATTGTTTGGGAGTCTAAGTATCTTTGTAGGTCTCTTAAGAACTTGCTTTATGAATTTGGATGCTCCTGTATTGGGTGCATATATATTTAGGATAGTTAGCTTCTTGTTGAATGTGATGATTATGTGTCTTGCAATTGCTCTTCTCAAGGGGTATCTTTGTGGTGTTCTCTGTATTTCCTGAATTGGAATGTTGGCCTGTCTTGCTAGGTTGGGGAAGTTCTCCTGGATAATATCCTGAACTGTGCTTTCCAACTTGGTTCCATTCTCCCCATCACTTTCATGTACACAAATCAAACGTAGGTTTGGTCTTTTCACATAGACCCATGTTTCTTGGAGGCTTTGTTCATTCCTTTTCATTCTTTTTTCTCTAATCTTGTATTCTTGCTTTATTTCATTAAGTTGATCTTCAACCTCTGCTATCCTTTTTCTGCTTGATCAATTTGGCTGTTGATACTTGTGTAGGCTTCACGATGTTCTTGTGCTGTGTTTTTCAGCTCCACTGAGTCATTTATGTTCTTCTCTAAACTGATTATTCTAGTTAGCAGTTCCTGTAACCTTTTATCAAGGTTCTTAGCTTCCTTGCACTGGGTTAGAACATGCTCCTTTGGCTCAGGGACTTTGTTATTACCTACCTTCTGAAGCCTACTTCTGTTGATTCGTCAAACTCACTCTCCATCCAGTTTTGTTCCCTTGCTGTCAAGGAGTTGTGATCCTTTGGAAGAGAAGAGTCATTCTGGTTTTCGGAATTTTCAGCCTTTTTGCACTGGTTTTTGCCGAGACCAGTTCAGTCAGGGAGACCCTAACCCAGCAGCGCTAGAGGAATTAAAGACACACACACAGAAATATAGAGGTGTGGAGTGGGAAATCAGGGGTCGCACAGCTTTCAGAGCTGTGAGCGTCAAACAGAGATTTACCCACTTATTTATTAACAGCAAGCCAGTGATAAGCATTGTTTCTATAGATTATAGATTAACTAAAAGTATTCCTTATGGGAAACAAAGGGATGGGCTGAAATAAAGGGATGTGTTTGGCTAGTTATCTGCAGCAGGAGCATGTCCTTAAGGCACAGATCACTCATGCTATTGTTTGTGGTTTAAGAAAGCCTTTAAGTGGTTTTCTGCCCTGGGTGGGCCAGGTGTTCCTTGCTCTCATTCTGGTAAACCCACAACCTTCCAGCATGGGCATCATGGCCATCATGAACATGTCACAGTGCTGCAGAGATTTTGTTTATGGCCAGTTTTGGGGCCAGTTTATGGCCAGATTTTGGGGGGCCTGTTCCCAACATGTCCCCCTTCTTTGATTTGTAAAGTGATAAAAGCAAAGGCAGCTTTGTCATGGTGAGCTACTTCTTGCAGGAGTCAGGATCCACATCTGCAGACTATACAAAGACAAACAACACAGATTAAAAGCACAATTGTTATTGAAATCACAGCACTTCCACATGTTTTTGTCCGTTTTAATGGATTACTAGCTGCTAATCTGTCTGCAGCTCCTTCAAGCACTACAGTTCCTGGCATTAAGGTCAGGTGTGCCTGGGATGCTTTAAATATTTGTTCTTTTAATTTTGCAATATCCAAAGACAAGTTTGTAGAGTGTCCTTCTAGATGCTTTTTTATTCTTTCCCAAATTTTGATCTTACTAAGAGCTATTAATAGTTTCCACAAATCCTTATGTTGAGCTCCACAAATCCTTATGTTGAACTGTAGGCACCTGTGAGAATCTCCTGATATGTGCGTTGTGAAGACCATGGGAAAAGTGTGGTATCTGGGCCAGATAGCATCGTTCCTCACTGCACAGTCCCTCACAGCTTCCCTGGGCTAGGAGAGGGAGTTCCCTGACCCCTTGAGATTCCTGGGTAAGGTAATGACCCATCCTGCTTCAGCTCACCCTCCGTGGGCTGCACCTGCTGTCTAACCAGTCCCAGTGAGATGAACTGGGTACCTCAGTTGGAAATGCAGAAATCACCCACCTTCTGTGTTAGTCTTGCTGGGAGCTGCAGATGGGAGCTGTTCTTATTCGGCCATCTTGCCCAGGAATCCGTATGTACATATGTAATTGTAGCTTTTCTCCAAGAAAAATTTTTATTAACTTTAAAAAAATTTTTTATTTAGAGACAGGGTCTCATTCTGTCACCCAGGCTGGAGTACAGTGATGTTATGATAGTTCACTATAGCCTTGAACTCCTGTGCTCAAGTGATCCTCCCATCTCAGCCTCCTGAGCAGCTAGGACTCCAGGCATGTGTCACCACACCCAGCTAATAAATTTGTATTAACTTTTAAAATTGTAAGTAATTATACATGTATCTGATAAAATTTCCAATAGTACCAAAGTGTATAGAATTAAAAGTAATCTTCCTTCCAGCCAAAATTATCAATCTTCCTCCGAAGGATAACTACAGTTATTGGTTTCTTACATATCATTTCAAAATAATCATATTATGTATAAACATATGTATGGTATATATTATGTTATACATTCTTCACCCCAATAGAAGTATCCTATATATTCCATTGTATTTTTTATTTACCTTCACTTGATAATATATATTGGAACTCTTTTCCTATGAATCCATGTAGTTTCACTCCATTCTTTCTATTGACTGCATAATATTCCATTTTATAGATGAACCATAATTCCGTTAGTCCCCTGTTCATTGACACACATGTTTTCCAAAATTATTTAGCTATTTTAGGCTGGGTGCAGCGGCTCATGCCTGTAATCCCAGCACTTTGGGAGGCCAAGGTGGGCAGATAACTTGAAGTCAGGAGTTTGATGCCACCCTGGCCACCATGGTGAAACCCCAGCCATGGTGGTGGGCACCTGTCGTCCCAGCTACTCAGGAGGCAGAGACAGGAGAATCACTTGAACCCAGGAGGGGAAGGTTGTAGTGAGCCGAGATTGCGCCACTGCACTACAGCCTGGGAGATAGAGCAAGACTCTGTCTCAAAAAAAAACAAAAACAAAACCAAAAATTATTTAGCTATTTTAAACAGCACAGCCTTTAATAGAGTTGTACATATATCTTTGAACACATGTGAATATTACTATTAGATAAATTCCTAAAAGCATAATTTTTAGGCCAAAGGTATGTGCATTAAAAATTGTGGTAGATGTGTTTCAAATCATGCACCAAAGACATTGTACTAATTTACATCCTCACTGTACTAATGTATGGGAATGCTAGTTTTATTAAATCCATGTCACTATGGCATATTATCAAACTGGGATTTTTAATTTACCTATAGGTGAAAAATTGTAACTGGAAAACTGGAAATTGGAAACTGACTGTTACCATCCATTCCTGTTTTTACGTTGTGTTTTGTCCTAAGCATTCTTCCAGAAATGGTTAATGAGTTAACAGAGGATAACAAGACGTTATCTAAAATTCGTTTCTTATAAGTTATTTGTCATTAGTATCTTTAAAAACACAGATTCCCTTCCCCCTAACTTAATAAGCATTTATGGGAAGCTTTCTAAATGCAGAGCTGTACATTCTGGCTCTGGAGGGACAAAAAGATTAACTGGATAAAGGGTCTATCTGAGAGCTCACAATTTAATGGGAAAAATGTAAACAAAAAGACATGCTCTTAAAATATTCTAAGAGCTGTAGGGGAGCATAAGAGGTGCAAGGGATTACTTTAAACAGATTGAACAGGGAAGGCTTAACAGAGTAGGTGCAATATGTCCTTGAGGGATAGAGTATTAGTTTTCTAGGGCTGTTGTAACAACCTATATGCCACAAACTGGGTGACTTAAAATAGCAGAAACTTATTGTTGAGATGGAGCAGGGATGCCTCTTAGGGGCCTGCCAGGTACCCCCTTCCCAAGCATGGAAATAAAGGAAAATTGTGGGTTCCTTCAAAGCAAATTGCAGGCATCTAGCTAGCCCTGAGAAGTAAATGAACAACTTGATACGTGAGAAAGTGACAATAGCTTAAAACAACAGCTAAAGAAGTTGTAGTCACGAGATGCTTTGTTCCTTATGGAAACTAAGGATAACATCTTCACATATGTCCCTGAGTTGTTTTTCAGAAACTCAGATCCCCATGAAGTGGATCTGTTGGCCTGTAGATCTCAGATAAGGGGGAACTGAGGACTGAACTCTGACCACTGTTCTTTGTTCTAAATTCCTTCCTGAGGGGCCTGGAGGAAGTCATGCCCACAGACCAGACCTAAACATTCATTTCTGTTGACCCCAAGTTTTTAGACAAAACTTTGCTTCCATAACCAGTCTTTAAATCAACCTATTACCTGTAAGCACCCCTACTTCAAGATGTCCCACCTTGCTAGGCCAAACCAATGTATAACCTCAATGTGTTGATTTACAAGTTTGCCTGTAACTTCTGCTTTCCTGAAATGTATTCCTGCCTTTAAAAATCCTTGCCTGTAAGCCATTGAGGAGGTCAGGTCATAAGCATGAACTGCCTGATTCTCCTTCTTGGTGCCTTGAATAAATTCCTGTCTTTCTCCCACTACAAAACCTCAGTGTGGATGTTTGGCTTTACTGTGCCAGGAAAGCGGACCCTGTTCAGTTTGGTAACATTGTCTCACAGTTCTGGAGGCTATAAATCCGAAATCAATGTGTTGGCAGGGCCATACTTTCTGAGGCAGAATCCTTCCTTGCCACTCCCTAGCTTCTGGTGATGGCTGTCAATCTTCATTGCTCCTTCGCTTGCTGCTGCGTAGGTCCAATGTCAGCTTCCATCATTGATGGCTGGCTTTACATCATCTTTCCTCTGTGAGTGTTGGTGTCTGTGTCCAAATTTCCCCCCTTTTTATCAGAACACCAGTCATACTGAATTAGAACCCTCCCTAGTGACCTCTTCTTAACTTAAGCATCTGTGACCACCAGATTTCCGAGTAAGTACATTCATAGGTACTGGGGGTTAAGACTTCAACAAATCTCTGGGAGAACACAATTCAACCCGTAACAATGGATAAGATTTTTTTGTTTTTTTTCTTTTTGAGACAGGGTCTTGCTCTGTTGCTCTGGTTGGAGTAAAGTGGCATAATCACAGCTGACTGTAGCCTCAAATTCCTAGGCTCAAGCAATTCTCCCATTTCAGCCTCCCAAAGTGCTGGGACCCACTGTGCCCAGCCAAGATTTCAATAAAAGAGAATGGGAAGCAGTTGGTGGAGCATAGGTATTCTAGGAGAAAAGAATAAGATGAAGACTTATCAAGAAGTACAGGGCATGTCCAGAAAATATCAAGTACTTTGTCTAGTATTGTGAGCAAAAGCATAGTGCAAGTGAGGGGGCTGTGGAAGAGGGCCTTGTGTCCATTTGCTCTCTGGGGAACAGGCAACCACTGAAACGTTCAATCAGGGTGCATAGTTTAATCACTGTGCCTTAAGGATATTACTCTGCGCTGTGCTGTGTGGATGATGGATTGGATGGGGTAACTAGTGAAGGCAGGAGCACCAGAGAGGAAACTATTGTAGCTGCTTCCAAGAGGTCAGGCAGCAAACCTTGAACTTCTAGTCTGTGGGTTATGACGTGTGCACTCATCTTCATCCTCAGACCCTCTACCAGTGGGGTATGAAAGGGCTGCTTGCTTCCGACTTGCAAATTCCCACAATCCAGATGGATCTCTCTTTCCCATCAGAAGAATTGTTTGAAATATACTCCTGTATTTCTTTATCTGACTGGGTTGCTTTATGAGTTGCAGTGTTGCACGTTGCCAAAGGTTATGCACGTTGCTTGCTCTAAAAGAGGCCCGGGGGTTGTTTATGACTCTTTGGAAGGCCTTTCTTTCTGCTTTTTTCCTTAGCATTTTCAGATAGACTCGCCAAAACATCTTGAACCAGAAAATGAAATTTGAAAAGCGTCTTCTCCTTTAAGTTCTTAAGAGCTTTTCTGCACCTTTACTTCAAAAGAGCGTATAAAAGTGGGTTAATGGCCGAATTAAGCAGTGCCGGCCAGGCAGATATTGTCTGCATCTGGGAAGGAAGCGTCCACCCGCTGTTTACCATTGTGCTTGCCTGCGATATGCTTACAATTATGTAGGGGATCCAGCAACAAAAGAAAATAAAAGTCACCAGAAATAGATGAAAGGTACCATTGTATTCAGGAGCGGGGTGGTGCTCATTTCAAAATCTTCTGTTTTCTGCTCTGAGGAGCAGAGGAGCTGGATAGGTGTATAGTATCAGCCATAGTCTAAGACTGAATAAATAGTGTTGCTATCTGGGACTGTTTCTCTTGAGATCCTTGAATAAATTTAGAATCTTCTTAGCACTTCTTTGCAGAGAAAGCTATCCTTGTCTTTATCGTTCTCAGCAATTGACTTTCAATATCCTGTAGCCAATTGGCTTGCTCCCTATCTATGTCTGGTGCATAAACCTAACATGATGTACCAACACACAGAGAGGGAACGAGAAGAGCAGGATGCCTTAAGCCTGATGGGTTAGCCTGAATGTCCAGTGTTGCAGGTAGCTGCCTAATATTTAAAAGGCTATCGTGTTACAAGGAGGAAACTTTGACAAGGCAACTTAAATTCAGATCCAAATCCCGGTGCTATAATTGTTTTAAAGGTACCCCATGTGCTGTGTCAAACACCATACATCTACCTATAAACATTGTAGCTGATGCATATGCTAAAGATACACACTAGAGCAAAAAGCTATTGATCAGATAAGCTGAAGCTTTCTACGTTCTAACTGACAAAACAGGATTTCTAATCACAATGTGGTCCTGGTATCAAAGCTGAGTTCAAAACATAAAAACTAAGCTAAAAATGTTTGTATCAAGATTAGGGATGCTAGATTATAATACACTTTTGAAATGCAATGTTATAAATTCTAACCTCGCATGTATTCATTTCCCTCTGGAAGAGTAGATACCAGTTTTTTCAGAGAGTAATTTGACTTTAAGATCAAAATGACTTTTATAGACACTAATTTACAGTTTATTCATTTATTCAACATTTTTAGCACCTTACCTTGGTAGGAGGTAAAGTATCCCATAAGCTATTCAATTATCTTTTAAAATAAACAAATATATGAATGCCTTAACAACAAATATCAGGGTGGAAAAATTTATAGAAGCAATGCTTTTTAAAAACTGTAAATAATAACCATGCTGCATTATCCTTGCATTCAAGAAGGTTAGGAAATATTCCTTTTAAGATCTTCTTTCCTTTAAAATGTAATAATAGGAAAGAAAAGCATTTGGGAGTACTTTTTCTTAGTATTATGTGTACTCAGGAAATAAATACATTTATTTAAAGAAGTATATATATTTATGTGTGTATATACATTTATACACATAGAAATATATTTTAGTCAGCAGCTCCTGTGTCTGCCCGTCGGCGCCCCTCCCGCTCCAGCCATGCTTTCCGCCCTCGCCCGGCCTGCCAGCGCTGCTTTCCGCCGCAGCTTCAGCACCTCGGCCCAGAACAATGCTAAAGTAGCCGTGCTAGGGGCCTCTGGAGGCATCGGGCAGCCGCTTTCACTTCTCCTGAAGAAGAGCCCCTTGGTGAGCCGCCTGACCCTCTATGATATCGCGCACACACCCGGGGTGGCTGCAGATCTGAGCCACATGGAGACCAAAGCCGTGGTGAAAGGCTACCTCGGACCTGAACAGCTGCCTGACTGCCTAAAAGGTTGTGATGTGGTAGTTATTCCGGCCGGTGTCCCCAGAAAACCAGGCATGACCCGGGATGACCTGTTTAACACCAATGCCACAATTGTGGCCACCCTGGCCGCTGCCTGTGCCCAGCACTGCCCAGAAGCCATGATCTGCATCATTGCCAATCCGGTTAACTCCACCATCCCCATCACAGCAGAAGTTTTCAAGAAGCACGGAGTATACAACCCCAGCAAGATCTTCGGCGTGACGACCCTGGACATCGTCAGAGCCAACACCTTTGTTGCAGAGCTGAAGGGTTTGGATCCAGCTCGAGTCAACGTCCCTGTCATTGGTGGCCATGCCGGGAAGACCATCATCCCCCTGATCTCTCAGTGCACCCCCAAGGTGGACTTTCCCCAGGACCAACTGACGGCACTCACTGGGCGGATCCAGGAGGCCGGCACGGAGGTGGTCAAGGCTAAAGCCGGAGCAGGCTCTGCCACCCTCTCCATGGCGTATGCCGGCGCCCGCTTCGTCTTCTCCCTTGTGGATGCAATGAATGGAAAGGAAGGTGTTGTGGAATGTTCCTTCGTTAAGTCACAGGAAACGGAATGTACCTACTTCTCCACACCACTGCTGCTTGGGAAAAAGGGCATCGAGAAGAACCTGGGCATTGGCCAAGTCTCCTCTTTTGAGGAAAAGATGATCTCGGATGCCATTCCTGAGCTGAAGGCCTCCATCAAGAAGGGGGAAGATTTCGTGAAGACCCTGAAGTGAGCCGCCATGACGGGCGGCCAGTTTCCTTCATTGATAAAGGCATCATGTCACTGCAAAGCTGTTGCAGATAACCTTTGTATTTTAATTTGCTTTGGTGATGATTACTGTATTCACATCATCATGCCTTCCAGATTGTGGGTGGCTCGATGGACACATCAATAAAAGCCGTCCTTGATTTAAAAAAAAAAAAAAAAAAAAAAAGAAATATATTTTAAAAGCAATAACTGTAAGGAAATTTGTAGAAAAAAATCACTTTGATTTTACCTCTTTTTCTTGTCTTCCTCCTTTTCTTTGATTTCTTTCTTTTTATTTTCTTTCCTGATTTTAGTTGTTTTCTCTTTTACTTCCATCTTCTCTTGTTAGAGTTTCTTCCTTTTCTCCCTTCCTTGCTTGTTTCTTTTTCACTTTTCCTTTTTTCCTTCCCCATCACATTTTATAAATACCATTTAATATGCAAGATAATTAGTAAATATTTCATTAAATGTTAAACATATATTAGTTATCAAATACTTTTATATAAAACTTCCTAAAAACCTATGCTGTAGCAATGATAGGAATGAAACTCATTAAGAAATTGTTTGTTCTTTTTCTCATTGTGCATAAAGTTTGCAGATAAATGACTCCATCTTTCTTATTCAAATTCCAGAATGTGAACATAAAAGAAAAATACAAAATTACTATATAATCAAAATGAATTTTAATGAGAATTTAGAAGAAAACACACAGCTTCAGTGATATTGTTTGTCTTACTTCCATATTACCAAAGACAACACAACTGGCAAAATATTTGCCCATATATGTTAACCTTGGTTCACAGGAACATGGACATTGCAGAATTTAAATGCTTGGTGACAAGAAATACGACAATCACAAGAAAGGTTTTTTTTAAGGAAAAATGCTACCTGCAGATCAAAGTAAAACATTTGAGATGCTAGCAAAGCATGATAACTTCAAAGGTTGTTCTCTGAACAGCTGCGAATCTGCTTTAGGTATAAAGCTTGCAAGATCTTGAGCATCCTGAAAACATTCCAGATTAACTTCCCAGTTTGACAGAAAGTTAATTGCTTTCTGGCCCTGAAAGGGATGATAGTGTGAAACCTAAAGTTCAGAAATCAATTTCTAAAATATGTCTTTCCTGGAGAATCTTTTCTTACATAAAAGCATGACTAGATACTGAATACTTTGTTCAGGAATTGAGTTTAATAAACAACCAATATTTAAATAAAGGAAGAATGGCAGGCAGAGATGAGATTCTCATTTGTAAATTCATTAAATACCAAAGGTTACACCAGTAAAAACTAATGCTCTTTCCTTAAGTGTTTGCTGCTCAGAACACTCGCCTACTCTCCATCTCTTTCATTTACTTTTGATCAAATTGCATCAAGTCTGATTGATTATCATCTTCCCTCTAACTGCTAACTTTCTGAGACTCCTTCATTATGCTCCAAGGAGGACATATTTATTACAAATAGACAGATGTGCAGATGAAGTATTGTTCAAAATTGATATTTCAATACAAGCACAATATGCTTTTGTATTGAAGTGGAATGAATGTTAATCCCTCTTTGTGCATTCACATCATTTTCTCTCTTCTTTTCCTTTATCTTAGTGATACCATTTTTTCCTTCTACAGACCTCAAAAGTTATTGCCCATGCTGTGACCAGCATGTACCTACTAAGATTTGCAGGCTTCTTTTCCTATGTGGATCCCTTTCTGCCAAATGTAATTCTGTGTTTACTGTACATTGAGGCTTTCTTCTCCCTCACTTTCACATTATGGTACAACTCATAAATTTCCCAACAGTAATTCATTAATGAGGTAAATTGTTCTCATGATGGTTTATCGATGAGCATCAAAGATCTATCCTATTGCTTGTTTAGGGCTGGCTTGAGACCTCTCCTGTGTTAAGAAAACTTTTGAAGAGTAGAGCCATGTTGTGCCTACCTGGGCATTAGCAAGGAAGTGAAACAGGGCCACCCTATGGGCAGGATTCCAGCTTCTGAGGCTGGGTCAGAGCCCTGCTCAATTCCAGCTGAGAGGATCCATCATTCTCTCCTTCATTGTCAAGTAAATCCAGAACGAATTGCATGTCTTATTTTTGTGTGATGTTTAGTCCTCACAATACCCAAGGTAGGAAAAGTAAAGATGTAATCAATCAGCATCACCTTCCAAGGGAAAAATGATTTATAAGAGGAAGATGAGCTTTAAGGCACTTTCCAGCATTATAAATCACTGTCTTAAGCGTCTGTATTTGTAACTGTGCTTAAAATGTTTATCAGGAAAAAACTGTATGCTGTATCTGTAAATGGGATAATAATAGTTCTTATGTCATATGGTTATAATGAAGATTAAATGAGATAATTCTTGTAAAACACTTAACATAGTGCCTGTGTTAGTACTCAAAAATAGTACTAGTTATTAGTATTAGCTATTAGTTAGTATATTGTCCACTAGACCACACTTGCTCACTATTTTATACAAAAGTCACAGAAAGCTAGGCAGTGTTGTAAGTATTTAAGCTAAACAATAAGTAATTTTTAAAGAGGCATGTGTTTTTCTACCCAAATTTGTTATTTAGTTATTTTTCTTAAACACTGATATTTGGTGAAGAAAATAGGTTGTCACTTTTAGGTACCCAATTTTTTATATTACATTATTACCAACAATGTGCTGTCCTGATCTTGAGATTGAGCATTAGAACTGAAGATGAAGCAAGGTATAAAAATTGCAACATAAATAATTTTTGCTTTCCTCCTTTTATCTCACTTTTTAATGTGAAACCATATAAGTACAATCCTATTCTTCCATTCCAATAATGGTGAGGAATCTCAGAAATCAGTGAAATGTACAAGAAGGTACATTGTGAGATGTATTTCTGGTTGTAATGTCCTGACAACCCACGGCTGTGATATTACTCCCCTTGGACACATGATTATTTTTTGCCTACTAAGTACTGTGGCCTAAGAATATATAAACCTAATCTTTAAACACTTTCACTGTTTTTATATTCCTTAAAAAACAAACCAGAAATATGCAGTTTAATATACTGCTATTGAGAGTCTACCTTGATACGACGTATTTGGAGATCTATTAAAACTTTAAGGCGGGCGTGGTGGCTGACGTCTGTAATCCCCGCACTTTGGGAGGCCAAGGTGGGTGGATCACTTGAGGTCAGGAGTTTGAGACCAGCCTGGCCAACATCGTGAAACCCCATCTCTACTAAAAATACAAAAATTAGCTGGGCCTGGTGACGGTACCTGTAATTCCAGCTACTCGGAGGCAGAGACAGGAGAATTGCTTGAACCCAGGAAGTAAAGGTTGCAGTGAGCTGAGATTACACCACTGCACTCCAGCCTGGGCAAAAGAGGGAGACCCCATCTCAAAAATAATAATAATAATAAATTTAAAAAATAAAACTTTAAGTGTGCATACTCTCCAATCCTGCAATTTCACTTATAGAAATTTTCTCTGCAGAAATACTTGTACAAATGCACAAAAACATATGTATTAGGATGTTTACTAAAGCACTATTTATAAGACAATACTGTCCCCAAGTCAAAAAGTCCATCAGTAGTGGTTAAATAAAATACGATGCATTCTGATAGTAGAATACTATGCAGTTGTTAAAAAGACTAAACTAAATGTTAATAGAAAAAAAATGAAGGAATGGACACCAAATCACTGAGTGGTTTTTCTCTAGGAGAGATATTATGGGGGATTTTTACTTATTTTTTCCATTATATGTCTTACTAATAGTTGAAATTTCAAAATAAGAATAAATTGCTTTTGTTAGCAGGAATAGATACACACACACATACACACATGTGTATATTTAAATATACAGTAAAACAAATACATAAAAGAAAACCTCAAAGGAAAGTACCGGGTCAACCAGAGTGGTTAGTTGAAGTAAAACAGGAATAACATTCGATATGCAGACTTCAAGTCTATTGTGTTCTTTTCTTGTAAGAACACATATTCTTAAGTATGCCACATATAGTATTGGTATATTTATGAAAAGAAAAACACCATCAGATTTGGTAAACTCTTCTTTTCTTTCTTATGGTGTCGAAAACTCTTTGCTCTTTTCAAATTTAGCATTCTTTATGCCTGTAGGAGTCCCTCGTCCTCTGTGCCTGGTCCCCTTTTGTTAATGAGTCCCTTCCCTTACCCCTGCCTCCTCCCAGCCTCCTAGCCCCCTCCCTCATCTGAACAAACCATGCTGAATGGGCATCTCTTGTAGCAAATCCAACTGAAAATTAGTGGCTGCACATAGCATGATGAAAAGGATTCTAAGGACAAATCTGGGACATAGTGTCGTGATCAATTAGAGTATGAGTATCATGAAGATGATCATCCGCAGAGGTAGCTATAGTTTCCTAGCTTTTCTTAGGGTTAAGGTCTCAGAGCATTAAGAAGCTTTTGAGACCTGCCAAAACAAAAAGCAAAGTCCCAACACCTTAAACCATTGTGTTCTGAGGAATAGTAATCTGCATCATGACTCTGTTTAGTGTCTAGGAGGGAAGGGGCCTGGGTTATACTGCTAACCACTGAGTCTGGATTCTTTCTGTATTTAGTTAGTTTGTTTGTTTTTGTACATAGCCTTTGAGCTTCAAAGAGGACCATGGCTTACACCGAAGAGAATACAATTCAATAATTCAAGCATTGGGTTCAGAAAGAACTACATTTGACTTCAAATTTCTAAGTGTAGGACAATTATAGGTTGAACTGGCTCAATAAAAGATAGGGATTGCCCATAAGATTTCTGAACTTTCACTTGAACTTGTCCAAATCAGAAGCAGAAAGCTGGAATTGATTCAGAGAATTCTAGGGCACAGAGGCAAGGACATTTGTGGGTAGTACAAGGTGGTAAAACACTTTCATCACCCCAAGAACAAACCCCAAACCGTTAGCAGTCATTCTTCTCCTTCCCCCAGGGTGGGACCCACCTTGGCCTCCCAAAGTGCGGGGATTACAGACGTCAGCCACCACGCCCGGCCTTAAAGTTTTAATAGATCTCCAAATACGTCGTATCAAGGTAGACTCTCAATAGCAGTATATTAAACTGCATATTTCTGGTTTGTTTTTTAAGGAATATAAAAACAGTGAAAGTGTTTAAATTAGGTTTATATATTCTTAGGCCACAGTACTTAGTAGGCAAAAAATAATCATGTGTCCAATTCTTCTCCTTACAACCACTAATCTTTCTGTCTCTATAGATTTGCCTTTTCTGAACACTTCGTATAAATAGAATCATACAATATGTGGCCTTTGGTGGCTGGCTTCCTTTAGTAAACATGTTTTCAAGATTCATCCATGTTGTAGTAGGTATCAGCACTTCATTCCTTTTTATGGCTAAATGATATTTCACTGGGCCAGGCGCAGTGACTCACACCTGTAATACCAGCACTTTGGGAGGCCAAGGCAGGTGGATCACATGAAGTCAGGAGTTCAAGACCAGTGTGGCCGACATGGCAAAATCCCATCTCCACTAAGAATACAAAAATTAACCAGGCATGGTGGTGTACGTCTGTAATCCCAGCTCCTTGGGAGGCTCAGGCAGGAGAACCGCTTGAACCTGGGAGGCAGAGGTTGAAGTGAACTGAGATTGCGACACCACACTCCAAGTTTGTGACAGAGCAAGACTCTGTCTCAAGAAAAATAAAATAATATGGACACTCAGTTTGCTTCCACCTCTTAGCTATTGTGAATAGTTCTGCTATAAATATTCATGTATAAGTATTTATTTGAGTACCTGTTTTCAACTATTTTGCATATATGCCTACAAATGGAATTTCTGGGTTATATGGTAATTCTGTGTTTACCTTTTTGGTTTTTTTTTCGTGGAGACAAGGTCTCACTCTGTTGCCCAGGCTGGAGTGCAGTGGTGAGATCATGGCTCACTGCAGCCTCAACCTCCTGGGCTCAAGCAATCCTCGGTCTCAACCTCCCAAGTAGTAGCTGGGACTACAGGCATGTGCCACCACTCCTTGCTAATTTTTTTTTTTTTTTTTTTTTTTTGAGACAGAGTCCCACTCTGTCATACAAGTTGGAGTGCAGTGGTGCAACCTCGGATCACTGCAACCTCCACCTCCTCAGGTTTAAGTAATTATCATGCCTCAGACACCCAAGTAGCTGGAATTACAGGCACGCACCACCATGCCTGGCTAATTTTTGTGTTTTTAGTAGAGATGGGGTTTCGCCA
This sequence comes from Trachypithecus francoisi, assembly GCF_009764315.1. Taxonomy (NCBI): domain Eukaryota; kingdom Metazoa; phylum Chordata; class Mammalia; order Primates; family Cercopithecidae; genus Trachypithecus; species Trachypithecus francoisi. The sequence continues at coordinate 47,902,894 of NW_022681468.1, forward strand.
TGTTGGCCTGGCTGGTCTCCAACTCCTGGGCTCAAGTAATCTGCCTGCCTAGGCTTCCCAAAGTGCTGGGGTTAGGGTGTAAGCCACTGTGTCTGGTTCATATAAGTATTTTTATCCTCCAAAAATATTAGGACAATGTTGCATAAATCAGAAAAATTCATTGCTCACCCTCTAGTGTTATTTATGTAAAGGAACAATCCAACAGGACTAAAAGAGTCCTTCTTATGCAAATTTATAAACAGTATTTGACTCTGGACCTGAGAAAAGAAGCTATTTATTGCAATTTGGAAATTACATTTTCTGTGATATAAAATTATTTATTAGGAGCATGACAATTTCTAATACCTGGAAAGTAGAAATGACTTTTTAATACAGTTTAAATTAATGCAACAGGAGTAGCTGAAGGCACAAATTAAAAGTCATTCGCTTTTTTATACTTAAAATATAGAAAAAGAAGAAATGCTTTAATTTTTAAAAAGTGCTCTGATAATCCACAGACTTCATGTTGTACTTTTTAAATCCGATTTTTTTTTTTTAAAAAACAACAACAAACGTGTTTAGCTTTGTTGAACACCCACAATAGTGTTTGAAAAAAACTTACTTCTTAAAGCTATTAGACACAGGGAAAGCGTTGTGAATATACAAATCTCTTTTAGTTCTAAAACTAAACTCGATTTCATTTTTTTTTCTCAGGGATACATCAGGCAGAATGGAGCAACTGAGATATCCTGCAAATTTGATGTGATCCCCAAGGTCTCTGATTTGGAATACGTCCTCTAGCAATGACCTGAGGCTTAAAATCTGCTAATTATGTGCTACTGTAAGATAGTTCTTAGTTTACTGGGTCTGAAAAGCAGGTTTTTCTTTTAACCTCTGGTATTTCTTAACAGTTGCTACCTGTGGTATGATCACCTGATGATGTACTTTTAGCCAACTGTGTGTCATCAGAGGGATTTGTCTGTCTTAAAGAACATTCAAAGAAAAGGAATGGCTAGTCATATTTAGGAGATCTTGTTAGCTGAGATTTAAGAGACACTTAGAGAAAAGCTAATGGGAAAAGGATGTGCCTTGTGGAGGAAGAGGTGGCGGCTCTAACAATACAAAAAACCATTATAAATAATAAAACTGAAAAAAAGATTTATGAAAACAGGTAAATGGCTGTTTTAGCTAGTGGTCAAATCCTTGGGAATTGGAGCTACAAAAGATAATTATGTGGATCTGCAAGCACTCTTAGAAACAGCAAAGGGTGTTTGTCTAACAGGCTGCAGGGGCAGAGAAGTGGTAGTGATAGCCATGGAAACACCATCACTGGGACAACTGGGTGCTACGAGGAGCAGCTGGATGGCCCGTGCATGCAGTGGAGGTGGGCTGGAGTTTTAACATAGCCAGTCACATCCATGGCTCTCTGCAGCTAGTTCTAAATTGAATTTTGTTTCTTTGGTATGTTTTTCACTTGGGAAATTCAAAAAAAGATTAACAAAGAACCCACAGCATTGACATGTTTGGATGCTATGTAGAATGGACAAGAGTCCTCAGGATTCAGGCATTTAAACCAATTCACCTGCTTTACTCTTCAGGATCCTTACTAATTTTTAAAGCCTGTTCTGGATTTTATTTCAGGAAATACTGTGTTACTTTGAGTTGTATGTGAACACACATACCACACACATGGAGATGAATAAGAACATGATTTCAAATATATGTGATAAAAAAACTTACCCCTTAACAGATAATACTTTCGTAATAGTATCTTTCCTCTCTTATATTAGATATCTAAGAATCTCGAAAGTTTTTCCAAGAGCATGTGTTTCAAAATAATAGTATCCAACAAGGATGATTATGCTTATTATACTTACAAGAGGCAGAAATGGAAATTGTTGGAACAATTTGTCCAAATGATCTAACAAATTCATGATTGAGCTGTAATTTAACCTGAACTGCTAGAGTCCCATCTTAATGAATTTTGCTGCTGCTTGTTCAGATAAAGGAATATTGATTTTAAGGTAATCACAACTGAGATGTAGTTCGTATTTCTAATAATTTTCTCAGCAATACTGTTTTATTTCTCACCTGGAAGTAAAAGCAAGTGTAAATGTGTTAAGATTATATATTTTGATGGTACAGTTTCTCTATTTTCATAAATTAAAAAAATTATAAGATGGAGCTTAGAATGGAGTCATACTAATGAGAAATTTAAGGTATATTAATATATAAGATACTTCTTGCCGGGCGCGGTGGCTCAAGCCTGTAATCCCAGCACTTTGGGAGGCCGAGACGGGCGGATCACGAGGTCAGGAGATCGAGACCATCCTGGCTAACACGGTGAAACCCCGTCTCTACTAAAAAATACAAAAAACTAGCCGGGCGAGGTGGCGGGCGCCTGTAGTCCCAGCTACTGGGGAGGCTGAGGCAGGAGAATGGCGTAAACCCGGGAGGCGGAGCTTGCAGTGAGCTGAGATCCGGCCACTGTACTCCAGCCTGGGCGACAGAGCAAGACTCCGTCTCAAAAAAAAAAAAAAAGATACTTCTTATACTTTTATTTATTGGAGAAATAATAAGGTGAAGAAATCGTAGAGTCTCAGAGAGGTAAAATATGCAATGATATTAAGACCAACCTCAAAAGTAAAAAAAAAAAAAAACCTGTGTCTCTATCAAGTAAACTAAAGCAATGAAGTTTATCTAATTTGTTAGTTGAATTTTTTATTTATTTTTTATTTTTAGACAGTGTCTCTCCGTCACCCAGGCTGGAGTGCAGTGGCACAATCTTGGCTCACTGCAACCTCCATCTCCCAGGTTCAAGAGATTCTCCTGCCTCAGACTCCCAAGTAGCTGGAATTACAGGCGCCTGGCACCATGTCAGGCTAATTTTTGTATTTTTAGTAGAGACAGGGTTTTGCCGTGTTGACCAGGCTGGTTTTGAACTCCTGACCTCAAGTGATCCACCTGCCTCGGCCTTCCAAAGTGCCAGGATTACAGACGTGAGCCACCGCACCCAGATGGTTAGTTGCATTTATAAATATTGAATTTTCAAATGACCATCTAGATCAACTAGTTCCTTTGCTCCAGCCAGAGGTACTGTTCATAGGCATAGATTACTTATACTAATTATCCTTTATTCATTTTCCTAAGGTAAAAAGAGGATATAAGAAATTATGCTAGATAACCTCCCTGGAATTATGTGAAAATTAATGAGATTATGGTTGTAGAGTTTCATTTTTGTGGGGTGGCCAAAAACAGTTGTTTTTTTCTTTTTTTTGGAGATAGGGTCTCGCTCTGTCACCCAGGCTGGGGTACAGTCGCATGATCATGGCTCATTGCAGCCTTGACTTCCCAGGCTCAAGTGATCTTCCTGCCTCAGCCTCCCAAGCATCTGGGACTATAGGTGCGTGCCACCATGTCCAACTTACTTTTTCATGTTTTGTAGATATGGGATCTTGCCATATTGCCTAGGCTGTTCTCAACATCCTGGACTCAAGCTACCTTCTCACTTCTGCCTCCCAAACTGGCATTACAAGCGTGAGCCACTGCACCCAGCCCAAAAATAGTTTTTAAAAATGACTAATTGAAATTAATGTACTTTTTTGAGAAAAAAAACTTTAAATAAGTGCATAACTAAACATACACAAAGAAAGAATATATTATTCAATAATTAAAATAGAACAATTAAGTTTTTATTGACTTTGACATCAATGGCAAATATATTTAATATGCAAACCTCATTATTGTCAATAAACTACATCATCACATTATTATGGACAAAAGCAACAGCAAGACAAGCATCTTAACGAATGCAAAATATAATATACTTACATTCGAATATTTTTATCAGTGTACTCACATTTATTTTATTACTTTATTCTCACTTTAAATTAATGAACTCTTTTATGCCTTACATATATTCAGGTAACTACAACTTTCTTTCAAATGTCAAAAAAAAAAAAAAGAAAAAACCCAACTGAATGTTATCTACAGATGTCTTTTACCAATTTTTTTTAACCTAAGTTAATTTTCAAATGTTGCTTGTTAAACCATCTCCTGTTTCACTGTCTCTATTTTTATGTTTTATTCTTTGAAATACTTCTGCTACCTTGGGGAAATCTTTATCCTTACCATCAGGATTCTTGTGCTTTTTCTTCTCCCATTGAACAGACCACTTAAGGCCTTCCTCAGTAACTACTGCATATCCTTCCTTGGGGGACAAATTCCTACTCTCTTTAAAAGTTTGTAGATACCAGCATTTTTGTTTTGTCTCAATTTTTCTTAAACTTGTAAGGATCTTTTAAATTGCTCTTTGAAATCCTTCACATTCGATTTTACAAAATCAAACTTCCTCTGAAAATTTCTTTAGGAGATTTTGTTACTATTTTTGTTAAGCTTTATTTTCTATTTTCGCATCTCCTTCACAACATCCCCCTTCACGGATTCCCCCTCATTGAAATATGTCTTCTTTTTAATTTCCACCTTTTAAAAGGTGAGATATGAAGTATGTCTCTCACATATTCTGGATTCTAACTACTAATTATTAAAACACAGCCACATTAAAATGCAAAATAATTGCTGATTATTTAAGCCTGCACTTCCTTCTTTCAGAAGTGGACATGGGGACCATCTTTTAAAGTTTACGTTTGTTCCAGAGGGTGGTAGAGAAATCACTGTCTAGTGTTAATGCACCTTGCAGAAAGGAAGCACTAATGATAAATGCTAGGGACTATGGCAGATACACCCTCCAGTGATTCCCAATGAGTCACACCCTTGTATAATCTCCTCTTGTGTGCAGAAATAGGTGACTTGCTTTTAACCAAAAGAATGCGAGCATAACTCCTTTGAGTAGGTTATACTATTAATACATGGAAGAGGTGATGAGATGCCACTGCTCCAATTATGTTTATTATATAAGACACTGTCTAACAGGCTGGTGGGAGAGATTCTCCCACTGACCTTGAAAAAGTAAGCTGCCTTATATTGTGATAGGTTCATGACAAGGACGTGTGGGTGATCTTTAAAGACCTCAGGGTGGCCTCTAGCTGACAGACAGTAAGAATATGGGGCCTTCATGGATGAGATGGGCTCATGCATGTAATCCCAGCACTTTGAGAGGCCAAGGCGGGCAGATCACTTGAGGTCAGGAGTTTGAGACCAGCCTGGCCAACATGGCGAAACTCTGTCTTTACCAAAAATACAAAAATTATATTTTTGTATAATTTTGGGTGTGGTGGTGGGCACCTGTAATTCCAGCTACTTGGGAGGCTGAGGCAGAAGAATCATTTGAACCTGGGAGGTAAAGGTTGTAGTGAACCAAGATTGCACCACTGCACTCCAGCCTGGGCGACAGAGCTAGACTCTGTCTCAGAAAAGAATAAGGGACCTTCTTCAGTCATAAAGCTGAAAGAAATGAATTCTGCCTACAACCTGAATAAGCTTGCAAGTGGATTCTTCCCCAATTAACTCTCCAGATGAGAATGCAGCCCAGGTGACATTTTAATTGCTGCTGTGCAAAACCCTGATCTGAGGACACAGAAATGCTTTTCCCAGGCTCCTGACCTGTAGACACTGTGAGGTAATAAATGCATTTTGTTTTAAGCCTTTAAGTTTATGGTAGTTTCTTACAGAAATAGAACACTAATACAAGGATTGTCACTCTTCTCCCTAATGACAGTTTCCAAAATATTCAGACTTTCTTTCCTGTTCTTTTCAATATTTTAATTTATTTTTATGAGTTTTTAAATAAATGTTAATTTGTTCTGTCTCTCATCAATATTAACTTCTTTATTTGGAACACATTCAAGTAATGGAATTTGCTTAAATAATATATATATATATATATATATATATATTTTTTTTTTTTTTTGAGACGGAGTCTTGCTCTGTCGCCGGGGCTGGAGTGCAGTGGCCGGATCTCAGCTCACTGCAAGCTCCGCCTCCCGGGTTCACGCCATTCTCCTGCCTCAGCCTCCCGAGTAGCTGGGACTACAGACGCCCGCCACCTCGCCCGGCTAGTTTTTTGTATTTTTTAGTAGAGACGGGGTTTCACAGTGTTCGCCAGGATGGTCTCGATCTCCTGACCTCGTGATCCGCCCGTCTCGGCCTCCCAAAGTGCTGGGATTACAGGCTTGAGCCACCGCGCCCGGCCTATATATATTTTTTAAGTATAGTACCTCTTGAATTTTGTAATGGGGCCAGATTTTGTTATTGATTTTTTTGCCAAGTGCATAGACTATTAATATGCTTTTATATTTTCAAAGAAGTATAAGTTACTTCATTGTATTTTTAAAACTAGAATCATAAACTTGAATTAATGGCTTTAGTTCTGCACATGTGTTATAACAATGATCATAATGTTTTGAGGCAAGACATATTATACTACTCAGGATATTTTCCATATTTCCCCAGTGTCTACTTTTCATTCACAATATAACATAGAACAAAGATAATAAAGATTTAATAAGGAAATAAGTTTAAAATAAATGTGTCTCTTAGGTAATAAAGGCTATATCTATTCATTCTCATTTATTTTAGGATACCAGAAATACGATATTCCATATTTTTATGTTTCACCACAACTGCTTCTTGAGTGAAACAGGTATAAAAATGTAACAATATGGACTTATTAATAATTGTTTGTTGCTAACATAGAAATATCCTGAAGATACTATTTTCTGAATTGTCATTAAAATGAGTGTCAGCAGTGGACACAAAACCAGAGGCTTCCCAAGATGATAGCATGTCTTATTTTTGTGCTTCTTTGTTTAGCTTTTTCCTTTGCCCCTCTGCCAAAGCTAAAGTCTTGCTTAATTTTGTGACGTTTCTACTGAACAGTGGTTATCAGTTACTTCTTCAAAATTATTGATTTTATAAAATCTTAGAACATCAGTGTTGAATCTATTGGCCTGTCTATACAGGTTATAAGAATATATAATCTCATCAGTACTATGACTCCTGTTGTTCAAGATTTGTGCATTTTCTGTTTATATTTTCAATAGTGTAGTCAGACTCAGAAATCAGATTACTACTTCATTTTTGAAGTCATCTTGTATGGGAATTACCCAGTTATGAATTTCCAAGGAAATTATTTGTGGCAAATGATTGACTTGTATCTTCCAGAGACTTTGCTTCCACCATAGATATTGGTGCCCCTTGCATGTCTCATGCTGCTTGTCATGGTCCATACTGGGGTATTCTGTGACTGACCATGAATGAAATAATCAGTGTCATTTTTACCTGCTTTTTTTTTTTTTTAAATTAGACTCAGAATGAATTACTAAACACATATGAATTACTAGATCTACTGTGAAATAGCTATGTTGCTCACTCTTTCACACTACATTTTCTTTTTTTTTTTTTTTTTTTGAGATGGAGTCTTGCTCTGTCGCCCTGGCTGGAGTGCAGTGGCCGGATCTCAGCTCACTGCAAGCTCCGCCCCCCGGGTTCACGCCATTCTCCTGCCTCAGCCTCCCGAGTAGCTTGGACTACAGGCACTCGCCACCTCGCCCGACTAGTTTTCTTGTATTTTTTAGTAGAGACGGGGTTTCACCGTGTTAGCCAGGATGGTCTCGATCTCCTGACCTCGTGATCCGCCCGTCTCGGCCTCCCAAAGTGCTGGGATTACAGGCTTGAGCCACCGCGCCCGGCCTCACATTACATTTTCTTACCAAGTTTTGGAAATAGGCTATAGAGATGGATCTTAAGAGAAAGTAATGGTAAAACTGGTTAAGAAAAAGTAATGGTAGTCATCACAGTGTTATAAACTTCTTTAATGTCTTCATGTGCTACAGTCACAAATGATATTTGAACTTAATCCAGCACAATTTCCATCTTGTTCAACTGAGAAAATGGCTCTTGTGGGAATTCTTTTAACTGATTCCACCTGCCACAGGGTATTAGCAGATTAGAGCAAACATTGGGAGGTGCCCTGTGTCATCTAAGTGAACAATGGCACATTTGTTTGCTTTCCTACCATCAAGGATATTTGAAGGTCAACTTTTGAACAGTGTGTTTTGTGTGAACATAACAATAGCCACATACTTGTGTGGAAGTAAACAGATACTTGACCAAAAGAAGGATCTTTCAACCACATAACTACAAATAGGAAAGAAAGCCTAACATGAGAGATCTGCTTTTTCAGTGTGCCCACTGCTTCACCCACCCCCAGACATCTCCTGCTCAGAGAGGCTCTGTCTCAGAAATACCCAGGAGCCCACTGGAGTTGTGAACACTGGTCAGCAATCCTATCCTATATCTGATACAGGAGAAAATCCAAAAAAGGAAGTGCTGAGAGAAGTGTTTTTTCTTTCCTCAACTTTGCATTCTATAAAGGATTGAAATGTGCAGATTTCTTGATACTGTTCCTACACTGATAAATGACAACACAATAGTGCTTCAATCATTATTCCTGAAATTTCTCATCATAAACTTTTCCCTCCACTGCAAGGTAGGGCTCTGCAGAAATCATACAACTGAGGATTGCTTGAACCCAGGAGTTCAAGGCTGCAGTGAGCTGCGATTGCGCCACTGTACCCCAGCCTGGGTGACAGAGTGAGACGCTGTCCAAACAAAATCATGTAATTGCCCTTAATTTTCTTTTCTACAAAATGAAAAGAGTAATAAGAGGCTCTTGCTCATGTAATAGGATATTTTATACACATTTAAGAAATGAACCCTATGGGCAGACAGTTCTTAAGATCCATAAATATCACATTATTCTTGATATCCATACTATTAAAAGAAAGAAAATGATTTTTCTTTTCACTTCTTGAAGAAAAAAGTAATTAAAAAAAAAAGTTGATATGCCCTGACAATGGTGAGAAGGCGCTCAAAAAATTGGTCTGTGAGAATTGGTATTAGGGCAAAAATAAAACAGATGATTAAAATGAGTGGGTAGTTTGAGTTGTCAGAGGGTTGGGTGGGCAATATAAGTGGTAATATTAGAGGGATGTGGTGAATTCCATGTGCCTCCAGAAAAAGGAAACTGCACTGGGGTTTGGTCACTGAAGAAGAAACTGTTTTTAACAGTTGTGTCATACCTCATTTTATAGTTCATTTAAAAAAAAAAAAAAAAGCTCAAAGACCAGCCTGGCCAGCATGGTGAAACCCTGTCTCTATAAAAGTACAAAAATTAGCCAGCCATGGTGGCAGGTGCCTGTAATCCCAGCTACTCGGAAAGCTGAGGCAGGAGAATCACTTGAACCTGGGAGGTAGAGGTTGCAGTGAGCCAAGATGGCGCCACTCCACTCCAGCAAAATAATAATAATAATAAATTAATGGATTAATTAAATAAACCCTCAAGCTTAACATAAGTGAAGACTGGGGAATAAAAATCTCCATATGAATAAGCATTCAACCCTGTACAGAAACAAAAACCTTCAGTGACCTGAGTCCTGTCTTCTCGCTAAAGGAGAGTTTTCCAGAGGTCCGGCAGAGGAGATGTGGCCAAGCTCCATCTGGGCGCAGGTGCAGCCGCGCTTCCACAGGGAAAGAACAATGTCTAGAGTGGGCCAGCACTGGTTTGGCGAACCCCATGATGACTGCCAGTCGTTTGCAGGCTTTCGTCTATTCTTTGTGTACTGTTTGACTCAGCTTGAGCCAAAAGAACTAGCAGCTAAAGCTAGAGCCTACCTTTTTGCAGAGAGCACAGTGTTTGATGTTTCTGGACATTTTTGGAACGTGTAACCCCTACCCTGAGCTCCTGCTGCCTTACTAGCACTTCTACCTGAAAGTACAAAACTCTAGAACGGTACCTTCTACACACTGTATTCCCATTTATGAGGCAAGCAGACAATGCTTTCTGACAGCTGGCTGTCCAGCTGGTGTTTGATGTGTGGCAGAAAAGCACCGTGGGGTAATAAGGGAGATGGATGTTTCTCTGAGGTGACAACTCAGTGTTCCTGAGTGCAGGCTCCCTTGGGCTTCCTGCCCTTCTGCCCTGCATGCTGCCTCTTTGCACAGGATGGTAAGTTTCCTCTTCTTATTGTAGTACAGATAAACTATTTCTATTCACCTGTCTGGCTTTTCATTTATTTGCAATTTCTTGATCACAACAAACATTTCAACTACTTTGTTATGGTGGTGTCAGCATGAATGCATTGGAACTGGTAGAAGTTTTTTGTTTTATTTTGTTTTGTTTTTTGTTTTTTGAGACGGAGTCTTGCTCTGTCACCCAGGCTGGAGTGCTGTGGCACCATCTCAGCTCACTGCAACCTCCACCTCCCAGATTCAAGTGATTCTCCTGCCTTAGCCTCCCAAGTAGCTGGGACTACAGGCGTGTGCCACCACCCCTGGCTAATTTTTGTGTTTTTAGTACAGATGGGGTTTCACCATGTTGGCCAGGCTGGTCTCGAACTCCTGACTTCAAGTGATCCACCTGTCTCGGCCTCCCAAAGTGCTGGGATTACAGGCATGAACCACACTACGCCCAGCCTGGTAAAGGTTTTTTAAACAGCATTCTTTCTTTTTTAACTTTTATTCTTGCCTGAAATTCTTTATTTTTATTTGTTTGTGAATGTTTTCTAGCCTACCTGTTCCAGAAAACTAGGAGAAACATTTGTGCTAGACATAAAGCTATAATCTTGCAAACAGGCTGAAAATAACTTTTTTTAACTTTTTTAAACTTAGATAATCTTCAGTTTGCTATGACTGAAGTTTTAAAATAGTTTTATATATGTGTATGTATTTCTATATTGTGGATATTCAGTTTAAGAATTGTTTGCACACATGTGTTTTGAGACAACTACATTTACGAAGATTGTACTTGGTGTCTACAAAAAAGGATTTGCACTTTTAACAGAAAAAAATGCTTTACACCTAACAGAACGCAAAGAACCATGAATTATTTAAATATCAGAATTTTCTGAATTGCCTTATGATAAAGTGATTATTTTTAAATCAGCATATTTTAATGCTGACTCTTTTATTAAAAATCATATTTTAATAATGATTATTTTAAATCAGCAAACATACAAAAACCAATAATGTATACACCTTAGGCAGAAAGTATTTTCAATTTTATTTTCAGTGCTGTGGAATCTTAAAGTAAGCATCACGTAGGATTGATTATAGACAAGCACCCCAATGCTGTCACTTTAAAGGAAAAACTCTTCTGAGCTGCGATTATCAGGAGATCCACTAGGAAAAAGATAAGCATCCCACAGAGGAGCCTGGGCTTCCTGCTTGCTTAGGCCACCTCTCTGAGATCAATGAGCATTTAGCTACAAAGATGACCCTGGCCTTCTTCCTCCATACCCATTGTCATTTTCTTTGTTATTATTTCTCTTCACATTCTCTGCTCATTTGCACAAGGGTGAGGCCATCATGGTTAGCTTCAGTCAGGAATCCTTAGGTTTACAGAAGAGAGAAAATAACCCAGGGATGGCCAAGCTCAGCCAGGTTCACCTCTTACATTGAACAACCAGTGTTTCCGTGCTATCCTGAAAAACAATGGATCTGATGTTTTTGCTGGTTGTGAGACCAAATTGGCTGAATGTAGGTATAACTAAAGTGGAAACCCTTGCTGTGGATGCTATCAATATAGAAAAATGACTGATAATGTTAATGATTTCAAATAAATTAATTGAAGAGTACTTCTTGGGTACTACGGACCTTGCCACGTGTTTAAAACGAAGAAGAAAATGTCTTGTCTTAAAAGATACAATTTTGACCAGGCCGGGTGGCTCACATCTGTAATCCCTGCATTTTGGGAGGCCAAAGTAGGTGGATCACAAGATCAGGAGATTGAGACCATCTTGGCCACATGGTGAAACCTCATCTCTACTAAAATACAAAAAACTTAGCCGGGCTTGGGGGTGCACACCTGTAGTCCCAGCTACTCAGGAGGCTGAGGCAGGGGAATTGCTTGAACCCAGGAGGTGGAGGTTGCAGTGAGCCGAGATTGCGCCACTGCACACCAGCCTGGCGACAGAGCAAGACTCTGTCTCAAAAAAAAAAAGATATAATCTTAACAAAATTTTTTCCTTCCTTCCATTCTATTCCTAAATTTAAAAGATAACAATTTTTAGAGGCCTAAGTGAGACAGAAAAGGCCTATTTTGCCTTTTGTAGATTAAAAGGCAAAACAAGGAAGGGTGAACAACAAAAAGATGTCAAAATAACATTTGTTCAATAAGAAACATTATAATTAGGGATTCCAATGTATACTACATAACTGCACTATGTAAGCGTGTTTTTTTTTTAAACAAAAAGAAACAAAAGAAAGAAAAGACAAAGAAACGAATAAAGAGAAAAACTTTAGTGAAAGGAACATTTCAAAGAAAGCCTAAGCTTGGTTTTAGATGGTTTTTGATCTAAAGCGTAATGTTTTAATATGGATTTTTATTTTTATTTTTTTTGAAATAGCCATCCTACAGGAAATTTTGCTCACTCCTGTGCTAGAGAAAGGTCAGAAAGAGAATGAACAGCAGCAGCAGCAGAGTCAAGAGAAGGAAGACATGGCCAGAAGTCACAGAACATAAGGACAGCCACTGTTTCACCCTCCCAAGGCTGAAGTAGGTCTCCATTTTGCCCTATTTTCTAGAAGTAGACACATGCTACAAAGGATTAATGAGCTTTACAGTTTGCACTGAATTTTATACGCTATGGAGAATGGGAGTTACATAGCACAGATCACAGATTTTCTTCAAAATCTGCCAGTGAGGGCTGGGTGTGGTGTCTCACACCTGTAATCCCAGTACTTTGGGAGGCCAAGGAGGGCGGATCACCTGAGGTTCTGAGTTCAAGACCAGCCTAGCCAACGTGGTGAAACCCCATCTCTACTAAAAATACAAAAATGAGCTGGGCATGGTGGCGCATGTCTGTATTCCCAGCTACTCTGGAGGCTGAGGCACGATAATCACTTGAACCCAGGAGGTAGAGGTTGTAGTGAGCCGATATTGCGCCACTGCACTCCAGCCTGGCAGACAGAGCAAGATTCCATCTTGGGGGAAAAAAAAACAAAAAAACAAAAAACACTCTAATCTGTTTTGTTTTTTCCCTTTCTTCTGATTGGATAATTTATACTGGTCTATCTTCAAGTTAATTGGCCCTTTTCTCTGTCATTGCCATTCTGCTACTGAGCTCATCTGGTGAATTTTTTATTTCAGTTCCTATATTTTCAGTTCTAAAATTTCCTTTTGGTTCTTTTTTTATGCTTTCTACTTCTTTGCTAAGATCATCTATCGCTCCGTTCATTTCAAGAGCCTTTACCTTTATCTCATAGAGACCAGTTATAAAAGCTGCTTTAAAATCTTTGTATTATAATTCCAACATCTACATAATCTTGGATGTGATGGTTAATAGTGAGTGTCAACTTGATTAGATTGAAGGACACAAAGTATTGATCTTGGGTGTGTTTGTGAGGGTGTTGTCAAAGGAGATTAACATTTGAATCAGTGGGCTGGGAAAGGCAGGCCCACCCTTAATGTGGGTGGGAACAATCTTCTCAGCTGCCAGCATGGCTAGAATATAAGCAGGCAGAAAAGTAACCTACCAGCCTACATCTTTCTCCCGTGCTGGATGCTTCCTGCCCTCAAACATCAAACTCCAAGTTCCTCAGTTTTGGAACTCGGACTGGCTCTCCTTACTCCTCAGCTGGCAGGTGGCCTATTTTGGGACCTGTGATCATGTGAGTTAATACTTAATAAATTCCTCTTTATGAATATATATCTATTCCATTAGTTCTGTCCCTCTAGAGAACCCTAATACAGATTTTGGTACCAGGAGTGGTTCCAGAGGAACAGAATATTAAGGATGGAGTTCTTTCATTGGTTTTGGGGTTTCTGGAGTTGGCTGCTTAATATAATTAGACCCAAAAATGTGAAGGACTCTACTTCTAATAGTATGGAGAACACTAATAGTCCATGGCATGGACTGTTTAGAGAGTTATGCAAAATAAATGCATTTGACACTCCTGATTCACCACTCATGAGAGGCAAGGAGTTTAGTGACTCTATACATAACACCTTTGACCCTATGTGGAGAACCAAGAAACGTGATGAAGCTGGTTGGTTGCTCCTAAGTTCAGTGAACAAAGTGATGGAAGAAAATGATGAACTCAGGGATTTTAACTCCCAGCTTCAGAAGCAGATACTGAGCCCCAAATCTGCTAAGATTGCCCTGAGTGAGAGTCTTATCTCCTATAGAGAAAGAGCTGAAATTGTGGAAAAATAGATACAAGCTGTTATCATGCAAGTGGCTGAGCTGCCATGAAAGGTGCATGCACAGCCTTGCCAGGTGTCTACTGTTAAAGTGAGGGCTTGATTGGAAAAGAATGGGACTCTGCAGCTTGGAATGGGGATGTGTGGGAGGACCCTGATGAAACTGGGGACACTGAGTTTGTAAACTGTGATGAAACCTTTTTTGCCAGAATAAACAGCTTCCCCATCCCCAGTAGTGGCAACGTCCCCTCCCCAACCCATGCTGCCATCAGCCTTTCCACCTTTGTCTGAGGAGATAAACCTTGCATTGCCTGAGGCAACAGGCAAGATATTATTGATTCTCATCAGGAGCCACCCCTAACGCCCCTGTTTGCTTCTAGATCTACAACTAGACTAAAGTCCTGGCAGGCCCCTAGAAGTGACGTTGAGAATATGACCTATGAGGAGGTGCACTACACTTGAAAAGAACTGCTTGAGTTCTCTGATTTATATAAGCAGAAATCTGAAGAACAGGCATGAGAATGGATATTAAGGGTGTGGGATAATGGTGGAAGGAACATAGAGTTGGATCAGGCTGAATTTATTGATTTGGGCCCACTAAGTAGGGACTCTGCATTTAATGTTGCAGCTCAGGGAGTTCAAAAAAGTTCTAATAGTTTATTTGCTTGGTTAGCTGAAATATGGATTACAAGATGGCCCACTGTGAATGAGATGGAAATGCCTGATCTCCCTTGGTTTAATGTAGAGGAAGGGATCCAAAGGCTTAGGGAGATTGGGATGGCGGAGTGGATTAGCCACTTTAGACCTACCCCTCCCAGCTGGGAGGGCCCAGAAGACATAGCCTTGACCAATGCCTTGCCAAACAGATTTGTGAGGGCAGCGCCTGCATCTTTGAAGATCCCTGTAATTGCTCTTCTCTGTATGTCAGATCTAACAGTGGGAACCACAGTCACTCAACTACAAAATTGAAATTCAGTGGGAATAATTGGATCCCGAGGTGGGAGAGGCCAAGTGGTGGCACTCAACTGTCAAAGGCAAGGTGGATGTAGCTAATACCATAATGAACAGCAGAGGCAAAGTGGCAATCAGAATAGTCTGACTTTTGTAGAGCTCTGGCATTGGCTAATTCATCATGGTGTTCCTAGAAGTGAAACTCATAGGAAACCTACTGCATTCCTACTTAATTTATACAAGCAGAAGACTTCTAACTCAAATGGACAAAAGACTAATTTGAATTATAAAAGCAGAATCATGGCCCCTCAATCAATTTCCAGACTTGAGTGAGTTTATAAACCCAAAGCCCCTTGAATGAAGGGGAGGCCAGGTCCCCTTGAGGAAGGACCCCACTACATTACTGACAATTTGTGCAGTAAATCTTTCTCCCATCCTTCCCCAAGGAGACCTCTGGCCTTTCACCAGGGTAACTGCGTGCTGGGGAAAAGGAAATGATCAGACATTTCAGGGACTACTGGACACTGGCTCTGAGCTGACGTTGATTCCAGGGGACCCCAAACGTCATTGTGGTCCTCTAGTTAAAGTAGAAGCTTATGGAATTCAGGTAATTAATGGAGTTTTAGCTCAGGTTTGACTTACAGTGGGTCCAGTGGGTCCTGGGACTCATCCTATGGTCATTTCTCCAGTGCCAGAATGCATAATTGGCATAGACATTCTTAGTAGCTGGCAGAACCCCCACATTGGCTCCCTGACTGATAGGCTAATGGCTATTTTGGTGGGAAAGACCAAATGAAAGCCATTAGAGCTGCCTCTGCCTAGAAAAATAATAAATCAAAAACAATATCGCATCTCTGGAGGAATTGCGGAGACTAGTGCCACCATCAAGGACTTGAAAGATGCAGATGTGGTGATTTTTCACCATATCCCTGTTCAACTCTCCCATTTGACCTGTACAGAAGACAGATGGATCTTGGAGAATAACAGTGAGTTTTCTTAGGCTTAACCAAGTGGTGACTCTAATTGCAGCTGCTGTACCAGATGTGGTTTCATTGCTTGAGCAAATTAACACATCTCCTGGTACCTGGTATGCAGCCATTGACTTGGCAAGTACCTTTTTCTCCATTCCTGTCCATAAGGCCCACCAGAAGCAATTTACCTTCAGCTGGGAAGACCAACAATATACCTTTACTGTACTACCTCAGGAGTATATCAACTCTCTGGCTTTGTGTCATAATCTTATTTGGAGAGACCTTGATCTCTTTTCACTTTCATGAGATATCAAACAGGTCCATTACATCGATGACATTATGCTGACTGGTTCTAGTAAGCAAGAAGTAGCAAACACACTGAACTTATTGGTGAGACATTTGCATGCCAGAGGGTGTGAAATAAATCCAACTACAATTCAGGTACTTTCTACCTCAGTAAAATTTCTAGGGGTCCAGTGGTGTGAGGCCTGTGGAGATATTCCTTCTAAGGTGAAGGATAAGTTGTTGCATTTTGTCCCTCCTACAACCAAGAAAGAGGCACAACACCTAGTGAGTCTATTTGGATTTTGGAGGCAACACATTCCTCGTTTGGGTGTGTTACTCTGGCCCATTTATTGAGTGACCTGAAAGGCTGCCAGTTTGAGTGGGGTCCAGAACAGGAGAAGGCTCTGCAACAGGTCCAGGCTGCTGTGCAAGCTGCTCTGCCACTTGAGCTATATGACTCAGCAAGTCCAATGGTGCTTGAGCTGTCAGTGGCAGATAGGGATGCTATTTAGAGCCTTTGGCAGGCCCCCATGAGTAAATCTCAGTGGAAACCTCTAGGATTTTGGAGCAAAGTTGTGCCATTTTCTGCAGATAACTACTCTCCTTTTGAGGACAGTTCTTGGCCTGTTAATGAGCTTTGGTGGAAACTGAACATTTGACTATGAGTCATCGAGTCACCATGTGACCTGAACTGCCTATCGTGAATTGGGTGCTTTCTGACCCATGTAGCCAGAAAATGGTTCATGCACAGCAGCATTCCATCATCAAATGAAAGTGGTATATATGTGATTGGGCTCGAGCAGGTCCTGAAGGCACAAGTAAGTTACATGAGGAAGTGGCTCAAATCCCCATGGTCTCCACTCCTGCCACCCTGCCTTCTCTTCCCCAGCCTGCACCAATGGCCTCATGGGGAGTTCCCTATGATCAGTTGACAGAGGAAGAGAAGACTAGGGCCTGATTCACAGATGGTTCTGCACGATATGCAAGCACCATCCAAAAGTGGACAACTGCTGCACTAAAGTCCCTTTCTAGGACATCACTGAAGGACAGCAGTGAAGGGAAATCTTCCCAGTGGGCAGAAATTCGAGCAGTGCACCTGGTTGTGCACTTTTCATGGAAAGAGAAATGGCCAGATGTGTGATTATGTACTGATTCATGGGCTGTAGCCAAAGATTTGGCTGGATGGTCAAGGACTTGGAAGAAGCATGATTGGAAAATTGGTGACAAAGAAATTTGGGGAAGAGGTATGTGGATGGACCACTCTGAGTGGTCAAAAACTGTGAAGACATTTGTATCCCATGTAAGTGCTCACCAGTGGGTGACCTCAGCAGAGGAGGATTTTAATAATCAAGTGGATAGGGTGACCTGTTCTGTGGACACCTCTCAGCCTCTTTCCCTCACTACCCCGTCATCACCTAATGTGCCCATGAACAAAGTGACCATGGTGGTGGGGACAGAGGTTACACGTGGGCTCAGCAACATGGACTTCCATTCACCAAGGCTGACATGGCTATGGCCACTGCTGAGTGCCCAATTTGCCAGCAGCAGAGACTAACACTGAGCCCTCGCCATTCCTCGGGGTGATCAGCCAGCTACCTGGTGGCAGGTTGATTATATTGGACCTCTTCCATCATGGAAAGGGCATAGGTTTGTCCTTACTGGAATAGATGCTTACTGCTGATATGGGTTTGCCTATCCTGCATGCAATACTTCTGCCAAGACTACCATCTGTGGACACACGGAATGCCTTATCCACCATCATGGTATCCAAATAGCATTGCTTCTGACCAAGGCACGCACTTTACAGCTAAAGAAATGCAGCAGTGGGTTCATGCTTATGGAATTCACTGGTCTTACCCTGTTCCCTGTCATCCTGAAGCAGCTGGATTGATAGAACAGTGGAATGGCCTTTTGAAGTCACAATTACAATGCCTACTAGGTGACAATACTTTGCAGGGTTGGGGCAAAGTTCTCCAGAAGGCCCCATATGCTCTGATTCAGTATCCAACATATGGTACTGTTTTTCCCACAGCCAGGATTCACAGGTCCAGGAATCAAGGGGTGGAAGTGGAAGTAGCATCACTCACCATCACCCCCTAGTGATCTACTAGCAAAATTTTTGCTTCCTTTTCCTGCGACATTACATTCTGTGGCCTAGAGGTCTTACTTTCAGAGGGAGAAATGGTGCCACCAGGAGACACAACAACGATTCTATTAAACTGGAAGTTAAGATTGCCACCTGGACACTTTGGGCTTCTCCTATCTTTAAGTCAACAGGCTAAGAAGGGAGCTACAGTGTTGGCTGGGGTAATTGACCTGGACTATCAAGATGAAATCAGTCTACTACCTCACAATGGAGGTAAGGAAAAGTGTGTATGGAATACAGGAGATCCATTAGGGTATCTCTTAGTATTACCATGCCCTATGATTAAGGTCAATGGGAAACTACAGCAGCCCAATCCAGGCAGGACTACAAATGATCCAGACCCTTCAGGAATGAACGTTTGGGTCGCTCCACCAGAAAAAAACCACGACCTGCTGAGGTGCTTGCTGAATGCAGAGGGAATACAGAATGAGTAGTAGAAGAAGGTAGTCATCAATACCAGCTACGACCATGTGACCAGCCGCAGAAACGAGGACTGTAATTGTCATGAATATTTCCTCCTTCTTTTGTTAAAAACATGTTTGTGCATGTATACACTTGTACTAATAAAATATCTTCACTTTATTTCCTTTCTCCTTTATCATGTGGCATAAGATTTATTGACTTCACATCAGCATTTAAGTATTGTTAACTTTATGTAACAGTATTTGGATTGGGGATGGGTGCATTTCTGGTTGTATGAAGGATAGTTGTATTATCAGGCATAATTAGACCTTATTGTCTTTATTCAAAGATTATATATGATCTCAGGAGATGTGTATGGGTTCAAGTTAACAAGGGGTGGACTTGTGATGGTTAATAAATGAGTGTCAACTTGATTGGATTGAAGGATACAAAGTATTGATCCTGGGTGTGTCTATGAGGGTGTTGCCAAAGGAGATTAATATCTGAGTCAGTGGGCTGGGAAAGGCAGACCCACCCTTAATCTTCATGGGCAGAATCTAATCAGCTGCCAGCGAGGCTACACTATAAGCAGGCAGAAAAGACTTGCCTAGCCTCCCAGCCTACATCTTCTCCTGTGCTGAATGCTTCCTGCTCTCGAACATCGGACTCCAAGTTCCTCAGTTTGGGAACTCGGACTGGCTCTCCTTGCTCCTCGGCCTGCAGATGGCCTATTGTGGGACCTTGTGACGGTGTGAGTTAATACTTAATAAACTCCCCTTTGTGTATAAATCTATTCCATTAGTTCTGTCCCTCTAGAGAATCCTGACTAATACATTGGGTTTGGCATTAGTCGATTGTTTATTCTCTTGAGAATTGATCCCGTTTTCAAGGTTATTTATATATCAAGTAATTTTAGATTGTATCCTGAACATTTTAAATATTGTGTTGTGAGTCTCTGAGTCCTGTTAAAACTCTCTGGAGAATATCCATTTTGTTTGTTTCAGCAGGCAAAAACCCACATAGGTTTAGATTATAAATTCTCTCTTTAAGCAGTAGTTCCGATACTAGTTCAGTTCTCAAAGCCTTTGCCATGCTTGTGTGTGTGTGTGTGTGTGTGTGTGTGTGTGTGTGTGTTCCTCCATGTACAGCTTGGAGGCGAGCCTGGAGCTTGTGTCAGTTCATTCACAGAATTAGGTTCATTCTCAAAATCTATCCTCTCTGAGATTTCCTCCACACTGTCTAACTTCCACTGATCTCTTTTCCTGGTTCTTCTGGCTGGAGAGATGGGGTTCGTTAAGAGTTTTAAACTCAAGCAGCTAGTGGCATCGGCAGGTTCCAGGTGATTCGAGCTCCAGCTAGGATGATCGAGGTTGTTTGCAACGACCGTCTGGGGAAGAAGGTCCGCGTTAAATGCAACACGGATGATACCATCGGGGACCTTAAGAAGCTGATTGCGAGGTGGCGGAGCAAGATGGCCGAATAGGAACAGCTCCAGTCTCCAACTCCCAGCGCGAGCGACACAGAAGACCGGTGATTTCTGCATTTTCAACTGAGGTACTGGGGTCATCTCTCTAGGGAGTGCCGGACAGTCGGTGCTGGTCAGCTGCTGCAGCCTGATCAGCGAGAGCTGAAGCAGGGTGAGGCATCGCCTCACCTGGAAGCGCAAGGGGGAAGGAAATCCGTTTTCCTAGCCAGGGGAACTGAGACACACAACACCTGGAAAATCAGGTAACTCCCACCCCAATACTGCGCTTTAAGGAAACAGGCACACCAGGAGAATATATCCCACACCTGGCGGGAGGGTCCCACGCCCACGGAGCCTCCCTCACTGCTAACACAGCAGTCTGCGGCGATCGATCCGCAAGGCAGCAGCGAGGCTGGGGGAGGGGCGCCCGCCATTGCTGAGGCTTAAGTAGGTAAACAAAGCCGCTGGGAAGCTCGAACTGGGTGGAGCTCACAGCAGCTCAAGGAAGCCTGCCTGTCTCTGTAGACTCTACCTCTGCGGACAGCGCACAGCTGCAGTCTAATAGGGGAAAGAGCGGGGGCCGGTGCAGACGCGAACGACTCTGTCTGACAGCTTTGGGGAGAGCCGTGGATCTCCTAACGCGGAGGTTGAGATCTGAGAACGGACAGACTGCCTGCTCAGGTGGGTCCCTGACCCCTGAGTAGCCTAGCTGGGAGACATCCCCCACTAGGGGCAGTCTGACACCCCACACCTCACAGGGTGGCGTCACCCCTGAGAGGAAACTTCCAAAGAAAGAATCAGACAGGTACACTCGCTGTTCAGCAATATTCTATCTTCGGCAACCTCTGCTGCTGATACCCAGGCAAACAGGCTCTGGAGTGGACCTCAAGCAATCTCCAACAGACCAACAGACAGTCCCTCTGACTGTCAGATGGAAAACTATCAAACAGGAAGGACACCTATACCAAAACCCCATCAGTACGTCACCATCATCAAAGACCAGAGACAGATAAAACCACAAAGATGGGGAAGAAGCAGGGCAGAAAAGCTGGAAATTCAAAAAATAAGAGCGCATCTCCCCCTGCAAAGGAGCGCAGCCCATCGCCAGCAACGGATCAAAGCTGGTCAGAGAATGACTTTGACGAGATGAGAGAAGAAGGCTTCAGTCCATCAAACCTCTCAGAGCTAAAGGAGGAATTACATACCCAGCGCAAATAAACTAAAAATCTTGAAAAAAAAGCGGAAGAATTGACAGCTAGACTAATTAATGCAGAGAAGATCATAAACGAAATGACAGAGATGAAAACCATGACACGAGAAATACGTGACAAATGCACAAGCTTCGGTAACCGACTCGATCAACTGGAAGAAAGAGTATCAGCGATTGAGGATCAAATGAATGAAATGAAGCGAGAAGAGAAACCAAAAGAAAAAAGAAGAAAAAGAAATGAACAAAGCCTGCAAGAAGTATGGGATTATGTAAAAAGACCAAATCTACGTCTGATTGGGGTGCCTGAAAGTGAGGGGGAAAATGGAACCAAGTTGGAAAACACTCTTCAGGATATCATCCAGGAGAACTTCCCCAACCTAGTAGGGCAGGCCAACATTCAAATTCAGGAAATACAGAGAACGCCACAAAGATACTCCTCCAGAAGAGCAACTCCAAGACACATAATTGCCAGATCCACCAAAGTTGAAATGAAGGAAAAAATCTTAAGGGCAGCCAGAGAGAAAGGTTGGGTTACCCACAAAGGGAAGCCCATCAGAATAACAGCAGACCTCTTGGCAGAAACTCTACAAGCCAGAAGAGAGTGGGGTCCAATATTCAACGTTCTTAAAGAAAGGAATTTTCAACCCAGAATTTCATATCCAGCCAAACTAAGTTTCATCAGTGAAGGAGAAATAAAATCCTTTACAGATAAGCAAATGCTTAGAGATTTTGTCACCACCATGCCTGCCTTACAAGAGACCCTGAAGGAAGCCCTAAACATGGAAAGGAACAACCGGTACCAGCCATTGCAAAAACATGCCAAAATGTAAAGACCATCGAGGCTAGGAAGAAACTGCATCAACTAACGAGCAAAATAACCAGTTAATATCATAATGACAGGATCAAGTTCACACATAACAATATTAACCTTAAATGTAAATGGACTAAATGCTCCAATTAAAAGACACAGACTGGCAAACTGGATAAAGAGTCAAGACCCATCAGTCTGCTGTATTCAGGAGACCCATCTCACATGCAGAGACATACATAGGCTCAAAATAAAGGGATGGAGGAAGATCTACCAAGCAAATGGAGAACAAAAAAAAGCAGGGGTTGCAATCCTAGTCTCTGATAAAACAGACTTTAAACCATCAAAGATCAAAAGAGACAAAGAAGGCCATTACATAATGGTAAAGGGATCAATTCAACAGGAAGAGCTAACTCTCCTAAATATATATGCACCCAATACAGGAGCACCCAGATTCATAAAGCAAGTCCTTAGAGACCTACAAAGAGACTTAGACTCCCATACAATAATAATGGGAGACTTCAACACTCCACTGTCAACATTAGACAGATCAACGAGACAGAAAGTTAACAAGGATATCCAGGAATTGAACTCATCTCTGCACCAAGCGGACCTAATAGACATCTATAGAACTCTCCACCCCAAATCAACAGAATATACATTCTTCTCAGCACCACATCGCACTTATTCCAAAATTGACCACATAATTGGAAGTAAAGCACTCCTCAGCAAATGTACAAGAACAGAAATTATAACAAACTGTCTCTCAGACCACAGTGCAATCAAACTAGAACTCAGGACTAAGAAACTCAATCAAAACCGCTCAACTACATGGAAACTGAACAACCTGCTCCTGAATGACTACTGGGTACATAACAAAATGAAAGCAGAAATAAAGATGTTCTTTGAAACCAATGAGAACAAAGATACAACATACCAGAATCTCTGGGACACATTTAAAGCAGTGTGTAGAGGGAAATTTATAGCACTAAATGCCCACAAGAGAAAGCAGGAAAGATCTAAAATTGACACTCTAACATCACAATTAAAAGAACTAGAGAGGCAAGAGCAAACACATTCAAAAGCTAGCAGAAGGCAAGAAATAACTAAGATCAGAGCAGAACTGAAGGAGATAGAGACACAAAAACCCTCCAAAAAATCAATGAATCCAGGAGTTGGTTTTTTGAAAAGATCAACAAAATTGACAGACCGCTAGCTAGACTAATAAAGAAGAAAAGAGAGAGGAATCAAATAGACGCAATAAAAAATGATAAAGGGGATATCACCACTGACCCCAAAGAAATACAAACAACCATCAGAGAATACTATAAATGCCTCTATGCAAATCAACTAGATAATCTAGAAGAAATGGATAATTTCCTGGACACTTACACTCTCCCAAGACTAAACCAGGAAGAAGTTGAATCCCTGAATAGAACAATAGCAGGCTCTGAAATTGAGGCAACAATTAATAGCCTACCCACCAAAAAAAGTCCAGGACCAGATGGATTCACAGCTGAATTCTACCAGAGGTATAAGGAGGAGCTGGTACCATTCCTTCTGAAACTATTCCAATCAATAGAAAAAGAGGGAATCCTCCCTAACTCATTTTATGAGGCCAACGTCATCCTGATACCAAAGCCTGGCAGAGACACAACAAAAAAAGAGAATTTTAGACCAATATCCCTGATGAACATCAATGCAAAAATCCTCAATAAAATACTGGCAAACCGGATTCAGCAGCACATCAAAAAGCTTATCCACCATGATCAAGTGGGCTTCATCCCTGGGATGCAAGGCTGGTTCAACATTCGCAAATCAATAAACGTAATCCAGCACATAAACAGAACCAAAGACAAGAACCACATGATTTTCTGATCTCAATAGATGCAGAAAAGGCTTTTGACAAAATTCAACAGCCCTTTATGCTAAAAACGCTCAATAAATTCGGTATTGATGGAACGTATCTCAAAATAATAAGAGCTATTTATGACAAACCCACAGCTAATATCATACTGAATGGGCAAAAACTGGAAAAATTCCCTTTGAAAACTGGCACAAGACAGGGATGCCCTCTCTCACCACTCCTATTCAACATAGTGTTGGAAGTTCTGGCTAGGGCAATCAGGCAAGAGAAAGAAATCAAGGGTATCCAGTTAGGAAAAGAAGAAGTCAAATTGTCCCTGTTTGCAGATGACATGATTGTATATTTAGAAAACCCCATTGTCTCAGCCCAAAATCTCCTTAAGCTGATAAGCAACTTCAGCAAAGTCTCAGGATACAAAATTAATGTGCAAAAATCACAGGCATTCTTATACACCAGTAACAGACAAGCAGAGAGCCAAATCAGGAATGAACTTCCATTCACAATTGCTTCAAAGAGAATAAAATACCTAGGAATCCAGCTTACAAGGGATGTAAAGGACCTCTTCAAGGAGAACTACAAACCACTGCTCAGTGAAATCAAAGAGGACACAAACAAATGGAAGAACATACCATGCTCATGGATAGGAAGAATCAATATCGTGAAAATGGCCATACTGCCCAAGGTGATTTATAGATTCAATGCCATCCCCATCAAGCTACCAATGACTTTCTTCACAGAATTGGAAAAATCTGCTTTAAAGTTCATATGGAACCAAAAAAGAGCCCGCATTGCTAAGACAATCCTAAGTCAAAAGGACAAAGCTGGAGGCGTCACACTACCTGACTTCAAACTATACTACAAGGCTACAGTAACCAAAACAGCATGGTACTGGTACCACAACAGAGATATAGACCAATGGAACAGAACAGAGTCCTCAGAAATAATACCACACATCTACAGCCATCTGATCTTTGACAAACCTGAGAGAAACAAGAAATGGGGAAGGATTCCCTATTTAATAAATGGTGCTGGGAAAATTGGCTAGCCATAAATAGAAAGCTGAAACTGGATCCTTTCCTTACCCCTTATACGAAAATTAATTCAAGATGGATTAGAGACTTAAATGTTAGACCTAATACCATAAAAACCCTAGAAGAAAATCTAGGTAGTACCATTCAGGACATAGGCATGGGCAAGGACTTCATGTCTAAAACACCAAAAGCAACGGCAGCAAAAGCAAAAATTGACACATGGGATCTAATTAAACTAAAGAGCTTTTGCACAGCTAAAGAAACTACCATCAGAGTGAACAGACAACCTACAGAATGGGAGAAAATTTTTGCAACCTACTCATCTGACAAAGGGCTAATATCCAGAATCTACAAAGAACTCAAACAAATATACAAGAAAAAAACAACCCCCTCAAAAAGTGGGGAAAGGATATGAACAGACATTTCTCAAAGGAAGACATCCATACAGCCAACAGACACATGAAAAAATGCTCATCATCACTCGCCATCAGAGAAATGCAAATCAAAACCACAATGAGATACCATCTCACACCAGTTAGAATGGCAATCATTAAGAAGTCAGGAAACAACAGGTGTTGGAGAGGATGTGGAGAAATAGGAACACTTTTACACTGTTGGTGGGATTGTAAACTAGTTCAACCATTATGGAAAACAGTATGGCGATTCCTCAAGGATCTAGAACTAGATGTACCATATGACCCAGCCATCCCACTACTGGGTATATACCCAAAGGATTATAAATACTCTACTACAAAGACACATGCACACGTATGTTTATTGCGGCACTATTCACAATAGCAAAGACTTGGAATCAACCCAAATGTCCATCTGTGACAGACTGGATTAAGAAAATGTGGCACATATACACCACGGAATACTATGCAGCCATAAAAAAGGATGAGTTTGCGTCCTTTGTAGGGACATGGATGCAGCTGGAAACCATTATTCTTAGCAAACTATCACAAGAAGAGAAAACCAAACACCGCATGTTCTCACTCATAGGTGGGAACTGAACAATGAGATCACTTGGACCTGGGAAGGGGAACATCACACACTGGGGCCTATCATGGGGAGGGGGGAGGAGGGAGGGATTGCTTTGGGGAGTTATACATGATATAAACGTCATGCACATGTACCCTAGAACTTAAAGTATAATAAAAAAATTTTAAAAAATAAAAAAAAAGAGAAAACAAAAACAAAAACAAACAAAAAAAAAAGCAGCTGATTGCAGCCCAAACCGGCACCCGTTGGAACAAGATTGTCCTGAAGAAGTGGTACACGATTTTTAAGGACCACGTGTCTCTGCGGGACTATGAAATCCACGATGGGATGAACCTGGAGCTTTATTACCAATAGATGAGAATCCTCAACTTCCTGCTGCTCCGCTCTCCTCTCCCATCCTCATCCCCCACACTGGGATAGATGCTTGTTCGTAAAAACTCACCTTAATAAAGACTTAGATTTTTTTTTTTTTTAAAAAAAAGAGTTTTAAACTCTGTGCTAATGAAACTCCCACTTCCATACAACTGGGCCCACTCTCAGTGCAGGAGTGAGAGAAAAGTGGAGGGAAAAATAATGGGAGACCCGTCTACACCCTTCACCACATGCATGCCATGACACAGAGATGCATAACTGGCCTCAGGACAGGTCAGGGAGAGGGAAAAGGGGAAGGTGAAAAACAGGGACGTCCCCTGCACTCTTCAGTTTTCAGTGGTTTTTCTTTCCAGTCTTCTGGCCAGAAAGTTTTTGTTGTCTGCATCTGCTGAGCAATTTTCTGATGTGACCCACCCTCCAGTAAAAGCAAAAAAAAAAAAAAAAAGCCCCAAATCAAAAATTGCCCACCCCCAAAGAAAGAAAGATCACCATTACTAACACCATTGAAGTTTTTCTTCTAGTGTTTATTTTATTTATTTATTTATTTATTTTTGAGATGGGGGTCCCCCTTTGTCACCCAGGCTGGAATGCCATGGTGCTGTCATGGCTCACTGCAGTCTTGACCTCCTGGGCTCAAGCGATTCTCCTGTCTTAGCATCCCAACTAGCTGGGACCATAAGCATGTGCTACCAGGCCCAGTGAATTAAAAAAAAAAAAAAATTTTTTTTTTTTTTGGGTAGAGACAAGGTCTCTCTATGCTGCCCAGGCTGGTCTCAAACTCCTGGGCTCAAGCAGTCCTCCCACCTCAGCCTCCCAAAGTGTTTGCCTTATAGGTGTGTGCCACCTCGCGCAGCCATTCTTTGAGTTTTGAATTTCTTCCTCAAACTGCTTTGTTATACTTCTCAGAGTTCCCAGGCAGTTGCTTCTTGAATTCTGTAGTCTTTATCTATATTCATTGGGACACATGAAGATAAACATGTAGTGTGATTACTTACATTTAAAAATATGCGTAGTTATATGTAATACTTTTTTTTAAAGACTCGAAATTCAAAATTATCATCATGATTATTTTGCACTGGTGTCATTTTTCCCCCATTTTCTATTTTCTAAACATTTTATAACACACCTTCCTCAGACTTTCCTGTTTAATCCTGCTTCTTTCAAATCTTTGGTTAGCTGAGTCTTCTCTGAAGGAGCTTATGGTTTATAATCATTAGAAACTATTAATATCTGTAGCCAGGCACAGTGGCTCATGCCTGTAATCCCAGCACTTTGGGAGACCAAGACAGGCAGATCACCTGAGATCAGGAGTTCAAGACCAGCCTGGCCAACATGGCAAAAACCCATCTCTACTAAAAATACAGAAAAAAAAAAATAACTGGGCATGGTGGCATGTATACACCCGTAGTCTCAGCTACTTGGGAGGCTGAGGCAGGAGAATTACTTGAACTGGAGAGGTGGAGGTTGCAGGGAGCAGAGATTGCACCATTGCACTCCAGCCTGGGTGACAGAGCGAGACTCAGCCTGAAAAAAAAAAAAAAAAAGGCTGGGCGCAGTGGCTCACACCTGTAATCCCAGCACCTTGGGAGGTGGGCGGATCAGCTGAGGTTGGGAGTTTGAGACCAGCCTGACCAACATGGAGAAACCCAGTCTCTATTAAAAATATAAAATTAGCTATGCATGGTGGCGCATGCCTGTAATCCCAGGTACTCAGGAGGCTGAGGCAGGAGAATCACTTGAACCCAGGAGGCAGAGTTTGCAGTGAGCCGAGATTGCGCCATTGCACTCCAGCCTGGGTAACAAGAGCGAAATTCCATCTTAAAAGAAAAAAAGAAAAGAAACTATTAATATCTGTAACAACTAGAGTGCTTTCAACTGCAAGAAACAGAAATCATCAATTCAATGGCTTTAACAATATTGAAGTATATTTTCTCGCATAATAAAAAATCCTCTGGAAGGTGGTTGCAGGGCTGTTTGATGCTAGCTGTATGTCATCCCTTGCCATCTTTACTTTTGATGTTGGTCTTGGGCTGGTTCTCCTCATGCTTACAAAATGGATGCAGCATTCCAGACATAACTTCTAGATACAACAACATTTAGAAACTGAAAATGGGCCATCTCTTTCTTTGTATTAGTTAGTATAAGATTTGACTGTAAATGACAGGAAACCTAAAATAACAGCCACTTAAGTGTGGCTTTTTTTTTTTTTTTGGTTCTGCCATACATAGTCTCCATTCTTAAGGTCATCCATGATCCAAGGTGGTTGTTCTACCTCCAACTACCACATCTACATAGCAGAATAAAAGAAAAAAAAAAAAAGTCCAGGAGTGGTGGTTCACACCTGTAATGCCAGTGCTTTGGGAGACCAAAGCAGGAGGATCAGTTGAGGACAGGAATTCAAAACCAGTTTGGGAAACAGCAAGACCCTATCTCTATAAGAAATACAACAAAAATTAGCCAGGTGCACGCCTGCAGTCCCAGCTACACAGGAGGCTGAGGAGGAGGATTGCTTGAGCCCAGGACTTCGAGGCTGCAGTGAGTTTTGATCATGCCACTGCACTCCAGCCTGGACAACAGCATAAGACCCTGTCAGAAAAAAAAAAAAAAAAAAAAAGTAGGTAAAAAGCACCTGTCAGCTGTCCAATAGGGAAGATCTCAGGAGCTGCCACACTACAATTCTGCTTTTATCTCATTAGCCAGAACTTATCAGGCCACCTGGGCAACAGAAGAGGCTGAGAAATGCATTCTTTATTCTGGATGTCCATGTACTCAGCTAAACTTTCTGCTACTGTGGAATAGGTGGAACATGTATAGTGGGAACCACAAGCTGTCACTGCCACATTCTTGAACCTCTCAAGAAGCCACTGGCAGACTTCCCCCTTATGCCCTATTGGCCAGCAAAGTATTGCATGCCCATGCCTAAGCCAACCTTGACAAGGGACTGGTAGGTGCCATCATGATTAGCTTACATCAATCAAGACTCCCAGTCTAAGCTTGGAATTGGGACTAGCCTCTCCAGAAGGATATGACTTCCAGCAAAAGAGCAGATACCTGGGTGAAATCAGAATTCTTAGGAAGAAGTAAAGGACATAGAAAAAACAGGAAAGAAGGAGGGGTGTAGAGTGGATTTGGTAGGCATGGTCACTGCATACCCTCTGTATGGAGTGCAACAGTGTCCAGGTCCCTGATTCCATGAAGTGCAATTGAAGTGTTTACCTGTGATGCTCCTGTTACCGTCCCATCTCTCCACACTCAAACAGAATCAATAGTGGATTTATTGTGTTTTTATGTGTGAAGATGGGAAAAGGGAAGTGGAAGAAGCCCAATAAAATGCAGTTACGGCTAGTGGCTCCCCCAGTATGCACTCTTTCCTCCCACCTAAAAGCTCCTTTGAATTAAGTTCTGAGTATTGAAATTATTTGTATTCAAAAGTATTTGATTAGAGAAGTGTCCCAGGAAAAATATAACTGTTCCTTACCTATGGTTGACTAGCAAGAGTCTTGAAGAGTGCAAACAGAAAAAACAAACTGACATTTTGAATTGAGGGTGTTAGGATTAGTAACATATACTCTTTTTTTTTTTTTTTTGCCACACATAAACTTTTTTGGGAAGAAGGAAGCCAGCATAGGAAAAAGGATTAAAAAAATAGATGGAGGAAAATGGCGATGAACAAAAATAGGTGAAAGAGAAACAGTAACAGGGCATATGTGTGAGAGGGAGGGAAGGAGCTGTGTGCTTTTGTCATTATTATGTTGCTATGGTAATGAAGCAAAATTGGACTGATACTGCTCTATGGGTTTGCTTTGAATGAGAGGCCAAATATGTGCAAGCATAATGGCAGATTAACTCTTTAGTAAACCAAAGGAACAATTTAATTGTACTTCATCTAAAAATTCAATGTAATTTTTTAAGAACTCCCACATTCTGTTGAAATAATAAGACACAAAGAAGACTCCAAAGCCATATAATAATTTTGAAGTTTCTTTTTGTGAATTAGCAGTGAATGAAAACTTCTCAATTATAAAGTACATATTCAGTGCAGACAAAAATGTGAATATATAAAAGAACAAAGCCGATGATGAAAAAGACAGCTGATTCTGTCTGTTAACTTTTTGATGTGTAGCTCTTTAGTCTTTTCATGTATGTGTTTTCACCAGTTGAGATCCCTCTTTATTATTGAATGTTGTATGTTTAGGCTGATTCCAGTTTTTCACTGCTGTGAATAATACTTTTTTTTCAAGAGAGCATCAATTGCTCAAAATAGATTAAAAGGAAAAAATTTTACATAATTTTGATTGGACCTAGAGCTATTCTTGACACATTGTAGCCATTTGACAAATAAGAATTATAAGTACTGACAACCACACATATGTGCAGCAAAGTCAATAAGTGTTTGTTGACTATCCATTGGGGTTGTCATTCAAATATTACAGAAGTTGCCCTGTAGGTGTCACATTCAGGTATATGGCTGGAGGGGTTAGCAAGCCTTGTCCCTGAGGGTTTCACAAGGTAGAATTTACTTTTCTATGGCTTTCAAACCTTAGAGTTTGCAGAACATGTATCCACCTACATAGGATTTGGAGATGGCAACTCACATAACTAAACCCAGCAGAGATGGCTGAATTAAGACAAATTTATTAATTGGCAATATGATATATAACTGCCAGGAAGATGGTGCATTTCCATGTGTACAACCAGTATTTCCCCTTCTGTAGTCAAAAGCTAGCAAAAAGAAAAACAGAAGTTTACAAACAGACAGCATCAGAGATGATTTAAATGTGCATGCAGCCTTGTCATTCAGGTAGGTTACTCTCTTTCCAGGACAGTTCATATAGTCGATCTCCAGTCTTGGTACCATATAATTAGCCACGTAAGATTTTCCTTTCTAAACACCCTTTCCAGGTCATCTTGATTGGAATTGTGTGGGTTCCAGTTGTAAGGGTTTATGTCACATATTTATAATTGAAGTCTTGGTTTACTTCCTCAGATGGCTGTTCGTGTTCATTATATGTGGATATCGATAGTTTCTCCAGGGGTAACTGGGTACCTTTATTTCTCTTTATCATCATATTTATCAATGGTCCCTGTTGGGTTGGCATTTTGACAGACAGCTAAAAGGTTTTAGTATTTTATTATTAAAATATTTATAGAATAATACAAAAAATAGAGACAGGGTCTCACCATCTTGCCCAGGTTGGTCTTGAACTCCTGAGCTCAAGCGATCCTCCTGCCTCAGCTTCCCAAAGTGCTGGGATTACAGGCATTAGCCACCATCACCAGTCTAGAATCAAATTTTAAAGGCTGCAGACATACTTTGAAAATATCATTTGCTTAACAAATATTCACTGAGTACTTACTGAAAAAATAAACAGAGTAACTCATCAAGTCTAGCAACTGTGAGATTTGTCTAATGGCTCAGAGAAGCTGCCATTTTAAAATTGTGGTGATCTTCCCTGGCAGCTTCTGAATTTTCTAAAGGGAGAGGATTTGGCCCAGGAATTCAATCTCAGGCCACTTGAAAACATGCTTGGCAGTGGCTCACGCCTGTAATCCCAGTACTTCGGGAGGCCGAGGCGAGTGGATCACCTGAGGTCAGGAGTTTGAGATCAGCCTGGTGAAACCTCATCTCTAAAAAATTAGCTGGGTGTGGTGGCACATGCCTGTCATCCCAGCTACTCAGGAGGCTGAGGCAGGAGAATCGCTTGAACCCAGGAGGTGGAGGTTTCAGTGAGCCGAGATCACGCCACTGCACTCCAGCCTAGACAACAAGGTTGAAACTCCATCTCAAAAAAACAAAAAACAAAAACCATACCTAGTTTGGGACAATGCAGAGGTAGTTGTGTGGAAGTGAGTGGAGCATCATCTAAACTCTGGTTTTTTGGGGGAGGATGTGTTAGGGACTGTGTGAATATTGAGGTCTGAGTCTACGAGATCATTCAGTATGGTCATGGTGTCTCCTAAGAATTTCTTGTGATCCTAGATGGTATCACAATAAGACCAAATATGATTCCCTTCTCCAGATGGGGAAGAAAGTACAGCTGGAAGGAGCCTGGTGGGTTGAGAAAATGTGCAGCAACCTGCAAACTGGAGTCTGGATGAAGTTGAAGATTAGGTAAAGTGCAAGTATGAGATTGGGAGTTTTGGAGACAGGTGCAAGATGACAGAAGGCTGTGTATAGATCTGCAAGAACAGTGGAGGAGTTCCAGAATGATACATTTTCATGATGTGGTCATGAGAATGAGTTCTTATTCAGAAGCTGATGGATGGTATGTAGAAAGGTGTTGGGAATATTTGTTGCTTTGCTCTAAACTCTTTTATCCTCCAGAGCCCTAAAGACACCTTCATCTGAATGTCTCATTAATCCCTGGCCCAGGCAGAATTCTGCATCTTTCCCCAGCCAATCCGATCTCCATCCTGCATTGCTGGTCCCAGTACCAGCCATCCAAGCCAGAAATCTGAAAGTAAGTCATCCTCAACATCTCCCTCTCCCTCACTCAAACACAATCAATCACTGACCCATGTTAATTCTATTTTTAAAATATTTTGCAATTTCTTTTCCAACTCTCTATTTCCACTGCTGTGACCTTGGTACAGATCATTATCACAAGCTCTACCACTGTGCCCTTCTTGCCACCAGTCTTCAAAACCTCCAGTCTATTCTATCCTGCCCCCACCCCCAT
Source organism: Trachypithecus francoisi (assembly GCF_009764315.1). Taxonomy (NCBI): domain Eukaryota; kingdom Metazoa; phylum Chordata; class Mammalia; order Primates; family Cercopithecidae; genus Trachypithecus; species Trachypithecus francoisi. Next base: position 47,936,224 of record NW_022681468.1, read on the forward strand.
GCTGGGTAGAATGAACTTTTTCCTTCAGCACTTCAGCCTGCACTTCCACTCCATCTGAAGCAGCTTCTTGGGACACACCCTGCTGTCAAGCCACACTGAACTAGTTGAAGTTGCAAGAATCTTCTACATTTTCTCCTTGGTTCAGTCTTTAGTTCAAAGACTACTCCCTTTGCCTAAAATGCCCCTCCTTTCTTTTTTCTTCCTAACTCCTGTTCATGCTTTAAGGTCAGGCTTGTGGTTGCCTCCTCCAAGCATTCCTTGGTGACAGCTTTCACCCTTTCCTTCCTGCTTGAGATCCTCCAGACATGCTCCCCAGCACTCCAGCATATGCTCGTAGAGAACTCCCTGCCCTGTATTGTGAATACAGATTGATTTGTCTTTCTTCCCCATTAAGTTGTGAGTTCTTTGAGAGAAGAGATGTAAGTCTTATTCAAATTTGTATTCTATTGCCTGGTTTGAAGTCTGACACATAATAGACCCTTAATAAACACCCACAGAAGGATAAATGAATGAGTGAATCCAGGGAAGATCCATCATAACTATAGTTCTTTGATCCTGTGACGCCTCTCCCTTTTTACACCATGATCATTTTATGAAGCACTGTTAGATCATGTCTTGTCTGAACACTAAATCCTCATTAAAACTTCTTTGTCATCAAAGGGTGAGATGGAAATGTAGTCAAGTGTCTTCATCTTTACAGATGAAGAAACTAAGGCACACAGCAGTGAAATGACATGCAGGGGCACAGTGGGGCCAAAGTGGGACAGGATCCTGGGCTCCTGGGTCCTGACTCCGTGCTTTTTCCAACTATTACATAGCTGCCCCTCAAATACCTGTAACTACAAATATTTTTGATTGTATTTCTTTGAGAAATGCATAAAATGCTTCTTCTTCTTCTTCTTTCTTTTTTTTTTCTTTTTGTAATGGGGTCTTACTCTGTCACCCAGGATAGAGTGCAGTGGCTTGATCTCAGCTCACTGTAACCTCTGCCTCCTGGGTTCAAGCGGTCTTCCCACCTCAGCTTCCCAAGTAGCTGGGACCACAGGTGCATGCCACCATTCCTGGCTAATTTTTTGTATTTTTGCTGGAGATCGGGTTTTGCCATGTTGCCCAGGCTGGTCTTGAACCCTGAGCTCAAGTGATCCACTTGCCTCACCCTCCCAAAGTGTTGGGATTACAGGCATGGACCACCGCGCCTGGCCCATCATGTGCTTCTAACCTCAGGAAACAAACACTCCCACCTGTAGACAACTTTGAATAGATGTTTAACCTTTCTCTGAAATGATTTTACTCTGTATTTCAAGCAGGAGGGTTAAACAGAGTGCCTTCCAACTTGGCTGCCCCTGGCCTCCTCTGTGCACTCCAAAACTTTTGAGGAAGGAAAAGAACGTCAGCTTCCCCTCTCACTTGGCTAGGAGAATGAACATGGTCTGAGATCACATTGCCTTCGTTAGGTACTGGGTCTCCTTGGTGTGTTTTTATAAAAATCATTCACATGAAAGTCACGAAACTAAAGCAGGTGGTGCTGGAGGTGGTGGGGTGGGTGTTCATAAAGTAAAATACAAAGCTCAGAGCTGTTCCCATCTTTTTTCATAGTCATATGGACTGCTCTTCAAGCCCAACTTGGTTTTAAGGCTTGCTTCTGTTTTCCTCTTTCTTCCATTCTCTCTATGGATCTGCAACGTCTGTTAAAAAAATGATCCCTCCTGATTTTTTTCCTCAGTTTATTTCTCTGATCACTGTGCTTACTGCCTGTGGCAGGTACATGTTTAGCAAGTCAGCGTGACTGAGGTTTCCTTCAGTTATAGGACATAACCCAGTTTAGATATTTGATTTATTTAATTGCTGCATTCAAAACACTGTTGAGCATTTCATGTTAGTATTTTTTTCAGTCTAAAGATCACCTATGCTTATATTAATATTTTAAAGATGGTATTTTTGTAGATATGGCTAATCTGTCAAATGACTGCCTTTTATCATCTCTCAGAAGTATTCATATTTCTTCTTGTGATTGTTAAGGATGTGTACTCAGTCAAACAATATCATAGAAAAAAGCCATAAACCTGAACACTGGAGGGTAAACTGATGGCAAAGACTTTCCATTTTACTGAGGCTTCTAGGCTGCTATGTTCCACTTTGAACCATAGTGGCACCTTGTGTGTATATGGTGTGTGTGTGTATGTGTGTATTTGCATGTACTAATATTTGTATATAAATGTGTAAGTATGGCCACCATGCATGCTTGTAGGGTATCAGAACAAAGCACCCTCAGAAATATATTATCTACTAAGAAAAGAAACAATTTTGAGCACTGTGGGGAAATTCCAAGGAAGTCTAATCAAGATCACTGCATGACCAGATATCTTTTTTTTAATGTCAGGTATTTATCACAGAATTTTATCCTTCTTAAATAAAAAGACATACCAAATATTTACTAATAAAACATTCTGAATCAATTTCTTGCCCACTTACAGTTGAGGGAATCATTAAAGTTCTAGGTGATGAACCTGAAGTTTGTGGTTATACAATAGAAAAGAAATGATTCTAGGACTGATGATGCACTTGAATTCCACGGTGGCTCCACCTGCCAGCCTCACAGATTCCCTTCCCCCGGCCCATCAGGCCCTGCAGACTCAAGCTTCCGGTAGGGGGTGCTGTTGTCTAATATAAGGCCTATACTTTGCAAGAGAATTTGGTTATTCAGATCATTTCTAATCTTTCCCGTTTCCCAAGATTTAATGTGTTTACATTGATATTGGCTATTTGCTGTTAAGTTTACTGTGAATTTAATCTTATGCTACTGTTTAATACATTGAAGTGCCATTTTGGTTGCTGCCACTGCACTGATGAGCGTTAAATTTTCCCAGAATATGTACTGAATATCAGTGACCTTGTTCAGGAAAATGAATAATAATTTTATTGTTTTTAAAACAATGAAATATTTGATTACTTTGTAAAAATGCATGAAGTGAACTTTGATGAGAAAGGCTTGGGAATCAAACTAAGACTTTTAGAGGAACTGAACGTAAAAGTTTTGCCTTTAAAATTTTATTTTTCTGCTGGTGGAGATGTGTTATATTTGCATTTTTGAGCCTGAATAATTTTAATTCCATTTTTATTGTACAAACCCAAGAGGAACGTTTGCTTTGTTTTCACTGATTAGTTATACAATTATTCTCTTCAGATATTACATGAACCATGAACCATAATATTATATTTCTTGTTAATACATTTTGGCAAAAGTATTTACATGACAACACACTACATAAATGTAATGACTTTCTCAAATGAGTACATTGTTGCCATGAAGCAATCATCTTTATTTTAATACAAGTAAAGTTCATTAAAATTTTTCTCAATTAGCAAAGCGACTTTTCCAAATGAACTAGTGAAGGAAAAACATTTCCCGTTTTATCCTAGCCCAGCTGATTTGCTTTTTATTGCCAGATATCTATTTGCGAAGGAGAGGAAAAAAGGGGAATGTTTAATTTTAATAAACTCGATGCAATGCTGACTCCTAGGGGATTAGGTATGGTTCTGATACACTTAGTTCCTTTGCCGTTCGTTTCAAAGTAAAAGTTAAATTTGAAAGCAAATTGAAGCAAAGATACTACTTTCAAGACTCTCTCATGTTGAAAGGTAAAACTTGGAGAATCAAATGAACAAATCCTTTGAATTGCAAACTTAATTTAAACAAAAGAATATTTTATTTTTCTCCTCTCACTAAAATGTTTAAATCCCATCATAAATCTAATAACCAGATTATGTCATTTGACACAGACAGTTGAGTTGAGCCCTGTATCTGTAATTGCAAATGTAGCTTTTTGGGAAAAAATACAATTAACTTTGAATTTGCATTTACATAGCATAGATTTCAGATTAATTTAACTTAACTGCTCCTTTACGAAGTAATTGTTTAGGCCTAGTATTGGTCATTCATTTTATGTGTAGAATGAAGATATCTTTTTTCCTTAAGATAAGTTAAAAAATAAATGACAATACCTGTGTACAGATGGAATGACTCAGAGTATTGAATTTGTAAAGTATGTTAGATTTTTTTTTTTTTTTTTGAGACAAGGTCTTGCTTTGTCACCCAGGTTGGAGTGCAGTGGTGTGATCTCAGCCGGCTGCAACCTCTGCCTCCTGGGTTCAAGCGACTCCCCTGCCTCTTCCCAAGTAGCTGAGACTAAAAGGCACCTGCCACCATGCCTGGCAAAATTTTCTATTTTTAGTAGAGGGTTTTACCATGTTGGCCAGGCTGGTCTGTTGGATATTCTTAATAAAAATGTGAAGACTAAGAATATTAATTATCATATATGTTTATGTGGCCTTTGCTTTTAAGATACTTAGTAACACAGAATCTAATTTTTCGAATACCTGATTAGCATTCTTCGGATGGATTGTAAATTGCTAGTTAAATAATATTTCCAAAGGAATAAGGTTAATAATGAAAATTTCAACTTCTAGTAATGTTTACCTAGGATAAGTGACAATTAATATTGTCTCTGTCTTGTAGGAAGCTAGATTAAGATGTTAAAATAAATTATACATTAATCATGAGGAAAGAAATCAATGTATTTCTCCTTCCCTGATCATCCAAATAGCTCTTAACTTTACAGAAGGAGTCAAGCCTTAAAAAAATAACAGCAATAAAGAAGAGGCACATGATAGACTCTAGTTAAAGAAGCCAGGCTCCTTAGAAAAATGACTGATTACGGCCGGGCGCGGTGGCTCAAGCCTGTAATCCCAGCACTTGGGAGGCCGAGACGGGTGGATCACGAGGTCAGAGATCGAGACCATCCTGGCTAACACGGTGAAACCCCGTCTCTACTAAAAATACAAAAACTAGCTGGGCGAGGTGGCGGGCGCCTGTAGTCCCAGCTACTCGGGAGGCTGAGGCAGGAGAATGGCGTAAACCCGGGAGGCGGAGCTTGCAGTGAGCTGAGATCCGGCCACTGCACTCCAGTCCGGGAGACAGAGCGAGACTCCGCCTCAAAAAAAAAAAAAAAAAAAAAAAAAAAAAAAAAGAAAAATGACTGATTAGAGAGCTGATGCAGAGAAGATACAAGATGAACCTAGAGCATCTTGTAAAACTAGAGGGTAAGATAGTGCTCAAAACACAAAAACAGACAAAAAATAAATCAGGCATGTCAGAGGAACATAGGAGTTAAACTAAAGCTGCCAGTGGACAAACCTGGAATAAATAAATAAGGTAGTATTAAATTACAACCCAAAGTATAAAATAAATATTCATGAGTCAAAGCTTGAATAAACAAACAAAGAGGAGCAGCTCAACACCACCCCTCAAGTAGGTAGTTTAACTCTCCACCCCTTGATTTTGAGCTGTGCTTAGTGACTTTCTTGTGAGAAGTAGAATGTGGAAAGAGGAAATAAGTAACTACAGCAGAGACATGTATCATCTGGCTCCAACATATCATCAGTGAAAAGTCATGTTGATAGCATGTTTTCTTGATATGATGAGAATGGCACTTTACCTTCATTGTCTTCCTCCCAAATACTAATAACCCCAGTGTAACTGATAGAGTTTGGCTCTATGTCCCCACCCAAATCTCATGTTGAATTATAATCCCCAGTGTTGGAGGTAGGGCCTGGTGGGAGGTGATTGGATCATTAGGGTGATTTCTAATGGTTTAGCACCACCCCCCTCATGCTGTTTCATGATAGAGTTCTCATGAGATCTGGTTGTTCAAAAGTGTGTGGCACCTCCCTGCTTCTCTCTTCCTCCTGCTCTGGCCACGTAAGACGTGCCTGCTTGCCCTTTGCCTTCCGCCATGATCATTAAGTTTCCTGTGGCCTCCCCAGCCACACTTCCTGTACAGCCTGTGGAACTGTGAGCCAATTAAACCTCTTTTCGTATAAATTACCCAGTCTTGGGTATTTCATTATAGCAGTGTGAGAATGGACTGATACACTAAACATGATTAAAAAAAAAAAAGTCAGACAAACCCAAATTGAAAGACATTCTACAAAACACATGATGACTATATATAATGCGATGTCCTGGAAATATGATCCTGAAATAGAAAACAAAAATTAGTGAAACTGAACAAACTGTGGAATTTCATTAATAGTAATGTACTGGTGTTGGCTCCCTAGTTGTGACAAATGAGCCAGGAGAAACTGGGTGAAGGGTATAATAAGGGAACTCTGTACTATTATTGCAACTTTTCTGTGAGTCAAAAACTATTCTAAAATTTAAAAATTTGTTTAAAAAAGAAAAGGTATTTAATATTTCATTTCTGTTACATAGATCTTGATAGGTTTGGGAGGAAATTGGAGATGGAGGATAGGAAATTGTGACACAAGAACTAATTCTCTCTCCAAAAAGCATACATGATTTGTGAAAAATACCTCCCCGCCACACCCACTCCCAAAGCTTTCTACCCTTCCGGATATTAGTGCTCATATTGTAAACTGGGTTTGAAGAAGTCCATGTTTTGTGTTAAGCTAATGGTTAATGTGATGGATTTGCCTCATCTGGCATAGGCTGGAACTGTGATTCTGATATAACCTGGACTGGCACCTGTAATTACTGTTGTGCTGGGGATTACCTTTGTCTCTCAAATGTGTAGGATCCATCCCCAGTCTATTGGTCTATTGAATTCTAAGTTTTTTTTTTTTTAAACTGGCTCTCTCTCTCTCTCTCTCTCTCTCTCTCTCTCTTTAATGGAGGACCTCTTTAGTAGTTTCACTGAAAAGAATACATAAGGAAGCACATTTTGGAGAACTTGAATCTCTAAATGTCTCATTCAAGTGATATTTTGATTGGGCCTAGAATTCTAGAATGTAAATTATTTTCCCTCAGAATGTTGTAGCATTATTCAACTTTCTTCTAGTTTTCTGTGCTCTCTTAAGAAGTCTGATCCAATACTGAATCTTGATTGTTTATGTCTAATGTTTTCTCCCTTTAGAAGCTTTGTGGATCTTCTCATTGTTCTCTGAGTTCTGAAATTCAAAATTATGAGCCATGTATAAGTGTATTTTTATTTATTGGACTGGACATATACCAGGCTCTTTGAATGCAGAAAGTCATGTTCTTAATTCAACTTTGGAAAATTCTCATGACTGTTTTTTGTTGGTGATTTCTACCTTTCCCCTTTCCATTTTCCCTGTTATCTGATTATCTCCTTTGAATCTCCTGTATTTCTCCTCTAATTTTTGAGTAAATGCTCTTATGTTTTCTATTTGTCCTGATCTGAGGGTCTCCTGACCTCTGGTGATCTGCCTACCTCAGCCTCCCAAAGTGCTGGGATTACTGGCATGAGCCACTGCTTGAGGGTGCCTCTTGTTTTTTTTAAAGAAAAAAACCCTTTCCTGTTATTTTTGTGTGTTTTGTTAAGGCTGACAGAAGACATGCATATGTTCAACCTGTCTTCTTTAGATGGAAATCCAATATGTCTTTATAGAGGGCCTACCATGGACTGGACTGTGCTAGGAACAATGGGGAATATAAAGATGTTCCCTCGAGTCATGAAATTGAATCACTGTCAGGACTCAGTTTTAACCTGAAATTTAGAATTGGCCTTAGGAAAGACTGAGTAATTCAAGATGCTACTTTTCCCATGATTGAGGTCAAATCAAAGATGGAAAAAACATGGTGTAGTCACTGTTAGAATGAGTACGAAAATCTTCCTTACGTACTTTATGTATTGAGATGTCTATATTTTGTAATAATTTTTTTCTTCTTTTCTTTCACTATTCAACCCAAAAAACTAATGAAGATGAAAAACAGAAAAACTTTTTTTCCCCCCCAGCATTTCCAAGAGAGTCTTGTGAAAATAACTCTTCTTTGGAGGGGTGCTACAGCCCCCCAGGATTCAAACATAATAAACTTAAGGTCACACATTCAAATGTCCATAGAAGCTACCTGGGTGTAAATAAAGAGAAGCAATAGAGCAAGAGATATACTTTATGGCAGAAGACCCTTGACTTTACAGTTGGGGGACCACAAAAAGCAGTAGGAACTGTGGAGAACTGAAAAGGGAATGCCCTATTTAAAGAGGGTCCTCACTATTGAACTTCAACCTGTTGCTGCCTTGTGGAAATGAACTATCCAAGTTGTCAAGGGAAACCAGAAATCTGTGTTTTTAATATGAAATTTTAAAAAAGATATTAAAACAAAATATTGAAATGTTAATATGAAATAGCCCAATTAAAACATTTTAAACATCAAAAAGTAGCTAAATTTTTTTAAAAAAATAGTGTGCACAGCAAAGAAAATGTGTTTGTGAAGCAGGCTGAGTTGTAGGTCTCCAGTTTGCAACCTGTGCCATAGTCTTCTATTTGCCCTGGATTCATTTTTCAAGATTATATAGGGTCATTCATAATTGTCATGGCAAAAGTAGCCCCAAAGATTCATGTTCATCTCTGGGAAATATTAGGCTTAGTAGGATGCAAAAATGGGAGATTCTGACTTATTAAAAATGTGGGCCAAAAATCCTATATACTCTTTGCCATAAGAGTTATACTATTTTTTCACAGAGTTGACTCAGTTTCTCAAAACCAACCTGCTTGTCCACAGTCCTTCTAATCAGAATTGATTTTGGGGGGGGGCGGGGAGGGGGATGGAGTTTCATTCTCTCGCCCAGCCTGGAGTGCAGTGGTGCAATCTCAGCTCACTGCAAGCTCTGCTTCCCAGGTTCACGCCATTCTCCTGCCCCAGCCTCCCAAGTTGCTGGGACTACAGGCACCCACCACCACACCCAGCTACTTTTTTGGTATTTTTAGTAGAGACGGGGTTTCACCATGTTAGCCAGGATGGTCTTGATCTCCTGACTTCGTGATCCGTCCGCCTCGAAGTGTGAGCCACTGCACCTGGCCTCTGATCAGAATTGATCTTGCAATGCTGTATAGCTGTATACAGGAGTGAAGAAGCTCTCTATCCATTGAGAGGAAAGGACTGCCAATATGTATTCTTAGGTGAAAAAAATCAAGGTGAAGACAAATGTCTAGTGTGCTACTTTTTGTGTTAAAATAGAGGAAAATAGAGACATATTTGTCCATTTGCTTGTATATGCATTAAGAAAATCTAACAGGTTACATTTTAAAACTTAGGAACGACCTGTGGGGTACTGGGCAGATGGGTGGGCGCGGTGGCTCACGCCTGTAATCCCAGCACTTTGGGAGGCTGAGGCAGGCAGAACACGAGGTCAGGAGACTGAGACTATCCTGGCTAACACGGTGAAACCCTGTCTCTACTGAAAATACAAAAAAAAATTAGCTGGGCGTGGTGGTGGGGCCTGTAGTCCCAGCAACTTGGGAAGCTGAGGAAGGAGAAGGGCTTGAAACCAGGAAGCGGAGTTTGCAGTGAGCGGAGATTGTGCCACTGCACTCCAGCCTGGGGGACAGAGAGAGACTCCGTCTCAAAAAAAAAAAAAAAAAAAAAAAGAAAGCGGGCGGGCAGATGGGAGCAAACTGGAGAGAAGGCATTTATTATATACCTTTTCCTTGAGTTATGATATCATCTTTTTGAAAAGTTAAATTAAAAATTATTCTATTTTTAGCCAGGTGCAGTGGCTCATGCCTGTAATCCCAGCACTTTGGGAGGCCGAGGCGGGAGGATCCCTTGAGGTCAGGAGTTCAAGACAGGCCTGGCCAACACGGTGAAACCCCATCTCTATTAAAAACACAAAAAATTAGCCAGTCATGGTGATGCATGCTTGTAATCCCAGCTACTCAGGAGGCTGAGGCAGGAGAATGTCTTGAACCAGGAGGCAGAGGTTGCAATGAGCTGAGATCACATCATTGCACTCCAGCCTGGGCGACAAGAGTGAAAGTCTGTCTCAAATAAAACAAAAAACAAAACCTATTCTATTTTAATCACAAATCCATATCAAATATAACTTAAGTTTAAAAAGGGTGGTGTATTGCCCTATGTACTTGAAGAGTCCAGGAGCAGGACTAGCTGCATAAGGCATGGCTGGATAAATTAGGACTTTTTTGCTTTTGTTTTCTTTCCTCCCTAACTCTCAACTCTCAGTTTGAGGGTGTCGGCTGCATTCTCTTACAGCAGATGGTTGCCCCCTAAGGTTCTGGAAAAATGGTTGCAAGATGCATGAGTCACATGCCTACAGTGGCTACAATCTATTATTATAGATTGCCAAGGAGGAAGAACAAATATCTTTCTTCTTTGGTAATAAAGTTCAAAAAAGAACTCTGGATCATCTTAGGCTACATACCCATCCCTGATTCCTGAACCAATCATTATGATCAGAAGGTAGAGCACTTTGATTGGCTAGGCTTAGGTCACGTGGGGATATTTAACTTGTCCTCATCTGTACCACATAGAAAGGGCAGGGATATTCCCCCAAGCTAGGGGTGATGGGCCATGAACACATATCTATTATAGAACCAAATGGGCTCAAAGTTAAAGCAACCCTCCTAAATCCTGGTGGCTCAGATCTTTATTAAAGACCTGCTGCAGAACTCAGTGAACTGCAAGATGTCAGGTACATGGAAAATGACCATTAATCATCCAAAAATACACTCTCGATTTACATAGGCTGCAAAGTTGAGACTAGAATATGACATCTTTCCCTAGGCTCCTACCTGATTAAAGTTGCCATTTTGCATACCAGGAAACACAGTAAGCCCCTTTTCCTCACAGACTGTTTATTTCACTCAGGTATACATGGTTTGAGAGCCCAAACTAAAATGGTGAGAGAATAGAAGCAGCAATATAGCAAGCTCTGATTTCAGAAATGCTGAATTAATCTTCACCAACTTAACAGATTTTTCAAAAATAAAAACTCAGCTACATTCATTAAAAAGTCATCTAGTCTGACGACTGAAGACAAAAGAATGAATGTTCTGTCAGTGAGTTTGCTAGTTTATGCATCCTGCAGCTTTTTCAGGACCTGGGGAAAACTTACCTGCTTTAAGAACTGATTGCTCTCACAATGCATAAGGTGTGGCTGTTTTTGAGTGTACCTAAATTCTCTCTTGAAGGCTGAATCAAGCCACCTGAATCCCTTGAAATATCAATTTCTCTGTGTTTAAAATTGAGATGATAGTTTTGTTTTGTAAAATTGTTGGGAGCTGCATTAGTGTCTGCTGTAGACTGAATGTTTATCTCTCTCCACAAAGTTCGTACATTGAAATCCTAACCTCCAGTGTGATGGTGTTGGGAGCTGGGACCTTTGCATGAGTGGAATTAGTGCCCTTATAAAGGGGACTCCCAGAGAGCTCCTGTTCCCTTCTGCCACATGAAAAGATGTCTGCCTATGGACCAGGAAGCCAGCCCTCACCAGATGCCAAATCTGCTGGCACCTTGATCTTGGACTTCCCAGCCTCCAGAACTGTGAGAAATAAATTTGTGTTGTTTGTCAGCCACTCAGTCTGCAGTAGTTTGTTACAGCCACCCAAGTGGATTAAGACAGTATCCTACTTAGTCAATCGGGTGGCCATGTTTGTGGTCAATAGCTTGTGACCATTACTACTGCATAGCAATACAAACTACCACAAATGTAGCTTAAAACAACACAAAATTATTATCCACAGTTCTGGAGGTCAGATGCCCAAAATGGGTTGGCAGAGCTGCATTATTTCTGGCGGCTCTAGAGGCAGAAGCCATTTCCTTGCCCTTTCCAGTTGCTAGAGGCTGCCTACATTCCTTGGCTCATGGTCATATCACTGACTTCTCTCATGGTTATATCTTCTTTTCTGACTCTGACCCTTGTGCCTCCCTTTTATAAGGACCCTTGTGATTACACTGGCCCACCCAGGTAATCGAGGATAATCTTTCTTATCAAATCCTTAATAATACCTGCCACGTAAGGTAACATACTGACAGTTTTTGGTGACTAGGATATGAACATCTTTGGGGGACCATTATTCTACCTACCACCAGAGTAGAAAATGAATTAATATCTGTGAATTTTCTTAGCACTGTGCTTGCCACATAATAGATACTTGATTAATGCTGATTTTAAGTTTCTAAGTTTTATCAATTCAGATGTTTGACCATGCATCCTGTCTAGCATTCCATATTTGGATGTTTAATATCCTGGTAGAGCAGAATATGTAATATTATATTCTCATGAATACCAACCTAATTTTTTATACTTATGAGCTCTTTGTACTTATCTTGAAAGAGATTGTCTATCCAAAAATAAAGGGCCGTCCTTGGATGGAACTATTTTAAGCAGCAAAATTGCCAACATGCACATTCTTTTCAGCTACTCTGTAACGAAGACCAAATGTAACACATGGATTGCGGAGAATTTTCAGAGAATACTCAATGTCCTAAAGAATGTTCCACCTTATACATGGCAATGAAAGGGTTAATTCATCAAGGTACACTGCAGGAGGTCAAGATCTGGCAGTAAGGGTGTTTGTACCTTAGCACATCTCCCCATTTGTCTTTAGGTTAACAGGTTCCAAGGGCATCCCAGTGTCCTTCTTTTGGGGAGGGTCCTCCTGGCCCAAAATTATACTCAGCATGGCCCAGTGGCTCTGATTCAGGGGTTGAATGCTGAATTTTGATGTTTTTCTCCTTGCCTATTATACTCCAAGGACTTTGATGACCAAACAGAACACACTACCATATTGAAGAATGTGCAGTGGACGTTGAGAGCCTCCCAAAATGATTCATGAAGCCTAGTCATATATCTAAAGAAAGGTAAAGATTAAGCCTTTATGAATTCTAGCAGAAGAAATGAATGCCCATGATTCCCAGAGAGGTCAATGTTTGCAGTAATGAAGTTTATATTTGGGATGATGGGCCATCCCTCATGTGTGTTCTTTTGGTTAATAATAGTCTTTGTTTAGTAGTCACTCTCCTAGGAGGGAATGCTAATGTAATACTCACTGATTTCTGCTGCTGGCTGGGAATTATCAATAGGTCATAAATAAACTACCCTCACACAGAAAAGACAGTAAGATTATATATACTCCTACTACCTCCAATTACTGTAAGAGTAACAATTATAAGGTTGTACTCCTACAGGCACCCTAGGGAGAAAATGAGAGGAAAATGTTCCATTAGCTTAATGAAGAGAGCACGGCAGAGCCACAAATTTCCTCACTATTAGCACCTATGGTGTGCCCCAGCACAGGAGGGAAGCTCAAGTTGCAGGGTAACAATTAAACTTTCTGACAATTAGCCCCTGCAAGGTATGGTCTCTGAACCTGAAGGAAACGTTTCTCACCTCTTGCCTCTGAAATTTGAGTCATTTGCTTGTGGAAAGGGAGGGATCAGGGTGAAAGTTTCTTTTACAGATGATTACAAAGCATCATCGGCAGGCTTGCTAGAGAGCACCCATAAACTGAATGCCCCCATTAGTAAAACGGAGGGTTAAGAAAGGTGAAAGATCTGCAGAGAAATGCTCATACCAACCTAATTAGGGAAAAGATGAACTGGATCAATGTCAGTACTTTAGCTTTCGTGTTATTTGCGCTAGAAAGACGACTGAAGAATAAAAATAGATGTAAGTCTTGGCATTGCAGCTGTCAACGAGTCAGATTTGCTCCTGACAGGACTTGTATTAGAGGGAAAAGAAATCAAGCTCCCCAGAGAGGCTGTCCTGTATTCACATTTTGGCTCTACCGCTTACTCTCATCAAGTCCCTATTTCTCTCCTCTGCAAAATGGAGGTACCAATAGAACAAACGTCCACGGGTTTGGGGAGGATTAAAAGAGAAAATCCATAGAGATTAATCAATAGTAAGTGCTTGACAAATGTTAGGTATTATTATCTAGGTTCACAATTAGCCTACACCACCATGCATTTGTATAGCATAAGTAAATATGTGTGATAATGAATACTCTCAACATATCCTTTGCCAAAATTTCCATGTTCAAACTTTACTTGTGTGTAATTAAATAGTTTACTTAAGATCCTCTCGGGCCCGGCGCGGTGGCTCAAGCCTGTAATCTCAGCACTTTGGGAGGCCGAGGCGGACGGATCACGAGGTCAGGAGATCGAGACCATCCCGACTAACACGGTGAAACCCCGTCTCTACTAAAAATACAAAAAAACTAGCCGGGCGAGGTGGCGGGCGCCTGTAGTCTCAGCTACTCGGGAGGCTGAGGCAGAAGAATGGCGTAAACCCGGGAGGTGGAGCTTGCAGTGAGCTGAGATCCGGCCACTGCACCCCAGCCTGGGCGACAGAGCGAGACTCCGTCTCAAAAAAAAAAAAAAAAAAGATCCTCTCAATGTAAGAATTAGTACAGAATATTTATACAATTTGGAGATGCAATATGTCTGAACTGTTCTACAAATTGCTCATAAATATATGGATAAATATGGGCAAATAATGGACTTTTACCTCCATTATCCAAAACACAAGGGGTTTTTGTTTGGTCCAACTTCTCTAGCCAATTGCATGGAATACTGATGTTGAGCACACCAGTCCACTACTGCTCTTGCTACTTATTGCAGCCCAGAGCCTGTTGAAAAGTGGGTGGTCTACTGCCTACCTCTCTGGGCAAGACAAAGCAGTTCTTAGACAAAGCCCAACTTCTCTTCCTTGGAGCTGACTTTGACCACGGTGTAGCTCTAACGTATGCCTCTTTCTCTTTTATACCCCACATCCTCCAGGGCAGCAGTTGGCCTCAGCAACTCTAGATCAGTCACCTCATGAATGCAGTTCCCTCTCCCCACAATTTTGTCAAGGTACTCGCAATGGATTTCCTGAATTGAAAATTTCCTCTGACTTCCAATTATAGTTACTAATAGAAAGCTTAAAGAGTCAAATAGCAGACTATCTTATTGAGAAACAGTCTTGCTTAGGATACAATATTTCAAGCATTATCTTTCATACCTGTGGATTTTATGCTGATGTTTCAGAAGGTAGCTGGCAATTGCAATTAGGCTTTAGGTGTTTTGTGAAACTACAACAGCTTTTTTTTTTAAAAGATCTTTTAAAATAGCAAGATACTGAGGTTGAGAAATAGAAGTACTTCTCAATGATACCTTTACTTGTCCTGTGACGCCTAGATGTCCTTGTGATGATTAAGCTTGGGTCACTTCTTTTTCCTGGTGTGTGGATTTTGCCTTTCACAGCATGTGCTTCTCTTTTCCCAATCATTAGAGGGTTCACTTTTGCCCCCTGCTACCTGGCTCTCCCCCATTTTGTGACCACTATACATTACATTTAAAAAATTGTACCCCACTTCCATTCCTAGGACTCTTTGTCCTGATTACCCCTCCCCTCTTTCTTTTTAACTCTAAAGAATTTATCACCACCTGATATACTATATATTTTACTTATTTACATCTTTATTTTCTATCTTCTCTTACTGTAGTTAAACTCCTTGAGATCAGGGGATTTTGTTTCATTCATGCTGATCCCCAGAGACTAGAATAATGCCTGGTACATAGTAGACGTTCAACAAATAGTTATCTATAGGTAAAATGTATGAATTTTTAAAATTGTGACCTAACCTCCAAAATTATAGGTGAAGATTTTTATAACTCAACTTCCTTAACTATGAGCCCTATCATCATTGTCACCATTACTTTTTTCTTATTGTCTTCTCTCTCAAAATTACATGGCTACTACCAATAAAATTTGATACCTACACTAATTTAAAAAGAGACCCAATTTAAAAAACAGAGATTGACTTTTTAAAAGATTTAAAAAGAGATGGGTAAAAAACAGATCATCTAATCATCTTGCCCTGTTTCCACATTTTTCAGATTTAGAAACTGAAAATAGATGTAATTGTGATTGCACAGCTACTTGCACTGTGTGGATCTTGGGGAGTGGGGGAGTGTTGTTTTAGTTTTAAGATAGAAAAGCCCTGTGACTTTATAAAAAGATTTGATAACCTGTGCTCATGAGGATAGATGCTCCCATAAGCTCATGAACCCTAATTCCCTGTTTGCAGTCACGAGTAATAATTGTGGCTGTCCCTTTATCAAGGTGGATGGACCACATGAGTAGGATGAATAAGGAGCTGCTGATGTAGCATAGTTTGAAAGGTATCTAACAGTATGGAGGCCCTATAGCCCAAAATACAGAACACTTCCAATGTCAGAAATTGCCTTTTTTGCTCAGCTTTATTCACTTTGCAACATTCTATCTGAAAGGCAAATACTCTAATATTAGAGCACGTGGAATCCATAATATTTTAGTGGGGACACAGAGACTTGGAAGTGATTCCCAAAATCTAGGCACACAGAAGTACTGAGATTTTAGGTATGGAGAAGGGGCAAAGTGGATACTAGTAATGTACTCAAAGAGAAAGCAAAAATGCTGAGGGTCAACTGCCCACCTAAGGCCAGCTCTGAATGTCCTCCCCAGTAAAATGGGCCAAACCAGCCTGCATAGTGTTAATGGTGGACTATGATGCAGAACTAATCATGTTGTATAAAGGCCCTGGGAAGCATGTGATTGACACACAATTATTTGAGAATTGTTAATTTACTAATAGATAGCATCCTTGGATCTCCTTCTCACTAAGTGAATATTGATGAACATACAACGTTCAAGGTTGGTGTAGCACATCTTTGAAGGTTTTCTGCAGCTGGATGCCCCTGGCACAAAACAAAGCACGTTTTTGTCGAGAGAGATGAAATGAGGGTATGCAGTAATGTGTCGCGGGCAGGGTAGTCCCCTCCTGATGCAGGCAAAAGGGGATGCAATGTCTGTAGAGAAGTACATAATAATACAACTGACCAAAAGTTTGTCTGCTTTTCATTATCACTACGTGCCACCAATTCTAAACTATGCAAATAATAAAATAATCCTCCTGTAAACTACCTTGTGTTAAATTCTAAACAATTGCTCCAGTTGTGGTTGAGTTGAAATAAAACATATGAAAGTTTCAAATAACCATATCTTGATAACTTATCCTTTAATAAACATTGTATCCTACGTGTAAATTAATTTGGAGAATTTCCAATTATACAGTTAATCCCCCACAAAAGGGCCCTCCTATACCCATTCTTTTTGAGAGTAACAATTGAGAAGTGCTGAAATTCGCTTTGAAGGCAACTTCTGTATTTAAGCAGTATAACTGAAATGAACAATTTAGCGCCGTGATTTTAAGATGAAGAACCTGAGTTACTTCAATTAGGTCATTCTGTGTAGTTTTTATTACAATAGTGAAGCAGCATGCCAAGTCTGAGGTGTAATGTTTTTGACAAGTGCAAATTTTATTTCAAGCATCGTCTTTTACTAAATTTGAATACTACTACTTTATTATTATTATTTTTTTTAACTTTGAGACAGAGTCTTGCTCCGTTGCTCAGGCTGGAGTGCAGTGGCACAATCACAGTTCACTGCAGTTTCCACTTCCCAGGCTCAGGCAATCCTCCTGCCTCAGTCTCCCAAGTAGCTGGAACCACAGGCTCACACCACCATGCCCAGCTAATTTTTAAAAATTATTTGTAGAGACAGGGTCTCCCTATGTTACCCAGGCTGGTCTCGAACTCCTGGTCTCAAGATATCCTCCCACCTCAGCCTCCCAAAGTGCTAGCATTGCAGGTGTGAGTCATCGTGTCTGGTCTAACCATTTTTTTTTTCAACTAAAGAATAACTCAAGAAAACAGAATGTTACATCAGTGGTGTAATCTAGTTGTCTAAATTGTACCTTTTGCAGATGTTTTGGTTTTACTAAAATTCAGTTATCAATTACTGTAATGTTAGTATGTATTACTGAGACAGACTAACATGTAGGTATAAAGTCTCCCCTCTTTTTGAGATATATAATTTAAAAATAATGATATTTTTTATTTTGTAATATTTCCTTTTTAAATTTTTGTACTGGCATGATTATTACGCGCGCGCGCACACACACACGTTTTCAATAAAAGACCATTTTCAGTATCTGCACTCCTTTTTCAGCCATCGTTCTCGTTCCTTTCATGATTATTACTGAAAACAATTTTGTCCTGTGAAGGTGGGTATTAAGAAAAATCCACTTTAGGTGTCAAATACTCTAGATATGACACTAATATCTACAACACTGGTACTACAATGAGATCTGCTCGGATCTCTTAATTAGCTGCAGCTTTGCAAATACACTTTGTACCTTCACTGGCTGATATTTTTAGTGATTGCTAAAGAAATGAGCTACTTAAGACCAATGTGAGCTCCATTTAATTCAGTTAAAAGATAAGAGTTCTTATTATTGCAGTTATTTTGTCTTGATTGGTTAAATTAACATTCAGTTATTGGGGTTGCTGTGCAATATACGATATCATTCTACCTACTGTGTGTTCAGAATAGTCTTGTCATAGTAACAGCATGCTAGCATAGGAAGCATTATAACAAATAGGTAAATACATGTCTTTTGTGAATTAAAGGAGGTAATTATGTCAGCCTTACTGCAAATGTGGGTGAATAGCTAAAAATAATTAAAGTAAAAAAAATGCCAGAAAATATTTAACATTAAATAAAAATAATCACAAGATTGTCATAAGAATGAGAATGAGCTGTAAAACATAATTTTTAGTTTCTCTTGATAGAGTATTTCAAATCAGAATATGAAAACACATATACAAATACTCTATTTTCCCTTCATTCAAAGCAGTCCCAGTCCTAGACTATACACTACAAGTACGATTGCTGTAATTTTCTTGCCAAAATAGATATTTGCTATAAAAGACTTCTAAATATTTTTGTTTTTATAATTTATCTTTATGCTTTGTACAAACAGAACCCAAATAAATCTTGATATTTCAAATATTTTGGCTTCCTAGAAACATGTAGGATTATGCTGTATGGGGTGTCCTTTTGAGATTCATTTAAAAACAAACGTACCAGAACTTGCAACTGAGCCTCAAAGTAGCTTTTGGTTAACTACACTTATCCCAGTAACGCTGCCATTGTGCCAAATCTTTCTGGCAATTTCTTTTTCCTTGTGAATGGCCTTTAAACCATGTGGCATATTCTTCCAAACATTTGATGTATTGAGCCTCATGAATATAAGGTGGTTAATTATGTTAGATAAAATGGTTATTATTTAAACAGAAGAGGGAATTATGAGGTTCATTTTTCTTTTGTAGCTTCTAAATTAGCTACGAAGGCTTTTGTAAGAGAGGCACCCTGAATACTTTTCTAGCTATGATACACTGGAATCATATTCAGAGGAGGCTAATTTGAAAGACATGTATTTGAACTGGTAAAGTTGTTAATGATGTGAGTCCTCCTTTTTCTTTTAATAGTGAAATAGATTTTAATGGCTATTGATGTGAAGCAACAATCAGTGGCATAACACAGCTGTGTGTGGGCAAGAATGAAATGCTTAAATTTAGAAGCCACCAGGGAATTATCTGACATCCGTTTCAGGATCACACTACATTTTCCCCAATCTTTTTTTCTAAATTTGGCCTCGAACATCACTCAGCAGTGGGTTGACATTATTTTGTATATATAATTATCCTCAGCCTTATTCCAAAAATGATTTGTGAAAACTATAAAGGATATAGTAGCACATTATTAATAAAGATCAGTACAATATGATAGGGTAGTACAATAGGATGCAACATAAAAAAATAGATTAAGGGTGGGAGAGGTGACTCACACCTGTAATCACTTTGGGAGGCCGAAGTGGAAGGATTGCTAGAGCCCAGGAAATCGAGGCCAGTCTGGGCAACACAGCGAGACCCCATCTCTACAAAAAAATGTTTTAAAGATTAGCTGGGCATAGCAGTAGGCACCTGTAGTCCCAGATACTTGGGAGGCTGAGGCGGGAGAAATGCTGAGCCTGGAAGATTGAGACTGCAGGGAGCTGTGATCACACCACTGCACTCCAGCCTAGGTAAAAGAGCAAGACCCTAGCTAAAAAAAAAAAAAAAAAAAAAAAATTGAGGCAAAGGGAAAATCAGGAAAGAATAGAAAAATGAAGACAATACAAAGCTATTAACAAAGCATGTACATGAAAAGGCTCTGCACACCTCTAATAAAGATCTGCATTTCAGCTCTCAGTTTCCTAGTTATCAAACCAGAGAGGAAAACAATCTGTTACAAAACATATATACACTAATATATGTGTGTGTGTGTGTGTGTGTGTGTGTGTGTGTGTGTGTGTAGGGGAAGTGGCACTGGTTAGCTTAACTAGATGAAAATCTAAACCTGACTCTGCCATTGACATAAACTTTTGATTTCTATGTGCTGCAGTAAACATGAGGATTTAACACTTGGCTTTTCCCTATTTTACTAGAATACATTACAAACAATAATTGGATGTAAATAATTATGACCTATTTTCAGTTCATAAGTCATGAATAGAAACAGCTGACATTGATATTCGAGGGGAATCAGAGGGAATGAAAAGGTATCAGCTATTTTGCATTCATTTTGTATGTGCTACATCTTTAATTCATACACCAATCTGAAGAGGTAAGGTTCCTATTTTATAAATGAGGTCCCTGGGCCCCAGGAGACCTCCTTAAACAGAGATGGCATTTGAACTGTAGCCTGCCTAATGCTACAGCCAGAATACATACTCCACTGACTACACTGCTTACTAAACCCACCAAAGTCTTTATTGAGAAACTATCAATAGGTAGCATAATAAAACGTTATCTTTCTTTTGGATTCCCTAAGCATCAATCGTTGGTTTTCACAAAGGCCCAAGATTATTGTGCACTCATTTGAGTTTTAACCTTTATATTAGCTATACTCTACCCAAACGATTTACTAATTTTCTTTTTATGAATTCATTTTAAATTTATTTCAAGAGAACTTTAAATCACTATTAAAAATGTAAAACCAATGTGTTTGCCAGCAATAGAAGACACAGAGAAGTATTTTTTTTTTTTTTTTTTTTTTTTTTTGAGACGGAGTCTTGCTCTGCCACCCAGGCTGGAGTGCAGTGGCCGGATCTCAGCTCACTGCAAGCTCCGCCTCCCGGGTTTACGCCATTCTCCTGCCTCAGCCTCCCGAGTAGCTGGGACTACAGGCGCCCGCCTCGTCGCCCGGCTAGTTTTTTGTATTTTTAAGTAGAGACAGGATTTCACCATATTAGCCAGGATGGTTTCGATCTCCTGACCTCGTGATCCGCCCGTCTCGGCCTCCCAAAGTGCTGGGATTACAGGCTTGAGCCACCGCGCCCGGCCGAGAAGTAACTATTAAAAGACGGGAACACATGTAGTTCCTACGAAGCTCTCCAGCACTACCAACTGTGCCTCCCTGGAGGGCAGGGGCCCTCTTATGCAGGACTGGAAAGTCAGGAAGCTCCTTGAGTGTAGGGGAGTGGTCTCTGGGAGTTTCTGAGGGTCAAATCTAGGCTTCGATGTCATTTACTTTTCTCCTTTCAAACATGAGAGAAACTTGGCATTGTGGCAGAGATGCAACCCTAGGGAAGATTAAGGAATATACCCACTGCCATCAGAAATATGTAGCTGCAGCCTAGGATACCTTATTCAATGGAGCAAATTTGGAGAAAATGCCGGTAGAACAAAACAAAATGTGTCTCTTCTGTGAGATGAAAACAAATTACCACTCCCTTTAGCATTACTGAGATTTAAGTGCCCTTGTTCAGAAACTTCAGATTTTCAGGAAGCAAAATTTGATAACTCAAATGTTTCACCACATGAGTAAATCAAGCAATCTGATATTAAAAATTTTTATATTGCCAATATTTTTCTATTTTTTTGTGAAAAAAAAAGTCAAGAACCCCAAGAGATAATAGCTGGTACTCAAGCATTTCTACATCTTTTAGATTGTAAATTTTAGGAAAGCAGGTACTTATTCTAATTTTACATTCCTGCCACCCCCGCAACCCCAACCAGGCCCTAGTACAGTATATTACGTAAAGTGTGTTAGAATATTCTGAACATATTCATCTCTTTACCAGACATCCAACTCAGGTATGATCATGGTTCATCTTAAAAAGAAATGACTTCCACAAATAGCAATTTGTTATGAATGGTACGGACCATATGTTGGACAATATAAAAGACCTCCAGAAGTTAATTGAGCTCTATTAATAGTTTGTGCATTATTACCACATTTGTCCAATGTTCCTGTGGATGAGTTTTATTTTCACTCAGTCCCACATTGGGTAGAATATAACTTGTTTTCTTATAATTTGTGAATTTTGAGTAAATGTCTTTCCATGAATAATGATGAATTGTTAAACTTTAGCAAACTTTAGCAAACACTTGCGCCCACTCAATTCTACAGCCATTTTATTAACTCCAAGACCCATTCAAGCAACTGAGTAGGCATTCTGCAATACAGAGTTGAACATTCAAAACCAAGGGCACATGGACAATTCATCTAATTTTGATAATCTGAAGGCACAATCACATAATTATAGGTAGAGACAGTTCCATGAAAAGGCCATTATGAATCTTTAATACAGAAGGGAATGAACACTGATTGAATACCTATGCACTTATAACTTAGTATCATTCAAGGCTCACAATAACCCTACAAAGTTGGGAGGAAACTGAAGACCACAGAGGTTAAGTAATTTATCCAGGACCACCCAGCTTGTAAATGGCAAGAGCTGGGATTTGAAATCAGGCCTGTGTGACTTCAAAGACTGTATTATTTTCTCTATACCACTTTGCCTTTATGGTTAATGGAAATGTTCTAAATAATCACTTGGAACTTTTGGATACTGGCGACTCCATTTCATTAGTATAGGGGGACCGCTGAAAGCTGTGGTTTTATAGGGGAGTCATAGCATACCAGGTCGTATTATGCCAAACAAAATCAGGATTGACTGTAGTAAATAGTAGGGAGCCCACAAAGCTGTTGTAGAGTGAGTTTCAGAAGGACATTTCTAAGATACCAGTGCCAAATGTTTTAAGGTTCACTGAAGCGTAACTGCAAGCAATGTGTCCTATGATGGGCAGCCTCAGCTGTTGCCAGTCTGACAGTTTAAGCTAAGGCACTACAAAGTGTGTCTGAAGATCAGTGTCATAAATGGCAACAAATTCTCTGAAAAGTGCTATAAAGATGGCAATCACAGGGCAGAATTCACCTGTGCCCAATACGGAATGAACCACTGTTTGCACAATGGCCTTTCTATACACACATGCAAAACCCTAATTACTCAAACATCACTAATTTGTTTTAGGTGACAGGACAATCTGCTTTATTATGTATTTAACATTTTACTACTTCACTAAATCAACACTAAGCTGCTTTTGTGTTTCTGGTGGCACCGGAAATATAAAGGTATGAAAATGAATGTCATGGTCCACAAGAGGTTTGAAATATTAGGGAGGTAGGGGAAAGACCGGCACACTAATATAAATCAGTGTGAGGCCACTACTCTAGAGCTTGTATTTTTCTTGTTTTCCACACATGCACACACACACATATTCAAAATTAACAGGGCTAAGAATGTGTTCCAAGGTAGAAGTTCTACTGGATGTGAACTATCCTAAAGAAAAATTTAGTTTATCAATGGAGTACACATTAGGATAGTTGGTAAATCTAAAACACATTAGCATACAAATGTGAGATTACAAAACATTTCTTCACATATATATTTTCCTTATAATTCTATATAGACATTCTATAATTCTTCTTCACTGGTAAGGCACAGGTAAATCTCATACTAGCAAATTGAGCACACATTCAAAATCAGTGAAGGAGGCAGGAGGGGATCAATGGGAGAAACGTATACTCAGTATGTAGGAGTTTTTTTGTATTTAATTTAGTATTTCAGTATAATAAATATCAAATCAAATGCAATAGTAATCACTTTCATTAGACATTTATATTTACCCTACGTATCCAAACCCCAAACATCTGGAGGCAAAAACAAATTCCCTCTCATGAATATACTTACTATAATCTTTCTTTCCTTCTGCTCTATCAGGTGCTCAAGTTTCCGGGATTCCGTTTGCTAGAGATAGACCCATGGAGATACGCTGCCCCCGCGGCGTGCCCTTTAACTGACAGGTAAACTTCCACCATCACCTTTTTGGGCAGTTTCTGTACTAACAACATATAGAAATAGTCTTCTACACTACAATACTAATACATTGCAGGAGGCAGAATATATCCTTCAAAATATGGAACTGTTTTTTGTCTTTGTGTCTAATCCCAGAGTAGCATATAATATGAGCACAAAGCTTAACATTAATTACGAATTTTTATTGACCAAATTAAGGTCTCCCTCTGAACCATACTGCTCAGCAGTTTTAAATTTCAAGCCATACCTTATGATCAATTGCTTAGGCCTTAAATATTAAATAAAATAATGTGCTATTTTAATATGTATGAGGGAAATAAATACTTATGAATAACAGTGGTCTCGTGCCATAAGTATTTAAAAAGTCCTCTTGCTCCAGTTAGTTAACAAGCTACAAATATTACTAACCACTTCTACTGATTATTGCCTTAGCAAAAGCAGAATTAGAAGCGTGGCATCTACTTTATTTTAGATTAAGAATTTTTTGATTATTGACAAAGACAACTTTTTATTGATTCTAGACTTAAAATAAATATATGATGCTCTGTAAATGTACATGTTATAGAAATGGTAAGTAATAAAGTAACAGGCTAAGAGTTTCTTAAGGGCTAATCTTTGATAACTGCGATAGATACCATTTTTAGGTTGAAATGTGGGAAAAGGCCAACAACTTGTCCTGTTGGTAAATCTAAGAAAATAGTTATTCAAAAATCAGCCAATCCACAAGGGATTACTGAATACTAAACTTGTATTCAATAACACTAAGAGACCAAGTAAAACATTTTAATCCCTGTTAAATACTATATTTCAATTTCTAAAGTGTAAGAGTGATTTAAATAGTTCATTTGAAAAAGGTAAAGGCTAAAATTCTTTCTAAATTTTTAATTATTAACTTTCCCACTTATCAATGCATATAATAAAGATTGAACTTTTAAAGGTCAAATTGGTACACCTATTGTTCAATGACTTTTTCATTCTCAATGTAGTCTTTATGAGGTAGTTCAAAATAACTGTAGCTCTCAAAAGTTATCACAATAATCAACTGGTATTTCTCCAATGCATATATTACATACTCATTTCAGTATTTTCACAATTGTTTTCATTTTTTGATTACTTTCAGCTTATTATTTCTTATGTATTGTAGCTTCTGTGAGGAAAGTTACATAAAGCATCTGGAAGTAACTGGAAGGTATATTCAAATAAATAAATAAATGAGAGTTTCTTTTCTTTCTTTTTTTTTTAATGGAATATATTTCCTAGAGACAAAAATCTGTAGCAGAGAAGGTAACATTAAGTTTGGCACTTAAATATTTTGAACTAACATAGTTGAGAAATATTATGTTAAAAGTTATTTATTTTCTAAAATGTGCAAGTGACTGACTCATTTTTATTATCACTCATGCACTGTAAGTCTGGAGAGCAGCAGGTTGCTTGAAGATGCAACAAATATTCTTTCAACACTTCAATAAACACAATGTAAACATTCACTTTAATAATGTTTCCTTTGTTAATGCAAAACTGAGTGCATTTTTTCCTTCCCTCTGGCTGAGCTATGACTAGCTGAGTAGCAACAGCAGAGTGCTGAAAGAATTTTTCAACAGCAATTTGCTTGTTCTAATTTACTTTTCAAGGTTGATGATCAGAATCATTATGTTGCTTGCAAAAAGATCTATTTCTATTAATTTGATCCAGTCATTCTTCTTGTTCTCATCATATTTAGCTTCCCTGGCAGCTTCACCAAGTAAGTTAATTGAATCAGAAGTGCCATTACCACTCCAGTTCTACAGTTTCATATAAAAAATGAACTCCTATGTCCTTCAGAAACAAATCTGCTACACCTGTTGAGAAAGTATAGGTGTACTGAAATGAGTAACTCATGTACTTCCACAGGATGGTGAGGAAACCTTTGCCTTTTGCTCTTCAAATACTCTTTCTAGTTTAGTAGACCTATGTCTGCAATGGGCAGTACCTACGCATTATCTGTTTAGTACTCACTTTTTTAAAAAATAAGAAATTCTGTGAAGGTCTGCTTTTTGAGCTAGAACACAATCATCATCATCAACAAGAGCAAGAAAGAGAAATCTTGTGTAATTTTCAAATTATTTTCTTTCATGTAATTTAACATGACAACTGTTGAAAAAGCAAGGCTTACTCCAAATGTGTAATATTCTAAAAACGTAACGGGAAACAAGCTATTCCCTACATTTGCAATAAATTTCAAAATAGCTATTTTCCCAATCTCCCTTCTGTGAGGGAATGTGTGTTACTACAGTTCCAACCTTTCAAGAGCTCCAGCTAAGTAGTCTGGAAGTTCAATGGTATCACATTCTTCACACTAAACACACCTATAAAACTAGTGGAGAAAAGAAACTCCAACTTCAACCACTGGCAAATTAATAAGAGTTAACATAAATAAATTAGCTCACACTTTCTTTGAAATTGGGTGTAAGCAGGCTTTGTGTATGAAAGAGAAAAATCACAGGGTTTTAAAATATAGTCACTAATTATCTCTTTATAACCTGCAGAGGGCACCCAAGTCCCTTGAAGGAAAAAGTAAAAATTTAAGAGGAATAACTAATTTAAAATTTTTTCATTATAACAAAATTTATAAACATAAAATATTTAAAAGAGGCCATTTAAAGGAAACATGCAGTTTTGACTTTAATGTCTGACAGATTAGAAATGCAAATTTTCACATCCTACTGGAAAAAAAAATTCAGCAGGTGGTTTTTAGTGCGGAGTATTTGTCCATCTGTAAATGCTTGTGCATTACACATTAACATTACACTGATGTCAATTATGCAGATTGGCCAGGGCATTAGAAAAATCAACCAACCCTTGCAGTATCCTGCTTATAAGGCAAGAAACTAGTGATACAGGTACAGCCTTGTATTGTTCCAGGCTATACACAAACACTAATGTTATATCCATAAAACAGCTGGTGAGGAAAGTTGGAGGCTAGTTGGAAAGACTTCAGGTCGTAAGAGTTTTAATCACTTTGTTTCAATCACCAAGGACCTCATGAGTTTATTAAACTCATTTTCAGTTTAATGAATCCTTTCATTACTATTAACTAATACTGTGTTTGGAGGAAAGATATTTGAATATTTGACCTTAAAATATTCTTCATCTTACATGATACCGACATGTTGCACAGGGAAACCCACCAAGTCAGACACACTAGTGTTGTATATATTTACATAAATTCATATACTTGTATATGTCTGTTGTGTGTATATATACATATTCTATGATGGTCAATTTCAAAATATATCCTGTTTTATTGAATAAATATAACTGCACGGAGTGTAATGATTAAAAACACTAGTTTCTTAGCAACATAGCCAATGGGAACCTGCCCTCTATCTTTATAGAATACTGTATCTTATATTTTTCCTGATCCGCATTTTTGCTGTGGTTTAGGAACTTGCTATCAAAATATATTTTGAAACTAGTTATTAAATTGAAACTAGAGGAGGCTGGCTTGGCACAAACATAAGTTAGATATGCACTTCTTTGAGTCATTGTTTCAATTTATAAATTAGATTGCAAAAAGTCTGAGCCAAAAAAAAGTATAATAGTCTAAATACATCACTTGTCTTGTAAAATGCTACTACAATAGTAATTGCTAAGCATTAAAATGCTTTGCTTATAATTCAATCATTAATCAAAATCTAATCTTTAAAAACATATTTTGTAACAAATCACTATACTTTTTTTTTAAAGGTCTTAAAATATACTGGAGGAATAAATCCTCTGATTTGACATCTTACAAGATAAAGATTGACATTACTATTGAAACAGTTTTCAACAGCAAATTGAGAAACCTAGCATGAAACATTATCTTAAATTTTTTTCTCAAAATACTGTGCAAAACTCCATGTAATATTTCAAAATTTAAAATTATGGAAGAAGAGGTACTCACATAACTGAGAGAAAGGTAGGCAGAAAAAATTTAATTACTCGAGTATTTTGGTAATACTGTCACTTTTTTTTTTGAAAAAAAGCTTTCTGAAAATGAATGCAATTATTCTTATAATGCAAACATAAGAAGCTCCTTTGCCTCAAGAAAAGAAATAGTTAACAAAGCTTCAAAATCATTAGTCTTAAGGTGGATAACCGTGTACTACAACACATTTTCTTCAACTGGATTTCTTTACCACACAGTATGACATTTTCTAATGGTGGTGGTGGTGGTGGTAGGGGGAAAGGTGAGAAGAAACCATGCAGCTTAATGAAACAGAAGCATTTTCTCAGCCTAAGTTGTAGCCACTGCTTTGATTTTTGGGTTATCTCAGGGCCATTAAGTATACTCTAGTGCATGAAACGAAACTAGAAGCAATACTTAGAATGTAGTCTTTGTTTCTTCTTTCTTCAAAGCCTATGTTTCCTAATATCATTGTTAGGCAAAGCAAAAAGAAATGTTTGTTCTATTACGTAAGAAATAAACTTCATTTGGTATTCAATTGACTTTCTAACTTAGCAGACAGGACTTTACATCTTCAAATACTGAAAATAAATTGCATTCTTGGCCCTTGCTTTAAAAGGTTATAGAGAATAAACGCACACCCTGGTAGTGTTCTAGTGATCTCCCTAATCTCAGTTGCACTTTGTCAGAACGAGGTAACTGGTAGTTAAGTGAAATACCCTAGATCAAAGGGGGATTAATCACCAACTGAATCCTTGCTGAATAAACCTGTCATTCAAGAAAATTATTTCCACTGAACTTAGCAGAGGATTGAAGGTATTTGCATAACAGGGACCAACGTACTTCAGCCAGGTTAAAAGGTTCAGAATTCATCCCATGTTTAGCTTTTTGCCTCCTTTTCCTTTCAGCAGCCTGGTACAATGGTTTCTAATCTGATAATACAGCTAACTATCTAAATGATGTCAGAACAGGAAAGTATTGCAAAGTTTGGATGAGGGATGGATCAATTTCACTTTCAGTAACTCCTAAATCTGATTTGTTGGAATTTAAGATGTAATCCTAAAAAAGTCCCTTAAACCTGAGGACTGTTTATTAACACCCCTTTTTTTGACCTTTGTCTTAGGAACAACCATTCTGTTGTGGCAGCAGTCCCTACAGAAGTCCTGGATGATAATTCCACCTACCTAGCTCCCAGGGGTAGTGTAGGAGTCTATCAATGTCTATGAAGTATTTTGAAATACTATAACAAAAAACGGAAAAAAAATTGGCAACTGTTACTAAGTATAAATGTCTGCCTTGAAAGATCTTAAATCATACAATGTATAAAAACACCATAATTTTAATCCAATAGAAATACTGAATTGGTGTGAAAAAATGAAACTATTTTATGGGACAGACTAATGTTTAATACAAAATTTTTTTTAAACAAATAATTGTCATCGGAATTCCTGACAAGACTACTTCAAACTTGACATTTGAATCAATTACTTAAAAAGTAAAAAAAAAAAAAAAAAAAAAAATGCCACTACTGTAAGGGTGTATTGCCTGAGTACTATATTGCTGGCTTTAAAAAGTTTTTAAAATATTGTTTAGTAAAAAATAGAGAAAAGAAGAGTTTACAAAATCATGAACCATCTTTTCTGGAGTTCATTCTAAAAAATTTAACACTTTTTTTTTTTAACCTTTCGAATTTATTGAAGAATAACTACCTATGTGATAGACATCAGATTTCATAATCATATTTTGGCACTAAAAGGGAATTTAGCAATTCTGCATCTAGAGAAGGTCTGACACTATCCAAATCTTTCACTGGAAGTAGTTGCTCATATTCACTGCAAACGCAAAGCATCTTTCAAGTTAAAAAATGCAAAGAATAGTTATCAAAGAAAATGAATAAAATCCATAGTGAGATAATTTTTTAGAAAATGATTGAAGTTTTAACCCAAGAAAGGACTCTTAGAGTGTCTTATAGCTTAGAATAAGAACATGTCAATCACGATTAAGCTTCTGGAATCGGAATCCCTTTGAAATGCAGCTGTTTCTTCTTTAATTGTGGCAGCGGACTCTGAAGAAAAGAAAGGTCCAGCCTTAAAGATGAGTAAGGAATACAAAATAGCCCAGGATTAGTTGTGGAGTTCAAAGGTCGCTAATTACACTAAGGAGTTCCCAGACACAGGGAAAACATTAAACAGGTCACCTACCAAACGGGAAACAGACTTTGTCTTCAGAAATTATCCTGAAGTGACAGGTTTCTAGACAAAATCAAAAGCATCACAGTGTGCCCAGCTGATCTCAATGGGATGAAAACCTAAGTTGGTTCAGTTCTGTAGCACTATGTTAGAATGGAATGGCAACAGATGGCATCAGGTTCCCCAACACCTCATCACTTTTCCAGGACACCCTAGATTTTCCTCCGGTTTCTAGAAATGTCAAATAGAAGATTCACTGATTTTTCTAACTGCTTATAAACTTTTGCCTAGGGGATTATTATATTAAATCTTTGCCTACTCACTAGATAAATGCCTCTTGCTTACCTTAGTGTATTTGGTAAACATTTATACAATCAAGATTCCAAATGGCTCCATTACCATTAACATTAACTTATCAACATAAGTGAAATGTTAAGCTTTATTTGAGTTTAAAAGAGATCAAATAACTTACAGGGAATGATATTTTCTTCTTTCTAAAGGAAAGTTTTCACTGCTGATTATCTATGATTAAGCTAGAATAACAAGTTAAAGTCCTGGTCAGGCAGTTATTCTTTTTTCTTTGTTACTTGGGATAATTTTGAACATAGAACCTTATGCCATGATAACGCTTTGTAGAAAATGAGTTTATGAGTAGGACTGACCTTAATTTAAAAATCATATTTCAAATCCTAAATTTATATGCACTATCCCTTTAAACTATCATGCTCTTTTTTGAGGAGTTAGCAGATTTTCTAAGCTTTTCCTTAGAAGACTCATTAAAAAACAGAACCCAAGATATTATCAAATTAAGCATTAATCTTTAATGCGTATTTTTTTCTAATCTGTAAAAAGACATGAATGAAGTTTTGAGGTTCGTGAGATTTCATCTTTTCTTGAATGGTCACTTAAAGTCCAACTTGACAATGAACTGCTCTGAAAACATAATATGACATATAATTGCAGAAGTAAGTAGAGAATAAAGATGATGATTAGATGGTTTCTGAAGAAATCAAGAGAATGGTAAGAAAGTGAGAGTGACAGCTTTAAGGAGATATATACTACATGTGACTAAAATAAGCTTAAATGATACTCTCTACCCACAGATACTCTCTATCTTTTGAATTTTTACCAGAATTCATTCATTAATTTTAACATAATAAGACACAGAAAGAGCAGTACTAGATCTAAATTACCTTTAAAAATTTAGCTGCAGACATTAAACGATTACAAAACACTATGATCATCTTCTGAAGCTATTCCACACATCTTAATATGGCTACTGACATCCTAAGCAAAATGTCATTGTGGCAGATTAACAAGCTTACTTAAAAACTAACTCTAGAACAGAGATTACACACCTTAAGTAGAAAAGTAGAATTATGCAGATTCTTTATTAGTCAATAGGATAGTTCTGATTAAGAAGAACAGGTTACTACTTAAACACTTTTCCTTTGTCTCTGTTGGCTGTTTTTTGAAGAGACGTAGTTGTTTCTAACATGACCTCTGGTATTCTGCAACAACACCTTATACTAGGAGCTTAGTACTTAGATTTGGAAGAGAAAATAGTTTTTATATTGCACATCATCTACAACCCTGAATCTCTGAACTGAAAAGGAGCCTGACCCTTTATCCAACGCTCAGTACAGAAAAGGGCTATACTTGATTAGCAATGTCTGCCACAGAAACACTAAGAAACAAGTGTGGCAGGGTGACCCAGGACTAGTCTAAAATGAGGCCAAGTGAATCATTACTTTTCTATGTTCTGAATTATACTGGCATAAAATCAAAGGTTAACAAAATTGGAGACATTAGCTTTTAAAACATCCTTTCAAGTTCAATCAGACTGCAAACACTAAATAAGACTACTTTTACAATTAAATCATTCAGTGATTTTTCACTCACAGGTTATATGCATCCACGTTAAAAACATAGATTATGATTTCCTTCAAACTGTTATCATTATAGGCCGGGCGCGGTGGCTCAAGCCTGTAATCCCAGCACTTTGGGAGGCCGAGACGGGCGGATCACGAGGTCAGGAGATCGAGACCATCCTGGCTAATACGGTGAAACCTCGTCTCTACTAAAAAATACAAAAAACTAGCTGGGCGACGAGGCGGGCGCCTGTAGTCCCAGCTACTCGGGAGGCTGAGACAGGAGAATGGCGTGAACCCGGGAGGCGGAGCTTGCAGTGAGCTGAGATCCGGCCACTGCACTCCAGCCTGGGCGGCAGAGCAAGACTCCGTCTCAAAAAAAAAAAAAAAAAAAAAACAACTGTTATCATTATATAATCCCATTTAAACATGAGACTATTACAGTAATAATGATCCATATGTTACTGGAGCAGGGGCTTTAGAATTCCAGATGTAATAATCAGAAGAAATTAGTTTCCGGTCTAAAGAAAAGAAAAAGAAATTAATGATAAGACTATTTTATCTTAGCAAAAATTCAACAAGAGCAAAGTCATGATTTTTTGAAATTGTGGAATGCAGTTATTTCAAGGCAATACTTTGAAATATTCATTTTAATTTGATATTATCAAGACTTTATTATAACTTTTATCATTTTACAAATATGGACTTATTAAATATGTGAACAATCCATCTTTGACCTTACATGAAATATCTCTCATTTATGCCAAATCTGCCAATTTTATCTTCACATTTTCTCTAAAATCTTTTTCATATGGACCATTACTCTGACTGTAAAAACATTAAAAATTTTTCATTGGTTTCTCTTCTATAACCTTATCACGATGGCCCTGATTCTGGGTCTTGCTATTCTTTACCCAAAATGTCAGAGATATAAATTAACACCCAACTTCCTAGCAACATTCTAAATGGTTTGCTTCACTGATTTCTTATTATAGTTCTGATCAATTTAAGCCTTTTTAAAAATAGCTTTGAAACCCTACAAAAATGGCAACCTATTTGAACTGAAGTTTTCTGATACGTAAAGAGATAATAATGTTCATTTGGAGTTACATATGTAAATTCTTCATATATATATAATTAAATATGCGATTAAATATAATTAATTATCCAGTTCAGCCTTTTCTACCTTTCTTCTTCATGCCCTTCTTCATAAATGAAAATAATATAGACTATATTGTCTTTTTTGTTCTCTTCAAAGTACTGAAACCCAGTAACAATGAGAGGCAAGACAGCATACTGTTAAGTGGACAGGTTCCAGAACGAGAATGCTTGAGTATCTGACTCCCAGTTCTGCCATTTGCTAGCTATGGGACCCTAATCTCTCAGTTCCATCAGTGTCCTCATCTGTAAAATGGAGATAACAACACTTACATAGGGTGCTGTGATGATTAATGAGATAATATACATAAAACACTTAGAACTTTGCCTGGCATATAGTAAGCAATAAATATTAGCCATTATTATTTAAATTACTATTAGCCATTATTATTTAAATTTATTATTAAATTAATTAAATTAGCCATTATTATTTAAAGTATTATTATTACTACTTTTAAACTAAGTTGTATATTTTGAAAATAGATTTTGTTGTCAAGATGATGGCAAAATAAAGTTTTACATAATTGCACAAACTGGCAGTCACATTCTGAAACTAACAGAGGAAGAAAAGATGGGTCGTAATATTAATTTAAAATGAGTTCTTTCATTCAACATATTTTGTATTAAGAAGCAGGTATATTCCCATCCTGTATCATGCTCTCTGGAAATTACTGCAGTATGTTTAGTTAACATAAATAAATTAAAATGTTTTCCCATAGACAATCTAAAATACTGGTCTGTTTGCTTTCAGTCTCCCATATATACAACAAAAAAATGATGTAAGAGAAAACACAGGACAAGCCTAGGGAAGTAAAGAATACTGGATTACTCTGGTTATACTACATAGAAGTTATATTGTCGGCCGGGCGCGGTGGCTCAAGCCTGTAATCCCAGCACTTTGGGAGGCCGAGACGGGTGGATCACGAGGTCAGGAGATCGAGACCATCCTGGCTAACACGGTGAAACCCCGTCTCTACTTAAAAAATACAAAAAACTAGCCGGGCGAGGTGGCGGGCGCCTGTAGTCCCAGCTACTCCGGGGGCTGAGGCAGGAGAATGGCGTAAACTCGGGAGGCGGAGCTTGCAGTGAGCTGAGATCCGGCCACTGCACTCCAGCCTGGGCGACAGAGCCAGACACCGTCTCAAAAAAAAAAAAAAAAAAAAAGAAGTTATATTGTCATGCACAGTAGCTGCTTACAATTCTGTAGTTCTAAGTTCTCTAATTCTCCTGAAATGTCCATGGAGAGTCCTTTCCTCTTCTTCTTGTTTTAGGAACCCTAATCCTTAGTTTAAGAAATATTAATCTAACTATAATAATAAAAATGTGTGTAAATTGGGATCATTCTTGTCCACATATATAACAGCTTTATTCTCCTTGGGGCAAAAAGGTTTTGCTTAAGTTTAGGTAACTCTACCTCATTTTAGCTACTATTCTATGTTACATATTTCTATTTAATCTGAATTAAATAATTTTGATTCATTTATAAATTGTTTTTTGTCTCATTACATTTTCACATGTTTTGTGTGTGTGTGTACACACATATAGATCTATACTTTACCAACCATTAAACATACTAAAATCAGGAAACGTCTTTTTTATTGTCTTCCTATTGATAGAATAGAGAAGGTGCTAAATAACGCTTATTGATTGCAACATTTGCTAAAGATATTTAAAAGGGTTTTAAATAAGAACCATCTCTAGTATCTACTAAATCCATATTATATGCTAAGTATCATACTGAGTCAATATAATCTTATTTAAACCTCATAACAAGCCTGAGGCAAATCGCACTATTATTTCCATTTTATAGACAAGAAAATTAAAACTTCAAGAAGTTCACTAATTTGCCCAAAGTTATACAGCTAATGAAATGGATGAGCCAGGTTTAAGTCCTGTCTGTTCAACACCACAGTTTCAGTGAACCATCTCTGAATAAAATAACCAGAGAAAAACAAATCAAATTTTATACTAAAGTTCACTTCTATCCCAATCTTTGCTCATCCAGACCACTTTATAAACAAGAAGGCAGAGGGCAGTGTAAAGTATACAAACAGTTATGTGGGGTAGGATCAGTCCAGAATTTTATAAATTGGGATTATTCTATAATCTCTAAGTTCTGTTACATTCAAATTTTACCTTAGGTAATAACTGCAAACACCATTTTAGTTCCCTTAAGTTAGTTTGAATCTGTATAACTTACATGCACTTATTTTTGGTTTTCCTGATGCAAAAACTTGAACTGAATGCTGATCTGCGTAACACCCAGTGAGTGTGTAATCTAAGATCCTAAAATGAAGCTAGAAAGAAGAGAGAAATATAACAAATTAAGGTGATTATTTGGTAAAAAGGATGGTTGCATTTTTTCCCTTGACCCAGTTTTAGGGAATTTATTTTACACAGTTGACAAAATAAAATAAAAAGTCTAATACAGAAGTTTTAAACTTGAATTGTGGGTGTGTGCATGTGTGTGTGCACACATATGTATACAGAAACACACACACAATTTTTTTTCCATTTGCCTTAGGGCCATTTCTTTGTAAAGCTGTCATTATGAAGTACTTAACACACAATATGCACTTCATTAACAGCTCTAATCCATACTGCAAGGTATGCTGAGAGAACTGAGGTTCAAAGATGGAAGCAACTGGTATCCCAGCACATAAGCAGCAGAGCTAGCATTTGAACTCAGACCACACCGACTCCAAAAGCTGGTGCTGTCTCCCACTGTGCTGCTGTCTTGTATGCCGTATTTTCTCTTCTATCCCTAGGGCTATGTGGTTATGATATAATCTAGATCATAAGTCTTTTACAGGCAAGAAAGTATAAACCTTCTAGCAAAATATAATGTAATTATGAAAACAGAAACATCAATTTATCTTGTGTTTAGGGGGAATGAGCTGTTACTACTTAATTTTCCAGAAGAGTGAAATTTAACTTTTACAGAACTAAGCTTAGGAATTACCTTTTCCCTTACCTAGAAAACCTTTCTAAAACATACTCCATAATTCCTGGATTTCATTGACAATGTGGGGCTATCACTACAAATGCCAACTATTACACTGTGCTGTAAGACAGTGAATCATTAGTACCTTCTCTGAAAACATAGCACACTCTGTTGTCCAGGTTGCAGTGCAGTGGCCAGGGTGCCCCTAAGTTACAATGACATTCACATGACCTATGAAAAAATCTACATTTCATGGAGCTCCAGTTCTCCTTTGCTGTGATTCTCCTCATCTCTGCTGCCAAATGCTCCAGATTTTTGCAGCATCCTGATATCTTTTTATATATTTTTTCTCCTATCTCTATTCCCAGAAAATTTCTCCCATTTCCTAACTTTCTCTATTAATTACCAAACTAACTGATCACATGCATAATATGTGATTTAGAATGTAATTTTCAGACCTTCTCAGCAATTTTTTTTCCTGTTGCAACTCAAATTATTTCTGATAATAAAGGGCTTTTGCTTGTTTTTTTGGTATAATTCTCAATGCTGGTATAATTCTCAATACAACATTAAGTATAGTTATAAGTTATGACCAGACTGATATCCATACAACTGAAATCTGTAAAACACACTTAGATCATTCAGTCAACAAAAATATGTGCTACATGCTTTCAATGTGAGTGTAAATGGTTGGTGATAGGAATGAATAGATAAATCGTAATTCCTACCCTTGAAGGACATACAATGTGTGGTAACATTGCACATTTTTTTCTGAAAGGTATCTGAAGTAGGAATTTTTTTTTTTGAGACGGAGTCTCACTCTGTCGCCGGGGCTGGAGTGCAGTGGCCGGATCTCAGCTCACTGCAAGCTCCGCCTCCCGGGTTCACGCCATTCTCCTGCCTCAGCCTCCCCAGTAGCTGGGACTACAGGCGCCCGCCACCTCGCCCGGCTAGTTTTTTGTATTTTTTAGTAGAGACGGGGTTTCACCGTGTTAGCTAGGATGGTCTCGATCTCCTGACCTCATGATCCACCCGTCTCGGCCTCCCAAAGTGCTGGGATTACAGGCTTGAGCCACCGCGCCCGGCCTGAAGTAGGAATTTTTATAATAATCCTTGAAACAAAGCTTCTGGACACAAGTGAAGCCAAGATAGAAGAAATGAATTATCACCAGTATACTTCTGACTTCACTACCACTTCCCCTAATTGCCTGTATTTCTCTTGATTTCTTTAATACGTTTTTATTTAGGTTTTCTTGTTACCTTTCTAATCACTCCTTCAATTCCCTCACTTGTTCTTCTGAATCTTCCTGTATTATTTTATCTTTTTCTGTTATTTCTACTGCCTCAACCATTTCTTCTCTGTGGATAATTCCTACATGCTTATATACAGCTGAGCCTTCTCTTATGAACCAAGCTTTAGATTTTTAGCTACCCACCGAACATTTACCATGGGCTATATTGCTATTACCAGCCAAAAATATGATATGAAACCCATTTCTTCCCATTTTTCTCCATATTAATAATTTAGGTATATTCATCCATACAGCAAATATTTATGTGCTAGGTCCTGGACTAGATATTTGGAATAAAACAATGAACGAATGAGATTCACATGTCTCTACCCTCTTAAAAAGCGTCAAGTTTGGTTTAAGTTCCTTTTTTTTTTTGAACAATACTATCTTTGAACACCATTTCTTGTCTCTGTATTTAATTAGTAGTCGAGGCTTTACTTTCATCACAGCTTTTACAGCAGTCCCTTCATTCTTCTCCCTTCTCCCTTCTTTTCTCTTTCTGTTGACACTACACTAACTCAGCATTATTAACTTATTATAATATTATCCTTTCATATGGAATATTAATATGTTATAGAATGGCTTGTCTCTAGTTTTTTTACTCACCTTCCTTACATCCATTCCAGATTAACATTCATAAAGTATCACTTGTGAAAGACTACTCCCCTACTTAAAAAAGTACACCATCAACCAAAGTACTAAAAGTCAGATTCAAACACTCCATAATCTTAATCTAAAATATATCCAGTCTCTTGTAGTACTACTATTTTTAGCACTGGTTTCTAAGCATGCCTTGTTTATCCTTCTTTACTCTTCTAAGTAACTTCTTTATCTAAACAATTGTTAGTCAGTCTTCAAGTCTTCATATTCATGCACATCTAGGCCTCAGAGTTTGGCTTAAACTTCACCTCCCCTGTAAAGCTTTCCACAATAACTTCAGTTGTAGCACCTTTTTCTTGAAATATCAAAGCTGTTAGCACTGATAAATTGTTGATGTGCAACACTGAAAAAATCCTGGAGGGCAAGGACTACATCTTCTATTTTTTGTACACAAATCTCAATTTTTTTTTTTTTTTTTTGAGACAGTCTTACTCTATCACCCAGGTCGGAATGCAGTGGCATTATCATGATTCACCGCAGCCTTGAACTCCCCAGGCTTAGGTGATTCTCCTGAACCTCCCAAAAAGCTGTGACTAAAGGTGTGCACCACCACGCCTAGCTGATTTTTCTATTTTTTGTAGAGGTGGGTTCTCACCATGCTGGCCAGGCTGGTCTTGAACCCCTGGGGTCAAGCGATTCACCTGCCTTGGCCTCCCAAAGTGCCAGGATTACAGGTGGGAGTCACCATGCCTGGCCCAAATCTCAAATTTGATAACCAATAGCTGAGTAGAATTAGACTGAGTTGGGGTATTTAGGTTAGCTGGTTCCCTTTTAAGAAAACACAAAAAACCCTTGTTTAAAAGAGATCTGGTTGCATTCTGTTGTCCAGGTTGCAGTGCAGTGGCACAATTTAGCTCACTGTAACCTTGAACTCCTGGGCTTGAGTGATCCTCCCACCTCAGTCTCCCCAGTAGCTGGGACTACAGACACCCCGCCTCTATGCCTGGCTTTTTAAAATGTTCAAGTATTAAGTGAAATAGAAGTGACTAATACTAAACAACAACAAAAAATCAAAAATCCAAAAGAGAACTTATCCCAGACAAAAAGAATAGAATTCTAAAACAACTGGTAGAAAACATTAAAAATCAACTAGAAATATGCAATTTATAAACAAAGGAGGCCAGGCGCGGTGGCTCAAGCCTGTAATCCCAGCACTTTGGGAGGCCGAGACGGGCGGATCACGAGGTCAGGAGATCGAGACCATCCTGGCTAACACGGTGAAACCCCGTCTCTACTAAAAAAAAAATACAAAAAGCTAGCCAGGTGAGGTGGTGGGTGCCTGTAGTCCCAGCTACTCGGGAGGCTGAGACAGGAGAATGGCGTAAACCCAGGAGGCGGAGCTTGCAGTGAGCTGAGATCCGGCCACTGCACTCCAACCTGGGCAACAGAGCGAGACTCTGTCCCCCCCAAAAAAAAGAAAAAACAAAACAAAAAAACAAAGGAAGGGCTCTACTGTAGTAAGCCATATAAATATGTTTACCTTTAAATATGCTGTTTCTCCAATACAAATTGGGTCAAATGGCTGCTTCTCATGGCTCTTGGCTCCAAAAGTTACAGTTCCAGAAAGACTAATTTCCATTGATTTTGGGAACTTCTGGCCTAAAACACAAATATACCAATCAACTATTCTAAATCAAGTAGATTCTACAGTAAATGTAAAGAAAAAAGAAATCAATAAACAAAACTTGCTCACCAATAATCCAGATCAATAAGCTTTTCTCTCGAAATACTTCGAGCTGGCCAAAACTAGTTTTGTATTCCAAATGTGTAATTGGACCTCTTTAAAAAGAAAGGGACAAAATAGAAAAAGATCACAGATATAATAGTTTTGAGATCTAAGTCAAACTTGGCCACTGTTACTTAATACAAGGACAGCATAAAAGCAGATCTGTATTCAAGTTTGCAGAATAGAAAAAATAGTGAATATCAAATCTTGAAAAACAACAAAACACACATAAACATTTTTGGTGATGATGTGTATTTCATTATTAGTCCTTAAGACAACTATGAAATCATACAAAATGTATTAATACAGTCACATGGGTTGCTATAACATTAAGACTATGATTTTACTACATATGTAGATATACTTTGACAAAAAACTGTGCTGCAGAATAAATTTAAAAGTAGAACTGATAATAAAGTAATATTATAATTGGCTAATTCACCAGGTTGTTGACAGTTTGGTTTGACTTGTATACGGAAAAATTGCTAGAAATAAATCCAGTAGAAAA
This sequence comes from Trachypithecus francoisi, assembly GCF_009764315.1. NCBI lineage: Eukaryota > Metazoa > Chordata > Mammalia > Primates > Cercopithecidae > Trachypithecus > Trachypithecus francoisi. Next base: position 47,976,350 of record NW_022681468.1, read on the forward strand.
ATAATTCCTGAGGAAGCTACATTGGTTTAAGTGTATAATTTACTAATAAGTTTTACTAGAAAGATAAAGGCATATTTAAAGGGAAACAGTTATTTTTATGACTATATCATGAAAATCAGCATTCATTTGAATAGAACAAAATTATTCAGACCTTAAAAATAACGTAAAAGAGAAAGACAATTTATTGTGGAGCAGTGGGAATGTATTAAGGAAGACAGAAATTATGGCAATACAGATTTTATTCCTACCTATTGTAAAAAGGTATATGAGCTTCACAGAATTCAAAATTATTTTTTACACTTTCGTGAAGTTTTAAATTAATGGTTATTCTTAGTTGTACTTCTTCCTCCTTCATTTGATAAAATCCCAAAATTGGTGGGACAGGGACCTAAAAAGAAACATAAATGTCTATATAATTCTCAGGTTAATGGGTCTAAAACACCAAAAGTAACTGAGAAGAGTTACTTTTAATGACTTAGAGGTTATTCCAAGTTGTTTTAGTAACAGCAATGATGAATCTACATTCGTTATAAGGATAGGGATTCTTCTTTCTGTTTTCAGAGATAAGAAAAGTGCTTTACAAAGGTGTACAATGCATTCTTATTCCTATACTTGCTCATCCAGGCTCCCCGTCTCCATGTTCTCTGACCTGCAGCATATGGTATGCAATAGGCGTGCAGCAGGCACTGCCAATCTGCCCACAGCTCTGTTGCTCCAGTTGAATCCCATGAGTTCTCCAATCCCCTCGTTCGGCAGTAACTTACTTGGGTGGTCATCAATAACTGACTGAAGGAAACAACTTGTAGGCTGGGGTGAGCCAACCATTATTTCTGGTACATGTGAAGTAAGACACAGAAAGACTACTTATACAGTGCAAGCCCTACAGCTGTAAGGTGATGTGTAAGCAGAGAAAGCCAGCTGAAAGAGGAGACTGAGAAGCAGACATGTGACAGACAAGGTGGACCTTGAGTACAGGCTGATAAGAACTGTGTCTGCTTCTTTTCTTATTCTTAAATGGCAATGAGACTGCCTATTGCATTCTCAAAATAAATTCGCTCTACTTAAGCTAGCTTGAGTAGGTTTTTCTAACCTACTCATCCACAACTAGGACAAGAGATAAATGGTATAGTAGAAAAGAGGTTTGGGAGTCTGAAAAATTGGGGTTCAAATCCAGGCAGTGCCATTTATCAACTATAGACCTCGTGCAAGTCATTTCACTTCTTGGTGACTCTCCTGAGCTGTAAAATGGGGATAATGTCTAATTAAAGGTTGTTACCAGTACTACAGTACTAGAGAAAATACATGTAACGTGCTTAGGACAATGTCTAACACACAAGCAGTTATTCAATAAATAAATAGATATGAATAATAATATATATTTGTAATTCAGGTTGCCTGCAATGAGGGGTATTTTATTATGTTCATGGTTAAAACCACTACTAAATCATACCAAAATCTATCCCATGACCGTGAACATTTTTAGGGAACATTAAAAAAAAAAAATTCAATTATTTTGAAAGCTATTTACAAGTAGTTACCAACACCAAAGATAAGAGGTATCTCATTCAAAGAAGTGAATCTTTTTTTTTTTTTTTTTTTTTGAGATGGAGTCTCGCTCTGTCGCCCAGGCTGGAGTGCGCTGGTGCAATCTTGGCTCACTGCAACCTCCACCACCTGGATTCTCCTGCCTCGGCCGCCCAAGTAAGTGGGACTACAGGCGCAAGACACCATGCCTGGCTAACTTTTTGTATTTTTAGTAGAGACAAGGTTTCACCATGTTGGCAGGCTGGCCTTGAACTCCTGACCTCAAGTGATCCACCCGCCTCAGCCTCCCAAAGTGCTGGGATTACAGGCATGAGCCACGGTGCCCGGCCTAAATCTTCATCTTCATTCATCAATTATTGTCTGATAAATAGAACTTTTTCTAAGTTCTCATACCAAGAGTATGAATCATTTACTTATCAATAGTATTTATGAATATAAAGATCAGCAAACTCTCAACTATTCTAGGGTTGTTTACCTGGGAAGTGTAGTAGCATAAGTTGAATGACTCTAAAGGTGGAGTGAATGGAAATTTGTAAGGCCCACTAAATGCAGAGTCATCCATTGCATCAATACTACTAGAAGTCAGAATTGCAGAGTCAAGAGAAGTTACACAAGGATGAACTAGAATATCTTGAAGTGGAGATCCATTGGTAGGGAGATTCAAGCTGATGGTAACATTTGGCATGATTCCTTCCAAATCACACTGAAATGCAAACAGAAAGATTATCACCAAAATCTCAGAAGCAAATGTCTGTTTCAGGCTTCTCAAAATTTATCAAAGTCATTTTCCCCAATTAACTCACTTTTCTCTAGCTATTATTCTCTTTACGTTCTGTGTTATTAATGGTTTTATCATGTTCTTACACACCCAAGCCAGAGACCAGGAGGGCCCTCATAGACTCCATAGCTTATCTCTAAAGCTCTTACAAAGATAATTTAAATCTGCTGAATTTTCTCCATTCCTGTTGAACCACATTAATGCGGGCCCTTACAATTTCTGCCACAGCCCACTAAATATTTCTGGACTTGTTTTCCTATAATCGGTCCTCTAATCCTCCATCCTCCTAGCTCTCCATGCCAGAGCTATCTTAATGAAACATAATTTTTATTATACTTTTTCCATGCTCAAATCCTTTCAGTGATTCTACTTCAATTCTGAATTACTTGTAAAGCCTTTCATTGTTTGGCTCTTATCTACCTCCTTTTTATTTTCCTTCAGCTTTTAAGTTTTGGGGTACATGTGCAGGATGTGCAGGTTTGTTACCTAGGTAAATGTGTACCATGGTGTTTTGTTGCACAGATCATCCCATCACCTAGGTATTAAGCCCAGCATCCATTTGCTGTTCTTCCTGATGCTCTCCCTCCCCTAACCTCCCCAACTGACAGGCCCCAGTGTGGTCGTTCCCCCACTGTGACCGTGTGGTCTCGTCATTCAGCTCCCACTTATAAGTGACAACATGTGGTGTTTGGTTTTCTGTTCCTGCATTAATTTGCTGAGAATAATGATTTCTAGCTCCATCCATGTCCGTGCAAAGGACATGATCTCGTTCCTTTTTATGGCTGCACAGTATTCCATGGTGTATATGTACCACATTTTCTTTATTCAGTCTATCATTGATAGGCACTTATGTTGATTCCATGTCTTTACTATTGTGAATAGTGCTGCAATGAACACACGTGTGTATGTATCTTCATAGCAGGATGATTTATGTTTCTTTGGGTATATACCCAATAATGGAATAGCTGGGTCAAATGCTATTTCTGCCTCAATGTCTTTGAGGAATTGCCACAGTCTTCCACAATGGTCAAACTAATTTACACTCTTACCAACACCGTAAAAGTGTTCCTTTTTCTCTGCAGTCTTGTGAGCACCTGTTGTTTTTTAACTTTAATAATAGTCATTCTGACTGGTGTTGGATGGTATCTCATTGTGGTTTTGATTTGCATTTCTCAAATGATCAGTGATGTTGAGCTTTTTTTCATGTTTGTTGGCTGCATGTAGGTCTTCTTTTGGCAAGTGTCTGTACATGCCTTTTGCCCACTTTTCAATGGGGTTGTTTTTTAATCTACCTCCTTAATAATTTTCTACCCTGCAACTTACATGTAGTCATATTGGATTCTTGCATTTTCCTAAATAAACCATACTGTCTTATACCTCCAAATGCACCTTTGCATGTGCTATTCCTTCCCAGCTGCAATGTTTTCTCCCTGCAAATGCTTTCATTCTTCATGTCTTAGCTCATTTGATGCTCTCTGTGAAGTATTACACTCTGTATCACCTCTACAGCCTACCTTTGCTATGTAGAGAAGCCCAGGATCTTCTTCCCTATGTAGTCTGGGTTAGTTTGCCAATGAGAGGTACTCATGAGAGATTCACAAGGGAAAAGAGAAAAGGAAGTAACTTTTCTTGAAAGTTCCTTGAAGCCAGATAGGTCAGCTTCTCAAACCTGTCCTTGAACTCCTACTTCAAGGCCAAAGTGGCCAGATGCTACACTTCTGTGGACCTTTCCTTGAATTTCCTCTGTGAGGTCATTAACAGACAGATATGACAGTTTCTCAGACTTCTTTGTGAACTTTTGATTTGACTATCTCCTCAGAGACTGTTTCTGAAAGGCTATAGCTAGAGGATCAAAGACTTATTTCCTCAGTGCTTCTTGAATAAGCCCTAATTTCTATGTTAAACATCTTTACTCCCATAAATCTTATAGTGGCTTCTTCTGGCCCAACCAGACTGACATACTTTACTTGTGTTTGTGTAGGTAGTCAGGGTCTTTGTACCTCTCTCTTGAAATTCACCTCTATTAAAGCCTGGATCAAACTGACCAACTGAGCCCCATAATAATTATTGGTATCTTCTGTTTCACCAGAACTACACAATATTTTAAGAGTTAGTGAACTCTGAAAGCATAACTCTTAGCTCCTAATGCACTATCATATACATAGATTGTACCATGCATTAACTGTCCACTATCTACAGGTATCTGGTCCATTTCTCTTTTCAAGCTTTAAATTCTTTGAAACAAGAATTGTTACATTTTTCTTAGTATCTCTAGTGCCTGACACATTTCTATGCATAGAAAACAGTAATAAAAAATGTTTGCTGAGTGGCTATCTTTTTCTAATTATAAACCTACTTTTGTTTTCAATTTCTAACATGAAATGTTTCACTTTTAATGTTTTATCTAATATTTGACATGTGTGGGAATTCATTATGTATCTGCTATACAATGTAAGTACTTAGCAGGCAGGCATTACGAAGAGTACTACATATAATTAGTGCCTTTATAAGGTCTGTCAGTGACAATTACAACAATGTTAGTCACATTAAAAATAAATATGCCATATCATCTTACTTTAAAACTTAAAAAAAAGCTTTAGGGTTTTAACTTTCAAACCATCTGCTATTTTCTATATGTGAACTAATAAGAACAAATGAAAAGTAGTTTTGTTTTTGATAGATATTTATGGAGACAAAATAAGCAAACATCAATAGTAAATACCATTGTAATTTAATAATATTTATACTTAATTTATACTAAGTATAAACTGAATATTATTAAATTACAATGGTATTTACTCTTAACATTTGTAAAGGGTCAGAGAAACATCAGCCATCATGGAACCCGCCAATGAATCTATCTGGGCACTTAAAATGCCGGATCACCAGTTATTTACTATAGGATGAGAACATCCATTCTAGAAGGAATTGGTGTACTACCCTTTAAACCAATCTGGCATATGTAAACCCAACTTTAGCAATAAAAGTTATTAAAGAAAAAAAAAGGCACCTAAGAGTTTATCTCATTTTAAAAATGAGAAAAGATTCACAAAATTGTGTAACTTTCTAAAGACATACAGAAAATTACTGGAAGAATGAGGTCTAGAACTTTGGACCACTGGCCTTTGGCTCTGGTTTTCTACCAGAGTAGGATAAAATGAAGATGATTATTTCCATTTACAATGGGCTTCACAATAAAATTCCTTTAAACAGTAAGTTTCGGAAGTACTTAAAGAATGTCTGGCTAACAGTTATATTATGTACATACAACCTTAAAGAAACATTTAGCGTGTAGGTTAAGGTATAACCCCTTTTTTTTGCCTTAAGAACATTTTTTAAATAAGAAAATTGCCCATCATGATAATCTGTATCAGGACTAAGAGTAGGAACCAATCTCAAATTCTCCTAAGAGTAAACTGCAGTCAGCCTATCAACGAACAGAGACATTAAATGCCATGGTATTAATTAGCATTATATCATAAATAACGTAGTCCCTATTTATTGCTACAGAATGGAAAAAAAATGGAATTGGTGAATTTTTCTATTTTATTTTTTTTAAGACAGAGTCTACCTCTGTCACCCAGGCTGGAGTGCAGTGGCACAATCTTGGCTCACTGCAGCTTCTGCCTCCCAGGTTCAAGTGATTCTCATGCCTCAGCCTCCTGAGTAGCTGGGATTACAGGCATGCTCCATCACGCCTGGCTAATTTTTGTATTTTTAGTAGAGAAAGGGTTTCGCCATGTTGGTCAGGCTGGTCTCAAACTCCTGACCTCAAATGATTTGCCTGCCTTGGCCTCCCAAAGTGCTGGGTTACAGGAGTGAGCCACTGCGCCGGGCCCTATTTTTCTATTTTCATTTCATTGAACTTATGAGAAAAAAGATTCAACTACTTTAAAACTTAAGAATGACATAATTCATGAACACCTCAATTTTGGAGCCATTTACAATAGTTATTTCTAAGAAAGTGAGTAACTGGAGTGTATTTTTGACCACGATAGATATGAGTTTAAAATAGGCACAAAAACTTTTACATAACTTTAACGTTAAACAGGATAAAAAAAAAAGATAGACCCAATATTTCCGTCAGGACTGTTCTAATTCTCTGCTCTTGAACTCTAGTTTTATCTATCAGATTTATCTACAGCCACACATTAAATTTGACATATAAAAAATATACGTAACTGCAGGGAATAAAGGAAGAAAGAAAAATAAAGAAACAAGAATACTATTAATATAAACTTGTAGAAAGTTTACCTGGAGGATTTTATTTTCAATCATTATTCAACATGGCATTAATCACCACTAACTGTATTGTTATTTCCATTGTCTTCTCCTATTTTCTATCTCTACAGAGAACCCAATATTAATCTAATGACTTATTTAAATAAGAGTCCTTCAATATAATTTTAGATATGTCAGAGATGTCAATTTCACCCCCTAAAGAAAATGGAAAATAGGAGTGGTGACTTTAAAGTATGTTCTGAAGTTATTTGATGTTATTCTTTTCATAAGTAGAGCTTAATTCCATGCCCCTTGAATATGGACCACTTAATGACCTGCTTCTACTGAACAGAAAGTAGTGGAAGTGTAACCTCCCAGGCTAGGTAATAAAAATAATCGCTTCTGCCTGGCTATCCGTCTCTCTCTCTCCTCTCTCTCTCTCAGATCATCTGGTCTGAGGGAAGCCAGTCACCAAGTGTGAGGACACTTAAGCAGCCAGTTGAGAAGTCCATGTGGAAAGGAACTAAGGCCTTCCTCCAATAACTAGGACCAACTTGTTAGCCATGTGAGTGAGTCATCTTGCAAGTAGATTTTCCAGGCTCAGTCAGACCTTCAGATGCCTATAGTCTCAACTGACAACCTGACTGCAACTTCATGAGTGACTCTACACTGAAAGTTCCCAGTGTAGAGTTTCCCCACAGAAACTAGGAAAATAATAAATGTCTATTTTGGGGACAATGAGACAATTCTTTACTCAGCCACAGATAACTAAGATAATTGGTAAGGAATACAAAAAGACAACATAAAATTTTACATGAGTCTCCCATTTAACAACTGCTGCCTAAGATGAAAATAAAAAATGTTATTTAAAACACAACTAGCAAATTTAACTTTCTCCATATGTTAAATAAAACAATAAAGCAAATACCAGAGAAAAATCTCACCTTGCAAGTCACTGTTCCAACAACTTGCCATGTATCCGCTACACCCTGTTTATCATACTGCATGGATTTTACCTTTTCAGTGATAGAAATAGAAACTTGTGGTTTTCCTTTGTACGTTCCAGTTTTCCAAGCTGGCTGTTTTTGTGGCTGAGTCACAGATGCAAAATTGGTATTATCTAATGAATTCTGTAAGTTGGCATCTAATAAAGTGCCAAATGGGCAAGCCTGCAGAAGCAAGTCAGGCAACTGGCTCAATTTTGTATTTAGCTCAGAGTCATTTTTTTGACCTGAATAAAGAAAATCCTGTATCCCAAAAAGAAATTCAAAGCCTTGTGAAACTCCACTAACACTAATTAATGGCGGACGAGGGGACAGAGTTTGTTCAACTAGTGGAACACAAGCATATATAATGTCATTCTTCAGAAAAGCAACAACTGGCCAGAGTTCTTCACCTCCTATCAAGAGTCCATAAATGGATGTTTTATTGATGCGTGAACAACTATCACGACTCTCAACAAAGTCTTTATCATCATCCAATAATCTAAGTTCAAAGAGCAGTGCTTTAAGAAAGGGACCATCTTCGGGAATAGGCACATAACTTGCTCCATTGAAGACTCTGGCTCGTTTTTCAACAGTTGGATACCGCCTGCATTATGGAAACAGAAACATTGTAAGTGATTCTTCCAAGTAAAACCAAGATGAAAGAATTTTTTAAAAACTCCCAAATATAAGGCAAACAGTAATAATAATAAAATACATGAGAAACAAATACATACACACAACCACAAATGCCAACAACCAAAAAATTATAATGCCCATTAAGTTACTATTAGAGTAACTTTCATATTTGGTATATAATCCGTTATTGAAAATGCTTAATTCAATTTAGTTATTTAGTTTAGGTAGAGTACATGATTCTAATTCAAAATCCTTGTCTCTCAGCCACTCAGATATCATCTTAGTCAGCAAGGAGTATATACTTGAACCATTTTAGGCATCTGTAATAACTTTTTTTTCTTCTGATTCTGTCTTAATAGCTACAGCAGGACTAACAAAGTGGTTCAATTTAACCCTCCACAATTTTGGATTCATTAGTTGAGATGGTACAATTTTAAAAGGAATGTTCTATTCTACTCAACCTATAGTGAATGACAGGTACCCTGAGTCTTCTTGCCAATCCCTACAAAAACAAGGAAGATCATTTTAGTAATAATGGTTTATCTCTATGGCCCTGGAAGATACTTTTAGGTAATAAAAAAGAATAGGCCGGGCGCGGTGGCTCAAGCCTGTAATCCCAGCACTTTGGGAGGCCGAGACGGGTGAATCACGAGGTCAGGAGATCGAGACCATCCTGGCTAACACGGTGAAACCTCGTCTCTAGTAAAAATACAATTAGCCGGGCGAGGTGGCGGCGCCTGTAGTCCCAGCTACTCGGGAGGCTGAGGCAGGAGAATGGCGTGAACCCGGGAGGCGGAGATTGCAGTGAGCTGAGATCTGGGGCGACAGAGCGAGACTCCGTCTCAAAAAAAAAAAAAAAAAAAAGAATAAAATCAGAATGTTTTTGCATGTGCTAAGTTGAACAGTAAGCAATTACTAATTTATCTTTTCTTTGGTTGGAAACAGATGTTTTTGCTTATTTACAGAAATCTGTTAGATCACAGTTTCTCAGTTCCAAAATATGTACTTTTCCTCATTCCTTCTATCTCCACTCCAAAGTCCAGAACAATGTCATTTATCAGCTGTTAACTTTTGAGTAAATCACTTAACTTCCCTTAGCCTATCTTCTTGTTTGTAAATAAAAGGGTGGCAACAAATCAGCAGTTTTTACCGAGAGTCAAAAACATACCTGGCTAAAACAGTTTTTGCTAAAAAATATTGATGTTTACTAATATTTTAAAAATATATAAGAATGTATTCAAAGTTATCTATATGTAGGCTGGGTGCAATGGCTCACCCAGCACTTCGGGAGGCTGAGGTGGGCAGATCACTTGAGGGCAGGAGTTTGAGACCAGCCTGGCTAACATGGTGAAACCCTGTCTTTACTAAAAATACACAAATTAGCTGGGTGTAGTGGTGCATGCCTGTGATCCCAGCTACTCGGGAGACTGAGGCAGGAGAATCTTGAACCCGGGAGGTGGAGGTTGCAGTGAGCTGAGCCGAGATCTTGCCACTGTACTCCAGCCTGGGCAACAGAGTGAGACTCCATCTCAAAAAGAAAAAAAACAAACAAACCACAAAACAAACAAAAAAAAAACCACCGACCAACCAAAAAAACCCAAAAGCAGTTACCCATGTGTAGGTAAGTCTCACTTACATTCTGATGCATTTTCTTGATTGAGAAAGGGGAAGAATCAGGTAGCACACCAGTACTGACATGGCATAGCAGGTTAATGCCATTTATTTATCTAAATCTCTGCATATGAATAGTAGAGCTCTCTGGACTAAACTGTAGTCCAATCTCTTATTATCTAATTTTCTAGAGGATAATTAAAGTTCTTAAGTATAAAAATTTCACAACTGCCTGTGAAGATCAGTTAATCTGGGACCTTATACAATGTCTCAATATGTGTTCAATGAATATTTTGTTGGATGACTCAACCTATAATTTCTAATTTATTATATGCTTTTTCTAAACAGGATTCAAAGCTTAAATGAGTCTACCAACTATGGGGTATGATACTGACCTAAGCCAGAGGTATCTGGATGCTATTATTATCTGGAAAGGAAACCTTTAAACCAGAATCTTAACCAAGTTTTGTTATGGGAAATAAGTACTTAGATAGAGAAAATATCATTTGCCTTCTTAAATCTTAAATATTGGCCACTTATTGACACTTATAACATGTCAGTGCATATCTGTGTAGCTCTAACACCTGCCCGAAGAAGTTAGAAAACTGAAAATATAATAAAATTTAACTAAGTCATTCAATGATACAGAATTAAATTATTTGAACCCAACTTGCTACCTCCATAAATGTATTGAAAAGCCCATCCAGACCTATCTGACTTTTTATTCTGAAATAATATCCTGAGCATAGTTAAAAGTCATTCTGAAAACTAGGATTTAAGAAACTTATTTTTTTAAGCAGTAAAAAGTTTACCTCTATGAGATATTAAGGTAAGCTACAAAAGCAACAGATATGTTATTGGCACAAGAAAGACAAAGTACTAGAACTGAGACAAACCAACCTTTATATGAGGAGACATAACTAACATTATCAATAGCCTCACAAATTAATGAAGACATGACATACTGCTCAAAAGATGGTGTCAGAAAAACTGATCCACAGTACAGAGAAAAACGAAATGGGATTCCTACTTAACGCCATATCCAAAGATGGACTACATATGGGTTAAAGACCTAAATGTAACAGATGAAATTATACAGTTAAGAGAAGATACTGTAGGAAGATATTTTTGGGAAATATGGGTAAGAAAAAACTTCAACAAATTCCCAAAAGCGACTACTTCGATTGCATCAAAATTAGTGATTTCTGTTTAATCAAGGGAAACATAAAGTTAATTGACGATGGTAAAATTAAAGAAAATATCAGTACTTTCTAAAAATGACATAGGACTAATATTAAGAATACAAAACAAACTACAAATTCAGAGGAAAAAAGTAAGCAACTTTGAAAGAAAAAAAGACATGTACAGGCAGTTCACAGTAAAGGAAACTTAAAGGACTAACAATCATTATTACACACAGAAATGCAAACAAAAATAAGATGTCCTTTACTGGCAAAAATTAAATGTTAGGAAAGAATGGAGATATAGGAACTCCTTCTTGCTGCTGGTGAGTGCGTAGGTGGGTGAAAGTGCAGATTATTTGGCAGTCTTTAGTCAAAATTGGCATAGACATGCCCCATGGACCAATTTGAGGATGCATACTTTGGCAGTGTTCTTTGGAGGCAAATTTGGGAGAGGTCGTCACTAGGGAAAGGGGATAGGTAAAATGTGTAGGATGTGAACCACGGAGTACTACAGAGCAAGAAAAAACAATGGCCTAGATTTGCACTGTCCAACACAGTAGAACTACCCACATGTGGCTATTTAAACTTAAATAAAAATTAATTAACATTACCCAAAAGTAACAATTGAGTTCCTCAGTTATGCTAGCTGCAGTTCAAAAGCTCAATAGGTACTTGTGGCTAGTGGCTACAGTATTAGCCAGTACAAATTAAGAACATTTCTCCTTTCCATCATCATAAAGAATTCTATTGGGCAAGCTGCCTTAGATGAACACAAAGTATCATGGATGTTTCTTTAAAATAGTGCTGAGAAATCTGACAAATGTAACATTAGGAAGTGAAGTCTAAAGCACATTTAATTATGTAATTTGAAAAATGCATACAATGAAAAAGGGTAACATCCAAGACGTAAGAGCTACCTGTCAAGGGGAGGGGAACGGCAGTTAGAATAGGTAACCAAAGGGAATATGTAACCAAAGTAAAATGAGAGATACTTTGGATGGACTGATGCTCCTGGTAAAGTATGTACTAAAGAATATATATAATCTCCTGTATTTGAGGTCCAACAACAAATGTTGGGGTTAGTGTCAGCCAGAAATCCTGCGGGGAAATGGTAAACTCCAACTCTGATGCCCTCAGGAACAAAAACTGTTTAGGTTGCAAAGAAGGAATTTTTCATATCCTCATTGCCAACCAATTTTCATTTAAAATTACAATCATTTTTTTTCTGCCTCGATCTCAATTCTACTATGGTGCTACTTCACTATAAGCTTTCTTCAGGGAAGAACGAATTGTGACAAAAAAGAACTATCAATGGCCAGAGAAAAAAAGGTGAACAGACCCAGTCGATTGCCACAACATTTTACAATGAGTTACTGTATAATTCTCTTAACAGAGCTATTTTGATTACACACGGCAAATTCTAAAAGTGGGACCAGATCAACTTAACACAATATATGAAAAAGTGAATTAATTTTTTTGTTTCTATTTTCTTCAACAATTAGGAACTGTAAACAGATGATTTCTACCAATGACACAAATTCACAGGATAAAAATGAAAGTCTGGGTTGGGCACGGTGGCTCACGCCTGTAATCCCAGCACTTTGGGAGGCCAAGGCGGGTGGATCACGAGGTCAGGAGATCGAGACCATCCTCGCTAACATGGCGAAACTCCGTCTCTACTAAAAATACAAAAAATCAGCTGGGCGTGGTGGCGGGCGCCTGTAGTCCCAACTACTCCGGAGGCTGAGGCAGGAGAAAGGCGTGAACCTGGGAGGCAGAGCTTGCAGTGAGCCGAGATCGCGCCACTGCACTCCAGTCTGGGGGACAGAGCGAGACTCCGTTTCGAAAAAATAGCAATAATGACAACAAAAAAAAGTCTGATGCAACTTAGCATGGATTTTTCAGTAGAATAAAATGTTCCCGAATGATTTTGTCAATGCATGTTGAAAAATCTGAAACATGTTTAGTGCTCAGTAAATTTTCTACGTTTACCCTTAGTCATCTCCATTGTAATCCTAAGCAGACGGAGGTCATTTTAAAATCCAATACTAATACTAAATATACACCGTAATACTTAATATGTACGAGTCATCAACTCAATTCTCATAACACTTTAAGGCAGGACTATTAAAATCTCCATTTAACAGACAAAACAGAGGTCTGTTAACTGGCTAGCCCAAGGTCACGCAGCTATTCGTGGCCAGGCAAACCTGGGCCACGAAGCACCACAAAACTATGCTACTTCATCGATCAGGATTCAGATTTGCATTTACCTGGAGAATCTCACGGTGCCACAAAGTGGAGTTCCCGGTTCGTGACTTATGAGCCACACTGCCCGCTGCGCCATGGTAAGTCAGTAAAGCATCAGCTCATCTCATAATTAAGGTCGCCACCGAGGAATAGTGCAGACCGGCTTTCTCAGACGGACTCTTACCAGAAGCCCCGAGGCTCATCTTGCGCCACAAACCGGTCGCGCTCAGCAGACAGGTTATTTTTAGGTGAGGTGACTAACACTTCTGAGTCACTCTAGCCCAACACACACCACAAAAAGTTCTAAGAACCCCAACCTATAACGTTGAGAAATCTACCTATCCCCAGCAGCTCCGGTATTTTCTTCCTCTAAATTCCACTTCCGGAATGGTGGCCCGCAAGGATCAAAGTTCCTCATATACCGTAGCGTCGAGACTCCTTTCGGATTGCCGGCCGCTAGTTTTCTTCGCTGGCCCCTCCCGACAACCTCCGGGGCGCGCGCAGTTCCACTTCCGGCGTATGAGGCGGTGACAATGGGAGCAGCGCGGGTGGCGCCGGGAGGCAGCTGACAGGCGTTTGCGGCTTCGCTTCATGGCAGCTCTCCCGCCCCGCCTGGGATCTGTGGGGAGTGGGGGAGCCCGCGGCGGCCCGGAGCCAGGGTTGGCGAGCCGAGCGGAGACCTGTGCGCCGCGCCTCTGAGGCGCAGCATGTGAAGCGGAGACGGCATCCAGTGCAGGGCGAGCCTCTCAGCCGGCCGGGATGGCTACCACGGCCGAGCTCTTCGAGGTGGGCCCCGGCGGCTCTTCAGGGAGTGGCAGGCTCGGGGGGGTTTGCAGGCAGCTAGGTGGGCGGGCCGAGGAGCGGGCGTTTGCCGGCTACCCAGGAGGAGCACTCGGGAGAGAGATGCGAAACTGAAGGGTTGGGGTGGCAGCTCCGTGTTAGCGCGGGCGGAGCGTGAAATGGGGGAGGGGTGCTTGGGGCCGAGGTGGGTTGGGCAACCGGTCGGCCGAGAGGGGAAGCCGGGTGCCCGAAGGGAGGAGGGTTGGTTTTCTCTGTGGGGGTAAGAGGGGGAGTCTGGAAGGTTCGGGTGTTGGAAGATGTCTACTCGGGATGAGTAGTGGGAAGGGCTGACTCAGGACGAGGAAAGAGAGCCAGGAGCCTCAGGTTGAGCGAGTCTTGTCGCTGGGATTCTTGCGGGAATAATAGCAGGAAGCCACTTAAGATCGTGCCTCTTGGGGGCTTCTCGTTTTGAATAATTATTCCATTAGTAAGGCTGCAGGTGGCATTCATAGGCCTGCCAGTTTAACCTTACATTTGAAAAGGCTGGGACAATTTTTTTTTTTTTTTGGTACAATAAAGGCCTACTTATCTCTTTCGACTGAAGGGAGGCAAAATTCAAGTGAACACTTTATTTCGTATAATACATAATAATATACTGAAAGCATTTACGTGTATTATAAAATAAAACCAAAATGAACACTTCGTTTCATATATATAATGCACCTTAAGTGTATTATATTCATTTACGTGTATTATAAAATCACCTAACTGCAAGCTAGAGAATCCTTAATACGTAATAGTGAGAATACTGTCTTTCCTCGAGCGTTTTCAGTATCTAAACCTTAAAATTTAATTTCGTGAAGTCTGGTGTAAGAAGCTGTGATAAAAGTTTGAGATAATAGAATAGGAAAACTAATGGGACTACAAAACAATGAAACTTATAAAGCATCTCCTTTTGTGAAATAAATGAAAACACACAAGAAAAAGGAAAGAAAGACCCCTTTTGTGTGTGTGTGCTTGTATTTCACATTGAATAACAAAAGTATAATAATTGAGAAGACTGTAATCCACAATAGGGAACGTCTCCATAAGTGAAAATGGTATCCTTTTTCTGCCTAAGATTCAGCAGTTTTTGTGGCTTACAATTTGAATGCCACAGTTTTAATAAATGGAACTTTACATTTGTTATTGTTACTATATTTTGCATATCAGTCAGCTTTCGGATATATAGTGCTTTTTTTGAGGAATAATATATGTTATTGTTATAATAAGCTGTAATAAGACAGTAATTTGTGAATGAAGGATCGTAATTACAAGAAAGACTTCAGAGATACTGTATTTTCTCAGTTAAGTGTTGGGAGATAAGCTACATTAATTTCTGTAATTCCAAAATTGTGCCATCTGTTTATTGACACAAGATCGGGGAGATGCTTTTCCTGCTAGGAACTTTTACTGTGTCCCTGGGTACTAAGTAGTGCTGTGGTTCCTTGTTTTATTTTTCACATCTTATAGAGGGAGAACACGATGAAGTTGTATGAGATCTTCAATTAATGTATTTGCTGACAAGCCAGGTCTTAACAGAAAACTATTATATATGTTGTCATACAGTTCATAAGACATTATCCTTTGAGTTAATCCAGTTCCAGTTGTACCTTGGACCATCTTATGTATATTTTTATTTAAATATTTGACCGCATTATTTCGGTAACTTATTTGGAAATATGTTTGATTTTTTTTCTCCCTCTCCCTGGTGGGGAAGGGGAGGAGGTGGGGAAATATATATTTTGCTTTCTGGGGTCCTGCCATTAGGTTGAGTAGTTAAACCAGATTAGGATTTAACGTAATTTAGTGACTCTAGTTACATGGTAGCCAGTAAGATTCAGTGATAATAGAGACAGTAGCCCTTAGACTACCCTTAGGCCAGAGGGTTTTTAGAACAAATTTAAACATATATATAGATGGTAAAACTTATGTGACTTTTTTTCTTGACTATGTGTAGCTTGTTGCTTCGTCAAAATTAAAAGCATAATAGTTATAATTAAATTTTAGTAGTTATAATTAAGTGCATTTATTTTTTCTGGTACTGCTATGAATCCAGCCCTACAGTGGACTCTACTCTTGAGTAAGTTTTCATCCCCAAGTGAAAAGTTGATGTCTTGGCGTTGGAGGGAAGAGGAAAATCAAATCTTGTCACTGCTCAGTTTCCTGTAGCTACTGCCATAGCATCTAGATTGTAGTACAAGTCAAAGGAAGTATCTTTTTCCCCTGCTTCCCTTTCTTAGTCCCAGCTGGAGAACTGTGGAAAACAGAAGGCAGGATGTAGTCAAGGATGTTTGGTTTTTATTCATCCTGATTTTCATGCACTATTAAATAGAATTGTACTTTCACTTTTCATGTTAAGAGAAGTTAAATGAAAACAAAATTAAGCTTTTGAATCCATGAAATTTCATTGTGTTAACTATGCTTCTTTTAAAATCTTATTGGTCCCATGACACTTAATGAAAACAACTTCATATAACAAAATCGGACTGTAATATATTTCCTCAGTTGACCGAAATGATTTAGTAATAGATGATTTGGCTATTGTAATAGTGTATATCCTGAAAGTTTCTCGGAATACCTTCTTAGTTTCAACTTTTGTTGACAGATCTTTCTGAAAAGATCCGTGTACAGTGTTTTTAAATCTTCTCAGGATAGATACTCTGAATAAGGATTCTTACCTGGTGTAGATAAATTGTATCTTCTACATATGCAAAGTGGCTGGGCTCAGAAATTCCTTTTTAAATTTTCTTTTCTTTGTTTTTGAGACACGGTCTTGCTCTATTGCGCAGGCTGTAGTGCAGTTGGGTAATCACTGCTCACTGCAGCCTCTACCCTCCAGGCACAATCCAGCCTCCCACCTTAGCCTCCAGAGTAGCTGGGACTACAGGTGCCTGCCACCACGCCCAGCTAATTTTTAAAATTGTTTTGGAGAAAAAAGGTTTCACCATGTTGCCCAGGCTGGTCTTGATCTCCTGGGCTTAAGCAGTCTGCCCACCTTGGCCCCCCAAGGTGCTCGGATTACAGGTGTGAGCCACCATGCCCCTCCAGAAGTTCTTTTTATGTTGTTGCAAATATTCCTTTCTCCTTTTATTGTACTACCGAGGACATTCTTTTCTCATTTGCTTATTTTTTCCCCATAATTTTTCAAGAATCTTCCCTTTTCTCTGTTTAGACTACCGTTATGGGAGAGTTTGTGGTTAATAACTAGGGTTAATTATTCATTCATTCTACAAATATTTGTTGAGTACCTATAAGGTTCAAGGTAAAGTTCTTGAACTTTATCTGCATGCCTCAAAGGGCATGCCATAGAAATATTAATCCTACGAGATGTGTCGCAAAAAAACTAACAGGGTTCAGTGGCCAAATAACTTATGGAAATGAGCATAGTCTGTTTCCTTGGAGATTTGCAGTGTACCTTAATATGTTAGAGATGACAAGTCCATTTCCCAAACTTTTTTCACCATGAGACTCTTTTCTTTTTTTAAGAGACTTTTATTTTCTACTGCTTGTTAACTTAATTTTGTGAATTATAAGGTACATATTTTGGAAAATGTTGAGTTAAGTATAGAACCTGTCCTTAGCAAATAGAGGGAGAGAAGGTAGACATATGATACTATACTCTTAAAAATAAGGTTATAAGTGGTTTCAAAGAGGTCTAGATAAAGTGCCATAGGTGTCAAGAGGAAGGGAAGATTACCTCTAGAAGAAAGGATTAGAATTATCTACATAGGAATTATTATCATTTGAATTATCTACAGAGGAAAAATTAGATTTGAGTTTGTGGAACTGGGTGGAGGGACTTTTCAGTAAAGCAGACAATGAAAGCTAAGACATAAAGGGAGGGTTGTAGGCCCTGGAGATGAGGGGAACATTCATTTTGGCTGGAGTATAGCACACATAAAGAGGAGTAGTGGCATGTAAGGTAAATTGGGGTTTAATTTTGGAGATCCTAAATACCAGGATTAAAAATTCATTTTTTTTTCTTTCTGTAAATGTAGGTTCCTTGATAATAGTGCTTGAGGTCAGGTAATTTGGCTGTGATAGTAATGGCTGTTTGACTTCCAAATTAGAGTATAAATATTGAAGAACACATTTTCCCACATTTATTTGTCTCTTAATTTTTCAAACTAAATTACAAAAGCTGTTTAAATAGACTTGTTGAAAATGATGTCTCTTGTTCGATTAGCTAGCCAGGTGTATACTAATGAGCATGAGATATACAAGTAAGGAGCCCCCCGTTAACTGTCAAGGTGCTGAAATGCTATTTATTTTAACCATATTAGTTGTTAAGTGTTTATAGACATTGGCTACCAATTGTAGTGTCATGTATATGATAAAATGTATTCATTCTGCAAACATTGAATGAATGTGTAGGCCAGACATTATTCCAGGTACTAGAGTTAAAAGATGTTGAGTTAAGCATCTGATTGAGGGAGACAGACATGTTAATACATTAAT
Organism: Trachypithecus francoisi; assembly: GCF_009764315.1. Taxonomy (NCBI): domain Eukaryota; kingdom Metazoa; phylum Chordata; class Mammalia; order Primates; family Cercopithecidae; genus Trachypithecus; species Trachypithecus francoisi. The sequence continues at coordinate 47,994,841 of NW_022681468.1, forward strand.
ACAGTGCAGTGGGAGTTAGAATCTTTTCCAGGGATTATTAGGGAAGGTTTCATTTAGTAATGGCATATAGAAATTGGATATTGATGGATGAGTAGAGATTTTTCAAACAGGAGAAGGGTATTCCGAGGCAGAGACACAAGATGACTCCAGTTTGTTGTAAGGTGAGGCAGTTGAGAAGAGTTAGGATGTGTATATGCATATTTTAAGAACAGGGAGTGGTGGCAAGGCATTGAGACCATAGGAGTTCGAGGGCAGTTTTTCGGTTTTTTGTTTTTTGTTTTTGAGAAGGAGTCTAGCTCTGCTGCCCAGGCTGGAGTGCAGTCGCGTGATCTCGGCTGACTGTAACCTCCGCCTCTGGTTTCAAGCTATTCTCCTGCCTCAGCCTCCTGGGTAGCTGGGATTATAGGTGCCTGCCACCATGCCTGGCTAATTTTTTTATTTTTAGTAGAGATGGGCTTTCACTGTGTTAGCCAGGCTGGTCTCGAACTCCTGACCTCATGATCGACCTGCCTCGGCCTCCCAAAGTGCTGGGATTACAAGCATGAGCCACCGTGCCTGGCCAGTTTTTTTTGTTTTTTGAGACAGGGTTTTGCTCTGTCACCCAGGCTGGAGTGCAGTAGTGTAATCACAGCTCACTGCAATGTCGACCTCCTAGGCTCAGGCAATCCTCCCACCTCAGCCTCCCAAGTAGCTGGGACTACAGGCATGTGCCACCATGCTTGGCTAATTTTTTATATTTTGTAGGGACGGAGTCTCACTATATTGCCCAGGCTAGTCTCGAACTCCAGGACACAAGTGATCCTCCCGCCTCAGGCCTCCCAAGGTGCTGAGATTACAGGCATGAGCCACTGGGCCCAGCCCGGGGGAATTTTTAAGAAGGCTTTTTATAGATCATGCAAGAGAGCTGACCTTACTTTTTTTGGGTAAGGGTCAGGAAGACAGGCAATTTTAATGTTAGTGTGAAGAATGGCCTTCAATGGGGGAAGAAATTGTTAGCTGGGAAAATTGGGATCATGGGCAGCCTAACATAATTGTTGTCATTTGGTAAGTGTTCCAGAATTATCTGTTGACTGATTAATCTAGCCAGATGAAATTCTAACCTAATTCAATGGCAACAGAGAAGAAATTTGAAAAGACATTTTGGAGGAAGAATTAAAATAATTCAATTACTGAGGAGTTAAAATTCCAAATTTGTAAACTTTGAAAAGTAGGTGGTTGGTGATTCATTAACTGTGATAGAGAAAATTAGAAGGACCTTTGCAGGGGACAGAAGTAATATTTTAGCAAGACATCGTGGTAAAGAAGTCCACTAGGCAAATGGAAATATGAATTAGTAACTCAGAAAGAGATCACAGTTAGAGATAACAGTTTAGGAAGTCTCACTTTATATGGGTGGTAATTTAGTCAGGAGGTGGATGACATCTCTCAGCTCTGCCCCTTACTAGTTGTGTGATCTTGGCAAGTTACCCAACCTCTTTGTACCTCAATTTTCTTATCTGTAAAATGGGGGAAATAGTAGTATCTACTTCAGAAGGTTTTTTTGATGACTAAATTGAATTGAGAAATTTACATTGCTTAGGAGCATACTATTAAAAGAGTAGTATCCATTTTTAAAAATTAGGTGTCGGTCACTTTTAATTTAAGTGGATTGAGATGAGAACTAGATTAAAGATCTATCAGGGAAGGAGAGCCTTCAGCCTTCTCGGTCTTAGCTGACTCAGAGTAAATGATCCAAGAAGTAGGAGATTATAGTAGGAGAGGATTACAAAAAGGGGCTGTGGAAGGTTATATTTTTCAGGATGGTCACAAGATCTGCCATCCCACATCGTGATGTTTATGCCCCTCCCATAGGGAAGTAGGGTCTCTGCTCACTTCTTGAATCTGTACAGGCCTATGACTATAGAAGTGTTGCTACGTAGTGATTTGCAAGGTTAGGCCCCATAGAGGGCCAGATGTATTACCTTTGATGACCTAACCTCTTGGACTCTAGCAACCACAGCAAGAGAAAGCCCATGCAGCCCTTTTAAAGAACCAAGGCCCTTCACCCTTGGCTTTTGCTGAACTCCCAGCAAACAGTAAACACCAACTTACCATCTTGAAAGAGTATTTTCTAGCCAAGTTGAGCAGCCGCAGCTTATTTCATGTGGAGCAGAGACCAAATTTCCCTGTTGAGCCCACTTCAAATCAGATTTGTGAACAGTATGATTATTGTTATTTTAGGCCACTAACTATTTGAGTGGTTGTTAGGCAGCAATAGATAACTGAAACAGAGGCCAATCAATTTCTTACCTTCTACTGGTGTTAGTGGAGAGAGTGGTAGAGGTAGAGGTTGATGCTTAGAGTAATAGAGTTGCATTTAAGTGTTTTATGCTTTGGAGTTCTCCAGTCAAACCAACTTGGAAGTGAACTTCTGGAATAAGCAAGTCATTAAATTGAGGACACTATTATGGACTGCATGTGTGTATAATTAATCTAAAATACTGAATCCCTGGTGTTCCCAGGAAATTAAATAGTTGAGGTGTGTGTGTGCCCACATGTGTGAGAGAGATTTGAAAGAGTGATTGCCTTGTTCTCTTAAAAGTGGATTGCAATTGCACGTAACACCCTGCAAATAAACATATAACCTACAAATTAAATGAAAGTTCTAGTCGAGTGATAAATTAAAAGTTTGGTTGTTAATATTTTATGTATATATATATTTTTAAAACTTAGCAAACTTTTCTGATGCTATTTCCTTGAAGCTGAAATATGAAAATAAGAAAATACAGTCATTTATATATCTTTGCTTATTCAGGGTATAATAAACCTGAAAGAAGCAATGATTCCTTACTTGTTTAATTTCATTTCCAAGGTGTTTATTAAATGCCTGTAAGAATATTTAACGTGTATATTTGTAAATAGCTTAATTTGATTTGAAATGCTAATGGCAGATTTTATTAAATACTTAAAGTAATTTCACAGTCTATATTAAAGTCTCTATAATAGAGTGGGAAAAATATCTGGGTTAGAATACTGGTTTAGTACCTTGATAAGACTTAAATTTCATTTCCTCAGTTTCCTCATATGTAAAAATGAGATGAAAGAGCTGAACTGTGATGATATTTAAAGAACATTCTTGCATTACACATTTTAAATCTAATTATATGATTCTGCTGAGACTAGTATAACAGGAATTGTAACATTTTGTTACCTCTCCCTTTTGGACATACACATATATATTACTTTACGGTTCGAAATGAGATATATTCTATCCTGGAAAAATATTTTGCTTAAGATAATCTAAAATATTTTATAAGATCATTTAGATAGTCTTCAAAACAATTTTGATGACATGCTTATTTGGCCAATTTCATAGTTTAAAGGGCTTCAAGATTGAATGTTAAAATTGACTAATTTTAAAACGTAAAATTATTTATTTTGTAGTGTTTGTGCAAGTAGTTTTCAAAATACTTTTTCAAAGTTTGCCTTAGTTATATTTGTGTCTTAATGTGCTTTATTTTTCTACCTTTTCATACTACTTTTGAAATCCATTTTGTTAGCTGGAGACAAAATATTTTGTGGTGCTTTTTAAAAAAATCAGTAGTCAATAAATATAACTTATTAATATACAGAAAACACATAAAGAATCTCACTGAAAAATCAAAGAAAATGGGGTTAGAAAGTAGAGGCCAAATATTGTAAAATTCTTTAATTCTTTGTAGTGCCAGAATTGTATTAGGCTCATATTTGGTTTCTGTTAGAATCTTGGATTGATAGTACCATGTAATGCCTGTTCTTTGTTTCTGGGTTGTGGGGTGGTGGTCCTGCCTTTTTGGTTTTGGATATATGGATCAAGAGCATGATTTTCAAGACCCTCTGCAGGGATTTCAGCCATGGCCCCAACTAGCTAGTGTTTTGGTATGCTCAGCATTGTTCTATTGACTACAGCTGGAAAGCGAGAGAAATGTATGACACAGCCTCCCCTTGCTTTCAATTTAAGTATGGAGAAAAGAGTGAAACTTATGAAAATGATTCTAAATCAATAAATGATAAAATGACAGTTAGTAATATTCTGTGTTGGGATTTGAATTTTTAAGCTTCATAGGGGTTTAAGAGTGGAGAAATTAATGGAGACCATGTAGGGAAGGAACCCTTCAAAGAAGAAATGGGAATGGAGCCAGGCTTTGAGTAATGGTATAGCAGTCTTTGAAGTTTTGGAGGAGAAAGGGCATACTTAGTAGGGTGAGTTACCTGGCCACAGGTTAGGAAGCAGGAGTAACATGGGCTTAAAAAGAAGACTGGCATAGTCTGATGGAAGTGTGGCTGTTTGTTTTGAGGTACAGAGAAATTTGGGTAGGTGGTACAAGATAAGAACCCTAAAGGGTAGATATGAGTGTGAACTTGGCTGCGGGTGGTGGTTCACACCTGTAATGCAAGCACTGAGTCGGGCAGATCACTTGAGGCCAGCAGTTAGAGACCAGCCTGGCCAACATGGCAAAACCCAATCTCTACTAAAAATACAAAAATTACCCCGGGCGTGATGGTGCACACTTGTAATACCAGCTACTCAGGAGGCTGAGACATGAGACTTGCTTGAACCCAGGAGGTGGAGTTTGTAGTGAGCCGAGATTGTACTACTGCATTGCAGACTGGGAGACAGAGTGAGACTGTATCTTTAAAAAAAAAAAAAAAAAAAAAGGTGTGTGAATTCGATAGTGTAATAGGAATTATATAGGGAAGTTTCTCACTAAAAGGAGGTAGTGTTTTAATGATCTGTTAGACAGTGGTATCCATAATAAATTTAAGGAAAATACATGATAGGCAGTACTTTTGAACTGATGGGTTAATTGGTTTAACAGGATACAGAAATACCTCTCTGAAATGATCTGAGACTTACTTTTTTTTTTTTTTTTTAGCTAGGCTGGGGTAAATATCCTAGTTTCTTTGAGTTTGTGGGTGGTTCCAACACATTGTATTGGATCTACTTTTGGGAATGGAGATATGAGAAAATATAAAAATTTGAATTTTTGTCAAGGAAGCAACATTATTTAAATTAGGGATTTGTATTCCTGTCCAAGGGATTGACATCCAAGTGAGTTTTCAGTAGAAATGACCACAAACACCATTAAGTTCTGGGATACATGTGCAGAACTCTCAGATTTGTTACATAGGTATATATATGCCATGGTGGTTTGCTGCACCCATCAACCCCTCATCTACATTAGGTATTTCTCCTAATGCTATCACTCCCCTGGTCCCCCACCCTCTGACAGGCTCTGGTGTGTGATGTTCCTCTCCCTGTGTCCATGTATTGTCATTTTTCAGCATCCACTTATAAGTGAGAACATGCAGTGTTTGGTTTTCTGTTTTGTGTGAGTTTGCTGAGAATGATGGTTTCCAGTTTCATCCATGTCCCTGCAGAGGACGTGAACTCATCCTTTTTCATGGCTGCATAGTATTCCGTGGTGTATATATGCCACATTTTCTTTATCCGGTCTATCACTGATGGGCATTTGGATTGGTTCCAAATCTTTGCTATTGTGAATAATGCTGCAGTAAACATACATGTGCACGTGTCTTTATAGTAGAATGATTTATTATACTTTGGGTGTATACCCAGTAATGGGTTTGCTGGGTCAAATGGTAATTCTGGTTCTAATCCTTCAGGAATCGCCACACTATCTTCCACAATGACAAACACCATATTTTAATATTACAATTGGTAACATTTGTAAAGCATTTAAAATCAGTTTAACGGAGCAATATAACAACCAATTATGTGAAGCTAAGTTTCATATCATAGTGTCTTAGTGCATAGTTCTAGATTTTTGTTTTGGCTTGGTAATTTTTGCTTTTGATTACTGTAGCAAACAGAGAGTGAAGCTAAACCTTTGTCATGCTTATAAAATTCTAAATGATTAAAAAATTTTTTTACAGGTATTTGTATTACAGGGAATTGTTTGAGAAGTCTCTTGGGAGGACTTGGTCATTTGGAGGTCTTAGGATTTGTTAATTTGGCTATCTTTTTCTCACTGTAAGTGCCTTGCAGCAAGGTAAAGTATTAGAAAGCAAGGCATTAGGATTTATTTGCTTATATAAGCAGAATTCTTTATTTTTATTTTTATTTTTTGCTTTTTTGGAACTTCCATCCCTTGGGGATCAATCACTGACTTCTCTTAAACCCTAGTGGTAATTTGTCTCTGAGGATAAAACGTGTACTTTGCTTCCAGGACACTGACCTCTAATTTTCTTCCGCCTGCACTGGTGCCTCCTGCTTTCTTTTGTTGGATTGTTTTCTTCCTCTTATCTCCAAATGTTGGCATGCCTTTCTTCCTCCTAGATGATCTCACCCAGTCCTTCGGTAACCATCTATGTGTTGATGATTCAAATTTTGTGAAGCTCCAGCTTCTTCCGTGTAGTACGAACTTGTTTTTCCATCTATGTGCTCTATATTTGTCTTATATATCTAATAGGCATCTACAATATAACATATGCAGAACAAAACTCTTGTTTCACTGCTCCCTCATCCATCTCTTTCCCTGATCTTCCCATCTCAGTAATTAGCACCACCATTCACAGAGTCGTCCTGGCTGCAAACCTCTACCTCTATGAGTAATCTTTTATTCCTTTTTTTTCTTTTTCCACGTATCCAATCTATCAGCAACTTATATGAATGTGTGTCTTAAAACGTCATGAACCTATTTCTCAGCACCTCATCCACTGCCACTTTCATCTGAGTCACTGCCATCTCTTGACTGGACTACTAAGGTGTTGCAGGTTGGGTCTTTTGGGAAGCCGACTTTGAGACAGTTTAGCATGCAGAATATTTATTAGGAAGTAACCTCGGATAAACATTTATGAGGGGGCAGAGCAAGGATACAAGATTGGGCATGTGGAGAAACAGAGTTACAGTTTTGGTCCAGTGACAGTGTTGATGGCTCCTGTGGGGAGGTCTGAAACTAAAATGACCTGTCAGAGTTGTCCTGCTTTGGACCAAAGTGGTCTGGCCCTTATACTTCCATCTTAATCAGTCATTGGCTATGGATCACATTGGAAAAGGCATGACATTGGGTTAAGTGGTCTTTGCATCTGATGAAGTCCCTGATAATACTGCCCATGAAGCCTTTTTGTTGGCAGCACTGTTAGCAGTTAGGGCAAGTACCTTCTTGTAGGGCGAGCTGGATGGCACATAATTGTGTTCACCACAGACCACCCTTGTTCCACTATTAGACTTCACTTCTTCATATACATTTGGGGAGTAGCTCTTCTGACATTCGGGTTGAGTCTTATCCTGGAGGAAAATTCAAAGAAGAAGGCTAGTGAGATGAACTGTGGCCCCCACTACTATAACTGGTCTCAGAGTGGCAACTGATATTCACTGTCTCTCACCTCTACTATCGATTGTAACTCTGCCTTACCTTCAGCTAGTACCTCTGATGTTCTTGGTATTTTAACTGGTTACAATACCCTTTTTAGGCCAGGGTTGTAACACTTGTCCATACATTTTCAGAATTGGTTGAGGGAGTGTCGAGATCCCCAAGAGGATCACCTGTGTGCCAAACATACTGCTGTTGGCACCCATTGTGTATTGGCAGCCCTGCCTCATCCTAATCATTATGGTTGATTGCCCCAGCCAAAGATGATCACTCCTCTTCTTATTCCCTAGGTATAAGGAGACAATATGACCAGGCAGTATTTGTAGTTATAGTTTAATGATACTCTTATACTATGTTGTAGGCAAAAGTGTTCCTTCTTTGGGGACCAAGACTATTCCTGAAGAACCTAGAGTCACAGATATCTCAAGCACAAATTGGGAATCATGCATGATAAGTGAACCCACTTTCTGCTTTTACCCCTTGTTGCCAGACTCATGTGTTTTTCGTATTGGAGTCACAGCATCATATAAAGCCTTTTAATTCAGAATATATGCTGCATCTTGGAGGATAGTGCTTCTTTTTTTTTTTTTCTTTTTTGCCTTAGGAGATGGAGTCTTGCTCAGTTGCCCAGGCTGGAGTACAGTGGTGTGATCTTGGCTCACTGCAACTTCCACCTCCCGGGCTGAAGCAGTTCTCCTACCTCAGCCTCCCAAGTAGATGGGACTACAGGCACCTGCCACCACATCCAGCTAATTTTTTGTATTTTAGTAGAGACAGGGTTTCACTGTGTTGCCAAGGCTGGTCTTGAACTCCTGAGTTCGGGCATGAGCCACCACGCCCGACCAGTGCATCATCTTGATAGAGTACACCCTCTGAACTGGTGCTTCAGCTGTGCCTTCGTCAGTCTGTTCCAGTGCTCTGTTAGTCTGCCTACCTCTGTTTGGTGTGGTTTATGATATGACCAGTGAATCCCATGGTTACCTCCTTTGCTGTAAACTGGGTGCCTGGGTCCTTTGGTGTGATGTGGTATGTGAAGTCCTGTGCCACAGGAACAAACACCGGAGGAAAGGCAAATCCAACTCAAATGTTTCTCTTTCTATCAAAGTAAAATATTCTTTCTTCTAGCGTGGAAAGGGCCCAGTGTAGTCAACTTGCCAACCATGCGATTAGTCTTGAATGGGGCTATTTTAGGGGCTTAGAGTTGGTCTCTGTCACTGTTAGGCTAGATATTTGGTTTCACAGTAGCTGAATCAGCCTTGGTAAGTAGGACCCCTTGCAGTTGGGGTCGTGTTGTCTCTGTACTGTCTGCTTTGTTCATGTGCTCAGAGTGCTAATGCCAAGCAGAGTCATTTTTTCTGCTTGGTTGCTTAGTTCCTCTTTCATGGTATGTTTTCTGGTGCTAACATGTTATACAGAGAGCTTCATACTTTTCATCCAGTCTCATCTATCTGTCTGTATTAGTCAACTCAGGCTTCCATAACAAAATTCCATAGACTGGATGGCTTCAACAACAGAAATTTATTTCTCAGTGTTCTGTGGGCTGAGAAGTCCACGATCAAAGTGCCAGCAAGGTAGTTGTCATGCTAAGGCCTCTTCTCTTAGCTTGTAGGCACCACCGTCTCACTTTGTGCTTGCGTAATCTCTTCTTTGTGTGTGCAGAGAGAGATTTCTTTTTCCTGTAGGAACATTAATCCCATAATGAGGGCCTGTACCTTGTGACCTCATCTAACACTGATTACCTCCCCAAAGGTCCCGTCTCCAGATACACATTGGGAGTTAGGTCTTCAACCTATGAATTTTGGCAGGACAGTTCTTTCATTGTATCGTCCATATGCCTCTACTCTAGACTTCCTTGTCCTTGGTCTTCCAGTCTTACTTCTCTGATAGCTAGGCCTTTTGCCATTTCCTGTGTAAGGTGGCTTCTCATGGTAGTTTTGATTTGCATTTCCCTAAATATTAGTAATGTTGGGCATTTTTTTTTTTTTTGGACAGATTCACTCACTCTGTTACCCAGGCTGGAGTGCAGTAGAGTGGTCTGGGCTCACTGCAACCTCTGCCTCACTGGTTCAAGTGATGCTCCTGCCTCAGCCTCCCAAATAGCTGGGACTGCAGGCACTCGCCACCACACCCAGCTAATTTTTGTGTTTTTAGTAGAGACAGGGTTTTGCTATGTTTGCCAACCTGGTCTCGAACTCCTGACCTCAAGAGATCTGCCTGCCTCAGCCTGCCAAAGTGCTGAAAAGACTGTCCTTTGTCTTTCGAATGGTCTTGGCACCCTTGTCAAAAATTGTTTGACCAAATATGTGAGGGTTTTGTTCTAGGCTTTCTATTTTGTTCAGTTGTTCTCTATCCCTGTCTTTATGCCAGTATCATATACTGTTTTGATCAGTGTAGCTTTGTAGTAAGTTTTGAAATCAGGAAGTGTGAGTCCTGCTACTCTGTTCTTTTTCAAAATTGTTTTGGGCTCTTTGGGGTTTCTTGTCTATTTTTGAATAGAGCAAAGCCATTGGGATATTCACGAGGATTGAGTTGAATCTGTAGATCACTTTGGGTAGTATTGACGTTGTAACAATATTAAGTCTTCCAGTCTGTAAGTATAGGATGTCTTTCCGTTTATTTGTACCTTCTTTGATTTCTTTTGAAGTATTATAATTTGCATTGTACAAGTCTTTAGCCTTCTTGGCTAATTCTTAGTTTATTCCTAAGTACTTTGTTCTTTTTGATGCTATTGTAAATGGAATTGTTTTCATAGAAATTTCCTTTTTAGATTGTTCCTTGTTAGTATATACAAACGGCAACTAATTTTTCAGTTTTTCTTTTATCTAACTATGTATTTGTATCTGTTAATCAGGCTGTCTTCTTCCTCCTCACCTCCCCTTTACCCTTCCCAGCCTTTCTTTGGTAACCACCAATCCACTCTTACTTGTATGAGATCACATTTTTAAAATTCCACATATGAGTGAGGTCATGTGGTATTTGTCTTTCTATTCCTGGCTTATTTTACTTAATATAATGTTCTCCTGGTTCATCCATATTTTTGCAAATGACAGGATTTCCTTCTTTTTAATGGCTGAGTAGTATTCCATTGTGAATATATGCCATATTTTCCTTATCCATTCGTCTATTGATGGTCACTTAGATTCTGTATCTCGGCTATTGTGAATAATGCTGCAATAAACATGGTGGTGCAGATATCTCTGACATACTGATTTCATTTCCTTTAGATATATATTTAGTAGTATGATTCCTGGATCATTATGGTATTTCTATTCTTAGTTTTTTCAGAAACTCCATAACGTTTTTCGTAATGGCTATGGTAATTTACATTCCCACCGACAGTGTGCAAAGGTTCTCTTTTTCTCCACGTTTTTACCAACACTTATCTTTTGTCTTTTTGATAATAGCCATTCTAATAGGTGTGAGGTGATACGTTACTGAGGTTTTAATTTGCATTTCCCTGATGATTAATGGTGTTGAGCATTTTTTCACATACTCGTTGGCCATTTATATGTCTTGAGAAATGTCTGTTTCTGCCCTTCACGCATTTTAAAAATTCAGGTCGTTTATTTTCTTCCTATTGAGTTGTTTGAATTCCTTACATATTTTAGATAAACCCCTTATCAGATATATAGTTGCAGATATTTTCTCCTGTAGGTTGTATATAATCATGTTAATAATGCTATGGAATTTGGTTTGCTGATACTTCATTGAGGATTTCTGCATGAATGTTTATAAAGGGATATTAGTCTATAGTTTTCTTGCACAGTCTTTGCATGGCTTTGGTGTATCAGGGTAATGCTGACCTCATACAGTGAATTAGGAAGTGTTTCCTCTTCCTCAATTTTTTGGAAAAGTTTGAGAAGCCTTGGTGTTAGTTTTGTAAAATGTTTAGCAAAAGTCAACAGCGAAGGCATGAGTTCCAGGGCTTTTCTCTGTTGGGAGATTTTTGATTACTGATTCATTCCCCTTACTGGCTATAGGTCTATTCATATTTTCTATTTTTTTAGGATTTAGCCTTAGTAGATTTTATGTTTCTAGGAGGTTTTCTATTTCATCTAGGTTATCAAATTTGTTGGTATACAATTGTTTGTAATGCTGTCTTATAATCCTTTTTGTTTCTATAAAATTGGTAGTAACGTCTTCGTTTTCATTTGTGATTTTAGTATTTTGAGCCTTCTCCCTTTTTTTCTTAGTCTGTTTAGCTAAAGGCTTTTCAGTTTTGTTGATCTTTTCAAAAAGCCAACTTCTGGTTTCATTTTTTTTTTCTATTGTTTCTCTATTCTCTAATTTGTTAATTTCTGCTCCAGTTTTTATTATTTCCTTCCTTCTGCTAGCTTTGGCTTTAGTTTTTCTTTTTTTCTTGTTACTTAAGTTTATACTTCTTTTTCTAGTAACTTAAGTTTTAAAGTTATGTTGATTTGAGGTCTTTTTTATTTTTTAGTATAAATATTTCTAGTTGCACATTTACTCCTTAGCACTGCCTTCACTGTGTCCTATGTTTTTGTATGTTGTGTTTTTATTTTCATTAATTTCTTAAGTATTTTACAATTTCCCTTGTAATTTCTTCTTTGATCCGTTTACTTAAATCCTCTGACAGTCACTTTATCCAGAGGGAAAGGGGCTTGCAAAAATGGGGAAGGCACAACAACAAAGGCCTTTTTATGCCTCTGTGGTCTGAAGCAGCAATTAGCCCTCAGCGCAGGGATCCCAGATAGTTAGAGGGCGGGGTCCTTTTTGGTCATGCTGGCCCCTACAACCTGTGTGCAGGTTGTTCCAGGAATTTGTGTACAGCACTCTGCCACAGGGCTAGGGTGGGACCTGGGTAGTTGCTATTGTGCTAAGAGCTGAAATGTACCAAAATTACCACATTTTCTTGTCTAAGTCTTCACCTGGGAAGATACAAGCCTTCACTAGCCTATGGAGTTCCAAAATAGTTAGATTCTGCCAGTGCAGTTGTTACCTAGATGGGGAGACAGATTTACTCCACCGTCTTCCCAGAATCCTGTCTGTTTTATTGATATATAACCATGCTCGTTCATGTGTTGTGTATGTTTGCATTTGCACCCCAGTGGCAGAGTTGAATGGTTGTAACAGAGACTGTATGGTCTGCAAGCCTAAAATACTAGCTATCTGGTCTTTTAAGAAAAAATTGTTGATCTCTACTTTGTATTCTTAAGAGTAGCATTACTTTTTGCCATCCTACATGATTAACTACCTTGACCGGACAGGGGCAATTTTAGGGATTTTTACGTGGGCTTCCTCATTATGATAGTTCTTATTTTGTAGACCAAGGACCCAGTGTTGGAGTCATATCAACCACTAAGTGTGTCTATACCTGTTAAACATTTGTAGACTGCAGAAATCACCACTAGGTATGCTCATGGACATAGTGGTTTGACTCTGCCAGATCTTGGCCAGGAATCTATTACCTGGCCCCCATATGTTCTCACTCTGACACGGTCCATGATGCTTTGGGTCAGCCAAGTGCCAGTGCCAACTAGGACCCTATGTCCAACAGACTTCAAAATATTTGCATATTTTTCTTTCCTTAGCGTACTAAAGGAAATGTTTGTAGCTTCTTTTGGAAGAAGGAATAGGAGAATTATTATTGTGTATTGGCATTCCCAAGAAGAAGGTAATACCTATCTTCTTGAGAACCTGGCCTTTTCTTCAATCAATAACAGGAAATATATCATAGTACATCCTATAAGACTTTGGTATAAACTCTGGATTCTCATTACCTCTCTTGACCTCATCCACAATTATTCTCCTCTGCATTCACTCTCTTTTAGTCACACTGACCTCTTTTCATTGATTTTATACCAAGAGTGTTCCCTGTGCTTAGAGTCTTCCTCCCTCAGATAGCTTATTAGTTGGCCACATACAGGTCTTTACTCAAAATTTATTTTCTTAGAAAGGCCTTGCCTGGTGACTTCTTTCAAAGATAATCTCACTCTGGCCAGGCCCGGTGGCTCATGCCTGTAATCCCAGCACTTTGGGAGGCTGAGACAGGCGGATCAGCTGAGGTCAGGAGTTTAAGACCAGCATGACCAACATGGAGAAATACCACCTCTATTAAAAATACAAAATTAGCCAGGCATGGTGGTGCATGCCTGTAATCCCAGCTACTCAGGAAGGCTGAGGCAGGATAATTGCTTGAACCCAGGAGGTGGAGGTTGCGGTGAGCCGAGATCATGCCACTGCCCTCCAGCCTGGGCAATAAGAGCGAAACTCGGTCTCAAAAAAAAAAAAAAACAAAAAACATCATCATCATCATCATCATCTCACTCTTATCCATCATTCTGTATCCTCTTTCATTTTCTTCATGGTTCTTATTCCACTATCATTTTTTGTGCTTGTTTGTCTGTCACTCTCCTCCACTAGATCCAGAGGAGCAGAGATTTTTTTTCCTCCTTTTTTACTATTTCCTGGATGTTTAGCATAGTCTCTAGCATGTAGTAGGTGCTCAATTAATATTTGCTGAATGAAGGAATACTGTATTTTCAGGTAATTGAAAATATTTTGTATAAAAATTGCTTAATTTTTTATGTCAGTAAATATCTGCTATTTATAAGTTTTTAGTGTATGTCATTTAATAAAACTAATATATTAAAATTGATGAACAGTGTAACGTGTTTAATTGAAAACTGTGATTACTCAACAAATAAAATTAACAACACATAAGAACGAAGATTATTAAGTATTTATACAAATGTGTATGCCAAGCAAACGATAGGGAAAAGGTACATGATTACTATATGAAGTTTTTTAATGGAAGTATTGTAGATTTTTGAAAGGGCTGACTACTTCCTAAAGTAATTTCACAACTGTAAATTGAATTGGTATTAATAGAACCTACCTTGTAGACTTACTACTTACCATAGTACATATTGAATATGATGAAGTATGTAAAATACTAGGCAATGCCTGGCACATAGTAAGTACTTAAAAAACTTTAGCTGTCATCACCAGCTCATTGTATAGGAGTATTTCATGTGATGGCCAAGTTTTCTAAAAATTTTAAGTAGCTTCGTTTCTAAAGTTCTAAGTAGTTCTAAATATAAGTTCATCTTGAGTCCATATTTCTCAATTTTAGATGATGTTAAAAATCTTTAGGTTCGCATCAACCCTTGTTTCAACAGAAGTGAGGCAGACTAGAGGCTGATTATCTAAATGATTATGTGTTGCTAAATGTATTTCAGGGTGCCATATTTTTTTCTTTGTAAGGATATTAATTCATCCTTGGAACTTAATTCTTAAACATGTCAGCACTTTATATCATTAAAAGTTTAAGAAAAAACTTTGCAGATATGAAAGTTCAAATTGTAATCACCAGCAAATGCTGCTGATCACTAGTTTAAGTTACATGCTGGGTAGGAGGCAATGTGTGGTATTCATTTACATGAAAGAGGGTAGTATGAAAAGTGTATAAATTAGTGTGTATTAGTCTAAAAAATGTATTATCTGCTGATGGTGAACATTTGAAGTTTTATTTTCTTGATTGAGCCTTTTCTAATATCCTTTTTTAAAAAATGGGTTTTTTAAGAAAATTATAAGATTTCGTATCTTGCTTTTTCTCATCGGCTATCATATGTTAGACTTTTTCTCTTTTCTAAACTCTTTACATGATCATGATTTTAATAGGAACATTGTTTTTCATCCTGTAAGTTTACCCTAATTTGTCAATTATGGCTTTGTGAATATTATTTATGTGAACAATTTCTTAGTAATATACATAATGCTCAATGAACATTCTGCAGAAATTTTTGCATTCATATATGCTTTTCCCTTAGATTTTAAAAATAAAATTACTGTTAGGGTATACGAGCATTTGTAACACTATTGATGTTACCTATACCAGTTGGCCTCCAAAAAGATTATAACTGTTGACATTTCTAACAATAATGAGAGTATAAATTTCAGTTTATCCTTTCCTGCCTTGCTTGTTATAATTTAAAAAAAAACAACAACAACTTTGTCAGTTTGTGAGATTTTTAAAAAAAGGATAGGCCGGGTGCGGTGGCTCATGCCTGTAATCCCAGCTATTTGGGATGCTGAGGTGGGCGGATCATGAGATCAGGAGATTGAGACCATGCTGGCTAACATGGTGAAACCCTGTCTCTACTAAAAAATACAAAAAAATTAGCCGGGTGTGGTGGCGAGCGCCTGTAGTCCTAGCTACTCAGGAGGCTGCGGCAGGAGAATGGCGTGAACTCGGGAGGCGGAGCCAAGATCGTGCCACTGCACTCCAGCCTGGGCAACAGAGCGAGACTCCAACTCAAAAGAAAAAAAAAAGGATAATTTGATTACTAGTAAGGCCGTACATTAAAAATAATTTTTTGACCATTTTATTTCTTCTATAAATTACTTGTTTGTTTACTTTGCTCATTTTTCTGTTGAGTTGTTCCAGTTGGTCATTAATGCTGTTCTAATATTTTAATATCCTAATTTTCATTAAGTAGTTTGTTTTGTTTATTGAAGATTTTTAATTGAAAAAACTGTACATTTTAATATAGATGTATTTAAACAGTAATTTCATTTTAAGTTTTTACCTAGTAGAAGCTGTTTTAATTTTATAAATAATATTAAGTACTTGTCTATGAAACTTTGTTAAAGCGTATTTATTTTGTAAACTAGGAGCCTTTTGTGGCAGATGAATATATTGAACGTCTTGTATGGAGAACCCCAGGAGGAGGCTCTAGAGGTGGACCTGAAGCTTTTGATCCTAAAAGGTGAAATAAAAAAATTTTTTTCCCCACAGATCTAATCTGGTACACATTAGTGTTAAAATAGAGATGACTGTTGAGATTGCTTTCAACATTCCTCTACAAGGATTTTAGTTAACAATTGGCCAATAAAAGACATAATACAACAGAGCATTAAAAGTTTGAGATTTTGTTTTTTCTTTGACATTCTTTTAATGCAGCAATTTTACTGGTATGCAGGAAGGAATTTTATTGAGTGTAAGAATTTGACATTTCTTCTAATGAGTCATAAACTAGAAATGGTTATACTTCTAAAATAAAAACATTAAATACGTTGTTTTAAATATAGTTGTAAATTAGGGGAACAAAGTCACTGAACTCTGGAATGTATATTATTATTTTTATACAGTACATTTACCTTCTTGACTGTTTTAAATAGACTATAAAATGTATTTCTATTGTAGGGGTTTAATGGGGATTCTGGGTGAGGCTTTCATTCACCTCTGAGATATTCCACCAAAAAGTCAATAGTTAAAGCCTGGCCGTATTTTCAAACGTGATGTTTGCTTTAAAGCCATGTGGCCTGGACACAACTATAAGGAAGTTATGAAATTACAGAAAGACTTGATCTTTTGATGAAGAAATTTCTAACAAGATGCCAAAGAAAAAAATTAACATGATCATTTCAAGCTCAAGGAACACTTCTTATTAAGACTTTATGATTATAAGTTAACTGGTCAGTTCCTAAGGATTAATAATAGGTAGATTGATACATATTCAAACTTTCCTCTGTTAGATTATTAGAAGAATTTGTAAATCATATTCAGGAACTCCAGATAATGGATGAAAGGATTCAAAGGAAAGTAGAGAAACTAGAGCAACAATGTCAGAAAGAAGCGAAAGAATTTGCCAAGAAGGTACAAGAGCTCCAGAAAAGCAATCAGGTAAACATTTTGTTAAGAAATGGGTATTTTATATAGGCTTTAATATCTTTATTTCCTTCCAGTTTTAAGCTCTTAAAAAAGTCTAGTCACATGATAGTAACTGTCAAGATTTCTCTCTACTGCTTCAGTCCCATGGGGTAAAATGTTAATGAATTGTTATCAAGTACTCTTGGCATTGACTTTCCATAGTGTTGGTTTAGGATCATGGTACTCTTCTCAGGATAGAGTGGTATCCAGTTGAGTGTGGTCCTTGATTCTCCTGTAATAATGCAAACTTTCAAGAATGACACTTCAGTAGACCCCTAGTTTTAGGGACTCTTTATTAGCTTGGATATTTAGGTAGTCATTTGCATTCTCTTAATCATAAAACAAAGTAATATGAAACCAACTATTGTCTGGATTAGGTTTTCCCTAGAGAAAAAACTTCCCTGGGAAGTTTCACAAAAGTCATGAGGTATATGCTCCAGTGAGAATTCTAGTGTAACTATAGGAAAAACTGCCTTGATCCGTTTTGGAGTAAAACCAGGTCACTAGATTGGTCCTGAGGCTAAGCAGACCAAACTTCTTAGTCACTCTTAGGTCCTAGACTTAGTCTGGAACCTCTGAATCCCAATCACAGGCTGTGCCTTATCTGAAATTTGATTGCCCTGTCTTTTTTTTTTTTTTTTAAGACAGAGTTTCACTCTGTCACCCAGGCTGGAGTGCAGTGGTACGTTCTTGGCTTACTGCAGCCTCCACCTTCCAAGTTCAAGTGATTCTCCTGTCTCAGCCTCCTGAGTAAGTAGGATTACATGCACATGCTACCACACCCAGCTAAATTTTTTTGTGTTTTTAGTAGAGATTTTGCTATGTTGGCCAGGCTTGTCTTGAACTCCTGACCTCAGGTGATCCCCCTGCCTCGGCCTCCCAAAGTGCCAGGATTACAGGTGTGAGCTACTGCTGCTGGCCTTGATTGCCCTTAGTGTAGTTTGGAATATTGTTTAGCTTTGCTGCCTCCCAGGGATCGTTAATTTTTTAGTGTTAGGGATTAGCACACTGATTTCTGCTAACGTTTCAATTTTTAAGATTGCTTTACTTAAACATATGCGGCTATGAGAAATAAGAAAGTCAGTAATTTAAGGTAAGGAATGCATTTTTAAGTAGTTACGGTCACAGTTTCCAAACACTTCTAATGCAGTTTTCCTTGCTAGTAATAATAATTTAATAGTTAAGCTAATAAACTCTGGAACCAGTCTGCCTGAGTTTTAGTTTCAGCTCTGCCACTTATGAACTGTGTAATCTCAAGCAATTTAACCTTCTCACGACTCATTTTTTTTTAAATCTGTAAAGTGTGTTATTGAGAGTATTATATAAGTAAATATATGTAATATGCTTAGAACAGTGTCTAGTGTAGCACAGAGAAAGTCCTCAGTAAATGTTTACAGCTCTTCCCCACCTCAATTTAAGGTTAGAAAAAAAGTCCCACACTAGATTATCAGCAGTTCTGCTGTTGGCAATTACAAGGCATTGATTTTATTCAGTTTCGATACGCCACAGGACAATCAGTGTACCCGGGTAGAAGGGAAAGAATATTCTAGAAAGTAATATACCTTTGCCTTATTAGAATAATTGCTACCTTTCTGTTTTCAAAATTGGGAAAGAACTATTTTACTTTATATATAAATATCACATTTTCAAATATTTAAAATAAATTGGTATATTTTACTACTGACTTTTTTTTTTTTTTTTTTTTTTTTGAGGCAGAGTTTTGCTCTGTTACCTAGGCTGGACTGCAGTGGTGTGATCTCAGCTCACTGCAACCTCTGCCTCCTGAGTTCAAGCAATTCTCCTGCCTCAGCCTCCCAGCTAGCTGGGGTTGCAGGGCCCACCACCACACCCGGCTAATGTTTGTATTTTTAGTAGTGATTGGGTTTTACCATGTTGGCCAGGCTGGTCTCTAACTCCTGACCTCAAGTGATCTGCCTGCCTTGGCCTCCTACTGACATATTTTTTACTCTTTTCAGTTTAGTAGCAAGAGAGCTCTTTAGATGTCTGATCCTTTTGATACTTAGCTAATTATTTTCAGAATCATTATTTGGGGCTAAATGGTATTGAGTGTTTTGTTAAAACAGGATGAGGAGTAAACAGCTTTTTTTGTTTGCTTTTTTGTTGATTAATGTACTCATGATAAATATTATTTTAATAGTTAATGGTATAAAAGTTTGCAATTTGGTTAACAGATTTTCAGATCATGTCACACTAATGAGCATGAATTTTGTAGATCATCTCATATATAACTTCTGTTATCTTTAGTTAGTAGCAATAAGATTAGTTTAGATTATAAACTGAGCACGCTGATTGTATTTTATGCTTATGCACATTTTTCCTAGGTTGCCTTCCAACATTTCCAAGAACTAGATGAGCACATTAGCTATGTAGCAACTAAAGTCTGTCACCTTGGAGACCAGTTAGAGGGGGTAAACACACCCAGACAACGGGCAGTGGAGGCTCAGAAATTGATGAAATATTTTAATGAGTTTCTAGATGGAGAATTGAAATCTGATGTTTTTACAAATTCTGAAAAGGTAAGTGCTGTCAGAGGATAAAACCAAATCACAGCATTAATAACAGTGCCCTAATTATGAACTACACTAATTGCTTTCCAGAGTTAGACTTCAAATCACTGAGAAGCTGACTTATTAAAAGTTTTTATTGTTCTGAAACGTAAACTAATACAGTCGCTTGTAGATTGCTGATGAAGTGTTAATATTGAGATTTTTAATTGGGTTTCCTGGCATTTTTTTAAATGAACTTTTTTGTGGCTTAAAAATGCTGTGGTAATGGTATTCATAAGTATCTGTTTACCATACATTTCTTTCAATATTAACAGAATTTCTGTAGTCTTTAAATAGGGACAGTCTGTTGGGTGGTGGTGGGGTAGTCTGATCTAAATCATTGATCAGCTGAGATGCTTTTCTGTAAAGGAAGAAGGAATTCAGAACTTCTGGTTTTTATTACTTGAATAAAGATCTCTTATAAATAATTAAAGCAGTTTGGACCAAGGAGAATTGAAAAAAAATTCTGAATTAATTGTTTATGTTAATCCTTTTCATAGCACTAGTCACTGACTCCTGGTCTAAGGGTACATGGTATTGGTTGCTCTACAATCTTAAAAGAAGGTAATTTAGCTCACTTTCTTCCCCTCAGAGGAAAAAAAAATCAAAATGTGTGAGAAAATGGACATTCTTATGGATCGTATGTTGTACATAGCAACATTGTCCACTCCTATTGAATACAGACTTCCTGGATTATTCCAGACTTACTCCATAGAATATTTCAGATCGTGGAATGTAAAAGCTGAGTATTATTGACACTCACTTTGAATTAAGCAACAGTTTTTTAATATAACTCTATAGGGTTACAGAATGTGTAATTTTTAGAGTTCTTTGGAAAATAGTTACGTGTGTACAGATAATTCCTCTAAAGAAAAGGCGTTTTTGAAAAATTTAGTATTTTGAGTACAGGTGGTTTTTTGGTTATAAGGATGAGTTGTTTAGTGTTAAATTCTGAGATTTTAGTGTACCTGTCACCCAAACATTGTACACTGTACCCAATATGTAGTCTTGTATCCCTTATTCCCTTCTCAACTTCCGCCTTTAGAGTCCCCAAAGTCCATTATATCACTCTGTATGTTTTTTTTGTCCTCATAGCTTAGCTCCTGCTTGTAAGTGAGAACATGGTATTTGGTTTTCCATTTCTGAGTAACATCATTTAGAGTAATGGCCTCCAGCTCTCTCCAAGTTGCTGCAAAAGACATTATTTTGTTCCTTTTTGTGGCTGAGTAGTTTTCCATGGTGTAAATGTACCATATTTGTCTTTATCTGCTCGTTGGTTGATGGGCACTTAGGTTGGTTCCATATATTTGCAGTAAATTAATTTTTGGCCTGGTTCTACCAGTTAGCCATCCTTAAGAACTCATGTAGTATTAGATTGCCAATTATTAGATAAACTCCTAGCTATATCAATTTCTGGACTCTGGACCAGTCACCTTCCCAATGGAAAGAAAAGGAGAAAGCACCCACAGAGCTAGACCAATGTGTGATTGTGGGAGGAATTAGGATGGGTTAAGATATCAACACATCATATTCTTTTTCTTCTCGCCCCCTAGTTGTTTTTGTTTTTTTTAATTATTCTTTTTTAGAATCTTGGTTGGGTGTGGTGGCTTAGGCCTGCAATCCCAACGCTTTAGGAGGCTGAGGCAGGACGATTGCTTAGGAGTTTGAAAGCAGCCCGGGCAACATGGTGAAACCCCGTCTCTACAAAAAAAATATATATATATGTGTGTGTGTGTGTGTATATATGTGTATATATGTGTATGTGTGTGTGTATATATATTAGCTGGCCGTTGTGCCACACGTCCATAGATCTAGCACTCAGGAGGCTGAGTCAGGAGGATTGCTTGAGCCTGGGAGGTTGAGGCTGCAGTGAGCTGTGATAGCCACACTGCACTCCAGCCTGGGTGACAGACAGACTCTGTCTCAAGAAAAAAAAAAAGGAATCTTCTCATATTCTGGAAAAAAAAAAAAACCTATTGTTTGTTTACCTCTGTCCTTGCGTATATGTTGTTTTTTTGTTTTTTGTTTCTCTTTTTTACCTAGAGTGGCAGCTTACTGTACCTCGTGTGGATAATACTTGATGACTGTGATTATCTTTAACACTATTAGCAAGGGTAGTCTCTCACCTTGCCCAAATATCAGTAACTATTAGAATATAGTTTTGACAGCTTTTGTTACCTATTGTTGTAGTATGTTTTAACTGACTAAATGTCATATATTGTAACCATAAGAGATACCTGTGCTTTACACAATTTCTATAAAATAATTTGCTATGGAAATTCAATATAAACAAGTGCCATTTACCTCTATACTACTTAGTACATTAAACAAAATTTGCAAACAGCACAATGATGATGACGACTTCTTAGAAGAACAAAAGCAAACTCCTTATGGAAGCATAGAGCAGGCTGTGTGTCAAGTGTATTATTTCTGAAGGGGGTATTGGTGAGGAGAAAATGATGGACTTTGCTAATACAACTAAATGGCATGGTGAGGACAGATACTGCAGTGGTATTTGTGCCCATATACAGCAGAACAGAGTGAGTGTTTGGTAGTTGAAAATGACAGTGACCTGCTGACTAGGAGAAAAGAGATGACTGAAGCAGAAATGCTATATTCAATATAATTTGGAGCAAGAAGGGAGAAGAGGCTCTGCTATTGTTATTCACAGTTGTTTGTCAGAGTTGACATGCCTCCTTACAAAAATCTATATTGGATAGGGCATGGTGTCTCAGGCCTGTAATCCCAGCACTTTGGGAAGCCAAGGTGGGCAGATCATTTGAGGCCAGGTGTTCAAGACCAGCCTGACTAATATGGTGAAACCACATCTCTGCTAAAAAAAAAATACCAAGATTAGCCGGGTGTGGTGGCACATGCCTATAATCCCAGCTACTTGGGAGGCTGAGGCACGAGCATTGCCTTAACCTGGGAGGCGGAGATTGTAGTGAGCCAAGATCATGCCACTGCACTCCAGTCTGGGTGACCGAGCAAGCCTCTGTCTCAAAGAGAAAAGAAAAAATATATATTGATGTTCTTAGCTCTTCCTTCATATTTATGAGTCTCACTGTCTTTTCAAATGTAAAAGAAAATGAATCTTCATAAAGTGAATTATTAAAATTGTGCCAAAGTAAAACTGAGAACTAATTTGAAATTTAAAGAATAAATGAACATTATAGAACTCCTCTACACTGTTGTGTAAATAAGCACAGATATCTGCATTAAAGAATTTTAGAACTCTTGCCTAAGTTCCTTACTTCCACAACTTGAATAAATATACACATTTCTGACTGGGCTCGGTGGCTCACGCCTGTAATCCCAGCACTTTGGGAGGCGGAGGCAGGTGGATCACCTGAGGTCAGGAGTTCAAGACCAGCCTGACCAATATGATGAAACCCCGTCTCTACTGAAAATACAAAAATTAGCCGGGCATATGGCATGCGCCTGTAATCCCAGCTACTCGGGAGGCTGAGACAGGAGAATCACTTGAACCCGGGAGGCAGAGGTTGTAGTGAGCAGAGATCACGCCATTGCACTCTAGCCTGGGCAACAAGAGTGAAACTCCGTCTCAAAAAAAAAAGAGAGAAAGAAAAGAAATACACACATTTCTATATATATTTCATCTTGGGGCTTTACATTAAACTTTATCTTTTCTTTTAGAACAAGTGTTATAAATTCATATGGTCAGTAAATGACAGGCATTTAGCTTAAAGTAGGATATATGTGGCAGTATGCTCTAAGTTATTTTTTTTTTTTTTTTTTTTTGAGACGGAGTCTCGCTCTGTCGCCCAGGCTGGAGTGCAGTGGCCGGATCTCAGCTCACTGCAAGCTCCGCCTCCCGGGTTCACGCCATTCTCCTGCCTCAGCCTCCAGAGTAGCTGGGACTACAGGCGCCCGCCACCGCGCCCGGCTAGTTTTTTGTATTTTTTTAGTAGAGATGGGGTTTCACCGTGTTAGCCAGGATGGTCTCGATCTCCTGACCTCGTGATCCGCCCGTCTCGGCCTCCCAAAGTGCTGGGATTACAGGCTTGAGCCACCGCGCCCGGCCGCTCTAAGTTATTTTTATAAGTCTTGTTTATCCTTTTCGGGTTCATAAACTTAGAATTTTGAGATTTACACTTGGCTTTCAGCGAGCAATGATTTGAATTTCTTTGGAATAAACTTGAACTATGGGTTTCATTGGGAAGGGATTATGGCATCAAAAAAATCACAGAATTTCAGTACCAGAAAGATAAATGTTTATAGTTTATTGACTCATTATTGATAACACCCCAAATGTATTCTTGTTGCTCATAAAGTTTTATTTGTTGTGGATTTTTAAAGGAAATTTTTTTAGGGAAGGGACTGTGGGCATTTGCAAGGCGATATTACTAATTTCAAATATGTAATTATTTTTTGATATACCGAAAAGTTTTTAAAATGATTGCTTTTATTTTTTTTTTAATAGATAAAGGAAGCAGCAGACATCATTCAGAAGTTGCACCTAATTGCCCAAGAGTTACCTTTTGATAGGCAAGTTCATTTCTTAAGAGCTAATTTGAATGTATGGTATCGTTTATAAAATAAAATTGTGTCTTTTCCTGTATGATTTTCTTTGCCCGTTAATTAAACAGGAATTTATTGAGCATTTGCTGGTTCATTTACTTGCTAGTTTATTCACTTTGTATAAGATGCAGTATAAAATAATTTATTGAAAAAATAGTCTTTTCTTAATATCTAAATTTAATGATAGGTCTTGAAATAATTTCAATCCCTGTCTTCTGAAAAAAATTTGATGAAGGAGAATTTTGAAATCGACTGAGGTAAAATTTGGATTTTCACATTTTGGACTTTCAGAAGCAGGTAGACGAGAGAGAGAACACTTCCTATTTCTTGGTGAAGGTTCTTACGCTTTTGGAGGCCTTGGACACCTTTGAAAAGCTGATGGACACTATCACCTTTCTTCAGGAAATTAAGATACACACAGATTATTGTATACAATTTCATGGTGTTTTAGACTCTAGCCTATCCACAGAACTCTTCCTAGGGACTTCACATTAAGAACCCCCCCTTTTTTTTTTAAAATGCAAGGCCCCAGAGCCATTACTAAGTTAGATTTCATCCTAAAATAAACTATCCACTGAGAAGGAAATTTTTTCATGATTTCTTCTAGTGTATGGAATGTCAGACTCTTTAATAAACTCTTGGTAAATTAGTACTTCCTCCATGTGAATATTTGAAAGAAATACGATTTACTATATTACAAATGATACATATTAATAGACATATGTTATTTTGTTGATACTTGAAGATCTTCAGGAACAGATGAAGTATGGACATATTGCTATACTTAAAGCTTAACCATTATCTCCCAAACATGTAATGAATTCCCCCTAAAAATGTGTCTATTTTATTCTCAACTCTGATTATCATGAAGAATTATCAATAATGATAATCTGTCATTCTTAATAATAATCTGGTAGTTGCCCAGCATTATGATTTAACTTACTGTAATAATTTTTAAAGCCACCCACCAAAACTTCTCTTTAACTTTATCTCGTTTCAGAATTGAACTATTTACTTAAATGAGTAAAATATCTAGCTCAAAATAGGCTCATAATAATTATTGACTGCATTCCCCTCCCCTGTCTTCATTCTATTTTTCTACTCCAGAACACACTTTCATATATAAATATATATGTGTATATACACACACACACACACACACACTCATATTCACCACCACTCAGGAACATACTTCTCTTACAGTTTTGTTTTAGCCTCTTCACCAAGCCTTGGAGTTGAATATATATCCTAATTAGATTCAATTTTTTGCACACAGATTAATATGGCCTTATATGTGATCTGATCTACTGTGACTTTGATACATCGTTTTTGTATAACAGTCTAGATTTTTATTTCCTTCATTTGTCTTTGGCATCTCTTGCCAGCCACTCTCCTCTCTCTGCAAACAATTGCACACCATCTGAAAACATTTCTTTTTCATGCTATGCATTTCAATTAGATATTTGAAACTTGAAAAAATCCTACTGTGTAGTATTTTAGTTTTTTAATTTGTAAATATCGAATGGCTACTCTGCTAGGCACATTGCTGGGTCTTTTTATCTTTTGTCATTAATACATCATTATCATATAGTATATTATTTGATCATCTTTTTCTTTTGAATAATAATGATTGAACTTTATTTTTAAAAATACCAACCATGGGAGTGGGGAGGGAGACAGATAATAAAGTGTGTTTAAAATGCCAGCAAATATAAGTAAGAACAGTAAGTCAGTTTTGGGACTGGCTGGATTGTTAGTGTCTTATGCAGAGCAGTTGATTCTTTAAAAAGAGAATTGATTTTCAATGTAAGTTTCCTAAATGAGAACCAGCTACCCCATATGAATTACCTACATTAAGTTCTATCACCTGGCGTGCTTCCTATCAGTATTCTCTCCTCTGATTTGGTCTTTTTTCTTTTTACAATAACCTTTTAACTTTATAATGGTTTTGGATTTACAGAAAAGTTGCAAAGATAATCAGATGGTTCTCATATACCCTGCACCCATTTTCCCCTTTGGTTAGCATCTTACATTGCCATAGGATGTTTGTCACAACTAACGAACCTCGTTGTTGGTTTTTGTCTTTCAGATTTTCAGAAGTTAAATCCAAAATTGCAAGTAAGTGATGTATTTATTTTACCTTTTTTTAATAAGTAAAAAAACTACGTGTGTAAAAATGACACAAATAGCGAAAGGAGAAAAAGCAGGAACAATGTCATCTTCCTACCCCAGTAGGCCACTGCATAGAAGATCCCTGAGTTTGATTTCTCTTCCCTGAAAACAACCATTACCAATTTTTTGGATATTCTTGCAGAATAATCTATGGATATACAAGCATAAGACATAAATTCTATATATGTGTGTGTGTACATATATATGTGTGTGTATAGATATTTATATGTACTTCTACCCTCATTTATTTTTAAATAATTGCTACCATACTACATAAATAGCTTTATGCCTTGCATTTTTAATTTAACAGTGCATTTTGGAAATTGTGTGCTTTCCATACATCTATCTCTGAATAAGATTCTCTCTTTTTTTTTTTTTAAGATTATGTAAGCATTTCAGTATCTGTTTAACTCCTTACATGATTAGTGTGGTTCTTGCCAGTCTTGGATTTTATTTTAGGTTAGATCATTCTAGGTTTTTGAAAAGACCATTAAATTTGCAGGCTCTGTGGTAGCCGGGGTCACTATTTAGAGTAGGCCACTGCATAGAAGATTCAAAGATTCATCTGTATTCCCAAAAAGTCTTAGAATAAGGGTGACACAGCTAGTTAGACTTCCTGGGAATATTTTTGATCACAATAGAGTAGTGTGAAGTTCAGGTGTTCATTGAGAACCATACTAGCCTCAAGAATATAGTGAATAGGGCCGGACATGGTGGCTCACACCTGTAATCCCAGCACCTTGGGAGGCCGAGGCGGGTGGATCACCTGAGGTCAGGAGTTCGAGACCAGCCTGGCCAACATGGTGAAACCCCATCTCTACTAAAAATAGAAAAATTAGCCAGGCATGGTAGTGGGTGCCTGTAATCCTAGCTACTCGGGAGGCTGAGGCAGGAGAATCACTTGAACCCAGCAGGTGGAGGTTGCAGTGAGCCGAGATTGCGCCACTGCACTTTGACTGGGTGACAGAGAGAAACTGTCTCAAAAAAAAAAAAAAATGAAAAAAATATAAATACTGCATATTATCAGGATGAGATTTGGTGTTCAGTCATCAGTCCACTATTATTCAAGGTAGAGGCATCAGAACACTAGTAAAGAGTTCTGTAGTCCTCTTCACCCTTTCCGTATGTAGGATTTTTCATGTGCGTTGCTATCAGAAATAACATCTGGAGGATTTTTTCCAGTTAGCTACTGGTTTAAGTAACAATGGCATATGACAGTCAGACTCTGGAAACGCTCAGTAGTTTTGCCAGTTTGGAAGTTTTTTGTCTTGAAAATACAGATTTATATGCCACAGTGTATTATAGGGGCTAGGTTCACTGCCTATAATCTCATTAGTTTTTGTAATTCCTTCAAAAGAAATTTATATTCATAGTCGTTATATTTGTAAGTAATGTAGATACTGTTAAATGATGTGGATGCCTTGTATGCTTCAGTGTAGCTGAATGACTTTATTTTTAGGTAAATACCATGATTTAGAATGCCAGCTGATTCAGGAGTTTACCAGTGCTCAAAGAAGAGGTGAAATCTCCAGAATGAGAGAAGTAGCAGCAGTTTTACTTCATTTTAAGGTAAATACTAAGAATTAAAAATGAAGACTAGTGTTCAAGGCTATGGAAATTGTGTAAGTTCTATATATTATACTTTCTGACTTCCCCCATTCATTATATAACCATATATATCACAGTGATAATTTTCATTGTTTTGAGTAATTTGTACATTTTATATTCTGTAAATGGTATTAAATGTTGTATATTTAATATTTAAGGTTTTATATTGAATTAAAATTAATTGATCAATTACATATTGATGAATTTTTATAGTTTGATAAGGAAAATCATATTGTCTGCCTTTTTGCCTTCACATATTATGATACAGGTGAAAAGAAAGAAAATTTGACTGTAAATATCTGGTAGAATATAGGAACCAGAGAGTAGATGGAATATGACTAGTAAGAGAGTTAAATCCAGGGGACCTCAGGACCTTGTATTACAGAATTGTTTTCCTAGAATTTGAACTGAGGAGAGAATCCCTGTGTAGGAGTATATTTCTGCAAAGAAAGTGCTTAAAGAAATGGTTCTTCCTTTAGTCTGTTTCTTTGATTTGTATCAGATTAGGGAAAGGGAAGCCTATTTGTTGGACTTTTCATTTTGATAAAATCTGAATGAGTATTGAGAATGGCTCTTGAGACAGTAGTGCACTTCATATTGCTTTCCTTACTGGTTTTTATGTATGATTTATTAATAGGCAAAAATCTCATTATGTTGAGCTTAATGACAAATTAGTTTGTTTAAAACACATTTTATTAAAATAGGTTCCATTTAAAAAGTAAATTTCCAAACTGCCAGCTGAATACAACTGTCCAGATTCTTGCAAGGAAAACTAAATGCTAGAGAAAGGCCAGGCGCAATGGCTCACGCCTGTAATCCCAGTACTTTGGGAAGCTGAGGCGGGTGGATCAGTTAGCTCAGGAGTTCGAGATCAGCCTAGGTAACATGGTGAAACCCCGTCTCTATAGAAAATACAAAAATTAGCTGGTGGGGAGGCATGTGCCTGTAGTCCCAGCTACTCGGGAGGCTGCGGCAGGAGGGTCGCTTGAACCTGGGAGACAGGTTGTAGTGAGCCAAGATCACACGATTGCACTCCAACCTGGTGACAGGAGTGAAATCCTGTCTCAAAAAAAAAAAAAAAAGAAATACATATATATGTATGTCTACACACACACATGTATATACACATATATATGTATATACACACGTTTTAATATATATGAATATTTTTATATGTATATAAGACACACATATATATATATGTAAAACCTTTTCCCAAGACCTTGACTCTGTGTGTGTGTGTGTGTGTGTGTATGCATGCATGTGGGTGGGTGGGTGTGAGGGGTGTGTTTTGGAGTTGGAGGAGATGGCTAGATGATCATAGGACAAAAATCACTCTGAAGAACTCAGTTACATACTTCATCTTTCTTGTTTCAGTCTAAAGTTCAACAAGGATATGTACCAACTGATAAATTTTATCATAGAAAGTGGCTAGAGAGACGATACCTTTATCAAGTTACTGATTTTCTACAGTTAATTTTATTTAAGTCCAACAGGTGTTGCTATCAGCCGTTCACTGGTAAATAGACATAGCTTTATGACATATAACACTTCTTTTATTGAAATAATAATTATTATAATTGAACCAGAATAATAACAATGTGTTTCTTCCTTGTAGGGTTATTCCCATTGTGTTGATGTTTATATAAAGCAGTGCCAGGAGGTAACGTAACAGTACACTTTATTGGATATTATATTTTGCTAATTTGGTGTTTTAAAATCATTTAGAATCAATATGTTCACTGTGTAAAATGCCTCTGCTGTTTAGGGTGCTTATTTGAGAAATGATATATTTGAAGATGCTGCAATACTCTGTCAACGAGTGAACAAACAAGTTGGAGATATCTTCAGTAATCCAGAAACAGTCCTGGCTAAACTTATTCAAAATGTATTTGAAATCAAACTACAGGTAATTTTAAATAGTAACAAAGTAAATAGTTCTTAAGGCAATATGTAATTTTTTTCCTGTATTTTAAAAGTATTTTTAAAATTTAGTTTACTTATATAATGACCTTAGAAATAGTAATCTAGTTAAGGAGAAAGGAATCCTCATGCTTTTTAAAAAATGTTTTGTTATTCACCAAGAAGAAAGTGCTAATCAGTAAGTATAATCAGAGAACATGCTTGAAATTTGTGTAGTATTCGTAGTAGTAATATAATATATTGTGGTAAGATAGCCTTGAAGACTTTTCTTTTTTTTGGTCTCTGCCTTCACCAATAGATATCATTTGTGAAACTGAACAAGAATTCCAAGAGCAGTCTGTAGAATTTTTAATAATATGGTACTAACATGAAAAGGGAAAACACAGAAATTTAATTTACCCACATATCACTGTACTTTCAGATAACATTTCCTAAACTATGTTTACTACTGGATTAAACAACATTCAATAAATGCTTGCCTTTTTTTTTTTTTTTTAACACAATTCAGGAATTTTGATAGTGTTGTCATTCTCTAGAAGTGGGGATGTAATGTACAGCATTTCACACTTTTACTGTCTAAGAAACCCTGTTTTAGAGTAATGCCTGTAGATGTCTGAAAGAACACTAGTATTACCTGGAGCTTAGTTGGGGAAATGCTGCTTTAAGGAATTGACTCTATTATTTGTACTCTCAGTTTTGTTTTTTTGATCTACCTCACAGAGCAGAATAGGCCAATTTAAAAGGAAAGGTATTTCTAAATTCTTAATACTTATTCCTGAGACTGATACAGATCCTCTACAGGTAAATACAAGAAGCTGTAAAATTTAAAAACCTGTTTTAAAATATTTTATGATTGGTCTGTTTTCTGTACATTACCTTTTTGATTGGATTGTAAGTCAGAAAGGTTCAAAACTGTGGAGTGAATTTTAAAAGAATATCTTGAGAAGTTACAGAATTTAATATTTGCCTAATTAACAGAATATTAACCTTTTTCTTTTAGAGTTTTGTGAAAGAGCAATTAGAAGAATGTAGGAAGTCTGATGCAGAGCAGTATCTGAAAAATCTCTATGATCTCTATACAAGGTAAATTTTTAATGATTAGAAAATAATAGATAACAGATTTTTTTATTTTTTTGATAGAAAATGAGGAAATACTCAGGTATTTTTGAATAAGTTTATCACCAGTTTACCTTTTAGCATTAAATGCTTAGCTGTATAGACTAGTTATTGTACAAGACTGTATTGTACAACATTCTTAATACATTAACTTGAGGAATTGGATGTTATGCTTTATCTTTTCTTTAAGCATTAGTGTAATTACATTTATCTGCAGTCAAAACTTTAGAAACTGCAAAAGGAAGTGATGTAATCTTAAACGACAGTTTCAGCTCTAAGTCTTATGTAGGAATTTTTCTTGTGCTTTTATAAATGTCAGTGTTACTCTTAGAGATTGTCTCAGAAGCTTCATACAGAGTTTTGTGGGGTTTTTTTCCCTTGACTTTTCCCCACCCTATTACTCTTCTTCAGTGTCTTCATTTTGGGAGAAGGTTTTTCCAAAGTTACTGTAATGAGGAAGTCCATCTCAACAACAACACTGTTTTGACCCTATCTTCAGCAACGGGAAATAGAAAATCAAAGGGAAAGTCCACAAGAACAAAACAAAAGAGGGTGAACAGACAGTAGCTCTCTCAGTACTCTGTTTTGGGTCACATGTGATGAATGGCATTAGACATACTTGAGGCCAATCTGCCACTGTCGCCATTGCTGGACTAGTTCATTGCCTCACAATTTCTTTTCCTAGGAATTTGTAACAGTTCTCAAAACCATAAAGTTGTTCATAATATTTCACTGTACTTTTACATGTAACCCTGTAGAGTTGATCTCTGCATCGTAAGTACTCTCCCGGAGTTTAAGAAATGGTGGCTTAACATAAGTCATTAAAGTCACATTGTAAAAATGTGTATTCCTTAATATTGTTACTATACCTAAAACATATATTAATCTTTTTCTCCCCCTTTTTCATGAAAAGAACCACCAATCTTTCCAGCAAGCTGATGGAGTTTAATTTAGGTACTGATAAACAGACTTTCTTGTCTAAGCTTATCAAATCCATTTTCATTTCCTATTTGGAGAACTATATTGAGGTGGAGACTGGATATTTGAAAAGCAGAAGTGCTATGATCCTGCAGCGCTATTACGATTCAAAAAACCATCAAAAGAGATCCATTGGCACAGGAGGGTGAGTATTTTTGTTAAATACTACTGTTAAAACTGAAGACATTAATAACTTCATTATATTTGGGCAAATTTATCAAATGTTGACTATCATTAGAATTTTTTATGAAGAGTTCTTTTAATCCAGATTCGTATATTATTGATCAAATCTTGCTCTTAAACCCAATGTTGAAATGACCTAACATAATATAATTAAAATGTAGGCCGGGCGCAGTAACTCACGCCTGTAATCCCAGCACTTTGGGAGGCCAAGGTGGGCTGATCACCTGAGGTCTAGAGTTTGAGACCAGCCTGGCCAACATGGTGAAAGCCCATCTCTACTAAAAACACAGAAATTAGCTGGGCATGGTGGCAGGCACCTGTAATCCCAGCCATTCGGGAGGCTGAAGCAGGAGAATCACTTGAACCCGGGCGGTGGAGGCTGCAGTGAGCCGAGAGCACGCCTCTGCACTACATACAGCCTGGGCGACAAAGCAAGACTCTACGTCACAAAAAAGTAAAGCAGATATTTGTCAATAAAAAAATAATTTTTTAAAACTATCAAGCAGAACACTAGTAATATAAAAAGTTCCATAGTTTCTTTCATTTTTTTTTTCTAGATAGAATAAGTTCCAGGTTATTGACCAGGAAACACATCTTTTTTTTTGTTACTGTTGCAGGTGTGAAAAAAATAGAAAATAGTTTGCAGTTTAAGTACCTTGAATTGGTGAGTTTTGTTCAGAGACTTTAGCATAGAAAAACTATTAAATGAATACCTTAAAGCCTGAAATTATTTACAGACTAGAAGAAAGTAACTTGCTCCAAGAATAGTTGGCATCTCAGCTACCAGGCTTTAACTGCCTGGAACCTAGATTCTAAAAAGAGACAGAATGACTTCGGTGGGCTGAGAGTCCAGAATCCCCACACACATATATCCAAACCAGTTTCTTGTTTCCCATTTTGTGTATTAAATAATGATTAGAGAGAGTTAAAATTAGTAGTAAGAGGTATACCTGAAAGGTAGTAGCAAGGAAGGGAAGAGAAAAACTAATGAGTAATAGGAATTTTTTGTGTTTGTGTGTGAGTTTTCAGTAGTCTGGAGTTACATATCCTAGGAGCAAAAAATGTCTAACCCTCCAAAGATACCCCATTTAAGTGTTTCAGGTGACCCTCAGTAATTAAGAATAGCTAAATTATGTTTAATATATCTTCTTTAATATCATGAATAAATGTGCAGAATCTTAAAATGACTATATTTTAAATATGTTAAACTTTTAAAGTGTTCTTTTTAAACAGGACTATTTAGTCACTTAGAATGCTAACCTGTTTGGAATAGCTCACTTTCTAAGGAAACCCAACAAGTTTTACTATTGAGTCAGAATTGTAAGGCTGAATTGTACAGCAACTTCAGAAATTAGAAATCCAAATCTACTCATTTATCAGATGAAAATCATCCGTTTGGAGATCAAGGCTAACTCTATTTCACAAAACTAGTTATTGGAATTAGAAATTAGGTCTCTTGGCTATTGGTCCATTTTTGTTGTTGTTGTTGTTGATATATACTAAGTTTGGAATAGTCGAAGTTGAAATCTAAGTAAAGTGTTTTCTTTTTTTCATTTTTCTTTATGATGTACTAGTATTCAGGATTTGAAGGAGAGAATTAGACAACGTACCAACTTACCACTTGGGCCAAGTATTGATACTCATGGGGAAACTTTTCTATCCCAAGAAGTGGTGGTTAATCTTTTACAAGAAACCAAACAAGCCTTTGAAAGATGTCATAGGGTAAGAGTGATTATAAATTTATTTTACGTCTACAGTTGTTCCTTGATATCTGTGGGGAGTTGATTCCAAAACCTCCAAGGATACCAAAATCATGGATGCTCAAGTCTGTTATAGAAAGTGTGTAGTATTTGCATATATCCTATGCACATCCTCCTTTATACTTTAATTCATCTCTAGATTACTTATAATTGTTTATATATATTATTACATTACCTAGTGCAATGTAAATCTCCGTAAATAGTTGTAACTTTAGGGTTTAGGGAATGATGACAGTACATCTTCAGTACAGCTGCAACCATTCTCTTTTTTTTTTCCTGAATATTTTTATCTGTGGCTGGTTGAATCTGCTGATGCAGAACCCACAGATACAGAACTTACAGATATGGAGAATTGACTATATAATTGTGTGTTTTAAGTCTTACCTTGTTTTACTAAGATACAAATTTACTCTCTGATTAGGAACAACTGTTTTTTGTAATAAAAGATAGGATTTTTGTTTTGGAGATCAGAATAATTTTAAAATTAGGAATAAATGTGAATTTAAATTCACATTTAAAATAACTTTAAAGTTGACCAGATCAAATTTTTGTTATGTAAGATTAAATGAAGATGTGAAAGGGACAGTTAGACTTTTCTCTTGAAGAAATGGTGCATCAGGGAAAGGACAGTGTTTTAGGAGCATCAACATCAAAGGGAAAGAATGAAGATTTGGCTCCATTAAAACTTAGATTTTCTTCTCTAATAAACACAGATAAGTCAGAGTGATAAAGTATTTGTAAATGATACTACTAGCAAAAGATTGTATGAAACAAATAATAGTAACCAATAATTTTATAGTACATAATATGTTCCAGACACTCTTTTTTTGTTTAAGTTCTGGGTTACATGTGCAGAACGTGCAGGTTTGTTATATAGGTTCACACGTGCCATGGTGGTTTGCTGCACCCATCAACCTCTCATCTACATTAGGTATTTCTTCTAATGCTAGTGCTCCCTTAGCCCCCCACCCCCCCAAACAGGCCCCAGTGTGTGATGTTCCCCTCCCTGTGTCCATATGTTCTCGTTGTTCAACTCCCACTTATGAGTGAGAACATGCGGTATTTGGTTTTCTGTTCCTGTGTGTGTTTCCTGAGAATAATGGTTTCTAGCTTCATCCATGTCCCTGCAAAGGACATGAACTCATCCTTTTTTATGGCTACATAGTATTCCATGGTATACATGTGCCACATTTTCTTTATCCAGTCTATCACTGATGGGCATTTGGGTTGGTTCCAAGTCTTTGCTATTGTGAGTAGTGCTGCGGTAAACATATGTGTGCATGTGTCTTTATAGTAGAATGATTTGTAATCCTTTGGGTATATACTCAGTAATGAGATTGCTGAGTCAAATGGTAATTCTGGTTCTAGAGCCTTGAGGAGTCACCACACTGTCTTCCACAATGGTTGAACTAATTTATACTCCCACCAACAGTGTAAAAGCATTCCTATTTCTCCACATCCTCTCCAGCATTTGTTGTTTCCTGACTTTTTAATGATTGCCATTCTAAGTGGCATGAGGTGGTATCTCATTGGGGTTTTGATTTGCATTTCTCTAATGACTGGTGATGATGAGCTTTTTTTCATGTTTGTTGGCTGCATAAATGTCTTATTTTGAGAAGTGCCGGATACTCTTCTAAGCATTTAAGAGAGGTGTGCGTGTGTGTGTGTGTGTGTGTGTGTGTGTGTGTGTGTGTATCTTGTTTGTATGTAGTTTACGTACGGGGGGGTGTGTGTGTATGTGTATATGTGTATGTAAACTTATTTCATCATATAACCACCCTTGAGGTTGTTATTTTGCAAATAAAGAACTGAAATACATGACTTTTAAGTAGTGGATTGAGAGTTGAGGCAGTCTTAATTATTTATGTTGATGTATATAATCTACATTTATATTGAGACAGTAAATTAAATTATACATGTGAATATAAATCAATAGAAAACAAGTCAAAGATACACATACACAGTTTGCAAGAAAGAAAATATAAATCACTAGTACAATACTCAGTCTCACTAATAGGGAAATGCAACTTAGAATAAGAGAATTACCATCCCATTTTCATTAGGTTGGGATAAATTAAGAAGTCTGATGACCAAGTATTGTTAAGGAAGTGGAGCAATAGCAGTTGTCACACACCACCAACGGGAGTGAAATTGATATGGTTATTTTGAGGATTAATTTGGCAATTTCTTAGAGAAACTCATAGGTTCATGTGATATGTCTAACATCATAACAGCATTTTTTGTCATGGTGAAAAATTAAAAGCAAACTCTCAGTGTCCATCAAAAAGAGAATTGTTAAACTGGTGTTTTTCATACAGTAGAAAACTATACAACAATTTAAATACATGAAGTAGAGTTACATGTATCAACATGAATAAATCTCAGAAATACTCAGTATTGATATGACTGAATCATATGGTTTTTTTTTTTAAGAAACTGCGAAACTAATAGTGTGTAGTGATATTTGATTATAGTTTTAGTTTTCATTTTCCTAATGCAATGATGATTCATGTTGAACATCTTTTCATGTGCTTATTTGCCATCAATATATACTCTCTGGTGAAATGTTTGTTCAGATCTTTTGTGCATTCTTAAATCAGTCATGTTTTCTTATTTTTTGAGCACTCTGTATTGTTGCAATTTATCAGATGTGATTTGCACATTTTTTTTATGCCTGTGGCTCATCTTTTTATTCTCATCAGTATTTCTAAGGATAGATGTTCTTAATTTTGATGACATCCAATTTAATAATACATTTCTGTTCTGGATGGTGATTTTGGTGTCATATAAGAAATCTTTGCCTAACCAAAGGTTACAAAGTTTTCCTCCTGTGTTTTCTTCTAGCAGTTTTATAGTTTGAGGCTTTATGTTAAGATGTATAATCAATTTTGAGTTAAGTTATACAGTATTGTGGATCAAAGTTCATAATTTTACAATTAGGCATCCAGTTGTTTCAGTTTCATTTATTGAAAAAACTATCATTTCCCCGCTGAATTACTCTAGAACCTTTGTCAAAAAATCAATGGACCATTTATATGTGGGTCTGTTTCTGGACTCTTCTGTTCCATTGGTCTGTCTTTATGCCTGTACTATACTGTCTGAATTGCTGTAACTTTATAATAAGTCTTGAATTGGGTAGTATAAGTCCTCTAACATTTTTATATAAATCATTTTGTATTATGTCTTATATTAGCTTGTCTGTTTTTGAAAAAGTCTGAGATTTTGATTGGAATTACATTGACTCCGTAGTTCTATTTGGGGAGAATTGACATATTTTGATGCCATTATAGTATATGTAAATGGTCTTTTTAAAATTTATATTTAATTTCTAGTTTAACTTAGTTGTTAGTATATAGAAATACAATTCATTTCTTTATGTTGCTCTTATAGCCACAAGGAAATTCCTTGTGGGCCTCAAGATCTTTCCCCTAAAATAGTTTTTTTGAATTTCACCTTGGCAATGTAAATTGATAGCTTGTCTTCACAGTTGCAGGACAAAGGAGAGAACTCAAGTCATCCCTCAGCCCACCTGAGACAAATGCGTATCTCATTGTTTCCTCTGTCCTATTGTTTGTGTAGATTCACTGATCCAGATTAAGGTATAAGTGATTATTCCTCTACCCACCTCTGACATGCAAATTGTATATTCAGTGAAAGGGTGGATCAGACTTAAAAGAATACAAGTGTTTGTCTCTTACCTACCTGTAACCTGGAAGTACCTTCTCACCCCTTCAAGTTGTCCTGCCTTTCCGGACAGAACCAGTGTACATCATACCTATTGATTGATGTCTCATGTCTCCCTAAAATGGATAAAACCAAGCTGTGCCCTTGCCAACTTAGGTGGGCACATGTCAGTGGGGCCTCCAGAGATTGTGTCACAGGAATGTCTTTAACCTTGGCAAAATAAACTTTCTAAATTGATTGAGACTTGTCTCAGATACTTTTGGGTTCAGACCTGCAACCTAACTAAACTCACCTATTAGTTTTATTTGCCTTCTTTTTTTTTATTTGTAGGTTCCACTGGCTTTTCTGTATAGATTATCATATTATCAGCCCATAAATACAGTTTTACTTATTTTTTCCAATATAGATGTCTTTTATTTTGTTCTTTTGCCTTATTGCACTGGCCAGACTTCTAGTACAATGCTGAATAGAAGTGGTGAGAGTGAACACTTTGCTTTATTTCTGATCTTAAGAATAAATCATTTCATCTTTCACCATTAAGTATGATACTAATTGAGTTTTTCATAGATGTTCTTTTTCAGATTGAGAAAATTATTTTATCCTACTTAGCTATGAGGATTAGATGTTAGATTTTGTGCAAAACTCTTTTATTCTGTTAATATGGTAAGTTATAGTGATTGATTTTCAAATGTTGGCCTTGCATTCCTTCTTTGATAAACTCCAATTGGTCATCAATTGACCTTTGACCTTTTGTCATATTTATATATTGTTGGATTAGTTTTGCTAAACTTTTGTAAAGAATTTTAACATCTGTGTTCATGAGGGATATTGGCCTTTTTTTTTTTTTTTGAGACAGAGTCTCCCTCTGTCGCCCAGGCTGGAGTGCGGTGGCATGATCTCAGCTCACTGCAACCTCCGCCTCTCGAGTTCAAGCCATTCTCCTGCCTCAGCCTCCTGAGTAGCTGGAACTACAGGCTCCTGCCACCATGCCCAGCTGAGTTTTGTATTTTTAGTAGAGACAGGGTTTCGCCATGTTGACCAGGGTGGTCTTGAACCTCTGACCTCAGGTGATCCGCCCGCCTCAGCTTCCCAAAGTGCTGGAATTACAGGTGTGAGCCACTGCGCCTGGCTTTTTTTCCTTTTTATGTCTTTGTCTGGTTTTAGTATCAGGGTAATGTTGGCCTCATAGGATGTGTTGGGAAATATTTCCACCACCCCTCCCAATTTTCTGAAAGAGTTTGCATAGAATTGGTATTCTTTCTTTCTTTAAGTGTTTGGTAAAATTCACAAGTGAAGTCGTTTGGGCCTGAATTTTTTTGTGTGTGAGGATTTTAAACTACAAATTCAACTTCTTTAGTAGATACAGAACAATTCAGGTTATCCACTTCTTTTTAAGTCAGCTTTGGTAGTTTGTATGTTTTAAGCATTTGTGTAGTTCACATAAGTTGTTGAATTTATTGGACTAAAATTATATTCATGATATTTTCTTATCCTTTTGATATCTGTAGAATTTGTAGTGATGTCACCACTTTCCTAATATTAGTAATTTATGTATTTTTTTTTTTCCTGATCAGTCAGGCTAGAGGTTTATTCATTTTACTGATTTATTTCCCCCATGGGGAACCAGCTTTTGGTTTCACTAATTTTTCTGTGTTGTTTTTCTGTTTTATATTCATCAATTTCTACTCTTTATTACTTCTGTTATTCTGCTTACTTGGGTTTTATACCCCCCCCCACCACAACCCCCCTGTTTTTTTAGTTTTCTAAGGTAGAAGCTGAGGTCATTGATTTGAGAACTTCCTTCTGTCCTAATCTAATGCAGGTGTTTTGTCTTACAAATTTCCCTGTAAATACTACTTTAGCTGCATCCCCAGAATTTTTGTATGTTGTGCTTTATTTCCATTCAGTTCAAATCCTTTTAATTTTGCTTTTAATTTGTTTTGGCCCAAACGTGATTTAGAAATATGTTATTTAGTTTCCAAATATTTAGGAATTTGTTAGATATCTTTCTGTTACTAATTTTAAATTTGATTCCATTGTGGTCAGAGGATGTACTTTGTATGATGTGAACCCATTTTAAATTTATTAAGACTTGTGGTTTCTTTTTAGCCCAGAATATGGTCCATCTTTTTTGTATGCACTTGAAAAAATATATATATCCTGATGTTGTTGGATGGAGTATTGTATAAATGTCAGTTAGGCTTAGTTGATTATGTTGTTCAAGTCTTCTGTATCTTTACCAATTTTCCATCTGCCTCTTCTGTCTATTATTCATGGATGTTTGGGTGTAAATAGGAGTGTAAGAATGGCTTGTGAAGAAGGTAAGAGCATTTTTTGAGCATCAGTGATGAGAGGAGGAGGGTATATATTGGAGTAGAGAGACTGATGAAGGAGGGGTAAAGATTGGGGTAGTTATTAATAAGACCAGGAAGGAAGCTGAGTAATACCAAATTATAATCAGTGGGAATTCAAAGGGGGTTGTAGAATTCCTATCAACTTCTAATTTAATACATCAGGTAATAAGTATTAACCCCAAGAGAATACATGAATGAAGACTACAAATAGGTTTGACAGAAGCAGAAATCAATGTATAAATAATATGGAACGCAATTATAAGAAGTCAAGAGTAATTTTCTGTTAAAAAAGGATTTTATTTTCCCAGCATAACTAATAATTATTTTACTAAATAGCTAGTTTAACAGCAACAACAGCACCAAAATGAATATTGTAAGCTCACTATGTGCAAATACTGTGCTAAAAACACTTTACGCTTAATTTCGTATTTTATTCTCACCTCAAGGCTAGAATGTAAGTACTATTAATATTATTCCCGTCTTACAAATGAAGAAATTGAGGCATGGTGGGGTTAAATAACATCTCAAAGGTTCACTTAGTCAGGAAATGATAAAACCATTATTTGAGCCAGTCATATTTTATGGTGCATCTGTTATTAATTTCTCCATCTCCACTCCCCAGTGAAACAAAGAATTCTTTTTGTTCTAAGTTTTACTAGACTGTTCTTTGCTCAGTCAGTGGCTCTCAAACCTCTGACCCACAGTAAGAAATGCGTTTTACATGTTAACCCTGTGTATACATATTTAAATGGGGGAGGTATACATTTTATGAAAGTGTACTTGGATTTCACTAATGGATTGCAGTCCAAGTTTGAAAAACATTGCTCTAAGTCAGGAGAGTTATAGGCAAATATGGAGCGTTACAATTGTGTGTATATGTGTTTGTGCATGCATGCGCAGTATGGGGGGAGCTGCGAGTTATTCTGATACCTGAAACACTGACTACATCTTACAAAAAAATTGCTTAAAAAATTGGCATTTTCAAAAGGTAGACTTGAGGAGTGATAATTGTTTGGTTTTTGTTTTTAAGCTCTCTGATCCTTCCGACTTACCAAGGAATGCCTTCAGAATTTTTACCATTCTTGTGGAATTTTTATGTATTGAGCATATTGATTATGCTTTGGAAACAGGACTTGCTGGTAAGTATATTTGTGTTACACTTGTGTTAAATTCCTTTGATCCTGCTTGGTTAAACTATATGCATAATGTTGTTTTCCGTATAATCATCTCTGTATGTCAAATTCAGTTCAATGCAATGAAGTCAGAGCTTTTATAATGCAAAGATTTGCCAGGTGCTAAAAACTATACAGAATGGTTCTCTCATGTTGTTTACATACGACATAATAGAATAATAAGCTACCTAAGTCACTACAATGTATGACACAATGTCTTACAATTCTGTAACTTAGAAAATGTCAGGGAACAAAAATGAAGGCAAAAACAATTCTTTTTTTTTTTTTTTTTTGAGACGGAGTCTCGCTCTGTCGCCCGGGCTGGAGTGCAGTGGCCGGATCTCAGCTCACTGCAAGCTCCGCCTCCCAGGTTTACGCCATTCTCCTGCCTCAGCCTCCCGAGTAGCTGGGACTACAGACGCCCACCACCTCGCCCGGCTAGCTTTTTGTATTTTTTAGTAGAGACGGGGTTTCACCATGTTAGCCAGGATGGTCTCGATCTCCTGACCTCGTGATCCGCCCGTCTCGGCCTCCCAAAGTGCTGGAATTACAGGCTTGAGCCACCGCGCCCGGCCCGGCAAAAACAATTCTGATTGGGGAATTGAGTAATGTAAGATTTAGAAAGAGAAGTATTAAAAACTAAGTCTGGAAAAAATAGATTCAAATTAAAATTCTTATTTTGCTTTTGGTCTTTTGGTCTTAGTAGTTAGTATTAGTAGCATAATAATGACCTGAGTCCAGTCTCATTAATTCAGTTGTCTACTTCATCTGTTTAATGGTCATCTCAAACTTAACATATCCAAAATGAAACTCTTTATCTTCCTTCTAAACCTATTCCTTTTCCATTCTTCCCATGTCATTAAAAGGCATTACCAATATGCATGATTATTGTATGTCAGTTTTTTGAAAGGCATTACCATTTACCACTTGCTCAAGCCCCAACAAAACCCAGGAGTTCCTTAATTCCTCCTTTCAGAAATCAATCCTGATAGCCAATCCATCAGCAAATCCTGTTAATATACTTCCAGGCATAAGTCAGATTCATGTACTTTTCTCCGTCTTCACTGATGCCACCCTAATTTAAACACCATTATCTCTGACAACTTGTAACTGGTCTCCCTGTGTACATTCTTGCATCTCCACATTACTGACTTCATGTAACAGCCAGTTTAATTATTTCCTTATTTAAAACTCTGTAGTGGTTTCCTATCACTCTTAAGGGGAAAACAACAGCAAACTCTAGAGAAGCATGACTT
The DNA here is from genome assembly GCF_009764315.1 of Trachypithecus francoisi. Taxonomy (NCBI): domain Eukaryota; kingdom Metazoa; phylum Chordata; class Mammalia; order Primates; family Cercopithecidae; genus Trachypithecus; species Trachypithecus francoisi. The sequence continues at coordinate 48,037,187 of NW_022681468.1, forward strand.
TTTATCTGGCCTGGTATGTATTCATCATTTCTCGTTGCATTTCTTCTCACTGAGCAGTCACTCTGACCCTCATTGTTTTTCCTTGCGTAGTCTCTTTGCACTTGGTATTTCCCTATCCCCAAAATACTTTTGCTTCAGCTTTTCTCGTGGCTGGCTTTTCAATCATCTGATCTCAGCTAAGATGTTATCTTCTCAGAGAGACCATTGCTGATCACCCTAGCTAAAGTAGCCCTTTTCTCCCAGCCCAGTTATCCTCCTTATCTTATCATTGCATTAACTTTTTTTATAGCACTTACCACAATGAAATTTTTATCTGTTAATGTCTGCCTCCACTTACCAGAATTCATTCATTTAACACATGCTTATTAAATGCCTACTCCTGCACCTGTGGAGTTTACATGCTTATGGAGAAGATAGACAAATGATTAGAAAGTGCAGTGAAGAAAAATAAAACTGAGTAAGGGATTAAAAAATTTTTTAAAGTGTGTATATATAATAATTTTGATATGCCCTTATTTTTATTTTTGAGACAGAGTCTCGTTTTGTCACCCAGGCTAGCATGCAGTGGCACAGTCATGGCTCGTGGCAACTTTGAACTCCTGGGCTCAAGCAATACTCCTGCCTCAGCCTCCTGAGTAGCTGTAACTATAGGTGCATGCCACTGCGCCCAGCTAATTTTTTCTTTTTTTGTGGAGATGGGGTCTTGCTGTTTTGTAGAGATGGGGGCCTAGGCTGTTCTTGAACTCTACTCCAAGCGATTCTCCCTCCTCAGCCTCTCAATAATTTTTTGTTTTGATTTAAACTGTTTTCCTAAAGGTTTCTTTCCCTACTAACTTATGCCACTGCTGGACTGTTTGTGTGTGCCAGTTTTTCTGTAATTGAATATTCTTTAAAAATTTTAATTTCATGGTTAAAAACATACATCGTAGCTGAGTTCTGATGCCTATAAAGAAAAAAAGTACATCAGTATTACCTTAATTTTTATGTCTTTCATTAATAACTGATTCATATTTTCTACATATGTATTGATTTTTTTTCTCTTGTAAAGTTCATTTGTTATTGGAGCCTTCAGTTTTCTTACCAGTTGGTAATCTTGTCTTTTACTTGGGTAGGGGAGGAGAACACCTTTATTTTCCATTATTAAGACAAAAAAATCATTGTCCTGTAAAGAACTCTAGGTGTCAAGCCTGTATTTTCACATTAGCTATGCATATTTTCTTTAGTCTCTTAAGTCTTTTACTTTTAGCTAGAAACATAAACATCTAGGACCTTAGAGTTCATCTGTTATTCTTTACAAAAAGGAGGAAATGGAAATCCAGAGGTCAGCTGACATTTTGAGGTCAGAATATGGAGTGGCTTGATTCCCTTTTTATTTTATTCTGAATAAATTCCAGAATAAAATCAAGTATGTAATCTGTAGATAGAACATTTTGAGTATTTTTGAGAAAATAGTGTAGAGCACAGTAAGTGAAATGTGTCGGTTTAGGCATATTACTATGGCAGCAGTATCTAGGATGAAAGATAAAGAGACTTGAATGAGAAAGACCAATGAGAGAATTATTCGAACTATTATCAGAGGTAAAGAGGCCTGGTTATAAGAAATATGTGGAGATGTATTCATGGCTCACGTGAATCATGAAGGCAAAGTAGATGGTGAATATTGGACATAAAAATAACTTTGGATGAGTTTTACTAGTATAAGCTTAGCTTGATTTTCCTCTTCTGTCCACAGAAGTCATTATTGATGTATTAAAACAGTGGTTTCATTTATGTTATAGATTAAAAAACCACATTCTTTTTTTCTGTTGCCAAGATGAATTTCTTCAAGGATGATTCTAACATATGTATGCTTTCTGGTTTTAGGAATTCCCTCTTCAGATTCTAGGAATGCAAATCTTTATTTTTTGGATGTTGTGCAACAGGCCAATACTATTTTTCATCTTTTTGACAAACAGTTTAATGATCACCTTATGCCACTAATAAGGTTAGTCAAATTATCTGATTTTCATTGATATTTCAGTGACTGTTATAGCATTCTACATAATATTCTACGTATATTTTCATTAAATTTAAAAAGTACATGTTCACAAAAATGTCAGACTGGACAAGTGGAATGAAATAAAAATATAAAAGTTCTTAGGAAATAAAACATTAAGTATTGTTTCTTCTTGCATTTCTGTTTTCTCTTTCCACTATATTATTAATTTTGGTGTATTTCAAAAGATTTAATCTGTCACAAACCTAAGACTGAAATCTCATGTGAAAGAGGACCTCCAGCTTAGTGAAACTCAGCAAATTTGACATCTTTTAAAAGATCTGATAGACAAAGCCCATGTACCCACTTGTTATAAAGACATACAAAAAATTTTATAAGATTAATAGGACAGATTTTAATGAGGCATTAAGTAAAGTTTGGTTTATAGCTTCATATCAATTTATATGAACTTATAAAACATTTGAGAATCAAATAGGATGGTGTATATGTGAACATGCTTTACAAAATTCTCTTTAGCACTATTATGTAAGAGGAAAAATATTCATATAAAATTTTTTGACTTTTTGTTATAAACATTGATATGCCAAGACTAGTCCAGAAACACTCTCAAAGATAACAGTCACTTGTAATCCCTGAATCATACTCTGAAAGGAAATTTGCTTTTCAAGATTCGTTATACCACATAGCAGAGAATTCACACAATTATTAGGGTTGCCTGTTTCTTAATATTTTGAATGTTTTGACATTCTGATAGCATTCAGAAGGCAAATATGATTGTCAGGTTTTTAAAAATACAACTGGATTGGCTGTTACCCTCCAAATTTTAGAGTATGATTTACTGTATTCTTAAAACTCTGGTGATGCTAGTCTATAACTTTTGTTGGTATTACACTAGATATTTGTTTATAAAGAAAACCAAATAATTCCACAATTTTAAAGTCACATTTATATTCTTGAGAGATATCTCCTCAGAGATCAAAATAACAAATTCAAGTGGTCCTCTTCCTTAGTCTATTATAATGAATTGGGCATAGTGAATGCTAAATAATTACTTTGCTTCTTATATGCTTCTTGGATTTGTTAACAATATTAATGCATGTATACAGATGTATTTATAAATGTATACAATGTAATACACATCGGTGTAAGAAAAACTTTCAGAAAATCTCAGATTATTAATATGACTCTTTTTCCTTTTTAAATATACAATAGCTCTTCTCCTAAGTTATCTGAATGCCTTCAGAAGAAAAAAGAAATAATTGAACAAATGGAGATGAAATTGGATACTGGCATTGACAGGCAAGTTGTTGGTTTTGTCTCTTGCATTTTTTAAAATTATAAAAACACCACATTATAGCAGCATGCAAATACTTTGTAGAGAAGAAAAATATTTATCTTAATTCCACCATATTGCTACAACATTTGATTAAAAAAAAAGAAACATTATTTTTATATATTGCCTTCATCCTTATTACAATGTTGTTTTTGTTGGATCCTGGAGTTTTTTACTTTGGCCTATCTTGGCATTTAACATACCTTCCTCACTAAGCTTAATCATTTCTAGCTTTTGATTTAAAATGAGAAGTATGTGACGTTTTTCAGTTGAACACTTAGAGGCCATTGTAGGATTATTAATTGTCCTAATTTCAATGTTACTGTGTTTCAAGGAATAGGGAGGCCCAAAGAGAGGCAGAGAGACAGGGAAATAGCCATTAACTAGAGTAATCAGAACACACACTATATTTGTCAGTTAGGTTCACTGTCTTATATGGGTATGGTTTGTGGTACCCCAAAACAATTAAAATAGTAACATCAAAGATCACTGATCACAGATCACCATAACAGATTTAGCAGTAATGAAAATGTTTTAAATATCGTAAGAATTACCAAAATGTGACACAGAAACACAAAGTGAGCCCATGCTATTGGAAAAATGGCACTGATAGACTTGCGTTGCCACAAGCCTGCAACTTGTAAAAAAACAAAACAAACCACAGTATCTGTGAAACACAATCAAACAAAGCAGAATAAAACAAGGTATGCCTGGATAATCAGAAGTGGGGTTGTTGGATCATATAGTAACTCTGTTTTTAAGTTTTTGAGGAATTTCCGTGCTTTTCTATAATGGCTGTACCAATTTACATCCCCATCAACAGTGTACAAATGTTCTCTTTTATCTACACTCTTGATAATGCTTGTTATCTATTGCCTTTTTGAAAAGAACCATCCTAACGGGTGTAAAGTGATAATTGATTGCATTTTCCTGATGATTAGTGATGTTGAGCACCTTTTCATATACCTGTTAGCCATCTGTATGTCTTCTTTCAAAAAGTTTTATTCAGGTTCTTTGCCTTTAATCGTTGGATCATTTATTTTTTTGCTGTTGAGTTGAGTTCCTATATTTGGAGTGTTAAACCCCTCTGAGATGTATGGTTTACAAATATTTCCTTCCATTTCATAGGCTTTTAATTGTTTTCTTTGCTGTACAGAAACTCTTTAGTTTGATGCAATCTCATTTGTCTTTGTTTCTGTTGCCTCTGCTTTTGAGGCCATATCCAAAAGGTCATTGCCAACACCAACGTCAAGAAACTTTTTTCTTATGTTTTCTTCTACTAGTTTTATAGTTGTGGGTCTTGTATTAAATGTAATTCATTTTGAGTTGATTTTTTTTGGTGACTAAGATAAAGGTGTCATTTCGTTTTCCTGTGTGTAGATATCCAGTTTTCCAGCACTATTTATTGAGGAAATTATCCTTTCCCTATTGTGTGTTCTTGGCACCCTTGTTAAAGAGCAGTTGACCATAAATGGATGGATTTATTTCTGGGCTCTATATCCTGTTCCATTGGGCTGTATATCTGTTTTTATGACGGTACCATACTGCATTAATTACTGTAGCTGTATAATATATTTTCTAACCAAGAAGTACGATGCTTCCAGTTTTGTTCTTTCTCAAAATTGCTTTGGCTATTCAGGATTTTTTTCTGGTTCCATAAGAATTTTAGTGTTTTTTTTTTTTTCTATTTCTGTGAAAAATGCCATTGGAATTTTGATTGGGAATGCATTGACTCTAAATTGCTTTGGGTAGTGTGGACGTGTTAACAATATTATTTCAAGCCCTAAACGCGAGATACGTTTCCATTTACTTATTTCTTTTGGAAATGTTCTAAAGTTTTTTCAGTGTATAAATCTTTTACTTCCTTGGTTAATTCCTAAATATTTTATTCTTTTTCATGCTATTGTAAATAGGATTTTTTTTTCTTTCTTTTTTGGATAGTTTGCTGATAATGTTTAAAAACAACTGATTTTTGTGTGATGATTTATCTTGCAACTTTACTGAATTCTTTTATTCTATTTTTTGATGGAGTCTAAAATTTAGAGTTTTCTCTAAGATATCATATCTGCAAAGAGACAGTTTTACTTCTTTCTTTCCAATTTAGATGTCTTTTATTTCTTTTTCTTGCCTAAGTGCTCTGGCTAGGATATCCACTACTGTGTTGAAAAGAAGTGGTGAGAGTAGACATCCTTCTTGTTCCTGATGTTAGTTAGAGGAAAAGCTTTCAGCTTTTCACTATGGAGTTTGATATTAGTTGTGGGCTTGTCATATATGATCTTTATTATCTTTAGGTATATTCCTTCTATACCTAATTTGTTTGCAAGTCTTTGTCATGAAAGAGTGTTGAATTTTACCAGAAGTGTTTTTTTTTCACATTATCAATCATATGATTTTTATCCTTCATTCTGTTAATGTGGTCTGTCACATTTATAGATCTGCATATGTTGAACTATCCTTGAATCTCAGGGATAAATTCTGTTTGATTATGGGGTATGATCCTTTTAGTATGTTATTGAATTAGTTTGCTAGTTTTTTTTTTTTTTTTTTTTAACATCTGTATTCATCAGGGATATTGGCCCGTAATTTTCTTACCTGTATTGTCCTTCTCTGGCTTTGGTATCCCTGTAGTGCTGTCTTTGTAAAATGAGTTTGAAAGTGTTACAAGTTCTTCCATTGTTTGAAAAAGTTTGAGAACGATTGGTGTTAATTCTTCTTCTTCTTCTTTTTTTTTGGAGATGATGTCTCCGTCTTTCCAGGCTGGAGACCAGTGGCACAATCTTGGCTCACTGCAACCTCCACCTCCCTGGTTCAAGCAATTCCCCTTGCCTCACCCTCCTGAACAGCAGGAATTACAGGCGCACACCATCATACCCAGCTAATTTTTTCTATTTTTAATAGAGACGGAGTTTTACCGTGTTGGCCAGACTGGTCTTGAACTCCTGACCTCAGGCAATCCACCCGCCTCAGCCTCCCAAAGTGCTGGGCTTACAGGTGTGAGCCACCGCGCCCAGCCAATTCTTCTTTTAATGTTGGGTAGAATTCACTAGTAAGACCATCTGGTCCTGGGATTTTTCTGACTTCAGCAGGACCTCTGTCTCTTAATCTCTTAATCTTATGCCAATCTATTATCCTTTTCCTAGCTTTATTTCTTTAGTTATTGTGCTTATATCACTTGGTCCATCTTTTGAATTACTTTCTTGAAATACCCTAAAGTACATTTCCTTCAAACACAACTGTCTTACAGACCCTAACCTCTAACAGGTGCAGTCTCTTTTATTCCCATAACTGGTTGCCTCCTCGCTGTTGGAGAATATCACATAACATGTACGTTATTGGTACCACTGCAAATCCATGCTTTCATTTCTCAGTTGAGTCTTTAGTACCTCTTATCCATCCTTCTGATTGTCCTTACACAGTGCGACTCAGCGTTGCTCCTACCTGTTTTTCCCAACCTTGTCAATTCTTCGTAAGTTCCCTATCTCCACTGGAAGCATTCTGTACACATTCAGCATCCCTAATCCAAAAATTCAAAATAAAAATGCTTCAAAATTTGAAACTTGAAACTTTTTGAGTGCTGACATTACCCTACAAGTGGAAAATTTTACACCTGGTCTCGTGACAGGGCACAGTCAAAATACAGATGCACAGCACATGGTTTATTTGAGTATCCCCAAGGGAAAAAAGACCCTCCCAACCCTCTTCAGCTGTGATAAATATTTTCTGTGCATGTCCGAATCCCCTGCCCCCACAATAAGCATGCCTACAAAGAATAATAAAATGGCATATGTGTAGGCTGGACATGCCAGTGGTAGGTTGCTCACAGTGCCCCACATGCAGCCAAGACCTGTGTGTATTACTCACTGTGTGTGTGCTTTTTTTTTCTCCTTATTCTGTACTCTGTGGTATAAAGATGTGAAATCTCAAAAAGGCCTACAGATACCACTGTGGTTAACAATGATAAGAAAAAGAGGAAGTTTATCCTTTTGTTTGTTTTTGTTTTTTGAGGTGGAGTCCCTCTCTGTTGCCCAGGCTGGAGTGCAGTGACGTGATCTTGGCTCTCTTCAACCCCTGACTCCTGGGTTCAAGCAATTCTCCTGCCTCAGCCTCCCGAGTAGCTGGGACTACAAGTGCACGCCACCGTGCCCAGCTAATTTTTTTGTATTTTTAGTGGAGACAGGGTTTTGCCATGTTGGCCAGGCTGGTCTCGAACTCCTGGCCTTAAATGACCCACCTGCCTCAGCCTCCCAAAGTGCTGGGATTACAGGCGTGAACTACTGCACTCAGCCTGTTTATCTTTTAAAAAAAATTTTTTTGTGGCCAGATGCAGTGGCTTACTCCTGTAATCCTAGCACTTTGGGAGGCTGAGGTGGGTGGATCACCTGAGGTCAGGAGTTCGAGACCAGCCTGGCCAACATGGTGAAACCCTATCTCTACTAAAAATACAAAAATTGGTCAGGCATGGTGGCAGGCACCTGTAATCCCAGCTACTCAAGAGGCTGAGGCAGGATAATTGCTTGAACCCGGCAGTCAGAGGTTGTAGTGAGCCAAGATCACGCCACTGCACTCCAGACTGGGCAACAAGAGCAGAACTCCGTCTCAAGAAATGAATAAATAAATAAATAAATAAATAAATAAATAAAAATAAAAATACTTTGTTTAGAGACCATGGTCTTACTCTGTCATCCAGGCTGGTGTGCAGCAGTGTAATCATAGCTCACTGCAACTTTGAACACCTGGGTTCACACAGTCCTCCCATCTCAGCCTCTTGAGTAGCTCAGATCACAGATGCACACCACCATACCCAGCCTTTTTTTTTTTTTTTTTTTTAAATGTAGAGATAGAGTTTTTGAACTCCTGGGCTCAAGTGATCCTCCCACTTCAGCCTCACAAAGTGCTGGGATTACAGGTGTGAGTCACCATACCTAGCAGCACTTACGTTTATCAAAGCTGTGGACAAACAGGATGGTGGTGTAAGTGTGAAATGTATTACAGAAGAGTATGGTATTGGAATGACCACCATATATTACCTGAAGAAACAGAAGGAGAAAACTCTGTGCTGAAAGTGATGAATGGAAGTTAATGAAAAATATAAAAACACTACATAAAGCTAAAAGTGAAGATCTTGATTATGTATTGAAAGAGTGGATCTGTCAGCATTGCAATGAATACATTGCCACTTAATGGTATGGTGATCATGAAACAAACAAAGATCTATCACGATGAATTAAAAATTGAAGGGAATCATGGCTATTCAATAGGCTGTTTGCCAAAAGTTAAGAACAGACACGGCATTATGTTTTTAAAGATTTGTTGTGATAAAGCATCTACTGGTCATGAAGCAGCAGAGAAATTCCTTAATGCGTTTGCCAAGGTTATTGCTGATGAAAATCTGGTATGAGAATAAGTCTATCATGTTGATGAAACACTACTCTTTTGGCATTACTGCCCCAGGAAGACACTGACAATACAGGTGATAAAATGGCTTTTACAGAAATTGAGGATGCCAAGGGCAGAGTAACTGTGCTGGGGTGTGCTAATACAGCAGGCATGTATAAGTGTAAGCTTGCTGTAATAGGCTAAAGCTTGCATCTTCATTGTTTCCAAGGAATGAATTTCTTGTTGGGTCCACTGTTATGCTAACAAAGGCATGGATAACCAAGGGTGTCTTTTCTGATTGGTTTTACAAACGTTTTGTACTAGTGGCTTGCACGTACTGCAGAAAAGCTGGGCTGGATAACAACTACAAGATTTTGTTATTCCTTGACAACTGTTCGTGTCATACTTTTTCCCAAATGTGACTTCATTCAGTCTTCTGACCAAGGTATATTTAGATCAATGAAGAGTAAATATAGAAACACTTTCTTGGGTGGGCATGGTGGCTCAAGCCTATAATTCCAACACTTTGGAAGGCTGAGGCAGGAGGATCACTTGAGCCCAGGAGTTTGAGACCAGCCTAAGGCAACGTAGTAAGACCCTGTCTCTACCCCCCAAAAATTTAAGAATTAGACAGGTGTTCTGGCATGTGCCTGTAGTTCCAACTACTCAGGAGGCTGAGTTGGGTGGATCACTTGAGCCTGGTATGTCCAGGCTGCAGTGAGCAATTATGTCCAGGCTGCAGTGAGCAATCATCACACTGCATTTATCCTGGGTGATGGAGCGAGACCCTGTCTCAGAACACTGTCTTTTTTTTTTTTTTTTTTTGGAGACAGAGTCTTGCCCAGGCTGGAGTGGTGCAGCGACGCCATCTCAGGTCACTGCAACTTCATCTTCCCGGGTCAAGCAATTCTTCTGCCTCAGCCTCCTGAGTAGCTGGTACTACAGGCGCCCACCACCACACCTGGCTAATTTTTGTATTTTTAGTAGAGACAGGGTTTCACTATGTTGGCCAGTCTTGTCTCAAACTCCCGCCCTCAAGTTATTCTCCCACTTCGGCCTCTCAGAACACTTTCTTGAATAGCATGCTAGCAACGGTGAACAGAGGTAGGAGTATGGAAGGTTTTCAAAATGAGTTGAGCTTGGAAGATGCTGTATATGCTGTTGCCAGTGCTTGGAACACAGTGACTAAAGACAGTGATGCATGCCTGGCACAACCTCTGGCCTTCAGCTATGTTCAGTGAAGAGGATGAACAAGGTAGTGACTTTGAAGATTTCCATATTTCAAGTGAGAAAAAAGTGATGTCTGACTTCTTACATATACAAAAAAATAATACATTTAGAGTCTGTCAGTAAGTTGGATGAAGTGAATATCAAATAATTTTTAACATCAGTGAGACTCCAGTTGCTCATTCATGGACTGGTAGTGAAATAGCCAAAATGGTTCTAAATCAAGGTGATTGTGATAATAGTGACAAAGTAATGTTGCTAACACTGCAGAAAAAATGCCTGTAGATTACATGGTGAAAATGTGCAATGGACTTATAAAAAAAAGTACAGCAGTGTACATTCGTAAAAGAACAAGAAGTCATATCAGTTTACAAAATCAAATAGAGACTTCTAGACAAAAACCATTATTAATGAGGCAGATAACTCCAGAGGAAACTTTTAAGAAGCCATCCAGCAGAATATCTCCTCATCCAAAGAGGTCCTGCTTTCTGGTCTCTCAACTGCTTCTGATGTTTTTTGTCACCTAAAAAAATAAAATGTAGGATAGAGTACCTTTTCATGAAAGCACAGCATCGTAGGTGGAGACTGAAAACCTGCTACCTTGTTTGTTGTTGTTTAATAGGCAATACAGGTATTGTGGTGATGTTACTGTGCTGTTTGGTTACCTTAAACTTATTTTTTCTCTGAATGGCATGTCATCGTTTTTACTGTTAAGTACTTATGTGTGAATAAGTATAAGAAAATGATTGCTTACTGGTAGCATATAAATTCAGAGTCAGGAATGATGGTGATGCCAGACAGCCATGGATTGTCCACATGGGTGTCTGAGATAGTGACATCTTTGCTTTCTGATGGCTCAGTGAACATAAATGTTTCATGTATAAAACTATTAAAATATTTTATAAAGTTACTCTCAGTCTACATGTATAATATATATATGAAACATAGATGAGTTTTGTGTTTAGAATGGGTCCCATCCCCAAGGTATCTTATTATGTATATACAAATATTCCAAAATCTGAAAAATTTCAAAATCCAAAACACTTCTGGTCCCAAGAATTTTGAGAAAGGGATAGTTAACTTGTATATGGTTTTTGCCTTTGAAGATCCTTAGCTGTTAAGGAATTAAATTAGTGACAGGCTTCTGAGATCTTTGAATCTTGAAGTATTGCACGAAGAATTTTTGCCCTCTGTTTTGAGCAGAAAGATAATAAAACCAAGAGCTCTTTCATATTAAGACCTAGAGCTGACTTTTTCTAATATCTAAAGTTTACCAATAGTGAAAGAATTTTATGGTGATAGGATATTAAATAACTGATTTAATTTAGCATAAATAATATAATTAAATATAAACATAGAATAAGTTAGATGGGTTAAAGAATGTTGTGGTCTCAATTCTCTAGGACATTAAATTGTATGATTGGACAGATGAAGCATATTTTGGCTGCAGAACAAAAGAAAACAGATTTTAAGCCAGAAGATGAAAACAATGTTTTGATTCAATATACTAATGTGAGTAAAATGATTCAATTTGTTAATACTTTGCTAACATTTTCATTGGTGTATCCTGTGCCCTAGATTTTTTCTTTTATACTTACAGATTAATGAGAAACTATGTATTTCCTCTTTAGCTAAGCTGGTATACATTTCTGTGTAATGAGTGTAGAAAAACTTTTATAGGCCTGTGTAAAAGTCTGTGCTTACGTAAGAAAACAAGTGGAGAAGATTAAAAATTCCATGGATGGGAAGAATGTGGATACAGTTTTGATGGAACTTGGAGTACGTTTTCATCGACTTATCTATGAGCATCTTCAACAATATTCCTACAGTTGTATGGGTGGCATGTTGGCAATTTGTGATGTAGCTGAATATAGGAAGTGTGCCAAAGACTTCAAGGTATGTATACACAAAAACATCAAACTTGCAAATAGGCCCAGGAACATAAGTCAGATCATTAAAAATCACTACTTATAATTAGTGAAAGGTTTATAACTTTTGTTGATATTGTATGAGATAGATTAACACATTCTACCTGAAACAGTGTGGTTCCAGTCATTTTCTTTTAATTTTAAATTTTAAATTTTATTTTATTTTCCAGAGACAGGGTTTCACAATGTTGCCCAGGCTGGTCTCTCCTGGGCTCAAGTGATCCGCTGCCTCAGCCTCCCAAAGTGCTGGGTTTACAGGAATGAGCCACCACACCTGGCCCACATATTTAATATTAAACACATTTTTGCTTCAAGGTGTATTTTCAGTTCCACGGTCTTTGACTTATTGACATCCATGACTAATGCTGTATATGTCACACATTAGGAAAATAATGTCTTCATTTTATGTCCCTCTGAATTTTTCTGTAACATTTAAATTATGAAAAATACTATATATTAATAACTAGTTTTAGTCCACTGAAGTATATGTGATTGTTATATTGAAGAGAATTGACATATGAATCTTTTTGAAATATTATAATAAGTTTATTTAACTATGAAATCTTTAAGGTTTAATGCTTTGTGATCTTTAAAAAATTCTAATATGTTGAACTCCACCCACACTAGTAAGTCCCACCTGACAGTATGTAAGAAGTTACAAGCTAATTGTAAAACTGGAAACTGTTTTGTTTCAATGTTACTTTTTTTCTTCTCTCAATTCAGATTCCAATGGTATTACATCTTTTTGATACTCTGCATGCTCTTTGCAATCTTCTGGTAGTTGCCCCAGATAATTTAAAGCAAGTCTGCTCAGGAGAACAACTTGCTAATCTGGACAAGAATATACTTCACTCCTTCGTACAACTTCGTGCTGATTATAGATCTGCCCGCCTTGCTCGACACTTCAGCTGAGATTGAATTTACAAAGGAATTCAATGTCAATTCCTTAACAGAGGAATTTCTTGTACTTCAGCAGGCCTCGGTTGATAGAAAGCACAGGAGATACCTTATGACACAGCCAACATTTTGTGAAACAGTGACTGGAACAAAACAGCAGCCATACTTACCTTTGAGGTTTTATTTAAAGTTTGGATACCACTAACTATATTTTGCTTTTTTCCCCGTATGTTGAATTTTAATTCCATTCTTGAATGTAGAAATTTCAGATTCTTTAAAACTACATGTCACTGTTTTCATCCTAGAAAATGTTGCTGTCAGAAGGCAAAGGAAATGTTACCAGTGTTTTTGGTTCTTGTACTTTTAACATACTCCATTTAGAAATTTTGCCATTCTGTTTCCCATTAATAATAGGCAAAATACAGGAAAACTACATTTATTATTCCTCAGTTTTTAATGACCTTTTCAGCATCAATTGTTAATCAGGTTGTTTTAGGTTTTCATAAATAATTTTTTTGCCTCTTTCAAAAGGTTAACAATTAAGTTTACTTTCTGTAGTTGGTTGATTGGATTTTTTTCTGAGGGACAACATTAGTACTAGTCCAAAAAATGTCATAAACTGAACTAAAATGATGAAATATTTTATGTAGACATTAGGAGTGGATCAGAATACTGCTTTCTGGGTAAAACTTAAAAGTTTACTATTTCTTATTTGGTAAATAGATTTTAAGCCAATTCTAGTAAGAAATTGATAAAACTACCTTATTTTATATTTCACTTAAGGTGGAGGACCTTAACTAACGGACCATATTTATTCATTATTTTAATATTATAAGGGAAGTAAAAAAAGTGAGGTATAGTCTAAATGGTGCATATAAGAAATATTGATAGTGTTTAGCAACAATGCAGCCCTTTAAGATTTTCTGTCGTAATGCTAAACTTGAATAAGATGGAATGGCTGAATATGTGGTTAGTCTTTTATTTTAAGAGGAATTGAGAATTGATAGATTTGGAGATGAGCTTTGCAAAGAGTGGTTGCTTTTCATGTCTATAGGTCTGTCATTGTCCTTTTTCAAAGCATTTCTGAAGTTATTCCTACTTGGATATAGTTAATGGAATTGACTTAATTTGATGATGTATTAAATCACTTATAAAATTTTGAACATCAAGTGAAAATTTAGAAAGGCCATTGCTATTCTATAAACCTTGTAAACTTGCTCTGGGAGAATGCATTCTAAATTATATGTAATATTTCAGCTCCCATCGTGTTGTTCATAGTCTTCTAGGAACAGATAAACTTAAGTATTACTCAGTCTTGGCATTTTTTCTTTAATACAGGCTTTTAAGCCTGTTTTTGGAAAACTGCTTTTCTTCTGAGAACCTTAATCTGAATGTCATCAACTTTACCAAACCTTCTAAGTCCAGAGCTAACTTAGTACTATTTAAGTTACTATTGACTGAATTTTCTTCATTTTCTGTTTAGTCCAGTGTTACCAAGGTAAGCAAGGGAATGAAGTATACCAACTTTTTTCAAAGAATTTTAGGACATATATGACAGCTTTAGAAGGCTGTCTTGTTTTCTAGCCAAGGAAAAGCCAGAACAGGTTTTGGATACTAGAGAAAGTCTTATGCTTGTAATATTGCCATTTTAGAAAGCTCTGATGTGAATTCAAATTTTACCTCTGTTACTTAAAGCCAACAGTTTTAAGGCAGTAGTTTTACTGGCCATTTAAGCTCTTTGTACAGTGTCAATTTGTAAAAAAGAAAAAACAAAAAAAAATCTCAAATAAAACATGAGATAACATTTTAAGACTTCCAAATCAGAGAAGTGCTTCAAATTATTTTGTTTGGATTAATTTTTAAAATGTAAAGCATACACTTGTTGCTTAGTTATTTTGTTAATTATTTTCATGCTTGAGTTCTGTGCAATATTTTCTATTATGTCCGTTGATAGGACAGTGACAAAATTCATAAGTGAATACTTAATTTAGAAGTGTTAACATTAATGCTCAATAAACAAATTCCCTGCAGTTGTTTTTTTATTTCACTCTTTTTATATTTTAGAGCCATCCATCCTGAATTTTATAAATTATTTTTTTATTTAAAAATGTAAGATTTAAAAAATTTTTCACAGCATATGTCTTCTCACTTTCTTTTTTTAGCAAAAAATACTGACTATATAAATAAGACTAGAAATTTATCCTAAACAGATGGTCTTTCTCTAAGGGGGAAAAAAAAAATGTGTCATGTGAAGCAATATGCATTCTTTGTATTCTGATTTTTTAAGTGTTTTCATATTTATAGCCATCACAAAATTTTGCCCAAAGTGTATGGCTCAGAAGAGATGATCAATAAGTAAAATGTTTTTCATTTGCACATGGTAAAATTTTAGGTAGAGAATGGAGCTTTGTATAATTGGTAACTTTAACCAACATTTACATAAATGCAATCTTTGCAGTATTACACAATACCACATGAGCTAATATGCAATATTTACATAATGCATTGAATGAAGTTGAAAATATGCTCTAACACACTGCATATTGTTTTTCTAAAATTGAAAAATATCTGAAATACAGAATATGAATTTAATAAAGGAAGCCTACCTTATATAAATTATGATGTTGAAAATGACAGTCAACCAGAGTAGATGAAGTGTCCTTATGAAGAATTATTAAATAGTAGCTGGATGGATCTTTAGACAGATGACCACCTGACCATTCCAAGACAATATTTAGTCCCATTTTGAGAATTGCCATAGTTGCAAGGCCTTAGAATCTTCCTTATTTTAAAAAGAACTGTCAAAGTAAGTTAAATTAAAATCTAATTTAAATTAGGTTAATTTATATTACATTGTAGATCATTCTTTTTTTCCCCCTTTCACTTCTAAGTATTTTGCTTTCTGAGTACTAGCCTTCTGGTTCACAGGGAAATAATTTAATTATCAATCAGTAGATTGATTCCAAGTGGAGAATTCACTGCTTCCCTAAAATGCGTTTTTCTTACCTATGATGGTAAATATTTACAAGGATCTGGATAAAGAGATGTTGATTTTTGAAATGCCACAAAACCCCTTAAAGTGGTCAAGTTCTCAAGGTAGTGGCTAAGGCATGCTTGAACTGTGTTTGAGAGACAGCAGTTAAGTCGGTACATAAATCATTGATGACTAACAAAGCTAACATCTGGGAGATTAACTTTTTTTAATGCAAAAATATTCTGCATATTATCCATATATTGCTGAATTTTACATACAAAGCATTTTGTGCTTTCATTCAATTAGTTTAACTGTATTCAGTTTCTGTACTATTTCTCTCTGACCTATCCTGTAATACATTATTATGTACTTTAGAAGAAAAGATCAGTTCATATTGTCAGACTGAATAATTCTACATAAAGTTAAAAGTTAGCAATTTAAAAAATTTTACTGCATAATAAAGATAATTATAGTTACATGTATTGATTTAAGTCTTGCACACTGTGCTAATAAGTCCTTTGCATATATTATTTGATTCTAGAGCAACCCTAGGATTTGGGTACTATTATTTCCATTTGACAGATGAAAAACCTAATGCATAGAAAGGTAAGTAGACCAGTGAAGGTCTACAGCTAGTAAAATGCTCACATTGAAACCTAAATCTTTTCTCACTCACTTTTAGGTTCTATATGCTGTTCTCCTTACATAACATTAAATAGATCCTTTAGTTTGGTAGGTTCATTAGTTTGCTTAATCGTTTGCTTCCAATATGAGTCTTATTGTAGCATTTATATTACAGAGCTGGCATACAGGGTCAATATCTAATTTACTGTTGTGCTTTTCTTAATATGTTCAATGTGTGGTCATACTTTCTAAATTTGATTTTTTTAAATTTTATAAGTGGTCATGAAACTTAATGTTAAGTTTGTACTTAATAGAAATATGTCTATCACAAATCTTTATTGGTATTATTTTATATACTTTTCCAGCTTGATAATTTTCACAATAGAAAGAGACCAAATATTTTGTACTATATTTTGTGACATAGAAGTAAATGACAACTCTACCTTGGAAGATATGAAGAAATCAGTGTTTTTATGTTCAAAAACTATTTTAAATGTCATAGGCTTGCCAATTGTGTTAACTATTTAATACATTGGTAGTTTTTAAATGACTAATGCTGGAGTGAAAGTGTAAGGCAAAATATTTAGTGTATTAACAGTAGATAGTCATTTTCATGTAATCAGAATTGCATGTTGAGGGTTTCTACCACTGATCAATCATTTCTCTTTACAAATTTAGGGAAGAAACAACTGTTCAAATGTATAGGGGACAGAAACCTGACATTTAGAGAATAGAGATTTCAATTGCCAAATTACAGCAGTTAGGCTGCCCGTGAGCTTAACAAAATTCCTATTTTTGAACTAGACGCAATGTGTTTTATCATTATTATTTGATAGATACCATTAACCTTTGTTTTGTGTTTAAATATCTACTTTTGGGGGGAAAGATGAGTAATTAAACACACTTGCCCGTTTTCTAAGTGGTTTAGAAGGTCGCAGTCTGCCTCACCATACAAAGCCAGTTTAAATAGGAATATATTACATCATACTTCAAATAGCAGTCAACCTCAGAGGAAAGTCATTTATTCAGAAGGCGTAGATTTTGCTAGACAGCAGTGATGCATTACAAATATATAATTATTTGCACTAATATTTGAGCAGGTGGAATGGATTAGAACATGGTCAACATTATGCTGCTGATAACATGTATTTTTCTATATTAATATGTACTGTGCAACATGTATTAAAATTGTCAATAATTCATTTTAGCCAAGATACTAATATTTATATTACTGTGTTTAAGAGACAGTATCCAACTGAGCCACTTTTAATTTAAAAGTCTGAAACTGGAATTAAGTTTACTTTCAGAAATCACTTAAATTACTTTATAATCAGTGAAAGGTCAGTAAAACGTAGAATCATAAGTGCCTAGTGACTTAATAGGAGGAAATATGGAGGGTTAAGAAAGGAAGTAGGAACCTGGAATAAGAAAGTTAAGTTTCATTTATAGCTCAGATGAGTGACTTTCTTTGTTTTCACCACTGGGAATCTTAAATGAAGAAAGTGTCGTATCCTTTCCAGTTATCTTTATGTTAATAAACTAAGTGATGGTTGGACAGAACTAACAAAGGAATTAGTCTCCAATGGTGGACTTCCAGAGTTTTGAGATTAAACTTTGAGAGATGAGAAGTCTTCCTGATGCCCCTGTAATCTTAAGTTGGCAGGTGCCTTTAAGTGAGGCCATCCTTCTTTGCCTGCCTATCATTTTAATCTTTATACCGTAACTGGTTCCTTTCAACTGGCCTTTTATTGTAGCACTTTTATCAAGTCTGCAGCTTCCCAGCTACTTGGGAGGCTGAGGTGGGAAGAACACTTGAACCTAGGAGTTCAAGACCACCCTGGGCAACATAGAGAGTCCCTGTTTTTAGAAAAATAACCCTTAGCTTTTTGCTATAGAAAATATCCAAATAGAGTCTGGACAATGCTGGGTGTAAAGAAAACTGTGAAGCTACCTCTAAGTATATTGTTTGTAAATACTGTGTACCATTTAGAGGATAACGTGGGGGATTCACATGAAGTTATGTGAGAATATTTTATAAGGAATACTACCCAAGTGCCTCTCCATGATAGTTCTCCAGTAGAATGTATTTTCAATTTTTGCCACAAGGGGGGGAAGTTATTTTTATAGTAATATGTACTTTTTTTATTTTAAAAATAGAACTCACATAACTTTACAGCATCTATGAACATTTTGCTTTCCTAATTATGTGTGTGTGTGCATGTGTGTAAACAAGATTCTGAAAGTCATGCATGAGAAAAATTTAAAGGGAAATTAATAATAAAACCAAAACAGTTTTGAAGAACATGTGCACAGTGGACACAGGAATTGAACAAAGTTTACCATGATTAAAATTATATTTTCTTAGTTATATATCATATTGAATTTCTTTATCAGCTCTAATAAGAATCTACTGATTAGTGTTCTGAATTCTGTTTTTTAAAGAAAAAATTTTGAAACAATCTGAGACTTAACAGAAGGGTTGCAAATACTGTACAAATAAAATTTTTCCCTTTTGAGAATAAGTCGCTGTCATGATGCTGCACCACCCTCCAATACTTTTGTATTTCCGAGAAGAATGCTTCGGTATAACTACAATACATGAAAATTGGGAAGGTAACATTGACATATTATTACTATCTAATCCTCAGACCCCAATCGAGTTGTACTAGCTGTCCTAATTCCTTTTGAGGATCTCAGTTCAAAATCATGTGTTGCTCTAGAGACACTACAGTCTTTCCTTGACACTAGACAGTTCCACAGTCTTTCCTTGACTTTTGTGACTCCGGACATTTTTATAGATTATAGGGAAGTTCCTTTGTAAAATACCCCTACATTTGGATTTCTGTTTCCCTGTAATCAGATTCTGGTTGTGCTTTTTGGCAGGAGTACCACAGATGTAATTGTGTGTTACTGTTGCATCCTATCACATAGTACACAATTTCAATTTGCCCCATTTCTGATGATGTTCATTTTTATCACTTTCTTAAGGTACTGTTTACCAGGCTTCTGCACTTTAAAACTATGACTTTTCCCTTTGTAAATATTTTGGAGGTAGGTTTAGTTAATAGATACAAACATATATAGATTCCCCCTAGTTTATTTATTTATTTATTTGGAGACAGAGTCTCGCTCTGTTTCCCAAGCTGGAGTGCAGTGGCGCTGTCTCAGCTCACTGCAACCTCTGCCTGCTGGATTCAAGCGATTCTCCCACCTCAGTCTCCCAGGTAGCTAGGACTACAGGCGCGTGCCACCATGCCTAGCCAATTTTTTTATTTGTAGTAGAAATGGGGTTTTGCCGTGTTGGCCAGGCTGGTGTCGAACTCCTAGCCTTAAGTGATCCACCCACCTCAACCTCCCAAAATCCTGGGATTACAGGTGTGAGCCACCTTAACCAGCCATCCTTTATGTGTGTGTGTGTATGTATCCTTCTAATCAGAATTCTCTTGATATCACTATGTATTCATAGTTTTTGTTCAGTTGATTATAATCTGTCATTTTACCAAATCTCAAATTATCTCAATTTGGTCAGAAGAAGCCTCTTCAGGTTGTCTCCTGTGTTGTTTTGGCATGTTCCCGTCATTTTTACAGCACTTTCTTCTGGGCACAACAGCATTTTCCAAGTTCATCTTGTACTTAACTTGCCCTAGCTCTGGAATCAGCCATTCCTCTACCTTTTAGTGAAATTGGCAATTAGAAACCAAGATTTTTACATGAGATGTGCTTATTGTTATTGAGATGTCTGGCCCTACTCTTTCTCAATAGATAATGCTAGGGGGCTTCGTGTGTGTACACACACACACACACACATTTTAAATATACACCTGCACACACGCTCCCCTCTGCAACATCTTCCCCACCTCACTTGAGCTTCCATACCCCGTACTGGGCTTCCCCTCTCTCAGGAGGAGACCATCCTCATCTCACATAGCTCTTAAAGTTTTGGCTTTAGGACCAAATTGAGGGAATAAGAATGGTCATTGCAGAAATCATGTAAACATTTTAAAATATTAAATTTAAAAGTTACAATTTATCACTCAGAAACAACTATATATTTGGTGGAAGTTTGTTTTAATGTAGTGAGCAAATTAGTAAAGCTGAATTGAAGAGGGGGTAAAGTGTTATGCCCAAGACACAGAACTTACATTTTGAAAGAATTAAATTTGAAATGCATACCATATGTTTTTCTATTATATAATCTCCTTGATACTGTAATTGCTATTTAATAACAGTGCATCAGAGAAACTGTATGAATGGAAACCTGACCATTAAGTACTGAATACCAATAGGATATTTTTACTAATAAAGTTCAAAGGAAAAATGATTATACAATTGTTGTTTTTGTAGGCCATTAGAAAATATATATGCTAAGAAAGATAATGTGAGAAAGGAGTCTCTGGGCTAGATCTGTTATAATAGATGTTACAATAAACTTAATGTGAAATAGGAGTCAAATGGAGGCACAGAGAAGTTAAATAACTTCACAAAAATTATGTATCTAAAAAGTAATAGCATCAGAATTCAAACTTATATCCTTAGACTTCTATAGCCTATGTTTTAACCACTTTGCTCTGTTACCTCTAAGAAGATTTCACAAAGGAGGTCACATTTCAGCTGTACTTTAAAAAGGCAAGTGGCATTTCATCAGAAGGGGAGGAGGAGTGGAATTCTAGGCAGAAGTAACTTAAACTTGCAAGGTGTGGAGGCGTGAGTCCCTTGTATATCACTGAATGGAAAAACTGCTGTGTGAGTAGAGCTCAGTGTGTGGGGTCCATCAAAAAGGGCAAGTTAAAATGAATATTTGGTTTGGGGTTAGCTTATTTAGAGTCTAAGCCGGGTGCGGTCACTCAAGCCTATAATCCGAGCACTTTGGAGGTCGAGGCAGTAGATCACCTGAGGTCAGGAGTTCAAGACCAGCCTGGCCAATATAGTGAAACGCCATCTCTACAAAAATACAAATGGCGGGTGCCTGTAATCCCAGCTACTCGGGAGGCTGAGGCGGGAGAATTGCTTGAACCCAGGAGGTGGAGGTTGCAGTGAGCCGAGATTGTGCCATTGCACTCCAGCCTGAGTGACAGAGCAAGACTCAGTCTCAAAAAAAAAAGTCTTTAAAATGGTATCCCAATTAATTTAGGCTTTATCATAAAACCAGAAAACCATAGCAAATTAAGTAAATGAATGACATGAACAATTTTGTGTTTTAGAAAAAGAGAACTGGTCAGAATGTATGCAGTGGACTACAGGAGAGAAGAGGACAGAAACCAGTCTGCTGCATTAATCTGGTGAAAGCCTGAACTAGGGGAGTAGCACAGGAATGAAGAGGAGGTGATGCATTCAGGAAATATTTGGAATATTTGGAAGATTAAACCAATAGGACTTATTAATTGTTGCTTTATTAGATGTCGGGAGTAAGCAAGAAAAGGAATCAAAGATGATTCCGAGATTCTTAGTTTACATATCTTGGTGAATACCAACACTATGGACTTAAAATATATACATTAGGAAAAGTAGGTCTAGGAGGAATGTCACTGACTACTGAAAGAATATCTCTTTTGCCAGAACTTGGTTCAGGTCATGCAAAAAATTTAAACTTCATAATCTGATAGAAATTGTGGCAGGAGAAAAAAAAAAAAACTCCATCTGTGGCTTTGAAACATAGGAGAATGATTTTGAAATTTTAATGATATGTAATTTGGCATATATATGCATATATATATGTAAGTTTAATTTACCAACATTGATAAAAGAGAAAAATATAAAATATTAACAATCTATGTCCAAAATAGTGAATCCATAATTAAAGACTTTCCTGTGAGGAAAATTTAGGCTCCAGTGACTTTCCTGATAAGTTCCTCCAAACATTAAAGGGAAAAATAATACCAATATTGTTAAACCCTTTCAGAAAGTTTTTTAAAGGAAAGAGAACATCCCAACACATTTTATGAAACCAGCATAAACTTGATGTGAAAAACTAACAAAGACATTACAAGAAACGAAAATTACAGAGCAGTCTCTCTTGTGAACATAGATGCAAACATCCTAAACAAAATATTAGCAACCCACACCCAGTAGTATATAAAATAGAGAATACACTGAAACCGTATCAGACTTATTTCAAAAGTAGGTTGATTAGATATTTGAATAAGTCAATGAAATTTACCATATTTAAAGAATTAGGAAAACATCTCAATAGAAGCAGGAGAAAAACGGGTAGTGAAATTCAATATGCATTTATTATTTTAAAGAAACGTAGCAAATTAGGAATCAAAAGAAATTTCCTTAATATGCCAGAATATCTGCAAAAAATATATGGCAAACATTATAATGGTGAAATATTGAAAGCTTTCTTCCAGAAGTCAGTAATGAAGCAAGGATCCTTGCTACCACTTCTGCTTAGCAGTGTACTGGAGATCCTCGCCAATGCAATAAGTGAGGAAGTAAGAAATAAAACTCTATTTGCAAGTATGATTGTGTACATAGAAAGTTCATGTAAGATAAACTATTAAATGAATTTAGCAAGGTTGCTGGATACAGAATCAATATACAAGAAACTATTTCTTTACACCAGCAATAAACAACTTGGAAATAAAATTTTAAAAATACAGATTACAGAAGCACCAAAACATCAAATATATAGGTTTGTGAAAAACTATAAAACATCATTGAGAAAAATTAAGGGAGTGAAAGGCCATATTAATGAATGGAAAGACTCAATATTACAATTCAGTTCTCTACCAAGTGACCCGTACATTTAATAAAATCCTAATCAAAATTAGCAGGTTTGTTGTGGGAATTGACAAGCTGATTCAAAAATTCATATGAAAATGCAAAGGTCCAATAATAGCCACTGGATATCAACACTTATTTTAAAGTTACAATAATTAAAACAATTTGATGTTGGCCAAGGAAAAATAAAACTATAGAGCAAAATAGGAAGTCCAGAAATAGACAAATGCACAGATACTTGATTTATGACATAATTGGCACTGCACAGTAGTGGGGGAGAGGCAGTTTTTAAAAAATGGTCTACTGTCTCTCACTCTAGATCTTGACCCCTCTTAATAGCATACACAAAAATTCTAGGTGAATAATGCGCTCAGATGTGAAAGATGAAACAGTAAAGCTTCTAGAAGATGACATAGGCAAATATCTTCATTATGGTGTAAACAAAGATATCTTTATAGGTAACAAAACCAACAAAACTAAATTAAAATTGGGAACTTATGCTTAGATCAATTTGTAGACTCATCTTGGCTTTGAAAAATCCCTTCTACTGTGGTAGAATTTTACCATTTGGACTGTGGGAATCAGATCCCCCTCTGGGTGGGATAGCAGCTTTCATCTGGAAGGAAAAAAAATATTCCCACTCCCAGTTATCCTAAGGCAGAAAATGAATAGACTTTGGAATTAAGAGTGAAGAAGTGGGAGCAAAAGAGCCTCTGAATCTTTGGGGCCAAGAGGTTGGGGAACTGGATTTAGCGGCATAAAGATTCTTGAAAAGTTTTGTTGATAGGAGTTTAAGAATTGAAAGGCAAAACAAATATTTGCAATATAAAATATAGTTGCCAAAAGATTCATATCCAGAATATATGAAAAATGTATGTAAGTCATTAAGAAAAATACAATCCAACAGAAAAACGGGCAAAACATTTGAGACTTGATCCACAAAAGAGAATATCCAATGCCCAATGGACATATGAAAAGGTCCTCAATCTCACTGGTCACCAGAGAATTACAAATTAAAACTACAATGAGATGCCATTACACATCCCCAGAATGACAAAAAATAAGAAGCCCTAACAATTCCATGTGTTTGTAAATGTGAAGCAAGTGGAACTCATATATACATACACACACACACACACACACATATATATATATATATATATGTTTCTGGTGAGAATAGATAGATATATTGCTATTTGGATAACTATGTTTGTTTCTACTGCATATGTATACCCAGCAATTCCACTCTTTCCTTTGAAGAGAAGGATGGTGTCTGAGGAGGGCAAGATGGTAGCTTCTAGGATGTTTTATTTCTTGATCTGAGCAGAGTTACATGAGTGTGTTCACTTGGTAATAATTCATTGATAATATGTTTACAATTTGTTCACTTATTTAAGTTACATTCTAATAAAAAGGTTATTTTTAAAAAGTAACTGAAACATAACTACTTCAGCTTTTTATTCATAGCCATTAATGGTGCTGTAAAAAATACTATAGAACCTAAAGGCACATTTTCTAGAACTTTCTGGGTATACTACAACTTCTAGCTTGTACTGCTTGTTAATAATTAACATAATTTGACCTCAAAGCATAAGAACTATTGTAGTAATTCCTGTAGATGGATTAAAACATGTATATATAATATTTTTATATTAATAATATATTTTTTCCTGTTATCGTTTCATTATACTTGCTGTAAGTACTCCAAACATTATAGAAATATGCAGTATAGTATAACCAGAAATAGATAGTGTAGTGTATTCCTGCTTTATTGGCTTGGGCTATGAAAGGTCAACTTTTAAACAAATATTAAAACTGTAACAACTCCAGTCCAACACCTTGAATTCCCCCAAACCTAAGGTTTTAGTGGTTAATAAAATTTTACTGCATGCTTGGGGGATAACCACAGTATACCTCCAAAGTGATTTACTTTGCCATTGGCAATGATTTTTCTTAGGTTCAACAGCCCCAAATTTAATATCAGGGACCCTCTGGAGTTTCTGTCAGGCTCCAGATGTTGAGATCAACTTAATGCCCACCAATAAAACTCTCTGAGAACTTTTATGCTCCAAATCCAGACTCAGAAAAGCTCTTTCTGCCCCATCCCGTCAGTCCTGATTTCAAGACCCATTCATTTTTCTGCCTTAAAATGATTGAGATGGGACCAGAAGGTCAGTCACAGTAGAGTGGGTTTCTCATATCTCAAGTTAGTGCATTTTAATATCACCATCTAAATCTACACATAGGAAAGCACATCTCCAGAGCTTCAAGAGCCCAGCACAGCCAACTCCATATCCAGGTACTAAACGGAACTCCTAATAAGGATAGCTAACACTCATGGAGCATTTACTCTGTGCCAGATACTATTTTAATGATTTCGTATTAGATCTACACAAAAATTCTATGAGGTAGATGCAAACATTATTATCATGAGTTGAGGCATGGAGAAACCCAATGCTAATCCACCCAGGTAGAGGAAGGTAAAACCCAATGCGAATCCAACCAGGTAGAGGATTGAACATGGGCAAACATTGGCACCTGTTCTATTGAACACTTTGCTGCATTTGCAAAATCAGTTGCTCAGATTGTAATTTCGGGATTTGGATTTTCTGTGACATGTTCCTTCAAGATCAACTAATGAATTAATAAATTTACTTTGTATAACAAAAGAGCCTATTCTGGATAAATTTCCTCAAACAAACTGAACTTCTCAGAGTGTAATGGATGTATCTACTATCAGAAGCCCAAACTATCCAGCAATCTCCTAAAAAGCAGATCACTTAAAATTTTGAGAGTGAAAAATTCCAATAATCCTGCCCCTCAGAGCTGAACCCTGTTAATAGTCATGTCACAAATTTTAATTGACATAGCTTCCAAAACGCTTCCTTACTCTTGGAAAATCCATGCTTTTCATGCTTAAATATACAGCATGTTTAATACCAATGTGACCCTTCATAGCATGAGCAGAGGTTAGAAACACCTGCACAAACATGTAGAGTTTAGGGAGTAAGCCTTTCCTTACTTAGAGAGTAAGCTCCTTTCTGAGCTAGTGGGTATATGTTGGACTAGGCCAGCCCCAGAGCCTGATCTGAAGTTTGCTTTATTAGTTTGCCAGACCCTCAAGCTTGGTACAGCTTGGCCCTAGTATAAGGTTGCTTTTACTCAGTTATCTGACACACCAGCAAATGAGCAACGAAACGTGTGTGTGTGTGTGTGTGTGTGTGTGTAGAGCCCCCAATGTCTCCTTTGCTCTCCATGGAAGGGTGCAAAAAGTTCAGAAGTCAATGCACACATTTCCAGTTAAGTATTACCACAAGACTCTGCCTCACAGGGTCTTATTATCCTAGCATAGATGCACGAT